>NC_073379.1:95530488-96836738 GCF_028641065.1 Leucoraja erinaceus | reverse complement strand
GGTATTTCTCATGAGAAATTCTGGAGTTGGGAGCAAGGTGGTGATCTGTAGAGGCCAGGAGACGTTTGTTGTGCAGAGCAGGGATTGGAATGAATCACATATTGTTTAACACACTTTCCCACACCGTTCCTTTCCTCTCAGGAAATGATGCCAATATTGTTAAACAATTGTAAAGTGCAAACAGTAAGCCACTGATGTACATGGAACAAAGATCAGTACAACATGGCCCTTTGGCCCATGATGTTTGTGTTGGCCATGATACCAATTTAACCTGCATACTCACCTGCTCCATCTTAGTTTTTTATAGTTTAGAGATACAGCGCAGAAATAGGCCCTTCAGCCCACTGAATCCTCGCCGACCAGCGACCCCCACACATTAACACTACCCTACACGCACTAGGGACAATTTACACTTATACCAAGCCAATTAACCTACAAACCTTTACGTCTTTGGAGTGTGGAAGGAAACTGAAGATCTCAGAAAAAAAAACCACATAGTCACGGGGAGAACGTATAAACTTCGTACAGACAGCACCCGTAGTCAGGATCGAACACATGTCTCTGGTGCTGTAAGCACTGTTTGGCAGCACCTCTATCGCTGTGCCACCGTGCTGCCCTAAATCCCTTTCTGTATCCTTTTATTCCCTGCCGGTTCATGTGTCTGTCTAAATGCCTTTTAAAGATGACTATGCTACCTGCTTCCACCACTTCCCATGGCAGCACATTCCAGGCATCTACAATTTCCTGTGTAAAAAAAGCATGCCTCATAAATTTCCTTTACACTTCCCCAACTTCACGTTAAATCAATGTACTCCAATATTTGAATTTTCATCCTGGGTTAAAATACATTAATGTGCTTTGATAGTGATTAGTTTAACTTGGCATCATGTTAGGCACAGACATAGTCCAAATAGCTTGTTCCTGCGCTGTACTCTTCTATATTTTAATTCCAAGATAGTTGTAAAAATACTTTGTGACTATTTAATCCTATCCATCAAACATATCAGTGTGAAATGTTTATATGCTGCACATCAAGGATGTCCAAAGTCACAAATCCAATTTACACATTTCCAGCAACTATCAGCTTTATCTCAATAACTCTTGATGTAATGATTTCATACCTTAATTCCCTGTGAGATTTCAAAACTAAATTATAAAAGTTAGTATAGAATACCATTGCCATGAACCCTATTGTCACCAAGGAGCCTGTAGCATTTAGTCCAACCTCTCACACTAAAGGGCCTGTCCCACGAGCATGCGACTCCATGCGGCAAGCGCGACCTAACGTGGTCGCTTGAGCCATACGACCTCGCGGGGCCGGTCCCCTTCATATTTTCAGAATGACCAACTCTAGGGACCTTTTTATCTACAATAATTACCAGACCACCTCACAGCATTGTGAAATGTGCAAGTTACAAGCATCATTGGAATTATGAATCTATTATGTTTAGTTTAGGTTAGTTTAGTATAGAGATATGGAAACAGGCCTATTGTCCCAAAGAGTCGACGCCGACCAATGATCTCCCACACACTAGTTCCATGTTATCCCACATCGCATCCTAAACAATAGAGGCAATTTACAGAAGCCGAATAATGTACAAATCTGCACATCTTTGGAATGGGGGAAAAAAACCCTCACAGTCACAGGGAGAACATACAAATTCCGCAGACAGCACTCATTGTCAGGATTGAACCCGGGTTTCTGGTGCTCTGCAGCTGGCCCACTTTAATGGTTAATAGTAAGATTAAACGAGTACTTACCAGTATGAAGTTTGATCTGTATTTTATGAGGAGTTACGGTGAGGTATTACGTGAAGATCCCAGCCCAGTGCGCATGTGCGGCATACTTCGAAGCAGCGGTGTGAAATCACAGGATAGACACAATATTTGAAGTAAGATAGTAAAGATCATGAGACATCAGTTTATTAGTTTGATCTATATATTGAGGGTGGGAGCGGAGGGCACGTAATACCTCACCGTAACTCCTCATAAAATACAGATCAAACTTCATACTGGTAAGTACTCGTTTAATCTTACTATTTTACTTCGGAGTCACGTGAGTGATTCCGTGAAGACTTCAAAGGTCTGTGATTTCAAACCGTGTAACAGTTTTTATTTCACTCACTGCCGAAGTTTTTGAGGGAGGAAGTGTTATCGTAATCAACCAGTGGATCTGCTTTCACAAGAAACAGAAAGGTATTTGTTAACAATAACAACATAAAGAGCTCCCCTGAGCTTAAATTAATATTGCAGTTTGTAATATTCTTTCTGCAATTAAATCAGGTTTATCAACGATTTACAATAAAAAATGTTCTGAACGTCGTTCCCTTGACCATTCTGCCGTATTGGGAATGTGGTCAACCGGGATGTCCATTCGTTCAGCCGCTGATATCAATGCTGCCCTAGTGGAATGGGATTAAAATGTATTATTATCTATTCCGGCAGCTTTCAGTACCTGTTTGAGCCACCTTGGAGTGGTTTGGCTCGTACCCCGTCTTGGGGTTTCTGTGGTTGACCCATAGGCTTTCCTCTCCCTCTAAGATTGTGGGTTGTGTCTATATATTGTAGTAGATGGGTCACCACACTCAACCTGGACTCTGGTGGGTAGGCCCGGAATCCCACCAGTGAATTGGGCGTTCCTGGTCCATATAACCATATAACGATTACAGCACGGAAAACACAGGCCATCTCGACCCTACTAGTCCGTGCCGAACTCATAATCTCGCCTAGTCCCATATACCTGCGAGTTAGGTTTTTAACAGACCTAGAATATGAACGTGATGCGTCTGGGGTAATCACCATGTTATCCAGTCTAGTTTTATGGAGTGACTGGACTCTGTGAGCGTATACGAGAGCCATAAGCATGAGCGTTTTTAACATAGATTGAGCAAGCTGAGGGATCTGGCTGGTGCCATTCTCTGAGATATGTCAATATCACACCGATATCCCTTACATGGGTATACCTCCATGCTCTGCTGTCCTGCTGTTTTAGATAAGCAGACAAGGTGCTCCATGCTGTATTTACGGCACTGTAACTCACCTTTTAGTCATGGTGTGGATGTTCCAGGAACTCCAATACGTCAGTGGTTGAATAGTTTGGTATGTTGTCCCTGCGTCGTGGCAGTATTTACCCATGTTAGCTCTTGGTGACTGTTCGCAGGGATGCCGACATGGTGGTAATGGTTCCTTTGGATAATCCCAGTCCCTGGTAAGGTCTATTCAAACCCTGCACCCAGGAGTTTGATGTTTCCCTGGCATGGGTGGCTTATGCCTGATACTGGGTTGAGTCAGCAACCATGGTCCACTAGGGAAATCCATAGGTGACTCGCCCACCATGTCGTGATGAACTGGGAACCATGGCTGTGTAGGCCGGTCGGGCACGTTCAATATCTCGGAGACAGATTCCATCTGTATTGCGAAGTGCCCGACTGATGAGGCAGAAGGGAGGAAGGCAAAGCAGAAATTCCCCCTTCCAGCGTGTAGGCATCTATCGCTGCTGCCTCTGATCTGGTTCCTAAGTCACATACATAGGTTACTGGTGATTCCGTCTTGTGCAACCAAATTGATATCTGGCTTCCAAACTGCTTAATACCTTTAGCAGATATTTTGGGTTTGACATCTATTCAATGTTATCATAAATTTTTACTCGTGACGTGGTGTCTCCCACTGTGTTCTAGCTTCCTAGGACATAGGCAGCTGATAGTTAAAATGTCTTTTGACACACCATTGCCAGATCTGTTTGACCAATTTGTTGCACAATAATGATTTTTATGCTCCCCATATGGTTGATATAAGCCACCACCATAGTATTATCAATCCGTAACCACATATGTACGTGCTGCATCTGAAATGCATATGCTTTTTAGCCCAATAGGCGATCACCAATCCCAAGTAGTTGATGCCCGGTGTGTGTAGTAACGATGTTTGTGAATTGGTCCATCTGTTACCTGTGCTGGATATGGAGTTTAGTTGCTCCCCAGCCTAAAGTACTGGCATCGGTTTTTAATAACCAAGTTGGGATTGGTGATGATAATAGGGCTGAAAACTATCCCAAATATATGTCTGCCCACCACTGTAATTGTGATATAGCTTCAGTGGGTACATTCATGATTTGATTATAGTGACCCAAGTACCTTGGCAAAGTAACAGTCATATGGATGGAATTGTTATTGAAGCCCAGATAATCCATGGTAGTTAACGGCTTCAATTCTGGTTTATCTGGGCGTGGGATGAACCTCAGAGCTTTAGGGAGCTGTTTCGTAGCTAGAACTGCTGCCACAGCTAATTCCTTTGTTCCCCTAATATGAGGATATCATCCAATATATGCCATGATTATGCTTGTTTTCTTAATATTTTCATGGCCATTTTTAATATTTATAATAGTTTAGGGCTGAGGTTAGACCATTGGGAATGCTCTATACTCCCATAGTTGCCCTGACCGGGATATCCATTATCCAGGTAAAATTTTTTAGGTATCTATAATGATCCTAGTGTATGGGTATAAGATAGTTAGCATCTTCCATATCAATGCTCGCCATAGGTATCCTTTGGAGATCAGATGTCTGGCAGTGACAAAAACCCGTCTCCATCTTAAAGTGTATATACTCAACAGATTTATTTAGTGATATTAGATCAATGATGATGCTACATTCACCATCTTTTGTAGTTTTGGTGAATATATTCGATACAAATTCCAATGGTTCATGTTTACTCCCATGATCCGTTTAGTAATGAGCCTTTCTAGTTCAGCTTAACCTTCTCACTCCTCTTTCTTAGAGGGAGAAAATGCCCTTTGGGCGCATTGCTGAACTGGCGGTAATATGCCCAATTTGAATTCGTTTTTATTCACTAATACTGTTGAGTATATTTTAGTTATTTGTGACAGCATCCCATGCTTTATCAACAAGTGTAAATGCCCCCCCCCCCCCCCCCCCCCCGCAGTTAGTAGAACACCCTTATTTAGTGTAAACTGGGAGGAACCAGACTACCTACCTCCATGTTTATTGTTTTTTCATGAAGGCCTAGTTTTGCTGGTATGCTGGTGCTGTCGGTGGGGTGGCGCATTTTCCCACGGCTCCGCTCTGGGCCCCTGTCTAAAAAGAACTATGGGGGTAATGTAAAGCGGTCGCCAGGCTTTCACCAGCCTTGTTCGATATTGCTGGTGGATGCCGAGGGGTGCTGCCAGCTGGGTGTTGGATGCGATGTCCTGCTCGTTCCATGGCCTGCCCTCATGAGGCGCACAGGTTTAGCTGCCTCTCTTCCCGCAGCAGCGGTTTGTATAGCCCCGTATATTTGGGGTTGCGGGCAGGTGTGCTATAAATTGGAGGAGGCATAGCTCAAACTCCGCTGTTGCATCAATCCCTCGACAAGGGAGATGGCTAGTGCAATAGCACTGGGGTAGGAGTGTCAGCTCCCTTGGCATTCAGCCAGTGCCCCTTTTCTCCTGGAGGTTTAGAACTCCATGACCTCCTCTGGCTTGGGGAGACAGACATACTTATTTTTGCTGTCTCCAACCTGTTCCAGTGTTGGAGGAAGTTGATTCCTATAGAACCTGTAAATTGGTAAGGTTTTTGTCTTACCTATATTTAGAGGCTGCCTGCCGTTTTTCAGGCGGCATTGTAGCGGTTCCCGGGCGGCGATTCTCCTTGTCAGGAGTCTGCAGGGCTGCCGGTCGGGTTTTTAAATTTCCCTCCGGTCCGCTGCTGTTAACCAAACAGCTGTTCAGCGGACCGGCATCAGCGCAGCTCCCTGCAGCGGTCCGCAACCTGTGCGGTCCCGTTTGCGCCTATCCCCCTCCACTGTCGGCTCCTTCGCTGGAGTCGAACGGGGGCCGCTTCCTCTGCTACTTTGCTCCCCCTGGAGCAAAAAACCACAAGGCCCGATTAAGGTAAGTACTTACCTCACGTTCCTTGGTTGCAGGAGCGCCCGACTCCCGCTGGCCGCAGTTTGCACAGCTGTGCGATAATGGCGCACCTGCGCACTGGGCTGGGATCTTCACGGAATCACTCACGTGACTCCGAAGTAAAATTTAACATTCAGAAATATTTAAAAGCTATCAAACTGAAATAAATGATTAGAACAATATATATCTTTCTTTAAAACTGCACTGAATAACACAGTAAATTATGTACCAAATGGAAAAAAATAAACCATGCAGAAATAATTTAAAAAGATTATCTTTGCTTGAAGTCTACAGCGCTACAATTCTTTTCAAATCATGTCGTGTTCTTAGATGCGGTGATGGAAAGTATTTCATTTGCATCTGTCATTCAGAAGAGAACCTGTAAAAGTCATCGGCAATCTCAAGGGACTGTCTTGGAATACGAAGCATTCATTATGCGTGGGATAGTTTGGCTGTTTGTTCTGAAACCATGGCCATGTGAAAAGCTGAACGCGGGTGCTTCTAGACAAAACCACCAGTATTTTCCAGCCCATTAATACAGGTGTCAACATTCTATAAGACAATACTTACTTTCATAAAATATTCTGCAAGGAGCTCGAAACAGATTATTCATGTAACCTTTGAAGAAAATTAAAGTGAAATTAAACTTTATTTAATAATTATTAATGTAACATCAGAAGAAAATAAGTGAAATTACAGTTTATTTAACGATGAAGGAAACTGTGAATGCATGCTCTTGACATTGCCTTGCTGTTTGATTTTGTTGAAATTAGTATATTTTTTTGCTATTGAGATTATCTTCACAGTAACCATTAGTTTCCATATGTTGTGTAAGAATTTCACAACTGAACAAACAGCTAATTTGTGCGTGGACCTAAACCTAATTTGCCAATTCTGCGGTTTGATTTTAAACACTTCATCTCAGGATGGATCCGTTTCTTTCTAATCGGTGGGCACTTGCACTCGTTTTTTGGTTTCACTTTTTCTAAATCATTTTCAAAATAAATGAACAGATTTTAAGATTGAAGTGTAGTTTGAATATAAATAAGAACGAGTCACAGAAAGGTGGATGCAGGTGGACGCAGCCCAGACCATCACACAAACCAACCTCCCTTCCATTGACTATATTTGCACCTCACGCTGCCTCAGCAAGGCCAGCAGTATAATCAAGGATGAGTCGCACATAGGCCACTCTTAACCCCTCTCCCATCAGGCAAAGGGTTTAAAGTGTGAAAACGCACACCTCCAGATTGAGGGACGTTTCTTCCCAGCTGTTACCAGGCCACTGAACCATCCTACCAACAAGCGTAGGCTTGGCGATCGTTTCGCCGAACACCTCCGCTCGGTCCGCATTAACCAACCTAACCTCCCGGTGGCTCAGCACTTTAACTCCCCCTCCCATTCCGTATCCGACCTCTCAGTCCTGGGCCTCCTCCATGGCCAGAGTGAGGCCCACCGTAAATTGGAGGAACAGCCACCTCATTATCCGCTTGGGGAGTCTGCATCCTGGTGGCATGAACATTGAATTCTCACAATTCTGTTAGCCCTTGCTGTCTCCTCCCCTTCCCAGCTCTCCCTCCGCCCTCGGGCTCCTCCTCCTCCTCCTTTCTTCTCCCCGCCCCCCCATCAGTCTAAAGGAGGGTTTCGGCCCGAAACGTTGCCTATCTCCTTCGCTCCACAGATGCTGCTGAAACCGCTGAGTTTCTCCAGCATTTTTTTGTGTACACTCTACCAACAACCAGAGAGCCGTCCTGAGCTACTATATTCCTCATTGGAGACCATTGGACTTCTTTAATCAGACATTACTGGACTTTATCTTGCACTAGACATTATTCATGTTATTCCCTTTATCATGTATCTGTACACTATGGATGGCTTGAATTGTAAGCGTGTATTGTCTTTCCACTGACTAGTTAGCATGCAACAAAAGCTTTTGACTACACCTTAGTGACAGTAAGCTAAGCTAAACTCAAAGTAATGCATTTGAACATGACTTTTAATGTTGAAATGAAGTTCAAGTGAAAGGCTGTTTATACTCAGAAGAGTGGGCACAGGTAGTTCTGAATTAGAATGATGTAACATGTGGCCTTCACGGTTAGATTGTCCGATAATTACATCTGATAAACACAATTGGATCACTAAGTAAAATGTCAATGATCTTGGACATGTGCCAAAAGTCGAGAACTCAGATTGTATCTATTCTAGCAGATCCATGGTAGCTTTGTATTTGCAGCATTAAAACCATCGCTTGAGGAAAAATACTTCCAGTCACGGTGACAGGATCAAATTAGCTGACAAATTCTAAACATAAACCTTGAAGAATAACGAGTTGTATAATTCCAGCTTCATCCAAAACAATGGTCAAGTCAGGCCCATGGCTTGATATCATGATGTGCAAAGTGATCTTATATGGACTGGTATTACTGGTGTAGTTTTATTAGCAGAAGGATTCATTTCATGTAATGGTTTGCATTTGTAAAGCACTCTAACATCGAAACACATCATAAGACACAGACATCACGGAGGTACTTTCAGTACAATGGTGAGAACTACTTCAATGAAACCATAGCAGCTTCAATATTTTATCACTATCAGTCATTCCATCCCCATAGAATACGTATTTCGGTTTGATCAACATGCCATGAATAATATATCAACTTGAAAGTGTACAGAAATGAGCAATGCAACTACTTGCAAGCACAAATTAAATGCTATGAACAAAAATTGAGGTTAGGATTAGGATTTGGGTTTCAGTGAAAAATGGAAAAAACATTTCTTTTGAGTCAGAATCCACTGTGAAAATTGTGAAAATTGCCTATTATGTAAAGCGGTAACAGGTTTTGTTGGTAACTCATTAATCGTTAATATAATTGAGGAAATTGAATTGGCCCAAAAAGTAAACAAATATTTAGTTAGTTCTGCTGTAATGTGTTTCCATAACACTGATTGATTATAATTCGATCGATGGCTTGGGGAACTCTATTTGCAAATACGGGCAGCATTGGTTCTTACCCAATTGGGAGAAACTTCTTAAATCTGTGCTTTGAAGAAACTCTAGTCAAGAGTCAAGAGTGTTTTATTGTCATATGTCCCAGATAGAACAATGAAATTCTTACTAGCAGCAGCGCAACAGAATATGTAAACAATAAAATAAATGAGAAAAACACAGTTCAGTGTGTGTACTGTATACGTGCACACACACACACACACCGATTATGTACACATAAGAAACAAACAAACAACTGTGCAATAATAACAATGATAGTCTATGTAGTTCAGAGCTTATTTGAGGTTGTATTGTTTAATAGCTGTAGGGAAGAAGCTGTTCTTGAACATGGACATTTTCAGACTCCTGTGCCTTCTTCCCGATGGCAGGGTGAAATGAGTGTCTGACCAGAAAAAAACAGCCAGCATCATCAGAGACCCACACCAGAATGGTGTGGGTCTCTGATGATGCTGGCTGCTTTTTTGAGGCAGCGACTCCACCATTAATTCCTTCAATGGTGGACTGGGCAGTATTCACAAATTTTCGCAATCTTTTTTGCTCCTGGGCATTCAAGTTCAAGTTGCTGAACCAGGCCGTGATGCAACCAGTCAATGTGCTCTCTACTGTACACCTGTAGAAGTTCAAGACAATCCTCTCTGACATACCGGATCTCTGTAATATTCTCAGGAAGTAGAGGTGTTGATGTGCTTCCTTCATAATTGCATCAGTGTGGTGGGTCCAGGAAAGATCTTCAGAAATATGCACGCCTAGGAATGTGAAACTTTTGACTCTCTCTCCACCATTGTCCCATCAATATTGGCAGGTTTATAGGTCCTCATCCTTCCTCTTCCAAAGTCCACAATCAGTTCCTTGGTCTTACTGACATTGAGAGCCAGGTTGTTGTGCTGGCACCATTTGGTCAGTTGATCAATCTTACTTCTATACACTGATTCATCACCAACTGTAATTTGTCCAACAACGGTGGTGTCGTTGGCAAACTTGAGGATGGAGTTCACACTGTATCCGGCTGCACAGTCGTATGTATAGAGTGAGTAGAGCCGGGGGCTAACCACACAGCCTTAAGGTGCTCCCATACTAATTGTTATTGAGGAAGAACTGCAGCCTGTTTTGCTATGCCACGACATTCTATAGGACAAGGAAGATAATTATTGTGTTATAACAGAACTACCTGTAACTGTTGTGAATGAAGTAATTCTAAATTACACCACAACTAAACCAAAAACAAACCAAATTTAAAATGCATATCAAAAATAAATAATTTTGTGTATTTTACACATTTATATTAGAAAAACACAGGATCATGGTGTAAGTCACGGCCATGAAGAAAAACAATATACGTATAAATGCATATCATGTCATGGAATATTGAAATAATTCTCCCTAACTTGGACAATAATTGTTTGGAGCAAAATTACAATGAGGCAAATAGTTGTGGGGGTTGATGACTAAAGCAACAACCATAAGCATTTGGAAAACATCTCTGATTTTAATAAAAGAAGCTTTATGAATCGAAATTTGACTGTGCCACATTAGGAAATATCAACGTAGATGACTAAAACCTTAGTCAAAGAGATAGATTTTAATGAGCATTCACTTTTGAAGATCGAACATAGAATTGTACAGCACAGGAAAAAGTACTTTGGCCCACTATGTCTGTGCCAAACATAATGTTAAGACTAACTCTTATCTGCCAGCACATAATCTATTATTCACCATTTTCTGCATATCCTTATGCCTGAGAAAAGCTTCTTAAATTCCACTGTTGTAGTTGCTTCCACCGGCACCCCTACAATAGGGGAAGAGTCATGGCAATAGGCCATGAGTTCCAGGCACTCACCACTCTGTGTAAAAAAACTGCCCCTCTCCTTTGCCCCTTTGCTTTCTCCCTCTTATCTTAAAGCTGTGCCCTCTAGTATATCATATTTCCATCGTGAGAAATAGGTTGTGACTGTTTATCCTATCTATGCCTCTTGTAATGTTATGTAAGGTATTTTTACAACCTCTGGCATTCCAGAAAAAACAATCCAAGTTTGTCCAACCTCTCCCGAAAGCCTCTAATCCAAGCAACATTCTCTAAAAATGTTATGTGCACCTATTTTTTACACCCTTGCCAGCCCTTCCCAACTCTGTATAAGAAATGTTCTACAAATTCGGCGTTCTGGTAAATGCGTTTGGGGACCAGAACCTGCAACATTGCTCCAAATGCCATGGCGTAAGCAAAGTCCTATAAATAATGGGGCGCTCCATGACTTCCTAAGCTCCAGTTCGGCTTTAAGTATTTACAGTTTTGGTCCTAGCAAAGGAAAGGTGAGTCTAAGCAGGGAGGAAGTCTACTGCAGTTGGCAGGTCTTGGTGAGAAAAGGATTTGAGTATTGCGTAGCAGGGAGTCTCCTAATCTGCTAGAATTGTCTGCCACAGAAGGTAGCCGAGGCCATAGAGGGAGTATTAAGAGGAGTAGAGGTTCACACAGTGCAAAAAGATTCCTGGTCTCCTAATCTTTCATAGGAAGAAAGACTGGATAGATTCTTGCCATAGAGGGAGTACAGAGAAGGAACATTGAGAGTCCTGATTCTATGGGATAGCAAGACTTTACCAAAAAGCTTAAGGGGTTGGATTGGCTTGATGCAGGAAGATTGTTTCCGAGAGTTAGGAAAAGTTTCAGATCATTAAAAGGGTAGAAGGCGGTTTAAGGGAAAGGGATGATTAAAATTCATATGTTTCTAACTTCACACTAGAAAGGGTCACATTAAGGATAAGAGCATGAGGAAGATGAGGAAACAGTAATTTTATCACACAGAGAGTGGTGAATCTCTGGAACTCTCTGCCACAGAGGGTAGTTGAGGCCACAGTTCATTGGCTATATTTAAGAGTGAGTTAGATGTGGCCCTTGTGGCTAAAGGGATCAGGGTATATGGAGAGAAGGCAGGTACGGGATACTGAGTTGGGTGATCAGCCATGATCACATTGAATGGCGGTGCAGGCTCGAAGGGCCGAATGGCCTACTCCTGCACCTATTTTCTATGTTTCTATGCTAACTCTGAACATCTCCATGCCCCAAACTATGAAAGCAAGCCCAACATGCTTTTCTGACCTTAGAAGTTTAACCATAAATTTCTATGACTTTTGATGATTGTGGATCAGGAGTGATTTTTGCCAATAATTTTCTAGACTTATATTCCGGGTCCTTAAATGTGACTGCTTCGAGTGTTAATAACGCTGAAGATGGGAACAGGAAAATTACCCTACAATGTTAACCAACAGATGCCAAACATGATCTGGTGCCTGATCATAATCCATATCCCTCTATTTTGCGCTTCCATTTGTCCAAGCCTTTTAATAAATTACTGTATTTCCATCACCCCTAGCAATATGTTCCAGCCCCTCAACATTCTCTGTGTAAAAAAACTGCCCTGAACATCTCCATTAAACGTTCCCCCTCTCTCACCTTATAGCTAACCATCTAGTGTTATAACATTGCTAATTGTAAATCAGGCTTTTTGCCAATAATTGTTCTTATATTTCTGGTCCTTTTATGTGACTGCTTCTGGTGTTATAACGCTGTCTGGGAACAGGGAATTCCAGAAGAATACAGCTGCAAACATGTCTGGTGGATCTGTAAATGGTTTCATGATTGAAGTCCATTCTTAATAAATTACTGACTATTTCCAATTCCTTTGAGAATGTATCATGGAGGTGCTGAAGTAGTACGGCTGGAGGGGACATAAGAAATGGCGGGGGGCTAAGTGAATAGTTAAACGTAGACACAACAATGCACGAACAAGAGTTTTAGCCAAAGATGAAGTAATATTTGTGCAAAGCCTAGCAAATCCCAGAGGTTGCAGCAGGTTGCTGGAGGTTGCTGGTAGTGGAAGCAGGTAGGGAGACTGACAAAAACCTCCAGGAACCGCACGGAAACCTTGGGTGGGGCGCAAAGTCCCCAGAGGTTTCCGTTCAGGTTTCCTAAGTGGGTCAGGGGCATAAGTGAGTTGTGGTCAGTGTTTCTGAAGGGAGAGATAATTGGAACTCTTCCCCTATTGTAGAATTTGGAGTGGAGTATGAATATTATTAACTTTAGTCTGCTGTGAAGCATGCATTATAATCAGAAACATTATTGATTTATTTTAATGTGATGAAAGCTGATGAAACGATTTAACTATAAATGGACATTTCAAATCGAATGGCGTGTCTTCACATGAGTTTGCTGTATTAATCTTCACAATTGCTAGTCTGGAGTCAAAGCCAAAGTTGGCCTTTGCTTCTGCATGTTGTGTCAAATCCTAGCTGCTGTTAAATTATCCTGCAGTGACCTGGCCTTCTTGGATTTGTTTGCTGCCTTCTGCTGAAGGAGTAATAGCTTGTGTTAATGGTTTTCTACAGTATGCAGGGTCTGTGGTCGTGCTTCGACTGAGCTTTACTTTAGACTTTAGGGATCTAGTATGGAAACAGGCCCTATGGCCCACTGAGTTCATGGCGACCAGCGATCTCCCTGTACACAAGCACTAACCTACATACTAGTGACAATTTACAATTTGCAGAAGCCAATTAACCTACAAACTTGTACATCTTTGCAGTGTGGGAAGAAACTAGAGCACCCGGAGAAATCCCACGTGGTCACAGGGAGAACATGCAATCTCGGTACAGGCAGCTCCTGTAGTCAGGATCGAATCCGGGAGTCTGGCGCTGTAAGGCAGCAATTCTACTACTGTACCACTATGTTGCCATAGAGGGAGTACAGAGAAGGTTCACCAGACTGATTCCTGGGATGTCAGGACTTTCATATGAAGAAAGACTGGATAGACTCGGCTTGTACTCGCTAGAATTTAGGAGATTAAGGGGGGATCTTATAGAAACGTACTAAATTCTTAAGGGGCTAGATGCAGGAAGATTGTTCCCGATGTTGGGGAAGTCCAGGACAAGGGGTCACAGTTTGAGGATAAGGGGGAAATCCTTTAGGACCGAGATGAGAAAAACATTTTTCACACAGAGAGTGGTGAATCTCTGGAACTCTCTGCCACAGAAGGTAGTTGAGGACCATTACTAGAATGTTGCCTGGGTTTCAACAACTAAGTTACAGAGAAAGGTTGAATAAGTTAGGTCTTTATTCTCTGGAGCGCAGAAGGTTAAGGGGGGACTTGATAGAGGTCTTTAAAATGATGAGAGGGATAGACAGTTGATGTGGATCAGCTTTTCCCTTTGAGAATAGGGAAGATTCAAACAAGAGGACATGACTTCAGAAGTTTAGGGGTAACATGAGGGGGAACTTCTTTACTCAGAGAGTGGTAGCGGTGTGGAATGAGCTTACAGTGGAAGTGGTAGAGGCAGGTTCGTTGGTATCATTTAAAAATAAATTGGATAGGCATATGGATGAGAAGGTATTGGAGCGTTATGGTATGAGTGCAGGCAGGTGGGACTAAGGGAAAGAAATTGCTCGGCACGGACTTGTAGGGCCGAGATGGCCTGTTTCCATGCTGTAATTGTTATATGGTTATATGGCCCTTGTGGCTAAAGAGATCAGGGGGTATGGAGAGAAGGTAGGTACAGGATACTGAGTTGGATGATCAGCCATGATCATTTTGAATGGTGGTGCAGGCTCGAAGGGCCGAATGGCCTACTCCTGCACCTATTTTCTATGTTTCTATGTGTCTATGTATCCCCACTGGATACATGGATGGTGGTATTGGATAGAAGTAAAAAAAAGAAGGAAATGCATACTTGTCGCACCATCTGTAGACTTAAGGGCCTGTCCCACTTGGACGATTTTTCAGTGAACTGCCGGCGACTGTCAAGTTTGCGGCACTCGCTGAAAAACCGGGAACTGAAACGGCGAGTGTCAGGGTGGAACACGCACACAAACACATCGCAAAGGCGGGAGCCAGGGAAAGCGGGGGAGCACTGCCTTAAATTCACACGGTGCAAAGCCAAGGTGATACAGACACACACCACGATGAACAGGAAAGTTAAGACGGCTAGCACAGTGTACGGCAAGTTCTGTAAAAGAGGGGGAGGGAGGGGAGGGAGAGGAGGGGGAGAAGGGGGGGGGGGGGGGGGGGGGGGGGGGGGGGGGGAGAAGGCGAGAGAAGGAGTGGAGACACTTTTCAAAAGCCAGACAACTTTTAATAAGCCAGAGATACACAGCTGTGAAGTTTGGCGGGAATTTAACATCCCCGGTCAGTTATCCTTGGTTCTGAAAACTCGTGCTTACTTTTTTTCCCCAATGAGCCAATGAAAATGCCTGGTCAGCAAAGGTCATTAACTAAAACTACCTATGACTCCCTCAACTGCCCATCTGCCCACTCACCCAACCTATACGTCACCCTGCAGTCTCATAGCATCCTCCTCGCAGCTCACACTGCCCCCCAGATTTGTGTCTTCTGCAAACTTGGAGACTCAACATTTAATTCCATTGTCTAAATCATTAATATATATTGTAAATAACTGGGGTCCCAGCACTGAGCCTTGCGGCACCCCACTAGTCACTGCCTGCCATTCTGCAAAGGACCCGTTAATTCCTGCACTTTGCTTCTTGTCTGCCAACCAGCTCTCTATCCATGTCAATACCCTACCCCCCAATACCATGTGCTCTAATCTAATCTAATCCTCAAAAGATTCTAGAAGATGAGTCAATCATGATTTCCCCTTCATAAATCCATGCGGACTTTGACCGCTCCTGTCACTGCTTTCCAAATGCGCTGCTATTACACCTTTAATAATTGACTCCATCATCTTCCCCACTACTGATGTAAGGCTAACCGGTCTATAATTCCCCATTTTCTCTCTCCCTCCTTTCTTAAAAAGTGGGGTTACATTAGCGACCATCCAGTTCACAGGAACTGATCCAGAGTCGAGAGAACATTGGAATATGATCGCCAATGCATTCACAATTTCAAGGGCCACCTCCTTGAGTACCCTGAGATGCAGACCCAGGCATTGGGGATTTATCTGCCTTGAGTCCCAACAGTTTACCTAACACCATTTCCAGACTAATGTGGATTCCCTTCAGTTCCTCCCTCCCACTAGATCCTTGGTCCCCTAGTATTTCTGGAAGATTGTTTGTGTCTTCCTTTGTGAAGGCAGAAGTACTCGTTTAACTAATCTGTCATTTCCTTGTTTCTCATTATAAATTCACCTGTCTCTGATTGTAAGGGGCCTGGTCTTAGTCTTCACTAATCTTTTCCTCTTCATCTATCTATAGAAGCTTTTACAGTCAGTTATTTATATTCTCCTCAAGTTTTCTTTCAAGCTCTATTTTCCCCCTCTTAATTAACCCCTTTGTCCTCTATTGAATTCTAAATTCCAGTCCTCCATTTTGCTGCTTCTTCCGGCCAATTTATATGCCTCTTCCTTGGATTTAACACTATCCTTTATTTCACTCGTTAGCCACGGTTGAGCCGCCCCTTCCCCATTTTATTTTTACAGCAGACACGGATGAACAATTATTGTAATTCAACCATGCGATGTTTAAATCTCTGCCATTGCATCTCCACTGACAACCCGTTAAGTATAATTGGCCAGTCTATTCTAGCCAATTCCCATTTCACACCATCAAAGTCTCCTTTCTTTAAGTTCAGGACCTTAGTGTCTGAATTAACTGTGTCACGCTCTATCCTCATGCAGAATTCCACCATATTATGGTCACTATTGCCCAAGGGGCTTTGCACAACAAGATTGCTAACTAATCCTTCCTCATTACACAATACCCCATCTAAGATGGCCTGCCCTTTAGTTGGTTCCGCTACATATTGGCTTAGAAAACCATCCCGTATACATTCCAGGAAATCCTCCTCCTCAGCATTGTTGCCAATTTGGTTGGTCCAATCTATATGTAGATTAAAGTCACCCATGATAACAGCTGTACCTTTGCTACACGCATCCCTAATTTCCTGTTTTATGCTATCCCCAACCTCCCTACTGCTGTTTGGTGGTCTGTATACAACTCCAACAAGTGTGTACTGCCCTTGGCTATCCCACCCATACAGATTCTACAGCATCCAAGCTAATGTAACTAGATATTTATTGCGCAACTTAAACCAAAAATGATCATATGCGTTTAATTGCGGTAATTGCGGTAAAGGAAATCATAAATTGTGAACATAATGTGTGGTCTGATAAAAAATTGATGAATGTTTGAGGAAACCATTGGTCATAACATGAATAGGTTTGAAAAGTTTGTTATCAATATACAATGGAAACCAGCAGGATAGCACAGGCAACACTATGAATCTTTTAGATAGTGGGATAAAAGAAGTGGGTAAACCATCACCAAGAACATAATAATAATCATCATCATCATCAACATCATTGAAAACATCAACTGGGCACGGTGCCTTACAATGCTATGCATGACAGTGATCGCACCTTCCATGAAGTGTGGATGGCTGTTGGTACGCTAGGAGCTCATCCGCCCTTTGACAGGTCTTGTGTTTGGTACTGTTGGGCATCCACAGCCCCCTCCTCACCTGTCAAACCAGGTGGGGGAGGGTTCAGTCGCCGACTATCCGACCATGGAGCATGTAGTACGGGAGTACATGGTACCCGTGACGGGGGGAACTCTCCCCGACCTGACCCACATAACATAAACAGGCTGTTTAAGGGAAGAAAAATTACAGTTGGTACAGAGCCGTATGAGGAAGCTTCATCTTGGTGGTTAGATTAGAACACTTTATTACTGGATGTAGAGATTGCCAAGACAAACAGAATGATTCAATACATTTTTCAGGAGTTGAATTCCTGGAGTTTGTAACATAGATGACAGAAGGTAGTCCAGATAGAGGAACAATTTAAAAATAAACCAGGTCTGCCACAAATTTATAAAACAAAAGGATATACTGTGGAAGAATGCAAGATATAATCCCTGGAGACATATGGTGAATATCAGAAACATTCATGGTGGAAGTGTTACAAACTTATTGCTACATCCTATTCACATGTCAGTGGGGGCTTATTGGACAGACTTGAGAATCTGCCATCAATCTTGAAGAATGAACAAATAGAGCCATTAAATAGCAGAAGTGGCTCTTTAATTGAAATTGGTGTTTATATGTTAAAGGGTTATTGTTATTGATATTTTCAGTATGTTCAAACAGTCATTAAAGAATTGTTCAAAACAATTGCCAACCATCTACTGCACACACACATATACACTTAGACAGAGAGGGATGCACACATGCACATACCCACATGCATACATACGCACACACATACACACACACACACACACAACACACACACAAAACACATTTTGTTTCTCCACTGAACACACACACATATTATGATGTTATCACACATTCCACAACATGAATCACTTGGCCACACACACACACTAATGGTCTATTGTGTTTGTGTTAAACACACACACATTGTCACACACACCAACCATGTACACACACACACACACCAGTCACACCATTCAAACATTTCAAAGCTAACATACATACAATAAAATATTAAAAGATAAACACCTCAATATCACGAAAAAGCTGCGTACAACCCTAATCCGACTGTAGATTTTTTTTCTCCTAGTCTGTATCGAAGCCTGAGATTGTGCTTCTGTTCATATTATGAAGTGTTATCAGCCCTGTAATTCCATCCTTCAAGAGAATCAAACAGGGAGTGTCCTTGGAAATGTCTTCCCACTGGGTGCAGGGCTAACTGGTCTATTGTGTTTGAGGGTTAAATCGACAATCGCTGGGCGTTGACATGGCCCTCTGGAGCGCTTTCCAATTACAATTGGACACACAGCTTCTTGCTCCCACAGCCACATGCCTCAGTAATAGTGATGCCCGAGAATCAATCATAGGTTTAGAGTTTGTATCATAGCAAGCACCATGGTCCAGTGACAGTCTGGCTAGGAAAGATGAGTGATAATTTCCTGGATTTTCATTTGGCTCAGACTTTCCTCTATTCATCCATCAGCACATATCTTTTCTATTCTTGAAAATGACAAATTGCGAACATCCAAGATGGAGTGGAACACTTGGATCTCTAAATGGTGGATATATAAATCTTAATGTGGATTATTTGAAAACTATCGCCTTCATCTTTAATCTCGGTTGCCTCTTCAAAATGTTTCCTTTCCCAGTTCTGAATTTCTGCAATTAGACTTCCACCCCTCCCATAGCACTGAAACAATCAGCATCAAAATTGCAAATGAAAAATTATGTGATTGTGACTGATTAAATATCTGCTCTCATCTTCTTTGGCCTGTTCGTAGGTTTTGACATAACTGAATATGCCATCTATCCTCAACCATTTTTCTTCCATTATCCTGATCGGTGGGGCTCCCCCCACCTGGTTCTCTGTTGCAATGGCTCCTCTCATCACTCCCACCACTGTTACTACTGTTCCCATGGGATTTATCGTTTGCTCCTCCAGTTTTTCATGCTCCTTGCAACAAAATCACGGAATGCAAACAAGTCTAAGTGGATGCTGTCAATGAAGAAGGGTCTTGATCCGAAACGTCACCTATTCCTTTCCTCCAGAAATGCTGTCTGACCTGCTGATTTACTCCAGCTTTCTGTGTCCATCTTTTGTGAATACATAGATGAACCTCCCCTTGCTTTCTTAGGCAGTCCATTAGGCTTGAGGATCATAGGGTCATAAGATCATAAGTGATAGGAGCAAAGTTAGGCCATTCGACCCATCAAGTCTACCACCATTCAATCATGGCTGATCTATCTCTCCCTCCAAACCCCATTTTCCCGCCTTCAACCCATAACCTCTGACATGCTCATCACATGTTAACCTACTCATTCAAAGGTTTCAAAGGTCTTTTATTGTCACATGAACCAATTAAGGTACAGTGATATTCGTATTACCGTACAGCCATACTAAACAAAAAGCAACAAGACACATGACTGCATAAAAGTTAACATAAACATCCACCACAGTGGATTTCCTCACTGTGATGGAAGGCAATAAAGTCTAATCTTCTTCCCTCATTTTCTCCCGCGGTCGGGGCAGTCGAACCATCCTTCGGGGCAATCTAAGCTCCTGGGATCATTCTTGTAAAATGACTTTGTTCCGTTACAGTTCTATGGATTCAATGGTGATTGATGCAAATGTGGGAAACTCTTCCGAGACAAAAGGCACCTCAAGGGGCAGACAGATGGATAGTTTGTGAGGCGATGCACTCATTCCGTCTCTTATGCTGGGCTTCCACATGCTTCCAATGCATGGACTTGATGTTAAAGATCTCAAGGCCTTCCAGTTCAACCTTGAACAGACACCCACTCAGTTTCCCTCTACTAACACTCCCCACCATCTGGTAGAACATGCCCTCACCCGAAATAACTTCTCTTTTGACCTCTCCCTTCATGTTAAAGGTGTAGCCGTGGGTATTTACATGGTCCCCAGCAGCGCCTACCATTGTGTAGATTACATCAAATAGTCCTTGTTCCAAATATACACCAGCACCATCGCCCAACTCTTTCTCTGATACATCAATAATTGCATTGGAGAGCTCTCCCGAGTTTTAAAAAAATCAAACTCGTGGTAAGCACGGAGAATGAACGTAGCGGGTACGTCGGAGCTCGGGGACGTCTCTTAGCGCTAACGACAGGTACTCGTGAAGACTCGCTAATGGCAGGTAAGCACGGGAAGACTCGTGAAGATTTTTCAACGTGATGAAAAATGTCCACGAGAGCTCGGCCTACCAACGAGCGGCCATTAGCGTAAATCTCTGAGTTCGAATCAGGGCAAATTCGGGAGAACTCTTGGAATGAACTCGTACCGTGGGACAGGGGTTTAACTTTACTACTACCATTCAGCCCTCAAATTCACTTGGAATATCTTTGACACCTCTCCCCGGTTTATTGATCTCTCTGGCTCCATCACAGAGGACAGGCTATCGAATTACGCTGATATAAACCTACCAATTCCCACAGTTAATCTGGGGGTATAACCTCCTCCAACCCTGCCTCTTGGGGATGGGAAGTTGTAACTGGTGGTGCGATCATGTTGAAGGTGGCAGAAATGTTGGAGGATGATGTGTTGGATGTGGAGGCTGGTAAGGACCAGGGGATCTCTATCTGGGATGACCAGATAGCACAATGGGCTGAGAGTTCGGCTGGCGACCGGAAGGTAGCCGGTTCAAATCCCGCTTGGAGTGCATACTGTCGTTGTGTCCTTGGGGCAAGACACTTCACCCACCTTTGCTTGTGTGTAATGTAATGTAATTATGTGAAGCACTTTGGGGTCAATGCAAGTTGACTGAAAATGTGCTATATAAATAAGATTATTATTATTATTATTATTATTATTATTATTATCTTTGTTCCGTCTGGGGGAAAAAAGTAGTGGGAGCATAACTACGGAACACAGAGGAGATGCGGGTGAGGGACCCTTCTATGAAATTAAAGAAAGACGGCATCTCGGATGTTCTGGAGTGGAAAGCATCATCTTGGGAGCAGATGCGGCGAAGACGGAGACATTTGGAGTAGGGAATCTGAGGGGCTACTTGTTCACACAGAGGGTGATGGATATATGGAATAAGTTGCCAGTGAAGGTGGCTGAGGCAGTTGGAAAACATTTGGACAGGCACAGGGCTGCTCAGTTTAGTTTATTGTCATGTGAACGGCGGTACAATGAAAATATTTTGTTGCATGCTATCCAGTCAGTGGAAAGACAATACTTTATTACAATCGAGCCATTTACAGTGTATAGATATGCAATAAGGGAATAATGTTTAGTGCAAGGTAAAGCCAGCAAAGCCTGAGCAAAGATTCACCAATGAGGTCGATAGTAGTTCAGGGCTGCTAGGAAAGGTTTAGGGGGATATGGTCCAAATGTAGGCAGGTTTGACAAATAAAGATGGGGCATCTTGGTCAGCATGGACAGTGGACATCAGTCAATAGTCTGTCCCCTGTGATGGAGACAGAGAGATCAAGAAATGGGAGAGAGATGTGAATGAAAGTCCAAGTGAATTTGGAGGCAGGGTGGGAGTTAGTGGTAAAGTTAATGCAACCAACAAGTTCTGCACAGATGCAGGAGGCAGTCATCTCTGTTGCCATTTTTACACTGGTGGATGTCTACTTTCCTAATCAAATTGAAGTCCAGCTTCCAAAAACCGAATGAAGTTACCAGATTCCCTGACACTTGTAAGCTCCCAGAGGCTGAAGGAGCAGCGTTACACCACCTGTCCCTGCAAATCTTCAGATCACCTTCTTGCCGATTATCCACCCCCTGTCAATCCCCGATCTCAGCATGTCTTATGATCGCCTTGCTATCCCGTTCTGATCACCGGATTGTGCTATGATCTGTGATCGTCACGGCCTATATTGGAGGATGCCTTCGGTGGCTAGTTTGCCCACTCAGCACCAGGCCAGACTTAAGCTTAAATAGAACCTCCACCTCTGGCCTTCCAACCACAATACTAGGCTCCCATGCAACCCATCCGCCCTCACCAGCTCCCTGCAGATGCTGTGCCTCAATACATCTTAAGGCTGTGAGTTAGCAATTATCAGTGGGAATAAACATTGCCATTTATTTGTTAAAAGCACAATTTCAACTTTGGAAATATTTATTAATGTGGCATTGAAAACCTCTGACATTATTACAACGTTATAGGGTCAGACTAACTATGATGCCGAACAGATTATGAGAATTTTTAAGATCTATTATCTGTAACTATGAATCTGTCAGATAAATATAATCAAGAGGCTTTTAATGATCTGTTGTATTTATTTCCCTTGTGGCCCCTTCTGAGATGTTTAAATTATTTTTTATTGTTTTATGTAAAATTCACTGGGAATCAATGGGTGGAAGACTAAATCGATGCCTCTGACAGATTTGTTGGCCATTAACTGGAGCTGGGCAAAAAACATGCAACTGGGCAGTAACCAAGGCCGTGTTGCTATTTAACCTGCCTGCAAAAGCTGAACAAAATGGTTCTTATTGTGCTCCAAAACAACCTAGCTCACTCCCACCCAATGCGTTGGGTTAAAATTACAATTAATAATTACAACGTAAGGTCTGAATGACAATAAAGGAAATTCAATTCAATTCAATTCAATACAACGGCCAGAAAACAATTTTTTTTTGCCAATAGAAACAAATTCCTATTCAAAAAAAGAACTGGATAAATAATTCCTTTGCAATATGGTTGCAACTTAGTTAAAATATGACAAGTAAAGTACATAAATCCAGCCATCCCAGTGGGCACGTTTACGAAAGACAGCAGGAAACTTCAAACATCAAAACTGCCTCCTCTTAAAAGTCTTTCTTGATTAAATGAACAGTATTTCATGGGGAACTTTGATATGCCATTTGTATTCTATTAGGGGGTGAGGTGACCCAATAATTCATGAGTAGCAATAGTTTTCCTCTACAAATGGTTTCATTTATATTTTATAGAAATTTACGATGTTTCTTTTTGTATGCTTAGATTTTCCAATATCTAAGTGCTCGATTTTCATGTGGATTTAATAGGAAGACAGAGAGACATGTGGTTGAATTTTAAATTTGTCATGTCGTGGGACTGGACGGGCAGGGGGAGGGGATGGGGGGGGGGGGGGGGGGGGGGGGTTTAGCGCGGGGGTCAGAAATGAGTGGATGCAGAAGTGGGAGAGAATAGGTGCAGGGTGGGAGTGGATAGAAACAGGGATAATAGACGATGGACAATAGGTGCAGGGGTAGGCCCTTTGGCCCTTCGAGCCAGCACAGCCATTCAATGTGATCATGGCTGTTCATCCCCAATCAGTACCCCGTTCATGCCTTCTCCCCATATCCCCTGACTCCGCTATCTTTAAGAGCCCTATCTAGCTCTCTCTTGAAAGTATCCAGGGAACCGGCCTCCACCGCCTTCTGAGCCAGAGAATTCCACAGACTCACAACTCTCTGCGTGAAAAAGTGTTTCCTCATCTCCGTTCTAAATGGCTTACCCCTTAATCTTAAACTGTGGCCCCTGGTCCTGAACACCCACAACATCAGGCTGGACAGGCTAGATGCAGGAAGATTGTTCCCGATGTTGGGGAGGTCCAGGACAAGGGGTCACAGCTTAAGGATAAGGGGGAAATCCTTTAAAACCGAGATGAGGCAAACTTTTATCACAGAGAGTGGGAATCTCTGGAACTCTCTGAGCCAGAAGTAGTTCCACAGTTCATTGGCTATATTTAAGCGTGAAGATGTGGCCCTTGTGGCCAAGGGGATCAGAGGGTATGGAGAGAAGGCCGGGTACTGAATTGGATGATCAGCCATGATATTCTTAATGGCGGTGTCGAAGGGCCGAATGGTCTCCTACACCTAATTTCTATGTTTCTATGTTTCTATCAGGAACATGTTTCCTGTCTCAAGTGTGTCCAAGCCCTTAATCTATATATATTACTATAAGTCTGATCTTGACTACTTCCTGTTGTTCTGTATACTGAATATAGAAAAAACACTGCCACTTATGGCTGTGATTTTTGGCCATCTTACTCGGAGTCCCCCTCCACTGCGCAGGACAAGAGGCATTTTCCCATTGATGAAAAATAAAAGAGTTATTAGTATTTTAAAAATGTTGAGATTCTCTCTCCTGAAGGGCACGCCCCTTCCAGAGGGACTATAAAATCCGGAGTGCCTCTTGACCCACAATGTCTATGCTGAACATGATGCCAAGTTAAACTCATCTTATCTGCCTGCACATGATCCATATCCCTTCATTCCTTGCATATCGATGTGCCTATCCCAAAGCATCTTAAATGCCACTATTGCATCTGCTTCAACCCTGGCAAAGCGTATATATTGATGTCTGTATCACCACACACCTCTTAATAGATTTCTTTAGTCTACTTCAGCACATCATACTCCTATCAAATTGCAAATATCCCCAGTTATCTGTGTCAGTGCACCTCCTCACATATGTACAGTCACCATTCAACTATACATTCCCATTCTTGTCCCCCACAGTGACCATGGGCAGGCATTTTCATTTCAACAACTCGTGCTATTATTCTCACTCATGGATTTCTTTTTTAAACTCTTGCAAGAGACAGAGCACAAAGCGCAAGCAAAATGAAGAAAATTATCCTCTTTAGAATTGTGGATAACAGAGGCCTTGCAGTGACTCAGTTAAATAATTCTTTCTCATCCAGCAGATTACATATGATATTCACTCGGATGAAGTGAGTGAACGATCATTACGTGCTCAATGATAATCTTAAGCATTCTTTAAACAAAATCCCCCACATTAGCCTTCTTCCATCTACAAGACAGCCAATCCATTTTGGTGGCAAAAATGGGAAAGCAGACTATTATCTAAATGGTGGCCGATTGGGAAAGGGGGAGATGCAGCGAGACCTGGGTGTCATGGTACACCAGACATTGAAGGTAGGCATGCAGGTGCAACAGGCAGTAAAGAAAGCGAATGGTATGTTAGCTTTCATTGCAAAAGGATTTGAGTATAGGAGCAGAGACATTCTACTGCAGTTGTACAGGGTCTTGGTGAGACCACCCCTGGAGTATTGCGTACAGTTTTGGTCTCTAAATCTGAGGAAGGACATTATTGCCATAGCGAGAGTGCAGAGAAGGTTCACCAGACTGATTCCTGGGAGGTCAGGACTGTCTTATGAAGAAAGACTGGATAGACTTGGTTTATACTCTCTAGAATTTAGGAGATTGTGGGGGGATCTTATAGAAACTTACAAAATTCTTAAGGGGTTGGACAGGCTAGATGCAGGAAGATTGTTTCCGATGTTGGGGAAGTTCAGAACAAGGGGTCACAGTTTAAGGATAAGGGGGAAGTCTTTTAGGACCGAGATGAGAAAATCATTTTTCACACAGAGAGTGGTGAATTTGTGGAATTCTCTGCCACAGAAGGTAGTTGAGGCCAGTTCATTGGCTATATTTAAGAGGGAGTTAGATGTGGCCCTTGTGGCTAAGGGGATCAGGGGGTATGGAGAGAAGGCAGGTACGGGATATTGAGTTGGATGATCAGCCATGATCATATTGAATGGCGGTGCAGGCTCGAAGGGCCGAATGGCCTACTCCTGCACGTAATTTCTATGTTTCTATGTTTCTATGTTTCTATGTTTCTATGTTTCTATCAAGACTACTCTTTGAAGGAGGTTGCGTCCGCCTTAAGAAAATACCTGCCCAAAATGTATGAATGAATGAATGAATGAATGAATGATACTTTATTGTCACATGTGACAAGTCACAGTGAGATTCTTTGTTTTGCATGCCCAAGGTATGCAAAGAGTTGCCACGTAAAGGACACTGATAAAGTTACAAAGTACCCCACGCTGTGTCCTCCTTTGTTCTCCCCTCACGGTGGTTCCCCCACCAGTTCAGTTATTTGCAATTCATCTAATGACTCACATCTCGCATCTCAGCCAGTATCCCATGTGCAACCTCATTTGCTATTAGCCATCTGTAAGTGCAGGTGAAGCAGACCACAGTGGGGTTCCTATGGGTTCCAGGTCTCGACAGCTTATCAGTATCTCAGCTATGTCAGCTGTCAGAATGGGGATCTATCTACCAAAGCCAGATGTTGCAGCATATGGGGGATTGCTCAGTGACCGCTACGTGGCCTTGTGTTGAATCGTGAGTCACAGAGAGATCCTAAACAATAGGGAATTACAAGACACACAAGGTGAGATATGTCTGGTTTGTATTGCCAGGAGGCTGCGTGGACAGAAGAGGCGATCAACGACAAGTTGACCCAGTGTATCGATGGAGACTAAGCAGTGATGAGGGCATCCAGACAGCAAGGTGCATCATCGTTCTTCTGCTGCCTGCATCAATCATCCACCTTCTCCCGACAATATTCCTCCCCGTGCTACTTCTGATGCTTCTTGCTCTTGCAAGGTTTAGGTTTAGGTTTAGGCGATTAGATTTAGGTGTATTGTTATCACATGTACCGAGGTACAGTGAAAAGCTTTGTTTGGTGTGCTATCCAAACAAATCAGAAAATACTAAGCATAAATACAATCAAGTCTATAATGGCCCTGTCCCACTGTACGAGTTAATTCAAGTGCTCTCTCGAGTTAAAAAAAAAATCAAACTCATGGTAAACACCTAGAATGAACGTAGCGGGTGCATCGGAGCTCGGGGACGTCTCTTAGCAGCACGTAACGCTAACGGCAGGTACTCAGGAAACGCGGTAAGCTCGGGAAGATTCGTGAAGATTTTTCAACATGTTGAAAAATGTCCCACGAGAGCCCCGAGTGCTGACGAGCGGCCATTACTGTAACTCTCCGAGTTTGAATGAGGGCAAATTCGGGAGAACTCTTTGAATCAACTCATACAGTGGGACAGGGCTTTAACACAAGTACAATAGGTAGAACACAGTGGAAGATACACAGTTGATAATATCGTATTGTAGTGATCCAGTTTCATAGATAAAGTCCAAAGTCTGCAGTGGGGGGGGGGAGAGATGAATTGAACAGTAACCTTGCTTATGAAAGGACTGTTCATAGGCCTGATAACAGAGGGAAAGAAACTGTTGCTGAGTCTGGTGGTGCGCACTTTCAAGCTTCTCTATCTTCTGCTCGGCAGGAGCAGGGAGAAGAAGGAATGACCGGAGTGTCACATGTCTTTGATTATGTGTGCTGCTTTTCTGATTCAGTTAAAAGTGTAGATAGAGTCACCGGTGAGTATTCTGGTCTGTGTGATGAACTGGGCTACATCCACAACTGTATTTTCATGTGGCCTTGTGCAAAGCTGTTCCCAAACCAAGCTGCGATGGAACTCAACTCTAGGCTTTCAAAGGGGTTTTGTCATTGTCAGCAACACCTCTGCTGTGAAGAGCAGCGGAAGTAGACTGTTGCACATTAATCAGCACTTCCAAATCTGCCTGTGTTGTTGGT
Source organism: Leucoraja erinaceus (assembly GCF_028641065.1). NCBI lineage: Eukaryota > Metazoa > Chordata > Chondrichthyes > Rajiformes > Rajidae > Leucoraja > Leucoraja erinaceus. The sequence continues at coordinate 96,809,047 of NC_073379.1, read as the reverse complement.
GAACCTGCAGTATATTGATGAACTACCCGACCTCTGTCACAGATGCACAGATAGACACACACATGCACATGCAACACACATGCACAGACAAATACACATACAAGCACAGGCACATACACAGGTAGACGCACACACACATGTGCACACAGATAAACACACATGCACACAGGCACATGCATACATATAGATTTTGGTCCAGGGTTTTATTGTGATGTCACATACTTGTACATGAACACCCACTTTACAAAATTGTTCTCGACTTCAAAAACCACTCTCCCTTTTGATCCCTACATTCCATGCGGTGTAAAACATGGTAAAACAGGAAGATGGTGAATGATAACAGAATATTTGTTCTAATCTCTTTGAGTCACTTCACAAATGTGATTTATTCCATTTTGACCTTTATTAATCACTGCTGTACTAAAGCTATATTGGGCTTTTTAACTATTATTGCCCTCTCAACTTCTTCCAACTGTTTTATTTCTTCAGGAATGTATCTGCCTTGGATCACTTTAAGGTGGGCTATAATGCAGACATCCGGAAATTGCTTTAACTCATCATGCACTGCTTCTCCAGGGGACTCAGTTGCTCAGAGGGTGGAGATTTTTAGTGTGTCATTAGACCAAGTGGGACCCATTGGGTCCCGTTCCCCTTCAACGCATGGTTGCGGGGGTGCGGGGGTGCGGAGGTGCGGGTGGGAGGCCTGTGGCGTCACACACACACTAACCACCCCCACACACACACACTAACCACCCCCCTTGATATTATATTAATATTATGAATTCGCTCCTTTTACCCCATTCCCCGCCCTATCCACTAATGCATAGCCCCCCACTCGCAGGCACAGCTAGAGAAGGAAAGGGAGGGGGGCGGGGGGCAGAGGGCAGAGGGCAGAGGGCAGAGAGAGAGGGCAGAGCCCAGAGGCTGGGACAGAGGGCAGAGGACAAAGGGCAGAGACAGAGGGCAGAAGGCAGGGGGTAGGGGGCAGGGGCAGAGACAGAGGGCAGAGGACAAAGGGCAGAGACAAGAGGGCAGAGGGCAGAGGGCAGGGGGCAGGGGCAGAGACAGAGGGCAGAGACAGAGGGCAGCGGGCAGCAGATGGCAGAGGGCAGAGGGCAGGGGGCAGAGGGCAGAGGCAGAGGGCAAAGGCAGACCCATTGTGACGTCATCAGCGAAAGACAGTCATTTTTAAATTCTAAGATTTGTCAGATTTTTGAACATTTTCATTAACAACTCGAGAAATAAAGCATGAAATTTTCAGATAAGGCGAATTTGGTCTCCACGGGAAAAATGTCTACTGGAATATATAAAAATGTTACCGTTACTGCGTCGTTTTTTCAAGAAGATGTGATTATACACACACAAATCCACATACAAGATGAGAGTTTTATAATTATAGAGATAGAACATAGAACAGTACATCACAGGAACAGATCCTTCAGCCCACAATATCCATGCTAAACATGGCGCAAGATAAAATCATCTCTTCTGCCTGCTCAATCAGCTTGTTCCGTCAACTTTCTCAATCAGACTTCTCACTGAAAATGGGTTTGGTAACTTATAAGAGTGTGTCCTGTGTTTTTGAACAAACTAGTATGTATGGAAATGTGAAGCGATCGGTGAGAATGGACTGTTGTAGGGTGATGGCTCATTCGATGAAGGTAGAGTGGTGAATGTTGTATACATGGATTTTAGTAAGGGTTTTGATAAGGTTCCTCACGGTAGGCTGAGCAGAAGATCAAGATTTTTAATTTTTTTTAATTTTATTTCTTTTATTCCTATCTTGCACTATGACTATGACTAGACGCTAAACTGCATTTTGTTGTACCTATACTTGTATTTGTGCAATGACAATAAAGCTGAATTGAATTGGATTGAATTGAAGATGTGATAGAAGAAACATCAAGTCTGGTATTTTGAGGAAAGCCCAAAGTCCCTCGAGTGATAGCTGTGGCCTTCAGGGAGCTACATCCCTTTGCTGATTCATAGAAAATAAAACAGAGATGTCCAGCACGGGAGCAAGCTCTTCGGCCCACAATGTCCGTGCCAAACATGATGACAATTTAAACTACTCTCCTCTGCGTGCCATGATCCATCTTGCTCCATTTCCTGCACATCCATGTACCTACCTAAAAGCACCTTAAATGCCACTATGGTATCTGCCGCCACCACCACCCATGGCCAAGCATTCAATTCAGTTTAGGTTATTATCACGTGTAACGAGCTATAGTAAAAAGCTTTTGTTGCATGCTAACCAGTCATCAGAAAGAGATACATGATTATAATCCAGCCATTAGCTGTGTACAGATACATGCTACGGGAATAACATTTAGTACAAGGTAAAGCCAGTAAAGTCCGATTAAAGTGTTCAAGAAGGAACTGCAGATGCTGGAAGATCGGTAGGCAAAGTCCGATTAAAGATTGTCCGAGCATCCCCGATGATGTAGATAGTAGTTCAGGACTGCTTTCTGGTTGCATTTACCTGATGACAGATGGGAAGAAACTGTCCCTGAATCTGGAGGTGTGCATTTTCACACTTCTATTTTGCCTGATGGGAGAGGGGAGAAGAGGGAGTGGCTAGGGTGCGACTCATCTTTGATTATGCTGCTGGTCTTGCCGAGGAAGGGAGGTTGGTTTGTGTGATGGTCTGGAGCTGTTCCCAAACCAAGCTGTGATGCATCCCAGTGTTCCAGCACCCACCACTCACTGTAAAAAACGTTGCATGTAGGTACAGATTCTTCCTTGCAGTTTGGGGGGGGGGGGGGGGGGGGGGGGGGGGGGGGGGGGTTGGGCGGGCGGGGGTGAGGAGCTGCAGTGATGGTTCCTAAGGGTCTTGCTATTCTTTATCATGGTCCCCCAGGTTATTTTAAACCCTAACATTCTAAGACATTAAGAACTGTTACATTAAAACAAAAAAGATAGGTTTAGAGGGAGCCAGACGCAGGGCGGTGGGACGTGTAGATTGGGCATGTTGGTCGGTGTGGGCAAGTTGGGCCGAAGGACCTGTTTCCAGATTCTTCATTTCTGATTCTTAATACCTGATTCTTAATTTCAATAAAAAGTTTAATCACACAAGAAAATCATGATTTTATTCTTGAGTACCACAAGCCTCAGATTTTCTATCCAGGAACTAGTGCCTGGGTTTACCCAATGGCCAATGGAATACTAATGGCTCTCTGAAAGTTCCCCCGTTCTCTCCCCCTCACAATCATCACTATTTCACCAAATTCCTCTGGATATCAACTGTGCTCCAAGGAACGTCTTTCCCACTCCCCTCCTCAGTCACCTGAATCCACTCCAACATATGTCTAGTCTAATCTTCTACCCAATGCCCCAAAGGTAATTGTGGACATCTTACCAATGATGGTAGTTAAGTCTTGAGCTTCTGATCCTGCCTGACCGGTACATTGATGCTTGACCTCTTTAACCTGTCCTGTGGCTCAAACTCAGACCTGACACGTACCTGCTTTATTTTGCTGTGTCCCAAAGGAAAGACCTTACACAGAGGCCTTCTCTGTAAAGTCTGGTGACACAAGGAATCCAAGACATTATAGTGTAGGAAGGAACTGCAGATGCTGGTTTAAACCAGATAGAAACAAAAAGCTGGAGTAACTGAGTGGGATAATCAGCATCTCTGGAGAGAAGGAATGGGTGACATTTCTGGTTGAGACCCTTCTTGATGACATTATAGTGTTTAATGTCTTGGATTCCTTGTGTTACAGGATATTACAGTCCAGTGCTTGGACTTCTTGAGATATGTTTATCGGCCTGCGTTGTGTTCCCCATCTAAAGCTTCTTTCCAGGTGTAGGTGGATTTCTAAGCTGTTTTCACTAAATCTTTAGTATGGTACGTTGGAAGTCAAGTCAAGTCAAGTCACATTTATTTATATAGCACATTTTAAAAACAACTCTCGTTGGCCAAAGTGCTTTATATTTGTTATAAGAATAGCACAACAAAACAAAGTACAGACATATATACATGTAGCCCTCACTCAGAGGACGTCAGTAAAGGCTTGGAAGTATAGATAAGTCTTTAGTCTTGACTTAAAAGAGTCGATGTAGGGGGCAGTTCTGATGGGAAGGGGATGCTGTTCCACAGTCAAGGGGCTGCACCTGCAAAGGTGCGGTCGCCCCTGAACTTATGCCTGGACCGCGGGATATTCAGCAACCCCAAGTCGGCCGATCTGAGGGGCCTGGAGGTGGAGTGGTGGGTGAGAAGACTTTTTATGTAGGAGGGGGCAAGCTCGTTGAGGGCTTTGTAGACATGGAGGAGAATCTTGAAATGTATACGGAACCGCACAGGGAGCCAGTGGCGAGAGGCCAGGATAGGGGTGATGTGGTCCCTTTTTCGGGTGCCCATCAGGAGTCTTGCTGCGGCGTTTTGGACCAGTTGCAGGCGGGACAGGGAAGATTGGCTGATGCCAGTGTAAAGGGAGTTGCAGTAATCTAGGCGGGAGGAGATAAATGTGTGGATGATCTTTTCCAGGTTATCAAACTGGAGGAAGTTTTTTATTTTAGCTATCGTCCGAAGCTGAAAGAAGCTAGCTTTTATCACGGCATTGACAGTTTTGTCAAATTTCAGTGCTGAGGAAGGAACTGCAGATGCTGGTTTAAACCGAAGATAGACGCAAAAAGCTGCAGTAAGTCAACGGGACAGGCAGCACCTCTGGAGAGAAGGAATGGGTGACGTTTCAGTTCGAGAAGTCACCAATTCCTTCTCTCTAGAGATGCTGCCTGTTCCACTGAGTTATTCCAGTAGTTTGTCTATCTTAACTAAATCTTTAGAAAGTTTCATCAAACATGCCACTAGGGGGCACACTGATACAATGGAATGGGTTTTTCTGCTTTATAGATTTCATTAACACTGTTACATAGATTTACAATTCTACAGGGCACCAGAAAACAACCTTCCAACCACTTCGAATGTTTTATCTTTTTTAATCTCAGTAAAATAGTAGATTCAACTGCATTACTTAAAGTAAATCATTAAAGATTGCCCAATCCCCAATTAAAGAAGCACAGTGGCACAGCTGGTTGCCTCACAGAATCAGAGACGCGGGTTTAACCCTGATCTCAGTTGCTATCTGTGTGGAGTATGCATGTTCACAAGGTTTCTTCAAATTCTTACCTTGAAGTATATTACAGTTGCCAACATACACTCTGCCTCAATATAAATTCATTGTTAATATTCCTCGGATCTGTATAAAGTAACTAGGTTGACTACTTTTGAGTGGCACTGAGATGAGTTGCAAAGTTTAATTTCAAAGGTGATCACTAGTTTCTGTAAACACGATTTCTACCTTGAACTGACTATGGCACGGTGGACAAGAGACATTCATTTGGTCGCATCATTTATAGTAGAGTTGCTGCTTTTGCGAGAGCTATGGTTCTTGTACTTTTGTTTTGCCTCAGCAGCTCCAATATGGAGGTGGAATGGGTAGGGTCCACCCAAGTCTCTGGGTCAATATTGAGATGCATTCGATGTTCAAGGAAGGAGATAGAAACTAAGCATTATTATCTGCAGAGTTGGGAGATGGAGCAGGTTGACGATGGTCTTGGCTGGTGTCATGGTGGGATGCTCTGATGACTACTTAGGTGTACAGCTATTCATTGTCACTGGCTATAGTGCTCTTAGAGCAAGACCATAGTGTTATCCCATTGACTCAACATCATGGCAACATCATGGCTTCAAAAAATCATGAAGGCGAGGGACAGTTAATGGGGATGATCAGATATATCTGCTGACATTGTGCAAAGCTAGAGAAGAACTTGTGGGAGCCCTGGCTGAGATATATGAATCATCTTTAGGTGAGGTGCCGGATGATTAGAGGGTGGCTAATGTTGTCCCTCTATTTAAGAGAGGCTGCAATAAAAATCCTGGCGACCAGTGAGCCCTTCATCTGTGGTGGAAATGTTAATAGAGAGGATAGAGAGGATTCTGAGGGATTTAGAAAAACAGAAACATAGAAAATAGGTGCAGGAGCAGGCCCATTCGGACCTTCGAGACAGCACCACCATTCAATATGATCATGGCTGATCATCCAAAATCAGTACCCCGTTCCTGCTTTCTCCCCATATCCCATGATTCCATTAGCCCTAAGAGCTATATCTAACTCTCTCTGTTGGATGTTAATATGTGTTTATTGTTGTTTTATTGTATTGTATTATATGTATGACTGCTGCAATTTCGTTCAGACTTCGGTCTGAATGACAATAAAAGGCTATCTATCTATCTATCTATCTATCTATCTATCTATCTATCTATCTATCTATCTATCTATCTATCTATCTATCTATCTATCTATCTATCTATCTATCTATCTATCTATCTATCTATCTATCTATCTATCTCTTGAAAACATCCAGTACATTGGCCTCCACTGCCTTCTGTGGCAGAAAATTCCACAGATTCACAACTCTTTTTGTGAATAAGTTTTTCCTCATATCAGTGTGAAATGACCTACCCCTTATTCTTAAATTATTCTAGCTTAGGTGGGGCATCTTGGTGTCTTGGTGAGCATAGATGGGTTGGGTCATAGGACCTGTTTCCATGCCGTATGACTCTATGACTGGGTACATTCATACAGCTCTTCTATCTCGGATGGCAACCTTGGCATCAAGATTGATTCAATTTACAGCAATTGAGGACAGATTAGCAAGTGACATGAAATAGTTCAAGTGCGAAATGTGAAAATATTCTCTTGAGTCACACTCAAAATACTCTTGAAAGATTTGACAAAAAGGCACATTTCAGCTATGCATTCAAGGTTTAGCTTAGTTTAGAGATAACGCACAGAAACAGGCCCATCGGCCCACCGAGTCCACGCCGACCTGTGATCCCCACACATGAACACTATCCTACACACTGGGGACAATTAACATTTACATCAAGCCAATTAACATGTAGTTCTTTGGAAGAAAACTGAACATCTCGGGGAAAACCCACGCAGTCACGGGGAGATTATACAAACTCCGTACAGACAGCACCCCTAGTCAGGATCAAACCCGGGTCTCCGGTGCCGCAAGCGCTGTAAGGCAGCAACTCTACCGCTGCGCCACCGTACAGTGAAATTAGTGAACCAGGTATATGCTCGTATTCTTACCTTTCTCTCCAGACACCAAACGCAGTTTTCAGTGAGAAATGTAATTCAAAAAGGCTGCACTCTACTTCAAAGCTACCCATCACATTACCCATGTACAGGATTCATGTGTGTGACTGCTGCAACTGTATGTTCAGCTAAACAGACTTACTAAATATGTGTTTAAGAAGGAACTGCAGATGCTGGAAAAACGAAGGTAGACAAAAATGCTGGAGAAACTCAGCGGGTGCAGCAGCATCTATGGAGCGAAGGAAATAGGCAACGTTTCGGGCCAAAACCCTTCTTCAGACTGGGCAACTTACTAAATAATTGTAATAATAATAATAATAATAATAATAATAATTTTATTTATAGAGCACTTTAAAAACAAACATAGCTGCAACAAAGTGCTGTACATCACTAATCATTGACAAAAAAGTTAATACACACCAAAAATAACAATCAAAAGAAATAGTAGGAAAAGACATGTAAAATAAAAAAACATCAAAAACACCACAAACAGAAGCAACGTCTCAGGCATGGTCAAAAGCCAGGGAGTACAAATGTGTTTTAACACTGGATTTGAAGATGGACAGTGAGGGGGCCTGTCTGATGTGCAACGGCAGGGTAATAATAAATAATAAATAATCTAATAATTGTCCAATAATCTGCAGAAATCATTGGCAGGGAAATGCTTGCACATTTCTGAAGAAGTGGTGTCGCTTATTGTTAAAATTTTGTGTTCCAAAATGTATTCTTTTGGTTTTGATGCATAAAAACTGCAGCAATTACATGCTGGTGGTGATAAATACTCTTTTGGTTTTGGTGTTGTATCTCCGTTGATGTAGACGGCAATCTCTGGTATGCTCAGAAAATAGCTCCTCTTACTTCCAATCACTTTATAAAATGCCGGTGACAACCTTCAGCAGCATTGTGTGAGCTGTGCTCCACAGAGTTCTCGCAGAGCCTGACACTGTATACCTGAGAGCCCCAACCTTCTACCCAGTTGAGTATCTTCATTCAGGATGGTTAATAGCTGTGGGAAGTTTAACGAACCCGAGTCCCAGGTTCCCGAAAGTAGGGCAGGACACAAGAGGGATGTGCTTTTGAGATAAAAGGCAACTGTTTGGTTAGGTTTGATGATTTCAGTGCGATTTTTCTTTAGTGTATCTTCATTATGCCACAGGCTTATTTTAATATGTGGTGGCAGAGAGGATTTTCTGAAATTAATAGCATGATTGCCTTGCTATTTTTTTTAATTGTAAGCTCACACAGTGGAACAAGCTGCTAAAGGACGCAGTTGAGGCTGGTACCACCACATTTAAAAGACATTGGGACAGGTACATGGATAGGAAAGGTTGAGAGGAACATGGGCTAAACACAGGCAAGTGGGAACTACTGTAGGTGGGGCAACTTGGTCAGCATCGGCAAGTTGGGCCAAAGGGCCTGTTTCCATGATGCATGACTATGACTCTGAGCTGCAATATCAGCTATTACTAATAGATGTGGATAATAAAAACTGGGATAAGTGATAAGTGCAGTGTGGGTGGTGAGGGAGCTGCACCACCTGTCATCCCAAGGGTTCCCAACCTGGGGTAAATTTACCCAAAGGGGGTTAATTTTGCCTATCCAGGGGGTAAATTTGTTGATTCTGGATACGTACATATTTTTTCTCATTGACTGACTGTGTTTGGTTCTTGCATATTTCCGGTATCTGCTCATCATTAGATGTTCATAAATCAGTGAAATAACATTGTTATGTGCTATTAAAGTTGCCAATGGTAAACGGGACGAAAAAGGTTGGGAACCTTTGCTTTAACCCACAACATCTGATTCAGGCTTGGGTGCCTGCTGGAATTGGCTGAGGACCTCATTAACTTGGTATTTAAGAGGGAACTGCAGATGCTGGAGAATCGAAGGTTTAACAGAAAAGCTGGAGAAAACATCGGGTGCAGCAGCTATGGAGCGAAGGAAATAGGCAACTGTCTGAAGAAGGGTTTCGGCCCGAAACGTTGCCTATTTCCTCACTCCATAGATGCTGCTTGCACCCGCTGAGTTTCTCCAGCTTTTTCTGTGTAACCCTCATTAACTTGGTACGTGGAAGTCCCGTTATACCAGTAGCATCCTGGCCACCTTATAAATGAAGTTTCCAGATGACAGGAGGTCATCAATAATCAGGTGAAGGTGGACAACCTTTTTTTTTCACTTCCTGAACCAGGAGGGCAGGCATGCTGGCCTATGACGCAGAAAGTTGAGGCAACTCCAGCTCCAATGCTCTCCCCACCAAAACTCACTCCCTGTCACTTAACTGCAAAATGATCTTCAGTGGCTTAGTTTAGTTTAGAGACACAGCCGCTCGGCTCACCGAGTCCCTGATGACCAGCGATCCCTGCACATTAACACTATTCTACACACACAATTTTTTTTACAAAGCCAATAAACCTACAAACCTGTACATCTTTGGAGTGTGGGAGGAAACTGGAGCTCCTGGAGAAAACCCACGCAGGTCGCAGCAAGAATGTACAAACTCCATACAAACAAGCACCCATAGTCAGGATCGAACCCGGGTCTCTTGCGCTGTAAGGCAGCAACTCTACCGTGGTGCCACTGTGCTTAGTTTGCCTGCTCTGCATTGGAAGTGCATCAAGGACATATGCGTGAGTCCTTATGGTTCAAATCATGAACAACCTCCTGCTGAGGCTCGTGGGTGGCGATTAACTCACTGATCAGAGCAGTTACCTGAGAAACCTGCTTCAAGTTAACATTTGCAGCTCCTAGATTTCATGCCCCCTTGATATTTCTTCTTAATAGGTTCCCCAGCTGCCCAATTTTGATTTGACATTTGAGCTATTTGCAAGTACAACATATATTTTACTCAGGTGATCAAATTGTGATGGATGCAAGACATAGATAGATAGATAGATAGATAGATAGATAGATAGATAGATAGATAGATAGATAGATAGATAGATAGATAGATAGATAGATAGATAGATAGATAGATAGATAGATAGATAGATAGATAGATAGCCTTTTATTGTCATTCAGACCGAAGTCTGAACGAAATTGCAGCAGTCATACATATAATACAATAAAAACACATATTAACATCCACCACAGTGAGTCCACCCAACATCTCCTCACTGTGATGGAGGCAAAAGTCTTAGGTCTGCAGTCTCTTCCCTCCTCTTCTCCCTCTGCGCTGAGGCGATACCACCCCCCCCCCCCCGGGCGATGTTATAAATCAGTCCCGCGGCTCCAAACACCGCGGCCCGGGGTGGTCGAAGCTGCCACCCACCAGTCCTGCAGACGCAGCGGCTGGCCCGCGGCCGAACCCCGGACTCAGGCCACCGCCGCCAGAACACCGTCCCAGCCACCCTCACGTGAGTACTGCGCCGTCTTCAGCCTCAGGCTGGGCCGCCCCGACTTGGGCGTCGAACCTCCCCCAGACCGGGCCGCCCCGACTTGGGCGTCGCTTCTCCCTCTAGCCGGGCCGCCCCGACTTGGGCGTCTCCAGAAATGAAGAAACTTCCAAGTGTTTTGTCTGCTATTTCCTGCATGTTGAAGTGAGGGTAATATCAACTTATTTATGAAGTGACTCAGCTGATCTGAATCAAGATATACTGGCAGTGGTCTGCAGCTTTTAAATCTACGAGTTGTAATTTGGTTTTGCATGTTGTTATATTCTTATCAAATAGTCATAGTCATGTTTACTTCTTCTTTCAATCAACATTTTAATTCACAAATGTTAACGTTATTGTGGCAATTACATTCATTGGTTTGTAATGTTCTCATGGTGTATGTAATGCGCAAATCCATAGTCATAGAAACATAGAAACATAGAAACATAGAAAATAGGTGCAGGAGTAGGCCATTCGACCCTTCGAGCCAGCACAGCCATCTAATATGATCATTGCCGATCATCCAAAATCAGTACCCCATTCCTGCTTTCTCCCCATATCCCTTGATTCCATTTGCCCTGTGAGCAATATCTAAAGGGCCTGTCCCACGAGCATGCGATCTGCATGCGGCAAGCGCGACCAAACTGGAAGCGGGGGCTGCGCGGAGTCGAGCGATCCCCGTACAGGGCCGGTTCCACCAGCATGCGCCTGCATGTGGTGAGTGCGACCAAACCGGAAGCAGGGGCCGCGTGGAGGTCGAGTGAGTGGCATGAAGTTCGAGCGAAGTCCGTGGGAAGTTTGTGCGTGACCTACAGCACCAAGACGCTGCGTACGGCATCAAGACGCTGAGTACGGCATCAAGACGCTGAATACGGCGTCAAGACGTTGCGCACGCCCGTCGAGGCGGTGCGTACAGCATCGAGGCAGCTGCGGGCCGGCAGGCCGTTGCCGCGCGGAATTTTTGAACACGGTCAGTTTTTCGGAGCCCCGCGCGATGTCGGGACCAGCTCCGCACAACTCCATATGGCTCCGGCGATTGAAGTGGGACCGGCCCCGCGAGGCTGTACGGTTCAAGCGACCACGTTAGGTTGCGCTTGCCACATGGAGTTGCATGCTCGTAGGACAGGCCCTTTACTCTCTTGAATACATCCAGTGAATTGGTCTCCACTGCCTACTGTGGCAGAGAATTCCACAGATTCACAACTCTCTGGGTGAAAAAGTCCTTTAAATGAGTGCTATTCTGGTCTCATCGATTTTCAAATGACAAATGGGATTATATTAAAGTTTTACAAACTTATTTTAGTTGAAGGAATGACATAAGTTGACCTATCAGTAAGATTGTAAAGTTAAAATATTTTACCGAAGAAATGTTGTCATCCAAAACTTCAGTTTTAAATTAGCAAGCTGTTATTTGTCTGAGAATTCACATGAACAATAGTGCAGCCAGTGATGTCATGGAGTAATGGAAGCCTAATGAAGCAGTGTGGAAATTAAAGATATAATCATTATGAAAGGGAGGAAGTATACATTATTGAACATCATAATCACCAAACATTTCTGTGTGATGAATTTGCAAAAGGAATTATCTCTGGGATGCAGTTCTTCCTTCCTTTCTACTAAAAGTGGTTTATGACCATAAGTAATTCTTATTTTTACACACAATAATATTATAAACCCGAGCTTTATCTGCAGTGGGTCATGACCCTCCTGTCCCTTCTCAATGAATGCATTGTATGAGCTGAGAAATAATTATATTGCATATAATGTTATTACTGTTTCTTGCTGATATTATTGAATAAAACGTATTGAACCAGAAAATCAATCATATGGTGCAGGTTTTTATGCATTACATGATTGGAGAATTGATTGCAAACTGTGATTGGGAGTCCCAAGTGCACACACTTCACAATGTGAAATGGGAAACATGGGCATCCACGTGCTCTAACAAAGAGAAACAGCTGGGCATGCAGTGGTGATTGCAGTCAATGTGCAATGCATGTTTGATGTTGATGCCCGAACATTAAACTGCACGCACTTGGTGAAGAAACAATGTTCAGCATAGGGGACACAAGTATTGCTCGAGAAGTAGCTGCAAGTCAGCAACTGGAAGGGAGTGAGGAACCCAGGAACAATACAATACAATACAATACAATACTGTTTTATTCGTCACATTGCACATAAAGTGCAAGTGAAATGAATTTGCCAGCAGCGGTACAATGATAAAGAACACACAATACACAATAAAAATGTAACACAAACATCCACCACAGCATTCATCACTGTGGTGGAAGGCACAGAAATTGGCCAGTCTTCCTCCATTTCCCCCCATGGTTGGGACCTCAACCCTCCGCGGCCATCGCTGTGGGCGTCCAGATGGTAAAAGTCAAGGTAAGTCCAGAATCGGCTCTTCCCCACCGGAGACTGCGGCTTCAGGCTGGTGTAGGCCGCAGGCCGGCGGTCGAAGATTTAAAGTTTGCACCGCAGCCAGAAGCACCGCAGACTGCAGGCCGACAGATGAAGCTCCCCTCCAGGGGTCCCCGGCTAGGGACCCCGCTCCTGATGGTAAGTTGCCACTGCGCCCGCGGTAGAAGCTTCTTCTACTCCCCGGGTCACTAACGTGAGACCCCGGGCTGCAGACACCGCGTCAGCTGGAGCTCATGCTGCCGGCTGCTGCGGGCCAGCGAAATGGAGCGCTGCCCTCCGGCGAGCCCCAGCGAGTGCTCGCCCGCTACATGCCGAGCGTCCACGCTGCACCCGTCACTGAAGCCCTGGGCGCGTCTCCGGGAAAGGCCACGCCGATCCTCGTTGTTAGGCCACGGGTGAGGCGACCTGGAAATAGTTGCCTCTCCGTGGAGGAGGCGACCAAAGCGGTTTCCCCCTCACCCCCCCCACCACCCCCCACACAAAACGCACAGAGGAACATTAAAAACATACATTAAACATACTAAAAACACAAAAAAAGTAGAAAAAACGGACACGCTGCTGACATAAGATTCATTAGGAAAATGTTACCGAGCATACTGTTGGAGTGGTGGGCTGCCAAGTCCTTTGCTGGTGACAGGCTTTATCTCAGGGTCTTAAAATTATTGGGCAGTTCAAGCATTGGTTTTGATTTTCCTGTGTTCCCGAGACTGGAAAATACAAAATATAACGTCTTTGTTCAAAAAGGAAAGGTTACGGGAAGCAGGCTTTACACTCGTCAAAGAGAAAATGTTGGAAGATGCTATTAAACCTGTCATGGCAGCAAACTGAGAAAATAAATGAGGTATTCAAGCAAAGTCAACGTGGTGTTTTGAAAAAGAAATCATATTTGACCAATTTATTGGAAATGACATGTGTTGTAATGGAAGGAACTGGGGATAAAGAGGAACTAGTGGATGTACTAAGATTTCCAGAAGGCTTTTGATGAGCTGTTGGACCAAAGGTTATTACAGAAATCTCACAGTGTAAGGGGTAATATATCAGCATGGAGAGAAGATTGGTTGGCTCACAGGAAACAAAGAATAGGCAGAAATTGATCATTTTTTCCCCTCAATGTAATAAGTGGCGTGCCACAGGGATCATACTGGAGCCTCAGACAAATAACATTGGTGTATTATCTACAGTACTGATCCCCTTATGAAGGGAAGGATATTACTGCATTAGAAGCAGTTCGGAGATGGTTGTCTAGGCAGATAGCAGAATGAGTGGGTTACCTTATGGGAAGAGATTATTCAGGGCAAGGTTATATAAGAGTGAGTGGAAAATTAATTAAAATAAATGAAATGCTGGAGGGACCTTGACCGGGTGGATGTGGAGCCAATGTTTCTTCTTGTGAGAGGGTCTGGAACTCGTATCATTGTTTAAAAATTAAGCATTGCCCATTTTAGACAGAGATTAGTTTTTTTTCATTGAGGGTCATGCTTTAGAACTCTATTCCTCAAAAGGCATTGGAAGGTAAATCTTTGAATATTTTGTAGGGCACACGTAGATGGAGACTTAATAAGTAAGGAGATGAAAATTACCACAGATTGACAGGAATGTGGAATTGAGGTTACAGTTAGGTCGGGTGTAATCTTGCATTGCTAAGACACCTATTCCTTCTCGTATTCTTATGTTTGTATGAAGCACGCTTTCCTGTTGAACGCTATTGCCCAAGATACATTTAATTTGATCTCCCATCCTTCAAATTCTTTAGACTTTCGAAAGGGCCTTCAAGTTGTGGGCAGCATTGTACATTCACATGTTCACAAGTTATAGGAGTACAATTGGGCCATTCGGCCCATCGAGTCTACTCTGCCATTCAATCGTGGCTGATCTCTGTCGCCTAATCCCATTTTCCTGCCTTCTCCCCATAACCCCTAACACCCGTTCTAATCAAGAATTTCATTAGTAAATGGTTACTAAGACAACCAAGACAAGCAAATCAAAATCCCACCAAGTGGAAATAAACAAGAAAATAACCTGTTCTCAGGAAATACTCTTATGGGAACCTCCCTGTTGTGTATTGCATCATTTATTGAGAGGACAGATGGAACTTTAAGGGTCTGTCCCACTGCGGCGACCTAATTTGCGAGTTTAGAAGAGTTTGCGCTAGACTCAAACTAGCAACATGGTCGACACGTGGTCCTAGGAGGTCCTAGGAGGTCACTGTAACTCTCCTTCATGTTCGAGGGAAGTTCCCTCATGCTCTCGGCCTCAGTTTGGTCGAGGAAAATTTTTCAGCATGCTGGAAACTTTTCCGCGAGTAAAAATTGGTCAGCATGGTTCTTTTGAACTCGTAGTGCAGTGGAGTTTGGTCGCTAGGCAGTCGAGGTAGCCGTAGGCAATCTCCTTTGCTGACCGGGCATTTTATTTGGCTCATTGGAGTTTTCAGAACCAAGGAAAACCAACCGTTAATGTTAAATGCCTGCTAAACTTTATTAAAAGTTGTCTGGCTTTTAAAAGTGGCTCCACTCCTTCTCCCTCCCCTCTCTCCTACCTTCTCTCCCCTTCTCGCCCCTTCTCTCAATGTTTAAACTTCCCCAAACTCAGGACCCTGACCAAAATTCACCATCAGCAATGCACAATATTTAAAATGATCATTGGAAAAGAATAAAAACCAACCTGAAATATCTGATGCAAAACTTGAAATGAATTGAACCCTGAAAATTCACTGTGAGTATTAATATTTATACATAATAAATTTATATTTATTTCTGTTTCTCAAATAAATATATTAGTTATGCGTTGACTTTTTTTTCTTATTTTTTGCTAACAAATATTTCATCACAAATTCACCCGTGCTGAATAAATTATTGTGGGAAAATAAAGATCCCACCTAGATGGAAGTCACTCCCTGGTCAATTTGTCTCTTCCAATCCAAACCACCCCTTCCCCGGGTACTTTCCCTTGCAACCGCAGGAAATACTACACTTGTCGCTTTACCTCCCCCCTTGACTCCATCCAAGGACCCAACCAGTCTTTCCAGGTGAGGAAGAGGTTCACCTGCACCTCCTCCAACCTCATCTACTGCATCCACTGTTCCAGGTGTTAACTTCTCTACATCAGCAAGACCAAGCGCAGGCTTGGCGATCGCTTCACCCAACACCTCCACTCAGTTCGCATTAACCAACCTGATCTCCCTGTGGCTCAGCACTTCAACTACCCCTCCCATTCCGAATCTGACCTTTCTGTCCTGGGCTACCTCCATTGCCAGAGAGAGGCCCAGCACAAATTGGAGGAACAGCACCTCATATTTCGATGTAGATAAAAATGCTGGAGAAACTCAGCGGGTGAGGCAGCATCCATGGAGCGAAGGAATAGAAACATGGAAATATAGAAAATAGGTGCAGGAGTAGGCCATTCGGCCCTTTGAGCCTGCACCGCCATTCAATGTGATCATGGCTGATCATCCAACTCAGTATCCTGTACCTGCTTTCTCTCCCTTTAACCACAAGGGCCACATCTAACTCCCTCTTAAATATAGCCAATGAACTGGCCTCAACTACATTCTGTGGCAGAGAATTCCAGAGATTCGCCACTCTCTGTGTAAAAAATGTTTTTCTCATCACAATCCTAAATGATTTCTCCTGTATCCTTAAACTGTGACCCCCTTGTTCTGGACTTCCCCAACATTGTGAACAATCTTCCTGCATCTAGCCTGTCCATTGAGGTGCAATCAATTTTAGCCTTGTTTTTCTCATCCTCTGCAGCTATGTCAAGTTCTAGGATCAGTACATTCCTCAGTGTGGTGAATATTCTGGAAACAGATATTATAGCAAATAGGATAGAGCTTTTTATTTATTCATGTTTTCAAAGTTCATTGTCTATCCCAAATTCCCCTTGAATATGTTCATGTGACCTCTTTGTGAAACCTTGTAAAAAATGTTTTTCTCACCTCAGTCCTAAAATATTTCCCCCTTATCCTTAAACTGTGACCCCTTGTTCTGGACTTCCCCAACATCGGGAACAATCTTCTTGCATCTATCCTGTCCAACCCCTTAAGAATTTTGTAAGTTTCTATAAGATCCCCCCTCAATCTTCTAAATTATAGCGAGTACAAGCCGAGTCTATCCTGTCTTTCTTCATATGAAAGTCCTGACATCCCAGGAATCAGTCTGGTGAACCTTCTCTGTACTCCCTCTATGGCAAGAATGTCCTTCCTCAGATTAGGAGACCAAAACTGTACTCAATACTCCAGGTGTGGTCTCACCAAGACCCTGTACAACTGCAGTAGAACCTCCCTGCTCCTATACTCAAATCCTTTTGCTATGAATGCTAACATACCATTCGCTTTCTTCACTGCCTGCTGCACCTGCATGCCTACTTTCAATGACTGGTGTACCATGACACCCAGGTCTCATTGCATCTCCCCTTTTCTTAATCGGCCACCATTCAGGTAATAGTCTACTTAAATAGGTGACGTTTCGGGTTGAGACCCTTCTTAGTTTACACCCCAGCGGTATGAACATTGACTTCTCCAATTTCAGATAGTCCTTGCTTTCTCCATCCTTACCCTCCCCTTCCCAGCTCTCCAACAAGCCTACTGGCTCCGCCTCTTCCTTTCTTCTTCCCCCCCCCCAACATCAGTCTGAAGAAGGCTCTCAACCCAAAACGTCGCCTTTTCCTTCTCTCCATTGTTGCTGCCTCACCCGCTGAGTTTCTCCAGCATTTTTGACTACCTTCGATTTTTCCAGCATCAGCAGTTTTTTCTTAAGCAACCAACACAATGTCAGGTGATTTTACATCATCGAATATTGTTAAAATGAATGATGTGCAGGCTCTGGAGATGGTCCAGAGGTGTTTTACAAGGATGATCCCAGGAATTAGTAGGTTAACATATGATGAGCGTTTGTCAGCATTGGGCCCGTATTAGCTGGCGTTCAGAAGAATGAGGGGGGGACCTGATTGAAGCGTACAGAATAGCGAAAGGCTTGGATAAAGTGGATGAGGAGAGGATGTGTCCACTAGTGGGAGAGTCTAGGACTAGAGATCACAGCCTCAGAATTAAAGGACGTCCTTTTAGGAAGGAGATGAGGAGGAATTTCTTTAGTCAGAGGGTGGTGAATCTGTGCAATTCTTTGGCACAGAAGGCCGTGGAGGCCAAGTCAGTGGATATTTTTAAGGCAGAGATTGATAGATTTTTGGTTAGTACAGGTATCAGAGGTTATGGGAAGAAGGCGAGAGAATGGAGTTAGGAGACAGAGATAGATCAGCCATGATTGATTGAATGGCAGAGTAGATTTGATGGGCCAAATGGCCTAATTCTACTCCTATCACTTATGATCTTATGATTGCAGGAGTAGTGCTGCAACAAGTGTTTTTTTGTGCTATCAGTTCACTTGTCAGGTGTGTGTTGACCTGACACTTGCCTCCAGCTCCCAGTAGCACAGATATTTTACTCTCGCTGAGCCTATAGAGGTTGGTGAAATAGCTCTAGGAATGGACACTCGTGTTGTAACCTCACCACAGGGATCTGGCTGAAAAACATAAACTACTTGAGATTCACTCCAGTTATTTCTAACGTCATCTAAACTCTTTATTCAGGTTATAGGTGTGTAGGTTGACGCAGACTGAGGTTATTGGTACTTGACATGTATTGAAGAGCCAACATCAGTATGTACGGGCATGCTAAGGTCTGGACTTAAGGCAGCTGCACATGCTGTCTGCAACATTTCCTAATAATTAAACTCTTCGGGAATGGATAAATATTGTAACACGTTGTAAAATTGTCAGGGTCAGGGATGTGCTAAAATTTTGCAAACTGGGAGTGACATTTTTTTTTCTGAAATATTTTGTTTGGAAGTCTAATAGAAAATAACAGCTGCCTTCAGGAGGACAGGATATGAGAGAATTCATCTGGGAGTAATGTTTCGCCTCTTTGTGGTCCTGCCAGACACTACACCCTAAGGACAACATAAAAATTGGGACAGTGTGGAGGTACTGAAGACAGGTGATGGTTTGTTGTGTTAGTTCACTAACTGCATCAAGCCCTCCAACCTCCAACAAAGTTTCCGAGTTTTTCGTTTTTTGTAAGTTTAATTTTTAAGTTTAGTTTTGTTTATTGTCAAACGTACCGAGGTACAGTGCAAAGCTTTTGTTGCATGCTAACCTGTCAGCGGAAAGACAATACATGATTACAATCGAGCCATCCACAGTGTACAGATACATGATGAGGGGAATAAGGTGAATAATGTTTAGTGCAAGATACAGTCCGATCATAGAAAGTCCAATGATTTTATTGCAGAAACTGTTCTCTACATAAATAGAGGGTGGAAGTTGGGGTGTGACATTGTCATGGTCAACCTCTCCTTCTAAAAATAATAATCGGAAAATGTTTTGGCTGTTAAAGCCATGCAGCTGCTTGAAATGCATCTACTGTTGCACCATAATGGTTAAAATCTCAGCCGGCACTTCTGTCCATTAAGTGCTAGGATACATTTGTATTTTGTACTACTGCTTATGTGGAATTAATATAAATACATAGAATTGTATAACATGGGACCAACCTATGCTACATTTGGTGATCTTATTCAGGATCTTCACCCTATTCCATAAATTGGGCCCCACAAAATTTAGAATTAGAATTAGAATTAGAATTAGATCCTTTTTTTGTCGTAGTTGCCTGCAGCCATACATACAATAATAAACAACAGAACAGACAGTAAACACAAATTAACATCCACCACAGTGAGTGGACCTCCCCTGTAGCTGAATATTCATATCATTGCCAGTTCTGATCATGGACTCACCCTTCACATTAGGGGAAGACCTCGACTATGTGTTTGGCCTGTGCAGAGTGTGTGCAGGCAGGAAAACCTCACACCTGGATTGTAGATGAGATTGGAAAGGGTCAGTTGCTGGTGGTTAGTGGTCGGGAAGTGAATTATTGAATGGGCTGATTGCCATTGCTGAGGCTAAAACATATTCTGGAGAAGGCTGGACAATGAGCTGAAGCTGCAATCAGTGTGTGGGTTGTGAGAATTGAATCTAAGAATTAAGAGGTCAGTGGTGGATTGAGAGAGCTGAGATTGTTGAGTTATGTTCATGAGGTGGTGTGTAGATCAATACTTTGCCAGGGAGATGGGTGAGAGACCTAATGGAGAGGTGATAAGTATATAAGTTGAAGGGAACTTACCTGACTTGTTGGGATCTGTTCACACCCTCATACCACTCCGCTGCGGAGAAAGCAGTTTGACCCGTCTGAGGAGGACATTATTGCCATAGAGGGAGTGCAGAGACGGTTCACCAGACTGATTCCTGGGATGTCAGGACTGTCTTATGAAGAAAGACTGGATAGACTTGGTTTATTACTCCTGAATTTAGAAGATTTGGGATCTTATAGAAACTTACAAAATTCTTAGGGGTTGGACAGGCTAGATGCAGGAAGATTGTTCCCGATGTTGGGGAAGTCCAGAACAAGGGGTCACAGTTTAAGGATAAGGGGGAAATCTTTTAGGACCGAGATGAGAAAAACATTTTTCACACAGAGAGTGGTGAATCTCTGGAATTCTCTTCCACAGAGGGTAGTTGAGGCCAGTTGATTGGCTATATTTAAGAGGGAGTTAGATGTGGCCCTTGTGGCTAAAGGGATCAGGGGGTATGGAGAGAAGGCAGTACAGGATACTGATTTGGATGATCAGCCATGATCATATTGAATGGCGGTGCAGGCTCGAAGGGCCGAATGGCCTACTCCTGTACATAATTTCTATGTGTCTATGTTTCTATTAAGAAGGGTCCTGACCTGAAACGTCACCTATCCTTTCTCTCCAGAGACGCTGCCTGACCCGCTGAATTACTCCAGCACTTTGTGTCTATCTTTGATTAAAACTTAGTTAAATGTGCCCAATGACAGCGATAATGAAAGTAGGTGTGGGCATACAACTGGTAGGTTGGACGGAGCAATAGCAAATTAAATGTAACCCTGATAAGTAACATAAGGTGACATATTTTGGAAGGTAAAATACGATTTGCTCCTTCGAGAGTATTGAGGAACATACAAAACTTGGTGGGCTGGTTCATAGATCCCTGAAGGAGGTCAAACATCAGAATGTTCGCCTTCATTAGCCAGGGCACAGAATAGAAAAGCAAAGAGGCCCGGGTGTAACTTAATTAAATATTGGTTGGGCTACAGTGAAATATTGTGTGCAGGTATAGGTGGTTTGCTATAGGAAGGGCATGATTGTGCTGGAGTGGCTGCAGAGGAGACTCACAACATGTTGCCAGAGATAGAACTTTTCATTTATCAGGAGAGTCTACGTAGGTGGGATATGTTTTCCACCGAGTAGAAGAGGCTTAGGAGGGAATAGAGTCATACCAATTTATGAGAGGCAATACATAGATAGTAAGAAACATTTCCCCAAGGCAGAGTTATCCAAGATCACAGCTTTAAAATGAGGATTAAGAGGTATGGAAGGGATCGGTGGAAGAATAGTTTCACCCAGTGGGTAGCTGTGATCTGAATTAAGCTCCTGAGTGGTTGGTGGAGGTAGAGACTCATATAAAATTTAAGAAGCACCAGGATGAGTGTTTGAATTGCCAAGGCAAAATAAAGCATGGTTCATGTGCTGGGATTAATATAGACAGGTACTTAATGGTTGGCATAGAAATAATGCACTGTCTGTTAACTGAACACTGCATGGGAAATGCTGTCATTAAAGTGGATTTGGCAAAGAAAACAGACTATTTGTACATGCACAAAGATGACAGGTTTATAGAGTGGCATGGATCAACACTGAACAATTGCATTCCTGTTCTAACCATGAAAAGGAATATTTTCTTACATGTAATGGAAAAAAAAGTTACACAGTCAGATTTCAAGGCAACCATCTTTTATTCCTTTCCACCCAAAGAATCACTCTGTGTTCCCAGTAAAGAAGGTCAGTGCTGTTCATTTCAATCACTCTGTGGTGGCAAGTTCCACTGTTTGTACATTACAAGTGCAGACATTTCTCCTGAAGCGATTACTAGATTAAATAGTAATAATTTTACATTTATGAGCCCTATTTTACGCTATGTGAAAATTTCTAATCTCCATCCACTTCATTAAAACCTTAATCATTTTGTTGAATGAAGATGATCAAGCTTTCCTGACTATTGCATGCATTACATGCTTGCTTCAGCTTGTGGATCTTTTCGCCTTTTGTTCATAGTTGCTTCTTGTTGCAAGACTGCCAAAACAATTATGCAATTAATTTAAAATAAGAGAAACTTACGATATATTAATAATTTTAAAAGGTCAATGTGGTTGCTAAGATTGAAAGTATGTTAGAATTCCAAAGGGTGATCAATATATTGATCGGGAATGGAAATTAGAGTAAGTGTAATCCAAAGACAATGAAGCAAAAAACCCTTAAATGGGAACTGCAAAATTAAAATTGGTCCCTTGCAGGCAGTTGGCAGGAATTATAATGGGGAATAGAAACTGGCAGGTAGTATTTTTTCATAGCAGAAACTATTACAGAAATAGAGAAATAGATCCGGTAGATGCAGATAGTCTTCTTGCCCAGAGTAGAAAAATTGGTAACCAGATGACATAAATTTATGGTGAGGGGGGAAAGATTGAATATGAACCTGAGGGGTAACTTTTTCACATAAAGTGTGATGGGTGTATGGAACGAGCTGCTGGAAGAGGTAATTGTTTAAGAAACATTTAGACAGGTACATGGATAGGACAGGTTTAGAGAGATATGGGCCAAACACAGGCAGGTGGGACTAGTGTATTTGGGGCATGTTGGTCGGTGTGGGCAAGTTGGGCTGAAGGGCCTGTTTCCACTCTGTATCACTCCATGCCTCTATTGACTATAAATAGAAAATAACCATAGATTTCACAGTACGAAAAAACAGTACTGGGAAATTTAACGGAACTGATCTCCTACACCTATTCATTACAAATTTAAAGAGATAGTTTTAGAAATAATGGGTGCATGGTTTTGATTTTCTAGAGTTATCTCCATTCTGGAATGGACCCATTCATCTGAATTGCAAATGTTATTTTGATTTTTAAGAGTGGAAGGAGAGAAAACATTGTGTTGAGTGGTGAGATGGTATAATTAATCATAGGTGGAAGAGCCAAACCATTGCCATTCATTGGCCATCCCTGGCATAAAATGGAGGGACCAAACTACACTGTTGTGGTCTGCCTTGGGTTCCGCTTCAATGAGCAGGTGTGGAAGACAGGCGAGCCGTTTCATGAGGCATATCCCAGTGGAACTGCTAGAAACCAAACCCAAGTACATCTCAGGCTATTACAATTAAATAGAATCTTGGTAGAACCCCATGAGAAGTATGATGTACAGTTTTGATGACCTTATCTGAGAGAGAGAGTGTAATAAATATACATTTGGCTAGAATGAATGGAATGATCCTATGGGAAAAGATTGAGTTTTGGAGAATGAAAAATAATCTTCATTGAAAACTTGTAAGAGTCTTGGCTGTAACTTGTGACTTGACAGTGGGTGGCATGGTGGTACATCCTTATGGCGCCAGAGACCTGGGTTTGATCCTTACTATGCGTACTGTCTTTGTGGAGATTTTACATTCTCACTATGACCTGCGTGGGTTTTCTCCAGACTTCTCACACTCCAAAGACGTGCAGGTTTGTAGGTTAATTGGCTTAATAAAATTGTAAATTGTCTCTAGTGTGTTTTGGGATGGTGTTACTGTGCGGGTATCGCTGGTCAGCGTGGACTCGGTGGGCCGAAAGGTCTGTTTCCATGCTGTATCTCTAATCTAAATTAACTAAACTAAAGCAACGATGCAAGTAATAAAGGAAAGCTAGAACTAAAACATAGTAAAGATTAAGGAGACATCAGTTTACTAGTTTGATCTATATAATGAGGGTGGGAGCGGAGGGCACGTAATCCCTCATCGTAACTCCTCTTAAAATACAGACCAAACTTCGAACTGGTAAGTTCTCGTTTAATCTTACTATTTTACTTCGGAGTCACGTGAGTGATTCCGTGAAGACTTCAAAGGTCTGTGATTTCAAACCGTGTAACCAATGGATCTGTTTTTTCAAGAAACAGAAAGGTATTTATTAACAATAACAAAAATAAATAGCTCCCCTGAGCTTAAATTAAATATTTGCAGTTTGTAATATTCTGTCTGCAAATAAGTCAGGCTTTATCAACGGTTTATTATAAAAACATTCTGAACGTCGTTTCCCTCGACCATCCTGCCGTATTGAGAATGTGGTCAACCGGGACGTCCATTCGTTCAGCCACTGATGTCGATGCTGCCCTAGTGGAATGGGATTTAAATGTATTAGTGTCTATTCCGGCAGCTTTCAGTACCTGTTTGAGCCACCGTGAAGTGGTTTGGCTCGTTACCCCGCCATGAGGTTTCTTGTGGCTGACCCATAGGGCTTTTTCTCTCCCTCTGAGATTGTGGGTTGTGTCTATATATTGTTGTAGATGGGTCACCACACACAACCTTGGCTCTGGTGGGTAGGCCCGGAATACCACCAGTGAATTGGGCGTTCCTGGCCTGCTTTGTTTCACCAGACCTAGAATGATAAACGTAATCTGGTCTGGGGCGACCTCCATGTTGTCCAGTCTTAATTTGTGCAGCAACTGGATCCTCTGAGCGGCTGCGAGTGCCATTAACATGAGCGTCTTTAATGTAGATATCTCGAGGCTGAGGGATCTAGCTCGTGGCCATTCCCTGAGGTATGTCAATACCACACTGATATCCCAAATATGGGTATACCTGGGTTTAGGGGCTTAATATTAAAATTGCCCTTCATGAGTTTTACCACCAGAGGATGGGATCCCATGGCCTGCTGTCCTGCTGGTTTTAGGTAAGCAGACAGGCCGCTTTGTGCTGTATTGATGGCACTGTAACTGATCCCTTCGTCATGGTGTAGATGGGCCAGGAACTCCAGCACGTCGGTGGTTGTGGCAGTTGCATATGTTGTCCCTGTTTCCTGGCAGTACTTCTCCCATTTTTGATACAGGTTAAATACTGCCTCCTGGTGGATGTTCGCAGGGATGCCGACATGGTGGTGATAGTTCATTCGGATAATCCCAGTCCCTGGTAAGGTCTATTCAAAACCTACAACCCAGGAGTTTGATGTTTTCATGGCATGGGTGGCTTATGCCTGATACTGGGTGAGTCAACAACCGTGGTCCACTAGGGAAATCCATAGGTGACTCGACCACCATGTCGTGATGAACTGGGAACCATGGCTGTGTAGGCCAGTCGGGCACCATCAATATCCCAGAAGCAGAGTCCATCTGTATTGCGAAGTACCCGACTGATGAGGCAGAAGGGAGGGAAAGCAAAAACCCAGAAATTCCCCCCCAATCCAGCGTGTAGGCATCTACCGCTGCTGCCTCTGGTCTGGTTCCCAAGTCACATACATAGGTAACTGGTGATTCCGTCTTGTTGCAAACAAATCGATATCTGGCGTTCCATATTGCTTAATAACTTTAGCAAATATTTTGGGTTTAACATCCATTCGATGTTATCATTAAATTTTTCCGTGACCTGGTGTCTGCCACTGTATTTAGCTTACCTAGTAGATAGGCAGCCGATAGTAAAATATGTCTTTCGACACACCATTGCCAGATCTGATTGACCAATTTGTCGCACGATAATGATTTTATGCTCCCCATATGGTTAATATAAGCCACCACCGTAGTATTATCAATCCGTAACCGCACATGCAAGTGCTGCATTTTAGATGCATATGCTTTTAAAATCATAATACTCAACATTTCTAAATTGATGCCCAGTGTGTGTGGTAATGATGACTCTGGTTAGTCCATCTGGCACCTGTGCTGGATATGGAGTTAGCCCCCCCCCCCCCCCCCCCCCCCCCCCCCCCCCCCCCCCCCCCCCAGGCTTGAGCACTGGCATCTGATTAATAACTAAAGTAGGGTTAGTGGTGATGATAGGGCTGAAACTGTGCCACACATTCTCTGCCCCCCCCCCCCACTGTAGCTCTGATATAGCTCCAGTGGGTAATTTCATGATTCGATCATAGTGACCCGAATATCGTTTTAGTGCATGTACCTTTGTTCTTTGTAGATTTTGATAGTGCAAAGGTCCGATTTGTCCATGGTAGTACATGGCTTCAACCTAGATTTATCTGGAGTAGGACAAACCCCAGTGTTTCAAGGAGCTGTTTTGTAGCTAATACTGCTGCCACAGCCAATTCCTTTGTTTCCCTACTATGAGAATATCATCCAGATATGCTATGACAATATGCTTTTGTTTCCTTAGTATTCCCATGGCTACTTTTAATATTTTGGTGAATTGTCTAGGGGCTGGAGTTAGACCATTGGGCAATCTCTATACTACCACAGCTGCCCCAACCAGCTAAATTTTAGGTATCTGCAATGATCCTTGTGTATGGGTATTAGATAGTAAGCATCTTTAATATCAATGCTTGCTATAAATTATCCTTTGGAGATCAGTTGTCTGACAGTAACAAACGTCTCCATCTTGAAATGTATATATATACTCAACAAACTTATTTAGTGATGTTAAGTCAATGATGATGCGACTTCCACCATCATTTTTGGGCCAATGTTGAACTGGCGATAATATCTCTGATATAACTGAATTTTGTATCCACTAATGTTGTTGAGTATATACTAGTTACTCGTGACATTACCCCATACTTCTTTAAACAAGTGTATTCGCCCCCTGTTAGTAGAGCACCCTTGTTCTCTATATGCTGGCAGAAACCAGACCCACCTACCTCCATGGTTTGGGTATTCTTCTGTTTCCCTGGTCCAACGAGTCTTACACGTCGTATGACGTGGTGGGGGTGGCGCGTTTTCCCTGGGGCCTGCTCTGGGCCCTGGCCTGAAAGGCTTACAGGATTGGCATGCAGGCCCCGAGCTTTCACCAGTACCATAAGGTATACCCAGCTGGTGGATGCATTAGAGGTACTGCTGACTGGTTTACGTGTGGTGCTCATTCCAGACACTGCCGCTTTACCCCGATATTTTTGACACATCTTTCCGTATTTTGTAAATCTTTGTTTGAAGAAGGTTTTTTGGCCCGAAACGTTGCCTATATCCTTCGCTCCATAGATGCTGCTGCACCCGCTGACCCGCTGAGTTTCTCCAGATTTTTTTGTGTACCTTTTTAAAAACTTGGCTTGATCACGGATCCTTCTGTCTGGCTAAGTTGTTGTGTCGGCGTTCTCACAGTCTTGTGAATTTTGGTTGAAGGCAGGTTTTATAACTTCCTGAGAAGTTGCGGGGCACTGCGAACAGTAGGGTCAGGTGTTTTGCCATACTACCCTGACCTCTGGAAGAGCATGTGAATGATAGCCGACATCAGGCATATCAAATTCATTTTTAAATATTGGGTGTTTTGAGAGCGATGCTCAATGTATCCCCCAATAATGGTGGGCACTTTGAGTAATGTAATTTAGGGGAGGCGTGATGAATCCAACACCTCATGACTACCTGTCTTGGAGAGGTTCTTTTAAAAGAACAGGTAGTAAGCTGGTCTGTCAGTCGAGACTGAAATTTATCTCGCTAGTGGTGAAGCCACATAGCGGCCACACCCAGCAGCTGTTCCTGATCCTGTACCTCAAGCATACTCCCGATGTTGTTCAGCCAGTGACCCCTCTTCTTTGACCAGCCCAGCTCTGGTCCCATCAATCCCTCGACAAGGGAGATGGCCAGTGCAATAGCACTGGAGTGGGAGTGTTAGCTCCCTTGGCAGTTTTTTCGGGAGTTTTTAGCTCCATGACCTCCTCTGGCTTGGGGAAACAGACATACTTGTTTTTTGTATGAAGTGCTGATCCCATCTTCCGTGTCTGTCTCCAGCCTGAGGTTTGGTCTTACCTTGTTGTTAGAGGCTGTCTGCCGTTTTTGGGCGGCATATCAGCGGTTCTCGGGCGGCGAGTCTCCTTGTCGGGAGTCTGCAGGGGTGCCAGCCGGTTTTTAAATTTCCCTCCGGACCGCTGCTGTTAGTCAAACAGCTGTTTAGCGGACCGGGCATCAGCGCAGCACCCGTGTATGTGGACCGCAGCGTGTGCGGTCCCGTTGCCGCCTCTCCCCCCTCCACTGTCGGCTCCTTCGCTGGAGTCGAACGGGGGCCGCTTCCCTCTGCTGCTTTGCTCCCCCTGGAGCAAAAAACACAAGGAAAAGACCGATTAAGGTAAGTACTTACCTAACGTTCCTTTCTTTCAGGCTAGTTGTAGTTGCGGGAGCGCCCGACTCCCGTCTGGCCGCTGTTGCACTGCTGGCGTTAATGCCGCGCCGAATGTGCAAACTCCACACAAAAAACATCTGGAGACCAGGATTGAGGAACTGGAGGACTCAACCTCTGGTCACAGTGAATGCAGACCTGCTTGAAACTAGCTTTCAGCTGCTTTACTAGCTTTCAGCTGCTGACATGGGAAGAGGTCGAGGAACTAACAGGAGAAAGATGATCCAAGGTGCAGTGAAGCACCCAAAACATCACTGAGGCTCTGCTGACGCATAAGTCTGGTTGCGTTTACTCCAATCGCAAGCTACAACAACTGCAGGTGGCGGCCACAAAAGCTTCTTTAATACTGCTGTTTCAATGATCACACATCAGTGTTTTTACGTGGTCTGTTATGCCAAGAAGAGCTCAAAAAAGGGAAGAGATTTTGCTCAATGCACAGGTGGTGCATTGTCAACATGAGCATTCTCCACTTCTCTGCCAGGTACCCAGAGAGTTGCCATGATTCTTTCAGCATGCACAATTCAAGATCTGTACTGGGGAGAATGATGACTCCTGCAAGATCCAGACTATTCCCTTTAATCTTCAGTCACCATGGAAACTGATAGGATTGAGAACAGCTACAATAAAGCCCAGGCTAAAACCATATTTAAACGTTGTGGTATAATATTGAAGCAATGATTTTGTTGCCTGCATTTATGTGGCGGTAAAAGGGATGTTGAGGGTGATGGGTACGTTCTTGAATTGGAAGAAAAGGATAAATAGTATCTTTCAAGGATCTGTATGTGGATCCATGTACAGATCCTGAACATTTGATGTTCACCATATTTCCAAGTGACTAAGATGACACAAGACAGAACCATATCAAATGTTCCCACCGAAACCAGGGTTGGTGGTGTATTATAGGATGCGATGAGGACAGGACAATAACATTGCAAAGGGTCTTTGTTGGATTTGTTTAAAATTGGTAACAGCAACAACAACTTCAGTATTCAGTATTTACTTTAATGTCATTTTAACAGAAGAAACGAAAAATTGTTTCTCAACCAGTTCCCGTCAGTGCCGTTAATAAAAACGGAATAAATACATATAGCTTTAAAATTAAAATTACCATATCTAAAATAGGCCTAAAAATTGAAATAAAAACAGACATTCAGACCGAACAGTGGCTTTGCTTTGGCAGGTGCCTAGCTGCCAAAGTATGGGCGAGGTTAGATGTGTTGGTGTATGATATATGGGGAGGGGACAGAGTCCGTTAACCAGTCTTATTGCCTGTGGGAAGAAGCTGTGTAGCATCCTGCTGGTTTTGCAGCTGATGCTCCTGTACCTCTTCCCAGAATGGCAGGATGGGAAGATGTACAAATAACTTGCATTTATAAAGTACTAACTGATTAAATGTCTCCAAGCTTTTGATATGTGCTTTATCAAGTGGAACAACTGGCAAAACAATTGACACAACCCAGATTAAAGGCACAGGCAAAAGGGATTGTTTTAAGGAGGAGATAGATGGATGGTGATGCTTTGGAAGGCATATGGGATAGTTGCCTTCATTAGCCAGAGAAAAGAATGTAATGGCAGGGTGATTATGGTACATATTAATAAAGCATTGGTTAGGCTGCGGGTGGAGTATTATCCCATCCTGTCCTTGCTCTCCCTGTTAAACAGCACTCTAAGCCAAGTCTAAGACACTGTTTGGATTGGGAGAGTTCCAGGTTTCTTGTTTCCTTTGTCTGAAGAATTGCTGGCTGTTATCATCCACAATGGCCTAATCCCCGATCCTAAATTCTCCCGCTAGAGGAAATTGTTTCTTTATATCTAGCCTAGCAATTGCTGTAATCATCTCAATTAGATATTGCTTACTCTGTGAATATTCAAGGGAATACAAATCTAATCTATGCCCTGTCCATATAAATAATTTTTCAGCTCCAATATATTTCTGGTGAATCCCAGTTGTATTCACACCAAAATCTTTCTGCGCTGAATAATGGGAATAAAATTCAACAACTCAAGGACTCATGCCCATGGAGACAGAAAGCGATCAGTACAGCTGAGGGAAATGTTCCAAAGAGCAGCTATATTGCAGAGAGACAGACAGACATAGAACAGACCAGGATCAGTGACCACAGGAAGTAAAGGGATATCAGAAAATGCAGTCCAACACTCTTAAAATGTGCAAATAGTTTCCTCAGCTTGTTTCCACTTAATTATCTGAGATATCTTTAGTTGATGTAGGCTATCTTCCTTCACATGAGCACTACTATAATCATTCGATGAGTGGTTATTAGTATTGATTGCCTTCAATGCTGTCCCGGATGACAGCACCTTGGGAAATAAGGAGTTGTACATCCATGACTTCCCAATATCTTTCCCTGTAAGTACAGATTCTTGATTTCAGCATCATGCATTCATCTTCTTTATATACTAAGTATTCTTTTCTGCAAGGAATAATATTTAGATGAACGGAAACACATTACATTTAAAACATCTCTGCAGTTGAAAGAGTGAACTGACATTGGCTGGAATTCACTGGCAAAATAACATCGATTTAAATGCAAGCACCATTGCTAGTGTGTAAATCATTCGAGAACTTGTGAGGACGACAGACTATTGAATTGCGAGTTGCCACAAATTACTGATTGATTTGCGCCACACTGACATCAACCATTTGAAAACAGGAGCTGGCTCTCAATCTCCCCAGGAGCTTCCAGAAATAGCTGCATTTGCACAATAATTACCAATTACATTCATTTTAGTGTGTTGCAGCTGGCACTTTAAAACATAAGTGTACTTTAATTCGATGCGATTTATGTTACAGTAACATAACATTACCTTTCTGATCAGTAAAGCAATTATTGAATAATTGGCACCATGACGTCTCACTTCTGCAAATCGTGTATTGTTCCTTGAGATTTAACATTTCTTTTTCTACTTTCTTTATATCTTTTCTCTCTATCAAATTTTCTTTCCCTCATTTCTTCATATTTTCCTTCTTTTCAGTCCTTTATTTCTTCTCAGTCAACAAAGGTTTTTATCTGAAGTATTAGGGAAAAGTCTGACAACAGGTTAACTAAAAGATGCCTCCTGTAAATTCTGGCACATTGAGCAGTGAGTGAGAGACACATAATTCTTCTTTCTAAATATGCAAAAATATTATCCCCGATTTTTCACAGATCTCATCGCATCTTTAATTCACTTGCAAAAATGTATTACATTTTTACATATAGACATACCCTCACTTGCGCGTGCCAAGATATGGTAGGCCCTACAAGGGAGAGGGCAAAGCTTCATCTATTCATCCCCTCTCTCTCCCTCCCTCCCCCGTCCTAGTCGTCATACTAGTTTCACCATCATCCTGCTGAGTTTCACTGTTTGTATCGCTTGCTATCACCCTCTGCATGGCCAACAATGGACCATTGTGGGCTTCACCTTTCATTGATCAACGTTGCTGGCTTTGATTTGTCCTTTTACATATCTTTCACTAATTTATTCTAGGTACCTTTTCATATCTCTCGTTTCCTCTCCCCTGTCAGTCCGAAGAAAGGTCTCGACCCGATACATCACATATTCCTTTTCTCCAGAAATGCTGCCTGTCCCACTGATTTACTCCTGCTTTTTGCGTGTATCTTCTATTTTATGGGGATTGTGCAGGGCAAGTGATTGAAGTGTCCGTGGACGAGCCTTATGAGACCAATGAACACAGTTCTATTAGCTTTAAAATAGTTATAGTTAAGGGCAGGGCTGGTCCACGTTGAAGTTATAAATTAGCCTACTTTGATGGTATTAGACAGGATCTTGCAAAAGGATGATTGGAATAGGTTGTTTGGGGACATTGGAACATCTAGAAATAAGTTTAAAAGGATGAAAGTGAGAGGTAAAAGCGTGTATGTTCCTGGAGGCTCTGGTCAGGAAAGAGATCCCTGGGATGGCGGGACTGTCATATGAGGAACGATTGAAAAGACTAGGCTTGTATTCACTGGAGTTTAGAAGGATGAGGGGGAATCTTATAGAAACATATAAAGTTATAAAAGGACTACACAAGCTAGATGCAGGAAAAATGTTTCCAATGTTGGGCAAGTCCAGAACCAGGAGCCACAGTCTTAAAATAATGGGGGAAGTCATTTAAGACTGAGGTGAGAAAAAAACTTTTTCACCCAGAGAGTTGTGAATTTATGGAATTCCCTGCCACAGAGGGCAGTGGAGGCCAAGTTACTGGTTGGATTTAAGAGAGAGTTAGATAGAGCTCTAGAGTCTAGTGGAGTCAAGGGATATGGGGAGAAGGCAGGCCAGGGTTATTGATAGGGGACGGTCAGCCATGATCACAATGCATCACGGTGCTGGCTCGAAGGGCCGAATGACCTCCTCCTGCACCTATTTTCTACGTTTCTATGTAGAAGGAGGCATGAGTCAGGTATGAGCAACTGTGATGACATTTATCCATGGAGGAGTATGGGATAGAGGAGTATAATTAAGAAGCAGATCAGGAGTGTGAAAAGAGAGCATGAAATAGCTCTGACAGATAAGTTTAAGAAGATGCCAAATAGATTGTATCAGTATATTACGGGACGAAGGGTAACTAGAGAGAATAAAGCCTCAAATATATCAAAGTCGTCATTTATGTGGGGAGCTACAGAGAAGGGAATGGTCCTAAATGAATATTTCTCCTCTGTTCTTATCTCAGAGAAAGACATGTACACAAGGCAACTTGGAACAATTGATGGAGATAGATTCAGGGAAATCCATATTACAGCTGGATGACCTAAGAGGTATGAAGGTAGATAAGTTTCCCGGGTCTAATCAGATATGTCCATATGTCCACTGTGGAAGCTAGAGAAAAATGTCTTGGTTGAGATATATGAATCATCTTCAGACATAGGTGAGATGCTAGAAGCCTGGAGGGTGGCTAATGTATTTGTATTTAAGAAGGGCTGCTGTGGTAGGAAAGTTACTGGAGAGGATTCTGAGGGATAAGATATACATGCATTTGGATAGATAGGTGTTGATTAGGAATAGTCAGCATGGTTTTGTAGGTGGGAGATAGCCTCATGAATTTGATTAGGTATTTTGAAGAAGTAACCAAGAGGATTGATTAAGGCACTGCTATAGCTGTAGTCTACGTGGACTTCAGCAAGACCTTTAGTCTAGCTCTGCACGGTAGACTGCTCTGGTAGATCGGATGGGATTCAAGAAGATACAGATACAACTGTATACAGAATTGGCTTCATGGTATGAATCAGAGGTTGGTGGTGGAAGATTATTTTTCGATTTGAGACCTGTGACTAGTGGTGTGTATAGACTGTGACTAGGCATGTCCTAGAATGTATAAAGCATGATTAATATGTTTGCTGGCCCCATAGCAGAAGCGTCCATGTGGCAGGGCTGGACACTGGAAGTATCCTGATCTAACTCTGCTGCCATCATCATCTATTGCGACAAGTGATGGCTTCCACTGATTGTCACTTGAAGCTTGTGTCCTTTTCAGGATGGACGATGACAGCAAGGTCAACATTTGTAACAAGATGGACACGAAAAGAAGAAGAATATGTTTGCTGATGAGACTAAAACATATGGTATCTGTTGAGTAAGTCGCACATACTCACGGATGGATCTGGTACAACAATATTTATCGAGTAACATATACAACACTCAGCAGTTCTACCGCGCTGCATCACCAACTAACAGCACATGCCGGGTTGTGATAATATGAATTGTGTAGTAGTAGGCGGAGCATATTAATAAAGCATAGGTTAGTAAGTAATGTAACCATCTCCACCTTTCCTTGTAAGAATAAAAAGTGAAACGTAGAAAAAAGTGATAGATATGTTTTAGCACGTTGCTAGGTGCTGACTGATTAATAATGTGAAAACGCTAATAGCGCATACAAGGGAATTCAGGTGGTTCAAACAAAGTCCTTGTATCTAAGGGGCGGCCTACAAACCCGTCCCGTGCGCGTACGGTCCAGATCCGCATCTCCTCCCTTCATCGGCGAGAATGTTGGGGTCCCGGGCGGCGGGAGCACTGGGGACCCGGGGGACAAACACGGCACCGGTTTGTGAGCAAGCTGGAGACACAACCAGGGGAGTATGTTATGTCTGTTATCATCAGGCTCGGAGAGAGTTTCTGGAGGAGGTGCTGGTAGCTCCTGGTACTCGTTATCAGAATCTTCATGTTTTAACAGGTGCACAGGCTGCCGTGGAGCTGAGCGGTTTCCACGGGTTCAACAGCATTAAATGAAATGATTTCTTCTTTTGCAATAGTGGCATAATTTACCAAAGGCAAGGCATACTTTGCGATCAGCGGGGTGTGACCCGCCACAGTTAGAACACTTTTCAATAAATCTGCGAGATTGTCGAGATGATGTATTGGGCTGTGAGCATTGGGTGCGGTAGGAAGTGTCAGTAGCATCAACACGGTATGAAGCATGCAGTACTTTGTCACTGAGGATCCCATCCACCAGTCTGTTGCAGACTAGTTCATCACACAGATTCCCAAAACGGCAGTGTGCAGCAATATGTTTTAGAGTGCTGATATAAGTCTCCACAGATTCTCCTTGGAGCTGATTACGAGCAAAACATTTAGTACGTTCCAGTGCTGAGTTAGTGCGAAGGTCACATAACTATCTGAATGTGTGGATCAGGACTTTGCGATCGTCTAAAGTTTCAGCAGGTACTACGATCTGATTGTTGTGAACCATGACTGCAGGAGAAGGTCGAAACACTCTGCTCGTTTGATAGATTCTGGGCCAACGATATTGAGAAGGATGGTGGTCTGGTGGAACATGGCGATGAGCAGCACAAATGTAAAAGTTAAAGTCGCGCTCGAAAATCCACCAACGTTCAGCGAGGTCTGAGTCAAAAACCAGAGGATCCGGTTTACGGAATGAATTGACCATAGCAACACGAGGTATGGGTCAAAATGGGTGAATAGGAAGTTATGCACGATATTGTTTATCTGGCCAGACATGCCTGATGACTGAAGACAGTAGATGTAAAGTGTTATCTGCAGCCGATTGCTCTGCCAGATCGCTTAGGCATTCTGTCGGGATGTACGACACCATCATTACTGCGAACTGGTCATTTTCAGACGGCTGTTGTTCGCAGGTCTTTCGTGGGGCTCTTGATAGCGTGTCAGCCGGATGCATGTCCTTGCCCCTTTTGTAGACTAGCGTGAAATCGAAACTCTGTAGCTGCATCATCATGCGCTGCAGGCGAGCAGAGCAGCATGAATGGGTTTGTTCAGAATAATGAATCATTTGTTCAGTTGGTGGTCTGTTTCACCAACCACAGTCTTCCCAAAAATAAAGTCCTTGAATTTCATACTGCAGGACGGTGTTGTAATCGAGGGTCACAAGGCAGTCATCCCAACTGCCCTACGGAGAAGAAGAAATCATTTCATTAAATGCTGTCGAACCGGTGGGAACCGCTCAGTTCCACTGCAGCCTGTGCACCTGTTAAAACATGACGATTCTGGTAACGAGTACCAGGAGCTACCAACACCTCCTCCAGATACTCTCTCCATGCCGGAGGATAAAATACTTGCTAGAATTTAGAAGATTGAGGGGGGATCTTATGGAAACTTACAAAATTCTTAAGGGGTTGGACAGGCTAGATGCAGGAAGATTGTTTCCGATGTTGGGGAAGTCCAGAACAAGGGGTCACAGTTTAAGGATAAGGGGGAAATCTTTTACGACCGAGATGAGAAAAACATTTTTCACACAGAGAGTGGTGAATCTCTGGAATTCTCTGCCACAGAAGGTAGTTGAGGCCAGTTCATTGGCTATATTTAAGAGGGAGTTAGATGTGGCCCTTGTGGCTAAAGGGATCAGGGGGTATGGAGAGAAGGCAGGTACAGGATAGAAACTGAAATTAGTTGGATGCCATCAGCCATGCCATCAATATATTGAATGGCGGTGCCAGGAATGGCGCAGGCTCGAATGAATGGCCTACTCCCTGCACCTATTTTCTATGTTTCTATGTTTCTATAACATGCACTCTCTGGTTGATTCCACTAACAAACACCTCGAGCCTGAAGCTTCACTTTGTGTCAATAATGCCATAACTGTTGCAAAGATCGACACTGGGGACCCAGGGCACAAACACGGTGAGGCAGGCGAGAGGGGCACTGAGCGTGGTGGACAGTGAGAATGGTTATCAATAATTACAGTAGGATCACGTTAATGAGCTGGCAAATGAGCCGAGGAATGGCTAATAGAATTTATTACCAATAAGCATGAATAGTAGGACCCCGGGGAGTGTTGTGGAGCAGAAGGATCCAGTACAAGTATATAGTTCCCTGAATGTAGTGTCACAGGTAGACAGGGTGGTGAAGAAGGCTTTTCGCACAGTGGCCTTCACTAGTCAGGGTAATGAATATAGACGTTGGGGCATTATGTTACGGTTGTACAAATGTTGGTGAGCTCACACTTGGAGTATTGTGTTCAGTTTTGGTCAACCTACTGTAGGAAAGATGCTAGAAAGATTGCAGAGAACATTTACAAAAATGTTGCCTGGAGTCGAAGTCCTGAGGTATAGGGGGGGGGGGGATTATGCAGGGTCTTTAACCATATAATAACCATATAACCATATAACAATTGCAGCACGGAAACAGGCCATCTCGACCCTTCTAGTCCGTGCCGAACATGTATTCTCCCCTAGTCCCATATACCTGTGTTCAGACCATAACCCTCCATTCGTTTCCCGTCCATATAACTATCCAATTTATTTTTAAATGATAAAAACGAACCTGCCTCCACCACCTTCACTGGAAGCTCATTCCACACAGCCACCACTCTCAGAGTAAAGAAGTTCCCCCTCATGTTACCCCTAAACGTCTGTCCCTTAATTCTTAAGTCATGTCCCCTTGTTTGAATCTTCCCTACTCTCAGTGGGAAAAGCTTATCCACGTCAACTCTGTCTATCCCTCTCATCATTTTAAAGACCTCTATCAAGTCCCCCCTTAACCTTCTGCGCTCCAAAGAATAAAGCCCTAACCCATAGAGGGAGTTGCAGAGAAGGTTCACCAGACTGATTCCTGGGATGGAGTCTGGACTGTCTTATGCATAAGAAAGACTGGATAGACTTGGTGTTATACTCTCTAGAATTTAGGAGATTGAGAGGGGATCTTATAGATAATTACAAAATTCTTAAGGGGTTGGACAGGCTAGATGCAGGAAGATTGTTCCCGATGTTAGGGAAGTCCAGGACAAGGGGTCACAGCTTAAGGATAAGGGGGGAAATCCTCCAAAACCGAGATGAGGAGTGGAACTTTTTTTCACACAGAGAGTGGTGATTCTCTGGAACTCTCTGCCACAGAGGGTAGTTGAGGCCAGTTCATTGGCTATATTTAAGAGGGAGTTAGATGTGGCCCTTGTGGCCAAGGGGATCAGAGGGTATGGAGAGAAGGCAGGTACGGGATACTGAGTTGGATGATCAGCCATGATCATATTAAATGGCGGTGCAGGCTCGAAGGGCCGAATGGCCTACTCCTGCACCTAATTTCTATGTTTCTATGTTTCAACCTTTCTCTGTAACTTAGTTGCTGAAAACCAGGCAACATTCTAGTAAAACCTTGGAACATTGGAGTCAGGAGTGATCTTACAAAGATGCATAAAATCATATCAGGAATAGATAGTGTGAATGGTCAGTCTTTTTCCCCAGGCAGTGGAATCAAGGACTAGAGGGCATAGATTCAAGATGTGAGGGAGAGTTTTAATAGGTGCAACTTTTTCATACAGAAAATACACTTTATGCAATGTGTTGCCAGAGGAAGTAGCTGAGGGAGGTATAATAACATTTAGTCAGGCACATGGATAGGAAAGGTCTCAGGTGATATGGTCCAAATCTAGGTAAATGGGTGTGTAGTGGCCATTTGGCTTAACTTACTTAGTAGTATGTTATAAATTATGGCATTCACCTTTAAATTTTGTCTGCCCGTAATTATGTGGGTGGGAATTATTACATAGTCGTAGGCGTGTTTGCTGCTTGGATTCTTGCGCAGAAGCTCGTAGTTTTTTAGTTTATATTCGGAAGAAGCACGGAGGGATGGCATAGGTTTCGAACATTTTCGGAGCTTTCCAACATGTCAGGGCTTTCTAACGTTTCGGAGCCACATGCTGGAGTTTGACTACGAGTAAGATTAAAATGTACTTAACAAGAAGAAGTCCGGATGAATATCGTACTGTTTTACTTTGACAATAAAGAAACTATTAATCAAGAGACTGTGTTTTGAAGATTTATCTCTCGTGGAGAGCTCCCATGCGTAAACGATGCTTTCTCCTAACCCCCTTGTCTTCTCATAGCGACTAAACATAGAAATTCCTTGAACGATATAATAATCTGCCACTACAGGGTGGTAGCTTAGTTGGGGCGTTATGGTCGGCAAGGATGAATTGGGCCGAAGGGCCTGTTTACGCGCTGTATGACTCTTTGATTATGTGGCTCTACTCCAGAGGAATACGCCTGCCTGAACTGGGACATCTTTTATTTTAATCTTAAGACGTCATATAAATGAAGTAATTTTACAGTTTGTTTTACCATGTTTTTGCACAGTGAATCAAAGGCTCCTGAGCTAAATGGTTTGTAATTTGCTTTACATTCAGAGCAAAAATAAAACATTTTTGATCCTTACAAAATATAATTCAATATAATATGGAAATATAAACTCAATATAATATTGGATCTTGGAGATTGTGTTGTGAAAAATGTGTATAGTTTTATGAAGTTGAAGGTTTGTTTGAATTACAGTGCCAGACAAAAGTTATCTCCGTCAGCTCAAGAGAAGAAAAGGAGTAGATTTACAGAGGGGTTGTGAGGCGGACAAGAGGATAGATCAGCCACATTTTGCGAATGTGCCACAGAATGAAAAGTATGGATTTACAGAGGTATTTATGAATCTGAGTGAAATTGTAAACTGGGGAAGCAGCAATTGCAGACCTGCCAAGGCTGAAACAAAGATAGTGAAAGAAGATACGTTCATAGAAAATAATTGAGAAAAGACTATTAAATTGACAAGCAGTGGTTTAAAAAAGGAACTAAGATATTGTCTCCAGCTGCATAAAATGGGCGATCTCTGCATAAATCTAGGTTCCTAACTTTGGGCTGCAAATTCGAAGATGTTTTCTGGTACATATTAGGTTGAAAATAAAATGATGGCATGAAGCTAGGATGGGAGCACTCGCACTCTTTATAAGGGATAATGTTGAATATTGATTCTACAAAATCATTGGCGTTTCAGATACACTCTTGCATGAGAATGTAAGGAACATAAACATTTAGCCCCTTATGCCTTATTCACCGTTCATTAAGAGGCAGATCTTTCAGCTGTTCTTTTACCTCAACTACACTTTGTTTACTACAGTATCTCCACATCCATTGATTTTCCCAATATGCAAAGTCTATTGATCACTGCCGGTGAATGAGCCTCCAAAGCACTCTTGCATTTGGATTTTATAGATGCACTACCCTCTGGGTGAAAAGATTTCTTCTCCTATCATTTCTGGATGGATAATCCCTTGTTCTAAAACTATGTCCCTGATTTTAGTTGCTTTAGTTGGGGGGGGATGCATCAATTTTGTATCTACCTTAAGCGTGTAGGGATTTAATATGTTTCAATGAAATCACATCTTTCTTCTTCTAAACTCTGGAGTATTTTTAAACTTCCCTCCGAGAGCAATTCGTCCATCTCCAGAATTAATCTGGTGCACACCCTCCATGATACATATATTGATCCTTGGGTACGAGACCAAACTGCTGTTAGTATTGCAGATTAGCCTATTTCAGGCCTCCAGACAATGCAGTGAGCGGTGCGGACATATAATCTACCTCTTTGGTGGCACACGGACTATCCTTGATCAGACTTTACTGGCTTTATCTTGCACTAAACATTATTCCCTTATCATGAATCTATACACTGTAAATGGCTCGATTGTAATCTCTGCTGACTGGTTAGTGTGCAACAAAAGCTTTTCACTGTACCTCGGCACATGTGACAATAGACTGAACTGAAACAAGATGTGTTTACTTTTGAACCCAAATCCTCTTGCAATGACCATTTACTTCCCTCACTGCTTGCAATACCTGTACACTAACATGCAGTGTTTGTTGACAAGGGTGACTAGTTCACTCTAAATACCAATAGCCTTCAATCTCACAATTAAAAAATAATCTCCTTTTAGATTTTTTTTGCCAAAGTCGGTGACTTTACGTTTCTCAATACAATTTGCAATGTATTGTCTATACATTTATGCCCCTGTCCCACTTAGGAAACCTGAACGGAAACCTCTGGAGACTTTGCGCCCCACCCAAGGTTTCCGTGAGGTTCCCGGAGGTTTTTGTCAGTCTCCCTAATGGTCGAAAGTGGTTTCCACTTCTTCTATGTTCCGGCCATTATTTAAAAAAATTCAAAACCGACCGCGACTAAAAATAGGTTGCCGTTTTAAAAATCAGTAATTTTTTAGTCGAAGCCGGTTGCGATGCTAGTTGAAGGTGGTTGCCAGAGGTTGCAGGTAGTGGAAGGTAAGACCTGCAACCTCCGGCAACCACCTTCAACTAGCATCGTAATCAGCTCTGACTAAACAATTACCGATTTTTAAAACGGAAACCTATTTTTAGTCACGGCCGGTTTTGAATTTTTTAAAATATTCGCCGGAACATAGAAGAAGCGGAAACCACTTTCGACCATTAGGGAGACTGACAAAAACCTCCGGGAACCTCACAGAATACTTGGGTGGGGCGCAAAGTCTCCAGAGGTTTCCGTTCAGGTTTCGTAAGTGGGACAGGGGCATTAGTTTATCTCTCTTCCCCTGAAGCCTCTCTGAATTCTCTTTATAACCCAGGCTAACACTATTATCATCCGCAATGTGGATATATTACACTTGCTTGGCACATCCAAATTATTAATATAGAATGTGTACAGCTGTGGACCCAGCACCGAACACTGTGGCATCATACTAGTTACTGCCTCCCAAAACAAAAGTGACATATTTATTCCTACCCTCTGTTTTCTGTCCATTGGCCAATCCGTAATCCATGTCAGTGTATTACCTCAATCCTGTGTGCACTGATTATGTTTAATAACCTCTAGTGTGGTACTTTATTAGATCCCTTCTAAAAGTCCAAATAGTCACGTCAAATAAATCATCCTTCCCCTTGCTAATCATGATTTTCCTTTCATAAATCCATGTAAACTCTGCCCACTCGTATTATTATTTTTGAAGTGCCATGCCACCACTTCATAATAGATTTTAGCAAGAATACTGATTTTTTTTTCTAACCCTTCTTTCTTAAATAGTCGGGTTAAGTGAAGATCCAAGGAGTCTTGATTACCCTGGGATCGAGCCTTTCTCCTTCCTTTCTTTCCCAGGACTCCAAATAACTCACATCTGGGTTTCCCTTTAAACAATAAAATATACATTTTCCTGTGTGTTGAAATCGCACCCGCTGTTGTCGATTGTATGGAAACCTGAATTTAAAATAATAACGACGTGTTGGCTTTAAAAGCCAGCAACAAATGTGCTCGGTGACAGGTGAGCTGGATATATATTCAGGTCTCTCCTACCAAATTAGAATCTCCCATTCCCATTGCAACTGCAGGTTAATATTGCAGCTGTTAACACCGTTCCTCTCTCCACAGATGCTTCCTGGCCTGCTGAGTGTTGTCTATTTTTTAATATAAAGCTTTGTTTTACTTACCGCTGGCATACTGAGATCCAAGTACGCTGGGGTTGTTTTACTGCCCAAGAACCTGTTTTTTTCAACTCAGCATTGATTGCTGTGTTTAACTCAAGAGGCTCATTATCTCAGTTGAAGCAAAACTGATTAATCACAGCCTCACAACAGTGCAGATGTCCCTCAGCCAAATGGAAGTATGTAGGTTGCCCTATCCTGCTCTGAACAAAGCTGCAACATATGGAAAGTGGCACATATAAAACCACATGTATTCTCCATAGTCTATCCATGGTTAAGATTGGAATAAAAATTGGAAGCTTGTTTTACAGTACTAAAGGGATTTCACGTACTTTTTGAAACAGCATGAATAATGGGCCTGTTCATTTTGTTTAAGTGGCTGCCCTACAATCTTTATAATCAGGCCTGTTCTCTGCTATGGCTCACTTTGGATGGGAATGACCTCTTTTTCGATGAGAATTTTGGATGCAGCAAAAATAAATATGTGCAGAAATTCCGAGCAACTTTACATAATAAATCCAATTGCAATTTTGTCTGGGTGCAGTTTCTCATTTGAAAATTCAAATTGTGAATATCAATGAGAGAAGTTACAAAGCTCCAATCGACTGGTGTTTGAACACAGAGTGCTAGCAGGCAATTGTGATATTTGGATATTAACATTCGCCTGTAACACTGTGGGAAGAAGATGGAATGCATGCCCGCAGCCATTTTATAATGCTGTTCTACTAACTTGATCCATCATATACATATCCCACAATTTACTTTCAGGTTATCATACAGTACTTCAAAGTAATTTCTGTGACCTATTTCTATTTAATTTGATGTTTTTGTAATTACTTATAGGTAAAAGGTGCACAGTCTTCTGTCCTCGCTGCCATTGATTTTGTTTTACTTAGCTCCAGAGAAACACAAGGCAAAACTGGGAGATGATAACGAACTGAATATTTTCTCTAGGTTTAAGTATCATTTAAAATGATATGTACACTGACTGTATCCTGTGTTGCGTTATTTGGATGGTATAACTTTCTTATCATTCATACCAATTATATATTTATTAGAATTTAGTGGAGTACAGTGCTTTGTAAACTATAATTTTCCTGAGAGAAGACTATTGTGCAATCCATTTGATGCTCCCAGTAGGTTTCTCGTTGGCACTGTTTGCTGTAACAACATGGGAGTATGATCTTTTTGTCTTAACTAAAATACAGAATGGAATGATTTGGTGCAAATGCATTAGTGCTTGTCCATAAATGTCCGCAATTATAATTTTGTGGCTAATTCCTTCCTTAACAAAGCCCCCAATGGTGACATTATCAATTCTCCTGTGTGTCAGCCTCCCTACAGAAAAAGAAATACTCATATTTCTGAAGCCTTTTTCACATATACTTTAGGATGTCCCATAACACTTTACAACCGATTAAGTAAGGTTAAAGTTTAGAAATGCAGCAGTCAATTTTCACCCAACAAGCTCCCCCACACAAGATAATTATGAACAAATAATCTGCTTTGATAATGCTGAGCATGACATTGAATATTGATTATGGCAGTGGGGATTACTTCCCTGGTTCTTTGTTAAAATAGTGTTGTGGGATCTCTTGCATCTACATGAGAGATCAGATGGAGCTTTAGATTATGTGTCCTCCGAAAAAACACAGCTCTACTGGAGTGTGGCCTTCCCTCTGTACGGCATTGGAGTGTCAACTCAGATATTTGTGATCTAGACTTTGCCACGGGAAGGAGAAAATTAATGATGCACTGTTAATGTCCGCCATTAAGGTTGCGTGAGACGGGATAAGTTTAGTTTAGTTTACTTTATTGTCGCATGTACCGAGATACAGTGAAAAGCTTTTGTTGCGTGCTAATCAGTCAGCAGAAAGACAACACATGATTACAATCGATCCATATGCAGTGTATAGATACATGATAATGGAATAACGTTTAGTGCAAGGTAAAGTCAACAAAGTCCGATCAAGGATAGTCCGATGGTCATCAAAGACATATATAGCAGTTCAGCACTGTTCTCTGGTTGCGGTAGGATGATTCAGTTGCCTGATAACAGCTGGGAAGAAACTGCCACTGAATCTGGTGGTGTGCGTTTTCACACTTCTATACCTTTTGCCTGATAGAAACATAGAAACATAGAAAATAGGTGCAGGAGTAGGTCATTCGGCCCTTCGAGCCTGCACCGCCATTCAATATGATCATGGCTGATCATCCAACTCAGTATCCTGTACCTGTCTCCTGATGGGAGATGGGAGAAGAGGGAGTGGCAAGGATGTGACTCATCTCTGATTATGCTGCTGGCCTTGCCGAGGTTGCATGAGGTATAAATGGAGTCAATGGCAGGGAGGTTGGTTTGTGTGATGGTCTGGCTGTGTCCACAATTCGCTGCAATTTCTTGTGGTCTTGGATGGAGCTGCTCCCAAACCAGGCTGTGATGCATCCTGATAAAATGTTTTCTATGATGCATATGTAGAAGTTAGTGAGAGTTGTAGGGGACATGCCAAACTTCCTGTGCCTTATAAATAAGTAGAGGCGATCACGAGGAAAAATAGGCACTTGCTAATTTTGAACTGATTCTCGCAACAGTTTCATATTTTCCTCTTGATCTTCTCTCCTATCTAACACGCTTTTGTCTCTTGAATTTTTTCTCTGACAAATGTCATGCTAACTGCCCATTAGTTTCCTATTTTCATACTTCCTCGCTTTTTGATGAGTTATGGATACTACTTTCAATTCTGATACTTTTCCAAAACCTCTGACAAATTT
Source organism: Leucoraja erinaceus (assembly GCF_028641065.1). Lineage (NCBI taxonomy): Eukaryota > Metazoa > Chordata > Chondrichthyes > Rajiformes > Rajidae > Leucoraja > Leucoraja erinaceus. The sequence continues at coordinate 96,764,485 of NC_073379.1, read as the reverse complement.
GGAAAAATAAAACAAATGCATCCACTTTCTAACCAACCTCATCTTTCAAGACGCAATGATGAAACCCACCAGAATCTAAATATTGTCAGCCTGCATGTCCAACAATTTGCTTTGTATCACATCCCTCATGATAGTAACTTCCTCCTCTCTTCTGATTCTTGGTTTACAATCATACATTATGAAAACAGGCCCTTTGGCCCAACTTGCCCACACTGGCCAACATGTCGCAGCTACAATAGTCTCACCTGCCTATGGTTAGCCCATATTTGTACTGTGTTGTACTTCCGGTGGCGCTGGTGCCAGCAGCCTCCACCTACAGCCCGGTATCTTTTTGTTTTTTTGTTTATTTAGTTATGTAAAAGTGTGTTTTTTTTTTGTGGTTTTTTGGTGTTTTTATGTGGGGGAAGAGGGCACGGTGCAGGGGATACTGTCCTTCAGCCGCTTCCTGGTGAGGACGCGACTATTGTGGTGGCAGGACAGCGCTGAAACATCGCGGGGCTGGCGATGCCTTACCTTACTACAGCAGTTAGTGGGCATCTGCGGCAGTGCCCTGGGATGGTTCAGGTCCTATCTGGCGGGCAGAACCATGTGTGTTAGCCTTGCTGGGTTTGAATCCTCTTCCGCTCCCCTGTCATATGGGGTTCCACAGGGTTCGATTCTGGGGCCCCTGCTTTTCTCGCTGTACATACTTCCTCTGGTTCCATCCTTAGAAAGCATGGCATCTTTTTCCACTGTTATGCAGATGATACCCAGCTTTATTTGCCGCTGAGGGGGGAAGACGCCTTTTCTGTAAAATCGCTTCTGTCTTGTCTTGATGACATTAAGTCCTGGTTGGCCCTAAACTTTCTTGGATTTAATGAAAAGAAGACAGAGGTGATTTTATTTGATCCCAATGGCTGCCGTGAACCTCCATTTGTTGATTTAGGTCCATTGTCAAGGTACGTGAAGCCAACAGTTGTGAACCTGGGTTTTAGGATGGACAGTGACTTTAAATTAGATCGCCAAATATGCGCGGTGGTTAAGTCCAGCTTCTTTCACCTAAGGAAGCTGGCGAAGGTGAAGCCCATTCTCGAGCGGCAGCATTTTGAGACAGTAATCCATGCCTTTATTACATCTAGGCTGGATTACTGTAACGCGCTCTATTTTGGTGTTGCTCGTTCTTCACTGGCTCGTCTCCAGTTGGTTCAGAATGCTGCTGCTCGCCTTTTAACAGGGACTCGAAAGAGGGAGCACATATCGCCAATTCTGACCTCCCTCCACTGGCTCCCGGTGCACTTTCGAGTTCATTTTAAGATACTGTTATTTGTTTTTAAATCTCTGAATGGGCTCGCCCCGCCTTACCTCTCTGAGCTGCTCTACCCATACGCTCCTGCTCGGTCCCTCAGGTCAGCTGGTCAGCTGCTCCTGGAGGTACCGAGGTCTAGTCGGAGGCTCAGAGGGGATAGAGCCTTCTCTGTTGCTGCTCCGGCACTCTGGAACACCCTGCCGTTGCACATCAGACAGGCCCCCTCTCTGTCCATCTTCAAATCCAGTGTTAAAACACATTTGTACTCCCTGGCTTTTGACCATGCCTGAGGCTTTCCTTCTGTTTGTGGTGTTTTTGATGTTTCTTTATTTTACATGTCTTTTCCTACTATTTCTTTTGATTGTTATTTTTGGTGTGTATTTACTTTTTTGTCAATGATTAGTGATGTACAGCACTTTGTTGCACCTATGTTTGTTTTTAAAGTGCTCTATAAATAAAATTATTATTATTATTATTATTACCGGGGGTCGCTGTCTGGAGCCCGGAGTGCTGGACCTGCTGCACCGACATCCTGGAGCTGCGGTTTGCAGAGCTCCCAACGCGGGCGGCGCTGATGGACAGCGCGGGGTCCTGCGACTCTGCCCGGCTCGGCCTGTGGACTCAGGAGCTGCAGACTCCGGCAGCGGGAGGCGGCTGATCAGGAGGTCCGGGCCGCTGAGGAGGAGGATGCTCACCGTCGGGGTTCGGCGTCGGCGTTCCACCAGCCCGGCGTGAGGGCCTGAACATCGGGCCACCCGGGGCGGCGACTGCGGGTGCTCGGAAGGCCCCGACCACGGATGAACACGGAGGGGAGGCTGGCTGGACTATGGTGCCATCCTCACCTTGGTGCCATTTATGTTATGTTGTGTCGTGGACTTTCTGTGTTTGTGCTTTTTTTAAATTCAATTTCAATTTTATTTTTAATATGTTTTATTATTTATTTATTATTTATTTATTTTTTTGTGATTTTTTTAATGATACTGCCTGTAAGGGAAATTCATTTCATTGTCTCAAATTGAGACAATGACAGTAAATTTGAATACAATATAATACAATACAATTTCTATAGCCTATAAACCTGGGGGTGGGTGGGGGGAGGTGATGGGACGTGGGGGGGCACGTCCCTCCCATGTTTTGAGAGGTGAGGGACAATCCACCCCATGTTTTGTAATCCAGATTTTGAAATTTAGTGAAAAATGTTTTATTAAAATCTCCACTCTCCATGAGACAGTGGGGGGTGTCACTGTTACGCGCTGGCTAAATGTCACTATTAACATCGTATTATCACAATGTGTCACCAATTGTGTTTTGACCTTTAAGTATTACTGAAGGTATTCATGGAGAATTTCTTAAAGCTGTTTGATGCAGGTGCAGGTACAATTACATTACTAATTGCATGTATTGGTGGATGGGAAAGATTTAAACAGGTATTGGATTTAAATGGGTCAGGTCATTAAGGGCTCCGGTTAAACGTGTTTCCTGGCTGACTTGCAGGTAAGTCCCTCATTCACGGTCACTCGCATTATTTAGTATTTCTCTCCCATCTCTCTCCCTCTCTCCCCCTCTAATGTTGGTTCTTTTGTTTGCCTTTATTTGCTTCAGTTTTATTTCTTTAAGTGCTATTTATAACATTGTAGCTTTTGAAAGATGCAAGCGGGTATCAGACACTTTCTAAGGGCTGATCGGCCCGTTCGTGGGGCCTTTCATCGCCCGGCGTGGCTTAAAATCAAACTGCTGTATTGAGGCAATCAAGGCTCCCGATGTTATGATGCGGATAGAGCTACATCTCCGAATACAGATTTGAAAAATTCTCTTTTAAGGGGCCTTCTCTTCTATTTCTATTTTCCACTTTCTCTCTTCCTTTTTTTATTTTTTATATACACACTTCACGTTTTTCTACTCTCTACCATCTATTTTTCCACTTTTTCCCCTTTCTATTGTTTTCTTTTTCTTGTCCTGCTTACTTCCTTCTTATAACATAAAACTAGAGGTTGTACATAGAATGGATTACGGTATTACATAGTTGGCACCTAAAATTAGGTGCCACTGTACTGTTTTGTGCTGTATTAACTTCTAATAAAATAAACAAAAAAAAAAAAAAAAAAGGCTCCTGATGTTGAAGCTCCCATCGGCCGATTTTAAGCCGCGCCGGGCGATGAAAGGACCCGCGAACGGGCTGATTCAAGCCCCACGATTCAGGGCAGACGAAGCTGTTGTTGCTGGAGTTCGGAGTCGGTCACCAACCAGGTCAGCTCCCGATGTTACCGTCCACAGGGTCCACAGCCGAAGCCTCCAAAACCTCGCGTGTGTGTGTGCGCGCATGCGCGTGCGGGCGGCCACCAAGAAATTGTGTCCCCCCCAAATTGTGTCCCTCCCATCTTTTGATAGCAATTTCCCCCCCTGTATCCATGTACCTGCCTAATTGTTTCATAAATATTGCAATAGTCCCTGGCTCAACTACCTCCTCTGGCAGCATGTTCCATACATCCACCACCCTTTGTGCGAAAAAGTTACCCCTCAGATTCCTATTAAATCATTTCCCCTTCACCTTAAACCTATGTCCTCTGTTCCTGGATTCCCCAACTGCGGGCACAAGACTGTGCATCTAAACTGTGCGATTCACAGTGTTTCTCTCATGATTTTATACACCTTTATAAGATCACCCCTCATCTTCTTGCGCTCCAGCCTACTCAACCTTTCCCTATAGCTCAGATCCTCGGCTTCTGGCAACATCCTCATCAATCTTCTCTGTACCCTTCCTACTTCTAGGATATGAATTTTATTCTCTATCTTGAAGGCTGCTTCAAAATATCTCTTTAATTCATCTGCTATCTCCCTGTTTCCCATTATTATTTTCCCAGGCTAATTTTATTTAGGTCCAATACTCACCATGTGTATTTGAGATATCAATATCTGTTGTTGTTTTCGGCTAGATTTATCTGTACTCAAATTTTTCCTCACTGATAATTATTTTAGTCACTTTATGTATTTTCATTTACATTTCTCCAATCATATGCTTTTCTTTAAGCCTGATATTACCTTTAACTGGCGGTTCCCTTCCCTTGCTCATTAGAATGCATCCTGTCTGTGTATCTTGAAATATTCCCTTGAAGCTTACTACGGCATCTTGATTGGCCAATCCCTTAATCTAATTTGCCATCAAAACATTTAGGTTTGGGTTAGTTCAACAGAACATCCTTGCAATGGCGTCTGGGATCAGACAGCTGTGAGACCAGGGCTCCCACAAACGCAATGTTAAATACTGAAGCACTAGACTCACTGACAGATTTGGAATGCCAAATCTGTCTTTCTGCTGCTGCTGGGCTCCACGTATACTCCAACGGATGTACCTAGTCTTGCTGAGACTCTGTAGCGTTTCCACTGGGGTCCAGAATCTGAGACCCAGCACCAGACTAGTTCAACAACCGGATCCAATATACTATTAGCTTCAAGTGGGACTTGGGCTGCATAATGAGAAGGAAAGAGGTTCTTAATTATTTCACTTCAGTGTTTTTTTATTGTCCTGTATTTTAATTTGAAAAATGTTTTTAATCGTTTGAAATTAAAAAAATCTTAACTTTCAATAAATTTTCTGAATGTCAGAAATATGTTGAACCATTAAATTACCCTGACAGCCTTGACAGCTGACAGAACCCATTGGGGGAGGAAAGGTGGGGGGAGTATTGGTAAATTGTGGGAGAGGCCTTGTTAGCTGCTGATGGGTTCAGATATGTTTCAAGGGTGGGGCTATCTCACTGCACCACGAAATGTCCTGCTGCCATTCGGACAGTGCAGCCAAACAGACCCTCCACGTTGAGTGATAAGTGAGGCATGGGAAAGACAACGGGTGGCAATTTACTGGAAGGGGGGGGATATTAAATCAGTAACATGTGTCTGCGAAATTTCAGTCAAACTCCTTCTTAATGCACTTTCCCAAGATTATGCAACAACAAATATGAAGTAGCTTTAACATAATAAAAAGTTCAAGGTGTTGCGTGTAACTGAACCAGACAGAACAGGAAGAGCCCAGATTTGATCACCAGTCTGGATTAAGTTAGTTGATTTCAGGAGGGTAGATGTAAAGGTACTGACTGACTTCATGGTCTCTGGAACAGGGAGATTGAAAAGCTTTTAACCAGAGCTCTGTTTCTCATTGTTATTCAGGAACTACAGCTGAAAACATGTGCAAGTGAAGTTAGGTGAGGTCTGGGGCATACTTGACTCTGATTCCGATCATAGTTAAATATTCCTGGCAGTTTTTACTGCCTCATTTCACACATGTGGATTTGCCACGAGTGCTAGTTGAAGATTAATGGCACCTGTAGAATTGTACCCAGGTAAATCATAGAGGACAAAAGTCCTTAAAATGTTAATAGAAAGCTAAATAAATCAGAAAATCTTGAACACCAGACAACATGAAAAGCTATAATCAAAAAATGTAAGTTGGTTAGATTTTAACTAAGTATAGAATTCAACCAAATCGGGTTAGGGAGATGGCGTACTTAGGCGACATTACCATTGTGAGCACTGGTCCCTTTTAAGGACCTGTCCCACGACGATTTTTTAAGTGACTACCGGCGACTGTCATAGTCGTATCAGGTCGCCAAAAAAAACGGCGACTGGACTCCCCCTATGACAATATCTACGACAATGTCTACGACAACCTACCACCTAGTCGACGTCAACCTACGGCAATCTACCGACAACCGGTGACCCATTAGGACGTCCACCTACGATCACACCTACGACAACATACGATCACACAGGCGACAACCGGTCCACCTCCGCCCACCCGCGACAAGCTACGACAAGCTACCACCCTGTCAGCGACAACTGAAGACAATTCAGTCGCCGCTACCTGTCGCCGGTTGACGTAGATTGATGTAGGTAGTCGCCAATGGAATTCACCGAAGTCAGCCCCGGCGACAACCTACAACAGCACCTATGTCAGGAGAAGACAAGCTACGACAAGCCCACGGTCGCCAACTGTTGCCGAAAAGTTTTGAACATTTCAAAACCCAGCGGCGACCAGAAAAACGCTACAACTCTTTGGGCGTCTGGGGAGGCAACTCACGATCATACAGGCAACACCCTGGCGACCGTGTGCCGACAGTCGCATAAAAAATCGCCTGAATGGGACAGGCCCTTAAATCAGCTGGTAAAGTTTGCTGGGCTGGCCACACAATGGAAATAAGCAACTCTCCAAGTAAGTTATGTGCAGCCACATATTTCAAGGACCAATACATCCCATGCATTAATTTCCTTGAAATTATTGACTATATGTGTTGGAAAGAGGGAAGGGAAAGCCTTCTGATTTTCAGAGGGCAAAGAGAGAAACCATCTTCCTATTCTGATTTCAGCAGCTGCAATAGTCGCAACAAAAGCATACTTCAAGAGTTAAGCATCGTGACTAAGTAAAGTTAGATAAAACCAATCTCCAAAACAAATTCCATGGCAGAAATGCAGCAGCACATAATGTTTCCAATGCAAGTAGAATGCCTATATTTGAACTTGTAGATGAGATCCATTTTGAGTAGTTTGAGATTATTTTTGGAAATCAATATTGATAAACTTTGTTCCAGATCAGTGCTGGGTTGGATTATTGAGAACGTCAGGGTCCAATCATATCATGTATGCATATTGCTGTTTGTAAGAATCCAGGGGGAAGCTGTGCTGAAACAACTTGTCAATGGCTGTTTTGGAGTAGTGGAATACTAGCATGTTGGAGTGTCACCTGGAGACTAAGATGCATTATGCACTACCCTTCCAACAGAAAATAGTTGCAAATGTTTCACTGCTATTTTTGGTCTTGAATACTAAGCAACATTGAAGATGGCAAGTGAAGATCCTCTCAGACTCACACATACAATGAATGTCTAGATATTGGATTTCACTCCTCTTTTGGCTTGTTAAATCATGGTTATATCCAGTGCTAGCATTACTTTGGATCCCCTGCAAAAACACAATATATGACAACAGGAGGCAGACACAGAGTGCTGGAGTAACTCAATTGGCCAGACAACCCTTCTTCAGACTCTCCCAGATTCAGATTCATATTTTCATTTTAATTGTCATTGTCAGTGTACAGTACAGAGACAACGAAATGCATTTGGCATCTCCCTGGAAGAGCGACATAGCAAATGATTTGAAGGGGCTTAATAATAAGTCTGGGGGGGGGGGGGGGGGTGGTGATTGCAGTCACCGAGGTACGTTGTTGAGTAGAGTGACAGCCGCCGGGAAGAAGCTGTTCCTCAACCTGCTGGTTCGGCAACGGAGAGACCTGTAGCGCCTCCTGGATGGTAGGAGGGTAAACAGTCCATGGTTGGGGTGAGAGCAGTCCTTGGCGATGCTGAGCGCCCTCCGCAGACAGCGCTTGCTTTGGACAGACTCAATAGAGGGGAGCGTGGAACCGGTGATGCGTTGGGCAATTTTCACCACCCTCTGCAATGCCTTCCAGTCGGAGACAGAGCAGTTGCCATACCATACTGTGATGCAGTTGGTAAGGATGCTCTCGATGGTGCAGCGGTAGAAGTTCACCAGGATCTGAGGAGACAGATGGACCTTCTTCAGTCTCCTCAGGAAGAAGAGACGCTGATGAGCCTTCTTGATCAGAGTAGAGGTGTTGTGGGTCCAAGAGAGGTCATCGGAGATGTTGACTCCCAGGAACCTGAAGCTAGAAACACGTTCCACCTCCGTCCCATTAATGTGGATGGGGGTGTGCGTGCCGCCTCTGGACTTCCTGAAGTCTACAATGAGCTCCTTGGTCTTCTTGGAGTTAAGGGCCAGGTTGTTGTCAGCGCACCATGCTGCTAAGTGCTGGACCTCCCAACCTGAAACATCATATTTTCATCTCCTCCTTATATGCCGCCTGACCCACTGAGTTGCTCCGGCTCTTTGTGTCATTTTTCTAAACCCGCATCTACATTCCTCAAAGGGGCTTCAGGAATAGCTTTGCACTGGTTTATGTTATAGTCATTGAATCATATAGTATGCAATTAAGCCATTCAGTCCTACTAGTCCTGGTAATGACCTGGTATTAACAGGTATTAGTAATGACCTGGTATTAACAGGTATGGATGCAGTGAACAGCCTGCATCCATCCCTCTAGCTGCTGAAACTATGCAACAGTGCAGGCTCCCTCATGATGGGGGAGTCATGTGAGCCTCCAAAGAACATGAGTTTGACCAAGAAGAAATTAATCTGATCATCCACAATGACTTGTACACTAAGCCAGTGGAACAGTTTGGGCTATGAATACAGCCTGCACCCCTAGGAAACCATTGTCCAGGCAAATCCGGATGCCCAAGAATTTACTCTTCCTTCACTGAAATTACATTGCAAAACAGACTGTTGGTGACCTCTTTGGTCTCTGCAGGTGGGATCTGTTTGACTGTTTGTAATGATCTGGTGGGAAGGAAGATGTGAACCAATGGCACTTTGTTCTCCATGGAGACAGTTGTCCAGGAAATGACCAACTATCTTAAGCTGCTCCATCAACACCCTTCTTTCCATCATAAGGTCCGAAGTGGACATGTTAGATGATGATTGCACAATATTCAGTTCCATATTCTATTCCTCAACAAATCCAGCATTACATGGCTACATGCACTGACATCTAGAAAACATTCAGGCATGGGATGATAATTGATATGTAACAGTGTGCTACAAAACGCTTTGCTTATCTACACAAAGAGAGTGTCTGAACCTCCTAACCTTGACATTCAATAGTATTGCCATTGCTAATTCCTCTACCATCAATATCATGGTGGTCACCATTGGACTAGATACTCAAATGGACCATTTACCCATATGTTGTGACTATAGGTGCTGGGTTTCCAAGGATAAGATACTCAATTCCTGGTTTTCCTAATTCTTACAGCTATCTGCAAGATCGAGTTAGGAATATGATGTAATACTCTCTATTTGCCTGGATAAGTACGGCTCCAATAACACTCAAGAAGCTTGAAACCATCCAAGGTGACTCACCACCACCTTTTCAATGACAATTAGGGATAGGAAGTAAATGCTCGCCCAGAGTACCCAAAATGAATAAAAATACAGCATTTCTCATATTTCATATAAAACTGCACTTGTTAGTTGTTCTGTTAGCATTTGAATGTTGTTACTCTAAGAGTTCTAAACAAATTGGTCTGTGCTGAATGGCTGCCGTTGTACCTGTAACAAGATTCCTGTACATGTAACACAATTCTTACACATGTAACAAGATTCTTGTATCTGTAACGGAATTCTTGTAACTGTAACGAGATTCTTGTAGCTGTAACAAGATTCTTGTAGCTGTAACAAGATTCTTGTAGCTGTAACAAGATTCTTGTATCTGTAATGAGATTCTTGTAGCTGTAACACAATTATTGTATCTGTAATGATATTCTTGTATCTGTAACAAGATTCTTGTAGCTGTAACGAGATTCTTGTAGCTGTAACAAGATTCTTGTATCTTGTACCTTTAACAGGATTCTTGTATCTGTAACGAGATTCATGTACCTGTAACAAGATTCCTGTGCTTGTAACGGGATTCTTATAACTGTAACAAGATTATTGAACCTTTAACGAGATTCTTGTATCTGTAATGAGATTCTTGTATCTGTAACAAGATTCCTATGCTTGTAACAAGATTCTTGGACCTGTAACAAGAGTTTGCAACACATCAGTGTGGTTACTTCTAATTTTGTTTCAAGCCTGGAGTTGCTTCTGATTATAAGCTAATGCCATGTTTCTGAGTGGCTCTGGACAAAATTGCTTAGCATTTTATCTGTTATTTCTGCCAAGATTGTAATTTTTCAAGTCAGAATAAAGGTAGCTTAAGGTTCTGGAACTAAATTCATTTTTCATTTAAGCCACACATGACCATCCTGTGGGTTACAGATTTCACCAATAATGCAATGTTTTTATAATTTTGGTAATTTTATAACAATAGCTTTTCTCTGTACCTCAGCACACGTGACAATAAACTAAACTGTAAACTGTAACTGTAATTTGTTTAATGTAACAAATTTGTTTCCAATTACTTTCTGAGCTCTTTAATTCTTCACACCATACATAACTTGGATTGAAACAATTTCTGTGAATTCAGATCACGAAGTGTGTGATAAGTCTCAGGATCAATGCCCATCTAAGTCTAAAGGGCCTGTCCCACGAGCATGCGACTCCATGCGGCAAGCGCGACCTAACGTGGTCGCTTGAGCCATACGGCCTCGCGGGGCCGGTCCCACCGATCGTCGGAGCTGTATGGAGTTGTGCTGAGCTGGTCCGGACATTGCGCGGGGCTCCGAAAAACTGACTGTGTTCAAAGATTCCGCGCGGCAACGGCCTGCTCGACGGGCGTCCGCAGCGTCTTGACGCCGTACGCAGCGTCTTGACGCCGTACATCACGCGCGAACTTCCCGCGGACTTCGCTCGAACTTCAGGTCACTCACTCGACCGCCGTGCGACCCCAGATTCCGGTTTGGTCGCGCTTGGCGCATGCTCGTGAGACAGGCCCTTTAGGATCAATCCCCATCAATGCAAGAGGCTTTGTGTGCTTTCCGTATGATCAGCAGCATTCAGTGTACTCATAATTTCCACTGTGATCCTCTACTTTGTGTAAATTATTCACAGCAAGAACAGGGCGTGTCCATGTTGACCATAAACACTAGAAGCTACAGTGGCCGGAATCTTGAACACAAACTAAGTACTGGAGGAACTCAATGGGTCGGAGAGCATCTGTGGAGGGAATGGACCAACAACGTTTTGGGTCGCATCTCTTTTTTGGAGTGAAGAAGGATCCTGAGCCTTAACACCATCTGTCCATCCCTCCACAGATGCTGCCTGACCCATTGAGTTCCTCCAACATTTTGTGTTTTGCTCCCTGCTGACTGTGAAGGATTTATATACTAGATTCACCTGCCTCTATTTTGACCTGCTTCCCATTTAAATTGTGGCAAACAACTTAATCCAAATTGCCAAACAGATGAGAACTCATCATTGCTTATTTATTTTCCCATTAAACTTGCCAATCATCCATCCATGCCAGTGTATTTTCTCCTACACTACAAGTAATTTTATTTTCCATAAGAACCTTTGATGCACCTTCTGTCTTCTGGAAATCCACTAGTTTTCTTTTGTCAACAGCACATGTTACTTTAACAAAGAATTCCTGTAAATAGGTAGAGCATGATTCCTTTTCCATTAAACAATGTTGTCTTTGCTTGATTACCTAGAATTTTTCTATCCACATCTTTAATACTCATAACACTCTCCCAATTGCAGATGCTACGTTCACTGCAGTTTCCTGTTTTCTGCCTCCCTCCTCCTTAAATAATTGAGCTACATAGAAACATAGAAACATAGAAATTAGGTGCAGGAGTAGGCCATTCGGCCCTTCGAGCCTGCACCGCCATTCAATATGATCATGGCTGATCATCCAACTCAGTATCCCGTACCTGCCTTCTCTCCATACCCCCTGATCCCCTTAGCCACAAGGGCCACATCTAACTCCCTCTTAAATATAGCCAAAGAAAGACTGGATAGACTCGGTTTATACTCTCTAGAATTTAGGAGATTGAGAGGGGATCTTATAGAAACTTACAAAATTCTTAAGGGGTTGGACAGGCTAGATGCAGGAAGATTGTTCCCGATGTTGGGGAAGTCCAGGACAAGGGGTCACAGCTTAAGGTAAGGGGGAAATCCTTTAAAACCGAGATGAGAAGAACTTTTTTCACACAGAAAGTTCGTGAATCTCTGGAACTCTCTGCCACAGAGGGTAGTCGAGGCCAGTTCATTGGCTATATTTAAGAGGGAGTTAGATGTGGCCCTTGTGGCTAAAGGGATGAGGGGGTATGGAGAGAAGGCAGGTACGGGATACTGAGTTGGATGATCAGCCATGATCATATTGAATGGCGGTGCAGGCTCCAAGGGCTGAATGTCCTACTCCTGCACCTAATTTCTATGTTTCTATACCACTCTCCCATCTCCACTCCACCACAGATCCTGATAGTGTTTCTCTATCCTCTCTACTTCCCATTACTGCATGAGCTCCAGTCTTTCCTCTCTCCTGTTGCCACCACAGCACAACCTGAATAGAACATAGAACATAGAAAACATAGAAAAATAGGTGCAGGAGTAGGCCATTCGGCTCTTCAAGCCTGCACCGCCATTCAACATGATCAGGGCTGATCATATAAAATCAGTACCCCGTTTCTGCTTTTTCCCCATATCCCTTGAATCCTTTAGCACTAAGAGCTAAATCTAATATTCTACTCCCACAACCTTCTCTCTACCCTGGATCATGACAGCTGTGCTCTCATCACCCATTTAACCCTATGCACATCAACACCTCCTTCCCACCCTGCATCAGGCTCTGTTATAAAACACATTTTCAAATATGTACAGGTGCAATTCCCGTTCAATAGGGTGGCAGACACAAATTTGTAGAAGCTTTGGATCTAGGCTGCAATGGGTAGTTTACTTTAAACAGACGTGAGCAGAAAACATTTTAAGCAAATTCAATGTGTTTGCTGTCCATTGACTATAAGCGATGGGCCATACACTGTGCTCCTTTTTATTGGCTGATATGGAGCTGTGTATACTCATATTGTTTTCATACTTGACACTATCTGCCATCAGTTCTTCATTTTAATCTTTCAATAAAAATTAGATTCAGTGCTCTACATCAGCATGTCACTCATGAGAAAAGTCTCAGCAGAAACAACCAGGCCATGTTATTGGTATCAGAGACAAAAAATACTTGTGATCCAGATTGAGTTTTCCATTCTCCTAAGATGTGTATAATATTCTAGATAATGAAACATGGAAATCAAAAGCATCGTGACTAAATTTATGTATTCTGAAAAGAATGGAAACTTGTATATGTTTAAATAATTTAGTCATTGAAAAATCCACATTGGAATATTTTCTGTCCTATTTTGATGAATAACTCAGTTGAAGGCTAAAACCAGCAGCAGAATAGATGATCTTCCCTAAGCAATATCTTGCAAAAGTCCATGGTGGCGTGGCGAGAAAGAATTAATAAAAGTACAGGGAGGAAGTTCATAAAAGACATTGATTGAAGCTTTGAATTCCCCATCTGTGTTTTTGTTTATGCCAAAGGTTTATTAGTCAAATATATATTGGTTCACATTTTCGATAAACATGGAAGCATTTCATGGAGGTAAAAGGAACTGCAGATACATGAATCTTGCGTGGAACACAAAGTGCTGGAGTACTCCACCGGTCAGGCAGCACCTCTGGAGGACAGGTTTTAAGAAGATTTAGAACCATAGAAACATAGAAAATATATGCAGGAGTAGGCCATTCGGCCCTTCGATCCTGCACCGCCATTCAATGTGATCATGGCTGATCATCCAACTCAGTATCCTGTACCTGCCTTCTCTCCAAACCCCCTCATCCCTTTAGCCACAAGGGCCACATCTAACTCCCTCTTAAATATAGCCAATGAACTGGCCTCAATTACATTCTGTGGCAGAGAATTCCAGAGATTCACCAGTCTCTGTGTAAAATATGTTTTTCTCATCTCAGTCCTAAAAGATTTCCCCTTTATCCTTAAACTGTGACCCTTTGTTCTGGACTTCCCCAACATCAGGAACAATCTTCCTGCATCTAACAATTTCTGACCTGCAACGCATTTCTGACCTGAAACATCATCTCTCCATGTCCTCCAGAGATGCTGCCTGACCTGCTGAAATATTGAGGTGTTCTACTGATGCATTTAAACCAGTTTTTCTTTCCTTCAGAAAGAGTTGCAATTTCATTAGGTTTGATTCACAGTTCATGAGTGCAACTTAAAACGCATTTACTTTGAGAGCATAACTGAACAACGCTTTCCTCTTTGATCCAGAAAATCTCTTCCTTACTTTGGCCAAGGAAGTTGTTCTAGGCAAAGATTTGTGAAGATATTCAATGTGGCTTGCACCAATGATTTTATGAAGGGTGACCTGACCCTATGTCCCAAGACACAGTGTCATTCATTGGTGCAACTTCTGTTTCACTTTAATAAATATTTAATAAATATTTTCAATTCTTTGACAATCTGCCCTTTTAATAGTTAACTTAAAAAAAAAATCTGCTTTCTGCACTAGATAACTTCCTGTGGCTTGAGAAGTGTCCATCAGCAAAGATTCAGTAGAATGAGTACCTACACTTTGATGTCAAAAAGAATGAGAATATTTAAATGAGATAAATACAATTCTTAGCACCCTGTTAGCCCTCTGAGAGGCTGCTTATGTTTGCTGAAGAATTGGAACAAGATTATAGATTAAGGGCATGTAGTGTTTCTTGAGATGGTGCGAAATCTCTTAAGTGACAGCTCCAAGTTCTTGGAATTCTTTATCCCATTTGGTTACAAATGCATAATTCAGCATGTTAATCAATCTTTTGGGATTATTTTTTTATCAACAATTATAAGGATAGAGCAGGTAAAACAATTAGAATGTAATTTAAAAAAACTGCAGATGCGGTTTTTAACAAAGATAGACACAAAATGATGGAGTAACTCAGTGGGCCAGGCAGTATCTCTGTAAAAAATGGATAGGTGATGTTTCGAGTCAAGACCTTCTTCAGACAGAAGAAGAGACCCGACCCGAAACGTCACCTAACCATTTTCTCCAGAGATGCTGCCTGACCCACTGAGTTACTCTGGCATTTTGTGTATATCTTAAGAAAGTAAGAAGTTAAACACAAACAGATTTGATTTGCGACATGGTCTTCTTTGATTCCTTTTGCTTCGAATCTTTACCTTATTGATGGAAAAAATAATCTTTTCATGTGACTGTCATTTATTATTTGACTAAGTGGGTTCCATCAAAAATATAAACTAGCCATGAACTGTGTGCAATGAGGACCCGAGAGACCAGTGCAACTTTGTTTTTAGTATCCTTACTGTCGAGCTTGTCTATGTACCTTAATTATGCTTAATATCTGATGTGCTTGCTTTGCAATGAAGAGGCTAACTTTCATCACACCACCCAGCAGCTGTTTCTACATTTCCATTTCCTGTTTGAGCATCAATAAAGATGCTTGATTTGTCTCCAACAGCTCGCGAATCAAGCTTAAACTTGGCACTCTTTATGCAAGGGTTTTGGAAATTCTTGCACACAAATTGAGTGATTCCATATCCTCTAGAATATAGCACCTGCTTAGCAATCTGGATAACATCTTCATAAAATGGTCCATTACTGCAAGTATACCCAAGTTGTTTCTGCTACTTTCCACAACCCTGATGTCCAAATAAACACTTCCAGCAATAAGCAATTATTTGATGTAAACAAGCAAAATATTTATTTAAATGCACCCTTGAATGAATGATGTAAAATGATCAATTAAGGAAGTTTTGCACTATGCTTGGTGTAACTGTTTTGCTATATTTGGGAATTATCAATGAAACCTGGTCCTTTCATTGATTTATTGACTTCATTTCTCAAAATCTATCAATCATTTCATTATTAGCTCCTTTCCATAGAGTATTATCTTCTCATTTCCTTGTCAATAATGCAAGTAATCTTGCTTAAGAGCAGCAAGTTTACAAATATCTCTGGAATAGAACCAGACTCATGCAGAGTACTGCACATTTCCAAGCATGCGCTAACGGAGTCTGGGACACTTTTTGTTTAACTGCCTGATAATTAATTTGCCTGGCTAAAAGTATTTGCTTGAAAAAGATTTGCTCACTTTGAGAATAATTTATTGAAGAATAAAATTAAAAAATCACTTAGCAGAAATGTAACCAACTGTCAAGATACATTTACATGTGACAATGACTAATGGTATTATAATCTAGATCGAGCATAGTAAGAAGTGTAAAAACGTAATTAACTGCATATAAATGTATTCATATTCTTTGCTGATTGTACATAATTTAACACAGAGACAGTATGGTGACTTATTGCTCATACGTAGAATACTAATGGTGTTCATGTGGTTACATTGGAGAAGATCATCTCTTTACAAACTTTCCCAGAACACCAATGTCCGCATATTGAGTTGTTCTTGCAGCTGGTCATAGGGATTTGAACATAGCCTGGATAGAGGCCAAGCATTTGTTTAGTTTAGTTTAGTTTAGAGATACAGTGTGGAAACAGGCCCTTCGGCCCACCGAGTCCATGCCGACCAGTGATCCCTGCACATTAACACTACCCTACACACACTAGGGACAATATACACATACACCAAGTCAATTAACCTATAAACCTGTACGTCACCTGTACGTCTTTGGAGTGTGGGAGGAAACTGAAGATCTTGGAGAAAACCCACGCAGGTTACGGGGAGAATGAACAAACTCCGTACAGACAGCACCCATAGTCGGGATCGAACCCAGGTCTCTGGCATTGCAAGCGCTGTAAGGCAGCAACTCCACTGTTACACCACTGTATCACCCTTTATTACAGGAGGAAAGTGTTCAATAGTCAGACATTATCTTGAGGTGAGATCAACATTCAGCAGTGTTACATAATGATATGTTCAGTTCTGACTGGCGCCTCAGCAGCCTGACCCAGAAAGGGAAGGGATGGAATGTTTCAGACTTCCCAGACTGGCTCTGACACCCAGTTGAAACAAAAATCACAACGGAAAATCACAACCCGGACCAAACAGATATGGTCCATTGGCAAAGTGTATGAGGGCATCTTGTGGGCAATGTTATGCAAGTCAAACATGCATGCAACACTTATTCATGAAAATTATACATTTTGAAGTAACTGTGAACCATATTATAAACATTTGAAACATTTTCTTGGAGCTCTGATATTAGAATATTGTATTTTAAGTAATGCATTCTATTTTATAAATAGTGTAAGCAGCTGTATTATGTACTTGTGCAGGAAAGAACTGCAGATGCTGGTTTAAATTGAAGGTAGACACAAAATGCTGGAGTAATTCAGTGGGACATGCAGCATCTATGAAGAGAAGTAAAGGGTGACGTTACAGGTCAAGACCCTTCTTCAGACTCTCTGACTTAAAATGACATAAACACCATTTTGTGTCTACCTTGAATGATTTACTTACAAGTTTTATAAATATTCACGTAAGTTAATGAAATATAGATATTCCTTTTACTGTAAATATTATATTCCATTTATTCCATTTTACTGTATTCATTATCTATCCCTATGATTCCAATCAGTTTCTTTTTACATCTTTGACAATTAATTCTCACTACATTAGAATGATATTAATTATATTCATAGCCTGCAGATCACTGTTCTTTGAGTGCACGCTTTAACACTGTTTTAATTTCTGCCCTCTTCTATTCTGGTACTGAGTTCCAACCTGTTATCACCCATTAGTTTAAATCCGTGCTTGTTTACCTTAAGTCCAAGTCTGTTGGTAATTTACTCATTTACTTTATCTTGGGCCCTTGTACTTTAATGCACATACATTTGGAATAGGGAGTCTCCCCTCGCTTTGCCAAAGAAAATAATTGCTGTCTATCCTGTAATTTCTCACAGCCCATGCTTTCAATCCCAGAACATCTTTATAATATTCATAAGATCATGTGATAGGAGCAGAATTTGGCCATTCGGCACATTGAGTCTACTCTGCCATTCAATCATAGCTGATTTATCCGTCCCTCTGAACCCCATTCTCCTGCCTTCTCCCCATAACCCATGACATCTGTATTAATCAGGAATCTATCTACAGGCATCTCTGCCTTAAATATATCTACTGACTTGACCTCCACAGTCTTCTGTGGCAAATAATTCCACAGATTCCTACCCTCTGACTAAATGAATTCCTCCTCATCTCCTTCCTAAAAGAATGCCCTTTAATTCTGAGGCTATGACCTCTAGTCCTAGACTCTCCCACTAGTGGAAACATCATCTCCACATCCTCTCTATCCAAGTCCTATCTCTGTAGGTTCTCCAGGGAATTCACATTTTTATTTTATTGTGGTGACCAGAAATGTATGCAGTATTCAAAGTCTGGGCTAAATGTAATGTGATGCTGTGGGACTGTTTAGGGCAAGGTCTCTCTAAGTGTAATAAGGTCAGTAAATATTAGAAACACTCATTACAGCATCTGTGGAAAGAAAAACAGAGATACGGTTTCAGATCTATAACCTGACCTGAGATGTTAATTATGTTTCTCTTTCCACAGATGCTGCCTGACCTGCAGAATGTTTCCAGCACTTTTTGCTTTTGTTGCCATTTCCGGAATCTGCAGTTGATTTTTTTTTTTTTTTTTTTCCATCTGAGTGTAAGTGGCTGGATGAAATTTTAGATGATTTTGTCAGTGTGTGAGATTCCACCCAAGGTTGTTGAAGCTGCAAGTAGACACAGAATGCTGGGGTAACTCAGCAGGACAGGCAACATCTCTGGATAGAAGGAATGAGTGATGTTTTGGGTTGACATCCTGCCACTGACTTTCAATGTTCTGAAACATTTTTTAAAAATGTTACGGGGCAATTAATAAAATTAATATTAAAAAATACCCATACAGAGATTTAAAAACAATTAAGTAAGTGTAAGCATGTTGAACTAAATCCATTAAAAAGATTAGTTCTTTCCACAGCCAGATAATGAGGTGAGGAGGTCTGCCTTGCTATACTTTTGTGTGAATGACCTCCACCGTCTGAGGACAATGCAGGCCTCAACATACTACTGTAGCCCCAGCAATAGCATCCACTTGGGAACAGGCTGCCTTGAATGCCTCTGTCTGTGTCCAGGATTTACTTGTACAATTCCTTATTTTCCTTCATGATTAACTGTTTTATGAAAGTGAAATAAATATAAATATGAAAGTATAAACTCTAATTCCTAATTCAACCAGCTTCGAGCAGGTGCTGATTGACATTGGAATATGTGTCAGAAAAACCCAAAAGATTAGTACAGGTGTCAGAGTTTATGGGGAGAAGGCAGAGGCATGGGGTTAGGAGGAAGAGATAGATCAGCCATGGTTCAAGGTTCAAGGTTTCAAGGTCAGTTTATTATCACATGTACCAATTAAGGTCCAGTGAAATTCGAATTACCATACAGCCATTCTAAAATTGAATTGAATTGAATAAATTTTATTAGCCAAGTATGTATACATACACGGAATTTGCCTTGGTGCTTTGCTCGCAAGTAACCACATGATATACAGTAGACAATTAAAAATAAAACATTATAATTTAAACATCTGAAGTATTAAATAAAATACCAGAGCTAAAGGAGGCTACAGACTTTTGGCTGTTTAGTAGAGCTACTGCTTGTGGAAAGCTGCTTTTATGTCTGGCTGTGGCGGCTTTGACAGTCCGGAGTCGCCTTCCAGAGGGAAGTGATTCAAGAGTTTGTGGCCAGGGTGAGAGGGGTCAGAGGTGATCTTACCCACTTGCTTCCTGGCCCTTGCAGTGTACAGTTCTATACTATACTATGGTTGAGTGGTCACAGCAATGGGGGCATGCAGTTCAACACTTCCAAATGTGAAACTAGAAAGAGGAATCCAGGCAAAACATCTTACAAAATACTTGGTGCCACGCTTAAAGCACAACAGAAAGCATGGGAATAATCTCCATCCACAACAAAATCCTTATAGTTGAAATGCAGGCCTAGGTTGATTGCCAACTGATCATTGGATGCAACTAAATTTTTAAAGTAGCTCTACATAAAAGTTCTTCCCCAATGAATGACGGAGTAGACTTCTGGCTACTAAGCCCTCCCTGGTCACCACCTCCAGCTTTTTAAATTCCACAGACTTTTGGAATATTTTGGAGAAGACCAAGAATGGTTGACACAAAAAATAAAACCAAATGTTTCTCTTGTTTGGTGACTATTAACATAATCTCTGACCATAAAACTGAATAGGTACTGTAAATGTTTATGGTCCATCCAAATGGTGATGCCTCTGACAGTGTGTCCAAAGACAGGCAGCTCGATTTGTTACTTGAATTTCTTTTCAACACTGCTAAAGTACAAAATGTTAAATGGTCAGCTTGACATAGACTACAAGACCTACACCAAACCCAACCCAAACCAATTAGGGTATTCGATCCAAATTTGTGATCCCAGCTACAAAGACAGATGTATACAGCAATTCATTCTTCCCCCGCACAATTAAAGCATGGAAAATCTCCACCACCCAACTATAGGTTACCCAACCAGTGTGTTTTAAAGTTCTCTTTTCTAGAATGTTATTACATAACTCTAGGGGTGGGGTTTGAATGTTTACATGCACAAAGGCAACACTTCCACTGAGCCACTCTGACATTTAAAGAGATTTAACTTTTTCATAGGGATAGTTTGCACATTTGAAGAACACAAGGGTATAGTGCATTTGAATTGCTTATTATTAAAATCCAAAGTCTTTAATCTGATTTTACTGGATTTGCACTAAACATTATTGCCTTTATCCTTGTCATGTAATCATGTATAGTCTCCTGCTGACTGGATGGCATGCATCAAAAAAGCTTCTCACTGTACCTCGGTACACATGACAAGAAACTAAGCTAAACTGGGCTTGTACTTGCTGGAGTTTAGATGGATAAGTGAGGGGGGTGGGTGAGGAGGGTGGGGGGGGGGGGGGGGGGGATGTTTCCAGTGGGGAGTGTCTGTGATGAAAGGGCATTGCTTCACCATAAAAGGATGTATTTTTGGAAAGGAGATGAGGAGGAATATCTTTCGCTGGAGTGTAGTGAATCTGTGGAATTCATTGCCACAGATGGACACAGAGGACAAGTCGAGGGATATTTTAAAAACGGAGATTGATAAGTTTGTGATTAATAATGGGGCTGTCCCACTTAGGTGACTTTTTAGGCGACTGCAGGAGACAATGCAGTCGCCACATGGTCACCACATGTTCGTGGGTGGTTGCTGGAGAGTCGCCTTCATGGTTGTGATGAGTTCACGCATTTTGGGAACTAGTCGCGGCCTCATTATGGTCGCCGCAAATTTTTCAACATGTTGAAAAATTTGAGGAGACTAGAATGAAACCGCCATGGATAGTAGCGAGAATTCTCGTGCCGTAGGTGGGTCGCCAGGAGATCCCAGTGGGTTGCCAGGAGGTTGAAGGTTCTCTTAGGTTCTCGTAGGTTGTAGCCGGTGCTGACCGGTGAATTTCATTGGCTCATTGGGAAATAAAAACGTAAGCTGTGGTTTTCAGAACCAAGGATAATCGACCGGTAATGTTAATGTCCGCCGAGCTTCACAGCCGTATATCTCTGGCTTCTTAAAAGTTGTCTCCACTCTTTCTCCCCCCCTACCCCCATCTCCCCCCCCCCCCTCCCCCCTCTCTCTCCCCTCTCTCCCCCCCCTCTTTTAAAGGACTTACCATATCCTGTGCTTTTTTGCTTCTTAATTACAGTGCCAACCTTCCTGTTCATCGTACTGTATGTCTGTATCACATCGGCTTTGCACCGTGTGAATTTCACTCCGACAGCGCTCCCCCCACTTGCCCTGTCCCCCCCTTGCATAACGGGCTGGTGAAGGAAGCGATGTGTTTGTGTGTGTGTGTGTGTGTGTGTGTGTGTGTGTGTGTGTGTGTGTGTGTGTGTGTGTGTGTGTGTGTGTGTGTGTGTGTGTGTGTGTGTGTGTGTGTGTGTGTGTGTGTGTGTGTGTGTGTGTGTGTTGCACTCTGACAGTCGCCGTTCCAGTTGCCGGTTTTTCAGGCGACTGTCGGCAACTTGACAGTCACTGCAGTCGCCTGAAAAATCGCCTAAGTGGGGTAGGCCCATAAGGGTGTCAAAGGTTATGGAGAGAAGGCAGGGTAATGGCATTGAGAGAGGAACATAGATTAGTATTTAGCAAGTGACGAAGTAGATGCGATAGGCTGAATGGCTTAATTCTGCTGCTTGATCTTTTTGTCTTATGGTCCCATATACACAATCCTAAATTTGGTTGGTTCCATGAATGTTCATGAAGAAATTGAAGAAGTGAAGAAATATACTGCAGGATGAAGTGCCTGAAATGTCAATTTGGGTGTTTGTTTTCAATTTTCAATTAGAGAAAGAAAACATGAAGATATTTTGAAGAACCTTTACTGAGAAGATGAAATGAATACTGTAAAACTCCAATAAAATTGATTTTTTGAAAATTGTTTTCCGAAAAGAATATTGTTTTATTAATCTCTAAAAATAAAACATTTTTGTGTCAAATGCAATCAGCAACCCACTGTCAGCACATTGCAGGTGGTGAGATTTTGTCCCTCTTCTCAGTACAAATGTGACAAAAAATATTTTTCAAGACAGATCACCATGGCAACATCCTCCACTTTACATGGAGACATATTTCTTACCTGAACATGCAAAGTCACACACTTTCACTTCCATGATACTAACAACTAACAAAACATCAATGATTCTTTTTTATACGTCACAAAGAAGCAAATTTCAGTCTGATGTATTAATGTTACTTGTTTCGGGTTTTTTAATCTGCATATGACAAAACGCCGGTACCCATTAACAGTTAGGAGAATATTCTTGTCACAAAATAAGGGGTTTTCTGTTTTGATATATACAGTGAGTATTAATCTACTTAGCTAGTTTAGCGACCAACCTGTCACATTGTTTACGCAACTCCATGGTTCACCCATCCTGTCCCACACAAGATACCCCCTCCCCACGTACTTTACCCTGCAACCACAGGAGATGTAACATCAATCTCTACACCTGCTCCCTCATCTCCATCTAGGGACCCCAGCAGTCCTTCCAGGTGAAACAGAGGTTCATGTTCACCACATCTAACATCATCTACTGTATCTGGTGTTCCCGATGTGGTCTCCTGAACATAGACTTGGCAACTGTTTTGCTGAACATTTATGCTCAGTCCGGCAAGGCCTACTGGATCTCTTTTCATTCCCATACTGTCCTTTCTGTCCTGGGCCCTCTCATTGCCAGAATGAAGCCACACACAAACTGGAGCCTCATATTCCGCTTGGGTAGCTTACAACCCAAAGGTATGAACATTGTTTGTTCCAATTTTGGGTAACTACATAAGTTTCCCTCTCCCTCTATCCTCCCTCTATCCTCCCTCTCCCCCCACTGTTCCCCAACTGCACTTGCACCCATTTCTTTCCTCCCCCTCTTCTTTCACCTATATTCCTTTCTCTAGCTTCACAATTTGGACATTTGGAAACATTTTGTCTCCCATCTCTTGTCTTTTTATCTCTGACCTTTGTCCAACCACCTGCATAATCAAACAACCCTCCACACCTGTATTAACCTATTATCTGCCAGCCTTTATCCTGCCCCTCCTCTCTTCCAGCCTCCCCTGCAACCAGTCGGAGGAATGATCCCGACTCAAAACGTCGGCTGCCCAGGTTCTCCAGAGATGTGGCATGACCCGCTGAGTTACACTAACACAATGATGATGAATACGTTTATTGTCATTGCACAACACTGTGCAACGAAATTCCATTACATCTCCTCCGGCTAAAAAAAATACAAACACGACAACCATTGACACATATGTACACTTATTAGTAAAATAATAAATAAGTATTTAAAAATAATTTTAAAAGAATGTTGCATTTCTTGGAATTACATTTTGCTTCCCCAGTGTTCTCTGTTGGAATTTAGCTCTTTTATCGCACATTGGTAGAAACTATTTTTTAGTCTACCGGTGCGAGCCTTCAGAGACCTGAATCGCCTCCCAGAGGGTAGCAGAGTGAAAAGGTGGTTGGCAGGGTGGGATGTGTCCTGCTTGATGTTTGTGGCCCAGCGCAAGCATCGGGCCCTGTATATATATCATCCAAGGAGGGCAGTTGAGCGTTTGTAATGCTCTGCAGTTTTTATAATTCCCTGCAGCGCCCTCCTCTCCGCCACAGTACAGCTAGCAAACCACACCAGGATTCCATAGGAGAGGAAACTTTCCACGGCGCATCGGTAGAAGGACAGCAGCAGCGGCTGTGAGACGTTTGCTCTCCGCAGAGACCTCAGGAAATACAGCCGCTGATGTGACTTCTTCACGAGAGTGACGGTGTTCATTTGCCATTTGAGGTCCTGGGAGGTGTTTATTCCCAGGAACTTAAAGCCAGTGACTCTCTCCACCATGTCTCCTTTGATGTATAAGGGAGCAGGTTCCTCTCTCCTTTTCCTCCTGAAGTCAATGACAAGTTATTTTGTCTTTGATGGGTTGAGTACCAGGTTGTTTTTGGTACACCAGACAGTCAGTTTTTGGACTTCATCCCTGTAGGCAGACTCGTCGTTGTTGTTTATCAGTCCCACCACAGTCGTGTCGTCCGCAAACTTGATGATCCTGTTTGTACTGTGTGTTGGTGTACAGTCATAAGTGTATATTGTATACAAGATGGGACTCCGCACACAACCTTGTGGCGCTCCTGTGCTAAGCGTCAGGACTGGGGAGTAACTGGACCCCATCCTGACAGTATGTGGCGGTCTGTTAAAAAGTCCTTGATCCATCCGCATGTGTTTGCATTAACACTCAGATCAGACAGTTTGTCCACCATTCTGCTGGGGTTGATGGTATTAAATGCAGAACTAAAATCTACAAATAACATCCTTACATATGAGCCAGGGCGTTCCAGATGTGTCAGTGCAGAATGTAGAGCTATGTTGATGGCATCCTCCGTTGACCTATTAGCTCTATATGCAAACTGATGCTGGGTGGATGGGTGTGAGGACTTAATGTGGGCCAGGACCAGCCGCTCAAAACACTTCATCACCGTCTTCATCAAGAGTCAAGGTGCCAAGGTCTCGGAAGTGTCTCAACGCGTCCAAGATATCCTGAAATCAGAGGGAGAGGAGCCTGAGGTCGTGGTACATATTGGTACCAATGACATAGGTAAAAAAAGGGAAGAGGTCCTGAAGGGAGGATTTAGGGAGTTGGGAGGAGAGTTAAGGAAAAGATACAAAAAGGTAACAATCTCAGGATTACTGCCTGTGCCACGCGACAGTGAGAGTAGGAATGGAGCAAGGTGGAGGATAAATGCGTGGCTGAAAGACTGGTGCAGAGGGCAGGGATTCAAGTTTCTGGATCATTGGGACTTCTTTTGGGGAAGGTGGGACCTGTACAGAAAGGATGGGTTGCACTTGAACCGGAGGGGGACCAATATCCTGGCAGGGAAATTTGCAAAGGCTACTGCGGAGACTTTAAACTAGAATGGTTGGGGCGAGGGACTCAAATAGAGAAAGCTTGTAGACAGAATGGGAGACAGGAAGCAGAAAAGGGAAGCACTCGGGCACAAGAGGAGAAAGAAAAAAAAAGGAAATAAACAGAGAATAAGAGGCGGGGGGTTTCTTAAATGTGCATATTTTAATGCTAGGAGCATTGTAAGAAAAGTGGATAAGTGGATTGACACCTGGAAGTATGATGTTGTGGCGATCAGTGAAACATGGTTGCAGGAGGGCTGTGATAGGAAACTAAATATTCAAGGATTTTGTTGCTTCAGGTGTGATAGAATTGGAGGGGCAAGAGGTGGAGGTGTTGCATTAGAAGTCAGGGAAGATATTACAGCAGTGCTTTGGCAGGATAGATTGGAGGGCTCATCTAGGGAGGCTATTTGGGTGGAACTGAGAAGTGGGAAAGGGGTAGCAACACTTATAGGGGTGTATTATAGACCGCCAAATGGGGATCGAGAATTGGAAGAGCAAATATGTAAAGAGATAGCAGATATTAGTAGTAAGCACAAAGTAATGATTGTGGGAGATTTCAACTTTCCACACATAGACTGGGAAACACATTCGGTAAATGGGCTGGATGGTTTGGAGTTTGTAAAATGTGTGCAGGATAGTTTTTTGCAGCAATACATAGAGGTACCTACTAGAGGAGGGGCAGTGTTGGACCTTCTGTTAGGAAATGAGATGGGACAGGTGGCGGAGGTATGTGTTGGGGAGCACTTCGGGTCCAGTGATCACAATACCATTAGTTTCAATATAATTATGGAGAGGGTCAGAACTGGACCTAGGGTTGAGATTTTTGATTGGAGAAAGGCTAACTTTGATGAGATGCGAAATGATTTAAAAGGAGTGAACTGGGACATTTTGTTTTATGGGAAGGATGTAGAAGAGAAATGGAGGACATTTAAAGGGGACATTTTAAGAGTACAGAATCTTTATGTTCCTGTTCGGTTGAAAGGAAACAGTAAAAATTGGAGAGCCCTGGTTTTCAAGGGAAATTGGACATCTTGTTCGGAAAAAGAGGGAGATCTACAATAATTATAGGCAGCATGAAGTAAATGAGGTGCTTGAGGAGTATAAGGAATGTAAAAAGAATCTTAAGAAAGAAATTAGAAAAGCTAAAAGAAGACATGAGGTTGCTTTGGCAAGTAAGGTGAAAGTAAATCCAAAGAGTTTCTACAGCTATATTAATAGCAAAAGGATAACGAGGGATAAAATTGGTCCATTGGAGAGACAGAGTGGACAGCTATCTGCAGAGCCAAAAGAGATGGGGGAGATATTGAACAATTTCTTTTCTTCGGAGAAGGATATTGTGTCTATATTATGTGAGGTAAGGGAAACTAGTAGAGCAGCTATGGATACTATGAGTTTCAAAGTAAAAGAAGTACTGACACTTTTGAAAAATATAAAAGTGGATAAGTCTCCAGGTCCTGAGAGGATATTCCCTAGGACATTGAGGGAAGTTAGTGTAGAAATAGCCGGGGCTATGACAGAAATATTTCAAATGTCATTAGAAACGGGAATAGTCCCTGAGGATTGGCGTACTGCGCATGTTGTTCCATTGTTTAAAAAGGGTTCTAAGAGTAAACCTAGCAATTATAGGCCTGTTAGTTTGACTTCAGTGGTGGGAAAATTAATGGAAAAGATACTTAGAGATAATATATATAAGCATCTGGATAAACAGGGTCTGATTAGAAACAGTCAGCATGGATTTGTGCCTGGAAGGTCATGTTTGACTAATCTTCTTGAATTTTTTGAAGAGGTTACTAGGGAAATTGACGAGGGTAAAGCAGTGGATGTTGTCTATTTGGACTTTAGTAAGGCATTTGACAAGGTTCCTCATGGAAGGTTGGTTAAGAAGGTTCAACTGTTGGGTATAAATGCAGGAGTAGCAAGATGGATTCAACAGTGGCTGAATGGGAGAAGCCAGAGGGTAATGGTGGATGGTTGTTTGTCGGGTTGGAGGCAGGTGACTAGTGGGGTGCCTCAGGGATCTGTGTTGGGTCCTTTGTTGTTTGTCATGTACATCAATGATCTGGATGAAGGTGTGGTAAATTGGATTAGTAAGTATGCAGATGATACCAAGATAGGGGGTGTTGTGGATAATGAAGAGGATTTCCAAAGTCTACAGAGAGATTTAGGCCAGTTGGAAGAGTGGGCTGAAAGATGGCAGATGGAGTTTAATGCTGATAAATGTGAGGTGCTACACCTTGGCAGGACAAATCAAAATAGGACGTACATGGTAAATGGTAGGGAATTGAAGAATACAGTTGAACATAGGGATCTGGGAATAACTGTGCATAGTTCCTTGAAGGTGGAATCTCATATAGATAGGGTGGTAAAGAAAGCTTTTGGTATGCTAGCCTTTATAAATCAGAGCATTGAGTATAGAAGCTGGGATATAATGTTAAAATTGTACAAGGTATTGGTGAGACCAAATCTGGAGTATGGTGTACAATTTTGGTCGCCCAATTATAGGAAGGATGTCAACAAAATAGAGAGAGTACAGAGGCGATTTACTAGAATGTTGCCTGGGTTTCAACAACTAAGTTACAGAGAAAGGTTGAATAAGTTGGGTCTTTATTCTCTGGAGCGCTGAAGGTTAAGGGGGGACTTGATACACGTCTTTAAAATGATGAGAGGGATAGACAGAGTTGATGTGGACAAGCTTTTCCCTTTGAGAATAGGGAAGATTCAAACAAGAGGACATGACTTCAGAATTAAGGGACAGAAGTTTAGGGGTAACATGAGGGGGAACTTCTTTACTCAGAGTGGTAGCGGTGTGGAATGAGCTTCCAGTGGAAGTGGTGGAGGCAGGTTCATTGGTATCATTTAAAAATAAATTGGATAAGCATATGGATGAGAAGGGAATGGAGGGTTATGGTATGAGTGCAGGCAGGTGGGACTAAGGGGAAAAAAATTTGTTCGGCATGGACTTGTAGGGCCGAGATGGCCTGTTTCCGTGCTGTAATTGTTATATGGTTATATGGTTAAGAGTCTTCTTTTGTAAACCAGCATCTGCAGTTCCTTGTTTCTAGTCTTTTCAATTGTTACTATCGTAATTCATGTATGTATCAATACAACAAAACCATCCACGGCACTCTAAAGTTGTATTTTTCTCTGCTATTTAATTTTTATCAACAGAAATTCACAAAGGTGCTCCATACTGATTCTTCAAATGCCAAATTACCTGCAGGATTGCTGGAGTGACAGAAAATTGGCTACAATAAATGTGACAAATACTAACATGGGACTCAATGTGTGCCAATATTTTGGAACAATGCGGTTAATCACTTCCTCAAATAAATCAATAATTTCAAATACACTGGTCGAGATAAATTACAGCTGAAATTATCTCAAAGATCGTGTGGATCCATTCGCTTGAAATACAACAATTAAATTAATTACTATTATTTTCCATATGTATCAGCAGGGCTTTAGCGTTAAGCGTTGAAAGCAGTGATTACACCAATTATCAAGGAGGGAATTTAATTAGCTAGCCTTTTTCGCATGAAATACCCTTGATCTCCTGTCAAGGAAGCTTAATAAATGTTATCCTTTAAACTGCAAGCAAGTCCGGAGATTCTCATTTGATCAGCTTACCGACTATAAACAAAGATAGGTATAAAAATACAGTTTCATTTTCATGGTGCTGTGGTTTCTTGCAGCCTGGGTTCATTTCTGTCCTCCAGTCTCCTCCAGATACACTGGTTTTCTCCTCTACTCCAAAGATAGGCTGGTAGCTTAATTGGTGACAATAAGATGGCCTCTGGTACAGCAGGATGGTATGGGAGTGTTGGGGGAGTTGATGGGCCTCTGCAGAGAGAATAAATGTAGAGAGGAAATGCAGAGTTTTGGGAATAATAGATTATTGTGAGTGCCCACATAAACTTCTGTTATAAGGAAATGTAAAATAAAAAATACGATAAAATGGTGTTTAAGTGTATAAAATCATGATTATGGATAGATCAGATAAATGCATAGTCTCTTGCCTAGAGAAGGTGAATCGAGGACCAGATGACATAGGTTTATGGTGAAAGAGAAAAGATTTAATAGGAATCTGAGGGGTATCTTTTAAACACAAGGGGTTGTGGGTGTTTGGAACGAGCTGCCAGAGGAGGTAATTGAGGCAGGGAGTATCCCAACATTTAAGAGACAGTTAAACATGTACATGGATAGGACAGGTTTGGAGGGATATGGACCAAACATGAGCAGGTGGGACATGTACATGGGACATGTTGGCCATTGTGGGCAAGTTGGGCCAAAGGGCCTGTTTCCACACGGTATCACTCTATGACTCTAAAAGATATTAGGGGAAACTGGGCTGAAAATATTTCAATTGCAGCTATGCTTTCGATTGAGGATTTACCGTAAATAACTGAGGTCGATAACATTTTGTTGGCCGTTAATCTGCTCTTGCCATGTAACATAGATATTATGTGTTCCCTGCACCATTTATTCTTTTGTGCAATTTTGAACCAAGATGATTAGCTTATAATATTGGATCTAGATAGAAAATACTTAATCTTCTAGATTTGAAATGGATGATTATACTCTTTCTCAAGTGAACCAATAAATAGGACAATACTACGAGACTTAAAGGCAGCCAGCAAGGCTATTAGATCCA
The DNA here is from genome assembly GCF_028641065.1 of Leucoraja erinaceus. Lineage (NCBI taxonomy): Eukaryota > Metazoa > Chordata > Chondrichthyes > Rajiformes > Rajidae > Leucoraja > Leucoraja erinaceus. The sequence goes on along the minus strand of NC_073379.1, from coordinate 96,734,515 downwards.
AGGACTTCAGGATGGACCATTAACCTGGCTGCAATAGGAAGTTATGATGATATTGGACACATAGTTAAGGGCATCACATTATCATCAATATAATAAGGCAGGTCAGAGCATGAAAAGGAGAAAAGCAGACAGTAAAGAAAGCGAATGGTATGTTAGCTTTCATTGCAAAAGGATTTGAGTATAGGAGCAGAGAGGTTCTACTGCAGTTGTACAGGGTCTTGGTGAGACCACACCTGGAGTATTGCGTACAGTTTTGGTCTCCAAATCTGAGGAAGGACATTATTGCCATAGAGGGAGTGCAGAGACGGTTCACCAGACTGATTCCTGGGATGTCAGGACTGTCTTATGAAGAAAGACTGGATAGACTTGGTTTATACTCTCTAGAATTTAGAAGATTAAGCGGGGGATCTTATAGAAACTTACAAAATTCTTAAGGGGTTGGACAGGCTAGATGCAGGAAGATTGTTCCCGATGTTAGGGAAGTCCAGGACAAGGGGTCACAGCTTAAGGATAAAGGGGAAACCCTTTAAAACCGAGATGAGAAGAACTTTTTTCACGCAGAGAGTGGTGAATCTCTGGAACTCTCTGCCACAGAGGGTAGTTGAGGCCACTTCATTGGCTATATTTAAGAGGGAGTTAGATGTGGCCCTTGTGGCTAAGGGGATCAGGGGGTATGGAGAGAAGGCAGGTACGGGATACTGAGTTGGATGATCAGCCATGATCATATTGAATGGCGGTGCAGGCTCGAAGGGCCGAATGGCCTACTCCTGCACCTAATTTCTATGTTTCTATGTTTCTAAAATGTAATTAGATAAACTTTGCTGCAGGTTTTTCTACGCAATGGTCAATTCTATAGGTTTGGACAATTTTGTGGATATTTCAGCTCTGAACATGATAGAATGGGAAAAAAAATGTTTGGGGGAGACAGGATGCATAGCCTTATCCAGCAATATATGACAAGATTTCTTTGAAGTTAAATATGATCATTTATTTGGGGAAACCCTGTATTTACATAATGTGTAGGAAGGAACTGCAGATGCTGGTTTAAACCTGAAGATAGACACAAAAAGCTGGCGTAACTCAGCGGGACAGGCAGCATCTCTGGAGGGAAGGAATGGATGACCCTTCTTCAGGGTCTCGACCCGGAACGTCACCCATTCCTTCTCTCCCATCTCGCTGAGTTACTCCAGCTTTTTGTGTCTATCCTGCATTTATATAGTTCCAGCAACTTCCCCGGATCTACAGGGCTCTATCAAATCTTTTAACTGTAGTCATTGTAGTAATGAATCCCCCACACCCAACAATGTTGTTACTTTTTAATTGAGGTCTATCTTCAGGTTTATTTGTATAAAAAAAAACAATTTTTTTCGATCAACTGGAAAGAATCACCAAAGAACTATTGACTCAAAATTGATTGCCAGTCAGTATTAGCCACTTCTGAAATTTGGAATTTATTCCATTCCACATCTATTTTATATCAAAGTCTCGTAATGAGACTACATGAAGAACCCGCCAGCCCGCATGTGCGTTAATACGTTGACGCATGGTGCGGGATTCGGAGCAGTTCGAAACTGCTCTGGCAGGTAAGAATTTTTTTTTTCAGGTTCTGAAAATAGGTTCAGCGGGCCGGGAATAGCTGTTTGGCGTGGCCCATGCAGCTACTGCCATTGGAGGCTCCGAATGGGAGGAGGCGGCTGGACTCAAGCAGCTGGCAGCGCGATCCATACAGCTACCGCCGTGAAGTTTCCGGGTGGGAGCAGGCGTCCGGTATTGGTGAAACTGACAGGCTCGGCCCGTACAGCTACCGCCGGTGAGGTTCCGAATTGGAGCAGGCGGAAGGAATTGGAGAAGCTGATGGGCATGACTTGTGCAGCTACCTCTGTAGTAGGCTCCGGAAGAGAGCAAGCGGTTGACAGCGGAGAGGCTGATTGGCGCGACCCGTACAGCCACCTCCGTGGAGGCTTCAGAAAGGAGCAGGCAGTTGTTTATGTAGAAGCTGATGGGGCGCGACCTGTACAGCTACCACCGTTGAAGCTCCGGAAAGGAGCAGTCGGTAGTCACTAGTTGGCCCTGCAAAAGCAGCCTGTTGAACCAGGCTTGCAGTACTGGCAGGCGTGACCTGTCCAGTGAGCCCCGCTGAGGCTCCAAAAGAGCAGCTGGCCAAAGGAGCAGCCTATCGATCCAGGCTGGGAGAAACTGGCAGCGCGATCTGCACAATTGGCTCCAGCAAGGCTCCAAAAAATGCAGAAGGCTGTAGGGGCAGCCTGTCGAATCAGGTTTGGAGTAATGGCTGGCGCGGCCTGCACAGTAAGCTCCAACAAGGCTCCAAAGAGGCTGTAGGCCGAAGAAGCAGTCTATCCCATTGGGCTCAGAAATGCCGGCAGGCGTGTCTTGCACAGCAATGTTGCTTTTGAGCTCTGGAAGGGAGCTGTTTGGCAAGCGTGGGGCTGAAGATGTGGTCAGAAATGGTCTGCAATGGAACCTCACTGAAGCTCCAACAAGGAGGTTGACCTGGGCTCAGAGATGCTGACGGGTAAGATCTCTTTACTAGCCTCCATAAAAACTCTGAAATGGAGCAATCCGTCGACCCGGGTTTGGATTCACTGGCAGCATAGTCTGTCTAGTACCTTTCACTGTCTCTAGAGAAGAGCATGTTGATGCAGAGACATTGGCAGGGTGCCTTGCATTACAATCTCTGTAACTTAAGTTCCAAGTAGGAACAGCTTGGCTACCCTGGTTCAGGGTGGACCAACTTGAAACTGGCTGCCCATATGGAACATATTGGCTAGGGAAGCACTGCCTCAACATCTGTGATCAAGCTTATCAGACTGCTCAGTAGAGTGAGGTAGTTTGAGATTTCCCTCAACACATGCTTAATTCTTTCAGCTCAGCTAGTAGAGTTGCCAGCTCGCTGGAACATCATTTGCCATCCTCTCGGGGATAGGTAGCTACCAGCAGAAGGCCGATCTGGCATGTAGCATTCTTTTAATCTAACTTGCAGGTTCCTGTTGTAAATAGTATATATATATATATATATAATTAATCTGTAGGCTCTCAATACCAGAATTCCTGATTGAGTGGCTGGTTGAAGAGAATGTGTTGCGCACACTGGCGACTGAGACAGGTGGTTCCAGTCAGGGTTCAGGGTTGCATTATGATAGTTTCCACTCTGAGGAGGGGTGTTGAGGAGTCGTGGTGACTCTGACGGTGAAGAGTTGACAGGAAACTCGTATTCCCACATCAAGTGGATGTTACGCTTCAACTCTAATCATAAGGATCTGATATATGTTATGATTCTGACAGACACTGGAGCTTGGTAGGTTTATGTCACCAGTGGAAACGTCAGAAGGCCTTATACCCCAGAAAGTTGTGAGTTTTCTTAGGGAAGGATTTGGCCTTTGCAAGGTCAGTAGAGGCAATTCTGCTGTCTGATTTACAGTAGACTAGCACTTTTGTGTATATGCAGTCTAAACTCAATTGTGTTAGGATGGTATGGGCCTGAGGTCTATCCAATTTATGTTAATTTAATGCAAACGAATTTCAAGGTTGCGGAGGGTGTGGTAAATTCAGCCTTGGAGGGTAAGACTCCCGTTTACATGTATACATATCATTTCTACTGAGTGAGTGGCAGATACCGCTTCACTGAGGCCGGTTTGGAGCACCAGGACTACACAATTTACCAAGCTAGAGGGCTTTTATTCGCAGGTTTCAGCTATCATCATGGATGCAGCGCTCTCCGCATACTCAGTATTGTCCCCAATGGGTCAGGATGTCTGTGCAAGGAGATAGAATAAAATCTAGGATCAGTTGACTATTAGTCTTCTACCTGAGGCAAATTTTTGGTGTTGTCTGTCTCAGGGATTTCTGGATCTTCGTAGCGGGAGGTTATATCACCTTTTGTCTATTATTCTATTAGCAGTCGGTGGTTTTATGGAAAGGGCTTTCTCAGAAACTGCCTTGATCACATCTACAGTCACCATCTGTCTCATCATGGACAGCAAAGCAACAATGAGGTGAAGGTTGTTGAGTATGCAAACAACTCGGAGATAGGTAAGGCAGTTCGACAAAAAGGTAGGGACAGATAATTTCTGAATTTTCAATTTTACAAATTATAAACGGTTATGAGATTCAGTTTCTGGTTAAATAATTCCTCTGCGGCAAGAGAAGCCAAGATTTACGTACTTATGGTTCAAAGAGGAAACTATGGCTATCCAAATGAAAACAGAGTCATCTCACAAAGGAAGAGCAGTCTGCCCAAGAACTAGACGGGTATATAATAATATTTGCTCAAGGTTGAAGAAAAATAGAGGATGCCAAATCAGTCTTGGATTTGGCTAGTCTGATCATGTGGTTGCGTTAACGAGTTTAAGATGGATAATTGTCATTCAGCAATTTAGCTGATTACAGAGGATTCAGGGCCTCAATCTTGAAGGTGCATACCTTTCCATATCAATATACAAGAGGCACAGATATATCTGGTGTTTTATGGCAAGGCCTGTGTTGGAAATTTTAGGTTGTACCTAAGGGGTTGACTTCAGCCCTAGGCTATTTACAAAGATTCTAAAGTTAATGCTGCCCTACTCAGATCTACAGGGCATTTTGTCACAGAGTTTATAGACGACATGAATTATAGTAGTGTAATTTTGGCCGACTCACCCAGGGCCTCCATTGTAGATAAATCTGCCGAAAGAAGCTCCTATATTTGCTCGAAGACCTGAGAGGGGCTAGTTTAGCCTATTTCTCGTGCATCTATCATTGCATGGTTGTATGGAAAGTTTGTGAAGAGAAACATGTGAGCTACTTTAAACAAAGTAGCAGAAGTTTGTGGATCTTTCAGTTTGGGTTTAAGAGAAGCGATTATGTTAGAGTGCAATTGACACTGATCTTGCTACTTTGTCATTGTATCTAATTCTGAACAGTGTTGCATGAGCTATTGGATAAGTGGGATAACAAATGATTGGTTATTCACCCCCAGGTAACTAAGGTTATGAAAGGTCTTTTATATGAACACTCTAAAGCCTAGATTCAAAGTAGTGTGGAATGTGTAATCAGTATAAATTATTATGCAGATATTCATCCACTGTATTCCTAATGTTGAAGCAGTATCTTTTAAGTTAATTATGCTTATGACAACTGATTTCAGCACAAAGAGAATAGTCTTTACACAATCTCCATCTGGATCCCTGGGTCATATCTGACATAAGGATAGTTTTTATGAATGAACTCATAAAGTGAGTTCGGAAGTGGCGGCGCTGTTAACAGCTGCGGCTCGCCTGCAGTCCGTCTGTCTTTACTTTTTTCTGTTGTTTTTTTTGTCTTGTTTTGGTTAAGTTTTAGTTTGTTGGGTTGTGTTAGAGGGGGTGGAACATGTTCTCTGTCTCTTCCTTCGGGGGAATACGACTTTTTCATGTCGTATCCCCCTTCTCTGCCTCCGTCTGCGCTGAGGCCTAATGGCGGAGCTGGCGGCCTCCAGCCTGCGACCGACCCCGAGGCTCCGGAGGCAGAGCCAGCCAGGACTTACCAACGAGAGGCTGGCCGTCTTCGGGGCTGAGCAGCGGTGGCCCGACTTGCTGGTGCGGCGTTCTGGCTTTCGGCGGCGGCCTGGGGCTGATGCAGCGGGGCCCGGAGCTGGGGCAGCGGCCTGGAGCTGGGGCAGCGGCCCAGAGCGGAGACTGCAGGATCTGGAGCCGGGGCAGCGGCCCGGAGCGGAGACGGCGGGACCTGGAGCAGCGACTGCGGGACCAGAAGCTGGCGCGGCGGCCTGGAGCTGGGGCAGCGACCTGGAGCTGGGGCATCGGCCTGGAGCTGGGGCAGCGGCCCGGTGCGGAGACTGCAGGATCTGGAGCTGGGGCGGCGACCTGGAGCTGGGGCATCGACCTGGAGCTGGGGCGGCGGCCCGGAGCTGATACTGTGGCGGGCCGTCTCGGAGCGGGGATGGCGTTCCGGCTATCGGCAGCGGCGACATCACCACGGAGGTGCGCTGGACTGGAGAGCGGCATCTCCGGCCTGGATCGACCGCCTCAGCGCAGAGGGAGAACAAGGAGGGAAGAGATGGAAACTAAGACTTTGCCTCCATCACAGTGAGGATGTGCTTGGTGAACTCACTGTGGTGGATGTTTAATTGGTGTTTATTGTATGTTTTGTTATTATTGATTCTGTGTATGACTGCAGGCAACATAGTTTCGTTCAGACCGTAAGGTCTGAATGACAATAAAGGATCTATCTATCTATCTATCTATCAAAAATAAAGCAAACGGGTATGGTTGGGTAAGTTGGAGTTGCCAGCATATCCACCAGATCGGAGATTATGTAAAAAGGTACACTGACCTTACTAGTACCTATGAAACGAAGGATAGTTTCTTCATAGTTATTTAATAATTTCACAACAAATTGTTGGTGGAGACTATATCAAGATGGATAGAGTGTAAGTTGCTAAAAGTGGGTGTGAATTCAAATAATTTCAAGTCTCATTCTACCAGGGGGGCTGGCTCGTTAGCAGCCAATAGAATGGAATTTCCCCTTTGAGCATCTTCTTCCACCAGCAGGAGGCTCAGATAAGCGCACTTTCAGAAGTTATAACATTTCGTTGAACATGTCTGGATGGTTGCAGATAGAATTCTGAACAGTGTTGCATGAGCTATTGGCTGACCCAAAGGCAATTGGGACAGTGGTCCGATTAAGGGCAATGTACATGTATGTAACTTAGCATCATGTTGTTAATAGTAGCAATGTTACAAAATTTTGAGATTTAAAAAATCAAGCCTGCAATTTATCCCATCAGATAAAGCACAAAAAGAAGTTTAATTTGACACTTAATTCACTTTCATATCTTCAGTATTAAAATAGTTATGGCCATTTACATACTCGGAAATTAGCATCTTGTTCCCTATTGCTTTTCCATTGACAACTCAATAGCTGTGATCAAGGACAGTCAAAAGCCCATAACTTTCTCAAAAATCAAGAGAACTGAAAAAAATGTTCAGTTATTATAGATTGAAGCATTCTGAAACAAATATGAAACAATCTTACTTGGAGGACCTGAAATTAAAGCATATAATTAGTTAGTTACCTAATTGTAGCTAATTACAAAATTCAATTACTAGATCTAAACATCTATCAATTTCTTAAGAAAAGTTAACATTTTTAAATCGCCTAAGTGTCCAAATAACATTCAGACAAGAATTTGCAATATAACATGATTTTTAAATCTCATTGTCATGAATTTATAGGCCAAATGGAAGGAATTTAGTGTTTAATTCCCATAAATTAATGGCCATTTTAATCATCTTGCGAGTGGGATTTTGTGGAACGCGATCGATTGGAACGTTGCGGTTGCGGTGAATTTAAACCCCATATCAGCAGGAAAAATACTGCCGGTTTGTATGGATCCTAAGTCACCTTTTCGCAATAGCAAATTTTGATTAAAGGCATGCTAAGAAGCACGTTTATATGTAAAAATAAACAGCTTTCCTTTACCTGTCCCGTACGTGAAATCCATCCCCGTTGTCGGTGTTGACGGCTTTAGAAGTTGATTTTTATATTACTTGCTATTAAAATATCCAGTGCAGTTTAAAAAAAAACTTTAAAAAAACGATGTCGGAGCGATTATTCTTCAGCAGCTAAACAGCCTGACAAAAATCGATTTCAACAGGCTGGGAAAAAAATGCATTTTAAACCTGCCCCCCTCTCAAAAGCACCAAAGTCGTGCAAACGGGCAGTGACAGAACTGCAGCGCCGCTGAAGGTAAGTTTTGTAACATACCTATTGATAGCCCATGTCTTTTCTATCATTTATGGTTTATCTGTTTAAGTGTTTCACACACAGATTGGTTTCCTGCATGAAACCACAGAGCTTCGAAGGCTTCACGTAGTCTCATCACGAGACTTCGATATAAAATAGAAAGATTAAACGAGAACTTACCGCTTGAAGTTAGATCTCTATTTTATTAGAAGTTGGAGTGAGGGACTACGTACCCTCCACTCCCAACCCTGAATCTCATCAAGATCATTCGGTAAGTCAAGTGTTATCAATCTTTCTATAGTTTAAGTTCATGCAAGTGGTCTGTGGTTTCATTCAGTTTCTCTGAAGATTGACGCGCATGCGTGATGGCGGGCTCTTCACGTATTCCCTCACACCAACTTCTCATAAAATAAAGATCAAACTTCAAACAGTAAGTTCTCGTTTAATTTTTCTATTCTACATTGTTCCATTCCTTCCACTTAATATTTGAATGTTCATTTATATTACTTAAATCTAACTCCTTTATTTGTCACTTAACGCTTGCAATTGTAGCATTTTTAATTGATTGAAGCCACAAAGAGGAATATATTCCTGTTTTGGTTTTGTGACTTCAATCTTCATTAGGTTTTAACAGTTATTTTCTTGTTGGAAATATAAATGGTCAGCGTGATTGATGGAGAGGGACCTACATTTCTCCAGCAGCTAATTTGTCAGTTAAATAAGACATAACTAATGAAAAGGTTGTAAAGGATGTTGACCAGACATGGAGGAGTTGCAGATTAACCTCAGAGGCTCATTGATTCCAAAAGGAAGTACCAGATCAACATGACACTGGGCCTGATGTCATCACTCCACTACTGCACCTCCTCTCAGTTCCTCCTTGCTGGTCAGCTGAAATGTGCTACTGCCTGGATTTATAGATTGTCAATTAACTTATCCAGGTGTCCCCCTTGTCCAACTCAACAACTACAAGTCTCCCCTCATCAAGTGTAGATGTAGGGTCCCCAGTTGATTTCAGCTGCAGATATATGCAATTAGCTCCCCCCAAAATAGCCTTCCAGTATGTTAATCTACTTTGTGCTCACAAAAATGGATGTGCCTAAATTGCAACCACAAATCGTGGGGACAGCTGACGGTAAGCGTAAGGATTTTGAAAGTGTTTCTATATATAAGGCTCAATGCGAAAAAAAAATTAAAGATCAACGTCTGAAGGTCTTTGGAAAAATCTGAAATTTCTTACAGTGATGGTGGAAGTAAATGCAGAATATTGCAATATACCAGATACCAGAGCTCATAGCTTTATATTCCAATTGATTTGTTTCTGGGAATTGTTGTTCATTTGTGAAAACTATGAGCTAGAAAATGGATACATTTGTGTGCATTTTTTTTTGCAAGTGGCACATAAAAACAGGTTTGTCCCGTAGTAGATTGCAGGCTGTTCCAAGTCTTCCGAGGCAGAGGGTTGTGGAGGCCAAGTCAGTGGATATTTTTAAGGCAGAGATAGACAAATTCTTGATTAGAACAAGTGCCGAGGGTTATGGGGAGAAGGCAGGAAAATGGGATTAGGAGGAAGAGATCAGCCATGATTGAATGGCAGAGTTGACTCGATGGGCCGAATGGCCTAATTCTACTCCTATAACCTGTGAACTTGTGAAGTGAGATTGTGTCCATTGGGAAATTTGTTTAAGAACTGCTTTGCTTCATTTATCTGGGAACCGTTAACATTCACTCAGAGACAGTCACAAACTTAATATAACCATATAACCATATAACAATTACAGCACGGAAACAGGCCATCTCGACCCTTCTAGTCCGTGCCGAACACATAATCTCCCCTAGTCCCATATACCTGCGCTCAGACCATAACCCTCCATTCCCTTCCCATCCATATAACTATCCAATTTATTTTTAAATGATAAAAACGAACCTGCCTCCACCACCTTCACTGGAAGCTCATTCCACACAGCTACCACTCTCTGAGTAAAGAAGTTCCCCCTCATGTTACCCCTAAACTTCAGTCCATTAATTCTCAAGTCATGTCCCCTTGTTTGAATCTTCCCTACTCTCAGTGGGATAAGCTTTTCCACGTCAACTCTGTCTATCCCTCTCATCATTTTAAATACCTCTATCAAGTCCCCCCTTAACCTTCTGCGCTCCAAAGAATAAAGCCCTAAGTTGTTCAACCTTTCTTTGCAACTTAGTTGCTGAAACCCAGGCAACATTCTAGTAAATCTCCTCTGTACTCTCTCTATTTTGTTGACATCCTTCCTATAATTAGGTGGCCAAAATTGTACACCATACTCCAGAATTGGCATCACCAATGCCTTGTACAATTTAACATTACATCCCAACATCTATACTCAGATACTATACTATACCCATTAATGATGTCATGGGTTATTCAGCACACATGTCTTCTACTAACAGGGGAACTATGACCTTTTGTTTTCAACCTATGATCGTAATTCACAAATAAACTATGGATCAGAAATGTGACACTAATTGAAGTGTCTAAACCATGACAATTATGTCTTGCACACAGTGTGTGCCAGCCTCAGTTTCCAACAGTCAGCATTTTTATAACTGATTCAGTGGAGCAACATTTGCTGATTGCAGCCTCTTTATGCAGATTATTTCTGAGCTGCCTGCTACGATCACTGGCCCCTTGATTAACCTACACCTCACAGTACCTTGTGGCCACTTGTGCCATGGACATTGATAGAGCTAGATGATCATGAGGTGGGTACTCAGATGCAAAGGAGAGCCACATACCCCTCTTCCCTGATGTTTTCCGCATCTCCATGGTAGTCTTGTTTTCCAGCAATCAATGCAGCAAATATGCAGCAATTGTGAGCCTTGCATGCAGATCCTGATGGGAACTGCAGAAGTAAGTACTGTTTAAGTGCGTGGTTCTCTATACAATGCCGGGTGGCACTGCCAGCGATGGCAGCCTCGTCTGGCTTATCGTCTTTTTTGTTATTTTTAGTGTTTTAAAAGTATGTGTTAATGTTCTCTTGTTTGTTTTATGTGGGGGGTGTGGGGTGGGGGTATTTTTTTCAACCTCTTACCTTGCCGGAGATGTGATTGTTTGCGGATCGTATCTCCGGTCGCTCTGCGGCCTAACATCATGGAGCTGGCGGCCTTGCTCGAGAATGACTCCCAGGGTTTGAGCCCCACTGCGGGGCCATGAACCTACCATTGGAGCCTGTGATCCCTTGCCTGGGATCGATACTCCAACCGCATCCTGCGGATTTCACCATCGAGGAGCTCGCAGTCTCGAGCAGAGGCTTATGTCAGGAAGCTCCAAAGTCACAGAAGGTTTGACTAGCCCTGACCAGGGGTTCGATTGCCCGGCGCTGGGGAGCTGACATCTCCCCGATGTGGGAGCTTGATCGCCCCGACGCGGAGGGCCCGACTGCCGGCTACAGGAGCCAAGATCGTCCCGTCAACTGAAGGTTTGAGGCCCCCGACCGCGGGAAAACAAAGAGAAGAGATTGAACCTTTTTGCCTTCCATCACAGTGTGGAATGTGGGGGAGTCGCTGTGGTGGATGTTCATGTTAAAAATGTGTTGATCTTTATTGATATGACCGTAGAGAACAAAATCGAGAAGGAACAAAGTAAAGGGCCTGTTCGACGAGCATGCGACCTGCATGCGGCAAGCGCGACCAAATCCGAAGCGGGGGCCACGCGGGGGTCGCACGGAGGTCGAGTGATCCCCGTACAAGGCCGGTCCGACCAGCATGCGACTGCATGCGGCGAGCCCGACTAAACCAGAAGCGGGGGCCGCAAAGAGGTCGAGTGAGTGACGTGATGTTTGAGCGAAGTCCGTGGGAAGTTCGCGCTAGGCGTACACCATAAAGACGGTGCGTACAGCCTCAATGCGGTTGCGGGCCGGCAGGCCGTTGCCGCACGGAATTGTTGAACACTGTCAGTTTTCCGGAGCCCCGTGCTATGTCGGGACCAGTTCCGCACAACTCCATACGGCTCCGGTGATCGAAGTGGGACCGGCCCCGCGAGGCCGTACGGCTCAAGCGACCACATTACGTCGCGCTTGCCGCATGCAGTCGCATGCTCGTGGGACAGGCCCTTTAGAATTAGCTCTTAAATGGAGAAGATAATTTATTGTTTGAATAGTTTGATGATATTTAAGATTACACATCAAAAAGTTCTTAGTAAGATTGTGAAAATAATTAAAGATTGAGGTGGGCACGTGGCTGAGACAGTGGGAATCAGTGGGAGAAATTGGAGATAAATTCCTTGCTTCCCTCAAACAAAGCTTGGAAATGCAGGCCAAATCAAAACTTGATACAGTGTTCAGACATCCCTCCAGGGGGAAATTAAAGCTCTTCAACCTCGTCTGATGCTCTGACAAAGAAGCTTCATTTCAAATGCTCTGCTTTTCCTCCTTCTGGGCCATTCTTCCCATTAGCGGAACGGAGGAACATAACATTAAATCTGAGGTTACTAATGTCAGTGTCATAACCGAAGATTGCAAAGTCTTGGCAGGAGGGAGAAGAGGAAGGAAGGAAATAATCAACACCTTTGTAATTATGTGTATATGTGAAGGAGGGAAATGGAGGATCAAGCTTCTCAGTGCAGAAAAGCAATTCAGCATTAATCTAGATTTGGTCTTACAGAAGACACTCTACTTAAAATCATTATTGTGCTTAACACATCCCTGTTGACTCTGGCAGGCATAATCAAATCGTGAGATCACACCTTCCCTAGCCAACAGTGGGCTTACCAGGCACTGCCCTGCCCTCCCTGCCTGAGGTCATTTGTGACCTGATCGATCTGGTCTTTTCTCGCTACCAGCTCTTCACCACTCCTCCACACCCTGCTATCAGTCTACAGAAGGGTCCTGCCCGAAATTTCACCCAGCTTCTTTCTTCAGAGATGCTGCCTGGCCTGTTGAGTTACTCAAGCACTTTGTGCCTTTCTTTGGTATAAACCAGCATCTGCAGTTCTTTGTTTCTTCATAATCAAGTTGCTGATTGTCTGGCTCATGCTTATCTTCATGAGAGGAAGTCCTTCCATCTGAATACTTTCATTTTATTCTTTAATTGATTTATCCTGTGAAAATGTTTTGTAACTTCCCCCCTCATCTCACCCAGTGGCATTGATCCCAATCGTTGTTCTTGTGTGAGCCTTTATGTGTGCGGGCAGGTTGTCAAAATGTGGGACTAATATTGTTGCATCTGGACTTGGTTGCTTTTCTCCCTCCTAACCTGCAGCTGCAAAACTAATTCTACTCCCTCTGTTCACTTCCAGTTGAAAGTATGCTCCTGTCTACACAGGTAGACAAAAATGCTGGAGAAACTCAACAGGTGAGGCAGCATCTATGGAGTGAAGGAATAGGTGACGTTTCGGGTCGAGACCCTTCTTCAGACCCAAAACATCGCCGTTTCCTTCTCTCCATAGATGATGCCGCACCCACTGAGTTTCTTTGAACTGTTGCCGTCAGGCAGACGGTACAGATCCACAAGGACAAGGACAAATAGACTAAAAAACAGTTTTTACCCCACTGCTATAAAAGCACTAAATGTAGCCGCCAAGGAACGCAGGGGCGATACAGACTAAGGGACTGTGGTAACGGTGAAATCGACAGAAGGATGGAGGGTTGGGTGTGTATGCGTGCTTTGTCTGTGATATTTATTTATTTGCTTATCTTTATTATTTTACCGTGGATGTTTCGTTAGCTTTTAGAAATGTTTGAATGCTGCACTGACTGGCTGACATTTTAAATTTCGTTGTACATGGCCCATGTTACAATGACAATAAAGAAACTATTCTATTCTATTCTATTCAGCAATTTTGTCTACCTTTGATTTTTCCAGCATCTGCAGTTCTTTCTTAAACACTCACGCCTACGCAGATGTTCTTGGTTCCGGGCAAATTTCGATTAAATTAACATTGAATTCAATGAAAGGTTACTATATTCTTTCTCATTAATGTATATTTTAAAAAAAAGTACAAATATATATTTTTTCTCTTTTTTTTCACGTTTTGAAAATACTAGATTTTGGTCAGATTTTGGTCAATACTGATCGCAAATTAGCTCAAAAGGATCATATGTAGGCCTATTTTTAATGCTGTGGTATTTCGTTATAATTTAATAACTTTCAAATTTAGCCACCCATGCCACAGGTTAGTGCCCTTATTTACGGAAACACATATCACATAGGACAATTCAACGTCCTCGACATTGTCAAAGTGAATTTTCAGGTATTTACTATTGTCAGAACGATTTTTATAATAATGCAGCTGAATAAATATTTGGCACTGAATCTCATATAGTGCAATCATAAAATATGATCTGATAACAGACGTAGTATAATGTTGATTATCACATTTCAAGGAATTTTAAAAACTATTTTTGGGTTAAGTGCCAGGATTTTACTGAGAGCAATATCTTTGTTAACTGGATACTCATTTTTTTTTAATTCTCTTCCAAGTTTTGTCAGGTTTTATCCTTGCACTTCATAAATCTTCCCAAGTGCAATATTTGTCATGTATTTCATGGTTATTTCATTGCTGTCAGGAGCTGTGAATAATTCTGCATGATATCTTAGGCATCTATTGTACAAATATCACTACTTTGTTGTAAAAATGCTATTGAATTGTAATTTCTATGCATATGTGCATTGGAAAGCACAAATAAAATGAGAGACATTTTGCAACATTTACATATATCCCATCATGAGCTGCACAAATAAAGCTCCACTCAATATTCCACTAGCAGAATCTTGCAGATGTATGTAACTTGGAATAAACCAGAACATTCTTTCTAGATTTTAGACTTTAGACATACGGTACGGAAACAGGGTCTTTGGCCCACCGAGTTCGCTCCGACCAGTGATCACTCCATACACTAACATAGAAACATAGAAAATAGGTGCAGGAGTGGGCCATTCGGCCCTTCGAGCCTGCACCGCCATTCAATATCATGGCTGATCATCCAACTCAGTATCCTGTACCTGCCTTCTCTCCATACCCCCTGATACCTTTAGCCACAAGGGCCACATCTAACTCCCTCTTAAATATAGCCAATGAACTGGCCTCAACTACCTTCTGTGGCAGAGAATTCCAGAGATTCACCACTCTCTGTGTTAAAAATGTTTTTCTCATCTCGGTCCTAAAAGATTTCCCCCTTATCCTTAAACTGTGACCCCTTGTTCTGGACTTCCCCAACATTGGGAACAATCTTCCCGCATCTAGCCTGTCCAACCCCTTAAGAATTTTGTAAGTTTCTATAAGATCCCCCCTCAATCTTCTAAATTCTAGCGAGTACAAGCCGAGTCTATCCAATCTTTCTTCATATGAAAGTCCTGACATCCCATGAATCAGTCGGGTGAACCTTCTCTGTACTCCCTCTATGGCAAGAATGTATTTCCTCAAATTAGGAGACCAAAACTGTACGCAATACTCCAGGTGTGGTCTCACCAAGACCCTGTACAACTACAGTAGAATCTCCCTGCTCCTATACTCAAATTCTTTTGCTATGAATGCCAACATACCATTCACTTTCTTCACTGCCTGCTGCACCTGCATTCCTACTTTCAATGACTGGTGTACCATGACACTTAAGAGGGAGTTAGATGTGGCCCTTGTGGCTAAGGGGATCAGGGGGTATGGAGAGAAGGCAGGTACGGGATACTGAGTTGGATGATCATCCATGATCATATTGAATGGCGGTGCAGGCTCGAAGGGCCGAATGGCCTACTCCTGCACCTATTTTCTATGTTTCTATGTTTCTATGACACCCAGGTCTTGTTGCAACTCCCCTTATCCTAAACGGTCACCATTCAGATAATAATCTACACTATCCTAGCACTATCCTACACACTAGGGACAATTTACAATCTTACTGAAGCCAATTAACCTACAAACCTGTATGTCTTTGGAGTGTGGGACGAAACTGGATCACCCGGAGAAAATCTACGCGATCACGGGGAGATTCATACAAACTCCGTACAGACAGGACCCGTAGTCAGGATTGAACTCGGGTCTCTGGCACAGTAAGGCAGCAACTCTACTGCTTTGACACTGTGCTGCCCACAAATAGTCTTAGATTGGCAGCCGTTGCACAGATACCAAGTTAATGTTTCTGGTTGACGATTTATATCAGAAAAGGTAAAGAGAAAACAAGTTTAAGCGAAAGGTGAAATAGTGCACGGATCACAGGGGTGAATCTTCCATGACATGGTGGGCAGGAAAGCCAATTGTCAAAGTGAATGATAATGCTGAGTGATAAACAATCATTAAATGACAACAATTAATCCACAGGCTGTGTAAACAAGTGAGGATGAATAACCGTCTGAAATTATCAAGACAAAAATAAATTATTGTTGGTATGATCTTTGTATTTAATCCAGTACAGGTGTAATCATTAAAATATCTATCAAAACGTGCATTAATATACAATTCTCTGCTAATACTGTTATATTAAGTGCCAATGCAGGTGTAAATCTTATATTAAATACCAATAAGTAAAAAATACGGAAAATATACTTACCATTAAACTCAAGCATCTGTCAAACCATCATGCTTAATTCCAGTACTGGGTTTAGCAATATGCGCAATGACATTGTTGCTGTGCACATTCCATTCACTACCAATATTATATTTAAATTCAGTATTGGTGTGAGCATTATTTTCAGTTCCATTTGTGTTATGGGAACTATATTCAATCTGCCTCCAACAGAATGCCTTTACAACAGCCAGTTAACCTACAAGCACATCTTTGGGATATGGGAGGAAGACAGAGTACAGAGGAGAACTTGCACAGTCAAGGGGAGAGCATATGCAATCTCCTACATACATCAGAGGTCAGGATTGTGTCCATGGAGCTGTAAAGCAGCAGCTTTATGAATGGTATGAGTATTTTTTTTTAAAATTCTGATGTTGGTGTTATATTGTATTCATGCCAACATAGATAGTTATATTAACTACCTTTACTGATGCGAGCAATTTGTCAAAGGCAAATTGAGGTGGGACAGTGGCGAAGCTGGTATAGCTGCTGCCTTACAAATTTAGGGACCCAGGTTCGACCCTGACCTCGGGTGCTGTCTGTGTAGAGTTTGCACGACTGCTTGGGTTTCCTCTTGGTGCTTTGGTTTCATCCCACTTCCCAAAGACACACGGGGTTTGTAGATTAATTGGCCTCTGTAAATTGCTCCTAATGTGTATTGTGGACAATAACATGTCATTTTTTGTCATTGTAAGCACTGCATACAACTAAATTGTTGTTGCCACTCCATTGGTGCATAATATACAAACATAAAAACACAGGACAAAATTAAAAACAATGTTAAAAACTAGGTATTAAATAAGTAAGTAAGTAATCAGTACTGTACATGGTGATAGTAACAGTTCAAGGTGGGTAGCAGCATGGAAGAGTGCAGCATGAATAATACTCAGTGTTTTTTCATGATGAGTGTGAAGATTGCTTTGGGGAAGAAACTGTCTCTGAGTCTGGCGGTGCGTGTTTTGGCTGACCTGTAATGCCTGCCAGAGGGCAACAGTTCAAAAAGGTGGTGACCGGGGTGTGTGGTCTTTGATGATTTTAGTGGCTCTGCTGAGGTAGCTTGAGGTGTCAATAGTCTCCAGAGAGGGCAGTGGGCAGCCGGTGATTCTCTCTGCTGTTTTTACCACTCTCTGGACCACTTTCTTATCTGCAGCAGAGCAGCCTGCATACCACACTGACATGCAATATGTCAGTAGACTCTCAATGGTCATCCGGTAAAAGGCCACCAGCAGCTTCTTCTTGGTGATGTGCCTCCTGAGCACCCTCAGGAAGTGGAGTCTCTGTTGTGTTCTCTTGACGGTTGCAGTGGTGTAGGCCAACCAGGAGAGGTCCTCGGGAATGAGGGCATCAAGGAATTTGAATGTCTGCACCCTTTCCACACATGCCCCATTTATGCAGATCGGGGCTGGGGTCCGCGTCCCGTTTCCTCCTGAAGTCCAGTATTAGCTCCTTTGTCTTGGTTGTGTTCAGTATCAGGTTATTTACTGAACACCGCTCTGACAGTCGCTGTGGCTCGTCCCTGTACGCTGACTCGTTTCCCCCCCCGAGATGAGTCCGACGGCAAATTTAATAATGGTGTTAGACAGATGGGCGGGTGAGCAGTCATAGGTGTATAAGGAGTAAGGGAGTGGGCTCAGCACACAGCCTCGAGGTGCGCCCCATACAACTAAAGTGAACGGTGATTGATGGTCGGTGTGGATCGGTCGGCCAAAGTGCATGTTTCCATGCTGTTTTAAATGGTAATGTTGGAATAAAAACTATTAAATACCAGTACTGTTGTGTTTTATTAAAATATTAGCACTTGTGAGTGCTATATTAACTGCCTGGTTTTGTGGACTAAATAATAATCAACGGTCATATTCCCCACAAATTCAGATTGTTTAATCTCTACATAATTATCTATTTCTCTGTCACTTTCGGTTACATGCATTATTGCTACATCTAAAGAAGAAAAAGTCATGGCACGGGTTTTAATAAGTTTATTCAGAATTAATTACAACTTTTGTCCATTAGGGATTCTATAGACTTAAAATAAACAATGACATTTAATCTTGGAATTTAGACTGGAATTGTCATGTACAAATATACATAGGAGCTATTTCCTCTGTAATTTTGTAATTTCATTACTTATTAATCAGGCTATCAAAACACCTTCATGATTTTAATAATAATAATAATTATGGATGTCAATGAAGAAAGAAATAGAAATGTTGAGAGGGCGATGCAGTGATCCCAGTAATTGTACTGACTGCTGTTAGATTGGAGGTTCTGCTTTGAACATATTTTTAACTTAATAACTGATAGATATTGCAATGTGTAAAGTCATGGACAGTAACTCTTTTCATGAAAGAGTTATACTGTCTGTGCTGTGGTTTCAATAATGCTGAGTTGCTGAGCTCATCTAAAATGTAGATCCACGTGCAAACCTCCACTGATAGGGTGTCTAATTAATAACCATATAACCATATAACAATTACAGCACGGAAACAGGCCATCTCGGCCCTACAAGTCCGTGCCGAACAACTTTTATCCCTTAGTCCAACCTTAGTCCCACCCTTAGCCTGCACTCATACCATAACCCTCCATTCCCTTCTCATCCATATGCCTATCCAACTTATTTTTAAATGATACCAACAAACCTGCCTCCACCACTTCCACTGGAAGCTCATTCCACACCGCTACCACTCTCTGGGTAATACTAGGAAATAATAGCTCGTGACATTCATTTTTTTTGTTTTAAAAAAAAAACTTTTATACAGCTTACTTTGAAAGATTGTGTGATTTTTTCCATAGCGAATAATTGTGCCAAGCATGCTTGCATTATTAAATGACGTTTCAATGCCCTCACCCATAAGGTCTGTGCTTCCCACGTCTCACAGAGAACTTTAAACAAACTACAGCAATCGTGTGATCCTGTACCATTTCCATCAATATGCACACTAGGGCTCAGAGTAGCTGCATGCATTTGAGGAAATCCTCTCAGATGATCCCAGGTATTCTAAATCTTTGGACAGTGGGTTTTGCAAGCTGTGCAAATTCTAACAACGTGACAAGTTTTGATCTTCTGGGGAAAACATCGTGCTCCTTTTATGTGCACACACGTGAGGGGGGGATCTGAGTGTTTTTGTTCTGATTCACACCATGTTGGTTTCACCTTGTGTAATTCTTTCATGTTGATGGTAAAAGAGAACTGTGATTGTTTGAGGCACATGAGCCATTTTCTCTAGCTCATTGTTGTGATATTGAACAACACAAATATATAAATGCTGGATCCCTGCAGAGGGTGGCTTTATT
Organism: Leucoraja erinaceus; assembly: GCF_028641065.1. Taxonomy (NCBI): domain Eukaryota; kingdom Metazoa; phylum Chordata; class Chondrichthyes; order Rajiformes; family Rajidae; genus Leucoraja; species Leucoraja erinaceus. The sequence continues at coordinate 96,714,953 of NC_073379.1, read as the reverse complement.
TCTATATCGCAAGTATTTATGTTACACATGCTTGATTGAATTGAATTGAATTGAATTGAATTTCCTTTATTGTCATTCAGACCTTTCAGTCTGAACGAAATTTCGTGCCTGCAGTCATACATACAATAATACAATAATAGACAACAGAACAGACAGTAAACACAAATTAACATCCACCACAGTGAGTCCACCAAGCACCTCCTCACTGTGATGGAGGCAAAAATCTTGGACTGCAGTCTCTTCCCTCCTCTGCGTTGAGGCGATACCCCACCGGGCGATGGTAAATCAGTCCCGCGGCTCACCGAGCTCCGCGAACGGGCCGGTTCAAACACCGCGGCCCGGGGGTGGTCGAAGCTGCTGCCCTGCAGTCCAGCGGATGCAGCTGTTGACGAAGTCGTCTACTGGCCCGCGGCCGAACCCCGGACTCAGGCCGCCACCGCCAGAACGCCGTCTCAGCCACCAGAGCACCGTTCCAGCCACGAGCCGGGTCGCCCTCAAGGGAGCGCCATTACCCTTGAGCTGGGCCACCCGGACGGGAGCGCTGTTACCCTCAAGCTGGGCCGCCCTCATGGGAGCGCCGTTCCCCCCAGGCTGGGCCGCCCACACTGGAGCGCCGTTCCCCACTCGGGCTGGGCCGCCCCCACGGGAGCGCCGTTACCCTCGGGCTGGGCCGCCCACCCGGGAGCGCCGTTCCACCCTCGAGCTGTGCCGCCCAAACAGGAGCGCCGTTAACCCTCGGGCTGGGCCGCCCACACGGGAGCGTCTCAGCCCCTCGTCAGGCCGCCCTCACGGGAGTGTCACAGCCCCTCACGGGAGCGCCGTTCCAGCCCCGAGCTGGGCCGCCCTCACGGGAGCGAGCCCAGGGCGAGTCCTGACGGGCTGCCTCCGGAGCTTCGAGGTCGCCAGCTCCGCAATTAGGCCTCAGCGCAGACGGAGGCAGAGAAGGGAGATACGACAAAAAAGCCACATTCCCCCGAAGGGAGAGACAGCAAGCCCCGTTTCAACCCCCCCCACACAAACACAACCTAAAAAAACAAAAACTTAACTAGACAAAATGAAAAAAACCCACAAAAAGTAAAAACAAACGGACTGCAGGCGAGCCGCAGCCGCTCACCAGCGCCGCCACTTCCGGACGTGTATTAAATCACAAATTTGATTATACTCATGCACACACAGTGATCCTCACAGAGATCCTCCAGTGTTCCCCACATCTCACAGAAAACAATAATCAAACTGTGGAGATCATATATGATTATGTACCATAATTATCCATATGCACACCAGGGTTCACAGAGTGTTTAAGAAAGAACTGCAGATGCTGGAGAATCGAAGGTACACAAAAATGCTGGAGAAACTCAGCATCTATGGAGCGAAGGAAATAGGCAAAATTTCGGGCCAAAACCTTTCTTCAGACTGATGGGGGCAGGGGGGCGGTGGGCCACAGAGTCATTGATTGATACAATGTGAAAACAGGCCCTTCAGCCCAACTTGTCCATTTCGGCCAACATGTCCTAGCTACATTGGTCCCACCTGCCTGTGCTTGGTCCATATCCCCCCAAACTTGCCTATCCATGTACCTGTCTAACTGTTTCTTAAATGTTGGGATGGTCCCGGCCTCAACTACCACCTCTGGCAGCTTGTTCCAAGCACCCACCATCCTTTGTGTGAAAAAGTTACCCCTCAGATTCCTATTAAATTCTTTCCCCTTTACCTTGAACCTATGTCCTCCTGTTCTCGATTCCCCTACTCTGGGCAAGATATTCTGTGCATCTACCTGATCTACTCCCCTCTTCAACCAGGGTTGGAGGAGCAGCTAATAATTGGGGCCTTCCTAGTGATGCCCGAAACCCCAAATATCACGTCAGTACTTATGTTCGGCCCAAGGGCAGAGCCATTGGGACGTAGAAGAATTTAACAGTGCTCGTGTCGGGAAGAGTACTGAACAACCACCCAAAGTGATGTTAGCATACTAAACCTTTCAAAGCACTTTATCACAATGGATGCTGGTGCCACTGGTTTGTAGACTTTGAGCCATGTCTCTTTACATTACTTGGGCACCAGGTATTGTGGATGTCCTTTAAAGCAGGTGGGGACCTTGGGGTGATCTAGTGAGAATTTTAAGATGCCTGTGAAAACTCCAGCCGGATGGTCTGTGCAGGTTTGGTGAACCCGGCCAGAAGCATCAACGGGACCAGTTAGTTTCCAAGGGTTCACCCTCGTGAAAGCTCTACTGATGTCAGCTTCAGAGACTTCAATCATGGGGTCATTGAGGGTTATGAAGACTGGTGAAGGCACATCATTGTTCTCCCTTTTGAGGTGAGCATTGAACTCGTCGAAGAGTGATACATTGGTGATATTTGAGCTACTCAGTTTAACTTTGAAGTGATGGCAGGCAAACCACTTTATTCTTCAGTGCAGTTGGAATGGCAGCTAATGTACTTCCCATCTGTATATGTTCCTTCTGCACGATGTGGGAAGTCGGGGAAACATCTGGTGTCCCTGAGGTCTACTACACCTGTGGGAAGTACATTCAGCTGCAGCTACTGACTGACCCCATGAGGGTACTGGAACTGCAGCTGGCCAACCTCAGGATCATCTGGGATGCTGTGACTGTAAATCCTGGCTAAAATTGAGCCAACAAACCCAAAATTTAGCGGAGGATTCATGCATTGCAAGGACATTTTGGTCAACTCTTTATTTCTGTGTATAAAAAGCCACAAGCTGCTGACTTGTGCCAGGAAGTCCCATATCAGTGTTGCAGATAAGAAATGTGTAAGTATCTCTTCAATTGTCACTATGAATGAGATTCTTGCAGAGGACCTCCAAAGTATTGTAAATGCATGAGTTTGATTGGATTGCTGCAAAAATAATTGTAAATAATGTAAATAATGTTACAAGACAGTTACCCTGCTGTTTATTGATTGGCCAAACATGATGAGAGGCTCATCAGCGTCTCTTCTTCCTGAGGAGACTGAAGAAGGTCCATCTGTCTCCTCAGATCCTGGGGAACTTCTACCGCTGCACCATCGAGAGCATCCTTACCAACTGCATCACAGTATGGTATGGCAACTGCTCTGTCTCCGACCGGAAGGCACTGCAGAGGGTGGTGAAAATTGCCCAACGCATCACCGGTTCCACGCTCCCCTCCATTGAGTCTGTCCAAAGCAAGCGCTGTCTGCGGAGGGCGCTCAGCATCGCCAAGGACTGCTCTCACCCCAACCATGGACTGTTTACCCTCCTACCATCCGGGAGGCGCTACAGGTCTCTCCGTTGCCGAACCAGCAGGTCGAGGAACAGCTTCTTTCCGGCGGCTGTCACTCTACTAAACAACGTACCTCGGTGACTGCCAATCCCCACCCCCCCCGGACACTTATTATTTATTTTTTATTCAAATCGTTTGCTATGTCGCTCTTCAAGGGAGATGCTAAATGCATTTCGTTGTCTCTGTACTGTACACTGACAATGACAATTAAAATTGAATCTGAATCTGAATCTGAATCTGAATCAAAGTATTAAGCCCTGGCAGGATTGTTTCGAGTTCCAGTGTAAATGTTGCATTATTAATTAGTTCGCTTCCTTCCAGAAGCTTCTCCAAGAAACAATGTATGTGAGACTCTGCAATTGGTGTGGGGAAAAGTCAATAAGGTGTTGATGTAATTAATATGTTTGATTGGACTGTAAATAGACCACCCCTATGTAGCTCGGCCCATCAAAGTTCGTGGACCTATAAACGGTAGCCTCATTTTAGATCGATGTTGATCTTCTGGAGGAACGCTTGCGACTGCGTAACCTTCTGGAGTGTGTCCGCTTGCACGAGGCTGAAGGGCTTGGCCAGGCAGAGACAAGGATTGAACCCGCGGTGGTTTAGGTATCGTATAGGGGAATTTGCTGTTCAATCTAAAAATAAAGTTTAGTTGTTCCAGTGCTTGAGTCAGTGTTTTTTACTGAACTAGACTGGGGGGGGGGGGGGGGGGGGGGGGGGGGGGGTGTTTGCTTTAGAAGAGCATATTTACATGACCATGATTGGTAGGAGTTGTAGTGAGGTGGTCACGTATAAGGTGCAGGCAGAAAGTAGATGTGTGTCCACCAGGCAGGGTAAAGGGAGTAGACAGGGAGTCCAGGAATTTCCTGTGGCTATTTCCCTGAAAACACATCCATCCATTTGTAGATAGACACAAATGCTGGGGTAACTCAGCGGGACAGGCAGCATCTCTGGATAGAAGGAATTGGTGTGGTTTCGGATGGAGACCCTTCTTCAGACTGAGCGTCTCTCCCCTCTCCCCTGACTCTCAGTCTGAAGAAGGGTCTCCGAATGACACACATTCATCCTATCTTGTCCCGCTTATTTACTCCAGCATTTTGGTGTCTAGCTTTGGTGTAAACCAGCATCTGCAGTTCCTTCCTACACATCCATTTGTATACTGTTGGTTGGGATGACTGCAAGAGACAACCGCAGTGGCCGGGTTTTTGGCACCAGGTCTGGTTCTGCGTCACAGTGGGGTGGTTGAAGTCAGGCTGGGCTATAGTGACAGGAAACTCACTAGTTAGGGGGACAGACAGGATATTTCTATAGAGATACAGCTCGGAAACAGACCTTTCTGCACTCTTTCCAGCATGATGTCATCTTTCCTATAACAGGATGGCCAAAACTGACCTCAATATTCCATTAGTAATTCACCAATGCTTTGCACAACTGTAGTAACAGCCCACCTCTACACTCAAAGCACTTACTGATGAAGACCAACATACCAAAGCCTTTTTTTATCACACTATCCACCTGCAGTACCACATTCAGGGAATGATATACTTATACTCCTATGTCCCTCTGCTTTGCATCACTCTGTACCATTCACTGCAAACATTCCACTCTGGTGTGTCTTCCCAAAATACAACACCTCACATATTGCAAATTCTTTTTCTTTTTTTTCCCTTTAATTGTATATTATTTTCGCCAGCTTCATTAATTATTTTTCTTACAACACTCGTCTTCTTCTTAACAATGCAGTTGCTGAAATGGTGATGAACCCTGTATTTAGTAATGTTACACAAATGCAGAAACAGCTGAAGTTGTGAGAGACAGACATGATACCTAAAGCCCTGGTCATATCTCAGGGCTTCATTATTGGATTTGCGAATAAACCCACAGATTAAAATGATTAAAATCCCTCACCGCGAATCAATCGTGTTTTACTGTTTAAGTAAACGATGCCAGTTCCTTTTGTTTTAAAGAATTTGACACAGCAGAGGAGGAATAAGAATTCAAGCAAATAGCCAAAGTTGATGCAAAAAATATGCCAAATAGGACATTCAGAGTTCAGAGAGGATTAGTGAGAAAGTGAAACAGATTACAAAGTTAATTTGTACCACAAAGTGCTCGAAGTTCCTCCAAATGTTTGATTAGCAACATTAAAAAAAAAAAATAGGGAAAAGGAAATAAGTAAATACAAATATGATAATCAGTATTGGAATAACGTTTGTGTAAGAAGGAACTGCAGATGCTGGTTTAAAGCTAAGATAGACGCAACAAGCTGGAGTAATTCAGCGGGACAGGCAGCATCTCTGGAGAGAAGGAATGGGTGACGCTTCGGGTCAAGACCCTTAAAGCGTCACCCATTCCTTCACTGGAGAGATGCTGCCTGTCCCGCTGTGTTACTCCAGCTTTTTGTGTCTATCTTTGGAATAAAGTTGTCTGTTTAAAAAAAAACTCAGTTGAGAAACTAATTTTTGCCTTTAACACTGGAACAATTCCCCTATCTTACTCGAACTAGTCCAGAGGAAATGTTATTTATTATGTTAATCCATATGGCGTTCTTTAAAAAAAATAGAAAACCGTATTCTTAATACTAATACTTGCAGATGTCACTGATTTACAGAAATCAGCTTTTAATTCTATCTATATTTACTAAATATAGCAGCAGAATTGAGCAAGATCAAGAATTCTGTAATTTTCTCCCTCTTGGTAAGAACCTTTGCATTTTTAAACTCAGTGGTAGAATGAATCTTTCATTGTGCTATGGGATAAAATAAGACAATCTTTGCCTGCCCTCAGTGTGCATAGACACTTCTGCTGACAAGGCTAAGATTCACGACTTCTAAAAAGGGGAAACCACTGCAGAGTTACAAAAGAAAAACCATACCCATTATTCATCTCAGCATTCAGGTACTGGCTGGGAGCAGGAGGGCTATTTGTTGTGTGTCTGGTAGGTTAATTTGTACAACTCCTAATTATTCACTGCCTTTGTGCTTCAGTGCCCCACTGTCATTTAATATCAGTGTAGAAACATTATGCCGCAGATGCTGGTCTGAAGAAGGGTCTTGAACCGAAACGTCGCCAATCCATGTTCTCCAGAGATGCTGGCTGACCCGTTGAGTTACTCCAACCCTTTGCGTCCTTTTGTCATTTATTATCACTTTGAAGTCTATGTATGATGTAATCTACTTAAAGCGTCTACTCGATGTGTAGCAGAGTCAGAAAAACAAACGTGGAGGACAATGATTTACCCAGCATTCTTCAATTATAATTAGGATCTGAAACTTTAAATTAATTACTGAGTATGCTGATGATTAAATAGACTGACCACCCACAGTAAGTGTAGCCAGGATAGATTTAAATGGCATTTTAATTGAACTAGTGCAAATCATTTGAACAGTTGCAGAAGTAAAGGTAGCAGAGGAAGTAAGATTGGTTAACTTGCGTTTTTAGTTAAATTCAGATTTCTATTTGACTATGCTGATTTATTTATTTGTGGATTCCAGCCATTCTCCATAACTTGCCCAAGTGGCCATTCTTCATGTTCAAGTTCAAGTTCAAGTAAGTTTATTGTCATGTGTCCCTGTATAGGACAATGAAATTCTTGCTTTGCTTAAGCACACAGAAAATAGTAGGCATTTATTACAAAACAGATAAATGTGTCCATATATCATGATATAAATATATACACACATGAATAAATAAACTGGTAAAGTGAAAATAACAGAAAGTGGTTATTAATAATCAGAGTTTTGTCCGAGCCAGGTTTAATAGCCTGATGGCTGTGGGGAAGTAGCTATTCCTGAACCTGGTTGTTGCAGTCTTCAGGCTCCTGTACCTTCTACCTGAAGGTAGCAGGGAGATGGGTGTGTGGCCAGGATGGTGTGGGTCTTTGATGATACTGCCAGCCTTTTTGAGGCAGCGACTGCGATAAATCCCCTCAATGGAAGAAAGGTCAGAGCCGATGATGGACTGGGCAGTGTTTACTACTTTTTGTAGTCTTTTCCTCTCCAGGGCGCTCGGGAAACATGGTAACTCGTGAAGTTTTTTCAGCAATGTGAAAAATGTCAACGAGAGCCCCGAGTACCTACGAACGGCTATTACCGTAATTCTCAGAGTTCGAATCAGGGGAAACTCGGGAGAACTCTTCCATTACCTCATACAGTGGGACAGGCCCTTAAACCTAACTCTTTGTATTGTAAAATAAAGTGCTAGAGAAACTGGATAAGTTGGACAGCATCTGTGCAGGGAGATGGATAGATGACATTTTAGTGTGAAGTAGGGTTCTGACCTGAAATGTCTGTCCATTTTCCCTAACAGATGCTGCCCGACCTGCTCGATTCAGTCAGAACCTTGTTTTCGCTCAAGATTTTAGCGTCTGCATTTTCGTCTCTTAACTCATTGTATCATTCAGCACCTTTTCTGCTCATTAATTCACCTTTTAACAAATAAAAATAAATGAAACCATCTACAGGGTACAGGGTTTCCTTTATTGTCATTCAGACCGAAGTCTGAACGAAATTTCGTGCCTGCAGTCATACATACATACAATACAATAAAAAACACCAATAAACACATATTAACATCCACCACAGTGAGTCCACCCAGCACCTCCTCACTGTGATGGAGGCAAAAGTCTTAGGTCTGCAGTCTCTTCCCTCCTCTTCTCCCTCTGCGCTGAGGCGATACCCCACCGGGCGATGTTAAAACAGTCCCGCGGCTCAGTCATCGCGGCCCGCGGTGGTCGAAGCTGCCGTCCACCAGTCCTGCTGACGCAGCCGCTGGCCCGCGGCCGAACCCCGGACTCAGGTCACCGCCGCCAGAATGCCGTCCCAGCCACCGGACCACCGTTTCAGCCCCGAGCCGGATCGCCTTCACGTGAGTACCGTTCAGCCTCGTGCCAGGCCGCCCCGACATGGGCGCCGCTCCTCCCTCGGGCTGGGCCGCCCCGACATGGGCGCCGCTCCTCCCTCGGGCTGGGCCGCCTGACATGGGCGCCGTTTCTCCCTCGGGCTGGGCCGCCCCGACATGGGCGCCGCTTCTCCCTTGGGCTGGGAGCGCCGTACCTCCATGAGCTCGGCCACTCCGACGGGAGCACCGTTCCTCCCTCGTGCTAGCCGCCGTCACGGGATCGTCACAGCCCCTCACGGAAGCCCTGTTCCAGCCCCGAGCCGGACCGTCCTCACGTCAGCGAGCTCAGGGCGAGTCCTGGCGGGCTCTGCCTCCTGTGCCGCGAGGTCGCCAGCTCCGCCATTAGGCCTCAGTGCAGACGGAGGCAGAGAAGGGGAAAATCGACAAAAAGTCGCATTCCCCCCGCAGGGAGAGACAGCAAGCTCCGTTTCAACCCCCCCACCCCAAAACACAAACTAAAAACCAAAAACTAGACTAACCAAAACAAAAAAAACAACACAAAAAAGCAAAAAACAAACGGACTGCAGGTGAGCCGCTGCTGCCAGGGCAGCGCCGCCACTTCCGGATTCCACTATTCGTACTTTAGAGAAATTTAACTATCAATTTCGCATTCTCTAAATAGAGCTTTCTGATAACTTGCTGAACAAACTAATTCCTGCTGACCTCTGGGATTTTTCTTGCATTAATTTTGAGAATTCACATTATTTCCCCCTTCCATCAGTGAAGGGTTTTCATAATTTCAAATGTTGTAGTGAAAATGTCAATGAACTTCCTGAAGGCAGGACTTTGACTCCTTCAATTTTGAAACTGCATGAATTTTGGATCAAACTAATCCTTGCAGCTATGAAAGGGAGATATTATATTGGGGATTTCCAGCTTTCTGGTAAGGGCATCTTAAGCAGCTTGACAATGCTAATGTGCAGAATTAGTCAGGTCACAAACACAATTGAACATGCATTGTTATGAGTAAATATGACCTAAGTTGATCTTTACAAGTTTTTGCTGAGAAGAATCTGTCAGCTATTTGAACGATCAGACAGGTGTGGCTGTAACGTTAATTTCTGCATACACAATTAGGTTCCACATAGGTAACTGAATAATGTTGCCATCAAATTAACACATTTTCTGCATCTCCAGCATGGAGTTGGTTGCACATCTGTTGTGTATTTTTAAGGGGCACACTTTGCAATACATCATTCGAATGTCAGCAGCAATCCGTTACGTTAATTAATTCTGACAAGAGCAGAGCCTGGTTCAAAGACATGGTTTAGTGTAACTGTGCATCAATGTATGGGGGTGACAATGCTAGTTTAGTCTATGCATCCATTTTTTGTAACAACATTCTTAATAGATGGACAAACACATTAGTTTTCTAAGGTTTTATTGAATTCTGATTACTAGATAAGGCACTGACAAGGTTTTTTGTTGTATTTTAAAACTAATTTAGGATCAAAAATGAATCCATCATTAGTCGTAATCATAAGAAGGACTGAGAATACTTGAGGGACAACGTCATACTTTAAAAAAAATTGCAATGCCCGGAATTTTCCATTAATTGCAGCCCCGGACTTTAAATTTTCCCACGCTGGCTGTAAAACTCCCGACCCGACGGAGAAAAGCAGGTACAGTACGTGGAAACCCCGGGATGATCTCCAGAGCCGACGGGCTGGATCTCCCAGGAACAATGAAGCTGGAGCTGCCGACATTGGGGGAACCCCCGTTCGTTACGGAGCTGGAGCTGCCGTCTGTGAAGGAATCCCCGTTCCAGCACAGGTTTGCAGAAACAGCAGATACAGTAAACACAGTACCTGGAAACAAAGGGGAAAGCCTCCATTGTGTCCGGAAACGTGGCCGTCGGGCAGGACTTCAGGTCAGACTGAAGCGCAGGGGACTTCGGCCCCCTCTCCCTACTATCCTACTGGCCAACGTACAGTCCCTTGAAAACAAAGTGGAGGACTTAAGGGCAAGACTGCTTTATCAAAGGGAGCTGAGGGAATGCTCTGTGTTCTGTTTTACAGAGACATGGCTCACTCCCAGCTCCCCAGACTCAGCGGTCCAGCCTGAAGGGTTCTCCATCCACCGTATGGACCGTACACTGGCGTCTGGGAAAGGGAGAGGAGGGGGCGTCTGCCTCGTGGTCAACTCTGCGTGGTGCTCAGGTGTGGCAACTCCTGCTCTCTGCACCTGGAACATCTGGCAGTGAAGTGCCATTCCTTCTACTTCCCAAGGGAATTCACCACGGTCTACATACCACCCCAGGTAGACGTCTGTCTGGCACTGGAGGAGCTGCACGCCGTGGTCAACAAACACCAGACGTCTTACCCCGAGGCATTTACCACCATTGCTGGGAACTTCAATAAGGCAAACCTAAAGAAATCACTCCCTAACTTCTACCAACATGTCTCCTGCTACACCAAAGGAACAAACACCCTCGACCACTGCTACACCACCATCATGAATGCCTATCGTTCTATCCCTCGCCCTCACTTCGGTAAATCCGACCATACCGCGGTGCTGCTTCTTCCTGCCTACAGGCAGCAATTAAAGAGCACACTACCAGAGGTGAGGACAGTACAGAGATGGTCGGGGTGGGGCAGAGGAAATACTCCAGGACTGTTTGGAGTCTGTAGACTGGGCAATGTTCAAGGGCTCGGCAATGGACTTGAATGAATACGCTACAGTCGTTAAGGACTTCATAAAGAAATGTGTGGAGGACTGCATCCCCACATAAAATATTTCCGAGTGTTTCCCAATCAGAAACCTTGGATGAACTTTGAGATCCGCACTCTTCTGAAGACCAGGCACTGGGCATTCATGTCTGATGATACAGTGGTCTACAAAAAGTCCAGATACAACCTTGGTAAGGCCATCAAAAAGGCCAAAAGGGACTTCTGCTCCAAACTGGAGGATGAGACAGATGCTCGGCAGCTGTGGCGGGGCCTGAATGCCATCACAAGGCGAAACTAGGAGGCAGCTCGAATGTCGACGAAACCCTGATGAGCTCAATGCGTTTTACACACGCTTTGATAGGGAGAACACTGATGTGCCTTCCCGAGCCCCCATCCGCTGTGATGTTATTTCAGTCTCAGTCACAGAGGCCGACGTCAGGAAATCTTTCAGAGAGGTGAACCCTCGTAAAGCGCCTGGACCTGATGGTATTGAACACGGTCGTGTTCTAAAAAGCTGTGCGGACCAACTGGCTGGAGTTTTTATGGACATTTTCAACCTCTCACTTTTGAGGTCTGAGGTCTCCACCTGCTTTAAAAGGACATCAATTATACCTGTGCCCAAGAAGAGTAAGGTGACGTGCCTCAATGACTATCGACCAGTGGCACCAACGCCTGTGGTGATGAAGTGCTTTAAGATGTTGATCATGGCGCAAATCAACTCCTACCTCGACAAAAACCCGGACCCACTGCAGTTCGCTTACCGCCACAACAGATCAACGGTGGATGCGATCTTGCTGGCCCGCCACTCCGCTCTGAACCACTTGGACACCAAAAACTCGTATGTTCATTGATTACAGCTCGGCATTTAACACAATCATCCCCTCGAAGTTGGTTACCAAACTTGCAGAACTGGGTCTCTGCGCATCCCTCTGTAATTGGATCCTCGACTTCCTCATTCACAGACCACAGTCTGTTCGTATTGGTGGAAATGTGTCAGCCTCAATAACAATCAGCACGGGAGCACCTCAAAGCTGCGTGCTCAGCCCCCTGCTGTACTCACTCTATACTCATGACTGTGTAGCCGGTCATAGTGCGAACTCCATCATCAAGTTCGCTGACGACACCACTGTTGTGGGACGTATCACTGAAAGGGATGAGTCAGAGTACAGAAGAGAGATCGAGCTACTGTCCATATGGTGCCAGCGCAATAACCTGGCCCTCAACCCCAGCAAAACCAAGGAACTGATTGTGGACTTTGGAAGGAGTAGGATGGGAACCCACAGTCCCGTTTATATCAACGGGCCGATGGTTGAAAGGGTCAAGAGCTTCAAATTCCTGGGCGTGCACATCTCTGAAGATCTTTCCTGGTCTGAGAACACTGATGCTATTATTAAGAAAGCTCATCAGCGCCTCTACTTCCTGAGATTACGGAGAGTCGGTTTGTCAAGGAGGACTCTCTCTAACTTCTACAGGTGCACAGTAGAGAGCATGCTGACCGTTTGCATCGTGGCTTGGTTCGGCAACTTGAGAGCCCTGGAGAGGAAAAGACTACAAAAAGTAGTAAACACTGCCCAGTCCATCATTGGCTCTGACCTTCCTTCCATCGAGGGGATCTACCGCAGTCGCTGCCTCAAAAAGGCTGGCAGTATCATCAAGGACCCACACCATCCTGGCCACACATTCATCTCCCCGCTACCTTCAGGTAGAAGGTACAGGAGCCTGAAGACTGCAACGACCAGATTCAAGAATAGCTACTTCCCCACAGCCATCAGGTTATTAAACTTGGCTCGGACAAAACTTTGAACATTAATAACCCATTATCTGTTATAATGCAAATAACGAGCTAAGTTCCCTCTCTGCCCCCCTCCCGCTCCCTCTCTGCCGCCCTCCCGTTCCCTCTCTGCCGCCCTCCCGTTCCCTCTCTGCCGCCCTCCCGTTCCCTCTCTGCCGCCCTCCCGTTCCGTCTTTGCCCCTCCCGTTGCGTCTCTGCCCCTCCCGCTCCCTCTCTGCCCCTCTCCCGCTCCCTCTCTGCCCCCCATGCCTCTCAGATCCCCCATGGGTCTGCACTTGGTCTTGTAGCTCTATAAAAATGGCATTTAATGAGATGTCTGCCATTTTTGTGCATCTATTTATATGTAAAAGATATTGGATGAAATGTTAACACCTTCAGAATGGGTAAGAGCAGATTTGAGGAGCAATAATCCATAACTATATACATTCAATTCTTACAGTATTGCTTTGCATATATGCCTGATAAACGATACATTTGGGGCACTCAACCAATCTGTTCTGACTTCGAATTATCTATAAAAAAAATTGAAAAACAGATGGGAAAAATACTTGCTATATGTACATAAATGTTCGATTAATATAAGACATAACTTAATCCAATTTAAAATTTTACATAGATTATATTACTCGAAAACTAAACTGAATAAATTTTTTCCAAATGTTTCCCCCATCTGTGATAAATACTTATCTCAAGAAGCTACTATAGTACACTCCTTTGTCTCTTGCATAAAACTTCATAAATTTTGAAATTAAATTTTTGGAATCTTATTTTTGGAAAATTATTTAAAATAAAATTGAACCCCAATACAGAACTGATTATTTTCGGATCAATGGAAGACGGCTGTAAGCTGACTTAGTTCCAAAAGTGCCTCCTTAATTATGGCATAATAACGACAAAAAAACGTATTCCTAAATTCTGGAAAAATGCACGCACACACCAACGCTCAAAATGTGGATTTCAATTATGGCTGAAATGTTACATCTCGAAGATATGAGATTCGTCCTATAAGGCAAATCAGACAAATTCTTAAAGATTTGGTCTCCCTTTCTCGACTTATTACAAGCATATGGTGCAATACAACCATAGAAATTAACTGTTTCAGAACCGGGTGAGGGGTGTGTAAATACACAAAGCAGGTATATTTCTTTTTCTCTTTTCTCTTTTCTCTTTTTGTTTCATCTCTCCCTTTTGTTTTCTTTCTCGGGCTTTATAGCTCTATGGGCTCTTTCTCTCTATTTTTTCATGAACTATTAATATTACTTTATTAAATCTTCTCTTTCTCTCTTTTTCTTGCTTTTGTGACTTTTTTTCTTACTACTAAATTTAAAATAAGAAGTTGTACATGAAATGTATTTTGCTATTCATGTTTTATATTATTGTACACTGCTTCTAATAAAAATATTTAAAAAAAAAACAAGAAAAAAAAAAAATCTATTCTGGAGAATTAGGCTGATATTATACAAAAACTCCTTTCCTGGAATGATTCCAATGATGCTCCAACGTGCCAGATGCTTTAAAAACTCAGCAACTAATAGGAATTGGGAGCAGCCATATCCCATGGCTGTGTCCTTTTTGGACCATTCGCTGTGAGTTAGGAGGAGGCGAAATATGGCATATTAATTTAAAAAATATACGTCATGTTTGTGTGTGATGCAATGAAAGCCTCATACGTGTGATGAATGAACAAATGAATACGTTTATTGACCAAGTATTCACATACAAGGAATTTGCCCCACCCGCATGTGACAACATGATATAAGCACACGTGGTAGTCAGTCAGCAATGAAGTAGACAGGCATTTTCTGATATTACTTATTAGAATTTCATAGCTGCAGTGTGCTCTCCTAGAGATAATAATAAATAGATGGTCAGATAGCAAACAGCTCCATTCAATTCAATTCAATTCAACTTTAATGTCATCGCACAAATACAAGTATGAGTACAACGGAATGCAGTTTTGCGTCAGTCCGTAGTAGTTGTACATAAAGAAAAAAAAAAAAAAAAAAAAAAAAGATCCAGAAAGATAAATTATAGTTTGAAGGAGATATTTTGAGTAAGAAAATTAAACCCTATGAGGAATAAGTTGCGTGTAGGGAAGCCTAGAGTGCAGCAGCTTTACTGTTCCAGGCAGAAATGGAACAACATGAAGGGTCAAACCCCGATTGGAAATATAATCAGCCTAGGATTCGACAATTGAACATGTGAGTCCTCCACACAGTACATGGGAGAGAATGGAAATGGTTTTCATTACTTATAGTATTCAAGGCTCGGATCACATAAATCATGTGCAGGCTCTGAATACTGCTATAAGCACAAGAGGTATATTCTATTAACGGAAATTGCCTCTGAAATCTATTACATATTTACTAATCTGGTATTAACATAGCAAGCCAATAATGTTTCATTCACAGAGGTAATGCAGAAATTGGAGGATTATTTCAATTCACAGCCGTTTGAAATAGAAGAGAGCCACAGGTCTAGCATGAAAAACAGTCGAGGGCCTTATTGTGGCATTAAAAGATTGATTCAGACATTGCAAATTTGAAGTGGCTTATGTTTGATGCTATTGCACAGAAGAAACTCACGAGTGTACTTATACTGGCTTTATTGTCTATGGCACATACAAACTTCAAACCGAATGTTAAATCAACATTGTAAATCTTTGTGTAGCAAGGAACTGAGGATGCTGGTTTATACTAAAGATAGATACAAAATGCTAGAGTAACTCAACGGGTCAGGCTGTATCTCTAGAGAAAAGGTATAGGTGACGTTTCCAATCAAAACCCTTCTTCAGACCATCTGAAGAAGGGTTTCAACCTGAAACGTCACCTATTTTGTGTCTATCTTCTATATTGTAAATCCTATCAAGTTCCCCAATTTCAGGAAGAAGAAAAGCTGGGCAAGCTATAGATGAATGGAGTCTCGATAAAACTTACTCGCTTTGAGTGGACAATACCAAATATGGTGGCATGTAAGGTTGACAAGATTAGTGGTGTCCTCAACTGGGCAACCAAAGACAAACAATACCTGTTACCGGTACTTCAAGATATTTAATCAGAATTATTGAAACCCAAGATGTTGGCAAAACCAGACCAGTCGTGCATAAATGCAAAAATTAAATGCAGAAGATATTATTTCATTATATATTTAGAACAGCACCATGGTGCAGCTGGTAGAGTTGCTGCCACACAGTGCCAGAGACTCAAGTTTGATTCTGACCCCATGGGGTATCATGGCCTACATGGTTGGTATGGGGTTTGCCCGTTCACACTGCCGTATTCCGTCTGCGAGATCTGGTTTCATCCCACATCCCAAAGAAGTGCAGGCTTGAAGATTAATTGGCCTCTGTGAGTTGCCTAGAGTGGATACAAATGGGGAATTATATAGAATTAGTGTGAATGGCTGGCATGGACTCAGTGCACCGAAGTGTCTGTTTTTATGCTGTACCTTTCACTCGGTCAATCATACATGTAGGGGCTTCTATTCTTATACCATGTTAGCACATGGCATTATTTTATCTCTTACAAATTTCCAGTTAACCATGGGCAATATCCTACAAGGCACTTACAGTATGTTGTAGAGTGACCCGCTATTGAGGGAGACAACATTTTGTTGATCCCTATCCCGTCTGAATGCTTCATTGTTATTAAGCACTTGTTCACAATTTCTTACTGCTAGCTTGGTCTTTACTTTCCCAGCATGCTGGATCCCCGTCTTCCTATAGCAAGCAAGTCTACATTGTACCTAGCATGTGTTTTCCAATCTTATTCTATACAGAATAACAATTATAAATCTTTTTAATTGACTTGGAGGAAATACTGTAGCTAATGCTGGCAAGATTGTACCCTTTTTATTAGTTGCCATTGAAGGGGGAGGTTGGCATTCTTCTTGAAATGCTATGGGTTTGAAGAGGCTTTACCCGAATCAGTAGATCCCAGGTGTGATGAGGTACAGTGAAAAGCTTTATTTTGCATGCTATCCAAACAGGTCAGATAATACTATACATAAATACAATCAAGTCAAACCCAAGTACAAGAGATAGAGCAAAGGGGAACATACAGAGTGCAGAATATACTCTCAGCATCGTAGAGCAACAGTTCCAAAGACAAAATCCAATGTCTGTAATGGGACAGAGGTGAATCGCATAGAGTCCTGGTGGATGGAAGGACCGTTCAGAAGCCTGATACCAGAGGGGAAGAAGCTGTTCCTGAGTTTTGTTGCGTAATCGTTCAAGCTTCTGTACTATGGAATGAATGGGGATGAGATAAGTCTTTGATTATGTTATCTGTTTTAGTGAGGCAGCGTGAAGTGTATGGTGGGCAATGGTGGGACGTTTTACCCTCACCTTTCACAGCTTTCTCTTACCAGGTTGCAGCTCGATCTTGCCTTTATCCTCGGAATGGAATGGAATACTTTATTGATACATGTGACAAGGATCAGTGAAATTCCTCACTTGCTTACCAAAGGTATCCTTCTGAAGACATTTCATTCTGCCTTGCCGGAGACTGAGAGCGGAGGCAGAGCAAACAATGGGTTGTTTCAAGGAACTCAGACTTGACCAGGGTGCAGAATGTCACTCATGGCCCAATGAACAATGCATGCTCGATGTATTACTACTGAACCAATCAATATGTAGCCGGTGCCCAACTTTAGTTTGTGCACAAATGAAAGGGGATGAGGTAAGAGGATTATCCTTCTTTGTTCTTAAATGGTTGGACAGGCTAGATGCAGGAAGATTGTTCCCGATGTTGGGGAAGTCCAGAACAAGGGGTCACAGTTTAAGGATAAGGGGGAAATCTTTCAGGACCAAAATGAGGAAAACATTTTTCACACAGAGAGTGGTGAATCTCTGGAATTATCTGCCACAGAAGGTAGTTGAGGCCAGTTCATTGGCTATATTTAAGAGGGAGTTAGATGTGGCCCTTGTGGCTAAAGGGATCAGGGGGTATGAAGAGAAGGTAGGTATGGGATACTGAGTTGGATGATCAGCCATGATCATATTGAATAGCAGTGCGTGCTCGAAGGGCCGAATGGCCTACTCCTGCACCTATTTTCTATGTTTCTATGTTTCAGCTTCATCACAGACTCAGCAAAACTTGTTCCAGTGATGCTGGTCATTTTCTCCTGCATAGAGTAAGGTGAAACCATCATGCCAGTTCAATACTGGGTTGGGAGACGTAAGACACAGCAGATGCTGGAGGCTGGAGCAATAAACAATGTGCTGGATGATCACAGTGGACCAAGAAGCATCTGTGCAAGAAAATGGATAGATTACATTTTGATTCTAGAATGAAAATAAGTTCCGACCCAAAATGACAGTCCAGCTGGTGCTGACGATGGCTGCCATGGTGTACGGCTCCTTGCTGTTTTGTATTTGTTTTTGTTGTGTGTGTGTTTGTGTCGTCTATGAAAATCCCACAAGGATCACTTTCATGAGAGAGGTACTCATTAACATCAGACATACGGTACCTTCAAATATCGATCTAGATTTCACTCACTTGCTGGATTATTTGTACATACTCGTCGGCGGGGCTGTGGCTGTGTTCAAGGTCTTGAGCCAGAGGAGGACCCGTGGGACACACTCTGGAGCACACAGAACTCCAGCAACCAGGATTACGCACACCGCTCCCGAAAATATTCCTTGCAAATCTATATTCTCTCAACAACAAAGTGGACGAACTGCAACTCCTGCGCCAGCCAAACATGGATTTCACTCGAGCCACTGGCCTGTGCTTCACCGAGACCTGGCTGTGTGAGTCGACCCTAGGCAATGCGTTGCAACTGGCTGGCTTTCTCTCGCTGGAGTTTACATCCCCCCTGTGTACGTGAGGCGCAAATGCAACTCGGTGACCAGGTAATGAGGATAGAGAGTGACATCCCGGACTCCATGGTCATTGTTTTGGGGGACTTTAACAAGACTAACCTCAACCGAGAGCTTCCAAAGTACAGACTTCGTGTTACCTGCCCCACCAGAGGGGAGAAAACACTCGATCACCGACATTTCAATCAAGAACGCATATCGCTCTGTTCCCTGGGCGGGTCTGGGTCTCACTGATCATTGTTTAGTTCACCTCATTCCGACCTACAGGCAGAAACTAAAAGCTGCTAAGCCTGTGGTCAGAACAATGAAAAGGTGGATAAGCGAGAGCATTGAAAACCTAAAGCCTTGACTGCACTGATTGGAATGTGTTCAGGATAACAACCACAAGCCTCGATGAGTATACAGACACGGTGACATCATCATATGACAGCTTTTGTGAGGACAGTTGCATTCCCACCAGGACCCGGATCTGGTTCAACAACAACAAACCCTGGTTTACAGAACTCAGACTGCTCCGCCAGTCCAAAGATAAGGCCTATAGGAGAGGGGATGCAGACCTCTACAGGCAGTCCAAGGACAAGCTGAGAAGAGGACTCAGAGCTGCCAAGGAAAGGCACTCTGAGAAGTCGAGGAGCAAATTCTCAGCTAATGACTCTTCTTCAATTTGGAAGGGTTTGCAAGAAATCACCAGCTACAAGAGGAGCAACAATAGAAATTGCGGAGGTGGTGAGGCTACTCAGAAGACAGAGATGCTGGAAATCTCCAGGAGTCACACCAATGTTTACCCCTCTACCCTCAAGCTCTGGGCCGAACATTTGGCACCGGTCTACACAGACATTTTCATCCAGTCCCTGCAAACCTGTACTGCCCTGCCTGCTTCAAAGTCTCCACTATTGTCCCAGTACCTAAATAGACAAGGATTACAGGCCTTAATAACTACAGGCATGACGCACTGACCTCTGTAGTCATGAAGACCCTTGAAAGATTTGTGCTGGCCCAGCTGAAAAATATCACTGGACCCTCTGCAGTTTGCATACCGGGCCAATGGATCAGTGAATGACGCAGTCAACCTAGACCTGCGCTTCATCTTTCCAACACCTAGACTGCCAGGTGATCTATGCAAGGATGTTGTTTGTTGATTGTAGCTCTGCATTCAGCACCATTGAGCCAGAGGTGCTACACTCCAAACTTTCCAAGTTGACTGTGCCTGAACCTCTTTGTCAGTGGATCACCAACTTCCTGACAGACAGGAAGCAGCTGGGAAAGCACATCTTGGACCCACAGACCCTCAGCATAGGAGCACCGCAAGGCTGCTTACTCTCCCCACTCCTTTACTCTCTCTACACCAACGACTGCAACTCCACAGACTCCTCTGTCAATCATCTCAAGTTTGCGGATGACACAACCCTGATTGGACTGATCCAGGATTGGGAGGAATCTGCTTACAGACAGGAAGTGACACAGCTGGCATCCTGGTGCCTTCGTAACAACCTAGAGCTCAATACACTTAAGACGGTGGAATTGATAGTAGACTTTAGGAGAGCTCCCTCTCCCCTCTCCCCACTCACCATCAACAACAGCACAGTCACATCTGTTGAGTCCTTTAAGTTCCTTGGAACCATCATCTCCAAGGGAGGGGGGGGGGACATCATCAACTCCACTGTCAAAAAGCCCAACGGAGGATGTACTTCCTGCGGCAGCTGAAGAAACACAATCTGTCACAGGCAATGATGGTCCAATTCTACACGGCCATCGTAGAGTCTGTCCTCACCTTCTCCATCATGGTCTGGTTTGGCTCAGCCACCAAGCACGACATCTGGAGGCTGCAGCTAATTGTTTGATCAGCTAAGAAGGTTATTGGCTGCAACCTTCCCCCCATTGATGAACTGTACGTTGCAAGAGCCAGGAAGCGAGCGGGCAAGATCATCTCTGACCCCTCTCACCCTGGCCACAAACTCTTTGAAGCATTTCCCACTGGAAGACAACTCCAGACTGTCAAAGCCGCCAGAGCCATTCATGAAAACAGCTTTTTTCCACGAGTAGTAGCTCTACTCAACAGCCAAGAAGTCTGTAGCCTCCTTTTACTCTGGTATTTTATTTCATTCACATGTTTAAACTATAATGTTTTATTCTTAATGTTTGAACATTTTATTCTTAATGGCTTACTGTATGTCGTGTTGTTACTTGCGAGCAGAGCAACAAGGCAAATTCCTTGTATGTGTACATACTTGGCCAATAAACGTATTCATTCATTCATTCAAATTTAATCTATCATAAATTCATAAATTGCAGGAGCAGAATTAAGTCTTTCGGCCCATTCAACCATTGCTGATCTATCTCTCCCTCTCAACCCCATTCTCCTGCCTTCTCTCCATAACCTCTGACACCTGTACTAATCAAGAATCGATCAATCTCTGCCTGAAAAATATCCATTGGCCTCCACAGCCTTCTGTGGCAAAGAATTCCACAGAATCAACACCCTCTAATGAAAGAAATTCCTCCTCATTTCCTTCCTAAAAGTACATCCTCTTATGCTGAGGCTATACTGCTGCTCCTAGACCTTCCCACTAGAGGAAACATCCTCTCCACATCCGCTCTATCCAGGCCTTTCATTTTACGGTAAGTTTCAATGAGGACCATCTTATCTTTCTAAACTCCAGTGAGTACATGCCCAGTGCCGTCAAACACTCATCTTATGTTAACCTAACGTTCTTGGGATCATTCCCGAAAACCTCCACTGGACTCTCTCCAGTGCCAGCACATCCTTCCTGTGATATGGGGCCCAAGATTGCTGACAATACTCCAAATTCAGTCTGACCAGTGCCTTATAGCATTAATTTTCCATTTCACTCCACACATGCTGCCTGATCTCTTGAGTTGCAGAAATACTGGGCATTTTGAAAGTGTGTACAAGCTATAAAATGTGAGCGTGTGACTATCATGTGTGCAAAATGTGTAAAAGTGTTTTGAAGCATATGTATTTAGGTCAGCGTCCAGCTGAGGGACATGGTTGACCTTATGTATGAAGGGCAACATTTTTTTAAATCTTGGGAGACACGCAGATGTGAGGAAAATATGTGAAAAGAGCAAAGAATGGCAGCATCTGTGATTTGTTCATCATATTTCAATGCAGAATCATTATATGTAATAATATTTACCGGGACATTAACATTTAAATAAAGGAAATTCCATGAGACTGAAATTTCTTATGCAATGAAAATGGTTTTAGATAATGGTGTACTATAGATGTTGCATACTGACCTTATCTTGATAAACTGATGATCTTTGCAATCAGTCAGGCTGAGTGCAACCTGCCTAATTCTTTCCTTAGAAGATGAAAACACCGAGGCTCTGTAACCTTGAGCTATTTTATACATCTCTTAGTCATTGGTCACAAAATAGAACTGAAAAAAGACTTTGACCAGGCAACATTCATATATTCAAGGCCAAGAGTGCTTAGTGACATCAGAAATGATATAGAACAAGTCACGGGAAGAGAGCAAAAGATAAACTAGCCATTAAATATATTAACATGCATAAAACATGTCACGATTCAGCAAAAATATAATACATTTTCATATTCCCTTGCCTTGAGTTGTAAAATTAGGGACTGAATTTTGATTGGGGTGCTCTGGATCATCTTCTGTAACTTCAACAGAATAGATATGGTTAGTTGAGAGAAATAAATGAAACAAGCTCACAGCATTTTAAAGGGATTTTCATAAAGTTCTTCCATAACATTATGCAGGTCGAACTGAAGAACTTCCTAGCTATTTCTTACTCTCTCCATTTGTTCATTTTTATTCTGTTACCTGTTATAAAAATCAAAAATACAAACTTATTTTCTTTAACAATTTTGAGCTACAGCACGCTGGTGCCCCCAAGACAATTCTATACCAGATTATATTTAACTACTCACTAATAGGTTTCTGACAATGCCGTATACAGTCCAAATTGTGTAATTGGATGCAGAATACATTTGCAGCAGTTTCCTGTACTTATTTAAAAGTTGATTGTCCAATTGTTGGTAATATTTTGGAAACATAGAAAATAGGTGCAGGAGTAGGCCATTCGGCCCTTCGAACTTGCACCACCATTCAATATGATCATGGCTGATCATCCAACTCAGTATCCCGTACCTGCCGTCTCTCCATACCCCCTGATCCCTTTAGCCACAAGGGCCACATCTAACTCCCTCTTAAATATAGCCAATGAACTGGCCTCAACTACCTTCTGTGGCAGAGAATTCCAGAGATTTCTCTGCACATTTTGTTCTGTTTTAATGTTTAATTTTGCAAACACTGTCATATTCGCTATTATAATTACCATGTACCGTTGTTATCATAGCATATGTTATGCAAAATCATTTTTCAGGGATACCTACATTACCATAAAAATGTATTCGTAAAATTTTGGGGCATTTTTGGATGGGGCCAAAATTAAAGGGAAAGGTTTTGCCTTAAATAGAAGTTTTCTTTCTGCTGTCTGTATTTCCATGCTTTTAATAAAATTTGAAGCATGGTACAGGATGTTATTTAGTTTTAGTTTAGTTGAGAGATACGGCGCGGAAACAGGCTCTTCGGCCCACCAAGTCCATGCTGACCAGCGATCCTCGATGATGTTAATGAAATTGATATTTCAAAGCTCTAATTATATTTTAGAATATTAACAAAGTTAATACAAGAAACTTAAGAGTATTTTATAGCTACGTGAACTATTTCTAAAAGACCAATTTCCAAAAACAAGGAGGAATTGTCATACACTGATGTGTCTAATACACCCACTATAATGGAAATTGAAAACATGTTTGAAGATTAATTCGAGAATCCCATCATTGTTTTGGGAAGATGTGCTTGAAGGAAGGAAGTGATGATGAAGGCATGGTGGAGCAGCAGCAGTAGAGTTGCTGCCTTACAGTGCTTGAAGCGCCAGAGACCCTGGCTCGATCCCGACTATGGGCGCTGCCTGTACAGAGTTTGTACGTTCTCCCTGTGACCTGGGTGGGTTTTCTCTGAGATTTTTGGTTTCCTCCCACACAACAAAGATGTACAGGTGTGTAGGTTAATGGCTTGGTATAAATGTAAAATTGCCCCTAGTGTGTGTAGGATAGACAGAGTTGACGTGGATAAGCTTTTTCCATTGAGAGCAGGGAAGATTCAAACAAGAGGACATGATTTGAAAATTAAGGGACAAACGTTTAGGGGTAACATGAGGGGGGACTTCTTTACTCAGAGTGGTAGCTGTGTGGAATGAGCTTCCAGTGAAGGTGGTGGAGGCAGGTTCGTTTTTATCATTTAAAAATAAATTGGATAGTTATATGGACGGGAAAGGAATGGAGGGTTATGGTCTGGGTGCAGGTAGATGGGACTAGGGGAGAATAAGTGTTCGGCACGGACTAGAAGGGCCAAGATGGCATGTTTCCGTGCTGTAATTGTAAAATTACTAGAATGTTGCCTGGGTTTCAGCAACTAAGTTACAGAGAAAGTTGAACAAGTTAGGGCTTTATTCTTTGGAGCGCAGAAGGTTAAGGGGGGACTTGATAGAGGTTTTTTAAAATGATGAGAGGGATAGACAGAGTTGACGTGGAAAAGCTTTTCCCACTGAGAGTAGGGAAGATTCAAACAAGGGGACATGACATGAGAATTAAGGGACTGAAGTTTAGGGGTAACATGAGGGGGAACTTCTTTACTCAGAGAGTGGTAGCTGTGTGGAATGAGCTTCCAGTGAAGGTGGTGGAGGCAGGTTCGTTTTTATCATTTAAAAATAAATTGGATAGTTATATGGATGGGAAGGGAATGGAGGGTTATGGTCTGAGCGCAGGTATATGGGACTAGGGGAGATTATGTGTTCGGCACGGACTAGAAGGGTCGAGATGGCCTGTTTCCGTGCTGTAATTGTTATATGGTTATATGGTAATTGTTATATGGTTATATGGTTAATGTGCGGGAATCATTGGTCGGCACAGACTCGCTGGGCCGAAGGGCCTGTTTCCATGCTGTAACTCTAAACTAAACTAAACTAAAAGAACTATTAACTATGCCTCCAAAGTGTCTTCTAGTTAGGAGCATGTGTGACAGCTGAATTTGTGTCTTTGTTTATTTTTTCCATTTCTGTTAATTTCACAGATATTAGAACATAGAACATAAGGGGGTGAATCTATGGAATTCATTGTCTCAGACAGCTGTGGGGGCCCAGTCATTGGGAATTTTAGGTGGATTGATAGATTCTTGATTAGTCAGAGCATCAAAAGTTATGGGGAGAAGGCAGGAAAATGGGACTGAGATGGAAAAATAGATCATCCATGATCGAATGGCAGGGTAGACTCGATGGCTTATTTTGCTCCTATGCACAGCGGCGTGGTGGCGTAGCTGCCTTACAGTGCCAGGAACCCGGGTTTCATCATGACTACAGGTGCTGTCTGTACTGCATTTGTTCGTTCTCCCCGTCACCTGTGTGGGTTTCCTCCGGGTGCTCCAGTTTTCTCCCACACTCCAAAGACATACAGATTTGTAGGCTGATTGTCTTGGTAAAATTGTAAATTGTCCCCAGTGTGTGTAGGATAGTGTTAGTGTGCGGGGATCGATGGTCGGCTTGGACTCGGTGGACTGAAGAGCCTTTTATCGCGCTGAATCTCTAAACTAAACTAAACTAAACTAAACTAGATGCAGGAAGATTGTTCCCGATGTTGGGGAAGTCCTGAACAAGGGGTCACAGTTTAAGGATAAAGGGGAAATCTTTTAGGACTGAGATGAGGAAAAAAACATTTTTTACGCAGAGAGTGGTGAATCTCTGGAACTCTCTGCCATATAATGTAGTTGAGGCCAGTTAATTTGCTATATTTAAGAGGGAGTTAGATGTGGCCCTTGTGGCCAAAGAGATCAGGGGGTATGGAGAGAAGGCAGGTACAGGATACTGAGCTGTATTGAATGGCGGTGCAGTCTGGAGTGGGCCGAATGGCCCACTCCTGCACCTATTTTCTATGTTTCTATGTTTTTATGTATGTGATATCTCTACATAACTAAATGTCTTACATTCTTATGGGTTCAAGGTACAGCATGGGTGTAGACCCTACAGCCCACAATACCTATTGCAACCATGATGCCAATTTAAATTACACACCTTTCTGAACATGTTCTAGATCTCTCAATTGCCTTTTATATATCGCATCATCTATCATCTCACAGGATGCATGTCAAAACCCAGTGTGCAAGTTAACTAAACAATTACACAATACAGTAAATGTATAGATTAGTATTTGTAAATGACTATGGCACGTTAGCAGCAATTGCAAATGATCATTATTAAGATTGTCATTCACAATTAGTTCATTTCATTTTCTGCAGCAGTGAATTAAAAAAAAAAATCATTACTGTTTAATATCTATCTTCAGTGCCAAGAGCCTGAACCACATTATGTGACTCTTTGGAAATAAGTTATAGCTTTGCACCTGGTGCCTGCAGTGAGGGAAAAGGACAGAGTGTGCAACTTTTTATTTATGTGATTACAGGCTGTGCCCTTGGACTGATTTATTTCTGTAGCTCTCGTATGTGTGAAGGCAATTTATTTCTGCCTTTGTCCACCTGCAGTGGTTTACGAGATCACAATTTAATGTTTATCCATCAGTAACTTTATTGCAGATCCACTGCACTCCTTGTTTCAAACATCACAGTGTGGATTAATATCCGTCGTCTTCCATCACAAAGTCTCACAGAAAATTCTTCCCCTTTATTTTCAAAGGCTCCATGACCTCATTACTCTTATTTCTGTAAATTCCCGCTGAATCCTTTGAAAAATTTGTGCTTCCCCAATCTTGGCATTTTGTGCATCCTGACGTTTAATCACGACACCACTGAGGGAATATCAAGGTCTTAACACGTATCTCTTGAACCAAGCTTTCACACTTCTGCCCTAATAGCGCATGTGGCTCTATATCAAATTTAGTTTGATAGTGCCTGAGTGAGGTGCCCTGTGATGTCCTTCTGCATTAATGACTCGTTATAACTACAAGCTGCAGTCAACTTGAACTCGCAGTTACACTCAGTACACCAACGTATATTGGGAATATGCCTGAAACGGTCAATGCTTTAATTGGGAGGAAGCGATACAGACTATCACCAAAACAAAATCAACTTATTCACCCATGATTTTAATTAAGGATAGCGAAAGATTCAATAAATTAATGCAATGAACCTCTGTGGCCCAGTACTAACACTCTGGTGATGTGAGAACTTCACTTTGGTTCGGTGCGGGGGAGGATTGATGATGTGCTATAAGAATACACAAGGAGATAGGGGCTGGAGTAGGCCACTTCGCCTTTCAGACTTGCTCTGTATTTCAATGTGATCATGGCTGATCCTCATCTCCTCTCTGTGCCAGTACTCCAAAGTACTCTATTCCTCAAATTTTGGACAATAGAAAATAGACAATAGGTGCAGGAGCAAGCCATTTGGCCCTTCGAGCCAGCACCGCCATTCAATGTGATAATGGCTGATCATCCCCAATCAGTACCCCGTTCCTGCCTTCTCCCCATATCTCCCGGCTCCGCTATCTTTAAGAGCCCTATCTAGCTCTCTCTTCAAAGCACATTTTCCATTCATTAGGTTTATCTTCTGTAGATAATTGCCAAGTAGAACTCAGTGCTTCTTGGACTGGTGTAAAATGATCACCGTAGGTAAATGCAACACACCTTTGCATATGAATGTATAGTAGGGGTCTGAGATCGCATCCTTGTTGGGATGTTGAGAATTATTGTGGAGGAGGTGTTGTCACCAATCCTCACTGATTGTGGTCTATGGGTCAGAAAGTAAATGATCCGGTGGTGGGGTGTGGGGTGGGGTGGGGGGTGGTGCTGATTCCTAGGTCCAGCAGTTATGGTATTGAATTCAAGATTCAAGATTCAAGAGATTCAAGATAGATTTAATTGTCACGTGTGCCTGATGGCACAGTGAAATGAATTTCCATACAGCCATACAATAAAAATCAGTTGCAGTTGCAGTTACAGTTGATAAATAGGAGTCTAATGTAGAACATGCAAACTCCACATAGATAGGTCCCAAAGTCAGGATCGATCTCTGGTCTTTAGCATTGTTAGGCAGCAGCTCTACCAGCTGCAGGACTCTGCTTAGCACATCTGCAATATTTCTTCATTTTGATCATAATTTGCCCTTTAGATTCTTTGTACAGAAATTTAAACCTTACATATTGAAGGTAATCCAAGTTGAACTTTCCAACATTAAGCTTTCCCTAAACCTCTCTATATCCCTTTGTGGAGTTCAAATATCCTCATTGCGACAAGCCTCCCATCTATTTTACAATCTCTCAATAAGAGGTGACTGCAATCAATGACCATTGGCTGTGCTTTCCTCTCTTTGGATGCTGCTTAATCCGCTGCATACAGCACTTTCTGTTTATATTTAAGTAAATGATTTACCATTAATTCAATATGGTGAATTATCACATGAATAATCCATGAATGCTGATAAATGAAAGAACACTGTTCGAATTTTATTTATTTTCCTGTCACTTTTAAATAGTTTATTCCAAATACTGTACAAGGTCATTCCAATTAAAAGTCAATCAATAAAAGGCAATTTCCGCACCGCAGCCATTTCTAAACTTTCTCCCAGTTCTTTCATGAAACAATGACAGAGGAGATGTAATTCTCAGAATTACAATGCATATTTGGAACTATTTTGTTAAGAATAAAATTGCTTCCTCACAATAAGAATCGCAGTGTCCACCATTCATTTAACAATTCTCAACAAACGCACAAGCAGTTGCGAATACTGATAGGAGTGTCCAGAAACCCCTTTAACATGAAACATTGTGACCTTTTCACAACATCAATAGTGTGCAAGAAAATTATCCATTTGCTCCAGTGTCGTGTCTGAAATATTTATTTGAAAAAATGTTCAGCCATTCATTTCTCTGATCAGCAGATAGAATATATCATTTGGAAGTCATAAATTCCATGACCCAAAACCTTCTGGATTCCCTCCACTTTATCATTACTGCAGGGTTGGATAAAAGTCTGGCCTGATTGTATAGATTCATTGCATTTCCACAGGCATTTGATTGGTGCTCAGTAGCACATTTGTCAGTCACCTCTAACTTTCAGTGAATGACTCCGAGATTGTCAGAATTCATCCAATTTCCAGTCAGAAGGCAATTTCCATTGTGTAAGAGAGAACTGCAGATGCTGGTTTATACCTGGGTCTGAAGGTGAGTTCCGACCTTAAATAAAATCCTTTTCTCCAGAATGCTGCCTAACCCGTTGAGTTACTCTGGCATTTTGAATCTATCTTTGGCAATTTCGATTAATTCCTGCTGTTTACAATATCTGGACTTTTGAAATTAAAAGTAAATGATAATACGTTCAGCATATTTCATGGGACATTAACATGAAATAAACAAATTTGATGGAGATTCAGTTAGACTCAGGTAATAATCCTTCTAGTATATATTTTTTAGCTCTCAATAACTTTATGGTACCTTTATGAGTTGAACACATCAGCAAACATTCACCTTTCCCTGTAGTCCCTCCGGTCAGACTGGAACATCCTTTTAGTATCGTATTATGTCGACAATAGGGGGAAAAAAAAAAATTTCAGCAGAGAAAGAAGGTAAAGAAGAGGAAATAATTAATATAAAAGACACGTTCAAACGTTGTTCATTATTTCAGTATTTCAACACCCCATGTAATTTACATTAAATAATCCATACATGTGGCAGATGGGGCTCGTCAGCCTGGGAAGGCAGTCCATCTAGGAGGGGGAAAACTCTGATTTAAAACCTCCACTGCCTTGTGGCCATATCCAGTCATGGAAAAGGCTCCTGGAGTAAACCTCAAGAAAATCCGGAGTCGGAGCCCCTAAGGCAGTTCGTCGTTGTCTACAACCTCGCTCTGGCAGCTCCTGCGATGGCGCTGGTGCCAAACTGTAACGGCCCTGCTGTTCCTTTGGATCGAACAGTGACGTGGAGAGGGGGAACGTGCTGCATGGGCAACAGCCTGTCCTCCATATGACATCGCCTAGGCTTGCATCTGACCACACATCACCTGCAAACTAGGATGCATCACCCATGGTCAGTCATGACCGAAGGGGGCTAGTACAATCCATACTACAAAACCACCAGAACATAGTTGTTCAGCTACAAATAGCAGAATACTAATTAGCAATTTATATCTGTTACAAAAATGTCCTGTCTAATTCCGCTACAGGGTACATTGCAGTAAAATGCATTTATAGCAGATAAGTGCAATTCCAGGCCCTGCTGACTCAAGCAGATTGAGTACAGCACATGTTGAATGAATGTTGATAGTAGTGACAGTGTTGCTAATGTTTACTTTTGTCCGATGTAGTAGGTGCAAAGTTACCTTTCCTGGGTTTGGCATGTTAAGTTGCCACCTCCAACTACCCCATTCTAAACAGCAACCCTATGACCACTTTAAGGTGAAAGGGGCAAAGATTAAATGAGATGTGCGGGGCAAGTTTTTTCACACAGAGGGTGGGTCCACCACTGGAGATCCTTCTTTCCTGTGGCTATCAAACTGCACAACTCCTCCTCCTTCTGTCGTGAGGTAGACTGAGGTAGAGGCGGATACAATAATGGCATTTAAGAGATTTTTGTATTGGCATTTGGATACATAGTGAATGGAGGACTATGGGTAATCTGCGTGTTTGACACAGACGTTGTGGGCCAAAGGGGCTGATCTTCTGCTGTACAGTTCTATGTTCTATTTTCTAAAACATTTAAAGAGGCTGATTTAATTCAAAAATATGTAAATTAACTGCACACTTAACCTCAACAGCTGCTCCTCTCCATTGAAATGACTGGACTTGCAAAACCTGCACCAGGTCTAATCCAGCACAGTTTCAATAGGTGGATTATTCAACAACAGTGATGGGGAATTGCACACATTGTAAATCTGCCCTTGACCTCTTTGTTGAATCCAACTTTGAAGTATAGTCGGCAAACGCAATGAAAGAACAGTCAACAAACTCGGGATTTCCATGCTTGCCTTTGCTGTTGTATCAACCCTGTAAAGTGGAGAAATTTGCCAATGACGACAGGGCCTCTGATGACAGGTTCTGAGCCCAGCGGTGGACCACTTTCATGACCTTTAGACAGACATTTACAGCCATCTCTAATACAGCCATTTGTATTATCTAAATGGTGACCGATTAGGAAAAGGGGAGATGCAACAAGACCTGGGTGTCATGGTACACCAGTCATTGAAAGTAGGCATGCAGGTGCAGCAGGCAGTGAAGAAGCGAATGGTATGTTAGCATTCATAGCAAAAGGATTTGAGTATAGGAACAGGGAGGTTCTACTGCAGTTGTACAGGCTCTTGGTAAGACCACACCTGGAATATTGCGTACAGTTTTGGTCTCCAAATCTGAGGAAGGACATTATTGCCATAGAGGAAGTACAGAGAAGGTTCACCAGACTGATTCCTGGGATGTCAGGACTTTCATATGAAGAAAAACTGGATAGACTCGGCTTTTTCTCGCTAGAATTTAGGAGATTGAGGGGGGATCTTATAGAAACCTACAAAATTCTTAAGGGGTTGGACAGGCTAGATGCAGGAAGATTGTTCCCGATGTTGGGGAAGTCCAGGACAAGGGGTCACAGCTTAAGGATAGAGGGGAAATCCTTTAGGACCGAGATGTGAAAAACATTTTTCACACAGAGAGTGGTGAATCTCTGGAACCCTCTGCCACAGAAGGCAGTTGAGGCCAGTTCATTGGCTATATTTAAGAGGGAGTTAGATGTGGCCCTTGTGGCTAAAGGGATCAGGGGGTATGGAGAGGTGGCAGGTACGGGATACTGAGTTGGATGATCAGCCATGATCATATTGAATGGCGGTGCAGGCTTGAAGGGCCGAATGGCCTACTCCTGCACCTATTTTCTATGTTTCTATGTTTCTGTGTATGTGATATCTCTCCATATCACACATACAGGTAATGAAAGACTGACATGAGTGTAGGAAGAACTGCAGATGCTGGTTTACACCAAAGATAAACACAAAATGCTGGAGTAACTCAGCGGGACAGGCAGCATCTCTGGAGAGAAGGAATTGGTGATGTTTTGAGTCGAGACCCTTCTTCAGACTGAGAGTGAGGAGAGGGAAACTAGAGATATGGAGGGGTAAGGTGTGTAAACGACAGATCAAAGCAGGCGATGATCAAAGTGACAGATCCATGCAGCTTATCGTACTTATATCTGATGGTTTAGCCTTTACATTGCATATACTTCCTATTGGCTAATTACATCTTAGCAAAGATGATCACATTAAATATCAAGCTTGGGAACTGCGATTATAATATTGATGATACAATTAACAAGAGTCTATAGTTCAAGTGGATTTCTAGTTTCCAACTGTAAGTCATACTGTTTACATAATCTCATCTTGAGAACATGTTATTGCTTGTCAATATATTGGAATTTTGCAGCAATAAATCTCCCCTATGCTCATGGATGTATTGTGTTGCACAGAATGGAAATAGGTCCATTGACCCATTTTGTCTGTGCTCATCATCAGGCATGTATTTACACTATTCCTAAACTAATCCTGTTTTATTCTCCCCAGGTTCCTATCATGATACAAAAGTGGGTGGTTTTGCAGATAGTGAAGAAGGTTTTGAAAAATTGCAGCGGGATCTTGATCGATTGGCCAGGTGGGCTGAGGAATGGTGGATGGAATTTAATACAGAGAAAAGTGAGGTGTTGCATTTTGGGAAGTGTAACATGGGCAGGACCTATACAGTGAACGGTGGGGCTCTGGGGAGTGTTGTAGAGCAGTGGGATCTAGGAGTGCAGGTGCATGGTTCCTTGAAGGTCGAGTCGCAGGTAGATAAGGTGGTCAATAATGCTTTTGATACATTGCAGGAGTGCAGGAGGATGAGGGGTGATCTTATAGAGGTGCATAAAGTCATGAGAGGAATAGATCGGGTAGATGCATAGAGCCACTTGCCCAGAAGAGGTGAATCGAGGACCAGATGACATAGGTTCAAGGTGAAGGGGAAAAACTAATAGGTACAGGATACTGAGTTGGATGATCAGCCATGATCATATTGAATTGGCGGTGCATGCTCGAAGGGCAGAATGGCCTACTCCTGCACCTATTTTCTATGTTTCTATGAATACTCCTACTCTTTGCTTTTAGCTTTTCTATTAGAAAAGCTAAAAGCAAAGAGTAGGAGTAAACGGGTCCTTTTCACAATGGCAGGCAGTGACTAGTGGGGTACCACAAGGCTCAGTGCTGGGACCACAGCTATTTACAATATATATTAATAATCTGGATGAGGGAATTGAAGGCAATATCTCCAAGTTTGCGGATGACACTAAGCTGGGGGTCAGTGTTAGCTGTGAGGAGGATGCTAGGAGGCTGTTAGGTGACGGATAGGTTGGGTGAGTGGGGCAAATGCATGGCAGATGCAGTATAATGTGGATAAATGTGAGGTTATCCACTTTGGTGGCAAAAACAGGAAAGTAGACTATTATCTGAATGGTGGCCGATTAGGAAAAGGGGAGATGTAACAAGACCTGGGTGTCATGGTACACCAGTCATTGACAGTAGGCATGCAGGTGCAGCAGGGAGTGAAGAAAGAAAATGGTATGTTAGCATTCATAGCAAAAGGATTTGAGTATAAGAGCAGGGAGGTTCTACTGCAGTTGTACAGGGTCTTGGTGAGACCACACCTGGAGTATTGCGTACAGTTTTGGTCTCCTAATCTAAGGAAAGACATTCTTGCCATAGAGGGAGTACAGAGAAGGTTCACCAGACTGATTCCTTGGATGACAGGACTTTCATATGAAGAAAGACTGGATAGGCTCGGCTTGTACTCACTAGAATTTAGAAGATTGAGGGGGGATCTTATAGAAACTTACAAAATTCTTAAGGGGTTGGACAGGCTAGATGCAGGAAGATTATTCCTGATGTTAGGGAAGTCCAGAACAAGGGGACACAGTTTAAGGATAAGGGGGAAGTCTTTTAGACAAATTCATTTCACTTGCACTTTATGTGCAATGTGACGAATAAAACTGATTGTTGTTGTTGATTGTTTTTAGGACCGAGATGAGAAAATAATTTTCTACACAGAATCTGTGGAATTCTCTGCCACAGAAGGTAGTTGAGGCCAGTTCATTGGCTATATTTAAGAGGGAGTTAGATGTGGACCTTGTGGCTAAAGGTATCAGGGGATATGGAGAGAAGGCAGGTACAGGATACTGAGTTGGATGATCAGCCATGATCATATTGAATGGTGGTGCATGCTCGAAGGGCAGAATGGTCTACTCCTGCACCTATTTTCTATGTTTCTATGAATCTGAGGGGTAACATTTTCACACAAAGGGTGGTAGGTGGATGGAACAAGCTGCCAGAGGAGGTAGTTGATGCTGGGACTATCCCAACTTTTAAGAAGCAGTTAGACAGATACATGGATAGGATAAGTTCGGAAGAATATGGTCCAAACGCAGGCAGGCGGGACGTGTAGCTGGGACATGTTTGCCGATGTGAGTTAGTTATATCGAAAGGCCTGTTTCCACACTGTATCACTCTATGACTCTAACTACTGCCCTGGTGGGCGGCACATTGGTGCAGTGGTAGACTTGCTGTTTACAGCCCCAGAGACCCAGGTTCGATCCTGACTACCGGTCCTGCCTGTACAGACTTTGTACGTTCTCCCCATGACCTACGTGGATTTTCTCCGGGAGCTCCAGTTTCCTCCCACATTCCAAAGACATACAGGTTTGTATGATAATTGGCTTGATAAAATTGTAAAAATTGTCCCTAGTGTGTGTAGGATAGTGTTTGTGTGCAGGGGTTACTGATCGGCGTAGACTCGGTAGGCCAAAGAGCAGGTTTCTGTGTTGTATTGCTAAAATAATCTAAACTGAACATCCTACCAGGCACCTCAACATCAGGGATGAGTTAGTGGCAAGGGCTGTACCACCACTCTTTTCCCCACGAGAAACTAGGGAGTACATTTTCAGTATCTGAAGTAATCTCTTGTTCAGAAGATCCATTGTGATCAGAGTCACACCTTTAGGTGGGCTAACCTTTTCCCCAGCACCTCATATTCCGTTTGGGGAGTCTGCACCCCGGGGGCATGAACATCGAATTCTCCCAATTTTGTTAGTCCTTGCTGTCTCCTCCCCTTCCTCAGCTCCCCTGCTGTCTCCTCCCACCCTCCAGCCTTCTGGCTACTCCTCCTTTTCCCTTTCTTGTCCCCACCCACCCCCACCCCCGATCAGTCTGAAGAAGGGTTTCGGCCCGAAACGTTGCCTATTCCCTTCGCTCCATAGATGCTGCTGCACCCGCTGAGTTTCTCCAGCTTTTCTGTGTAACCTTCGATTCTCCAGCATCTGCAGTTCCCTCTTAAACACCTAACCTTTTCCTTTGTTTACTATAGAGAATGTTGGAGATATGGGATATAAAATTGATCAGATAACACAAACTCTGCCATGGCTGTGGTTAGACTAATCTTAATACAGAGAAGAACAAAGCTCTGATGATACCCTGTTGATGCTCACTCGTTTAAAAAAATTATGTTTGGTGGGATTAATGTGATATACAGGTGGATTATGCCAACTCAAAGAGATAACTAATATGGTGGAGGTTTGTCCAGTCCAGTCATTCCTCTGATCCTAAAAAAACCCATGCCAGAACGTTTCTGAGACTTAAACATGTAATTTGAGAATTAAGAAATTAGGAAAAAATGCAGAGTTAAGAGAAAAGCTATTTCACTTAAAGGATATTAGCCATATGGAATGCATTAGTAGGGAAGCCTATTCAAACAAACAGGATAAATGTACTCTGTCGACAGCTAGGCATGTTTCTGTAGAACGAGGTGATTGATGGATTTGGTGTACAAGCATGGAATTAACATCAATCAAAATAAAGGCAGGTTTATTGACCAAAGTGGCATTTTCTTGTTGCTCTTACAATTACTTGTCCACATCCTCATACTCATGGTAATTAACCACCACTCAATGATTATAGCATGGTCATTAATGTCACATTGTTAATGTCAGAAGATGCATTAAAAATTCTGACTATCTCAATAACTTTATGTTCCACAAAATCTTGCATTTTGTGCACCATTGATTTCCTTCATTGCATTTTTTTTGAGGCCATGCCTTCAGTTGCCTAGGCCTGTAGACTGATAATCTATACATAACTCCAACTCTGATCTTGTGCTTTTCCAGTTTGCGTGGATTGGTCTCTTCCCCGGTCACTCCCCGGGATGGTCTGCCTCTTCCTGCGCCCATCGCGTCTTTACTGGAGATGAGGATGGCCGGCGGAGGTCTCCAACCGGACACGATTTTCGGAGGGACCGGAAGCAGGCCAGCCCAGCCCGGCGTTGGAGATTTCGCCAAACGGAAAGCAGAGAGTCTGATCCCGGTGGAGGAGAGCATCCTGAGCCCGCTGTGAGTCCCAAATGCACAGCCAATGCAACGCCCCGCAGCTCCAGCCCCTTCCCCTCTGCTCACCTTCGCTGGCTCCTGCCACCCTAACCCTTGATACCCCCTCTCCCATGTCTCTTTCCCCGTCTTTTCTCTGAGCTCTCCGGGCCGGGGCAAGAATCTGAGGCTCTAAGGGCGCCAACTGCTGAAAGATGGGAGAGGAGCAGCAACCTCGAGATCCTGGGGAGGTGAGGAGGGAGTGTGGGATAGAGGGAGAGGAGGGAAGGGAGAGATGGAGGGAGGGAGTGACTGAGGGTTGGGAAAAGGAGAGGTGAGGGAGGGATTGTGGGAGGGGAGGAGAAGAGGATAAAGATGAGGAAGGTGGTGAGGAAGGAGAGTGGGAGAGGAGGGGGTAGAGGGAGAGGAGGGGGGAGTAGTAGAGGGGGAAGTGTGGGAGGTAGGGAGTGGGGAATAGAGGAAGAGGGGGTC
Source organism: Leucoraja erinaceus (assembly GCF_028641065.1). Classification (NCBI taxonomy): domain Eukaryota; kingdom Metazoa; phylum Chordata; class Chondrichthyes; order Rajiformes; family Rajidae; genus Leucoraja; species Leucoraja erinaceus. The sequence continues at coordinate 96,678,612 of NC_073379.1, read as the reverse complement.
AGTGGGGGTGAGGAGGGATAGTGGGGAGGATAGGGGAGGTGAGGATTGGGATAGAGAGATAGGAAGGAGGTATGGAGAGGAGAGGAGAGGATTTATGGAGGGAGGGAGGGAGTGACTGAGGGTAGGGGAAAGGACAGGGAAAGAGATGTGAGGGAGGGATTGGGGAGGGGAGGAGGAGAGGAGAAAGAAGAGGGAGGGTGAAGAGGTGGGGGAGAGAGTGCTAGTGATGAGGGGAAATGAGCTGCGCCTGTGCAATTGGGGGCTATGGTTGAGTGGTGGAATATTGCATTGGGGGACCAAGCCTCCTGTGTGACAGGGACCCAATTGGTCCCACCTAGTCTCGTCACTTCTAAAGCTCACGGTCTCCTTCTTCCTCATTCTTTTGGATTGTTTCTTTATCTTTTTCCCTCAGCGCTCAGTTACCTAATCTACTTATGTGACTGAATGAGAAATGTGGTCTGATAACACACCCATGGACTACCTTATTATAAGAAATAAGTAACAGCAGACGCTGATTTACAAAAAAAAGGACACAAAGTGCTGGAGTAACACAGCAGGTCAGGCGGCATCTTTAGAGAACATGGATAAGGGATGTTTCCGGTCAAGTCACTTCTTCAAACTCAGTGCCTTATGTTATATTAAAGTCCACATTAGTACATATTATTACCATTATTCAAATGATACATTATATTAACACAGAGGCCAGAATTACCTCATGTAACTTCAATTATACCAGGTGGTTTTATAAGTCATTAGACAACAAGATATTTTAGCTGTGCTGAACATTTGCAGGCTGGATGATAGAGAAGTGAATTAATTACGGGTCTCCAAACCTGAATCACTTACACTTGAACAGCAACAGGATACACACAAAATGGTGGAGTAACTCAGCAGGACAGGCAGTATCTCTGGAGTGAAGGAATGGGTGATATTTCGGGTCGAGACCCTTCTTCTTGAGACTGAGTCTGCAACAGAAGCATCTGCAGTCCCTTCCTACAGCAACAGGATACATTGGCTATGCATACTTTCAGGCCAGATGAAATGAGTCCCCCTGGTCCTCTGCTTTCACCCCACCAGCCGGCTAATACAACACATAATCCTCCGCCATTTCCGCCACCTCCAACGTGACCCCACCATTCGCCACATCTTCCCATCTCCCCCCATGTCTTCCTTCCGCAAAGACCGCTCCCTCCGCAACTCCCTTGTCAATTCTTCCCTTCCCTCCCGCACCACCCCCTCCCCCGGGCACTTTCCGTTGCAACCGCAAGAAATGCAACACCTGTCCCTTCACCTCCCCCCTCGACTCCATTCAAGGATCCAAGCAGTCATTCCAGGTGCGACAAAGGTTCACCTGCACCTCCTCCAACCTCATCTACTGCATCCGCTGCTCTAGATGTCAGCTGATTTACATCGGGGAGACTAAGCGTAGGTTGGGCGATCATTTCGCCGAACACCTCCGCTCAGTCCGCAATAACCTACCTGAACTCCCGGTGGCTCAGCACTTCAACTCCCCCTCGCATTCCCAATCCGACCTCTCTGTCCTGGGTCTCCTCCATTGCCAGAGTGAGCAACACCGGAAATTGGAGGAACAGCACCTCACATTCCGCCTGGACAGCTTGCATCCTGATGGCATGAATGTTAAATTCTCCCAATTTTGATAGCCCCTGCTGCCTCCTCCCCTTCCCCTCGCCCTGTCTCCTCCTCCCCCCCCCCTTTTTCTCCTCCTTCTCCCCTTTTTCCCCCCCTTCCCCCCCCCCCCCCCCATCAGTCTGAAGAGGGGTTTCGGCACGAAACTTTCCTATTTCCTTCGCTCCATAGATGCTGCTGCATCCGCTGAGTTTCTCCAGCAATTTTGTGTACCCCAGATGAAATGATTATTGTGTCTGTGGATGTGGGGAGCATGCAGGAGAGTGTAACATTTGAACAGTGCTTATCAGTCTGCTGCAGCAAGTCATGGTTGCCAATGAATGGAAACACAAGCCTGTGGAGCACAGTAGATATTCTGGAGGTGAATTTACACAGGGCTTTCTTACTTAACCACAGGGAGCTATGGAAAAATAATGGATAACAATATTGAATGATCTCCACCCATTTCGGAAACAGACTGGTTCCATCAAGATGCACGACAGAACGCCACAGGAGATCCTTCTTCCCTGTGGCTATCAAACTTTACAACTCCTCACCCTTCTGTCGTGGGGTAAACTGAGACTGAGACTGACTCCCCTCCCCTACTTCCTCAATCTTTGCACATCCCCCAAGCTGTTCCACTCGTCTTTAATTTCATGTTTCATGTATTTTGTGCTTTTTATGCCTGTTGGCAGATCAATTTCCCTCCTGGGATAAATAAAGTTCTATCGTATCGTATGGTATCAATCCATTGTAGTCCATTGCACATATGTATAATTCCCTTAAAAAAAATAGGAATCGGCTTTTTTTTTTTCTCATCCCCTGCTTAATATACATCGCAGTATGTCTTCAATGTAGCAACTAATTGCTTTTGACAAAAGTCAAATCAATAACTAATCAAAGAGCCTGTAGCTGCATGAAATTGCACTATCATACATAATGCAAGGAACAGTTTAGAATTTAGGAAATAATGTTTGGTGAAAGAGAGGCCAAAGGACATGAAAATAAACAGAATAGAAACATAGAAACATAGAAATTAGGTGCAGGAGTAGGCCATTCGGCCCTTCGAGCCTGCACCGCCATTCAATATGATCATGGCTGATCATCCAACTCAGTATCCCATACCTGTCTTCTCTCCATACCCCCTGATCCCCTTAGCCACAAGGGCCACATCTAACTCCCTCTTAAATATAGCCAATGAACTGGCCTCAACTACCCTCTCTGGCAGAGAGTTCCAGAGATTCACCACTCTCTGTGTGAAAAAAGTTCTTCTCATCTCGGTTTTAAAGGATTTCCCCTTTATCCTTAAGCTGTGACCCCTTGTCCTGGACTTCCCTAACATCGGGAACAATCTTCCTGCATCTAGCCTGTCCAACCCCTTAAGAATTTTGTAAGTTTCTATAAGATCCCCTCTCAATCTCCTAAATTCTAGAGAGTATAAACCAAGTCTATCCAGTCTTTCTTCATAAGACAGTCCTGACATCCCAGGAATCAGTCTGGTGAACCGTCTCTGCACTCCCTCTATGGCAATAATGTCCTTCCTCAGATTTGGAGACCAAAACTGTACGCAATACTCCAGGTGTGGTCTCACCAAGACCCTGTACAACTGCAGTAAAACCTCCCTGCTCCTATACTCAAATCCTTTTGCAATGAAAGCTAACATACCATTCGCTTTCTTTACTGCCTGCTGCACCTGCATGCCTACCTTCAATGACTGGTATACCATGACACCTAGGTCTCGCTGCATCTCCCCCTTTCCCAATCGGCCACCATTTAGATAATAGTCTGCTTTCCCGTTTTTGCACCTAATGCATAGGACCAACACGTGGCTGAGACTTTTCTTACAAAATCCAGTTTGATTTTGTGCTGAATTTTGGCAAAGAATGGAGAAACGGTGGTCAGCGATGTCATGGAGTCCTAGAGCATGGATGTTGGTCAGAAGCTGGCATGAGACACATACAATATGGAAAAATGATAGAGAACCTAACATAGAAAATATGTGTATGATAAAAATGAGATAAATTTAATTTACACTGATCAAATAAACTTTCAATAACATTGAGACAAATTATTTTGCCTGTATTAATCTTGAATTGGAAAAGAAAATACTGTCTATTGTGTCGTTTAACCTGTTTTGTGAATGTTTTCAATTTCATTATGCATGGAGAATAAGATGAAGCCTTTATATAAGAACAGTCATTCAATCTGCCCTGCCTTTGAATTTTGATCACTGTAGCAATTTTAATCTTGCTAGCATTGAAGCAGTTTCATATATGAGGCAATAAACTCTGAAATTTCAGATGAAAACTTCTCAGGAAGGAAAATATAAATCAACTCTTGTTTACTCATTCTACACTTCCTATTAAGTCCAGCTCCAGAAACACACTGCAATCAGCCGTGAGCTCAAGCCATATATACAAATGAAACCAATTTCCATTGATTTTATGCTGCCACGCAGACGATTTAAAGTCTGTTGGCACCCATATTCTGTGAAGATAATTATACTAACTTTCAAAATTAACAAGTAGTCTAATTAAATGTCAGCATTGCCAATAAATGAACAATACAAATGTATTTTGTGGTGATACTGTGCAGATACCACCCAGATGTAGCCAAGCCTGTTTATTTGCTTCCAATTTTGCAAGCAAATCATTGCTAGTGTAAATCGAATATATTCTCCCGTAATTTGTTTTTCACTGCCTGTGCTTCCTTCTATTTCTCCAGAAGTAAAACAAAAATGCAGAGATTATAATCACATATCATGCAAAATGCATCACTTCTGATTCCAATATTTTAACCTCTCCAATGTTTCTTGAATCTTCTTGTTCACAAGGTGGAGGCATCTGGTTATTGGAGAACTGCAGGATGAAACAGCAGCCATGGAGCCTTGGAGTACGTGCCCCTATTAGCATCAGCATTAATGGTGCCAAAGTGAAAATGGTTGAGAGCTTTATGTTTCTGGTATTAATATTACCAATAATCATTTTGGAAGCAACCACACTGCAATAGTCAAGAAGGCACACCTATGCATCTTCTTCCTGTGGTGACTGAGGACATATGGTGTGTCCCAAATGACTCTTACAAACCTCTACCGATGCATCATAGAAAGTATACTGTAGGGTTACATCACAGCTTGGTTTGGGAACAGCTCTGCCCAAGACTGCAAGACATTGCAGAGAGTTGTAGATGTAACTCAGCCTCTCACACATATCAGACTTCCCACCAGAGATTCCATCTACACTTCATGCTGCCTTGGAAAAACAACCAACATAATCAAAGATTTGTCCCACTCCGGTCATTCCCTCTTCTCCCTGCTCCAATCTGGAAAAAAGTACAGAAGTGTGAAAGCGTGCACCACCAGACTCAGTAACAGTTTCTTGCCCTCTGTTATCACACTTCTGAATGGTCCTTCCATGAACTAGACTACTGTTTGATTCACCTCCATCCCCTGGCAGGCATTGGTCTTTATCTATGGAACTCAGGTGCTACAATGCTGACAACTATATTCTGCACTCTGTATCTTCCCCTTTGCTCTACCTATTACAGAAAACTTGAATTTGACTTGATTGAATTTATATATAACATTATCTGATCTGATTGTATAGCATGCAAAACAAATCTTTCCAATGTACCTCAGTACATGTGACAAACTAAACCTAACCTGTTAGTCAATGTTTGAATGGAAATAGTTTACACCAGTATAATTCAGTTGCAACATCAGAGCACTTTTGGGCGATAGTCTAAACAGCATTCTGCACCTGCAGCTCTTATTGGAAATAACTCCAGGGAGTGAGTAAAGCAAGCAACTGCTTTGTTCTTGGTAATGTTCAACCACTTCAATACTTAAAATAAATCTGGGTTTGTAAAGTTCAAATAGTACAAAATAGATTAATTGGAATTGATACCACATTGAAATGAATATTTATATATCTTTATTGAACTTAATTTATTTAAACAATGGCTTCAACAAGCGATCAGTTTAAAATGATTCTGAAGGGTTTGTTTAATGAAACATGAAAGATGCAGAGCAAATTAAAAAAAGAGCAGTCTCCAAACTTGACAACAGCATTTTGACACAATTATCCTTATTCTCCATTATGACATCTGGTTTAAACGTTTCGAGCAATTGTTCAAGGGTAATATGTTAAACACACATCATTCAATACTACGAAATAATAAGAATTAACTTGAGCTGACTTCTTAAATCAATCAACTTCACAATTTTTGCCAAGCTCCCATCCCACAAACAGCCCAAATTAATTGAATGCTGTTCTGAATGCAATGGGGTGAGCAGTAAAATACAAACGCCTCTGATATGCCAAAAGGGAAAGATCAACTGCATCTCAATAACTGCCAGATATTAACTTAAATGTAGTTACCGGTATCCTTGATGTAATGATAATTTACTGGAGTATCATTTTATTTAGCTTAGCAAAATTTCTGTTAAATTACCCATTTCTAATTGCATCAGATTAAAATGTAGCCCGATTACTTAATGAGCTCCATTTATGATTCAGAAATTAATAGATATTTAATACATCCTCTTTTACAGATAAACTTGACATAATGTTATGATATTGAAAGTGCAGGCTAAATGCAAGAACTTTACTGTTTACTTACTGGGTTATTTGTCGGGCACCAATTCCTTTGTTTTGGGCGTATAGAAGTCATGGTTCCCTCCAAATTAGTTGAATGTTTTTGTGAATGTAAAATGACTTTCTGCGTTTTATTTCCTCTCTTTCTTTGAGATTTTCATATATTTATAATATTTAACTTATGGTGTCAATTCCCTAAAGTTCCGTGTGTGTAAAGTGTTGCAGCTTGAGGGATTTGTAGTGTACCATTACCCATTTAACTGAAGCACAATTCCAGCATGCTAACAGTATCTTATAGAAACATAGAAAATAGGTGCAGGAGTAGGCCATTCGGCCCTTCGAGCCTACACCGCCGTTCAATATGATCATCTAACTCAGTATCCTGTACCTGCCTTCTCTCCATACCACCTGATCCCTTTCCACATCTAACTCCCTCTTAAATATAGCCAATGAACTGGCCTCAACTACCTTCTGTGGCAGAGAATTCCAGAGATTCACCACTCTGTGGTTTTTCAGTTGCCTGCTTTCCATCTCTCGTCCTTTTTTTTAATACCATTTTCCATTTTTTGCTACTTCTCTTTAGACAGAAATATTCAAATGTTTGATCATTTTACAGACAATTAATTGGTCACCCCTTAGCCTCAAAAGTTCAATGGTGCTTTATTGTCACATGTACCTCGGTACAGTGAAATTATTATTTTGCGTACATTTCAGTAAACATGATATATAAACACAATCATGCTTAAGTGCAAGAGTGTAAGAATAGTACATTACACTGAGGCAGTAAACAAGAATTTCCATGTTTTTTTCCCATGTCTTAATTTGGCCATAAAGGCCCATTATCGTCGCTGAGGCACTGCGTTGGAGTTGCAGAGGTTGGTCAGTCAGACGATGTTGTTGATGTCCCCCATTGGAAATGGAGGGATATGGATCATGTGCAGAGAGAAGATTAGTTTAACCTGGCATCATGTTTGACATTGTGGGCCAAAGGTCCTGCTTCTGTGATGTATTGTTCTATGTACTTCAGTTTTGCTTTCATTCCTATGGATCTTATTTACACCTGCTGACGTGCCTCAAAAACCCTTGTAACATGAGCTCTGTAAAAAGCAATTCTAATCAATATTCCATCTTATTTCTATATCTTACATATTTCACAATCATTTTGCTTTTCAGGCTGATCTTGTTTATCTTTATCTGTACTGATTCATTTTCACTGCATAAAGAAACTTCAAGTTATCAAAGGCTGCCATCGCTGTGTGTAAGACTATATCAACTTTGTCATGCTTGGCTGCATGTTTCTTAGAGGAAAAATAAATAAGGTAACAATTTGTTAGTTGACGAAAATGCAGAATTGTAATTAACTTCTGTTATTCACTTTCCATCATTTGAACTGAATAATTATTGCACCCTTGAATGAAACATGACAAAGGCGTTCAGAATCCTCCAAGCTCCAAAACAATTTTGGCTTTACAGTTGAATAGGTTCAATGCTAAAAGCCATTCTTAGAGCTGTTTATTGAGATTACATTCATTATTTTCTTGCTTTATTTAATCCCTTTCATGCCTTCTGCTTGTGATATCCTGGGTATTACTCATGATTCAACAACAACGTACTGACTCTGAACATCATGGGTTCCAGCCCTATTGAACAGACGTGAACAGATGATGTAGCCTGCCACTTCATAGCAAAATGATTTGAGTATAGGAGCAAGGAGGTTCTATTGCAGTTGTACAGGGTCTTGGTGAGACCACACCTGGAGTATTGCGTACAGTTTTGGTCTCCTAATCTGAGGAAAGACATTCTTGACATAGAGGGAGTACAGAGAAGGTTCACCAGACTGATTCCTGGGATGTCAGGACTTTCATATGAAGAAAGACTGGATAGACTCGGCTTGTACACGCTAGAATTTAGAAGATTGAGGGGGGATCTTATAGAAACGTACACAATTCTTAAGGGGTTGGACAGGCTAGATGCAGGAAGATTGTTCCTGATGTTGGTGAAGTCCAGGACAAGGGGCCACAGTTTAAGGATAAGGGGGAAATCTTTTAGGACCGAGATGAGAAAAACATTTTTCACACAGAGAGTGGTGAATCTCTGGAATTCTCTGCCACAGAAGGTAGTTGAGGCCAGTTCATTGGCTATATTTAAGAGGGAGTTAGATGTGGCCCTTGTGGCTAAAGGGATCAGGGGGTATGGAGAGAAGGCAGGTACAGGATACTGAGTTGGATGATAAGACATGATCATATTGAATGGCGGTTCCGGCTCGAAGGGCCGAATGGCCTACTCCTGCACCTATTTTCTATCTATCTATGTTTCTATGATCTAGCACTGAGGGGTCGCTGCACTGTTAGAAGTGCTGTATGTTAATTAAACAAATTTCTCGCTACTCATGGCGACACAATTTGTACAACAATATTCAAAGACGAGCAGGAATAGGCCAGAAAGCCGCTTAAGCCTTCTCCATTCAGTAAATTTGTGTTTGTTTTCACCATGGGCTCCTCTCCATTTTCATGGCATAACTCTTGACTCCCCAGGAGATGAAATAGAAGTAGTTTATCTCAGGTTTAAACGTATTCAGCTTCAGTCTCCAGAGATCTCGAGAGTCAGGAATTACAAACATACACAACTCACTGAATTCATTTGCATTTTAAAGCGAATGGTATGTTAGCTTTTATAGCGAAAGGATTTGAGTATAGGAGCAGGGAGGTTCTACTGCAGCTGTACAGGGTCTTGGTGAGACCACACCTGGAGTATTGCGTACAGTTTTGGTCTCCAAATCTGAGGAAGGACATTATTGCTATAGAGGGAGTGCAGAGAAGGTTCACCAGACTGATTCCTGGGATGTCAGGACTGTCTTATGAAGAAAGACTGGATAGACTTGGTTTATACTCTCTAGAATTTAGGAGATTGAGAGGGGATCTTATAGAAACTTACAAAATTCTTAAGGGGTTGGACAGGCTAGATGCAGGAAGATTGTACCCGATGTTGGGGAAGTCCAGGACAAGGGGTCACAGCTTAAGGATAAGGGGGAATTCCTTTAAAACCGAGATGAGAAGAACCTTTTTCACAGAGAGTGGTGAATCTCTGGAACTCTCTGCCGCAGAGGGTAGTCGAGGCCAGTTCATTGGCTATATTTAAGATTGAGTTAGATGTGGCCCTTGTGGCTAAGGGGATCAGAGGGTATGGAGAGAAGGCAGGTACGGGATACTGAGTTGGATGAACAGCCATGATCATATTGAATGGCGGTGCAGGCTCGAAAGGGCCGAATGGCCTACTCCTCAGACTTCCTAATTTCTATGTTTCTATGTTTCTATGTAAAGGGGTGTACTATTCTGAAACTATGCCACCAGATGGCGAAACACTTGGGCCATTTACAGAAGCTAATTAACCCACAAATCTGCAAGTCCTTGGAAGATGGCAGGAAACTGTAGCCATCCTTACCCCTCCTCCTTACTGGAACATGCCAGTTCTGAACATAAACATGTTGATTCTGAACTGAATCTCCTCTGGCAGCAGCTCCAGATATCACCCGCTCTCTGTGTAGAAGGCTTTCCCCCCAAAATCCCCTTTAAAATTCCTACCTCTCACGTTAGTTTTATGTCCACTTGTCTCTATTAGGAGAAACAAGTTACTATCAATCTATCTAAACCTCTCATGCTATTATTTACCAAAAATCAGGTCACCCCTCAGCCTTCTTTAGCCCAGGAAAAATAAATTTAAATAATCGAATGGTTGGAGTAAGTACAAAGGTGTGAGGTGAAAAGAAGACAAACGGGTGTCAGATGGGGAAAGGTGCAACGCAAAGCCGGGGGAGGGGAATGGACGGTAGGAGACAGAGGGCAGAGAAAAAAGGAGGGAAATATGGGACTTAGGTTTGGGAGATGAGCGAACAGCAGAGAGGGAACGAGCAGAGTGACTAGAGTGCTGGGAGATGGTGGGAGAAATATGTATGCTTTGGGATGGTGAAGTATGGGAAAGAAAGGTGGTGGGATAAGGGGCAATTGGAAAATTAATTGGGACTTACCATTGGGACTTATCTGTCCTTATACATGTTGGTAATGGCATATTGGCCTACAGACAGGAAGTGTCACAGCTGGTGTCCTGGTGCCTTCGCAACAACCTAGAGCTCAATGCTCTTAAGACAGTGGAATTGATTGTAGACTTTAGGAGAGCACTCCCTCCCCTCACCATCAACAACACCACAGTCACACCTGTGGAGTCTTTTAAGTTCCTGGGAACCATCATCTCCAAGGACCTTAAGTGGGGGGCTACCATCGACTCCACAGTCAAAAAGGCACAACAGAGGACGTACTTCCAGCGGCAGCTGAGGAAGCACATTCTGCCACAGGAAATGATGGTCCAATTCTACACGGCCATCGTTGAGTCTGTTCTCACCTTCTCCATCATGGTCTGGTTTGGCTCAGCCACCAAGCACGACACCTGGAGGCTGCAGCGAATCGTCCGATCAGCAGAGAAGGTTATTGGCTGCAACCTTCCCTCCATTAATGAACTGTACACTGCAAGGGCCAGGAAGTGAGCGGGCAAGATCATCTCTGACCCCTCTCACCCTGGCCACAAACTCTTTGAATCACTTCTCTCTGGAAGGCGACTCCGGATTGTCAAAGCTGCCACAGCCAGACATAAAAACAGTTTTTATCCACGAGTAGTTGCTCTACTCAACAACCAAAAATCTGTAGCCTCCCTTTGATCTAGTATTTTGTTGGTCCACATGCTTGATCCATGGCGTTTTATCATGAATGTTTTATTATTATTAATGTTTAGTGTTTTCTGAGTCATTCGTAACTGTCACCGTATGTCATGTTGTTACTTGTGGGCGGAGCACCAAGGCAAATTCCACTTACTTACTTACTTACTTACTTACTTACTTACTTACTTACTTACTTACTTACTTACTTACTTACTTACTTACTTACTTACTTACTTACTTACTTACTTACTTACTTACTTACTTACTTACTTACTTACTTACTTACTTACTTACTTACTTACTTACTTACTTACTTACTTACTACTTACTTACTTACTTACTTACTTACTTACTTACTTACTTACTTACTTACTTACTTACTTACTTACTTACTTACTTACTTACTTACTTACTTACTTACTTACTTACTTACTTACTTACTTACTTACTTACTTACTTACTTACTTACTTACTTACTTACTTACTTACTTACTTACTTACTTACTTACTTACTTACTTACTTACTTACTTACTTACTTACTTACTTACTTACTTACTTACTTACTTACTTACTTACTTACGCAAAGAGGTCCTTCTGCAGTTATACAGGACCAGAGTGAGACTACACCTGGAGTATTATGTGCAGTTTTGGTCTCCAAATTTGAGGAAGGACATTCTTGCTATTGAGGGAGAGCAGCATAGGTTCACAAGGTTAATTGCCGGGATGGTGGGACTGTCATATGTTGAAAGAATGGAGTGACTGGGCTTGTATACACTGGAACTGAGAAGGATGAGAGGGCATCTTATTGAAACATATAAGAATGTTAAGGGATTGGACAGGCTAGAGGCAGAAAACATGTTCCCGATGTTGGGGGAGTCCAGAACCAGGGGCCACAGTTTAAGAATAAGGGGTAGGCCATTTAGAATGGAGGTGAGGAAAATCTTTTTCACCCAGAGAGATGTGAATCTGTGGAATTCCCTGCCTCAGTGGAGGCCAATTCGCTGGATGCTTTCAAGAGAGAGTTAGATAGAGATCTTAAAGATAGCAGGGTCAGAGGATATGGGGAGAAGGCAGGAACGGGGTACTGATTGTGGATGACCAGCCATGATCACAATGAATGGCGGTGCTGGCTCGAAGGGCTGAATGGCCTATTCCTGCACCTATTGTCTATTATCTATTGTTTATTGAAAGTAAGGGACGGATTGCATCTTAACATCGATGTGAAAGGTGAGATGCGTAACGAATGAAAAATATTGTATATGAATGCGCAAAGCATAAGAAGTGAAGTAGATGAGCTTGAGGCTCAGTTAGAGGTTGGTAGATATGACATTGTGGGGATTACTGAGACGTGGCTGCAGGAGGATCGGGCCTGGGAGCTATCCCCCTCCTCTGCCCACCCGCCTGTCCTTTCTAAAGAATGTATAACCCTGAATATTAAGTAAAATGGATGAAGGGATGCCAGTGGATGTAGTGTATCTAGTCTTTCAGTAAGCCTTTGGTAAGGTCCCGCACGTGAGACTGGTGACTAAAATTAGAGCACATGGTATCGGGGGTAGGGTGTTGGCAAATTGGTTGGCAGACCGGAAGCAAAGAGTAGGAGTGAACGGGTCCTTTTCAGAATGGCAGGCAGTGATGAGTGGAGTGCCGCAAGGCTCGGTGTTGGGGCCACAACTATTTACCATATATATTAATGATTTTGAAGAGGGAATTAGTAGCAACACTAGCAGGTTTGCGGATGACACAAAGCTGGGTGGCAGTGTGAACTGTGAAGAGGATCTCAGGAGGTTGCAGGGTGACCTGGACAGGTTGAGTGAGTGGGCAGATGCGTGGCAGATGCAGTATAATATAGATAAATCTGAGGTTATCCACTTTGGAGGCAAAAACAAGGGGGCAGATTATTATCTCAATGGGGTTAGGTTAGGTAAGGGGGAGATGCAGCGAGACCTGGGTGTCCTTGTACACCGGTCACTGAAAGTTGGCGTGCAGGTACAGCAGGCAGTGAAGAAAGCTAATGGAATGTTGGCCTTCATAACAAGAGGATTTCAGTATAGGAGTAAAGAGGTTCTTCTGCAGTTGTATAGGGCTCTGGTGAGACCACATCTGGAGTATTGTGTACAGTTTTGGTCTCCTAATTTGAGGAAGGACATCCTTGTGATTGAAGCAGTGCAGCGTAGGTTCACGAGATTGATCCCTGGGATGGTGGGACTGTCATATGAGGAAAGATTCAAAAGACTAGGCTTGTATTCACTGGAAGGATGAGGGGGAACCTTATAGAAACGTATAAAATTATAAAAGGACTGGACAAGCTAGATGCAGGAAAAATGTTCCCAATGTTGGGTGAGTCTAGAACCAGGGGCCACAGTCTTAGGATAAAGGGGAGGTCATTTAAGACTGAGGTGAGAAAAAACGTTTTCACCCAGAGAGTTGTGAATTTATGGAATTCCCTGCCACAAAGGGCAGTGGAGGCCAAGTCACTGGATGGATTTAAGAGAGAGTTAGATAGAGCTCTAGGGGCTAGTGGAGTCAAGGGATATGGGGAGAAGGCAGGCACGGGTTATTGATAGGGGATGATCAGCCATGATCACAACGAATGGCGGTGCTGGCTTGAAGGGCCGAATGAACTCCTCCTGCACCTATTTTCTATGTTTCTATGAGCAGCTGCTCCAAAGTTAGGGATGCTGCTGGTGCCAATTTGCCTTAAAAATATAATACTGATTTCACATTCCACACGGTTTTGTATCTAGGCTTTAGAGGCTTCATATTAAAGCCACCTTCCATAAACATTGTCACCAGTGGATGAGAGTTATTCATTTGTTGTCTCACAGAGAGTTGAAAGTCTGTGGAATTCTTTGCCTCAGAGGGCGGTGGAGGCGGGTTCTCTGGATACTTTCAAGAGCGAGCTAGATAAGGCTCTAAAAGATAGCATAGTCAGGGGATATGGGGAGAAGGCAGGAACGGGTTACTGATTGGGGATGATCAGCCATGATCACATTGAATTGCGGTGCTGGCTCGAAGGGCCAAATGACCTACTCCTGCACCTATTGTCTATTGTCACTCCAAGACTTACAGCTGCCATATAGTTAACATACGCTGTTGCTGTTGTATTGTCCCTATGTAGCCTAATTTGCATATCATGGTCATTCCTACAATGCGTTCTCAATGCCTGGAATGCTGCCAACATTTCCAAATAGTTGATGCCATATTTTATGTCCTTGTCTCAACTCAACCTCATTCCACCTACCACCACCAACTAGTTTAGGTGTCAGTTACACCCCAGCCCTGTCCATTAACATCACTTTGTAGTGTTATTGCGGGCTTACTAGGTACAATGAACCCTGCACCCTCGTGTGTGCTCAATCCCCCACTGGAATTCGGATATCGACTGTCATCAGCCTCATACATCTATCAAAATGTCTCATATTCAATTTTAGGGCAAGAACCTTCTCATGATTCAGGTTGTTATAATGCATGGCCCCATTGCTTGGAAGGCAGGTACCAGCTTGCCTATCACCATCGCAACCTGTCATAGAGTAGACCTCATTCTTAAGTAAGCTTGTGCATGCATCTCCAAAATTCTGTTTCTTATCTTTAGGTAGGGTCACAGACTTATCTGAAGAGTTCCTGACAAAGCTTAGATATGCAATAGTTTTTGTCGGCTCAAGCCTGGACTTTCCTGGATGAATAACAAATCCTAGATCTTCTAGGAGTGTCCAGGTTGCTAAAACAGCTACCTCTGTGTCATATATCATCTTTCCTACGATGAGCGTTTCAACTATTTCCTGTGACTCTCATGTATTGGTACCGGAAAGAATGCATCTTTGAGATCGATTGAGGCCACAAAGCCATCCTCAATAATCAAGTTTTGCTGAATGAAAATCCATTCTAAAATGGTTATATTCCAAGCACTTGTTCACACTAGCCAAATCAAGAATGATTCGGTATACTCCATCTTCCTTAGACCTTGTGAAGATATTGGAAATATATTCATCTTGTTCATGGACAATCTCCTCAATCATATCCTATTGTGTAATTTCATTACCTTTACTCAGATAGCTATATATTCCTCTTTAGACCGTTTGCACGGGAATTTGGGCTTTTCTTGCCGTGGAGGAAACCGGTCAGACACAACGTCAGATTTAGTCATTGATGGCTAGTAAAATGAAAGGGCCAGTTCCCACTTACTTTTGAACAGGTACAACATACCTCCGACTTGAACATCCTCCGTACATTTCATGCAGCTGAAGGAATAATACTCACCTACATCAACGGGATTAGGTGGTTGAATTATAGCATCTGCTGACGCTAATTTTTGTTTGGTCCCTTCCCTCTGACATCATGGCCTGCTGGGGTTGAATGTGTGTGTGGCACGCTCCGTGTCCAGGAGTGCTGTGAACCTGCACCTAATAAAGGCCTCTGGCTCGGTCTTAGTTGTGTAGGCCTGGTGATCCAAACAGCCTCAGTGTAGTGGTTTCATCCACTAACTTGGTAGGGATGATATCCTTACACAGCCGTGCTGCATTTCAGAACGTTACGTTCCATCCACCGATCTCGCAAACGCCAAAATCCCTCTTGTGAGAGCTCACCGCCCTCGCAGGAGTTTTAAATCAAAATACTTTGTTTAGCCAATCAGAATGTCCCAGATGGTAATGTTAACCTTCGGTACATCACGAGTCTGTCAGTTATCAGGATTAACATACTTTTCAACATTGTCCCGCATGTTCTCCTCATTCAGCTGGTGTTAAGTCAACTATATAATGCTACTTGCCAGTCCTACCTCTACCGGTTCACCTGTCCCCAAAAGAATGGCAAATTTTGTTCCAGAGTGCTGGCAACTCTTTTTTAGTCGTGAGCTGAAAGGTAAAGGTATCCTCAATCCCCAAGCCTCTCAGTGAGAGATATCCTCAGATATCTGAAATAAACTGCCTGTATCAGTGCAAAGGCACTTTCCCATCACCGGCCTCTCACTCA
Source organism: Leucoraja erinaceus (assembly GCF_028641065.1). NCBI lineage: Eukaryota > Metazoa > Chordata > Chondrichthyes > Rajiformes > Rajidae > Leucoraja > Leucoraja erinaceus. The sequence goes on along the minus strand of NC_073379.1, from coordinate 96,662,714 downwards.
GTTATCCCCACTGTTGTGAGTTGACTGATAACCACAACCTTAGATGTTGAGGCTGTGCCTCCTTGGTCAGTATTATCCTTTTGGACAGCTAGTTCCGATCTGGTCTTCCCCGAACCCGGGGTCGACAAGCTGTTCATTTGCGGAGCTTTCGTGGAGGTTGTTGTGCAGACATTCTGCTCACTTTTGGAGCTTTAGGGGAGGTTACTGTGCGTACCACGCCTGTTTATGTCTCTGAGCCCGGCTTGACAAGCTGCACCCTGACGGACCATTAGCGGAGGTTGCTGTGAGGATCTCGTCTGCCAGCTACTCCGAGACCGGGGTGGGCCACCTGCTCCCTTTTGGATCTTTAGCGGTGGTTGTTGTGCAGGTCGCGCCTGTCAGTATCTCCAAACTCGCTGTTAGCGTCTCTGAACTCAATAGCAACGGCCACCAACCTCGCTCGTTGCCATCATTGCCCGCTGAATTTTCAGCGGCCAATTTCTTCCCGTTTCTTGGTTTGTCCATTTTTGTAAATCAAAACCGCGTTGAAACAAGAAGCAGCGTTCCTGCGAAAAACCTTACCTTCACCGTTAAAGCTCGGACGGAGCATTTCTGAATGCATCCGTATCTCGCGCCATGCGACGACGTATTGATGCGCATGGGGGCTGGCGGGTTCTTCACGTGGTCTTGTCACGAGACTTCGAAATAAAATGTGGATAAATGTGAGGTTAGTCACTTTGGTGGCAAGAACAAGATGGCCGATTATTATCTGAATTGTGTCGGATTAGGAAAAGGGGAGGTGCAATGAGACCTGTGCTTGTACAGTCACTGAAAGTAAGCATGCAGGTACAGCAGGTAGTGAAGATGTTGGTCTGTTGGTCTTCATTGTGAGAGGATTTGAGTTTAGGAGCAAGGAGGTCCTACTGCAGTTGTACAGGGCCCTAGTGAGACTACACCTGGAGTATAGTATGCAATTTTGGTTCCTAATTTGAAGAGGACATTATTGCTATGGAGAGTGTGCAGCGTAGGTTTACCAGGTTAATTCCCGGGATAGCGGGACTGACATATGATGAAAGAAAGGGTCGACTGGGCTTGTATTCACTGGAATTTAGGATGAGAGGGAATTTTATCGAAACATATAAAATTATTAAATGATTGGACAGGCTAGATGCAGGAAAATTGTTCCTGATGTTGGGGGAATCCAGAAGCAGGGGGTCACAGTTTAAGAATAAGGACTAGGCCATTTAGGACTGAGATGAGGAAAAACCTTTTCACCCAGAGAGTTGTGAATCTGTGGAATTCTCTGCCACAGAAGGCAGTGGAGGTCAATTCACTGGATATTTTCCAGAGGGAAATAGATTAGGCTCTTAGGGCTAACGGAATCAAGGGATATGGGGAAAAAGCAGGAACGGAGTACTGATTTTAGATGCTCAGCCATGATCATGTTGAATGGCGGTGCTGGCTCGAGGGGCTGAATGGCCTACTCCTGCAACTGGTTTTCTTTGTCTCTGTGTTTCTATTTCTCTCCTAAGTTTAAAATAAGAATCTGGCTGCAGGCGAGGACTGGGTGTGCAACCCTAGATTATTTCTGTCCTGTTGCAATGTTTCTACCTGAAACATCAACCCCTACAGATGCTCATCAACCCCCTGAGTTCCTCCAACAGATTGTTTGTTGCTCCAGATTCCAGCATCTGAGGTCTGTTGCGTCTCTACAGACCATCTCTTGGCAGGTCGAGTAGGATTCGCAGCTCAAAACTGGGGACAGCTGTTACTAACTATGCTATGGTACTAGTCTCAAGATGTCAGTAGCGAACACTGAAATCATTTACAGCTTTCTTGTCTTGCTGTGATTTGAAGGTTTATCTGGATCATGAACCAAACTTGAACCTTGCCAGGCTGTTTGGCTCTGAATTACAACGGATTTAATTGAACTCTTTGGTCTTACTTTAATACACTAACAATTGTGCCAAGCATTTAGAGGGTTAAACTAATCTGTTGGTGGGTTGTTTAAAGTTATTGAAGCAAAGACTATAATAAACTTTGGAATTGTGTGGGAAAATGCTTATCACACATACTGCAACAGTAACTTTTTAGATTAAATTATATTGACATCACAAAAACTAGTCCAAATGTTCACACGATTAACTAAATTGAAATGGAGCCTACTTAGAAAGATAAGCACATGGTCTAACATTCAGTCACACTGGTCCTGGGTATTGGCACACTTTTAGTTTTGCAGCAATGTTACTGATCTTGAAGGAAACACACACTGGGGCAAAACAACACCAGTGGGTCTTATGAGCATAGCTGCATTACTCAGATGTGTTTTAACTCCTGAAATAAAAGTCTCAGACGCCACATGTGAAAATAAACAGCGTGCCGTGATGTCGGCAGAGGAAGCAACAGGCATGAGTTGCAGCTTGTTACACGAGAAGGAAGCTTCCACGTTCCCCTTTCCCAGAGGCACCAGCACTTGTTTATTGCTGGATTACTCAAAGGAAATCATTTTCACACAAATCTAGCAAGAAATCTGACGTCAAAAAAGTTGGCTGGGAAATGTTTCCCATTGTCCATTATTATTTACTCACATGCTTTTTAAAATAACTCCAAAAACTAAGGGAAGATTTTTTTGAAATGGGTTTTTGACATGAAGAAAATCTATATGAAGAGACTGAGATAAATTTAGTGTCACCACCTGGGTGGTCAACTTGAAGAATGATTGCCCACACACTGCGGAACTTCCCAATAGTTTCTGCCCTTATCCAATTGATTTTCACTTGTAGGATAAGCTAGTGCATGGGTAAACTTGGCTCAGGCTGGAAGAACTGTTGCCTCACAGTGCCAGAGACCTGGATTTGATCCTCACCTCAGTTGCTGTCTGTGTGGAGTTTGCACGTTGGTTTTCTCGGGTGCTCCGATTTCCTCCCGCATTCCAAAGACGTACGGTTTTGTAGATTAATTGGTCTCGGTAAATTACCCCTACTGTATTGGTGAGTGGATGAGGAAGTGGGTTAACATAGAATTAGTGCAAATGGGTGATCTATGTTCGCATGGACTCTGTGGGCTGAAGAGCCCGTTTTTATGTTGTGACTTTAAACTAAACCATCGTTTTGTCACGTGCTCATGAATGAATCACTCAGCGGGGCCATTTTCAACTCCATTAAGTAAGCAACATTTCCAGATGAGTAGGTCAACTCATTTGTCATTAATGTCAGAGGAAAGGAAATCATTGCATGTCTCCTGATCATTGCCCAGTGGTGATGGCAAAGTAACCCTGCAAGTATTAATGATGAACACCATCCATCTAACAATTGTAAAGAGCCCATGGGAGCCCAAAAAGAAAGATAAACTTCAGGAACAGCTTTCGGGCAGTATGTCTTGTATGCACTTATCTGTTATTTTTCTTTTGTTGCACATGGTCTCAGAGAGAGTGCAGTCCTAATATTTCCATTATCATTATCATTGCCAGAATAAATCTGTTATAGGAAATTATTCAAGGTTTTGGCAAGTGTTGTGTTCATGTGGCTGGAGGCCTGAAGGCATTCAGGAAAGAGGTTAACAGTATGACAAGATTTGCTCTCCCTTCAGACATCATGTTGTCTGCTTTTAAGCATCTCGGCTGGACAAAGGTCTACATTTTTATTCTCTAATTAACAAGCGCTCCTGAATAAAAATAACATACTTCAGTAACACTCTGCATCAGCATTCAATATATTGAATTAGAAGATAAATATCATTGTGGTGATGTTTGACTGTTACTGGTTTATCTACAGAGAGAAAAAGATTGAATTATTTTTGCTTTCAGGCTTTGATTTCAATTTTCAGCGTTTAAACTATCCGAAAAATGTCATTCTCCATTTAAAGGAGGCACTGCTGAAAATATCCAGCAGAACGAACAGTCGAGATTTTTCAGTCTTTTTCATTTTTATTTCAGATTTCGAACACCTGCTGGTTTTCACGTTGTTGTCAATTTCCTGGATACTGTTTAGCTGACATTCTTTGGGCGATTTAAGAATGCTCTGGGATTGTTATAACATATCCAAAAATCATAATTACAGTTGATAAGCTGAGCTCTGTACAAGACTTTGTACAGTCAAAGACCTTTGTACAGGAATGGTCTTTTTACAGGCAAACACCATTTCTTCACATGCTTTCTTATTGGAGAAGATTAAAGTAATTATGTAAGACATTATAGAGGCATACAGCCTTACTTTAACTATCTCATGTGCAAACTGAATGACCAATGAAGGCACATTACCATCAACAGTATATAAAGTAGATTGCATAATGAATTTGGCAGCTAATATCTAGCAGATTCAGCACAGAACGTACTACATTCTTTACTGTAATTCAGTTATGAATGATGAACCATTGTATAGTTGTGAAAAATTCATGCCACTGTTAGTAAGACATTGCTCAAATAAATGTTTAGATTCTTGGCAGATATTCTTACTATAAAGCAGCCATGTGCTACTCTCTATTTGAAATGCGGATAGCACCACAGGCCTTTTAAAGGTATTTTATTTAGAAGGCAAGGAAAGGTTCAAAGTTTCTGCGATTGTTTTGTATCCTAAGAGATTGGCCTGAACCTCATGATCATGCAAATTGTGTCCAAAATGAAGAAAATTATGAAACAAATGAAATGTTCTTGTTTTCTGTTGTTTTTTTCTCCTAAAAGCACATTTCACTCCCTTTATACATATTCATTTGTGTTGTCTGTTGCTGCAAAAATTCTCCTTAAAGAACACATATTTGATCAAAGTGTTTTTCGCCCTTCCTGTTTCTTAGGTTCCATTGTAAATATGCAACTGCGAAGCATTTTGAATTGAAATCCAATGAAAATCAAATTTGCAGAAAAACATTGAATCACATTGCAAACTAAAGATGGTTTTGAAATTGAATAGCAATGTTAAATGCACATTAATTGGACAGTGAGCGATGCACTAACAACATTGCTCCAGAGACTTTTATGGTAAAATAGCTTGACATACAATGCCAAGGTGTTGTGTGCTGCTAAACAGCCTGTACAGCCTGTAAACAAAAGTCATTTCTTTACATCCTTTCTCGCTGGAGAAGACTGTGGTCTGCGGAGGTTCCAACCGCAGCGGCGTTGACTTTAAACACCGCGGTGCCTGGGATCTTTCGCCGAAATCGCCAATGTTGAAGCTCCGATCAGTGTGGCCTGTGGACTTCGGGAGCCGCTGTCTCCGGTAGCAAGCGGCCGTTTCGGAACTCCAAGCCGCTGAGAGCGTTCTTCCGATGAGAGGGCCTGAAACATCGGGTTACTGTAGCTGCGACTGCAGAGACCTTAATAGGCCCCGACCACAGGTGAACATAGAGGAAGTGGACTGAACTTTGCTGCCTTCCCTCACAAAGGACAAAGGACATTTATTTGTCACGTACACCAATTGGTGTAGTGAAATTTGTCTTGCCAAATTGTCAAAACAGTGGGAAACGTTGATCCCGCTGTGGGGGGATGTTTTTATGTTTACTGTTAGATTCTATAATGTTATGTTTATTTTATTGGTGTGCTGCAATCGCAACTCAAATTTCACTACACCAATTGGTGTATGTGACAATAAACGCCCTTTGTCCTTGTCCTTTGTCCTTTGTCCTTGTAGTAATTAATTGCATAAATCCAGGTCATCGGGCGGGCAGGGGAGGGGATGGGGGCAGGGGGTGGGGAAGAGAGGAAGGATCACGACTTGATAAGACAGTGGCTAAGGATTGGTGAGGGGGTTTGTGGTTGGAGATTTGTAGTGTTTGGGCAATGGTGGCAAGAAGGCGATTATGCTGAAGGTTAGCTGCTGAGGATTGCTGTGGGTGGGTGGGGGTCCATCTGTCAAAGCTGCCGTTCATCTGGTGAGTTATAATTTTGTTGGTTCGTGCCCTAAGACCTGATCATAGCTAATTACATTCTAATAGGAGAACTGTCAAAGGCAGGTTCCCAGCATCATGGTTTTGGATCTGCTCAAGTCAGTCCCCTTAAGCAAGCACTAAAGCATATCACACTAGTGCACTGATGGCTCCTGTGCATACATGAAAATCCCATCAGATGCAAAAAGATGGTTGATTGTGGACCTCGTGAATGCACGGTATGCCACCAATTTCCTTTATGAATTATATTTTATTGCAATTAAATTCTATAGTACACAAAAACATGATGCTACATAATCCTATGTTTAGGCAGCTGTATTTGAGATTAGCCTCTTTTTAAAACTCCTTAAATCAGTTAAAAAAAATAGCAGAATACCATCAGCTATTGTACAGTCTGGATAGTAGACACAAAAACTGCAGATGTATGGTTACAAAAAAGCCACAAAGTGCTGGAGTAACTCATCGGGTCAGGCCGCATCTTTGGAAGTGTGGATAGATTACTTTTTGAGTTGGGAGCCTTCTTCAGTCTGAATAGACCAGTTTATAATCAGAGACGGTAAATAAATGCAGGAATAAAGGCATAGGTTATTTTCTATATGGGGAGAGAATTCTGAAATTGGAAGTGGATAGGTACTTGGGAACTCTACTCAGAATCACACATATATATATATTTGCAGTCCTTCCTCCGAAACAGGGCAGTTGTCCGAATAAGGATTCCAACCCGACTATTCACCTATTCCTTTAACCAGAGATGTTGCCAGACCTGCTGAGGTTTTGTGTCTATCTTGGGTTGTCGATCCTGCCAGGCAGGAACCAAGTGGTAAACACTTAATTTTTGACCTAGAATCTGAACGGTAGCGGTTACTTTAGACACATAGGCCCTTCGAGACAACACTGCCATTCAATATGATCATGGCTGATCATCCAGAATCTGTACCCTGTTCCTGCTTTTTCCCCATATCCCTTGATTCCATTAGCCGTAAGAGCTATATCTAACTTTCTCTTGAATATATCTAGTGAATTGGCCTCCACTGTCTTCTGTGGCGGAGAATTCCACAGTTCACAACTCTCTGGCTGAAAGCGATTTCCCTCATTTAAGACGTATTATGTGTGCAGTATTTATCCAATGAGAATGTGTTTACAATTTAAAAAAAAATTGACTGTCAATTTCTTGATTACAGTCTAATAACTGCGAAAAAATTAATACTAACATTTTGGAAAAAACCAGCAGCCCCCACAATTAAAATGTGGATTACAGAAATGACTGAGACCTTGCATTTGGAATAAATAAGATTTGTCTTAATTGGCAAACCAGAATTATTTGTTAGAATATGGTCTCCATTTGTTGAATTTTTGAAAAAGTGTTTAACACAAGATCAGGGTTGAAACCTGAGTTTGGGATTGGATGAATAGTTACACTCAACATTTCCTGGATCTATCACCACAATCTTGTTATTGGCAGATTCCTTTTGGGTCTCCTTTTTCTCTCTATTACTATCTCTCACCTTTTTCTCTCTTTATCTTTATTCTTTAAAACATTTTTTTTTTAAACTGAAGCTATGTAAGAAATCTGTAATTAAATTGTCACTTACTATTATTTGTACAAATGCTTCTAATAAAAAATATATATATATTTTTTAATTGATACATGAATACTTACTAAATAGAATAGTAGGAATCCCATTTTTTTCCGGCTGTGTACTGGTTGTTTTCATAACATTGTTATATTTGCAAGTTTTATGTTTTAAATGGACTAAAAATGACTGTACTAAAAGCATGCACAAAGGAATTTTGAGAAATCTTGCATTGATATAGTACGGTAATTTACAGCCCATCCCAAAGGTTTCAACACAACAACAAGGAACTTTTGCGTGGTAATTTAGAAACATAGCAGGCAATTTAAACACAGTAATCTCACACCCAATGCAATGCTATTATGTCCAGAATATTTGATTTAGGGATAAATATTGGCAAGAATACAAGATTTTGCCAGCTTTTCTTTGAGGCAGCGTATCTTTTACATCTATCTGAAAGAGAAGGTAGTTCTTTGGTTTAATATTTCATCTGAATGATGACATCACTTACAGTTTGCATTCCTTATATACTGCAATGAAGTATCTGTCTAGGTTTTTATGCCTGGATTTTTTAGTGTGAAAGCTACGTAAAAGCAGTCTCCTGCAGTTTGTCAAATCAATTTAACTCGGAAGAGCAGACTGGTAAATCTACTTATTACCCACAAGATAAATTCTGTGGAAAGGAGAATGAAACGTCCATCAGATGAGCAGCAAAGGGCATTTATTAATTTTATGGTAATTTGGTTAAAACTGAATTCCCCTTGAGAAATCCCCATGTTATTTTTTGCTCTTTTACAATATTTTATTTCAATTCTAGAAAGTTCTTGCAGTTGAGTTTTTAAATCAATGTGAAAATGTAATTCTGGAAAAAGTTTTCAATAAATTATGCTATCAATTTCACAGAATAACTTTGACACCCTTGATGTATCAGAGATATCTGAAATCTAGATTAAAAATATGTCTGAAAATTCAATAATTTCAGGTTTAATGCACTCTTCATGGTTCACCAGTACAAAGTTAATCTAATGCCGTTTGAATGCAATGCTAGATGACTATCCTGGTGTAAATGTTCAGGTGAATTTTCCTGCCTGGTATGTAAGGCTAGCCAAATCCTGACAAAAAGGCACTGAATTAGGTTTCAATAGTTCCCAGTGTTAGAATACAGTACCAAAATACATCAGAGGTTAAACATTTAAAGGGCATTGTAGATCAGTGCATGTTCCTTTAACCATAGTGACCTCCCCGTATTACTAACCACTCCCCATTGTCTCCAGTATAATTGTAGTGTCCCCACCTCTAGCTCGCTCTCTAGCTCCAGTGATGACCACGGACAGCTACAGCATAGTGATAAACAGTTACCTAAATAAATAGTTACAGTAAAAGACTTGTGTGTGCAGTAAGTCATTTTACATGGTGTCAGAAGTGGGATCCGGCTCTGCATTAAACCCCAAGGACCTCAACCTTGCCATCAAGCGCCCCCACTACCCCATGCGGACGTTAGAGGACGTTGCTGCACAGGTTGGCCCAGCTACTGTCTTTTCAGTCCTAGACGCCAAGAGCTCCTTCTGGCAAATCCCTCTGGACGAACGCTCCTCATTCCTCACCACTTTCAGCACTCCCTTCGGCCGGTTCCGTTTCCTCCGCATGCCGTTTGGAATCAACTCTGCCAGCGAGGTTTTCCAGCGCACCATGGAGCAACTGTTTGCCGGCTTACCGTGCGCCATCATCGTGGATGACATTCTGGTGTACGGGAGGGACGTCGCTAAGCACGACCTGAACCTCCGCAAAGTCCTGGACAGGGCGCGGGTGATAAACCTCAAGCTGAACCTGAAGAAATGCCGATTCCGGGTCCCAGAAGTCACTTACGTTGGCCATGTCTTCACGGCAGGGGGTCTCAAGCCCGACCCCCAGAAAACGTCAGCGGTCACTGACATGCCCGCTCCTACCGACGTCCCTGGCCTGCAGCGCTTCCTGGGCATGGTCAATTACCTGGGTAAGTTCATACCCGACCTCAGTGAACTGAGTGCCCCCCTGCGGGAACTAATCAAAAAGGACTCCGCGTGGGTCTGGCTCCCGCACCACCAGTCGGCTTTCGTGACTCTGAAGTTAAAGCTTGCCGCTACCCCGACTTTAAACTTTTTCGACCTGCACCGACCCATTATCCTCACTTGCGATGCCTCCAAGTTTGGTCTCGGTGCCGCTTGTCTGCAGCTTTATGACAACCTTCAGCTGCCCGTCTCCTACGCTTCTCGCACCATGACCCCTGCCGAGCAGCGCTATGCCCAGATTGAAAAAGAGCTGCTTGCCGTGGTCTTCGCTTGCTCCAAGTTTAAAGACTACATCCTCGGCAACTCTTTCACCATCGAGACTGACCACCAGCCGTTGGTGACAATCCTGAATAAACCTATCCATGTTGCTTCTTCCCGGTTGCAGCGCATGATGCTGCAGCTCCAACGTTTCACGTTCCAGATCGTCTACCGTAAGGGCAAAGACATGTTTGTAGCTGACACTCTTTCTCGTGCTCCGCTGCCTTCCGTTGTCCGCCACCCGTACGAATCCTCCGACCTTCTGGTACTAAACGTCAACATTGTTCCTTCACAGCAAATGCAGTCCCTGGTCCAACACACTGCTGATGATCCTGCCCTGCAACAACTTGCGGACGTTATCCGCCGTGGTTGGCCTGACCGTCGCTCCGAACTGCCTGCTGGCGCTGCACCATATTTCCTCGTTCGCGACGAACTGGTGCTTCACGCCGGCGTGGTGGTAAAGGGTCACAAAGTCGTGGTGCCTGCCGCACTCCGGGATCATTATTTCCAGACTGCTCACAGCGGCCACCCTGGGGTGGAAGCTACTCTATCCCATGCCCAAAGCCAATTCTACTGGCCTGGCATGGCTCAGGACATCCGTGACAGGGTCTCCGCCTGCGCTGCCTGCAACACCCTGCACCCCCATCAGCAGCGCCAGCCTCTCCTGCAGCCGCCAGCTCCAGAGCTCCCATGGATGGCCGTTGCCACCGACCTCTTTGAGTGGCGCGGAAAGCACTTCCTGGTCCTCGTGGACTCCTATTCCAGCTGGTTCGAGGTCGACCAACTGACCTCCATCACCTCTGCCACCGTCATCGGGAAACTTCGCCGCCACTTCTCCACCTTCGGCTCCCCGGTGACCCTCCGGTCCGACAACGGCAGCCAATTCTCCAGCGACGAGTTCAAGACCTTTGCTGCCCGTTGGAACTTTCACCACATCACCAGCAGCCCCGAGTTTCCTCAAAGCAACGGACTTGCTGAGCGGGCCGTACGTAGCGCCAAGGAGCTGCTGGAACACTGCCGCCTGTTCCGTGCCGATTTCCACCTTGCCCTGCTCAACCTCCACAACATTTCCCGCGACCCTGCGCTCGGTTCCCCTGCCCAACGCCTCATGTCTCGCACCACCAGACCTCCCCTGCCGGTCTCCCAGCAGTCCCTCAAGCCCTCAGTACAAAATCCTGCCACTGTCACTGAGCGCATTGCCAAAAAACAGGACACCCAGAAGCGCTCCTTCGACAAATCTGCCCGGCTCCTTCCACGTCTGCTCCCGGGGCAGGTTGTCCGGATGCGGTCCCCCTCTGGCCATTACCGCCTGGCCGTCGTAGTCGCCGACGCCGGTTCTCCGCGCTCCTACTTCGTCGACTACGAGGGGGCTATCTACCGTCGCTCCCGCCAGCACTTACTCCTTGTGAATGAGCCCGCTCCGCCTCCCGCGGATCCTTCTCACCCCCCCATTTCTTCTCGACCTCCTGTTGCCCCTCACGCCCCGTCTACACCTCGCATGCCGCGCACCCTACCCTCACAACTGTCCGCCCGTTCCCCTGCCTCGCCTGTCAAGCCAGCATCGCCCGCAAAACCTACCTCGCCTGCCAAGCCTGTTTCTCCGCCCGCAGCCCCGCATTCTCCTCCGCCCGCCTCCCCTGCCCATCCCCCGGCTGCCATCCCTTCTGTTCCCGACGATGAGGAGGAGGGCGGTTTACGCACCCGCTCTGGCCGGCTGGTCAGGCCGCCTGTCCGCTACGGGGAACTCGCATAGTATTGTACTGTTGCCGGTGCGGTTGGTGTTCGTAGCGTATGAGCCGTGGTCACTCTGTATAGTACCTGCCATGCTTTTGTTTCCAAGAGGAAGGATGTAGATCAGTGCATGTTCCTTTAACCATAGTGACCTCCCGTATTACTAACCACTCCCCATTGTCTCCAGTATAATTGTAGTGTCCCCACCTCTAGCTCGCTCTATAGCTCCAGTGATGACCACGGACAGCTACAGCATAGTGATAAACAGTTACCTAAATAAATAGTTACAGTAAAAGACTTGTGTGTGCAGTAAGTCATTTTACAGGCATTCTTCTCTTGGAGAAAATAAAGACAAATAATAAAGTTAAAGATGCTGGAATCTGAAACAAAACTCTCCCAACTGAGCACCAGTATAACTGTTAAGTCCATTAAGTTGCTGCAGAAAATGTAGAGAGAAGGGCTCAGAAAAGGAATGAACCTTCACTATTGCTTCAGGCCCCTAACCCCCATATGCCAATGGAAGAGGTGGAGAGCAGGAGGCTTTTGCAGTGAAATGGAAGAAGGGCTCCCAGGGCCACAATGAAGAGAGGCTGGCAGTTATCCTCCAGACGTGATTCACCCCTGCATTACGGTGCAATGCTGCAAAAAGTTCCAGTGACCAGATCTGTGAATATGATGGCTCTAAACTTTGGAAGTATTTGGAGTGAAGCCTTCAACTCCAGCACTGAGATCAGTCAGATGGCAACACACGCTCACATGCATGCATGCATTAGCACACACTCACACATATACATGTATAGGCACACATTTTGGCACAGATGCACACGCACATATACACACAATAATTTAAAGGTCAGCATGAAGGAAGGATCTGCATGTGGTAAACCTTAGGGTCAAATGGGCTGCCGTCAGTGGAAGGGGGAAGGAAATTACAGCTGCTAACACCAAGCAGGGTGAGGTCATATACGACTTCCATCACAGAGAAACTAGAAGAGGACATTGATGGGCCAGCCAGCTGTGGAAAGCTACAGGACTGCACCATAAAATACTGGGTGCAATTGCAGGTCAGTTTGACAACCATTGTGCTATGTCAAGGTGTGTATTCTGGTCCAGACCAACCTAGTTGCCTGTTTCCACACTGCTTGGAGCTCATGCTTTCTAGTTTGGAAAATTTAGAAACAATTTGTTGACCCAACCAGGCTGCAGCTTCTAGTAGTGGTCTTCTCCACTACCACGAGTCTTCACATAACATCTAAATGCCACAGTGGGAACGAAGACCTCAGTCATGCCAGATTAAACAGCGACCATCAAGACTTTGAATGTCAATTTGAAAAGGTCTTGGTGCTTTTCATCTATCCATCCCCAAAAGATAACTTGGATCACTGAGGTGAGGAATACTGTCTCTTTACAGCATTAATTTATTATCTCTTTCATGGTGGATACAGGATGGGTGAGAATCCAGATGCAATACAGAGAAGGGAGAGGGAGAGAAGGGCATTTAAGGTATGGGGAAAGTAAGCACAGTCAATGGCACCAAAGGATTGGGTGGGGGGGGGGGGGGGGGGGGGGGGGGGGGAGAGAAATAAGAGGAGAGGATAGAAGGAGGAAAGGGAGAATTGGAGAATTGGAGAATTCATTGTTCATACCGTTAGGTTGTGAGCTACCCCAAGCAGAATATAAGATGCTGGAACATCTTGTTCTCCCCCATCTCTTTACATCTATATTTCATCCCATGACTTCATGTGCACCTCTTCTATCCTTATCTCATTCCTTTAATCTTTACATCTCTGTCCTTTACATTTCTGTTCTTTGTCAAATCATCTGGGTATATAACCCTGGTATCCACCTATCACTTGTCAGATTTTATCCTGCCCCTCCTCTCTTCCATCTTTCTCTTCCCCCCCCCCCACCATAATCAGTCTGAAGAAGGGTGCAGACCCAAAATATCACCTATCTATGTTCTTCAAAGAACATCTAGTTGAGCTGCTGCCTCACAGCGCATGTGACCCAGGTTCAATCCTGGCCTTGGGTGCTACCTCTTTGGAGTTGCACGTTCTCCATGTGACCGTATAGGTTTCCTTCGGGTGCTTCGGTTTCCTGCCACGTCCCCAAGATGTGCGACTTTGTGGATTAATTGGCCTCTATAAAATTGCCCTAAGGTGTAGGGTGTGGATAAGAAAGTGGGGTTACATTGAACTAGTTTGAATGGATGATCGATGGTCAGCATGGAATTGATGGGCCGAAAGGCACGTTTCCATGCTGCATCTCTAAACTAAGCTAAAAAACGAAATTAGGCTAGTGAACGCATCACAATTTTCAGTGGGAAGTAACTGAGTAATGCATGATCCCTTTAAGTAATGTTAGTGAGACGTCTTTTCTGCTGTTGCTTAATCAAGTGTGTGAGCTTAAGATAGCATATTAGCTGCAGCATTGGCTTTACATCAGCACCATCGATGCTATACATTTCCACTGGTCAGAGACTGTGCAATTGTTAATGCCCTCACCCACATGGTGCCCAGTAGAATAGTGAAAGGCTTGGATAGAGTGGATGTGGGGAGGATGTTTCCACTAATGGGAGACTCTAGGACCAGTCATGACCTCAGAATAAAAGGCTGTTCTTTTTGGAAGGAGATTAAGAGGAATCTCTTTAGTCAGAGAGTTGTGAATCTGTGAAATTATTTGCCATAGAAGGCAGTGGATATTTTTACAGCAGAGATAGATAGATTTTTGATTAGTACAAATGTCAGAGGTTATGGGGAGAAGGCAGGAGAATGGGGTTAGGAGGGAGAGATAGATCAGACGGTGGAGTAGACTTGATGGGCCGAATGGCCTAATCTGCTCCTTTCACATATCCTTATGACCAGCTCAGATCATACCACAAATACACTGGGCATCATATAAGAACTAATTTTGCATCGTACCACTCTAGGAAAGGAGTTTGCTTTGCTTCCCTTTTCACCCTATTAATTTCATTTAGTATCCTAAAACATACTGAAAAATCATAATCCAGAAAATACAAACCAGTGGAGAATTTTATAAAGAATGTTCGGAAGTAGGAAAGGCATACAGTTAAAACCATTTGGCCAATAATCATGAATCAATGTTACTGCTGTGTTTGGAGCCGTCAGCTTATATACGATTTTACTAATGCGTATTTAAAAGAACATTCATTCTATTTTGCAAACATTAGAAAATGCCATGTAAATTGATGTTTTGGGCAAATAATATTGCAGAGGATTTTCTGCATGAGAAATTCCTGTTACATTAATGATTATAGCTATTCTTCAGTCACATTAGCATTGAATTCCATCGAGTTCTAAATGCATCATTAGCATCATGGATCCAATGTTTGAGTCTGCTGACTATTTAGATATTAGCATTATTAGTATCAGGTCACAGTCTGTAATGTAAAGACAATCACTAACACTATAGATTAAATAGAAAAAGGATTGAAATGTTATACTCAGTTTATTGCTGGTTATCATCACTTGCCTTTGTTAAAAGCCAAACAGTGGTAATGAACTTTAATTACCTTTACTAACCCTGTCTTTATATTTACCTCATTGGGTGCTGTGTTTGTACACATTTGTTAAAACATTTGATATATTTTCTTGTACATGATATGAAAGATAACCATTTTGTAATCATATTTATTTTCTAAGCAATGAATTAAACTGCCAATCTACAGTAAAATACAGAATCGATCAAGATTCAGAATGACATAAAATAAACTGGGAAGGCTGACAGTACGTAAAGTAGACTAGGCTTGGTTCAGATGGGATGTACCCTAGATTATTGAAGGAATCAAGAGTAGATATTATGGAGGTTTTGGATTCAACTTTCCTTGGGCACTATAGTGGAACAGGCCAGTCTGTTTTACAAACATGCAAGGGAAACAAAACAGGAACTATGATATTCACAGTAGAATTTTAATAGGGGTGTAACAGGAAAAAAATGTAAGTGCACTTGGGAACAAATCTTTGACAGCAGCAGAATAAATTAACAGGCTTGTTAATGATTCAAATTGTAAATCCTAGAACTCCATACCTTGCAGCACTCTGGGAGTATTTTCACCATAAGAAAAGTCTGGTTCAAGAAGGCCAGCCAGAAGCACCAAGGGCGGACATAAATACTTGCCCTTGATGCCCAAATTACAGAGATGCTTGGGTTAACGTATGATGAGTGTTTGATGGCACTGGGCATGTAGTTGCTGGAGTTTAGAAGGATGAAGGGCAGCCTCATTGAAATTTGCCAAATAATGCAAGGCCTGTATAGTGTGAATGTGGAGAGGATGTTTCCATTAGTGGGAGAGCCTAGGGTCGGAGGGCACAGCCACAAAATAAAAGGATGAACCTTGAGAAAGAAAATGATGTGGAATTTATTTAGACAGAGGGTGATGAATGTGTCGAATTATTAGCCGTGTGGAAGCCGTCTTTGCATATTTCTAAAACTGAGATTAGCTGGTTATTGATTGACAATAGACAATAGATGCGGGAGTAGGCCATTCGGCCCTTCGAGCCAGCACTGCCATTCAATGTGATCATGGCTGATTATCACCAATCAGTACCCCGTTCCTGCCTTCTCCCAATATCCCCTGACTCCACTGTCTTTAAGAGCCCTATCTAGCTCTCTCTTGAAAGTATCCAGAGAACCGGCCATCAAAGCCCTCTGAAGCAGTGAATTCCACAGACTTTCTGTGTGAAAAAGTGTTTCCTCATCTCCGTTCTAAATGGCTTATCCCTTATTCTTAAACTGTGGCCCCTGGTTCTGGACTCCCCCAACATCGGGAACATGTTACCTGCCTCTAGCATGTCCAAACCCTTAATACTCTTATATGTTTCAATAAGATATCCTCTCATCCTAAATTCCAGATTACGCAAGCCCAGCTGCTCCATTCTATCAGCATATGACAGTCCCGCCATCCCGGGAATTAACCTTGTAAACCTATGTTGTACTCCCTCATTAGTAAGAATGTCCTTCCTCAAATTAGGGGACCAAAGCTGCACACAATACTCCAGGTGTGGTCTCACTAGAGACCTGTACAACTGCAGAAGGACCTCTTTGCTCCTTTTCTCAACTCCTTTTGTTATGAAGGCCAACATGCCATTTACTTTCTTCACTGCCTGCTGTACCTGCATGCTTACTTTCATTGACTGATGAAGAAGGACCCACAGATCCCGTTGTACTTCCCCTTTTCCCAATTTGACACCATTTAGATAATAATCTGCCTTCCTGTTTTTGCTACCTAAGTGGATAACCTCACATTTATCCACATTAAACTGCATCTGCCATGCATCTGCCCACTCACCCAACCAGTCCCAAGTCACCCTGCATTCTCATAGCATCCTCTTCACAGTTCAACCTGCCACCCAGCTTTTTGTTATCTGCAAATTTGCTAATGTTACTTTGAATCCCTTCATCTAAATCATTGATGTAAATAGCTGTGGTCCCAGCACCGAGCCTTGCGGTACCCCACTAGTCACTGCCTGCCATTCTGAAAGGGACCCATTAATCCCGACTCTTTGTTTCCAGTCTACCAACCACTTCTCTATCCATGTCAGCACTCTACCCCCAATACCATGTGCCCTAATTTTGCCCATTAATCTCCAGTGTGGGACCTTATCAAATGCTTTCTGAAAGTCTTAGTACTACATCCACTGGTTCTCCCTTGTCCATTTTCCTAGTTACATCCTCAAAAAAATTCCAGAAGATTAGTCAAACATAATATCCCCTTTGTAAATCCATGCTGACTCGGACCGATCCTGTTACTGCTATCCAAATGTGCTGCTATTTCATCTTTCATGATTGACTCCAGCATCTTCCCCACCACCGATGTCAGGCTAACTGGTGTAAAATTCCCTATTTTCTCTCTCCCACCCTGCTTAAAAAGTGGGATAACATTAGCTACCCTCCAATCTACAGGAACTGATCCTGAACCTATATAACATTGGAAAATGATCACCAATGCGTCCACGATTTCTAGAGCAACTTCCTTAAGTACCTGGGATATAGACCATCAGGCCCTAGGGATTTATCATCAGTCTATTTATCATCAGTCCCATCAGTCTACCCATTTCCCATTACCCATTTCCTGCCTAATGTGGATTTCCTTCAGTTTCTCCGTCACCACAGATCCTCTGGCCACTAGTACATCACTAGTACATCAGGAGGATTGCTTGTGTCCTACTTAGTGAAAACGGATCCAAAATCCCTGCTCAACTCATCTGTCATTTACTTGTTCCCCATAATAATTCACCTTTTTATATCTTCAAGGGTCCAGCTTTGGTCAACTAATTTTTTCCTCTTCACATTCCTAAAGAAGCTTTTACAATCCTCCTTTATATTCTTTGTACCTCATCTTTTTTCCCTGTATTGCCTTTTTAGTTATCTTCTGGTGCTCTTTAAACATTACCCAATCCTCTTAATTCCCGCTCATCTTTGTTACGTTGTACTTCTTCTCTTATTTTTATACTATCCCTGACTTCCCTTGTCAGCCACGGTCGCCCTTTACTCCCCTTGGAATCTTTCTTCCTCTTTGGAATGAACTGATCCTGCACCTTCTGTATTATTCCTAGAAATACCTGCCATTGTTGTTCCATTGTCATCCCTGCTGGGTTATCTTTCCTGTCAATTTTGGCCAGCTCCTCCCTCATGGCTCCATAGTCCCTCTTGTTCAACTGTAACATGGACACCTCCGATTTACCTTTCTCCCTCTCAAATTGTAGATTAAAACTTACCATATTATGGTCACCATAATGGCTCCTTAAACTCCAGTTCCTTTATCAAACCAGTTCGTTAACAACACTAAATCCAGAATTGCCTTCTGCCTGGTAGGCTCCAGTACAAGCTGATCTAAGAATCCATCACGGAGGCACTCCACAAACTTCCTTTCTTGGGGTCCAGTACCAACCTGATTTTCCCAGTCTACCTGCATGTTGGATTTGTAGGAAATGGGAGGAGTCAAAGGAAAAGTTATTGAGGGTAAGCACTAGCTCCTCCAGGAGGAGGAGAGTAGACGGGGATTGGTTGGTTCTGCGGTGTCCCAGTGGCTCAGCACTTCAACTCCCCTTCCCATTCCGAATCCAACCTTTCTGCCCATGTTGGAGGAACAACACCTCATATTTCGCTTGGGTAGTTTCCAACCCAGCGGTATGAACATTGATTTCTACAATTTCAGGTTGTCCTTGCTTTCTCCCTCCTTCCCCTCCCCTTCCCAGCTCTCCCACAAGCCTACAGTCTCCACCTCTACCTTTCACCACCCCCCCCATCCCCCATCAGTCTGAAGAAGGGTCTCAACCCGAAACATTGCCTATTCCTTCTCTCCATAGATGCTGCCTCACCCGTTGAGTTTCTCCAGCATTTTTGTCTACCTTCAATTTTACCTGCATCTGCAATTCTTTCTTAAACACGGCTAGATGGTCAGTAACATCACTGGGGCAGGCAATTGGCCAAGGGTTGGGGATGAAGTTGGCTGTGTATGCAAGGTGTAGGTAATATGGGGAGAAGTCAAGTGGTTAGAGTGAATCTAACAAAGGAAATTGAAAGAGGACACAAACCTAGAAGGATGGGGGCTTCCTGGTAACAGCCAAATTATCAGGCAGAGATCAGCTATGATTGATTGGCGGAGTAGACTCGATGGGCCAAATGATCTATTTCTACTCCTATAACTAATGAACATGTGAAGACCATTCACTAGTTGTACCTCAGGATTGTGCACTGAATGAAACTGTCTCGCATATCCTTTCTATATAAGAGGGTAACACTCCCTCATGCATCATGTCAAGCTGATTAAATATTTTGCATAAATTTTGTTCATTTTGTCAGTCGGCACTGTGCAATCCTGCAATGCCTGATCTAACAATGCCAGAAATCGTATCTTTATGCCAAACACAAAATTCACTGGTTTTCAGTTTCATATGTCTAACTTATTTGATCTGTACTGGTTTACAAAGGATGAACAAGGTCAGCATTCCAGATAACCCTGCGTTCTTCAGTAGTTTTACAGCATACACTTTAATAGAAATTATTTATAATTATATTTAAATGTAGTTGTGAGATCTGATATTCCACAGTGCATCCTTCAAATTCCCAAACAGTTCTTCCCTAATGGAACAAAAGCCCTCGAGTGACTTGATATTAATTAAGCATCGTACTGATTCAAATATGTTCATTAGAGCAGTTCCAGATATCCTTTTACTGGTTTTACTGAGCTATTTCATTGTTTGTCTCTGCTCTGAAAATGGGACTATTTTGAATGTGTGGAACTGGCAGGAGGGAGCTACATTATTTCTAATTTCAGGCTTACAGCTGAGTGATGTTGAACCATTGAACCTTTCTCCCTCTCCCCTGTTAATGAAGCAGTTTGGATACTGGTGCTCAGTGAGGCTTTCTTAGAGGTACAATACAAGTCAATGGGTCACCACTATGACTGCATTGAGTGTTGAGGCTAACTTTCTGTAGCCCCCCTGGGATTCTTAACCTAAACATATTTAATCAATAACAAGGGTGGTGAATCTGTGGAATTCTTTGCCACAGAAGGCTGTGGAGGTTGTCAGTGGATATTTTTAAGGCAGAATTAGAAGGATTCTTGATTAGTACAGGTGTCAATGGTTATGGGGAGGCAGGAGAATGGGGTTAAGAGGGAGAGATAGATCAGCCATGATTGAATGGCGGAGAAGAATTGATGGGCTGAATGGCCTAATTCTACTCCTATTCCTTATGACCTTATAACCTTATGAACATCTCCAATAGAGGGGACAATGAAATTTAACTGCACCAAAAGATCCAGTTAATATCAGTTAGCTTCAAATGTAAAAAGTGGTAGCCTGGTCCATCATGGGAACTGGCCTCCCAACTTTGAAGGAATCTACTGAATGCATTGTCTTAAAAAGGCAGCTAATATCATCAAAGACTCACAACACCCATATCTGAATAGCGGCGTGTTGGAATGAAATCATGGTAACTGGCGTCATATTTTAATGTATTACCTGTTGCTATGGCAGAAAGGTCAGAGGCCACATGTTGCTGGGATGTAAAGGAAAGGAGGACGAATAAAACAAAGCGTTTATGTTCAATGCCCTCGAAGTATGTTTATTATATTCGGATCCAGGTGAGAATCTAACAAAGTGGAATTCTCTGCCTCAGAGGGCGGTGGAGGCAGGTTCGCTGGATGCTTTCAAGAGAGAGCTAGATAGGGCTCTTAAAAATAGCGGAGTCAGGAGAAATGGGGAGAAGGCAGGAACAAGTTACTGATTGGGGATGATCAGCCATGATCACATTGAATGGCGGTGCTGGCTTGAAGGGCCAAATGGCCTGCTCCTGCACCTACTGTCTATTGTCTATTGTCAAAGTATAATATTATTATTTTATCTTTATTAAATTATATGAAGAAAGAAGCATTTATTAGATTTTATCCCAGACCCCAAAAACTAGTATCCAGAATGCGTATATATTTTGTGTTGCTGTTGTTTTGTTAGGGGCATCTGTATTCACACAACTGTTTGTCTAATCCTGCAGAAAACAGTGTATTTCATGTTTGCAAACAGCTTATATACTCTTTCTCTCAATAACCTGCCATCATGGTTTGAGTGTGATCTCATTGTTCTTGTATAGTATTGTACTGCTGAAGTTTTGCCTTTGATATGGGAAAATCACTAAGGACTATCATTTATTGGCCTTGCATTCAGTTTATCTTTTTTGTCAGGGACACCTCACAGTTGTTCAATCATCTGACCAACTTGTAAGTTTGCTCTCCATTTCTGAGTTTCAACCTCACTATAGTCATTGCAGGCACACTTGTTCTTAATACCTATTGCCCCTTGATTTGCTTTAATCAGGATACAATCCAAACTTCATTTCTTGACTACCAGCAAAATATACACATAGTCAATTTTTATTGAGTGCTCTTTGTTTTTCTGAAGGAATAGCTATTGTTAATATTATCCATTCTTACTACAGTTCCACATTTGGCGACATCATTTTCTCACTTACAACCATATACCTTTCATTTGGATGGATACATGGATAGGGAAGGTTTAGAGGGGTGTGGGCCAAATGGTGGCAGGTGAGAATAGGGTAGATGGGGCATCTTCATCGGTATGGGCAGGTTGGGCCGAAGGGCCTGTGCCCTGTAGCCGGAGACTTGATGTCAAGTATCCCAACAAGCTTAGGGAGTATGTTACTAGCTAGAAAAACGCTGGGACCAGGAGAACAAAGAAGCGCTGTGAAAATGATCACGTGATTGACACCAGGTGAGAGTAGAGCTGCAGGTAACTTCATGGCTATGTAGTGTGGCCTTGAGAAGATAACGTGTCTGGGAACGGCCATTTTGCAAAGGAGAGTTGGATGAGATAGCCCAGAGATATGGAGAGGGATTTGGAGACCCGGGGTGGGACTTGAGACCTCATCCCCCCTGTGATGAAGGTCGGGGCATGCCACCATCCATTGAACCCATCCATATGAATCCATTTACCGCCCGTCGGACAGGCAGGTCACAGGAAAAAAACATATAGCACAGCACATACATTATTATCTGAATGGTGGCCAATTAGGAAAAGGGGAGATGCAACGAGACCTGGGTGTCATGGTACACCAGTCATTGAAAATGGGCATGCAGGTGCAGCAGGCAGTGAAGAAAGCGAATGGTATGTTAGCATTCATAGCAAAAGGATTTTCGTATAGGTGCAGGGAGGTTCTACTGCAGTTGTACAGGGTCTTGGTGAGACCACACCTGGAGTATTGCGTACAGTTCAGGAAGAGAAAACGTTCCTGCTTGCATGTCTCAGCTCCATCATGCATTCAGCATTACCTGAGCCTCAGAACACTAGGGGAGGCAGCCTGCAGGCCATGAAAGAAGCCATACTGATGGTGATGGGAAGTCATAGAACAGACCCAGTGGAGGTTTTAAATAAGTGTAGACAGGAAGAAGGGGAACGCCCTCCAGCTCATGCCAAATGGATACATTTTAATGAAGTATATGGACCAGGTCTGGACCGGCAATACTTACAGGCACCTAATGATAATAGAAGGCCCAGGACCCTGGTAACACACTCCAGACACGATAGTAGACAAACATACAAAAGCTTTGAGCCGTGACCCAACGCATGCAGAACCATGGGTATTGAGACATTTGGTACAGGCTTGGGAAAAGGAGGTTAGAGAAGCTGCAAAGTTTAAAATTATCAAGGAGGGAAGAATGAATCATATTAAAAGCCTGAACAGAGGTCTAGTACGGGAACTTTATTCTAAGTTTCTAGTTATTATGAAGATTCTAAAATGAGATGCAAACATGGAGTTTTGCTTTGTCCTTTTTATTTCATGTAGTTTCTTTCTTTTGAAATTAATTTGAGAGAAACCAGGAATCCACACTGGTCATGTGGAATCCAGGTTAACGTGCTGGAAAGTTGAGTGTCTCTATTCCGGATATGAGATGCCGTCAATTCATAAACAAATTGGCATTTGGGGATATTGGTTATTAGAGTACATTTAAATTGGGAATTTGAAATTGGTATTTTGAGAAACATTTTAAAAGTTGTTTTTACCAACAAGAATGTTGATTTTCCAGAAGCTTAAAAGATTTTGTGTAATATTTTGACATGCTGATATTGAGTTTTGGTGTTTCTTTCGAAAATAGTATTGACATAATCATATTTTGTTTGCAGATGTTCTAAAAGCTTTTCACTGTACCTCGGTATACGTGACAATAAACTAAATTAAACTAATTACACTGGAGAACAACAATATTGTCAAGTGTGGACAGTAAATGGTCCCAAGGATCCAATTGTGCCAAAACAAAATGGGAGGAGGCTGTAGGGCAAAGCATTATGTGATACAGGGAATAGTGAGGAACGTAGACAAACTGCTGATGCAAATGAAACCACAGATATTACTTTAAATATTTCTGATAATGGATTTTCTAGATAAGTCGATGGAATCAGGAAGACAGCATGTGGCATGTACAGAGAAAACGGCCAAGGCATACCGCTAGCAGAAATAGCTTTAAAACTAACAGCTAGAATGAGTACTCAGAGTGCTGAGCTAGCAGCAGTGGCCTATGTGGTCAGCCACCCTGACAAGTTTCTCCCACAGTCAACATATACTCAGACAACATGTACATGTATGTATGTAACAGCCTAAAGGGCCTGTCCCACCAGCATGCGACTGACTGCATGCGGCGAGCGCGACCAAACGTGGTCGTTTGAGCCGTACGACCTCGCGGGGCCGGTCCCACTTCGATCGCCGGAGCCGTATGGAGTTGTGCGGGGCTGGTCCGGACATCGCGCGGGGCTCTGAAAAACTGACACCGTCCAAAAATCCCGTGCGGCAACGGCCTGCCGGCCCGCAGCCACATTGAGGCCGTACACAGCGCCTCGACGGGCGTACGCAGCGTCTTGACGCCGTAAGCAGCATCTGGACTGGGTAGCCTAGCGTGTGGCGTTGCATGATGACGTAACCGCCTGACGCCGTGCGACATCCAAATTCATTCGGCCCGCCTCCTGCCCAGCTGATTGGTGAGTATGATGTCGGGACCAGCTCCAGACGGCTCCGCGGTTGGAAGTGGGACCGGCCGCGCGAGGCCGTACGCCTCAAGCCACCACGTTTGGTCGCGCTAGACGCATGCAGTCACATGCTGGTGGGACAGGCCCTTAACTAATTTTTTGCCACTATGGGAAGCTAGGGGTTTTGTGTCAGTGGACGGTAAACCTTTACCATTTGCGTCTCTTTCTTCAAATACATAATTCAGGAAGCTTATGAGGAGAATATGGTATAATTAAAATAAAAGTACACCATAAATTTTCCCCAGCAACGAACATACGAGCAGATGAATTGGCAAAGTTAGGTGCCCAAGTAGAGGCATAGCAACCACCAATAGGTGAACAGTTGGATGTAGTCACAATCAACAAAGTAAGATTGTAGATCTGATACAGACTCAAACCACAAACAACGAACTGAAACAAATCCGAGATGAAACTTACCCAGTTTCATATGACAACTAAGATACAAGTGGAGGACTGACTTGTCATTAAAAATGAATGGTCTGTGGTACCCAACCAAGATGGTAATTAAATAATTATTTGATAATGCCAGAATGTTCAGAGACACCAAGGAGGTTGAAGCAAGCACTGGGTGAATTAAAATCTTGTGCTGGTGCCCAAGTATGGATAATGACATAAATAATTTAAGAGAGAGTTGGATGGAGCTCTAGGGGCTAGTGGAGTCAAGGGATATGGGGAGAAGGCAGGCATGGGTTATTGATAGGGGATGATCAGCCATGATCACAATGAATGGCGGTGCGGGCTCGAAGGGCCGAACGGCCTCCTCCTGCACATATTTTCTATGTTTCTATGTTTCTAAAGGACTGTGTGGATAACTGTTTGGTGTGTGTCCAGAATAATCAAGTCATCATGCTAATAAAGTAGAACTTGGGCATACCAGACCAGCGAACAGACCCTGCACAAACTTACAGATAGATTACATTGGCCCTCTGCCACCATGCAAGGGGGGGATACAGTATATCTTGGTAATCATTGACACATTGGTTATAGCTTTTCCTATCAGGAATGACACGGCTGATATATAAGTATGGCAGGTATTTACCAAATGCGGATTTCCATGCTGCATTGAATCAGACCAAGGCATCCATTTTACGGCCCAGGTCATGCAGAATGTAATGTTCTTATTGGAAACTCCACATAACATACCAGCTGCAGTTGAGTGGTATAATTGATAAAACAAATAGAAGCCTGAAACCATGATTCAGAAAACTGAACGATTCCATGTGAAAGGGATGGTATCATGTCAATCAAGTCAACAGAATAACCACCATTGCCACATTCTGGTGGATGTATGTGAGACATTGTCTCCAACTCCTGTCTATCGCAAGCAATAAAATAAAGCAAAGAAGTATTAAAATACTGGCTTATTAGCCTGCACCAAGAACTGTAAATAAGAGCAGATATTACTTGTGCTTTACAGATAATTGATATTCTGCAAAGTGAAGTAATTGATTACTGTGACAACGGAGGTGATACCGATCAGTGTTGGAACAGCTCAAGATGTCGGGCTGATTTATAACCTTACTGAGGCATTGTGTCTCAGAGGTAGGACCATTCTAGCATATTGTGGTAAAATACGCTAGAACAAGTGGTTAAGGTTCTGGAAAGCCATGTAAAAACAATAAATCAGATCATAAAAGAAAAGACCAAAGATAAGTCCAGCTCCCACAAAACAAGACCCTGTGAAGTATCGTGCTTAAGAAGGAACTGCAGATGCTGGAAAATCAAAGGTAGACAAAAATGCTGGAGAAACTCAGCGGGTGATGCAACATCTATGGAGTGAAGGAAATAGGCAACGTTTCGGGTCGAAACCCTTCTTCTGTCTGAAGAAGGGTTTCCACCCATAACGTTGCCTATTAATTCACTCCATAGATGCTGCATCGCCCGCTGAGTTTCTCCAGCATTTTTATCTACCTGTGTAGTATCTATGGGAATTGGATGCGAGAACAACTGAGAGAAAATCTTGAGTGGGTCAGCCAAGGAAAATATCTCCCTCTTGTATTAGTGATGAACAATTAGGGAATTTAACCAACAAAGAAATATACCCAAGGTTACCAGGGAGTCAATTCCATCGATTAATTAAAGTCTGGTTCATGGAAGGTTGTGGGGAGCTACTAGTAAAGCTTTGGGAATTATACTGGGACTTCTAATAATCCCACAGGATAAACCTGGGCTGGAAATTTACCAAGTAGATAATATAAGCTTTATTAGAGAAGGGATATGGCTAGGACATGAAAAACATTCTGCCTTATTCCATAGAAAAGACAAAGGATTGGTAGATACACCCCTGACTAAATGGCAACATACTCATGGGATTGTTGTCTGTCCATACCCTATATACACTAATGAACAACCTCAGTGGGGATTTGAGACAAAAAGAGATTTACAATTACATTGTACAATGGAAGCTAGGGTACTCAACGTCGAAATCACCAAGGTTGCATGCAAAGGAAATTGGAAATACTGTATTACAACTTCATTACATGAATATCAATATGATGTTCAGGCATGTCCTATTAACAATACAACCTAATGTATTTATCCACAAATACCCGCCAGTATTCGAGTGGATTGATATACATGAACAGAATGAAATCACAATGGAAGTTACTGAGTGAATAAAGGAAGATTCAAGCAAATATTTCCAAAAGTATATTACTAAAGTTGGGAGGTACACAAAATTGCTGGAGAAACTCAGCGGGTGCAGCAGCATCTATGGAGCGAAGGAAATAGGCGACGTTTCGGGCCGAAACCCTTCTTCAGATTGACTAAAGTTGGGCTCCTGCCTGACAATTTACAATGGATTAAAAAAAACAGCTAATTAATGGCCCCAGTACATTCATTAAGGTCCTCCAGCACACTGGAGAGATTAAGATGAACATTAAAGATATTAAGGAAGGTACACAAAAATGCTGGAGAAACTCAGCCGAAACCCTTCAGCCCGAAACGTTGCCTATTTCCTTCGCTCCATAGATGTTGCTGCACCCGCTGAGTTTCTCCAGCATTTTTGTGTACCTTCGATTTTCCGGCATCTGCAGTTCCTTCTTAAACAAAGAAATTAAGGAAACCAGCTGGTGGGATGATATTTGGAACTGGGATACAAATGTACAAATTCACCCGTGGGTAAGGATTGCCTCCCACATTGCAATCATTGTGATGGTTTTGATTTTAATATATCAAATGTACGTATTAATGGTGTTGAAACATTGGAAAGTGGGAATGGTGAGAAAGCTTCACATCAAACTGTACATGCAAAAGCATAATCCAAGATCAAAAAGGTCAAATGTTAGAGAACAACAAAGAACAGATAAATTATTGGGATAACAAGCAGAGAGACACATGTATGGATAAGGTAAAAGATGAGGGAAATTATGCTTTAAGAGTAGCGTAATAGTTTTAAATACTATTTGCTTGACTATCTTTCGTAGAAAATTGTAATATGGCAAAGACCCAGATATTTACATGTATGAGATGAAATATGTCCAAGGTTCAGTGTGATCCAATTCGCTAAATGCTCAATCGATCAAAGGGGGGATATGTAGCCGGAGACTTGATGTCAATTATCCTGTCAAGCTTTGGAAGTATGCTACTAGCTAGAGAAACACTGGGACCAGGAGAACAAAGAAGCACTGTGTAAATGGTCACATGATGGACATTAGGTGAGAGTATAGCTAAAGGTAACTTCATGGCTATATAGTGTGGCCTTGAGAAGATAAGGTGTCTGGGAATGGCCATTTTGCAATGGAACTGTATGATGAGAATGAAAATATGAGCAGGCAACATAATTAAGAACTCTCTAGCCCAGGGGTCATCAACCTTGTTCTGCATAGGGGCCAGGACACATATGTCTATGAGCGGATGGCGGGTCACATCTCTCATGTGTACACATGGATCCCGTCCCGGATGTCAGGCATCAAATCATGTGTTCACATAGATCCCGCCCCTTCGAGGACACCACCCGGAGCACTGGACCCTAGTTACTGGCGCTCATGAACATACCTACGGACCATTGCCTTGGCTCTGTCCTGAATGTGGTGGCTCAAATACTGATACTCACTCGCCCCGGCCTGTTGACAACCCTGATCCCAACAGTGACCAGGATGAGGTACAGCCAGAGCTCGGGGCTTGGAGCTTGGCGCTGCTCAGCGCTGCTCGGCACTGCTCGGCAGCTCTGCCATTGTGGCCACCAGCATAGGCCTCCTTGCGTCCTTGTATCACCGTGCCCGAGTGCCGTGGCCTCGGGCCCAGGTGGTACCGGAGATAACGGAAGTCTGCGGGCCGGATAATTATGGGAAAAAAATACGCCTGCGGGCCAGATGATTTTGGGTTACGGGCTGCATTTGGACCGGGGGCCATATATTGCTGACCCCTGCTCTAGCCTGATAAGGAACAAAGATGTGTTTGTTGATTCAGCACTTGGATGAGTGATAACTTGAAATTATTGACCAGAATTGTGAGAGCCTTGGGTTAGAACAAAGGCGTCCTTTAGGAGTTTGAAGTGAAAATTGGTATCAAAGAAGGGCGGTCTGAGATTTCGGGGATGACAATGAGGGAACAACGATGACAAGAAGATGGGACGAGTTCGAAGCTCAGAGAAGACTACCCCCTACCAACGGAGTGATCAGGTCAATTCGTTCGTACTGCTCCAAGTCATGAGTTTTGTGGTTTAGTTTAACAAGTGATAAGTTTAAATAGTAAAGTAAATGATAAGTTATTAGAAGTCAATAGTTTTGCATGCATGTTTAAGTTACTCAAGTGTTAATAAAGATTAAGTTGTACTAAACCTTGGTTTAGAGTCTTTTGTTCGACACTTCAGTTGATACCTTATGGAGGTAATAGGGTCAACAGCCCTATTACTCTGTAATGTTTTACCTCCAACTACGAAGGTCCGAGTTTTTAAATCTCCATTGCATATATTATTGGCAATTCCATTAGTGTTGATATTAGGGTTTCCATACCTGATCTCATGGATAGTGCTGCCATTATACGCACTGCACTTTCATCCCATGTTATACTTTTGCTCACTCTCCCAGGTAGATAAATATTAGTCACTGTTTTATTTTGCTAGCTAACGTAAACTGAGGTAGTAATCTCTACCTGCCAGGATTTGCTGATTGGGGGCCCTCTGGTTCCTCTCAAGCCCACCGGACTAAAGTTAACTCAACTGAAGCTGACCTGAGTTTTTGAATCTTGCTATTGGCCAACATAATGATTCCAAAAAAAGTACAGTCTTTCAATTGAAAGGATTTGATTCCAAGTGCAGGCTCATAACCCGTTACTAGTGGGAGCTATCCTTCTCTATCTCAACCCAACAATTTATTTCCCTGATAATCTGGAGGACCTTTCCTGCATTTGTGCTCAAGACCTCGTTGCTCTTTCTTGGTGGAAAATGGTGGAGTTACTTTCACTTTTGTTTTTGGCCTACCACAGACTGACTTTTTACTGTGTTGATTCATATATTGATAGCTGCTTTCTCAACAAAAAAGGTGGTGTTATACATACAATCCTTTTTTTAGGTGTGCAATAAATACCATTAAGCAATGTCTATATATGAAGGGAGATCGATGAATATTTATTTTCCTTATTGGTCCAAGTCTGCCATGAGCCGTGATTTGAGCTACACAAACAAATGGCAGCATTTATTTTTTTGAAACTCTGCGTTTCCAAGTGCTCTTCTGGCTCAGTCTGACTTATTTTTATTTGCTGTAGATATGTTGAAATTAGTGGATGAAAAGAGGATTAAACAAGGAACAATTATTCGACAAATAATTCAAAAGGTCATGTTGTGTCTGGGTTTGCCCTGCAACCTTCAACTTATTTTCTATTTCGCTTTTGCTCTCCAAGCTTGATTAGAATTCCTTGACTTATTTTGTGACATCCTTGGATTTATCAATTTTTTCATTGCAGCCCTCTCATAATATTTTCCACTAATATCAAATCTACCTGTTGTTCTGTCTCTCACATTTTCAAATATCAATTCTAGAATAATTTGGTCCTTTTTATTAATTTTTTTCATTTAGTATTGAGTCTATTTCTACTGAAAGATTTATTTTTCCTTAACTTTCATTAATTTAACCCTACACCCAACATTTTTCTTTGGTTCCTTCTGAGTTTCATGCTCTCTATAGTTTCTTCCTATGCTATAAGCTTCTTATTTCCAACATAAATCTTTTTTACTCAGGTCTAGCAACAAGAATGGGAATACAAAACATCAGCTCTGTAGTTGTGTGCTGTCTATGCTTATGTTTATGTTCTCACTCTCTAACCGTTCCTATTCACTTACTGACCAGACAGCCTTGTTTATATCATATCCCCATAGTAAACCCGGTTTTACCCTGTCAGAAGCATCTCCTTCGTCCTCTCTCCCACCCTCCAGTTTAACCATCTTCTTTTGTCTCCTTCTCAGTTTTGACAAAGAGTCTTCGATCTGAAATGTGAATTCTGTTTTTCTCACCACAGTTGTGACCTGACATACTGAGTATTTCCAGTATTTTCTGCTTTTATTTTAGATTTCCAGCATCTACCTTTGTTTTGCTTTTCATGTCTACATTTCTGTCTATTCCCAGTATACCTATTCCTTTGAAATTGTTTTGAAGCCATATGATATTATTAGGTAATAGTAAAAAAAATGGCATGGTGCATATCAAATTATCTTTGTAGATCAATAGTTTATATAAAATAAATATATTTTTTGCATTAAACAAGAGAGTAGTTCTTCATTTTTTTTTAGATCTCTCCATTGTATTTTGTGATCTCTCCATTGTTAATTCTATGCATTACTCTTCAAAGGGAAACAGCTGAAAATTAAATTTGTCTGAAGAAGCAAAGGTTTTCTGTATTAAATATGCTAAATATTAATTTGAAAAGTTATGGACATGCTCTGATCCCCAAATGCGCATTCAAGCCAAATTTGCTTATGTGTGAAATGTGTACAGCTCATAACACTTCATACTAATGAGAAAATATCTCACTACTGACAATTGAGCAAATTATATCCGAGAGCATCATGGAGGTGAAAATTAGCAATTAGTAGCAAATAGAATTAACGGAGCTGGTAGGTTTTGTTAATTCTTCACGTAAAAAAGAAAAGTAACATGTATGATTAATATCAATAATCTTTTCCAACGGTCTGAGATAGAGAAGATAAAAGTTGACATCACATTACAAAACTACCCAGGTCCTTTCTAAGCTGTGGCAATAAACACCAAACATCACGAATCAATAAAAAGAGGCATGAGCAAAAAATTACATTTACATAGTATAAGTACAGCATAGGAACAGATCCTTCAGTCCAAAATGTCTTCTGTATGCCGAAGATGATATGGACCAAAGCCATATGGACCAAACATGGGACTAGCTTAGATGGTAAATCTTAAATCACATGGACTAGTTGGGCCAAATGTCCTATTTCTGTATGTTTATGACTCTAATCTTTATGAATACACCACTGGAGTCTCAAGGCAATGACACGGAAAACCATAGATTGTGGCAAGGCTTACACGTTTAACTGTAATGGGCTACAAAGTGAAGGCAGGCAATATCGATGGCAGCAACGTGTCTCTCCCCAAAGAGCTCAATGCATTCTAAGCCCTCCTTGAACAAAAAGTCGGTGAAAGATTGCCACCTGTCCCTAGTCTCGGGTGTGACCATACCAAAGATAACAGTGGAAGACGTACGATCAGCCTTCCTGAGACTGAATTCCTGGCTGCATACTATGCAAATCAGCTGGCAGAAGTATTCACAGACATCTTTAACCACTTTGAGATCCCCACTTGCTTCCAGAAGACCACTGTCATCCAGTAGCTATAGAAAAGGTAATGTAGCTTGCCTTAATGACTACCATGCAGTGGCACTGACGTCCAAGTCAAGCCACGTCAAGTTTATTCATCCAATACACATACGAGATGTGCAGTGAAATGAAAAGTGGCAATGCTCGCGGACTTTGTGCAAAAAGACAAACAAACAAACAAACAAACTACAAACAGAATGGAACATAATCACATATTCTTTTACATATTACATATTGTGGGAGGAAGGAAAAAGGAAAAAAAACAGCAATTTTTAAAAAACAATAGAATGGTATAGTAAAGTTAGTCCCTGGTGTGAGATATAGTTTGTATGCTGGTGACACTCTTCCACACTCCAAAGACGTACTGGTTTGTGGGTTAATTGGCTTTGCTAAAGATTGTAAACTGGTGAGATAGGAGTTTACAGTCCACCATCATGAAGTGTTTCAAGAGACTGATGATGGTGCAGATTAACACCGGTCTACCAACCAACCCTTATCCAATGCAATTTGTTTACCATCGTAACAAGTCCACATCCATTCAAACTCATCTACAAACTCCTGGACCTAGGAATCTGCAGTCTCCTCTGCCACTGGTTCCTCAACTTTCAGACCCACTGAGTACAAACAGTGTGGATAAGTGGCACCACCACTTCCACATTAAATCGCAACTCTGAAGCCCTGCAAGGATGCATTCTCAGTCTCCTACTATACTCCCTAAACACTGATGATTGGGCAGCCAAATTTGGCTCCAATTCTATCCACAGGTTTGCAGATGGAACTTCCGTGGTGAGCTCCGATGAGACAGAGTACAGGAAAGAGATAGACAACTTAGCAACACAATGCAAGGACAACAACCTCTTCCGTGATATCAACAAGATGAAGGAACTAGTTATAGACTTCGGGGAGTGTGGAGGAGTACGTGCCCCAACCAGCATCAATGATCTACTACTGAAAGCATGCAGAGCAGACATATTGTAATATCAATCCTAACGCAAAATGATCTGTCAGCAGTGATACCAAACTGGATTTTGACAATTCAGGCAACATGATGTATTTTGAACTGCAAAGATAATACAACATTTAGCAGCAGGAAAGACTCAACAGTCTCTGAACGCAGAACCAGGCCCTACAGCCCACCAAGTCTGTGCCGACCAGCGATCCCCATACACTACCCTGCATCCTAGGGTCTGTTTACAATCTTTAGCAAAGCCAATTAACCCACAAACCAGTACGTCTTTGGAGTGTGGAAGGAAACTAGAGCCCCTGAGGAAAACCCACGCAGGTCACGGGGACAAATTACCCATACGGATCGAACCCGGGTCCATGGTGGTGTAAAGCAGCAACTATGCTGCCACACCACCTCGCCAACCGTTTTTATTCTTCTGGATAATATGGCTGCCTAGATTGCTTTAGCCAAAACCTGTTCCTTCCAAATGTGTATCTATGCTGCTCATTCTTCTCTGCCTACAAGCATGACAGAGAGAGTGATGAGTGAAGCAAGGTTGCCTGTCAAGAGAAGGGGAAACAGGAAGGCAAGACATCAATGAGGAGCAATGTGTCAAAAGACTTCTTCAGTCATGGCTGTTGGGGCAGATCATTGGCGGAATCATGTTACCAGTGGCAGTGTAAATGGTCTCCAGTTTTTTTCCAGGCTGTTGCTGGGCCATTAGGAACGCTTTATGGCTTCATTGTTAAAAACAGCACAGAGGTTTTATACTGGAGGAAAGGCTAGTTCATGCCCTCCTCCCTCAGAAGATTGCAGCAGCCAGTTTGCACAATTGTCTGACAGCAGTGATCCATTGGCCGTATCAATGCCACTTTGTGAATGCCGGAGGGGAGAGGATGCAGCTGATTCAACAGGGATATATCGTACAAGGAAAAAACACACGCAAAAAACACGCGAAAACATATCAAATCGTTCCAAAAGTCATCATGCATATATTTGTTATACAATCTTTAAGTCCTTTTCTTTTTCTCCATTGCTCCTTCTTCAGGCTCAGTTAGAACTTCTTTACAATATGATGTGACCAGTCCCAGTATTTATTAAACGTATCTGTGCAGCTCTCTCCTGGCATGTTCCAATTATAAAGACCAGATTGTGCTGTCCCATTGGTAAGTTATTCAAATATTCAGTTCATAAAATATAATTGAATTCCATCTTTGCTTTATTAATTATATCTTCATTAATGCCCCCTGTCCCACTTAGGAAACCTGAACGGAAACTTCTGGAGACTTTGTGCCCCACCCAAGGTTTCCGTGCGGTTCCCGGAGGTTCCCGGAGGTCTTTGTCAGTCTCCCTACCTGCTTCCACTACCTGCAACCTCCGGCAACCACCTGCAACCTCCGGGAACTGCACGGAAACCTTAGGTGGGACGCAAAGTCTCCAGAGGTTTCCGTTCAGGTTTCCTAAGTGGGACAGGGGCATTAGCAGCATAACTATTTCCATTAAGAATTTTCAGGGTGACAAAATATTTAATTTCAAAAATATCTAGCCAGTCTACAACTATTGATGGATAGTTATGATGGTCAATGCTATCTGCTTAGGGAGCAGTTGAGTTTAATTATGTTGTGACAGTTAGCTGTGCCTCTCTCTATCTTTCAACTACACATGAACTCAAAGGCTCTGGAAGACAAGGGCTTTGCTCTGTAACCAGCCCTGACTTCACCTTAACTCCTAAGTGGTGTTCTTTCGCTTTTAATAAATAGAATTGTGAAGAGAAGCAGACGGAAATATGCAGGTGATAGTGTGTATTGCATTTAGGTGAATTAACAAATTTCACTTGATTCCACACATCCTCATAATTTAATCCTTTAAATGCCAATACCTGGTAAATTAACACTCTGCTATCTCTCAAGTATTCTCCCTTCTAATGCCGTCCCCAGAACTGAAAGCAGTGTTTTACTTCGGGTTTGACCAAGCCTCCATTCATCTGCAATATACAGCTTCTTCCCTTCTATATTCCAGCCAACTAGACCGAACGTGTCATTCATATAAAACAGTATACTTGCAGAATTCCACACTACTTTGCAATAAAGTAATTTGAGTAAATGTGTCGGAACTAACTCATGCATGTTCGGTGAATAAAAAACCATCAGCAGTGCAGTGGGCAGAAATAGAATTCATCTTCCTCCTTCCCATTCTCACTGATAAATGAACTGGATCAACCTCAGAAGGCAATTTTCAGCTCTCTCGCAGTCTCTGGTTACCTTCCTGACAGTGAAATGTTTTAACAAGTGAATTTGTGCTTACCAGAAGGAAAAGTAAGAGCAGATATTGTAGCCTACTGAATATCAAAAGGAAAATAATGTTCCACTAACATGGGGCTTCTGTGCATATGACAGAGATAGAGTGGAGGGTGCTAGGCTTGTGAAGTGATGTTAAAAGGTGTGCACGCTTATTTTGGCATAAAATGCATAAAATTGTGGAGACCAGTCCCACAGATGGTGTAATTGAAGGGTTGAATTCTCCTTTGCTGTTTTTTAAAAGAAGTCTCACCTCACATTATACCAGGAAAGCCAACCAAGATACTCATCACTTTAAGTGTTCTTTATTTGAGATTGATCCACCCCACGTTACTGCTGTTCTTAGACCTCTCTCCAAACTGCTTCCCAGCCACTCATCTACTCTGCGTTTCTCTTTCTCACAGTCAGACAGTCCTTTCCACTCGCAATACATGTCAGCATTAAATTTTGTCCACAATCGCTATTATCCTTAATAGCAGGAGATTGTGAATAGAAGATGTTGTGTGATTGTTCCGAGTAAGACCTAATTCCCCATAGAATGTTCTAGCTCTGTGTCTGACCTGTATTCCTGGCAGGTTACAATTTCAAGACCTGTGGATTTCTAAAAAAATTGTTTTGTTTATTATTGTCATGCGGACCAAGTTACAGTGAAAACCTTTTTGTTTTGTGCTACCCAATCAGAGAAACAGACTATACATGATAACAATCAAGCCATCCACAGTGTACAGATGCAGGATAAAGGGTGTAATGTTTAGTGCAAGATAAAGTCCAGTAAAGTCCAATTAAAGATAGTTGAATGGTCTCCAGTGGATGGGAGGCAGGACATCAATTAAGATGAGGGAAAATTAAAAGAAAATTGCCCACTAGTTCAGTTTAGTTTATTGTCATATGTACCGAGGTACAGTGAAAAGCTTTTGTTGCGTGCTATAAATGTGAAAATAAATACTTTACCCATCCATGTATTTTAATAACTGTTGGTTTAACAGTGTAAATGCTCTGTATTTTAAAGCGAAGGGGAAACACTGATGCTAACAGATTGAACTGATTGGACTGAATTAATGTAGCCCTCACTGATTGAGTGAGTGATCGTTTCCATCTTCATTGCTCAGGTGCTAAATAGATGGGGTGAATCACCAGTACATCATAGAAACTGCCTCAATTTTGTTCTGAGCGATTCTGATGGAACTTACAGTTGGGAAGCTTTTGTCATCGTGTGGGCTTCCTTCAATAATTCACAGCCCAGATGTGAAGATTTCTTTCTTTGGCTAGGCCATCGGCAGTCTAAAAGATTTCAGTGGATACAATACTCAAATCATTTCATTTTGGCTGTGCAAAAGTTAACCATGATCCATGTGACATATTAAAAAGCAATTTTTTTTTCATTCCAGATTTTGCAGATCATGTCTTGTCAGTAGGCTCATAAACCTTGATGATGTTGACTCCAGCTCCACCTCTTGTTATACACTGGACTATGTACTGATTTACAAACATTTAGAGTTTGGTTGAGGATTAATTATTTTTTTATAGTTGTGTTTACATGAATTCATATAGAGGGAGAAGAGTTTGCTTATTCTTCTATTCCCCTTGTAATGCATGTATCAAATCAAATTAACAATATTGGCAATAGTCTATTAAATAGTGTTTTCAGCTATTGTTTGGGAACTGGCTGCCAATATTTGTTCCACATTAGGCTTCTTTAACTCTGCTTCATCTAACAATGTCAGCATAACTTTCTAGTCCATTTTCTTCTGATGTACCTCTCCTAGCTGTAGGGGTTTGTGTTATTAAATATATATTCATTTTATACTGTTTTTCCTCAGTGATCTTTTAATTAGTCTTTCATGAAGCAGCACCTAATATATTTCAGAAATGATTTTTTTACTGCGAGTTATTATTTTTATGGAAATTAGAACCTTGCAGTTCAGCCTAATTCTGCTCTAACTCCATTTACATGTTTGCAGATGACATTTCAGTAATGGCCCGGATCTCAAACAAAGATGAGACGGAGTACAAGAAGGTGACAGAGAGCTTCATTACGTGGTAACCTCTCCCTCAATGTCAGCAAAATAAAAGTGCTGATCGTGAACTTCAGGAAGTGAGGTGGAGTACATGCCCCAGTCTGTATCCATAGAAACATGGAAACATAGAAAATAGGTACAGGAGTAGGCCATTCGGCCCTTCGAGCCTGCACCACCATTCAATATGATCATGGCTGATCATCCAACTCAGTATCCTGTACCTGCCTTCTCTCCATAGCCCCCGATCCCTTTAGTCACAAGGGCCACATCTAACTCCCTCTTAAATATAGCCAATGAACTAGCCTCGACTACCTTCTGTGGCAGAGAGTTCCAGAGATTCACCACTCTCTGTGTGAAAAATTTTTTTCTCATCTCGGTCCTAAAAGATTTCCCCTTTATCCTTAAACTGTGACCCCTTGTCCTGGACTTCCCCAACATCGGGAACAATCTTCCTGCATCTAGCCTGTCCAACCCCTTAAGAATTTTGTAAGTTTCTATAAGATTCCCTCTCAATCTTCTAATGATGCTGAAATGAAGATGGTCGAGAGCTTCGAGTTCCTAAGTGTAAATATCACCAACAGTTTATTTTAGACCAGCCATATAGATGCATTGGCCAATAACGCACATCAATACCTCTACTTCCTCAGAAGGAAATTTGTCTCCAATGTCTATTATCGATATCTGCAGGCATTATCGAAGGCATCCCATCTGGATTTGTCACAGCTTGGTTTGACAACTGGTTTGGCCAAGATTGCAAGAAATGTAAAAGTTGTGGACATGGCCCAGTACACTTGTATCTATCAATATGTAAATCAGCCTCCCTCCCCCAACAACTCAATTTGCACTTCACGCTGCCTCAGGAAAGCAGTCAACATAATCCAGGATCATTCACACATTTTCTCTCCTCACTTCTCCTGTTGGGCGGGATATACAGAAGCCTGAAAGTACATACCACCACTTCAAGAACCGCTTCTTCACCACTGTTATCTGACCCAGGCAGGTAGAGAGGTGGTGGGTTACACAAAAAAGCTGGAGAA
Organism: Leucoraja erinaceus; assembly: GCF_028641065.1. Classification (NCBI taxonomy): domain Eukaryota; kingdom Metazoa; phylum Chordata; class Chondrichthyes; order Rajiformes; family Rajidae; genus Leucoraja; species Leucoraja erinaceus. Next base: position 96,624,606 of record NC_073379.1, on the reverse strand, counting down.
ACTCAGCGGGTGCAGCAGCATCTATGGAGCGAAGGAAATAGGCAACGTTTTGGGCCGAAACCCTTCTTCAGACTGATCGGGGGCGGGGGTGGGTGGGGACAAGAAAGGGAAAAGGAGGAGGAGCCCGAAGGCTAGGGGATGGGAGGAGACAGCAGGGGGGCTGAGGAAGGGGAGGAGACAGCAAGGACTAACAAAATTGGGAGAATTCGATGTTCATGCCTCCGGGATGCAGACTCCCCAAACGGAATATGAGGTGCTGTTCCTCCAATTTCCGGTGCTGCTCGCTGTGGCCATGGAGGAGACCCAGGACAGAGAGGTCGGAGACGGAGTGGGAGGGGGAGTTGAAGTGCTGAGCCACCGTGAGGTCAGCTTGGTTATTGCGGACCGAGCGGAGGTGTTCGGCGAAACGATCGCCCAACCTCCGCTTGGTCTCACCGATATAGATCTGCTGACAACTAGAGCAGCGGACGCAATAGATGAGGTTGGAAGAGGTTGGAAGAGATGCAGGTAAACCTCTGTCGCACCTGGAACGATTGCATGGGTCCTTGAACGGAGTCGAGGGGGGAGGTAAAGGGACAAGTGTTGCATCTCTTGCGGTTGCAAGGGAAAGTGCCCAGGGAGGGGGTGGACCGAGAGGGAGGGGAAGAATTGACAAGGGAGTTATGGAGGGAGCGGTCTTTGCGGAAGGCAGATATGGGGGGAGATGGGAAGATGTGGCGAGTGGTGGGGTCACGTTGGAGGTGGCGAAACTGACGGAGGATTACTTTTTGTATGTGACGGCTGGTGGGGTGAAAGGTGAGGACTAGGGGGACTCGGCCCTTGTTGCGAGTGCGGGGATGGGGAGAGAGAGCAGTGTTGCGGGGTATGGAAGAGACCCTGGTGCGAGCCTCATTTATGGTGGAGGAGGGGAACCCCCGTTCCCTGAATAGTGAGGACATTTCAGATGTCCTGGTGTGGAACGCCTCATCCGTGGAGCAGATGCGGCGTAGACGGAGGAATTGGGAGTAGGGGATGGAGTCCTTACAGGAAGCAGGGTGGGAAGAAGTGTAGTCCAGATAGCCATGGGAGTCAGTGGGTTTATAGTGTATGTCGGTCAGAAGTCTATCACCTGCAATGGAGATAGTGAGGTCAAGGAATGGTAGGGAAGTGTCGGAAATGGTCCAGGTGTATTTGAGTGCTGGATGGAAGTTAGTGGTGAAGTGGATGAAGTCAGTCAGTTGTGTGCGGGTGCAGGAGGTGGCACCAAAGCAGTCGTCGATGTAGCGGAGGTAGAGGTCGGGGATGGGGCCCTGGTATGTATTGAACAAGGATTGCTCGACGTAACCTACAAATAGGCAGGCATAGCTGGGGCCCATGCGTGTGCCCATAGCTACGCCTTGTATTTGGAGGAAATGGGAGGAGTCGAACGTGAAGTTATTGAGGGTAAGGACCAGCTCCGCTAGGCGGAGGAGAGTGTCAGTGGCTGGGTATAGGTTGCTTCTCTGGTCGAGGAAGAACCGGAGGGCTATGAGACCATCGTGGTGGGGGATGGAGGTGTAGAGTGATTGGACGTCCATGGTGAAGATGAGGGGGTGAGGGCCTAGAGAATTGAATGCGCGGATGCGACGGAGAGTGTCTGAGGTGTCTTGAACATAGGTAGGGAGGGATTTAACCAAGGGTGATAGGATGGAGTCAAGGTATTTGGAAATGAGTTCGGTGGGGCACGAACAGGCGGAGACAATGGGTCTTCCGGGACAGTCAGGTTTGTGGATTTTAGGGAGAATGTAAAATCGGGCTGTGCGGGGCTGGGGAACGATGAGGTTGGAGGCTCGGTCGGGTTGGGCATTGGAGTGGATGAAGTAGGTGATGGTGCTGGAGATGGTGGCCTGGTGCTCGTCAGTGGGGTCATGGTCCAGGGGTAAGTAGGAGGAGGTGTCCGATAGTTGGCACGTGGCCTCAGCTTTGTAGAGATCGGCGCGCCAGACTACCACGGCACCTCCCTTGTCAGCGGGTTTGATAACCAAATCTGGGTTGTTGCGGAGTGAGTCGATGGCAGAACGTTCATGTGGTGAGAGATTGGAGTGAGACAGGGGAGTGGAGAAGTTGAGGCGGTTGATGTCGCGACGGCAGTTATTGATAAAAAGTTCTAAAGCCGGAAATTGGCCACGAGGGGGGTTCCACGAGGAGGGGGTGCGTTGGAGACGGGAAAAGGGGTCATCAGTGATGGGCGAGGACTCCTTCCCATGGAAGTACGCTGTGAGGCGGAGGCGACGGTAGAAGCGCTCCAAGTTGTGGTGGGCACGGAATTCATTGAGGTGGGGACGGAGGGGGACAAAGGTAAGACCTCTGTTGAGGACAGACCGTTCGGTGTTGGAGAGGGGGAGGTCGGGGGGGATGGTGAACACCCGGCAGGGATGGGGGTTGGGGCCGGAGGAAGGCAGGTGGGTGGGGACGAGGCGATGTGTGGTGGGGAGGTGGTGGGTGGTCAGGGGGTGGGGGGGTGAGAGGGCTGTGGTGTGGGTGGGGAAGAGCAGTGGTGTGGGTGGGGAAGGGCCACATAGTTAGAGGGGGTTGGGGAGGAGACTCAGTCGAACTGCCACTGAGGTAGACCAGGCTGGGTCGACTGGCACTAGGACCCAGTGGAGTCAACCCCAGGAGAGTGGGAGTAAGCAGCGTGAAGGCTTCAGGCCCAGTGGAGAGTCCAGGCTCCAGGTGAGGCGACGGCTGTGGGTTGCTGGAGGGAGATGGAGTGGCGAGGGTCAAGGGTCAGCGGACCCGATGTTCGGAGTCGATGGGCGGTTGAGTCGGGGTCCGCGGGCGATGTGTGGGAGGTCCCGGTGGGCGGATGGTCGGCGGGGCGGCTCGGCTCGGCCAGCCCGGGAAGGCGACGAGATGGGCGGGGTGCGATGCAGCGGCCATGCTGGGAAAGCCCCGGTCCCGCGGCGATGCCCGGTAGGTCGGGGTCGGGTCGGGTAGAGAGGTGGAATGCTCCATCCTGCAGGATGTGGAAAGTCATGGAATCTGCTGGCAGCCCAGACGACTACACTTGTGGGAAAAGTCCCTGGTGCAGCTCCTACAGACTGCAGTTAAGAAGTGGAGCTTCAGGATTGTGTGGGAGATTGACAGCTTAGTAGTAGGTAGTAGTTATAGTCAGGTGTTCACATCTAAGGCACAGGGGAAAAATAGATGAGTGCCCATGAGGAAAGAGAGTAAGTAGAGAGTGTGCGAGACCCCTGTGGCCATTCCCCTTCAAAGCTGGTACACACGTTTGGATATTGTTGAGGGGGATGACCGATCAGGGGAGGGAGCAGCAGCCATGGTCAGGTCTGTGGCACCAGACCTGGCAATGAGTTACAATGGGGTAGGGTAAAGAGCCATAGTAGTGGAAGACATGTTAGTTAGAGGGACACACAGTAGATTCTGTGGCAGCAATTGAGGCTCCAGGATGGTGAGTTCACTCCCTGGTGCCAGGGTCCAGGATGTCACTGAGCGGCTGCATGACATTCTCAAGGGAGAGGGTGAGCAGCACAAAGTCGTTATGCATGCTGGCATTAATGACATAAGTAGGAAAAAGGATCAAGTCCTGTGAAGTGAAATGACTCTGTGACTCTATGAACAATATTGAACAGTATTCTCAATCTCCATTATCGTGGCCCATGCAATTTTTTAAAATTGCATTTTCTCTGCATCTGTATCACTAGTTTCTACACTACATCTTTTTTGCTTTTGCGTTATCTTGCTGCACACAGGTAGAAACTATGAAACAACTAGATTGTTATAAAAAAAACATCTGGCTCACCAATGTTCTTCAGAGAAGGCAATCTGCCATCCTCATCCAGCGCAGGAGCTAACATTTAATTAAAGCACAAATTGCTGGAGGAACTTAGCGGGTTAGGCACTGTGGAGACACGTTTCACATCAAGACCCTTCTTCACACTGAAGAAAGGTCACAACCCAAAATGTCATCTTTCCATTCATAGAAACATAAAAACATAGAAAATAGGTGCAGGAGTAGGCCATTCGGCCCTTCGAGCCTGTACCGCCATTCAATATGATCATGGCTGATCATCCAACTCAGTATCCTGTACCTGCCTTCTCTCCATACACCCTGATACCTTTAGCTACAAGGGCCACATCTAACTCCCTCTTAAATATAGCCAATGAACTGGCCTCAACTACCTTCCGTGGCAGAGAGTTCCAGAGATTTACCGCTCTCTGTGTGAAAAATGTTTTTCTCACCTCAGTCCTAAAAGATTTCCCCTTTATCCTTAAACTGTGACCCCTTGTTCTGGACTTCCCCAACATCGGGAACAATCGTCCTGCATCTAGCCTGTATGGTATGATTTGCCAGGACTTTACACAAAACAAAGCTTTTCACTGTATTTCAGTACATGTAATAATAATAAACCAATACCGATTCAAATGTTTATGCCATACATTTATTTTTGCACGCTATTTAACAAAGACGTGCATTTGAATTGCTTTCTCTCTTTGTTACCCTCAGGCAACTTGTGCAAATCTAAAAATGAATGTTCCAGCTGCCATACATTTGCAGAATAAAAGACACAAGACAGTTTGAAAATGCCGAATGAGACAAGCATTACAATTCAGATCAATGCAAGGTTTTTGATCATTGAACTGTGTTCCAGATCATACAGCTCACATAATATCAATGGATTTCAAAGAATAAGAAGAAAAAGCATAGTCACATGCTTTTGGAAAGTGGTAAATGTTAGTCATAGATCTGAACAGCCTTCGGCAATACATCCATGCCAACCAAGATGTCTATCTGAGCTTGTCTCATCTGCCTGCATTTCGCCCATATCTCTCTAAACCTTTTCTATCCAAGTATTGATCCAAATGTCTTTTGAACCTAGTAATTGTATCTGCCTCTACATCTTCCACTGGCAGCTCCTTCCACATATCCACCATTCAGTGTGGAAAACAACTTGCCCCTCAGGATCATATTTAATCTATTCCTCTTGTTTTAAGTCTATGCCTCAGGCCATGAACTCCCCTACCATGGGAAAAATTCTGTGAAAGCCCTGTCCCACGGTACGAGTTCATTCCAAGAGCTCTCCCGCGTTTAAAAAAAATCAAACTTGTGGTAAGCACGGAGAATGAACGTAGCGGGTACGTCGGAGCTCGGGGACGTCTCTTAGCGCTAACGGCAGTTACTCGGGAAGACTCGATAATGGCAGGTAAGCACAGGAAGACTCGTGAAGATTTTCCATCAAAAATTCATGAAAAATGTCCACGAGAGCCCCGAGTACCGACGAGTGGCCATTACCGTAAATCTCCGAGTTCGAATCAGGTCAAAGTCGGGAGAATTCTTGGAATGAACTCGTACCGTGGGACAGGGGTTTAACCATGCACCTTAATTACACCTCTCATGATTTTATCAACCTCTATGTCAGTCCTCAACTTTCTACACTTCAGAAAAAAAGTCCAAGTCTATCCAGCCTCTCCTTATAACTCAAGACCTCCAGTCCCAGTAATGTCATAGTCACTTGTCTGCACCCTTTCCAGCTTAATCACATCCTCAGCATTACAGAGCAGACAGCAACATCCCAGGGACATATATTAAATAAGCAAGATTTAACAAAAAATGTGCTTAGGTCAAATTTTAAAGCAACACAAAATGCTAACTAAAACAACATAACATGACAAAAACGGAAGTTTCTGAACGGCTGCAGAGTGAATGATGCAGAATGGTTTATGTTGAATGGCATTCAACTCAGCCCAATTTTTAATTGGTTCTCAATAGTTCTTTCCAACATAAAACTTAATAAATCATTGACTATAGCCTTTCTGGGAGATCTTAGAAACAGAGTAGTGTATTGTGTAGGAAAACACCATCTCCCTGTTCTGGTTCTGTCCTTTCCTCTGGGAATTGAGTTCAAGGACAGACTCAAACTGTATCCAATTCCTTTTCTCTGAAAGTTGTCTGGAGTTTTCAATAAACTAACCCTGGATATTGTCTCAATGAGCTCTCGAGAATTAATAAACAAATTAGTCCTTTGAATATTATGTCCAAAGTGTCTAAACCTGAACAGTGCATACATAATTGCCAGAATTACCATAATGCATTTTTGAATTTATTAACTTTTTAAATAAATTATCAATAGACAATAAAAACAAATTAAAAAAATATATCTTGAATGAAGCAGCGTAGATGAAGAAAAAATGTTAAACCATTTTGTGTTCATAAACAAACATCCAAAACAATATTTAACTGAGCAAATATGCATCATAAATTTCAGCTCTATACTGGGTTATTGATCAATATGTTCATGCAAATTTCTTATTCCAGTAAATGTGTTAACAATATTATTGAAATAACATCACAGTTTGTTTTCTGATTGTGAAATTTCAATGCTGTGTGTTATCAACGTTAAATTCTCCAATTATAGGTAACTAATCTACAAACAAACCATTCTCCCCCCCCCCCCCCCCCCCCCCCCCCCCCCCCCCCTCCTCCCTCGTCTTCTCTGTGCCCCACCTGGACGCGCATTAATTTGTCCCCTTCCCCTTATATTCCTTCCTCTGGCTTCATAATTCAACTGTCTATCCTTATCTCACACTCTTTGTCTTTTCATCTCCTGCCCAACTCCCCCCCACCCCCACCTGTATCCACTTATGAACCACCAGACTTTGTCCCATTCCTCTTCTCTTCCAGCTTTATCCCACCCACATGACAATCAGTCTGAAGAAGGGTCCTGACTCGAAACGTCACCTGCCCATATTCTCCAGAGATACTGCCCGACCCGCTGAGCTACTCCAGCACTTTGAATCTTTTGTTTTGTAAACCAGCAACTGCAGCTCCTTATATCTCCTGTATGTTTTAATTTGATTTTTAATTGTTACTAAACTACGTGGGACACGTTGGGTCACATGTTCACGTGGGAGGGCTGGTCCTCCAACGCAATATTCCGCCTCTCCACCAATTCCAATATTGGTGGCCAGTGGGGGGGTGGGGGGGGGAGGAGCTTTCTGGAGCGCTAGTATGGGTGTTGTGGGCTGAAGGGACTGGTTTCCAGAGGGCTAGTATGGACAATGTGGGTCAAATGGATTCTTGGGGTGGCAGCTCAGTCATTCAAGCTTGATGTGTTGGCAGCTCACTCATGGCTGGTGCGCTGGCAGTTGACTCACGGCTATTCCGTGAAATTCAATTTCAAGCAGGGTGCAAAGCCACCAAAATCAAGTGCAGTTACTTACCACTTCAAGCAGGGTGCAAGGCCACCAAATTCAACTGCAGTTTCCTACCACTTCAAGCAGGGTGCAAGGCCACCGAATTCAAGTGCAGTTTCATGTTATGTTAGCTTTCATTGCAAAAGGATTTGAGTATAGGAGCAGAGAGGTTCTACTGCAGTTGTACAGGGTCTTGGTGAGACCACAACTGGAGTATTGCGTACAGTTTTGGTCTCCAAATCTGAGGAAGGACATTATTGCCATAGAGGGAGTGCAGAGACGGTTCACCAGACTGATTCCTGGGATGTCAGGACTGTCTTATGAAGAAAGACTGGATAGACTTGGTTTATACTCTCTAGAATTTAGAAGATTGAGAGGGGATCTTATAGAAACTTACAAAATTCTTAAGGGGTTGGACAGGCTAGATGCAGGAAGATTGTTCCCGATGTTAGGGAAGTCCAGGACAAGGGTCACAGCTTAAGGATAAGGGGGAAATCCTTTAAAACCGAGATGAGAAGAACTTTTTTCACGCAGAGAGTGGTGAATCTCTGGAACTCTCTGCCACAGAGGGTAGTTGAAGCCAGTTCATTGGCTATATTTAAGAGGGAGTTAGATATGGCCCTTGTGGCTAAGGGGATCAGGGGGTATGGAGAGAAGGCAGGTACGGGATACTGAGTTGGATGATCAGCCATGATCATATTGAATGGCGGTGCAGGCTCGAAGGGCCGAATGGCCTACTCCTGCACCTAATTTCTATGTTTCTATGCCACTTCAAGCAGGGTGCAAGGCCACCAAATTCAAGTGCAGTTTCATACCATTTCATGCTGGGCGCAAGGCCACCACATTCAAATGCAGCTTCATACAATTTCAAGCAGGGTGAAACCACCATAAAACCACACAGAATACCACATAAACTCCACACTCACAGTTCAGTAGACATTCAGTGTGTTTAGTTGATTCACAGCTCAAACAGAGTCATGACCTCTCCCTCCTCTATCTTGCAGAGACTGAGCCACACCCACATTTCTGGTTTTTATAATCCCCCCTCCCACTGGAAGGGGCATGGCTTTCATGGCATGATTGACAGGAGATTTAAAACCAACCACCATTAACAACCTTTTGCTGTGCTTTATTTCAAACCAACCACCATTTTCATTTTCAAACCACATTAAGGGTACTCAAGGTCAGTAAATCCACACTCACAATTTAGTAGACATGTGTTCAGTGTTATTCACAGCTCAGACTGAGAGACGTGACCCTCTCACTTCCCCCATCTTGCAGAGACTGATTGAGGCACTCAACACTTCCAGGTTTTATAGTCCCTCCGTAAGGGACATGGCCTTCAGGAGAGTGAATCTCATCATTTTTTAAACACTAATAGCTTTTATTTTTCATCGATGGGAAAAATCCTCTTGTCCTGCACAGTGAAGGGGGACTCTGAGTAAAATGGCCAAAAATCACAGCCGTCAGTGGAAGCGTTTTTTCTAAAATCAATATACAGAACAACAGGAAGTGGTCAAGATCAGACTTTTAGTAATATAGATTTAATGTTTACTAACTTGAAGCCACATTTTCTGGAAATTGCACATTACTAAATGTAGTATTCAGGCCTGAACTTTACGCACACTAAGAAAATACACTATCATTGAGAAACAAGTGAAGGACAATGTTGGATGACAATTTAAAGGGATTGTTCTATGTAGAGAGCAATTGACAGGTTTTCTTCAAAGTTCATGAATGACAGGAAGGTAAGAGCATTGGAATTCAAGGAATAGTCCTGGAGTTGCTTTGCTTATTCAACAGGCAAGTATAAAAATTGTATTTGATGTAGCTGAATTTTTAATGAATTATGAATTCATAATTTCGACCAAGTTTCTGGCACTAATGTTAAATATGTAATAGTGGAGTTCTACTCCTTCAGAATAAAATTAGTTTTGTTCTGTCTGTCTCTGTTATCTTTCCTCCTCTTTCAATCATTTATTCCATCTCTTTATTTTGCTTTAGCATAACTAATCTCTAATATCTAGTTTACGCTGCCTAATTAATAATCTGCGTGGGTATGGGTATTCTTCAGCCTGACTAGCTGAATAGCAACTGATTTAGGTCGACAAAATGTTGTAGAGCGCAATCCAGCAAATCTGCTCAGAAATGCAAGGAATCTAAAAATCTTTGGGCATCTGTCACCATGGCTGAAAATAAAGCACTGGTCTTCACCAGAAACTGCAAAATCCAGCGCGAGTTTCATTTGAGAAATTGTGTACATGTACACATGATGTCCTGTCAGTTCTAAGCTGAAAGTTATGTGCTGCACACCAGTAATTTCCTTAGATTGCCTGCAAGTGCCATAGCAGAGTTAAGGGGCTGTCCCACCAGCATGCGATTGCATGCGTCTAGCGCAACCAAACGTGGTCACTTGAGGCATACAGCCTCGCGGGGCTGGTCCCAATTCGAACTGCGGAGACGTATGGAATTATGCGGGGCTGGTCCCGACATTATACTCACCAATCAGCTGGACAGGAGGCGGGCCGAATGAATTTGGACGTCGCACAGCGTCAGGCGGTGACGTCATCACGCAACGGCACACCGGGCGGTGACGTCATCGCGCAACTCCACGCACTAGGCATACACCGTCAAGACACTGCATACGATGTCAAGATGCTGCGTACGACGTCAAGACGCTGCACATGCCCGTCGAGACGCTGTGTACGGCCTCAATGCAGCTGCGGGACGACAGGCCGTTGGTGCACGGGATTTTCAGACAGTGCAAGATTTTTGGAGCCCCGCGCGATGTCGGGACCAGCCCCGCACAACTACATACGCCTCCTCCGATCGAGTGGGACCGGCCCCGCGAGGCAGTACGCCTCAAGCGACCACGTTTGGTCGTGCTGGACGCATGCTATCGCATGCTGGTGGGACAGGCCCTTTAGAGTAACAAGCACACTAAACCATTTGGGATTTGTAAGTGATATAACAGAAACATTTTGAGCTTGTATGCGTATAAATCATTCAGCTCAGAAATATGCCACTGACAACAAAATCCTTGACTACATGCAGCATTTAGTTATGATTCAAGACAAGTGCGTTTCCTTTCAAATAAGTTTATTTTTCAAAAAAAACTGAGAACTTTCATGTGATGGGTAAAAAAACATTTGTCTTTATTTGCTTACCTTTTGCTGGTTTAGAAATAAAGTGTAAAACTCCCACATCAAATCCAGCATCCCTGCCTCACTGGACTCTCATCAATTTGCATACAGGGCAAATAGATCCACAGAGGATGCCATCTCTCTGGCTCTTTACACTGGCCCGACTCACCTGGACAGACAGGGCACGTACGTGAGGATGCTCTTCATAGACTATAGCTCTGCCTTCAACACGGTCATCCCCACCAAGCTCACCACCATACTCCACCAGCTAGGCCTCAGTTTGCCGATATGTGACTGGACCCTGAATTTTCTGACGGAGCGACTGTAGGCAGTGAGACTGGAACCGCACCTGTCCTCCACTATCACCCTGAGCACCGGCACACCACAGGGCTGTGTACTGAGCCCCATGCTCTACTCCCTCTTCACTCGTGACTGTGTTCCTGCATTCGACACCAACACCATCGTGAAGTTTGCAGACGACACAACGGTGATTGGGCTGATCACCAACGGTGATGAAACAAAATACAGAGCGGAGGTGCAGAACCAGGCGGACTGGTGCACACGTAACAACTTGTCACTAAACACCTCCAAGACCAAGGAGCTGATTATTGACTTCAGGAGGTCCCACAATGGAGAATATGCCCCAATCTCCATTTACGGGGCCAGTGTGGAGAGAGTGTCCAGCTTTAAGTTTCTGGGCACTCACATTTCTGAGGACCTCACATGGTCCACCAACACCGCTGCGCTGGTCAAGAAGGCACAGCAACGACTGTTCTTCCTGAGACCATTGAAAAAGACTGGTCTGCCCCAACAGCTGCTGACAACCTTCTACCGCTGCACCACAGAGAGCATATTAACGTATGGCATCTCTGTGTGGTATCTCAGCTACACGGAGGCGGAGAGGAGAGCTCTTCAGCGCGTGATCCACAGAGCGCAGTGGATTATTGGGACAGAGCTACCAGCCTTGGAGGGCATCTACCACACACGGTGCCTCAGGAAGGCCGTCAGCATCCACAAAGACTCCTCACACCCCTGTAATGGACTGTTCGAACTACTACCTTCCGGCAGACGTTACAAGGCCTTCTACGCCCGAACCTCCAGACTCAGGAACAGCTTCATCCCCAGAGCTATAGCTGCTCTGAACCGGCCCTGCTGAGTGGCCCCCATCCCCCCCTGGACTGTCTCCCTCGGATGGTCACGTCACACATCGACCCGACACGGATACATTTGCACTTTAGACTGTTTTGACTGTTTTACTGTTCTTTTTATAAATCATGTTTCTCGGGGCATCTAAATCTAAATTTTATTAGTTGTTTAAGTTATGACATCGGATGGAAGCCGCATACCAAATCTCGTTGCACATATGTGCAATGACAATAAAATATATTATTATTGTTATTTTTATTATTAACTGAGGTCACTGCAGCATGGAGCATTAACACACAATTCTATTTTGATAAACAATGGTGTTAGCTTTCCTCTTTTGTTGAAAAAAATCAAATACTTACTCTCTTAAAGCAATTTATAACCGGATAATAGTATCATGGGAACTTGAATTTTTGAAATTGCTCTTCCTGAAAATGTGGTCTTATTAGCCACAATGTAAAAAGTTCCCCCTTGACCCCTAAACTTCACAATGATGCCCCCTTTCATGCTTAAAGTACCCGTGATAAAGATCCTTTGAAATTTGTGTTCTAAAGCAATGAAAATTGAACAATGATCCTTTCATGCTTGGTACCCGTGATAAAGATCCTTTAATGTTTCTAAAGCAATTAATGAGCTATATATGACTGGTATAACTCTTCAAAACTTTGTGAATACAACTGTGAAAGACGCAGTGTTTATGGATGGTTCAATGCTATTGTGAAAGGCCCACTTAATGATCAGGTCTTGTATATGTTGACAACATTTGCAACAAATCATGGCATGCAGCTTTACGATTTACACAAGGGAGGAAACAGAAACTGCAAACCGTCAGTGGAAGATAGATACAACATGCTGGAGTAACTCAGTGGTTCAGGCAGCATCTCTGGAGAGAAGGAATGGGTGATGTTTCCGGTCAAGACCCTTCTTCAGTCTTTGAAGAAGTTCTCCTCTGTCAAACCTCCTCAATCATCAATGGAAAAACTGATTAGCATTTTATAGGACGTCGAGAATGGGTTGTGCAATGTAACAAAGAGTGTGAATAAGGCATAGCCATTTTAAATAAAGAATAAGATATGATAGTCTATTACAAAATTAAAAAGAGTCCTAACAACAACTTTTAAAGGTAGGAAAATAGCTCATGTCTCCACACCATTTCAGAATGGGATAGAGATGAAACCAGGAAATTATAGACCAGTTATCTTAAAAGCAAATAGCTGGGAAATTGTTAGATTCTATCATTAAGATAGAGTGAGAAAACACCCGGACATCTTTCAGCTGATCAGATAACGCCAGCAATCAATCAATTCTCTCACTCCTACCAAAAGCTTTGCGAAAACCTAACTCATTTTCTGGGCTTTCATTTCCTTCCCACGTAATTTCATCCATCATAATTTGGCATATCCTTTCTTTTCATTCTTGTACATTCTGAGCAATATCCTGCATTGAACTGTTGACAGTTCTTCTGCAAATTAACTTGGTTCTTTCACCTTCCAGTGACATCTGTTCATTGGTTTCGGAGGGGTATGGCTCCTCAGATCAATGTTGAACATAAATGAGTGACCCATTCTACCAAGCACAACACCGCTATTTTTTTTTAATATTCAACTTTCTTTCCAAATTTTTTTTGAGCTTTTATAATTCATTTGCAACGTTATTCCCCTGTGAGGTTCACCACATTATGTGTTTCACGGTACCCATAAGATTAAAGGTGGACATAATGGAAGATTTATTTTGCATAAGGTGTGCTATGTGAGCCTCCCTGTAGGCAAGATCTATACCATCATTAGGTCATAACTAAACTGTCAAAGTTCAGTACTGAAAGCAGATGTCTGAATGTACAAGTTTTACTTAGTTTTATTATGTGTGCTGAAAAAGATCCAGGCCTTACATTTCCCCTGACATGGAGGCACAATGGATGGTTTGTGTCAGTCACAACATCCTTGAATTTTCTCCCATGACTGCACTTATAATACTTGTGGGTTTAGGCCATTTAATTGGAAATAATATACATTTAGATTAAGTTTTGCAGAAAAGAAAACTACTTCACATTCCCACAACTTAACCAGTCTGCAAATATACTGGAAATATATCAGGAATTATATATCAGTGAAAATTACTAAGTATATTAAATGGATTGAGATAAAATTGAATTTTAACAAGGCACTCTTCATGCTGCGAGTGATTTGTTCCTTTTTTACCATGGAACAAAGCAGGCTTGCTTAAGGTCAAGAGATTATAGTTATGCTGATGAAAATCCTGAAGAAATTCCATTACTCTAGAGTTCTTGCTTGAAGAGAAGATGTGATGGCAAATGTATGAGGTAATCTGGAGATAGAGCTGAGAGATAAAAGATTTAATAGAAATTTGCATGAATTGTATGCGAGTGTAAATAAATAAAATATAATTCTAAATATAAATATAATTCGTGTTTTCCCAAAAGGTTTTCCGTATTCAAGCCAAATGCATTCCTTTCCCTTTGTCCTCGTGCTTTCTACTGCGAGTTTAACATCCTCGTATTTTGATAAATACCGGCACTGTCATTTGCTGTTATCAAATTCCCACGATGAAATTAGATACACAATTTACACAAGCAACCATAACCGTTAATGACCAGCTTTTGTACTTGAACTTAATCTCCATTCTGCAGTCCAATAAACAAGTGTTTGGAATGTTAATGATGTTTTACTAATCCTCCTATCTGTATTGTGAGGTGTAACATCAACAGAATTACATTTGACTCTTTGATTCTACAATGTTTATATTAGAGAGACAATAGTTTATACTGAGAATGTAAAATTGCATTTTATACAGCAAGCCAAACCCCAGCCATACCTAGATCTATTGAAATGTGCATTTAATAAAAGGACAAACTTCTAATGGTAATTTATCTTTTATAGTTTTGTTTTCTCCTTGTGAGGATTGTACTTCATCTTTCCAGAAAAAAAAATTACACGGCAGTAGATCCAGATGTTGCAAGATATTTTAAGTTTAGGTTAGTTTAGTTTAGAGATACAGAGCGGAAACAGGCCCTTCGGCCCACCGGGTCAGCGCCGACCAGCGATCCCCGCACATTAACACTATCCTACACCCACTTGGGACAATTTTTTTACATTTATCAAACCAACAAACCTGTACGTCTTTGGAGTGTGGGAGGCAACCGAAAATCTCGGAGAAAACCCACGCAGACCACGGGGAGAACGTACAAACTCCGTACAGACAGCGTTCGTAGTCAGGATTGAACCTGACTGTAACAGAAGAAAAAAAAGCTGAGGGAAAATAGTTTAAGAAGGAACAGCAGATGCTGGAAAATCGAAGGTAGACGAAAATGCTGGAGAAACTCACCAGTGAGGCAGCATCTATGGAGCGAAGAAAATAGGCAACGTTTCAGGCCGAAACCCTTCTTCAGACTGATGTGGGGTGGAGGGGGGGTGGAGGGGGGAAGGAAGAAGAAAGGAGGAGGAGGAGCCAGAGGACTAGAGGGAGAGCTGAGAAGGGGAGGAGACAGTAAGGACTACCTGAAATTAGATAAGTCAATGTTCATACCGCTGGGGTACAAACTGTCCAAGAGAAATATGAGGTGCTGCTCCTCCAATTTCCAGTGGTATTCACTCTGACCATGGAGCAGGCCCAAGACAGAAAGGTCGGATACGGAATGGGAGGGGGAGTTGAAGTGCTGAGCCACCAGGAGATCAGGTTAGTTATTGTGAACCGAGTGGAGGTGTTTGGCGAAGTGATCGCCAAGCCTACGATAATAGCTTTCCTTGAGAAGTACAGAAAGCTTTAATAAACCTATCTATAAACCTATCAATAGCATCCAAACTGAAACATAGTCTGAAGAAAGGTCTTGACCCAAATCATCGCCTGTCCATTCCCTCTGCTGACGCTGTCTGACCCCATGAGTTACTCCAGCACTTTGTGTTTTGCTCAGCATTCCAGCACCTGCAGTTCCATATTGCTACAGAGTAAAGGTGTTTTTCCAATCTACATGGAGCAGAAGAACAGAGGGAGTGCATTGACAATAGAAACATAGAAACATAGAAACATAGACATAGAAAATAGGTGCAGGAGTAGGCCATTCGGCCCTTCGAGCCTGCACCGCCATTCAATATGATCATGGCTGATCATCCAACTCAGTATCCCGTACCTGCCTTCTCTCCATACCCCCTGATCCCTTTAGCCACAAGGGCCACATCTAACTCCCTCTTAAATATAGCCAATGAAATAGGGTGGAAGAGAAGCTGGAGCTGTAATTTAAGGGAACCATATGATGTAATGATGTGTGATACTGGCAGTAAATTCTTATTGCATTCACTTGAAATTATTTACATATATTACACTCTTTCCTGGAGATATAAATCGAATGATTGAGCTTGAATCTGATTGGTATGACACAGGCTGTTGATAGATACAGCCTGTGTGATTAAGATGTTACTTATATGGCAAATGTCTACAACCCAAAGACAAAAGCTGATTATGTCATGTCGTCTCCCTAATAATTTCAATCAAATGTCCTGTGCAAAATTTGTGATTTAAGAATAGTGAGACGTGAGGTTACATGATAGAAACTGATTTAAAATGTATTTAAAATTTGAAGCATAATATTCTCCACTAAAATGAATGACTGGAGCTTTCAACGAATTAGACTCAACATACAGATTGTGTATATAACCACAGCCAAGAAAAACTTGGCTATCTGAAATGTTTGTCTTAGATTGTTTCAACTTCTGCTGTCATCTCAGTGAAAAGTTGACTGAACCCCTAATAAACAGCTGTTCAACCTACGTCTCTGGAGAGAAGGTAAAACAATTTGAACTAATCATGATGTCCCGTAATCACATTGCAAATACGCCTGGCCAACAATGGATGACATTATTGTGAAAAATAGATTTCTCATAAGCAGAGATTTCTCATATAATTACAGAAATCTACCACCAACCCCTCCTCGCCATATCATCACCAATGTAACCATGATTCAAGCACAGAAACACAATCAAGTCACATCATAGAAACATAAAAACATAGAAATTAGGTGCAGGAGTAGGCCATTCGGCCCTTCGAGCCTGCACCGCCATTCAATATGATCATGGCTGATCATCTAACTCAGTATCCCGTACCTGCCTTCTCTCCATACCCTCTGATCCCTTTAGCCACAAGGGCCACATCTAACTCCCTCTTAAATATAGCCAATGAACTGGCCTCAACTACCCTCTGTGGCAGAGAGTTCCAGAGATTCACCACTCTCTGTGTGAAAAAAGTTCTTCTCATCTCAGTTTTAAAGGATTCCCCCCTTATCCTTAAGCTGTGACCCCTTGTCCTGGACTTCCCCAACATCGGGAACAATCTTCCTGCATCTAGCCTGTCCAACCCCTTAAGAATTTTGTAAGTTTCTATAAGATCCCCTCTCAATCTCCTAAATTCTAGAGAGTATAAACCAAGTCTATCCCGTCTTTCTTCATAAGACAGTCCTGACATCCCAGGAATCAGTCTTGTGAACCTTCTCTGCACTCCCTCTATGGCAATAATGTCCTTCCTCAGATTTGGAGACCAAAACTGTACGCAATACTCCAGGTGTGGTCTCACCAAGACCCTGTACAACTGCAGTAGACCCTTCCTGCTCCTATACTCAAATCCTTTTGCTATGAAAGCTAACATACCATTCGCTTTCTTCACTGCCTGCTGCACCTGCATGCCTACTTTCAATGACTGGTGTACCATGACACCCAGGTCTCGCTGCATCTCCCCTTTTCCTAGTCGGCCACCATTTAGATAATAGTCTGCTTTCTTGTTTTTGCCACCAAAATGGATAACCTCACATTTATCCACAGTTGAGTATATAGTAATATGCACCATAACGGTGGCATACAGGTACAATAATAATCTTACTAGTAGCAGCAGCAGAAGCACATTCACTCAGACAACATACAAAACCTAAATTGTATGTCAATTACAGGTGAATTCTTCAAGACATTGAAAATAAAAAAAGCTGTCAAAAAATAAAACCATAAGTGCAAAAATACACAGTTAGAAAACCAAACTCACAGTAATGCAAATGGAAGTCCATCGTATTAGGGTTGGGCAGATTGATTCAAGAACCAGATAGTTACAGAAAAGTAGCTGTTCCTGAACCTAGTGGTATGGGACTTCAGACATATATACCTCCTACCCGACGATAGCAGTGTTAAAGCCTAAAATGGTTCAATGGACCTTTATTATCACATGTATCAAGGTACAGTGAAATTCATTTTTACATACAGAGCAGTAAGGTTATTGGCGTTGGTACGTGCAATCCCCGATTAAGTACGGAATGCATAGAATCAGCCATATGCAAGAGTCACCAGTTTTGGTGCCATTTCCAAGGTCCCAGCTGCTGCTGGCTGTAATGGCCCTGTGCAGTTGTCACCTCTATCTGGATAGTCCTGTGGACCGGCATCTCTCTCCTCGCCTGGCCACCTTCAGACTCCAGGGGCACCTCCCACAGTCAACCCTAAGGGCAAGGAAGGCAAGAGCCCAGTTCTTCTTCCCGGCCCTTTATACTAGCAACCGGCGTCACTGCCATCTCCTTCCAGCCTCCTCTCCGGTTCCCGGTTCTTGCGGAGGTAGGAGCCAGGCTCGGCAACTTCTCATGCCAGGCAGATTCCCGGTTTTGCAGCATGCGTCGAGGGCTCTTCTGCCTTGCCAGGATAGCGTGAATGCTTGATGATAGATGCCTCCTTCTTGATGCAGCAACTCACGTAGATGTTTTCAATGGAGGACTCCACCACTCTGTAGCCTTTTGCCTTCCTCAAAGTGTTTGTTCTTTGGTTTGGTTAACTGCACACTTGGAGGTAAAACTAAATGGAAATTAGCTATGAAGACACAAAGTGCTGGAGTAACTTAACAGATCAGGAGGTATCTCTGGAGAACATGGAGATGTGACATTTCAGGTCAGGACCCTTTTTCTCTCTAGAAATTAGCTATGATAGCCAAAATCATGTTGACGAAAGAATTCTGAAGAGGATGGAAATGTGGATTTGAATGCAACAATCGTAATATAGACAGGAAATGCTGGAAACATTCAGCTGATCTGGCAGCATCCATGATGAATGTTTCAAGTTCATGAAATTGCATCTGAATTACTTTATTACCATCACTCTCTGCCCCCCCCCCCTCCTTCTCCGCCCCTTCCTCTCTGCACCCCACCCTCTCTACCCCCCTCCCTCTCTACCACCACTCCCTCTCTAACCCCCTCCCTCCGTAGGGAGTGGTTAGTATTGGGACCTATGGGTGAGTGGTGGAGTATTGCCTTCGGTGACTAGCCCTCCCCAGTGACGCCACGCGATCCCCATGCCCCTCAATCTGTACCCCCCCCTCCCTCTCCATCTTTACCCCCTCCCCCCTCTCTACCCTCCCTCTATACCCCCCCCCTCACCTTCTCCCTCTCTACCTACCTCCCTACCCCCCTACCCTCTCCCTCTCCTGCCGTGCCTGCGCAGTTGGGGGCTATGCGTGAGTGGATAGGGTGGGGGATGGGGGAAAAGGAGCGAATGAAAAATATTAAAATAATATCATGGGGGGTTTGTGTGCACGTGTGGGGGCTGGTTAGTGTGCCTGTGTGACTCTGCAGGCCACCTCCCCCCCCCCCCCCCCCCCCCCCTGAGGGGATGGGACCCGACGGGTCCGACTTTGGTCTAGTGTCTTCAAAATGTCAAGTAGAAAGAATTTGGAAACATGTCAATTACAGATTTTTTTGGGAAGGAAAACTTTCCAAAGAAAAAAGCAAATTCACCGCCTGAAGAAGGGTTGTAACCCGAAACGTCGCCTGTTATTTTTCTCTGGGAATGCAACCTCACCATATAACCATATAACAATTACAGCACGGAAACAGGCCATCTCGGCCCTACAAGTCCGTGCCGAACAAATTTTTTTTTTCCCCTTAGTCCCACCTGCCTGCACTCATACCATAACCCTCCATTCCCTTCTCATCCATATGCCTATCCAATTTATTTTTAAATTATACCAATGAACCTGCCTCCACCACTTCCACTGGAAGCTCATTCCACCCGCCAAGTTGCTCCAGCCCTTTGTGTATATCTTTGGACATTAGTAATAGTTGTGTGTAAAAATACTTTTCCTGTACAGATCTTCTGCAAGCTACTTTCATTCCATGTGCCCGTGTTCTAGATCCTTCAACATTAGCAGCAGCTTCACTGTACTGGCTCTATTTAACCCATATATGACTTTAAATATTGTAATCAATAATTTTTTTTTAAACCTCCTCTGTTCCAAAAACAAACACAATTTACCAACGTATCTACTAAAATAAAGTCCCCCACTCATAATAATGATAATCATAATCATACTTTATTAGCCAAGTATGTTTTGCAAATACGAGGAATTTGATTTGCCATACAGTCATACCAATAAAAAGCAACAAGACACACAAACTACATTTTAACATAAACATCCACCACAGTGACTCCTCCACATTCCTCACTGTGATGGAAGGTGAAAAAAAAGTTCAATCTCGTCCTTTCTTTGCTCTCCCGCAGTCAGGGGCCTTGGTCAGTTCCCCCGCGCTGGGCAATCAGACCCCGGGTTGGGGCTGGTCGAACCTCCTGCGACTTTGGAGCTTCCCGGAATCATTTTGGTAACTATCATCTTCACGTCCTCCAAAGCCACCACATCGCTAATTAGTTAGTTTAGTTTATTGTCATGTGTGCTAAGGTACCGTGGAAAGCTTTTTGGTTGCATGCTATTGGATGAGGGGATCTTATTGAAACATATAAGATTATTAAGGGTTTGGACAAGCTAGAGGCAGGAACCATGTTCCTGATGTTGGGGGAGTCCAGAACCAGGGGCCACAGTTTAAGATTAAGGGGTAAGTCATTTAGAACGGATATGAGGAAAAAAAATTCACATGTGAATCTGTGGAATTCTCTGCCTTAGAAGGCAGTGGAGGCCAATTCTCTGGATGCTTTCAAGAGAGAGTTAGATGGATCTCTTAAAGATAGCAGAGTCAGGAGATATGGGCAGAAGGCAGGAACGGGGTACAGATTGTGGATGATCAGCCATGATCACAGTGTATGGCGATGCTGGCTCGAGGGGCTGAATGGCCTAATTGTCTATTCTGTCAACGGAAAGACACTAATACAATCTCACGCACCCTTAGTATCTTCAATGACTTCTCTTTTTCAGGCCCCCATTCCCTCATCTTTACTATGGATATTCAGTCACTCTCCACCATCATCCCCCAGAAAGAAGGTCTTAAAGCCGTCTGTTCCTTCCTCGACTTGAGAACCACCCAATTTCCCTTTATCAACCCACCTCCGCCTAGCAGAGCTGGTCCTTACACTTACCAACTTCTCCGTCGACTGCTCCCACTTTCTCCAAATCCAAGACGTCGCCAAGGGCACTTGTATGGGTGCCTGCCTTTTTGTAGGGTACGTCGAACAGGCCTACACTGGCCCTATCCCTGAACTCTATCTCCGGAATTCTCAATTCACGGACTTCATTAACTTTACTACTAATTTCCATCCTGCACTCAAATTCACTTGTTCCATCTTCGACATCACACTACTTTTTCTTGATCATAGGAGATAGACTATCGACTGACATTTATTATAAACCTACTGACTCCCACAGCTATCTAAACTACACTTCTTCCTGCCCTGCCTCATGCAACGATTCTATCCCCTACTCCCAATTCCTCTGTCTATGCCACATCTGCACCCAAGATGAGGTGTTCCATACCAGGACATTTGAGATATCTTAATTCTTTATGGAACTGGGGTTGCCCTTTTCCATCACTAGGGTCTCCTTGATATCCAGTCGCAACAGGGACAGAGTTCCCACTAGTCCTCACCTTTCACCCCATCAACCATTCAGATTCAGATTCCATCATATACATGCATATACAGCATCATATACAGCACATAATCTTCCATTTTCACCACCTTCAATGGGATCCCACCACTAGCCACATCTTCCCATCTCTACCTCTTTCTGCTTCCTGCAGAGACTGTTCCCTCCGCAACTCCCTGGTTAACTCATCCCTTCCCACCAAATCCACCCCATGCACAGGAGATGCAACACCTGTCCCTACATCTCCCCCCTCGACTCTGTCCAGGGATCCCAACAGTCCTTTCAGGTGAGGCAGAGGTTCACTTGCATCTCCTCCAACTTCATCTACTGTATCCACTGTTCCAGGTGTGAACTTCTATATATCGAAGAGACCATGTGCAGGCTTGGTGATCATTTTGCTGAATACCTCCGCTCAGTCCACCTAAACCTACCTGATCTCCCAGTTGCTAAACACTAACTCCCCCTTCCATTCCCACACTGACCTTTCTGTCCTGGGCCTCCTCCATTGTCAGAGTGAGGTCCAGCACAAATTGGAGGAACAGCACCTCATATTTCGCTTGGGTAGTTTACAATATTGACTTCTCTAACTTTGTTACCCTTGCTTTCCCTCTCCCTCCAGCCCTCCCCCTTCCCAGTACTCTGACCAGTCTGACTGTCACTGATCACATGTTATCTCTTGTTTGCTTTGTTGTTACCTTCTCCTAGCTAACAATGATCTATACTACATTTTCCTTGATCTCCAACCCCTTTGATCTCTCGTTATCACACCTTACACTTCCTTATCTCCGTATCTCCCCCTCCCCTGAATCTCAGTCTGAAGAAGTGTCTCGACCTGAAACATCACCCACTCCTTTCTCCAGTGATGGTGCCTGTCCCACTCATTTACTCTAGCATTTTGTGTCTATCTTCGGTTTAAACCAGCATCTGCAGTTCCTTCCTACACATGAATATATTCAAGACATCCATAGGATACAGATACAGGACAAAGGGAATAACATTTAGTGCAAGATCAAGTTCAGTAAAATTCTATTAGAGATAGTCCGAGGGTCTCCAATGAGGTATATGGTAGCTCAGGACAGCCCTCTAGTTGGTGATAGGATGGTTCAGTTGCCTGATGACAACTGGGATGAAATTGGCCCTGAATCAGGAGGTGTGCATTTTCACACTTCTGTACCTTTTTGCCTGATGGGAGAGGGGAGAAGAGATAGTGTCTGGGGTTGAGACTCGTCATTGATTATTCTGGTGGCCTTGCCGAGGTAGCATGAAGTCCGTAATCGCGGAAGGGTTTGAGGGATGATCTGATAGCGGTAAATTAAATAAATGTTCTAGATAGTGTAGACAGTCAAAATTATTTTCCCATGGTAGTGTTTCAAAATTAAAAGGGCAAGAAGTTTGAGATGACAGAAAGAAGTTTTAAAGGGGATTTGAGGGGTAAGTTTTTTTTGCAGAGAAATTGATTGATATCTGGAACTCATCGCCAGGGAAAGTGGTAAAATCATTTGCAATCATTACAGTTGGCTCGGCACGGTGGTGCAGTGGTGGAGCTGCTGCCTTACAGTGCTAGAGACTCGCCGCGTTCAATCCGCGTGCTGTCTGTTCGTAGTTAGTATGTTCGCCCCGTGACCATGTGGGTTTTCCCCAGGTGCTCCGGTTTCCTCCCACACTCCAAAGACATACAGGTTTGTGGTTTAATTGGCTTTGGTAAAGATTGTAAATTGACCCTAATGTGTAGGATATGCGAGTGTACGGAGATTGGCGGTCTGCGCAGACTTGGTGGGCTGAAGGGCCTATTTACGTGCTGTATCTTTAAACTAAACTGAAGTTAAGAGACATATTACTGAGCACTTGAAGAGGCAATGCCTGGAAGAAAATAAGCCTAATGTGGGGAAATGGGGTTAGTTGAGGTCAGCATTGACATGATGGGCCGAAGGGTCCATTTCTGTGACTCTATCCCAATCCATTTTGTGTAGTCATGCGGACGTGTGTGAAGATTTGGTCTGTTTGTTCGAGGTGTACAATTACAATCTGAGTACCTCTATTGGCCTGAGGAAATTCCTCCCACCATATCTCCAAATCAAATTGAAGAGACTGAAGCAGCTTTGATGCATGTTAGAAAGAACAATAAACTAATCCCTAAATGTCACTTGAGACATCCCACAGTAAAATATGTCAGGCCATTATGCAGAATTAACTCTTCATCTAAAGGTAATGAAGAGATGCTCGGGATGAGCATGATCCTTCCAACTCCACTTCAATTTATTGATTTATTTTGTTAAACTGTCTCCATTACACCAATTGCTCTGAACTATTCAAAGGCAGAGAGGTAAATCTTCATTGTTCTGCATCGCTGGGGAAGCCGATCATCTACCCATTATAGAACCTGTCCTATCTCCATTTCATTGATGTCAGCAGGATGGGAATAAGCCAGTGTCTGCAGCAGCTGACTCCCCTTCTTTAATAGGTTATTGCCCAGAAGATAAGGATATAAATAAAACCAAAATTAATGTTTTGGGTATTGATTACTTAATTTCTTTTCCGAAGGAGAAAATTAATACATTATGTGAGTTTAGTTTCCTGGAAATATTTTCCCTCGCATTTTTCAAACATATGGGCTCAACAAACTGTCTATTCCATTCCCGTCCATCATTATCTTCCTGTGTAAATGCAGTCACTGTAGCATTACACTATATACGAGGATGTAAAAAATGTGAGCTCAAACTTGATATTGCTTTGAAGTACAGAATTATAATACCAAGAACTGTGTTTCTTGGTGGCTATTAGTACACCTGCCAAGAGCAGTAATATCAATATCAAAGCATCTAACTTCCTGAGGAGAGCAACAGAGGGTGATTCAGGTTTGTGGATGTTGGAAATGTCCATATAAATGTTGATATTGTTGGTCCTGTACTTTATGTTATGGTGCAGATAATGGCGCTAATAATGACGGGGCCCGCATGTGTAGTATAAGCAAATTGAATTTCGCTGCGCAGTTCCATATGTGAGAAATAAACTATTATTGAAATAATTTGACTGTGCTAATTTATTTAATGTGCCGTTGTAATGTGCCGTTGTATAGCTACAGATCAAGACAATTGGAGCCCAAGACCTGCTGTGTGGGTATTAATGGTCATATATTGATGGGCAAGCTTGTAGGTACCACCTAACATGTGTACACTTGTTCACACAGGTGTGTGAGAACACAATTCTGGGCTTCGTCACAGCAGTCCTCGACCGCAGCTTACTCCCCTCCCCTTGCTCACCCACTCTCACTTCTTCGGATTCATAGTTGAGCTAAGCCTCTGCTTTGATAATGACTTTAGTTTTAGTTTTTTAGT
The DNA here is from genome assembly GCF_028641065.1 of Leucoraja erinaceus. Classification (NCBI taxonomy): domain Eukaryota; kingdom Metazoa; phylum Chordata; class Chondrichthyes; order Rajiformes; family Rajidae; genus Leucoraja; species Leucoraja erinaceus. The sequence continues at coordinate 96,599,972 of NC_073379.1, read as the reverse complement.
TTTAGTGATACAGAGCGGAAACAGGCCCTTCGGCCCACCGAGTCCGTACCGGCCAGCGATCCCTGCACATTAACACTATCCTACACACCTGTAAGTGTTTGGAGTGTAGGACGAAACCGAAGATCTCGAGAAAACCCACGCAGTCATGGGGAGAACGAACAAACTCCGTACAGACAGGATCGAACCCGGGTCTCTGGTGCTGCAAGCGCTGTAAGGCAGCAACTCTATCGCTGTGCCACTGCGGTTGCCCTATCAAACTGTCTCAACAGAAACAGAATTTTCTTCAACAAAATCTATGTTTCCATCAAAGTCACAGTGGCAGAGTGGAATAAGAGTCATGAAAATTAATTTTGTAATGTCCACTGATGGAATTTTCGATTTGACATATTTTCAACTATATAAATCATTATATAGAGCACATTCCAAATTTCTTATAATCATAGTTGATGATGTTTAAATAAAACTTTCACTTCTATTTGAAAATCAAATACTTTCATACGAGTTGGAAAGGGCAGAATGACTCATCAAAACCATTTCGTAGAACTGACATTGATGTACTTTTGCGTCGATATCCACTAAATCTCAATCCCAATCTTCTACAGAGTATTTGTCTTCACTTACAGAAGTTACAAAAATATGAATTGATGTTATTTATTTTAACCGGTTAGAACTGAACACAACAAAATATTACTTAACAGAGCAGTGAAGTTATAACAGTGGTTGCCTTGTCCTGAAAAATAAGCATGCATGTGAAATTAATGAGGCAAAGTAAATGATGGGATAGCCATCCGAATAGGACTTGCCAGAGAAATAAATGCCAGGCACAGCTTATGTGTTTCTTATAATCAGCATTACATTTTGTGATGACAAAATAAGTCAGCTTTGGTGAACTGTGAGCAGTCAACTAACTGTGAAGACTATGTACCACTTCAAGGAGATATAGATAAATGGGTGAAGTGGTCACACAGATGGCAGATGAAATTTAATGGTAGGAAATGGGAAATGTTACATATTGGTAGGGAAACTGAAAAGAGGCAATCTAAACTAGAAAGCACATTTAAAAAAAATGAAACAAAACATTGCTATCTAGGATAGAGAACTAAGTGCATTGATCATTGAAAGTGACAAGACAGTTTGAGGAACTGGTTAAAAAGAGCAGGCGAGATACTGGGTTTTATAAATAGAGGCAGAGAGTACAAAGGCAAGAAAGTTATGGTGAATATTTATGAAAACTTGTTAATCATAACAGTAGGAGCGTTGTGTCCAGTTCCAGGAAAGATAGAATTATAGAATCATAGAGTCATAGTCATGCAGAATGGAAAAATGTCCTTCGGCCTAACTCATCCATGATGATCATGATGCCCCATCCAAGTTTGTCCCATTTGCCCATGTATAAATCTTTCCTATCCATGTACCTGTCCAAATGTTTTCTGAAGTTCTTATTGTACCTGTCTCAACTAATTCCTCTCTCAGTTCATGCCATGCACCCACCACTCTGTATGTGCAAAGGTTGCCCCCCCATTAAATATGTCCCCTCTCATCTTACAATTCCCAATAGTTCTTGATTACCCTCCCCTGGGAAAAAATAGTGTATTTACACTATCTATCCTTCTCATGATTTTATACATCTCAATAAGACCAGCCCTCAGCCCGCTGTGCTATAAGGAACATTGCCCTAGCCTGCCCAACATTTTCCATAGCTCAGGGCCTTGAATTCCAGCAATGCTCAAATATTCTCTGCACGCTTTTCAGCAGAATGGCATCTTTCTGGTAGCGGGGTGACCATAACGGCACACAATACTCCAAGAGTGCCTTTGTACACTTGTAATATAACGTCCCGGCTTCTATGGGTGATTGATTCTTCAGTAAGTGTCTACGTTGAAGTTTCTGGAAACCCGATTATGAAACTTAAATTTCTACAACTTTGAATGTTGTTTCACATAGATGAACATCTCTACTATGGGAAAAATATGTTTGGCACAATCTTTTAGAGAATTTAATTCATTTTTTACCTCTACTTTTTCCAGGTTGCCCATTGCATTTAGTTATATCCGTCGCATTTTTTACGGTGAACAACACTGTAAAGTATAACTGATTTAAGAATATAAAATCAAATTTTTGTCGCATTCAAATTATGGAGTATCTTCCTCAAATAAACCATCAAAAAAATCAAAAAAATATCTAACGCATTGATTTTAAACCTTCGTAACAGTTTATAGCTGAAAAAAGTGGTGATTTTTAGCAAGAATGGTAACGGACACATAACTCTTCACCAACTTCCTCTAAAATAATATTAACTTCAGATGAATAGGCAGAAACATACTGTCCATTCACCAATTACAATTGATAATTATGGTCATTGTTGTATTATTTTACACATTATGAGCATTTTTGCTCATGTGATGGATATGATGTAGCCTCATGGCGATGATCAATCAAGGCATCTCCATCGAGCTGAGTCATGTCCATCGTGTCACGGAGATGCCTAAAACTATCTTAAGGCTCCAACCTTGCTAAAGGTTGAGAACAGGAAGCAACGTAATGAACAGGGATTAGTGTTTCCTTAATACTGGTGTTTCATTCATTTGTATCAATTTTTTCATGTGAAAATACAAGGCAGTTACTGGGGCTGGTGATCTGGATCTGGGGCTGGTGCTCAGCATCTGGGGCTGGATCTGGGGGTGGGGATCTGTATCTGTGGATCTGGGCTGGGGCTGAGGATGTGGATCTGGGGCGGGGGGATCTGGATCAGGGGCTGGGGCTGTGGATCTGGGATCTGGGAGCTGGGAGCTGGGGGCTGGGAGCTGGGAGCTGGGAGCTGGGGGCTGGGGGCTGGGGGCTGGGAGCTGGGGGCTGGAGGCTGCGGGCTGAAGGATGGGAATGTAGAACTGGGGCTGGAGCTGGGGATCTGGGGATCTGGGGCTGGGGATCTGGGGATCTGGGGCTGGGGATCTGGGGGATCTGGGGATCTGGGGATATGGGGATATGGGGCTGGGGCTGGGGCTGGGCAACTGTGGGCTGGGAGCTGGGAGCTGGGGGTCGGGGGGCTGGGGGGCCTGGGGCCTGGGGGCTCGAGTTAGCATTGGGGCTAGCGTTGGGGCTAGCGTTGGAGCTAGGATTGGCGTCAGCATTAGGGCTAGCGTTAGCATTAAGGAAGAAAAGATAACCTGGGGATAGAGCTAGATGGAGATCGGGGGTCACGCTACGGAGGTGGCGTGATGGGAATGATAGCCCAAGCCTTTAGCTCAGCATGGCCTCGCCGGAAGGCCATGCCTGACCATATTGCTTGGACGAATGGCATGGCAGGAACGCATTTTCAAGTTCAAATCAAATAAAGAAACAATTTTATTTTGTTTCTATGACTGCAACACCGTTCAGAGTTGGCGGTGATTGGAGGTAATTACCTCGTTATGCAACAAAAAGCAGAGTTTTCACATGTTTCTCGTGCCGCGAATCAGGAGAAATGCACAAGGTAGGTAACTATCGAAGCCTGCGATCTTTTGAGGTCGGAAGTTCGTGTCTATACTATTTATAGCCATGTGGGATTGCTCAACAAAGGCGTGTGATGGTAAATGACTCCGATCGTCGGGACAAGGAATTTTTGAAAAAAACGGTAAGATTTTAAATTTTATCACGAATACAGGAATATTTTTAAGGGTGATAAATATTTTAATTATTAATACCTTTCGTATTATTAAACCTTAATACGGTTTCCGGGGGCAGGGGTTGGGGGGGGGCATCGAACATCGCGAAAAATGTTAAAAAAATAACACTTTATTCATTTAGGATTTAATCATTATTTATGAGGATTATGTTTATTAACAGAAAAAGAAGAAATGGGATAGAATTATGGATTTTCCTTATATACAGTATCAAAGTAGCAGGGCACCAAAGTAGACACTTACTGAAGAATCAACCCTATACTCAATTCTATGCTCAATCCCCTGACTGGTGATGTTTGAGCATTAGACTCGTGCAGCAGAGACTAGTTTTGAGTCGTCTTGGCCACCCTTGCCACCGATCAATGCTCTGTAACACCCATGAGGGAACTGGTATTCAGTAAACCACACATATATGTAGTTTTGGACCTTAAATGTTCACGACTTACTGTCAACACTTAATCAGTTTGTTGCTGTGAGTCGTTTAATGTGCTTTTCCTTATTTACCAGCTGAGAGGACAGGAAGGCAGCCTGCTCCCTGACCTCTGCCATTGTCACACCTCAGGTGTTGACTGGGAAGTGTGTAACTTTCTCATTTTCACCCTGTTTCCTGTGGGGAAATATCTCATGACTTCTTGACAGAAATATATTCAGTCAGCACAATACCACTGGAAGCTCTCCATTTGTGGAAAACATGCAACACTGTAATAAACTTATTTTTTAATTCCTAGGTGTTTTTTTTTTTTAAGTTATTTTTCATTCCCTTTTCTCCTCAACACAATCGCCCTGATGCCCAGTTGGAAACATGTTATGCAGTCACAACAATGATTTATTCACTGCCTCTAGAATTCAGTCCCATTGACTTCAACAAATAGAACCTGGACTATGTTGTCAGTAACTGCTAGTATCAACAATGAAGTTGTAAAATAAATATACTCAAACTAATATAAATAAAAATACTCAAAGTACATTTTATTAGACATGGTAATTTTGCAATTTTACAAGTTCTTCAAAGATTCACCTTCACAACTTTTAGTCCCCCAAAATATTTACTGACATCAAATCCAATGCATTATTTTGATATTTCAAAATTACAGTTAAGGCAGTCAAGAATTGATAGCCAGCAGCCAATGAGAGGAAATTTTTCAGGATGTTGCTGGTGCTGGGATATTGTAGTGAAGAGAGAAGCCAGTGTTGTTTACTCTAGCTGAGAGTGGATTAATGAGATGTATAGATGACAGAATAAGGACCAAGTTGCCTTAGCTGTGAGCAAAGATCCTATAGCGAGCAAGATAGTCCACTCCTGCTAAATCCAACGGGCTGACGTGCAGTACGCAACGAAGCGGAACGTGGGTCATTTCTTCGGCCATTTCAGTAATCCCGACCTGACTTTGGTTAATCTTCTCGCAGTGTAATCAACGTTGCGGGGGAACAATTTGTGTTAATAAATTATAATTCTGTTAATTTTCTTTTTTTTAAATCATTTGCTGTGCTGTGTTTGAGTTGATATTTGTATTAAACTTGCACTCTGTAATTCATTTAATCACACTGTTCACAACTACGGTATTTGGTAAATTAATAGCAATGTGAAGATTCCAGTTGCTCTTGGAATGTTCCTTAATGTTTTTTTTGTGTCTATGGAATTGCTATGCAACAATAAAATAACATGGGCCTGGTCTTCCCAATAGCCAGAGAGTGGATGAGATCTGTCTGTAATGGTGGGGTTATCTAAATGAAGTATTTAACAAAATAAAATTTGTTTTGAGCAAGATTAACAAATGATGTATAACTTAAGGATGATTTATTCAGCGACCATACAACTGATTAGATTGTGTGGGAAAGAACACACATACACACATATATGAATGTGATATAGATGTATATAATCATATAACACACACATATATATTTCTCCAGATTTTTATATATAATGATAACTTTAATTCGGACTCAAGGCCCAGACTAGGGATAACATTACATAAAAATACATTGCAAACCTCCCCGCAACTTTACCCTGGCGTCCCAGCCGTACTGATCCGGGCCAGACTTCCCACACGCTGTGGAAGGAACATAGGCATCTTTTTGCTTTTTATTGTGAGGCAGAGAGGCAGAAAGAAAACGAGGAGAAGATTTTTACAAATGATCTTTGATTTTTACGAGGATGTTTCTGTAACCGGCTTCCGTCTCCGCACTAGTATCTTTGCTCTGCCGTGGGATCTTTGGTGTGGAAACGGAAGCCGGTTACGGAAATGGGGCCGATGATTACCCATGACTCTGCCCATGACCGTACTATGCCTTTTTCGTTGAGTGGACTATCTTGCTCGCTATAGGATCTTTGGCTGTGAGGCTAAAACATTTAGTAATTGGTAACAGGAGGAGCAAAATTCCTTTATTGGAGATACAATAGGTTTAGGAACTCATTGTCTGAAGCTGACTCTTTGTTAGATGTAAAGAGTATTTAGAAGCATAGAGTCTTAGTGTGGTACAGTGTGAAAACAGGCCCTTCGGCCCAACTTACCCACACCGGCCAACATGTCCCAGCTATACTAGTCCCACCTGGTCACATTTGGTCCATATCCCTCCAAACCTGGCCAATGTGGCAAAAGCCTTTTTGACCACCCTATCTACCTGCGACTCCACCTTCAAGAACTATGTACCTGCATGCCTCGATACCTCTGCTTTATAACCCTCCCCACAACCCTACCATTCACTGTGTAGGTTCTGCCTACATTAGACTTCCCAAATCGCTGAAGCAAGGAAGAATCATCCATTAGAGCTGTGACTCACAGGGCTATAGATCTACTGCTGCAAGGTGAGGTTGCTGTGGGTGACTTTCTTTAAGGGCATAGATAGTATGAGCTGAATTATCCTTCATTTGTGCTATAATGTTCTGGGATACTTTCTCCATATAGCACAATCTGGAGACAACCAGAGAGCAGAACACTTGACTGTGCAGATTCAGAATGTTTGACAAATGTGATATTGAACAATGAAGACTAAACGGTTCCCATATCCATTTTCATCTTGAACTAAACCAATGAATTTCATCTTAGGTGAAACAGAGTTTCCACAGCTGGCCTCAGTAACACGAGTTATGGTAACTATCGAGTAACACTAGAGTATGCTAGTGTTATGCCTTACACTTGCTATCCATTGATGATCATTTGAAGCTGATGTTATACTTTGGGCTTTATCACAATACTCTGCTCATGTTAAAAAACAAACAAGCATAAAAACACATAGGCTATCTACTAATGTCTATGCTTTGTATTTGCAGTGAATGGGATGAACAAATACTGTGTAATCACTATATCAACAGCTGGAGATCATATGGGTAATGAGTATTCACTCCACTGAAGCACAGCAGGTGCTTGTCTTACCCATCATTGGGCATGAAGCCTGAGTCCTATAATGTGCTTAAGTGCCTGATAGTCTCAGTCAGGCACAGTAGCAGAAAGGGCACCAAGACCTTGCACGTAAATTGTATTTAAGTTCTCATTAAGCCGATGGGGAAACAAAATAATTAAGAGTCTTCCCAATAATACAACTGAACCTTGGCAGTGCTCCAGCCTCATTGTGTAAAGTAGATGCTAATGAGAGAGCACTCACAATTATGAGTTTCTCAAATGCCACGACTGGAGATAACTTTGCAACCCCTTTCCTTTCTAATTAAGACTTCAATTTTCCTTCAAGCCCATCTGGTCTGTAAACTCCAGTACTCTCAACTGACTGTCAATTTTGCAATCCACTCACTGATATATTTTAAGCGGTTGCTCAACATCAGAGGAACATTAAACAAGCCGACCTTATGACATTCTGACAGCTTACCCTCGGTACAAGAACTGTTCCAGAGCCGCTGCCTGAAAAAAGCACTGAGCATAGCAGAGGACAGACTGCACCCACTACCAGCACATCTGGATCTCATGCCATCAGGAAAGAGATACCATAGCATCAAAGCCCGGACAACCAGACTGCTAAACAGCTTCCTTCCACAGGCTGTGAGGCTGCTAAACAGTCACTCCACCTGATTCTGCTGCTTTTGCACTGACAATTTAATAACTGGTACTGAGTAATAACTCTGGCACTGGCTCAGGCCACTTAAATCAGCTGCCCTGGACATTTTAGGACTGTTTTTTTTTTTTACTTGTATGTTAATGTTGCTTTTTTTTACCTGCACTTTTTTAAACTATTCGTACTGTTTTTATCAGGAACTGGATTGTTTTTTTTAAATCGTTTTTATTTATGCGTGAAATGTTTAAGTTTTTATGTGCGATGCTCCGGTATTCCCTGGGAAACGTCTTCTCATTTTGCACTGTACAACTGTTGCTTTGCAAGATGACAATACAAGGCTGATAATGATAATGATAATGATTACTCCTATTCTGATGCAAGAAACAAAGCAAGTGTGTTCTTCATGGTGTGGTACCTGCATTTGTGGACATGTATTAAAATGCCACACCATCAAGATACTGTGCACAGCTAAAACTAGTTTGCAGAATTAATTTTCGCTGGAATAATACAAGATGGCAGGAGATATGTCATGACTTGCCGATGACGAATCGCTGAAGCATGGAAGAATCATGTAATACAGAAACAGACCCTTTGGCCCAATTTGCACATGCCGACGCCGAACAAAATACCCCACCTACACTATGTCCACCTGCCCATGTTTACCCCTTATTCCTCTAAACCTTTCCTATCCCTGTTCCCATTCAAATATTGTTTAAATATTGTTAGTGCCTTTAAAACATTTTTTTTGTTTTATTGATTTTGATTTTTTTTGGTCTCATTTCTTTTAAAAAGAGACGCTGTGGCTCCTTGACCTGTATTCCTCTTTTAATTACATCACAGCAGGTAGGTTTAGTGGCTGCCTTCTGCCGACGTTGGTGAGCATCCCTGATTTCCACTACCCTTAATATGAAGCTGTGCTTCCTGATCACATCCCTGCATGCTCCCTGTAAATTGTAGGATAATACACTGGCTCTCCACGAATGAGGCTCTCATTCAGATGAACGCCTGATAAGTGCCACTGAGAAAGTAGCCTCAGTTTTGAAATTTAAACACTTTAATCCAAACTAATTTAAGATATTACATGAAATTTTACATGAAATACACAGAAATGTTGTCATTTTGCCTCGGGCTGGAAAAGCCAGGATTGTACTCGGCTGACGTGTCTGCTATGATTGAATACTTTGGTAGGCTCCGTTTATATCTGGAAAATAATAGTTCAAAGATGCATCAAGGGTTTCAGTGACAGGGGGATTGTAATGCAGTGTGGGGTACTGATAGTGAAATTTGCTGTTGGCAGGAAGACAAAAAGCAAGATAACAAACCAGCAGACACATGGAACTGCAGGTGCTGGAATCTTGCAGAGCACACAACGTGTTGGAGTAATTCAGTGGGTCGAATTCAGAAGATAGACACAAAAAGCTGGAGTAACTCAGCGGGACAGGAAGCATCTCTGGAGAGAAGGAATGGGTGATGTTTCGGGTCGAGACAAAAAGTCAATATCCCGACCCAAAGAGTCACCTCCAGAAATGCTGCCAAACCCGCTGAGTTACTCCATAACAAACCAGGAACTGGTTTACCCTTCACCTTTTCAAACAAATTAAATCGATGATGAGTTGTTATCCATTTAATGACGCTTCCCTAAAAAGGTCCAGAGAGGAAAAAATGAAATAAACTATCTTCAGTTTGTTAATTAGCCATGATCATGATCCTCGAATTTGTGTAGCAATGATTAACAAATGGAATTTCTTCAAACCTGATCACAAACTCTAAATATAATATTTATCCACCACTGAGTAAATGGTTCAAAAAATTCCAGTACATTTATAATGATGACAGCAAGATAATGCCCCTGCCCGCACTAAAGACCTTGGCCAATAATGTAGTATGGGTTATTGCAGGAAAGTAGCTCCTCGGTAAAAGATCGGTAATAATCTAATTGAATGGGGGAACAGGTTTAAGTTGGTCTCCTCATGTTTTTATTTCGATATGCTTATGCTCACAATTGGGGCAGGGTAGTAGCGTAGCAGTAGAATTTGAGTATAGGAGCAGGGAGGTTCTACTGCAGTTGTACAGGGTCTTGGTGAGACCACACCTGGAGTATTGCGTACAGTTTTGGTCTCCAAATCTGAGGAAGGACATTATTGCCATAGAGGGAGTGCAGAGACGGTTCACCAGACTGATTCCTGGGATGTCAGGACTGTCTTATGAAGAAAGACTGGATAGACTTTGTTTATACTCTCTAGAATTTAGGAGATTGAGAGGGGATCTTATAGAAACTTACAAAATTCTTAAGGGGTTGGACAGGCTAGATGCAGGAAGATTGTTCCCGATGTTAGGGAAGTCCAGGCCAAGGGGTCACAGCTTAAGGATAAGGGGGAAATCCTTTAAAACCGAGATGAGAAGAACTTTTTTCACACAGAGTGTGGTGAATCTCTGGAACTCTCTGCCACAGAGGGTAGTTGAGGCCAGTTCATTGGCTATATTTAAGAGGGAGTTAGATGTGGCCCTTGTGGTTAAGGGAATCAGGGGGTATGGAGATAAGGCAGGTACGGGATACTGAGTTGGATGATCAGCCATGATCATATTGAATGGCTGTGCAGGCTCGAAGGGCCGAATGGCCTACTCCTGCACCTAATTTCTATGTTTCTATGTAATTACTACCTAACAGCGCCAGAGACCCAGGTTCGATCCTGACTATGGGTGGTGCCTGTACAGAGTTTGAATGTGCTCCCTATAACCCCATGGGTTTCCTCCAGGTACTCTGGTTTCCTCCCACACTCTGTACAGGCACCAGCCGTAGTCAGGATCGAACGGGGAGGTTGCTAGTCAGCGTGGACTCGGTGGTCCAAAGGACATGTTTCCACACTGCATCTCTTAATCCTAAAGTAAAGTCTAAAGTAGGAATGTTAGATCTGATAGAAAATATTAAAACTCTTGCAAACTGTAAGTTTAAACACTTTTTTACAGCAACAGATGGGTCATTTATTCGAGTTATTGTGCGGTATTGGAGTTTATTCAGCATTATCATTGTAAATTGCAACATTTAAAATTCATGATGTTCCAAATCACTTTAATTCCTTTAGAGTTGTCTGTACTTTGAGCATCATGACCTTATTTCATATGGCTAGGGTAATTTGGTAATTGCCCCATGTTTATCAAACTTCATTGTGGACGATTATTGTCAGACGGTCCTCAACAGAGATGTTGATGATAACATTCATCCATTGCCTATGATTGTCTGAGAAAGAGTGTTTGAAGATCAAGACCTCACACCTGGCACAAAGCCAGTGTTCTTGCAGCAGTAGTGATCTCTACCCTCTGGTTCATTGTTGGATAAGGACTACCTGTGGCAGACACCTTAAAACACTGGAGAGAAGAAAGGAAGCTATGTCCACAAAATCCTCCTAATCCACTGGCGGATAAGTAAGCCAATGTACGTACCCTCTCCCAAGCCAACAGTCCAAGCAATGGGTAGACAAAATGAGACCACACCTGGAGTATTGCGTGCAGTTTTGGTCTCCAAATCTGAGGAAGGACATTATTGCCATAGAGGGAGTGCAGAGACGGTTCACCAGACTGATTCCTGGGATGTCAGTACTGTCTTATGAAGAAAGACTGGATAGACTTGGTTTATACTCTCTAGAATTTAGGAGATTGAGAGGGGATTTTATAGAAACTTACAAAATTCTTAAGGGGTTGAACAGGCTAGATGCAGGAAGATTGTTCCCGATGTTAGGGAAGTCCAGGACAAGGGGTCACAGCTTAAGGATAAGGGGGAAATCCTTTAAAACCGAGATGAGAAGAACTTTTTTCACACAGAGAGTGGTGAATCTCTGGAACTCTCTGCCACAGAGGGTAGTTGAGGTCAGTTCATTGGCTCTATTTAAGAGGGAGTTAGATGTGGCCCTTGTGGCTAAGGGGATCAGGGGGTATGGAGAGAAGGCAGGTACGGGATACTGAGTTGGATGATCAGCCATGATCATATTGAATGGCGGTGCAGGCTCGAAGGGCCGAATGGCCTACTCCTGCACCTAATTTCTATGTTTCTATGTAAGTAGGAAGGAACTGCAGATACTGGTTGAAACCGAAGATTGACACAAAAAGCTGGAGTAACTCAGCGAGACTCGACCTGAGACTTCACCCATTCCTACTCTCCAGAGATGTTGCCTGTCCTGTTGAGTTACTCCAACTTTGTGTGTACATATTGGGTAGACCATGTTGTTCATGGTCACATGCATGACATCATACCAGACTCCTGAGTTCTAACATGGCAGGTGAACAGAGGCATATATTTGAGGATGGTTTCCAAGTTTCCCTGCAAAGGTCAACATAGATACATAGAAACATAGATACATAGAAACATAGATACATAGAAACATAGAAACATAGATACATAGAAACATAGATACATAGAAACATAGAAACATAGATACATAGAAACATAGAAACATAGAAACATAGATACATAGAAACATAGATACATAGAAACATAGAAACATAGATACATAGAAACATAGATACATAGAAACATAGAAACATAGAAACATAGAAACATAGATGTGGTATTATGCAGTAATAGAGTAAGGCTGAGCAGAGGGGCACTAGGACCCTGCCAGAAGCCAGGCTCCAGTGACCGGTTATGTCTGGAACTCAGGGTGTCGGCAGTTGGAGAGAGAGGCCTTGGCTTACACGAGGCTGTTGCAGTTGCTGTTGTTATTGTACAGATTAAAGGTATACTCTGTTTACGTCGTGGTACGAGCCTTATTACAAGCATAACTCGACATGGTGCCAGAACTGGGAGACTTGTAAGCAAGAAAATAATTAAAGAAGAAGAGGACGGTGTATCGTTTTGGCGGGAAATAGGAGACGAGCTGGCAGATATGGCGCAACCTACACCAACTGCTACGTTCACAATACAACCTCCAGAGCCATTCGATTTTACCAAGCCTCAAGAATGGGAGCGTTGGATCAGGAGATTCGACCGCTTCAGGCTTGCAAGCAATTTAAACGCGACGTCGGCAGAAAACCAGGTGAACACGCTAGTGTATTGCATGGGCGATGAAGCAGATGATGTGCTAAAGGGGCTAACGCTAACTGCAGATGAGAGGAGGATGTACACGGATGTCAAGGCGGGCTTTGATGCATTTTTTGTGCCTAAAAAGAATGTTATCTATGAAAGAGCCAAGTTCAATCAGCGTGTGCAACTGCCAGGAGAAATGGTGGATTCCTTCATCACTGCTCTATACGGATTAGCCGAACACTGCAACTATGGACAGTTACAGAACGAGCTGATCCGCGACAGGTTAGTGGTTGGGCTGAGAAACGTCTCATTGTCCGAAAAGCTACAGCTAGACAGAGACCTAACCCTTGAAACTGCTCTAACAAAGACAAGGCAGTCTGAAGAAGTTAGACGACAGCGGTTTGACTTAAGAGGAGAAAATAGCGGTGCTAGCAAGTGCTCAAATGTTGATGCTGTGCATGCTAAAAGCTACAGAAAACCCAAATTTCCCTCAAAGCCTCAGCCACAAGCACAAACACCAGGCAAAAATAAATTTAATACACAGCCACAGCCAGGTTCAAAGGCCTGCTATAGATGTGGAAAAATGCCCTCGCATGGAAAAATGGAATGCCCTGCTAAAGATGCTGCGTGTCACAACTGTGGCAAAAAGGGACATTATGGCAAAGTGTGCAGAAACAGTGCAAAATCTCTCAATGCTGTCACTACAGAGGAAGAAGAGAGCTTTTTCCTGGGATCCGTGGATGCTGGAAAAGACCCGTGGACGGTGCAGCTACAAGTGAGACAAAAAAAAGTGTGCTTTAAAATAGACACTGGTGCTGATGTCACCGCCATGCCAGCGGAGGTGTACCATGACATTACAGGGGGGCATGATGTGAAGTGCCTGGCAGTGTCGACACGCCCATTGTTTGGGCCAGGGGGCAATGCACTCTCTGTCCTGGGCGTAGCCAGAGAAACACTGCGCAGAGGCAACAAGACAGCCATAGAGGACATTTATGTAGTAAAAGACCTCCACACTGCACTGTTGGGAAGACCTGCCATAGAAAGGCTTCAGCTTGTGTGCAGGGTTGACGGCATCACCTTGGAATCTGTGAGACAACAATATCCGAAGCTGTGTAGCGGCTTGGGTCTTGTTCGGAGGCCATACTCAATTAAATTGAAGCCAGAGGCTGTGCCCTTCTCTCTCCACACGCCACGCCGAGTCCCTCTGCCGCTTATGGGAAAAGTGAAGGAGGAGATAGACCGTATGGAGAAGATGGGCGTAATCACCAAGATTGAGGAGCCGACTGATTGGTGTGCCGGGATGGTGGTGGTGCCGAAAAAAACAGGTGATGTTCGCATTTGTGTGGACTTCACAATGATGAATGGATCAGTATGCAGAGAAAAGTTTATCCTACCTTCTGTAGAGCACACTCTGGGCATGCTAGCTGGGGCAACAGTATTCAGCAAATTAGATGCCAACATGGGCTTTTGGCAAGTACCATTGTCAAAAGAGTCTGCCAAATACACCACCTTCATCACGCCTTTTGGGCGCTACTATTTTAACCGTCTACCCTTTGGCATAGCATCAGCCCCCGAGCACTTTCAAAGGATGATGATGACAGAAGTGACCGGTGGCCTGGAGGGGGTACTGTGTCATATGGATGACATCCTGGTCTGGGGACAGACGCAGGAGGAGCATGATGTGCGGCTACATGCGGTGCTAGAGAAGGCACAAAAGGCCGGCATTACGCTCAACATGGACAAATGTGAGCTCACACGCCACACAGTCAGATTCCTGGGTCATGTAATTTCAGCAGATGGAGTGAAGCCAGATCCAGAGAAGACGAGAGCAGTACAAGAGTTGGATGCACCCAAAAATGTCAGCGAACTCAGGAGTTTTCTGGGCATGGTCAATCAGCTGGGCCGCTTCTTGCCTAACCTGGCTGAAAAAGACAAAGTGCTACGAGACCTGCTGTCCAAGAAGAACCACTGGTACTGGGGGACAGAGCAGCAGGCCGCCTTTGATCAGTTAAAAACAGAGCTGTCATCCACACCAGTGCTCACATTATATAACCCAAACAGTGCTCTAAAGATCTCTGCTGATGCCTCTTCCTTTGGCCTGGGGGCAGTCCTGCTGCAGAAGAGCGATGCCATGTGGTCACCTGTGGCATATGCGTCCAGGGCAATGACACCAACAGAGCAGCGCTATGCTCAAGTAGAAAAGGAGGCATTGGCTGCGACGTGGGCATGTGAAAGGTTCAGCTGTTTCATCCTGGGAAGAACATTCGAGCTGGAAACTGACCACAAGCCGTTGGTGAGTCTGCTGGGAGGGAAAGCTTTGGATGACCTCCCACCAAGAATCCAAAGATTTAGGATGAGACTCATGAGGTACAGCTATACAGTAGATCATGTCCCTGGCAAAAGCCTGTGGACAGCCGACACCTTATCTCGTGCTCCTCTGAGAGCCGCAAGAACACACACAGACACAAGCCTACTAGAGGACACCAACATCTATGTAGACTCTGTCATCAGCAACATTCCTGTCAGTGGAGATTATCTGAGCAGCCTACGGGAGCACCTACAGGCAGACAGCACATGCTCTGCACTGATGGAGTACTGCACAGACGGCTGGCCCGACAAAAGCCAACTGCAGGGAGTGCTGAGACATTACTGGGCTGATAGAGCAGTGCTGACTGTGCACGATGGGCTGCTGCTGCGGGGCACGAGGCTCGTCATCCCATCAGCCTTACAAGGTGATGTGCTGCAGAGACTACACGAAGGACACCTGGGGGTGACAAAGTGCAGGGGCCGGGCCAAACAGACGGTATGGTGGCCAGGACTCAGCAGCCAGCTGAATGACATGGTGCTGAAATGTAGAACCTGCATCCAAGAGCGAAGGAACGTCAAAGAGCCGCTGATGCCAACGGAGATGCCAGACAGGCCTTGGCAAACCTTGGGAGCTGACCTATTCACGCTGAAAAACAAGACTTATCTATTAGTCGTAGATTATTTCTCAAGATATGTGGAAGTTGCGCTACTATCACCCACAAGGTCCACAGATGTGGTGGTGCACCTGAAATCCATATTTGCTCGTCATGGAATTTGTGAATTTCTTAAAAGTGACAATGGGCCCCAGTTCTCAGGTAGCCACTTTAGATCCTTTGCAGCAGAGTATGGCTTTATGCACATCACGAGCAGCCCCAGGTTTCCTCAGAGCAATGGGGAGGCGGAACGCGCTGTACAAACCGTGAAAAACCTGCTAACAAAGGCGTCAGACCCATATCTTGCATTGCTGGCCTACAGAGCAACCCCTCTACAGAACGGCTATAGCCCGGCCGAGCTGTTGATGGGGCGCCGCCTCCGCACTACAGTTCCTGCCCTTCCAACCCTGCTGAATCCAGTTTTGCCTGACTACAACGCGCTGGGGGCCAAAGAAAGGGAGAAGAGGTGGAACGACGCAAGATCCTTTGACAAGAGGCACGGAGCGAGAAATCTGGAGCCACTAATACCTGGGGAGGATGTGTGGATCACCGATGCACGAGTCCAGGGCAAAGTGCTATCTACACACAATGCACCTCGCTCTTATATCGTCCAGGTGCCTCAGGGCACACTGAGGAGGAACCGGCAGCACTTGGTGTCGCTGCAGACCAACAGTGAGGTAGTCGACGCTGATGAGCCACCGGTGGGAGAAGAGCCAGCTCCACCAGAGCCAGCTCCACCAGACCCAGCTCCACCAGTGACAGCATCACCCAGCGGAGAGGGCCCCACCACAGAGACTGTGCGGACAAGGTGTGGGAGAGAGGTTAGAAAGCCGAAGAGACTTGATTTGTGATTTATTGATCTGTTTTCTACAATAAAGAAAAAGAGAGAGTGAAATGTGATGTGAAAATGTTCTGTAAACCTGTTACATTTACCTGAAACCTGAAAGAATAGTTCACAGTATGGTAACGTGTAAGTTATTTTATTTCTATTTTGCATGCTTAGATCAGGGACAGGTCTTCCAGCAAAAGGGCAGAATAAACCCCTTAAGACCTGCAGAGACAAAGGTAGTCCACCCTTTGTTCTCAAAGAAAGGGAGATGTGGTATTATGCAGTAATAGAGTAAGGCTGAGCAGAGGGGCACTAGGACCCTGCCAGAAGCCAGGCTCCAGTGACCGGTTATGTCTGGAACTCAGGGTGTCGGCAGTTGGAGAGAGAGGCCTGGGCTTACACGAGGCTGTTGCAGTTGCTGTTGTTATTGTACAGATTAAAGGTATACTCTGTTTACGTCGTGGTACGAGCCTTATTACAAGCATAACTCGACAATAGATACATAGAAACATAGATACATAGATACATAGAAACATAGAAACATAGATACATAGAAACATAGAAACATAGAAACATAGATACATAGAAACATAGAAACATAGATACATAGAAACATAGAAACATAGATACATAGGTACATAGAAACATAGATACATAGAAACATAGATACATAGAAACATAGAAACATAGATACATAGAAACATAGAAACATAGATACATAGAAACATAGAAACATAGATACATAGAAACATAGAAACATAGATACATAGAAACATAGAAACATAGATACATAGGTACATAGAAACATAGATACATAGAAACATAGATACATAGAAACATAGAAACATAGATACATAGAAACATAGAAACATAGATACATAGAAACATAGATACATAGAAACATAGAAACATAGAAACATAGAAAATAGGTGCAGGAGGAGGCCATTCGGCCCTTCGAGCCTGCACCGCCATTCATTGTGATCATGGTTGTGATCGTCCCCTATCAATAACATCACCAGTGGCTCAGCGAAATCCATGCCCATAACTTCTCAAGCAGCAACAGAGTATTTTGCATGGCATTTGAGAGCCTTTCATGAGCATATTCATGAAGAATAAAGAAGCTCAGCATAAATGGAGGATGAAGTGCACTATCTCCCAAACTAGCTAGCCGAGCGCCTCCCACCTGTGACTGATTGTACAGGTCCCACATTGACATTATTAGCCAATTCAGAACCTACAAATCTGAAATAGAAGTGAGTCAAGCTTGATCGCAAGGGACTGCCTAAGAAAAAAAAGGCAATGCAGGAAAACTTTGGAACTGACCTCTTTCTTATGAATGCTAAGTATAATGGTAATTCCCTTGTATGCTTCAGTGTAAGAGTCTATAGCCTCCTGTAATTTTGAAGTATTGCTAGGAAAATGGTGTTCAATCTGGAGTGACTCCAAGGCACTGAAGATACCTTTTTAAAGTTATTTTTGTTCCATAAGTCTGCATATTCATACGGCAATTTGATCATTTGCATCTGGCTCCTTAAATATTCAGAAGTTGCTCTATCTCTGTTGCTTCCCTGCAGAGTGTCTGGATTTGTTTGTTTTTTACTAATATGTTCCTCAACTGAATTCTGAATGACTCCTGCCATCAGGTTCTCTTTGATGTTGGATATCTCTCAGATCAATTCTATTTACCCTGTAGGTTGTATTTGTCCTCATTATTTAGCCTCCGTATGTTGAGCTGATGTGATTGGTTTCATTTACTCACAGCGATGCACTTAATTCCATAATAAAATAATCTTGCTTTAATTTCTGGTTCTGCATATTACTTACTACTGACCAACGATGGCCAATTGGCCACCTTCCACAATTCCAATGTGCTTTGGAAGATTGGGGAGCGGGGGTGGGATATCAATGACATCAGCCTCCCCTTTCATAAAGAATCACCAGGAATTCAGTTAATGCCATATTGGCCATTCTGTGAAACAGCAGTCCATATCCACAAAGGGATTCATTGGTTTTCCTCCGGGAGGGAAGGAAGTGGTTCATACCAAAAGTGAGGGAAATAGAAATGATATGATTGAGCCATGGTTAAGGAAAATGGAAGATACCTTGGAAGAATGTGTAGGAAGGGACTGCAGATGCTGGTTTACACCGAAGATAGACACAAAACGCTGGAGTTATCAGCGGGCCGGGCAGCATTTATGGAGAGAAGGAATGGATGGCGTTTCAGATCAGACCCTTCTCAACCCGAAACGTCACCTATTCCTTCTATCCAGAGATGCTGAGTTACTCTTGCATTCTGTGTCTATTTTGGAAACATTGTTGTTGATGGTGTCATCAACAGAACCAAAGAAACTAAGAGAACAGAACATAGTCTATGCAAGAAAAAGGGTTGGAGGACATGAAGGTGACTGGTGTGGGATGTTGTGAGTTTGTGTTGGATATCAGTCATTAATTTATCCACTGAGATGGACATGAAGAAGTTAAGAAAGGGAAGGGAAGAGTCACAGATGAACCATTAAAGTAAGAGCAGGGAGGGAGTTTGTGACAAAGATGATGAAACTTATGCATAAGAGTAGGAAACAGCACAAATAATCTTCAATAATCTGGCAAATTAAATGAGGGATGGGGCCTGTGGTGGATTGAAACAAATATTGTTCCATATTTCTCATGCAGATTCTTTGATGTTGATGACAGGGTATTGATCTGAATGGTTAAAACTGTTTTGTTGTCAACAGCCACTGCCCGTCTTGCTGAGCATGTCCAGCATTTTCTATTTTTATTTCCGATTTCCAGCATTTCCTACGTTTGATTTTATATTACTTCTGCCAAATTAGTCTTTCACCACAATTGTGATTATGATGTGGAATTTACATCAATTTGGACTTGCATTAAAACAGTATCCATCATTTCTTAGAAGGTTGTTCCCTATTAGTGTCAAGTACAATAGGCTGTATTCTCTAATTAGCCAAAGAGTTAATGACCTGATGCACATGATACTGAAGCTATTTTCTTTAGCCAGAGTAGTCAGATGAGTCGTGTTCAAGAAGGAACTGCAGATGCTGGAAGGTCGAAGGTACACAAAATTGCTGGAGAAACTCAGCGGGTGCAGCAGCATCCATGGAGCGAAGAAAATAGGCGATGTTTCGGGCCAAAACCCTTCTTCAGACTCTGAAGGAGGGTTTCGGCCCGAAACGTCGCCTATTTTCTTCGCTCCATGGATGCTGCTGCACCCGCTGAGTTTCTCCAGCAATTTTGTGTACCTTAGTCAGATGAGTCAGTAGCTTTGTTTCTTCCATTCCTGTTTTTAAAAGTAAATTATTTCAAATATATATATATAGTAGGAGGTGCTATGGCTGAATTGAAGTAAAGAAAATCTGTGAAATATGATTTCAGTTTTTGTGTGAGACAAATAGATCTGTAAGTTATAGAGAGATTTAAAAAAAGATGGATTTACCACCAGTGATACCCATGCCATTTAAAGATGCCTGCAAGTCTGTACTGCAAACACTTCAGCCGGGATTGAAAGTAGTGCAAAATATCTCGTTTCATAGACATAGATTTTATATCAGCATTGCAAAGGTTCAGTGTATAACAAGAGCATCATTACATGAGCAGGCAATGACAGCAGAGTGCACTATTGATCTTGGCCTCTTGTCTCCAGGCAACGTAATGCTAGTGTAGAGACATGCTTTTGATGCACAGCCATCGGTTTTATAAATCTACAAACACAGAATCAGTGGGCTGTTGTCTCCTGTACCTTAAGCATTCTTATCACTCATTAACCAACTCGGGAAGCAAAATCGAATTGCTTCTGAAGATTGAAAAGGGAATCTCCTGAGTGAAATGTTTTGCCTCCATTGATTAAATATTGTACTTTACATGAATTTGCTACCAATTTCTCTCATTTTACAAATCCATACTCTTGAACGTTATTTATCGTATTTTTTAACCTAGATATTTATTCCTGTGACTTGCTTTATGTGTCTTCGTCAATGGGATATAATTACAAGTCGTTTGCATAATTATATAATAGCAAAATACCAAGCTTCTGCAAGCCTAACATAACATCACAAATTGTCTGAAGAAGCGGCAGCATTTGTGAAGATTGTTGCACCACGTCAAGGAGCTTCCATCGGAAATGGGGAAAACTACCGGTAAAATACCTCCCAACTGGGAACCTCTTAACCTAAACGGTTGGTTCTTTAGGAAGGAGATGAGGAGGAATTTCTTTAGTCAGAGAGTGTGAATCTGTGGAATTCTTTGCCACAGAAGGCTGTGGAGGCCGTCAGTCAATATTTTTAAGGCAGAAATAGATAGATTCTTGATTACTACGGGTGTCAGGGGTTAAGGGGAGAAGGCAGGAGAATGGGGTTCGGAGAGAGAGATAGATCAGCCATGATTGAATGGCAGAGTAGACTTGATGGGCCGAATGGCCTAATTCTGCACCTTATGATCTTAACCTGCAGAGGATGGGGCCAGGGTGGGAAATATGAAAGAACACAGGGAAGGTCTGAGATAGTGTGATGTAAATGACAAAGGATGACTGGATAAAGTGAAAATGATGGTAATGGAATAAGTAACGAAGCCGTAAATGGGAGTGACAGAATCATTGTCAAAAATTATTGATCCTGCCTATTTCCCTGTTCCTTTGGTCTACTACAGGGACAAACATAGAAGTGAAATAGTAAGGCAATTACAGATGTGTGTATATAGTAAATTACTACCTTACAGGCCAGATCAAAGGGAAAAGCAGGTGGGATACGCACTGCAGTTTCGAATTTAGATCCACTCTGAAATCTGGCTCAAAAATTAGCAGATCATTAGTCAGCGAATAAATAACAAATTTGCTTTCTCTTACAGATCAAATAGTTTATGCTTACAAGCTATTTATATGGAACTAACATTAAAATTCTATCATTAATATTAATAAGCTCCAATTAAACTCTAAATCTAACACACAAGGTATCACATAACTTAATCTTGTGGTTTAATGTGCTGCATGTTATCAAAAAGTAGATTGATTCTTTCTCATACTGAAATCCCCTCTCATCAATTAAGAATGTTACGTTTCTCGTGACTTGTGAATGACGTGTGAGAGCTTTAAATGTGGCAATAAATTGATATTGAGCCCTAAACATAAATAATATTATACATTAGATTCACTGAAATAATCGGTTGTTAAGTGGAATGGATTGCAGAGTGCCTTGTTAAACTTCTTCCATACACCGTTTTTCTTTTAGCTTGGTTATTTATTGTAACATTTTGGTGGTAAGTCAGATCAATTTTTTGTGTGGGAAAATACAGTTATTCGGTGTAAAATGGCCATGGTAATCACTTGTCAATGCAAGTACCTCATCCATTAAAAAAAAGTGCCAGTGTTGTCATCAAAGAGATGGAGAAAAGCATTAAACCTAACAAAGCAGAAAAGGCACAGAAGTGAAGCCAGTTTGTAAAATGACAGTTTAATAAAAGTGACACAGAGGCCTAGTAGACCTGATAGAAAACCTCTGTCACCCACAAATCCTGAATGATAGAACTTGTTAGATTTTATAAATTTGTTTTGGAGCCTTCACCAGCCGGTTTAGTTGACAAGGGATCGCGCATTACTTGCCAATACCAACTAATCAATCAATAGTCTCAATGCATTTTTTTAATATTTAATTCTGATGTGCTTTCTTTTACTCAATCCTAATCTAGCATGATTTAGATAAGGAGCACACTGCAGGTGATTATCATCCTTGTTGCTGAACCGTTTTGCTCACAATCAATCTTGATAAGAATGTCCCATCCGGGGATTAATTTCTTCCATGAATCAGCTGTGCTGAAAGTTAATCTAAAAGACGGGATATTAAGTGTTCGGGAACCAAATCCATATAAAATGTCACACATTGAAAATATTAGTGATATAATTAGGGGTCTCTAATTTTTGAATCTTTGCTTTGATTTTCACTCAATTTATTATGAAGTTATACAATTATAAAGAAGATGTGAAGATCACTGTTTTTCCTGTGCAGATCTATTTTTATTTTGAGAATTTTTAATTATTTTTTTGTGGCAAGAGTGAATGTTATATTTCTTTAATAGATGTGGGAATGTTTTTTTTCTTGTATAACGTAATCAAATGTATTCCTGTGGTTGGAGATTGCAATCTTCACGTGGTCCGCCCTTGTTCAATGAATGCAATCAACCTGGCATGCACAATCAAATAAGATCAAATAGAACAAGCTGTCCTACAACTTTAGTCTGTGCACGCCATACGCAAGAAGAAGAAGAAATGTGTTCCTAAATATCTCCAGGCAATACTTCAGGGATAATGAGCCTCTGGACCTTCTTGCCACTCCTGTGCTACAGTGGGCCTTTCTCTATTGGGAGCCGAAGGTTTGTGTACTGTCTTTTGACCTGCTGCCAAATAGTCATGTGTAAGAAGGAGCTGTAGATGCTGATTTAAACCGAAGATAGACACAATAAGCTGTAGTAACTCAGCGGGACAGGCAGCATCTCTGGAGATAAGGAATGGGAGATGTTTTGGGTTGAGACCCTTCTTCAGACTGGTTAGGGATAAGGGAAACAAGAGATATAGACGGAGATGTGGAGAGATAAAGAACAATGAATGAAAGATATGCAAAAAAGTTTTTATTTTTAATTATTTTTATTAGAAGCAATTGTACCAGGATAAAACATTCGGCATCTAAAATTATACAATGGTGCAAAAAAGTAATGACGATAAAGGAAACAGGCTGTTAGTGGTTTATAGCGTGAAAACGAGAAGCTAGTGTGACTTGGGTGGGGTAGGAATAGAGAGAGAGGGAATGCCGGGGCTACCTGAAGTGAGATGTCAAAACCCATACCACAAGCTGCCCAAGCAAAATATGAGATGCTGTTCCTCGAATTTGTGTTTAGCCTCACTCTGATGATGGAGGAGACCTAGGACAGAAAGGCCTCTGTGGGAATGGGAAGGAGAATTAAAGTGTCCAGCAACCGGGAGATCAGGTAGGTTCAGGCGGGCTTGCCTGGGAAGACACTGGGCTTCACCTTCAACCTCACTCCTTTCCCATCAGGGATTTCCCTTCAACTGGCCCACCCTCACGTCAACCAAGTTGTCCATTAGGCCAGCTGCCAGGTAGGTCAGGCTAGAACAGATGGGATTCACTGGATGGTATCAGTCTCATTTGCCTGTGAGACTAATGACATGAAAGGCCATTTCAAACAATCAGAGCGTTGACTGGACTTCAAAATTGGTCAAAACATGGCACCTCTTGCGTGTGGGCTCAGTAGACTATTTCTGTAATTTGCTGATTGGGGATGGCATGGCAATACTCTATTGGAGTGTTTGTTGCAAAATAATTTAACTGTGCGTTTGCACTTTGCACATGTGACAATAAAGCACCATTGACCACTATAAATAGCTGACAGTCAAGAACTCATCTGTGGGGTGCTCCATGAGTTATATCCGTCTAACCAGAAAAATACCTACTTACTCTAACTCTTCCTTCTCCATGGTAACATACTTCCTCCAATACCACAAGTTCATAATATATGCACCAGCCTCTTTTTCAAATGCGCCAAACTTGCTTAATCATAATGGTTCAAGCATGTGCCTCATTGTATTCCAGTTAAGTTTTGGTTTACAGTTTGTGCACAGATATCAACATCACTCTGAGATTGACGGTCTAGGCAATGATAGGTTGGTGTAGGGTTATGAACCTTGGCTACTCTCAGTGGACCAGGCATTGAGAGGCATGTTCCTAAACTGAAGGGATGCCACCTGGACACTAAAAGCTTAAAAATAGTTTTATGTATAAACATCTAACTTTTGGAGTATACCACCCAAGCAGAAACAATTAATTCCTTCTTGAGCCAGTTAATTGATGGAGTTAGTTCATCCGATCAATGAACATATAGATGGATAGCCTCAACCTTATTCTCTACTGGTCTCCATTAGCAGCTGATAGCTTTCTATTGGGTTGAGCACCCACTTGTAGACAAAGTAGTCAGTGCACATGGTTATGAATGTTCTGTGCGGAGTTGCCTCTTAATCTTTTTCTTACTGCAAACTTACTGATCCAGAAAGTATAATAAATCCAAGTTCGGCAAGAGGTATAATGTAAGATTTATTACAGTGCACTGAAAAATAGCAGCACCCAACATGAAGAATCATTAACTGCACTAATATTGAACATTTTACACTTGGTATTCAAATTTTGGCAGAATGTTAGTTAGAAGATAGAATAATACAGTATCACAACAGTACCTTCAGCTCATAATTTCCGTGCCAAAAATGATGCCAAGTTAATCTAATCTCCTCAACCTGCACATTATTTACAGTCCTTAATTCCCTACATATCTCAGTGTCATAGTCATACAGTGTGGAATAGGCCCTTTGGCCCAACTTGCTCACACCGGCCAACATGTCCCAGCTACACTAGTCCCACCTGCCCGCTTTTGGTCCATATCCCTTCAAACCTGTCCTATCCATGTACCTGACTAACTGTTTCTTAAAGATTGGGATAGTTCCTGTCTCAACTATCTCCTCTGGCAGCTTGTTCCATATGCCAGCCACCCTTGGTGTGAAAAGGTTACCTCTCAGATTCCTGATAGGACCTATCCAAAAAAGCCTCTTGAATGCCAGCTTTTTAACTGCATCCATCACCATCCCTGGAAGTGTACTCCAGGCACCTACCACTCTGTAAAAAGTAGTTAACCCACATATCTCCTTTAAACTTTGCTCCTTTAACTGTAAAGTTATGCCCTCTTGTTTTTGACATTTACAACCCTAAGGAAGAAGATTGTGATTATCTACCCTTTCTATGATTCTCTTAATTTTAAATACTTTTACGACCTCTCCTTAACCCCTGATGTTCCGGGAAAAATGATCCAAATTTATCCAACTTCTCCTCATAGCTAATTCCTTGGAATCCAGGCATAATTCTGGCAAACCTCTTCTGCAAACCCCGACAACTTCCATGTCCTTCCTGTGATTGGGGCAACCAGACATGCACTCAATACACTGAATGTGAGCCAAGTTCTAATGAGTCTATTTGTTACCTTATTGTTACAAAGTTTATGCTACCATTCTGAGTATTTATTCCATTTCCAGATTTGTTTTTTCTTTATGCAAACTTCTATGGGTGATAGCAATGGGAAACATACTCCCCAATAACAACTATTGGACCACATTAGCCAAACCTTTCTCCTGTAACATATTAGTGGGCACAATTAACACCAAGGCACCAGACATTCCTCCATTATCTAATCTTTGTCATCGTTTATCTAATGCCATAACTGAAGTAAGTTTTAAAACAGGCACTTGATATTTTTCTGTTCTTTTGCAGTTGCAGCCATTTCCTCATTAACTCTACTATTGAAGCAAAACTGAAAATCTGAAAAGAGAAGTTTTATTTTCCAAATGGAGGCGAGTACAAAAGAACCAGACTGATTCCTGGGATGTCAGGACTTTCATATGAAGAAAGACTGGATAGACTCGGTTTGTACTCGCTAGATTTTAGAAGGTTGAGGGGGGATCTTATAGAAACTTACAAAATTCTTAAGAGGTTGGACAGGCTAGATGCAGGAAGATTGTTCCCGATGTTGGGGAAGTCCAGAACGAGGGGTCACAGTTTAAGGATAAAGGGGAAATCTTTTAGGACCGAGATGAGGAAAACCTTTTTCACACAGAGAGTGGTGAATCTCT
This sequence comes from Leucoraja erinaceus, assembly GCF_028641065.1. NCBI lineage: Eukaryota > Metazoa > Chordata > Chondrichthyes > Rajiformes > Rajidae > Leucoraja > Leucoraja erinaceus. The sequence goes on along the minus strand of NC_073379.1, from coordinate 96,573,805 downwards.
GGAATTATCTGCCACAGAAGGTAGTTGAGGCCAGTTCATTGGCTATATTTAAGAGGGAGTTAGATATGGCCCTTGTGGCTAAAGGGATCAGGGGGTATGGAGAGAAGGCAGGAACAGGATACTGAGTTGGATGATCAGCCATGATCATATTGAATGGTGGTGCAGGCTCGAAGGGCCGAATGGCCTACTCCTGCACCTATTTTCTATGTTTCTATGTAACATATTTTTTAAAAAGCAGCATAATTTTTCTTGTTTTATTTCAGCAGTGAATTTTTATTTACAAAAACTTTTCAAATATTGAAAGCTGACTAAGAATAACCTGGAGCTTTGAGGGTGATCTACACCACAGGCTGAATCCTCCATTGTTAATAATTATGCTAACCTTTTACTGACAACTACAGGAAATTGATTCAGAAAATCGCTCAGTGAGTTGTCCAAATCCAAAAACAAGAGGTTGCTATACATCAATAAATGTCTCTACATTATTCCACGCTCTGCATGCCTGTGGGGCATTGGGAGCAGTTGTAGTTGCCCTTGTTCAGACCTGATTGAGATGAATCTATGACTGAGATGAATCTCTATGCTCGATCCCCAGACCAGGCATCTCTGTATCAGATTATCAAAGGAGTTGGAGAGTATAATCAAGGCACATCATTTTTGGAAGTGGTTTTATGATGAAAAGACATTTTTAAATAATATATGAATATAGTTATCGATCAGCAAAATCTCTGTGATTACTACAATCAATTCCTGTTTTAATTTTGAGTGTTTCATTGATTATGTGCTGTGGAACCATAATTAGTTGCAGGTACACAAAAAAGCTGGAGAAACTCAGCGGGTGCAGCAGCATCTATGGAGTGAAGGAAATAGGCAACGTTTCGGGCCGAAACCCTTCTTCAGACTGATCAGGGGCGGGTGGGCGGGGACAAAAAAGGAAAAAGGAAGAGGAGCCCAAAGGCTGGCGGATGGGAGGAAACAGCAGGGGAACTGAGGAAGGGGAGGAGACAGCAAAGACTAACAAAATTGGGAGAATTTGATGTTCATGCCCCCAGGATGCATACTCCCCAAACGGAATATGAGGTGCTGTTCCTCCAATTTCCGGTGCTGCTCGCTGTGGCCATGGAGGAGACCCAGGACAGAGAGGTCGGAGACGGAGTGGGAGGGGGAGTTGAAGTACTGAGCCACCGGGAGGTCAGCTTGGTTATTGCGGACCGAGCGGAGGTGTTCGGCGAAACGATCGCCCAACCTCCGCTTGGTCTCACCGATATAGATCTGCTGACAAATGTACAAACTCCATTAGTTGCATCTTGGTTGATAAACTTCAGTGGTTCTAGACAATAGGAAAAAAACTAGCAGTATCTTTACTTGTGTATAGCATCTTGTGGGCTGATTTATCAGGGTGATTTGGTCTACCTTTCATCAGCTGTCTACTATCCATCATTTTAAACTGCTATTGGCATATGATATATATGCAATGTATTGGTAAATGCATATCAATAACTGATGGCATCATTAGTACTTGTGTGTAATATTAACTCTGTTCTGTGTGGGGAAATGACTAGGACTTTATCCCCATTGTTGAGGCTCCAGTGTGAATGTTGGCCAGGCCATGAGGTACTCCAAGCACCAGATTCCTGAAATAGGCAGCTTATACTTAACTCGGCAATGATAGTGGTTATCATTTGATAGAGGAAAAGATTCAATGATGTGTTCAAAGATCACATCACAGCCGCGATGGCTGCCTCGCTGTGTCAGACCCCTCTCTGTTATTAGTTTGAGTATGTTTTAAAAGTATGATTTAGTGTTTCTTGGCTTGTTTTATATGGGGGGGGGGGGGGAATTGGGGGGGGGGAAACTTTTTCAGTCACTTACCTCGACGGAGATGCGATTTTTCTCCATGTGCGCCCTAACAATGTGCAGTGGTGTGGCCTTTCCTGAAGACCGGGCTGGAGCTTCAAGCCGCGGGCAAGGCGCGGACTTACCATCGCGGAGCCTGCGATCCTTTGCCGAGAAACGCCAGCGAGAGGGCTCCAACCTGTGGACTTTATCACCATGAAGCCGGGGTCTCTGGTAAGATGAGGTCTACTCGTGAGCTCCATGTTCCGAGTGTTCCAATCCGGCCCGATGCCAGAGTTTCGATCATCCCGATGCGAGGGCTTGAATATCAGACTGTCGGCAGCAGCGAACTGCGGAGGTTTCAGCCCCGATCACGGGTGTACAAAGGAGGGAGATGACTGAAATTTATTGCCTTCCATCATAGTGAGGATGTGGATTCCGCTGTGGTGGATGTTTATGTTACATTTTATTTTATGTGGCTGTGTTTATTGTTTCTTTTCTGTATGGTAACTCAAATTTTCACTGTACCTTAATTGGTGCATGTGACAATAAACACGAACTTGAACTTAAACTTGAAAGGTTCCTTGAAGAGTTTATTTTCCTTGAATTTAGTTTAATTTAGTTTAGAGATACAGCACAAAAACAGGCCCCTCCGCCCACAGAGTCCACACCGACCAACGATCTCTGCACATTAACACTATCCTACATGCACAAGGGACACTTTACAATTTTACCAAGCCAATTAGCCTACAAACCTGTATGTCTTTGGAATGTGGGAGGAAACCAGAGAACCCAACAATAACCCACGCCGGTCATAGGGAGAATGTACAAACTCCATTTGGACAGTTTCAGTTTATTTTATCATCATGTGTACCGAGCTACAGTGTAAAGCTTTTGTTGCGTGCTATTCAGACAATACATTATTAAGCGAGATCACTCATAGTCAGGATCGAACCAGTGCCTATGGTGCTGTAAGGTAGGGACTTTGCCACTGTGCCACCCAGTCACTGGGTATCTCCAAATCCAAGACTGTTCAAAGTGGAGCAGGATCATTTGGGATGATATTGAAAACTTTGAGATCATCCATAAGGCTAACATAAAAGTTCTGCATAATCAGCAGAAAGAATGCACAAACTTTTTTCTTTTTCTTTTTGTCTTTTTATCTTTGTGGGTTTTTTTTACATTTATAAGTTTCCTTTTAAAGATTTAACTATATTTACACAGAGGTCTATATTCATTGTGTATTTTGACACTTGTCTCATATTAGGTTATACCTATTATTAATGTAATCCTGATCCCTATGTATCAATACCATTGTTATGTTTATCATTATTCTTTTTGTTCTGTTTTTTAAGTTTTATTTTTGCTTTTTTTGGAAATAAAACCAATACAAAGATGTTAAAAGAAAGAAAGAATGCACAAACTACCCTATCCATCTACCTGCCTAACTGTTTCTTAACTGCCTACTCTGTGAAGCACCCTCACCTTTTCCGTAGAAGTCTCTATAGTTCATTCATTAGCTCCCTTAGAATGGAAGCAAGTCATTGTTAATCTCAATATTACATACTAGTTATAAATTATTCACCAAGTTCTGGTGTAACTCAACTGGTCAGGAAGCATCTCTGGATACTATGGATAGGTGATGTTTTGGGTTAGGACTCTTCTTGAGACTTCATGTTTGAAGTAGAGTCCTGACCAAGAAGTCACCTATCGATATTCTCTGGAGATGCTGCCTGACCCACTGAGTTATTCCAGCATTCATTTTATTTTTTGTAAACCGGCACCTGCAGCTCATTTTTTCTACATGAATTATTCACTGATGTTTTCCAGCAGTTTGAAAAATACAAATTTTGACTGGTCATTTCATTATGGAAATAAATGATATTATTTCCATGGAGAGATGTTCTATTAATGTTGTAATAGGGGTTGTCCTGTGCTGCCCTGATGTTTGGCTCTAATCAACAACATAGCACAGTTATGCTTATATTTTTGAGGGGAGGCCAGACTACGATTGAGATCACTTCCAGTTCAGTGCAGGTTTGATTTAGTATTTTGAGATCTATTCTTCTCATGATGTTATACACCTCTAAAATATCACCACAGCTTGGATACAGTCCCTTCGGCCCACCAATACCATGCTGACCAGCAAATCCCTGTACACCAGTGGACTTTAGGAGAGCACATCATCCGAGGACGTACACTCCATTGAGGATAAATGGGGATCCTGTTGATAGGGTGAACTGTTTTAAATATCTGGGAGTCCACATCTCCGAGGATATGACATGGGCATCACACGCCTCAGCACTCGTGAGTAAGGCAAGGCAGCGCCTTTACCACCGCAGGCAATTGAGGAAATTCAGAGTGTCTCCGAGGATCCTCCAGTGCTTCTACGCAGCGGCGGTGGAAAGCATCTTGTCCGGGAACATTACCATCTGGTTTGGGAATTGCTCTGCCAAGGACAAGAAGGCTCTGCAGAGAGTAGTGCGTTCGGCCGAACGCACTATGGGAACTTCACTCGCCCCCCTGCAGGAACTATACAATAGGAGGTGCAACTCCAGAGCAAATAAAATCATGGGAGACCCCTTCCACCCCTGCAACGGACTGTTCCAGCTGCTACGGTCAGGCAAACGCCTCCGTTGCCATGCGGTGAGAACGGAGAGGTTGAGAAGGAGTTTCTTCCCAGAGGCAATTCGGACTGTAAACGCCTATCTCACCAGGGACTAACTCTACTGAACGTTTTTCCTTCCTTTATTTATTATGTAAAAGAATATGTGTGTTATGATTGTGTTTATAATTTGTTTGGTTGTTTTGTTGTTTGTCTTTTTGCACAAAAGTCCACGAGCATTGCCACTTTCATTTCACTGCACATCTCGTATGTGTGTGTGACAAATAAACTTGACTTGACTTGACTTGACTTGACTTGACCAGTTCTATCGTACAAACTAGGGACAATTTACAGAAGCCAATTAATCTACTAACCTGCGTGTCTTTGGAATGTGAGGCAATGGGCACACCTGGGGAAAACCCACGCGGTCACATGGAGAACGTACAAACTCCTTACAGACAGTACCCATAGTCGGGATCAAACCCGGGTCTCTAGTGCTCAAACGCAGCAACTTCGCTGCTGGGCCCTCCTAAACTCCATTCATTTCAGTAACCAGCTAACAAGAAGAGTATAGTCCAGCTAAATGGACCTTATAGTTGTGGACCTCCATCAGGTAAAGCATCAGTCTGGTCCACTCAGGATAAAGGAAACCTTGTAATGTAGATTTTTCTAGCAGTCATATGAAGGAGGATTTTAATCCACTATTTCACAAAGTGTTGCATCTTCCATGTAGAAAATCAAAGTCACAACATGGGTGTGCCTGCTTTAAATAATTCATCAAAAATATTGAAACTCATAAATAGGAAAATTGTATGCACTGAGATTGTAAAACAATATCTCATCAGAGTCGAGAGGTGGTAGATAATTGACAAAGGCTGACAAGTGACATGATTGTGCAGCTTTACATCGACTAGTTTCTCCATATTATTCTGTGTTGCATGCTGGCTGTCGCTGTACCTTTGCCTCTGCTATTCTGCTCTCTGCTTCCTTTCTCCTTTCTATTTAACAGTGCCATCACATGCACAGGACCTTTGTGATTTGCGTGATCAATAGCAGTCACACTCTACAAACTATAAATCGCATTGCATTCATATGTAAAATAATTGAATCCACTCGTCTCCTGAATCCATTCTGCTTTGCATGTCACTTGTGCTATATTAATGGCATTCCAGCATGCAGAGCTGCACGATTTTTCTTTTGTACAAACAAGGATAGTAATGTATAATTGTAAGTATGGATTGCTGCTCTTTCTTTGCCTCTCCTACTTTTTTTATAGCCCATTAATTCTGCTGTTGCTTTTTTGCCATCTCTTCCTTCTTTACGAAGATGTTGCCAGGACTTGAGGGTCTGAGCTATAGGGAGTGGTTGAGAAGGCTGGGAGTGCAGGAGGATGAGGGGTGACCTTTTAGAGGTGTATAACATCATGAGAAGAATAGATCGGGTAAGTGCATAGTCTCTTGCCCAGAGTTGGGGAATTGAGGACCAGAGGACATGGGTTTAAGGTAAAGGGGAAAAGATTTAATTGGAATCTGAGGGGGTAACTTTTTCACACAAAGGTTGGTGGGTGTATGGAACGAGCTGCGAGCGGAGGTGATTGAGGCTCGGACTATCCCAATGTTTATAAACTGTCAGACAGGTGCTTGGATAGGACAGGTTTGGAGGGATATGAGCCAAACGCAGGCAGGTGGGACGTGTGTAGCTGGGTCATGTTGGCCGGTGTGGGCAAGTTGGGCCAAAGGGCCTGTTTCAATGATGTACGACTTTATGACTCTATGACAGTTTATTTCCATTGTCTTAAGACATTACAGTTTCCTCTCCAATGTCATTTTCAATGTTCTATTTGCACTCACATCTTCAGTGCATTGCATCCAGGAGGCCCAATTATTCTGGACACTTGAGGATTTAAACGTAGATTATGTTTGGGATGTGAAATGGTAGTTTAGTTTTAGTTTTAGTTTAGAGATACATGGCGGAAAAAGGCCCTTTCGGCCCACCGGATCCGCGCCGACCAGCGACCCCCACACATTAACACTATCCTATACCTATTAGGGACAATTTTTACATTTACCAAGTCTTTGGGGTGTGGGAGGAAACTGAAGATCTCGGAGAAAACCCACGCAGGTCTCGGGGAGAACGTACAAACTCTGTACAGACAGCACCCGTAGTCAGGATCGAACCTGGGTCTCCGGCGCCGCATTCGCTGTAAGGCAGCAACTCTACCGCTGTGCCACCGTGCCACCCAGTTGGGTGTGAGGGAACCAGCTGATGGTTGGATGTCTGATGATGGTCAGGTATTGAATGAAGGTTTGGATCTCGTGGTTGTTACATTTCTGGTGGTGCTAAGGTATCCAATGGATGACAGATGTTGGTTCAGCTACCGATGATGAATGATCGTCCACTGGTGGTCAGGCTGTCAATCATGATTGGACATCTGATGCTGTTCAGCATCCAATGGTAATTTGCTATCAAGTAGGGGTTAGGCATGCAATTGTGGTTTTGCATCTAATGAGATGCTAAATGCATTTCGTTGTCTCTGTACTGTACACTGACAATGACAATTAAACTTGAATCTGAATCTGAATCTGAATCTGGAGATGAGGCATCAAGTCTAACAGTGGTTGGGCATTTAACCTTTTGTAGTTTATTATTGTCACGTGTACCAAGATATAGTGAAAATATTTTTTTGTTTCCTGCTAACCAGTCAATGAAAAGATTATATATGATTACAATCAAGCTATCCCCAGGGTACAGATACAGGGTAAAGGGTATATCATTTAGTGCAAGATAAAGTCTGATTGAAGATAGTTCAAAGGTCTTTAATGACGAATAAGTGACCGATGATCTTTAAATAATGCTTGGGCATGTTGTGGTAAGTGGGGTCCCAGTATTAAGTGCCGCAGGTGCTGGTACCTTTCTTATGGTTCATGTGGGGTTTGGATATATGTTCATATTTAATCAGTGAATTGGTCATCTGTTGGCAAGTGAAGAGTTGTTAGTGATTAGATGTCTAATGATAGTTGGACATTGTGTTTAAGCTCGAGTGATCATCAGTGATCCAAAACTTGTTGGACATCTATCGGTGGTTTGGTGTGCAACAATTTCAAATGCTAATGTGGCATCTTGTGGGTTCTAGGCATCCATGGTTGAATGTTCAATGGTAGTAAGGTAAGGGCCTGTCCCACTTACGCGACCTTGGCTCGCAAATTACGCAAACTCGTGGTCGCTTGAGGCGTATGGGCACCATATGGCCGCGCGGGGCCGGTCCCCCTTAGAAGCACGGAGTTGTGCGGGGCTGGTCCCGACATCGCGCGGGGTTCCAAAATTCTGACAGTGACCAAAATCTTCGCGCGCCAATGGCCTGTCAGCACGCAGGCACAATGCGGTCGTACGCAGCGTCTTGACGTCTTACGCAGCGTCTTGATGGCATATGCCTAGCGCGTGATGTTGCATGATGACGTCACCGCCCGGCGTGACGTTGTGTGTTGATGTCACCGCCCGATGCCCAAATTCAGTCTGCCCGCCTCCTGCCCAGCTGATTGGTAAGCATGACGTAAATGACATCACACACGAACTTAACGCAAACTTAACGCAAACTTAGCGCGAACTTAGCGCGAACTACGCGTGAACTCCGCTTCCGGTCGGTCGCGCCAAACGCACGCAATCGCATGCACGTGGGCCAGGCCCTGTAAGTGAAATGGCTCTTGACTGTCAGGGAATCTCAGAATAATCACAGTATGCAAGAAGGCTATATGTTTCAATGAGTCAATACAAACTATAAGATGTTAGGTTAACATTTCCTTTCTCTCAACCCTTCAGTGCTACAAGCTGAACTCTGTATTTACTTGTAATTGTCCTGAAAGTCAATTTGCTCATGGTTCAATCAGATATAATTGTATTATTTTTATTTTAAAACTATACTTTATTCATAATGTAAGCAGTGAATAAAATCAATATACATCTTTCTCTACACACATTGTAACATCAATTCACCACATTCCCTTACAATGTTTCGGAGCCTCTTGTGGTTTCTCATTAAACGATGTACCTGAGAAACATTTGAAGGATGTTAAACAGAGCTCAATCATTCAGTGTGCAGAGGTGGCAGCTGTTCCCTACACTACAGTCCTTCCACATGAACACTATACTGTAGCTACACCAATCTACTGTGCACTCCTCAGCATGTACTTCTGCTGCACTTTGTGTGCCCTTTGGCAGCATTTGTTTACAGATACAGTGTAGAAATAGTCCCTTTGGCCCATCGAGTCCATGCCATTCAGCAATCCTAATACACTGGGACTATCTTACACGCTGGGGCCAATTTTACCATAGCCAATTAACCTACAAAACCTATACGTCTTTGGAATGCGGGATGAAACTGGAGCTCCTGGAGAAAACCCACACAGGCCACGGGGAGAACATAGAAACTCCGTACAGACAGCACCATAGTCAGAAATGAACCTGGGTCTCTGGCGCTGTAAGTTTGCTTGTGAACGACTCTTTAGACTGCAAGACAAAAGGTTTTTCACTGAGTTGATAAAGTTCCATCAGCAGTAGACCTCTCATTCCCATGACTGTTCCATCTTTGTGGCTAAGCGATCCTATTTTTAAGGTAAAACTCTGTTGTCTAGAAAGGAAAGTAATTGTGACTACACCTTGATTTAATACTGATTCACTCTACCCCAACCTGGTTTACCCAAGCAGACAATGCCTAGCTTTATTTCCCTTCTCCCGCCAGGCATCTGTGTCAGCTATTGGATTCAATCATAGCAAAGTTTCAAGCCACAATGTAATTCCATTCAGGTGGTCCAACACAATTTCAGCAGTTACATGAGGTCACTTCACATCAAGAGGGTCACAAGCTGGAAAAGAGTTTCAAAGGAATTGCACTTTCACAATGGGGTTGCATGCCAGGTGGGAAGCAATACAAATTAAAACTTCCCAATACCAGCTGTCTGATCAATGAAACTTGCACACCACATATTGACAAGAAATGTCATGTTTTAAACAAGCCCTTCAGCAAACATATGAAGGGTTTATAACTGGCTCCGTCATTTTTGACGATTTGCATTTCTGCAGATTCTGAGACAAAATTCCACTTTATGATAGCATTATGAATATGGAAGCCAGAAAGAGCAGAGGTCAGAGAATGAATAGCATGGTTAAATTGGCAAATCTTTCTCTCCATTGTGCACCCTTTCCATCTTGCACTTTCATTCTGTTCTTACAGCCTGTACCTGCATGGTCTTGAAATATACCAAGACGGTAGTTAAACCATCTCCACTATCAAATTTGTATTACTCGATCACATTTTTAGCCTCTGAGCTTTGATTCCAATTTATTCGAGCCAGATTTGCTCTCATCCCATTAAAATTGGCTCTTCTCCCGCAAGCCATTTTTATCTTAGTGTGCTTTACATCCTTTCCCACAGCGATTCTAACCTTATGATATTATGATTGCAATTTTCTGGATGTTTCCCTGCTGATATTTCCCTCTGCTTGGTCAGGCTCATATGCCAAAACCCAAGTTCAGCAATGCCACCTTCCTTGTTGGCTGGGAAACTTTCGCACTCCTTCTCTCCTCTTCTGCAAAACTCCCTGTTTTTTTTCTGCAATATTCTTTCCCCTGGTCAACAACGTGTAGAATATTCTCAGTGGTGTAATTGCAAATCATGCTTCTTAATTCTAATCATATAGATTGTTTGTTAGTATCAGTCTAGGACATCCTCTCTCTTCAACTTTGCAATGTTCTCCTCAATCAATAACGCACTCCCTTTCTTAGCCTTTTAATCATTTTTGAACATATTTTTCCTGGAATGTTGAGAACACATTCCTGGCCTTTTTATTTTAACAAGATGTCTATGCATACCACCGCATCATAATCACATAGATAATTGTTTCTTTCTGTTCATTAATCTTATTAATGCTTCTTGCATATACACAGTTCCAAATCGATGGTTGGCTGTCTTTTATGGTAGGAGGAGGTTGGACAGTGGTATGTGATGTTCCTTTGGTTTCTGCTGATAGTTAGATTTCCAATGGTGTTTTGATATCAATGGCAATTGGGTGTCAGATGGAAGTACCTATATGTAATTTGAATTCCATTCTGTGTGGGGAAATTACAATGACTTACTGCCCCATTGGTGAGGCTCCAGTGCCTACATTGACCAGACCATGAGGTTCACCCAGCACCAGATTTCTGAAATAGGGGGCTTATTCTTAACTCCGCCATGGAAAGAGGTTATCATTAGATAGAGGAAAAGATTTAAGGATGCGCTCAAGGATTCCTTTAAGAAGTAGTTTGTTTTAGTTTGGAGATACAGACAGGCCTTTTGGCCCACAGAGACCGCACCGACCAGCGATCCCCGCACAGTAACACTGTCCTACACACACAAGGAACAATTTACAATGTTATCAAGCCAATTAGCCTGCAAACCTGTGTGTCTTGGGAGTGTGGGAGGAAACCAGAGCACCCAGAGAAAACCCACGCACGTCACGATGCAAACGTACAAACTCAATTCCTTCCTACACAACAACTGCATAATAGATGCATTTCATTGGCATTGATTTCAGCATGTCAGCTATTATGTAGGAAGCAATGCTAGCAATATGATGGTGTGCAACACATACAAAAACACTGAAGTGGAATGTGCATAATATTCCATAGAGAACGAGTGTATTATGGATTTCCCAGCCTGTGCATTGCAATGCTTTACGTCTAGCCCCTGGGCTTAATATGTGCTGACACATCTATCTCAGTTGCAGTCATCTAACTAGGATCATCACCTGTCATTTAAAAGGGAGGTTGAGGAAATGTTGGTGTTTATACTTTTTGTTGCATATTCATATTTTAATTAATTGACATTTCCTTGTGTATTTTTTAAATCAATGGATTATTTTAAAATGTTGTACTCATATTTTTGTTGTTTTTAATTTAATTCTCTTCAATATCTCTGGTCCATGGTCTGGAACAGGCCCGTTATTTCTGTGGTCCAGTTATTTCTCATGGCCTGCTCCATTTCATGGAACAAATGAAGCTGTGAGACTGGCAGGACCTGAGGAAATGCTAATGCCCCTGTCCCACTTAGGAAACCTGAACAGAAACCTCTGGAGGCTTTGCGTTTCCGTGCGGTTCCCGGAGGTTGCAGGTGGTTGCCGGAGGTTGCAGGTAGTGGAAGCAGGTAGGGAGACTGACAAAAACCTCTGGGAACCTCCTGGAACCGCACGGAAACCTTGGGTGGGGCGCAAAGTCTCCAGAGGTTTCCGTTCAGGTTTCCTAAGTGGGACAAGGGCATTAGCCACTAAAGGTTGGTTTGACTCTGGGGTAAATGTGGAGTATCATCTCAAGGTATAACTGGGTTGATTTTGATCTAACTCTATCTGTGCTCATACTATAGATGAGATGGACTGTGAGAAATATTTCCCTAAAATGGAGATGTCGAAAACTAGAGGGATAGGTTTAAGGTGATATTTATTGTCTCCATCTGCTTAGGACCAAATGCTGTTGATACCATTGGAACCTTTCAGAGGATCTTCAATCATAGAATAAGCTGAGAATGTGAATGCTCCCCTACCATATGGTTATCTGCACCTCGTATTTAATAAAAAATAGTTTCAAAGTTCTGATGAAGATTGTGTGACTGAAACGTTAAATTAATCTTTTTTGTATCTGGAAGCTGCGTTTTGTGCATTTTTGCTTATTTCAGTTTTGGAGTTTTGGAGCTTTTACTTATTAGTTCTGTCGGCTCTTACATTAAATTACTAAAGGCTCGATGAATTTTCTGTGTTTATTGGAAAGTGAGAATTTTTCTTCAAACAGTCACCAAAATATGCATAATCTATTTTACTCCAAGTTTTAAGAAACACTGAAATAATGTTGTGCAGACACTGTTTCTTCCATGTTTCTTTTATCAATTTAATTTCCTAAATTAAATGAATCTTTCATCTTAGAGTGCACTCCACAACGGTCACAAATAATTTCATGAATTGGTACAAAACAAATGCACAATCCTTGCATCACTGCTCACACATAAAACAGAAGACTACTGTTTTTGAGAAAAATATACACACTTCTTCAACTACAGCATCTGTACATCCTTCTGTTATGCCAAGTTGAATTATATGTTCTAGTTCATTAAAGACACTGACACCTAATACTGTGAGGCAGCTGGAGTCTTTGAGCAACTCTTTCGTAACGCAGCTGAGTCTGCTGTTAGCTTGTGGCCGTTTAAAGCATGTATCTTTATTTGCCATTGTTTTATTTGCACACAAGATATTGTATCTGTTACAAATTAATTAACTGCAATATGTCACATACAGACCTAGGGCACATGTGTGTTCGCAGTGTGATGTGGACTGGTAGCAGAGATGAAGATTGGGTTGGCAGAGGCTTCTTCTGAACCTGCCTTGACACTTGAACTTGCAGCATGTGCCATTATATTGTTGCCAGCCAAAGATACCTCTCTTCATCTCTCCTTGAGCGATAAATGCACAAGAAGGTTCCTGGCCTCGCATTATCTAGTGGGAAGAGCTGTAAAGAAGCCAGGGTCATTCCGGTAAGAAAGTGGCTGACACACTCACTGCAAATGGTTTAATTGGCAACGTTACAAATATAACAATATATAATGATACAACTTTACAAATATAATTATATATAATGATACAACATTACAAATATAATAACTTTGAAAGGTCGGATGATGAAAGTAATATTTTTTTTCACGTGCACCCTAACTGTCATTATAACCCTAATTTTTGTATCACAGTTTAACAATTAGATTTTTCACTTGTTATTACCACTTGTATCGAGGCATAAAACACAGTTCTAATTGTCAATCAATTTTTCGCCAAACGGCCACTTCACGTTTTTTTTCATATCCAGCTCTATATTTGCATCAGAGGTGGAATCAATTTGAGGAACAATCAAACTTATTTGATTGATTAAAGAAATAAACTGCTGGAAGGAGTTGGCATGTTGAGCAACATCTGTGGAGGTAAAAGGGATGTATTAGATCGAGTCTCTGCATCAGGACCTGTTGGGGAGGGGAGAAAGAGAGATCATAAGTGGGAGTAGAATTAGGCCATTCGGCCCATCAAGTCTCCTCCGCCATTCAATCATCCTCATCTATCTCTACCTGCTAACCCCATTCTCGTACCTTCTCCCCATAACCCCTGAGCCAGAGAGGAATGACGACAGTATATGAAAGCGCGGGAGAGGGATTGGATAGGATCCGGTAGGCAATTGGTGGAACCATATGAAAGGGGGTGGGGTGATGGACAGATGGATCTTTTATGTGGAATGGAGAGGATGAACAAGAGAACACTGGTGGAAGTGGGAAAGGAGGACATGGTGTAGATTACCTTAAATTGGAAAAAGCAATATTCCTACTATTGGGTTGTTAGTGACTCTGGTGGAATATGAGGTGGTGTTCTTGTAGTTTGCATGTGGCCTCACTGTGGCTCCGGACAAAGCTAAGGCCAGACAGATGTAGTGGGAATGGGAAGGGCAATTGAAATGACATACATCTAAGTCTTGTGCCACAACCTTATAACCATATAACCATATAACAATTACAGCACGGAAACAGGCCATCTCGGCCCTACAAGTCCATGCCGAACAAATTTTTTTCCCCTTAGTCCCACCTGCCTGCACTCGTACCATAACCCTCCATTCCCTTCTCATCCATATGCCTATCCAATTTGATTAACTTTTCCGTGCAGTATTAACCCTCCTTTCTAGGATTCCTCTATTTTGGCTTGAACACCACATGCCAAAGATAGACATAGTTTGAAAACAGCCTCTTCTGCCCAACTTATCTACACTGACCAAGTTGCGCCATCTAAGCCAGTTCCATTTGCTTCTACACCCTTTCTATCCGTGTAACTATCTAGGTGTCTTTTAACTAGTGATATAACACCTGACTCAACTATCTCTTCTAGCAGCACATTCCACATACTCAATATAGAAACATAGAAAATAGGTGCAGGAGTAGGCCATTCGGCCCTTCGAGCCTGCACCGCCATTCAATATGATCATGGCTGATCATCCAATTCAGTATCCTGTACCTGCCTTCTCTCCATACCCCCTGATCCCTTTAGCCACAAGGGCCACATCTAACTCCCTCTTAAATATAACCAATGAACTGGCCTCAACTACCTTCTGAAGACATTGCCCTTCAGGTTCCTATTAAATCTTTCCCCTCTCACCTTAAACCTATGTCCTAGTCTGGGTAAAATACTGTGCATTCACCCTATCTATTCCCCGCATGATTTTATACATGTCTATAAGATCACCCCTCAGCCTCCTGCAATCCAAGTCCTAGCCTGCCCAATCTCTCTATAAAGCTCAGGCTTTCAAGTCATGGTCTCATCTTCCTAAAGCTTCTCGACACTCTTTCCAATCTAATAATATCCTTCATATAGGAGTGTGACCAAAACTGGCCTTATCAACATCTTTTACAACTGTAAAATAATGACCCGACTTCTATATTCAATACCCTGACGGATGGCCAAAGTACCAAAAGTCTCTTTTATCATCCTATCTACCTGTGATGTCACTTTCAGAAAATGATATCCCAGTGCTCTTGGATCACTTGCTCTCCAGACCATTCCATTCACTGTGAAGGTCCCTACCCTGGTTGGACTTTCCAAAATGCAACACTCGCCCTTATCAACATTAATCAGCCCACTTATTCAGCTGATCAAGAGTTTGCTTTAATTTTTGATAACCATCTTCAATGTCCTACTTTAGTAACATCTGCAAACTTAGTCATCAGACAGTATACTTTCTCGTGCACTTTATTGATATAAGCCACAAACAACAATGGGGCCCAGCTCTGATCCCTGAGGCACATCACTCGTCACAGGTCTCCAGTCCACAAGGCACCCTTCCACCACCATCCTCTGTTTTCTTGCATGGAGTCTATTCTGTATCCAGTTAGCTAGCTCTTTCTGGATCCCATATGATCTCATAAGATGGATTTGAATAATATGAGTATTGCAAACAGTGATTTCACTAGAACTGGAACTACATTCACCATCCTATTACATTAATTTTTATACAGAAAAATCCAAAGCTTTATTAAGATGCTCTTGCAGAGATTCTTTGAGTGAGAGCCTTTAATGATTTTTAAAAAAAGTTGTATTTCCTGGAAACCAACAATTCTTTGCTTTTAAACTGTGATATATGAAATGTTACCGAGTACAACTCTGGTCACGTATCCCATAATTCATGTTTAGATTTTCTTCCAACATTAGAATGCATGAAATGAATTGGGATATATTTAATTTTTTAATAGACTCGCTGATTGAGTGGAATGATATCCTTCTGCTTTTGACTTAAATGCAAGTCCAGGCCCACCTTTTTAGCTGACTCATAACTGTCTCCTCATTTCAGTGGTAATTTGGAATGGGCAATAAAAGCTGCCTTTGCAAGTGACATCTACTTCCTGAGGATGAATACAGTTTTAATTATTATTTATGTAATACACTATTATTCAGGCTTCAAGTCTTCTGGTGCTGAACAGTGCCCACTGGCAGCTCAATATCAGGAAATTGTACATTCCCCACATGAGTTTCAGGCCATTAGGTTTAGTAGCTAGCAAATTATGGGCTGAGACTGTATATCTTGCATATCTCATAGGGATATCTTGCTAGGGCATTTGTAATAAAGGATTCACCAATTGTATTTGGTTACAACCACTGCTACTCACATTCTTAATATCGCAAAAACAAATTATTTGTGCACATGAGGCATATTTCATAAGCTCACAACATCACTACACACCCTGCAGGCAATGAAGTACTTTTAAAGATAAAACAACCATTGCAAGGTCAGAGAACATGGCAGCTATTTCTGCACACAAAACGTCAACAAACAAAGAAATAAATAGAACATGGGCCAATATAGTGAAGGTACAGGACCTGTGGCCCACAATGTCCAAGCCTGACATGATGCCAAGTTAAACAAATCATCTCAGCCTGCATGTGATCCATATCTCTCCATTCCATGTGCATGTGCCTACCTAAAAGCCTCTTGAATGCACAATTGTGTGATTATTTAGTTAGCTAATCCGTTTTGGTGATATGCAGTTGAGAGATAAATATTGGACTGGAAGCCACCATCCTTGCTCACATTTTCCATCTATCTCAGCTGGTAGGGGGTAACATAGAAACATAGAAACATCGAAAATAGGTGCAGGAGTGGGCCATTCGGCCCTTCGAGCCTGCACTGACATTTAATATGATCATGGCTGATCATCCAACTCAGTATCTTGGTTAATGTCTCATTCAGAAGAACAGAAGACATTGGAGCTGTATAGTTTCAACAAGTTCACAGAATTACAATATTAATGATGCATTCTGCATTAACAGCTCTGCTTTTAAATTGTATGGACAAAAACAAGTGTGAACTTTCAATTTACGGTGGGTAATTTGACAATACGGGTACATTTCTTTGGGGAGTGATGTCCTTTGTTCATCTCCTGTCCTGCCATTGATGGAACTTGGACCTGGATCTGGGCAAACAGCAACAAATGCATTGGATGCATTATGTTGGTTTTGTGTTAATTTTACACTGAATTTAATTCAGGGGATTGAGAGCCCCTGGAGAAAGCTTCTTCCACAGCAACACAGAAAGTATGAAGAATCAAAAACCTAGATTCTCCATTATCAGAGCACAATCTACTTAAATTCAATGAGGCAGATGTAAGTAGTTTGAGAATATAGGTTGGTGGGTTCAGCGATATATGGTGAATGAGCACAAAATTTAAAGCTTTACTTATAAAGATGTAGACCCTTGGGGAATAGATTTCTTAGTGAGCTAATTCCTCTGTGTCCTTTTGGATCACAACACCATGTTGCATATGGCATATTATGTGTTGAAGAATGGCCTTGGAAGCGAACAAAATAATGTTATCATTTTTCATTTAATGATGGCAACAGTTTTATGCAATGAGGATTAATTGACCAGTGTTTACACCTGTAAAATGTGCAAAGAAAATATTTTTAATCTATTATTTTTATATATACAATAGAGATTTTCAATATGCTCTATTTGGTGAAATGAGACTTTAGACAATAGGCCCCAAGATATGCATGAGCTTAAATTCTGTTAAGATAACAGCACCCTTGTGCAACATATAACCATATAACCATATAACAATTACAGCACGGAAACAGGCCATCTCGGCCCTACAAGTCCGGTGCATCTATCATCTGTCAGATGATAACATTATTTTAAGTTCATAAGAATTACAGACAATCATGACAAAAGTATTTAAAGGATCAATAAATATGCATAGTTTTGTCTTTGAATTTTATTGTGTATATTGAGAAATTGCCATCCATGGAATTATTGAATTAGTATTCGTGATGCATGTGCTTCTGGCATTATGTCGTAACGATTCATTAATTTAATGGACACTTTCTCCAGAGATGTCCAAATGTGCACCGGAGACCTGAAGACCAGAGACGTTAGAATGACTTCCTGCAACGCCAAAGAAACATTTAACTTAGTGTGATATTAAGCAGAAAAAGACAAAGTGCTGGAGTAACTCATCAGGTCAGGCAACATCTCTGGAGAGCATGGATAGGTAATTCTATGTTCATAGAAACATAGAAACATAGAAAATAAGTGCAGGAGTAGGCCATTCGGCCCTTCAAGTCTGCACTGCCATTCGATATGATCATGGCTGATCATCCAACTCAGTATCCCATCCCTGCCTTCTCTCCGTACCCCCTGATCCCTTTAGCCACAAGGGCCACATCTAACTCTTAAATATAGCCAATGAACTGGCCTCAACTACCTTCTGTGGCAGAGAATTCCACAGATTCACCACTCTCTGTGTAAAAAATGATTTTTTCATCTCGGTCCTAAAAGACTTCCCTCTTATCCTTAAACTGTGACCCCTTGTTCTGGACTTCCCCAACATCGGGAATAATCTTCCTGCATCTAGCCCGTCCAACCCCTTAAGAATTTTGTACGTTTCTATAAGATCCCCCCTCAATCTTCTAAATTCACGCGTGTACAAGCCGAGTCTATCCAGTCTTTCTTCATATGAAAGTCCTGCCATCCCAGGGTCGGGTTTTGGGTTGGGACCCTTCATCAGACCCGAATTGTCCCAAAACGTCACCTGTTCATGTATTCCAAAGATGCTGCCTGACCTGCCAAGTTACTCCATTACTTTGTGTCTACTTTTGTAAACCAGCATCTCCAGTTCCTTGTTTCTATGGGATCATTAGCAGCCCTGGTAAATCTGAAGTCAGTGGGTATGAAAGTGAAAACGAAACTCCAAAAATGGAACAGATCTTTCCTACAAATAACTTCTGTGTACTTAATTCCATACAATGATCATCTCCAATGTAATAAAATAGTCAAAGCATCTACCCTTGATGTCACTGAGATTACTTTCACAGTCCTCAACGATCTACATCCTGGGGATTAACATTATAACCATATAACCATATAACAATTACAGCACGGAAACAGGCCATCTCGGCCCTACAAGTCCGTGCTGAACAATTTTTTTTTCCCCTTAGTCCCACCTGCCTGCACTCATACCATAACCCTCCATTCCCTTCTCATCCACATGCCTATCCAATTTATTTTTAAATGATACCAATGAACCTGCCTCCACCGCTTCCACTGGAATCTCATTCCACACCGCTACCACACTCTGAGTAAAGAAGTTCCCCCTCATGTTACCCCTAAACTTCTGTCCCTTAATTCTGAAGTCATGTCCTCTTGTTTGAATCTTCCCTATTCTCAAAGGGAAAAGCTGATCCACATCAACTCTGTCTATCCCTCTCATCATTTTAAAAACCTCTATCAGGTCCCCCCTTAACCTTCTGCGCTCCAGAGAATAAAGACCTAACTTATTCAACCTATCTCTGTAACATTGACTGGAAACCCAACTGAGATCAGCTACATAAATACTGTGGCTGCAAGAGCAGGTCCGAGCCCAAGAGTCCACTGGTGAATGATTCATATCTTTTCAACCCGCAGCTTTTCCACCTACAAAGCTCATGTCATAATTGCAATGTAATATCATCCACATGCCTGGATAAGTGCAGCTCCAATAACACTTGACAAGCTTGACATCAGATCAGTTCAGTATCGTGCAGAAGAAAGCAGCTTGCTTGTCTAATCCATCATTCTAGACATAGGATGCTTGCCCAACATGCACATCCTATGTCCTCTCTCACTACCACAAAATGCCATTTATTGCAGTTTGCCCAGATCCAAGTCCAAGTTCCATCAATGGCAGGACAGGAGACGAGCAAAGGGCGTCGCTCTCCAAATAAATGTACCCGTATTGGCCAGTTGGGTACTAGGTTAGCATATTTTGGCAGCACTTCTCAAAACCCCCAAACTCTGCCACAGAATAGGAGAGTACTTGAGTTTCACGTTCTTTTCCAAGTTACACCCAAACCTAATTTGGAAATATACTGCCTTTCCTTCATCATTACTGTGTCTAAATCCTGAATTTCCCTCCCCAATAACAGTATGGGGAGGGAAGTTCAGTCCAGAAGGATTGCAGTGGTTAAAGAAAGTGGCTTAGCGCTGCTTCTCGATGGCAATAAAAATGATTCATGGTACAGAAACCGCCGTGACATCAAAACAGAACCAATATGCGCACCATACGCTTAAGAAAGCTTCCTAAGGAAATTGACTTTTTAATAATTGATCTGTGGTTTGTTCTTCATCCCCCCTTCCACTGCTCAATAGGAAAACATTCTAAGGTAGTTGACATGACATGCCTGAGAAATGTTCCTGGGTTTAAAGCCAAGTCAAAGAAAGAAATAGCTGGAGAGTGGTGGACAAACATTTGATCAAAGGACATAGGGTTTAATCAAGTCTCAATGGAAGACCAAGATCTAGAGAGAGCATGGTGTTACATTGCAGAGTGGGATTCTGCATTTAAATTGAAGAGTGTGGGCCTCAGCAAGTTAAATGCACAGTTCTCAAAATGGGGCAAAGGGAGGGTGTTACGTAAATTGCCTTCTCTGATATTTGAATATCTGATATCTGAAATATCAACACAAAATATTGGAAGTACTCAGCTGGTTAAGCAGCAGCTGTCAAGAGAGACACAGAATTAATGGTTTAGATCAATGTGCTTTCATTAAGAATATCTTTTTTTTCAGTCTCCACAGATTCTACATGACCTGCTTGTTATTTTCTGCAATTTCTACTTGTATTTCAGAATTCTAACAATTGAAATATTTTAATTTTCTGAGAAATATAAATGTTGCAGTGTTGTAAAAATTGGAAGGGATTAGGAAGATATTGAACACTGGCCAAATCATAAACAAATTGCCCATTGGTGAATTTTACTACCACTGGCAACGTGTGGCAGATGATCGTATCATGCCACAGTCAAAGGCTCCATGGCTTTTTTAAATTCTTCTGCATTGTCCCTCAGTGCTATTGTGCCTCCCGTATGCATTTAAATCTCCTGGAGAAACACTCCATCTCTTTTCTGTTCTATAGGTATGTACCAGCCAATATTGCAGACATAAAATTCCCCTTTATGTTATTTGTTCTTTTACTGCTACGATAAACAACAAAATCCTCCTTTTCATAAAAGTCGGATATGACCTCGTATAAAACCTTTGTTTAATTTGTCAGCTTGCAATACTGATAAATCCTGAGTTCATTTGTAATAACCTTAAGAAAAGAAAAAAAATATCAGGTCTTCTCTTACCTTTTGCTAATGTTAAATCTATTTTCAGGTTAGGGATCCCAGAGGTGTGCAAGACATAGACAAATATTCCTAATGATTTCCACTGACGTAACATCTATATACTTATAAAACTTACATCTTGCCCTCTTCCGGTTTGTGTTGTTTGTAAATTTGCACAAAAACGGTATCCGATGGCGCTACGACTTTTTGCCACCTTACCCGCCATTCTCCTGTGCTGCAAGTGCATCGTTTTGTTCCGATAGATGAAATATTACAAAAGTTATTGGTCTTCTCTCCTGTCATTCGCTGAGACAGCGACGCCCCTTCCGACACCCGCGGTCAATCACGCGAGAATAAAGTTGAAGGAGCGGAGTGAGCAGAGTGCGAGCAGGGGCTGTGTTCACGGGCGGGCGGGACATGTGTTTGTGGGCGGGTGGGGGGTGTGTTTGCGGGCAGTGGGGTTGTGTGCGGGCGGGCGGGGGCTGTGTTGGCGGGCAGGGGGTTGTGTTCCCGGTGGGTGGGGCTGTGGCTATGTTGGCGGTGGAGGCAACCACCAGTGGGTGGGGCCGGGAGCTAGGCTGGAGGCAACAGCACGGGGCCGGGAGCTGCTGAGAGCGACAGGAGCCGGGGATGGGAGCCGCTGAGTGAGTCCGGAGCCAGGTCCTGGCGCTGGTGAGTGCGGTCAGAGCTGGGAGCCGCTGAGCCCACACACTCACCTCCCCCATCCCACACCTCCCCTCCCCCTTACCACCCTCCCCCCCCTGTCCCACACACACACCCTGTCCCCTCCCACATACACCCCACCTACCCCTACAATCCCCCCTCCCCCCACACACCCAACCCCCCCCCCTCCCCCCACACCTCCATCCCCACACTCCCACACACTCCCCCTCCCCCACCACACACCCCCCTACCACACACCCCCCTCCCCCACACCCTCCACCCCCCTCCCCCTCCTCCCCCTCCACCTCCCTCCATCCACACCCCCCTGTCCCCGTACCACCCCCCGTCCCCCACACCCCCCTGCCACAAACCCACCCCGCCACACATTGATAGGCTATGCCAGCTGAAGCGGTAGGCAGCGGCTGAAGCAGACAGCGGCGGACAGTGGCAGGCAGGGGTAGGCAGTGGCAGGGGTAGGGGTAGGCCATATTTTAAGAGTTATTCATATTTTAAGCATTACCACTTGTTGTACCTGTCAGCTACCCCTGCGCAGTAATACTTGCGTGTTCCACGTCACAATGGGAACCCAATGGGCGGGAATGGCTGTGCCGGAGAGCCGCAAAGAGTGGATGGGGAAGGGGCGGAGTTGGGGGGGGTGAGCGGAGTAGGGAGGATCAGGGCCATCACAACGGGAACCCTTCAGCCTGCGTGAGTAGTGGAATATTGCGTTGAGGGACCAGGCCTCCAGTGTGAGAATGGGGTCCCACTTAGTCTAGTCTTTCCTTGGTTCTATTCAAAACAGCAGGTTTGGACTATAACTTTCTATCAGCTCCTGTTTGGGGATAGGTTGACAGACTACTAATTTTGGAATCATGGTCAGGCAATTTATAGGTAGTTTGGATAAAAACAAAAGATCCTCCAATGACCTTCTCTTACCTAGCCTTGCCATGTATTTTTACAATAACCATATGGAGTTAACATTTTTGTACTGCGATCATTGCAGCACTTCAACAGGAATTTAGCAGGAAGTCCAATGAATGCAGAGTTCCTAATATTTTCATTGCAGCATATGGTGCTGCATTTTCCACTAGTTT
This sequence comes from Leucoraja erinaceus, assembly GCF_028641065.1. Classification (NCBI taxonomy): domain Eukaryota; kingdom Metazoa; phylum Chordata; class Chondrichthyes; order Rajiformes; family Rajidae; genus Leucoraja; species Leucoraja erinaceus. The sequence continues at coordinate 96,550,926 of NC_073379.1, read as the reverse complement.
TACGCATGAAATCAGATTTGAATACAATCTGTAATTGCTCCCCTATTTGAATTTATGCCACATGCAATACATAATATCAGTTGCCTCATATTTGGCTTTGTATCCAGGGTCTTTGCAGTGTGCATATGCAATACGTTATTGAGGTGCCATTGAGATAATTATCTCTGATTGCACAGTAAAGCACTCTATTATATCTGTGGTATTTGTAATCTTATCACACTGATGGAAAGAAATCTACATCAGGGAAAATAAAAAAAGTGATCAAGGGTGCATAGAATTTTAATAAGTGACACTGGCTTCTAACTATGTTCTTGACATTGCTCTCTGTTTGAAAGTATTGCTAGTACTTCCTACATTTTCAAAATGCATAAACTGTTACTGTTACTAAAAAAAAGAAAGAAATGAAGCCTTGTAATTTCTCTATCTTGGATTGTGCACAAATATGTTTCCCTAAAAAACCCCCCGTTCAATGGTTCAGTGGCACCTCTCCAACTTTTTAACCATGTGCCCCCTCACAGGAAGTGAACACTGATGATTTTTGTCAACGGTTTTGGGAAATGGAAAAGGTATAACCATATAACCATATAACAATTACAGCACGGAAACAGGCCATCTCGGCCCTACAAGTCCATGCCGAACAATTTTTTTCCCCATTAGTCCCACCTGCCTGCACTCGTACCATAACCCTCCATTCCCTTCTCATCCATATGCCTATCCAATTTATTTTTAAATGATACCAATGAACCTGCCTCCACCACTTCCACTGGGAGCTCATTCCACACCGCCACCACTCTCTGCGTAAAGAAGTTCCCCCTCATATTACCCCTAAACTTCTGTCCCTTAATTCTGAAGTCATCTCCCCTTGTTTGAATCTTCCCTATTCTCAAAGGGAAAAGCTTGTCCACATCAACTCTGTCTATCCCTCTCATCATTTTAAAGACCTCTATCAGGTCCCCCCTTAACCTTCTGCGCTCCAGAGAATAAAGACCTAACTTATTCAACCTATCTCTGTAACTTAGTTGTTGAAACCCAGGCAACATTTTAGTAAATCTCCTCTGTACTCTCTCTATTTTGTTGACATCCTTCCTATAATTTGGCGACCAAAATTGTACCCATACTCCAGATTTGGTCTCACCAATGCCTTGTACAATTTTAACATTACATCCCAGCTTCTATACTCAATGCTCTGATTTATAAAGGCTAGCATACCAAAAGCTTTCTTTACCACCCTATCTATATGAGATTCCACCTTCAAGGAACTATGCACGGTTATACCCAGATCCCTCTGTTCAACTGTATTCTTCAATTCCCTACCATTTACCATGTACGTCCTATTTTGATTTGTCCTGCCAAGGTGTAGCACCTCACATTTATCAGCATTAAACTCCATCTGCCATCTTTCAGCCCATTTTTCCAAATGGCCTAAATCACTCTGTAGACTTTGGAAATCCTCTTCATTATCCACAACACCCCCTATCTTAGTATCATCTGCATACTTACTAATCCAATTTACCACACCTTCATCCAGATCATTGATGTACATGACAAACAACAAAGGACCCAACACAGATCCCTGAGGCACCCCCACTAGTCACCTGCCTCCAACCCGATAAACAGCCATCCACCATTACCCTCTGGCTTCTCCCATTCAGCCACTGTTGAATCCATCTTGCTATTCCTGCATTTATACCCAACAGTTGAACCTTCTTAACCAACCTTCCATGAGGAACCTTGTCAAAGGCCTTACTAAAGTCCATATAGACAACATCCACTGCTTTACCCTCGTCAATTTCCTTAGTAACCTCTTCAAAAAATTCAAGAAGATTAGTCAAACATGACCTTCCAGGCACAAATCCATGTTGACTGTTCCTAATCAGACCCTGTTTATCTAGATGCTTATATATATTGTCTCTAAGTATCTTTTCCATTAATTTGCCCACCACTGAAGTCAAACTAACAGGTCTATAATTGCTAGGTTTACTCTTAGAACCCTTTTAAACAATGGAACAACATGCGCAGTACGCCAATCCTCGGGGACTATTCCCGTTTCTAATGACATTTGAAATATTTCTGTCATAGCCCCGGCTATTTCTACACTAACTTCCCTCAATGTCCTAGGGAATATCCTGTCAGGACCTGGAGACTTATCCACTTTTATATTTTTCAAAAGTGTCAGTACTTCTTTTACTTTGAACCTCATAGTATCCATAGCTACTCTACTAGTTTCCCTTACCTCACATAATTCAATATCCTTCTCCTTGGTGAATACCGAAGAAAAAAAATTGTTCAATATCTCCCCCATCTCTTTTGGCTCTGCAGATAGCTGTCCACTCTGTCTCTCCAATGGACCAATTTTATCCCTCGTTATCCTTTTGCTATTAATATAGCTGTAGAAGCCCTTTGGATTGACTTTCACCTTACTTGCCAAAGCAACCTCATATCTTCTTTTAGCTTTTCTAATTTCTTTCTTAAGATTCCTTTTACATTCCTTATACTCCTCAAGCACCTCATTTACTTCATGCTGCCTATAATTATTGTAATTACCGTATGATTGGTAATTGGCACATCTTTTCTCAACTGATCATACCCCATCCACGCAAGTTATCACCATAATCTCTAAAACTCTTGTCCTGAAAGAAAACAAATAAGAGTAATGAAAAAATTAAAATAAATAATTGCAGTCAAAATACCTGGAGTATCCCAATGAGTCGTCTCTTGTATATGAGGTTCTGCCAAGGTAGAACGCCTTGCTCTCTGGCTTCAAGCACAGGGACTGAGCTTATTATCTGATATGAGGTTTTGATTTTGATTTTTGTAATGATATGTTTGTGCTATTGTATAAATAAAGTAGACATTTTTATATTGAAATAGTTCACAAGAAACAAATTGGAAGATTACGTGGATGGATAACCACAGAGATCGACTACAAAAATGATTGGATTCGATAGATAATGTGCTTATCTGGCCTGGATACAAATATCTTAAACATTTATGTTAAACATTATTGATCAAAGGGACCAAAAGTTGCTCCAATCTTGCAGAGGAGAGGCTGTTCAGCGCTGTCGAACATTGCCATCATGCTGGGCTGTGTTCTTTGCACAGACTTCTCCTTCACACCCTACACTACCTCACCCTTGTCTGCCGACTGCTGTGCCATAGAGCTCCATTTTTAACATCCAGTGGTGAGTGGAGTCTGAAGTGGAGGTCCCTCTATGTTGGGGTCTGGGATTAGGCATTTTCATTTAGGCATTCGTGATGAGGCACAGAAACAGGCCCTTCACTGCATCCGTGCTGACCAGCAAACCCCAGTACACCAACACCATCTTACACACAGGGGAAAATATCCAATGTTTTACCAAAGCTGATAAACCTATTAACCTGTACGTCTTTGATGTGGGAGGAAACCGGAGAAATCCCACGTGGTCACAGGGAGAACGTACACACACTGTACAGACAGCATCCATAGTGAGGATTGATCCCGGGTCTCGGGCGCTGTAAGGCAGCAACTCTACTGCTATGCCTCTGTGCTGCCAGGGGAATGGAGGATGTTACACCGTGTGGATCCTGTGACAAATTCCTGAGCCAATTCACAGACTATCACAGACTGGCTAGCCACCTCCGCTGCATGCTTCAAGAGTCTGTGTTCCACATATACATGCAGTGTGAGAGTCGCAGCCACTACAGATCCACCATCCTAATCTTTGGGTACCCAGTGCAGAAGGGAGTGCTAGATCGGTGGGTTTGTTGGCCGTTTACAGGTCATGACGCCAGGTGGATAATGGCTCTGCCTGAGCTGACTGCCTGCTCCTTTTTCCGTGTTGTGTTTGTACCTAGGTGACCCTTGGAAAAAGAACACACTGTGTCCACTGGTGCCATTGAGGAGTTCCAAGGCCACTAGGTGCCATGGGGAATTGACTGTATCCTGGATCAGGATGGTAATTTAGTAGTTTGATGTTTTAATTAAGATATTTGACAGGCTGGTGTAATGGTGGTGGGTGATTAAAAAAAATTGTTTTTTTCAATTTGCAAATATTTTTGTATATAGACAAATATACTTGATTTTGTTATTCACAGGGGGGTTTCTGGGTCCACTGGGTGCTGTGGGGAATTGACTGGATCCTGGACTGTGATTATAATATAGTCATTTGCTATTGAATTATGAGGATTATTTGGCAGTCTGGTGTTATGAATTTAGACTTGAGATACATGTGGAATAAGGCGCTTCGAACTCCTGATTCTGTGCTGATCAATGAGCACTGCATACATTAACACTATCCTAGACACTGGGGAAAAGTTATAGTTTGAACAAAGCCAATTAACCTACAATCCTGTACATCTTTGGAGTGTGGGAGGAAGCCAGAGCACCTAGAGAAAACCCACGCAATCACAGGGAGAACGTGCAAACTCTGTACAGACAGCACCCCTATGCAGGATTGAATCTGGGTCTCTGGCAATGTAAGGCAGCAACCTCTACTGTTATGCCACTGTACCGTAATATTTAAAAAATGGCCAGACACAAGAAGGGATTATATTCTTATCCCTATCCATCCCTATTTAATTATGGTGGTGGGTGTGTTATAGTTTGAGAAAATACTTAAGTAAAAAGCTGAATAAATTAAATTTTGTAAAAGAAAATTTACCATCATATGCAGAAAGCAACAGTTGAACAGAAACTTGTAACACCAGCAACTTTTCCCTCTCTTCTCCCAATTCTACGTTCTGAAAGAAATATCAGATTATCCTTCTACGCATCAACTACTTGTCATAGTACTGCATCGATTTCTCAGCTCTGACTTAAATCACATCACTGCCTGGAACTCGGAAACCCAAGATTTTAAACAGTTTAAATTTCCGCAACTCGCTAATAAATACAATAAGTGAACAGGTCATTGTTTAAACATTAAGGTAGTCCTGAAAATTCTTACAGGAATCTGGTTTCATTTGCAAGGTTGCGATTAAACCCTTGTCACTGCATTTACATGTTGGTCTAAGGGGGGCAGCAAAGACCTATTATTGTGGCTTGAAAATCCAGCTTCATAAAGTGTAAAGAACAGTTTCTTGTAATAGGCTCTATATTCATGATCTAGAAATTCATCCAAATATATCCCTATTCATATTGTTACTCTAGTGGATTTAGAATTTATATGTATTTAGTTGTAATACTATATTCTGCACTCTCTTTATTTTCTCTTTGCACTACATGTTAAACTTGCGTATGGTTTTTTAAATTATAATCAAACATGGATGCTTTTATTTTACCTGGATAGCAGGCAAACCAAAGTTTTTCAGTTGCTCAATACACTTGACAGTAACATATTCCATATACTTTCAACCTAGGAATGAATTACTGAACAATCTGCCATGTAATCTATTTTGCTTTGGTTGGTTGGTGATTTTTATTCGTATTCAAACAGATAATTTATAGCCTGCCATGTAGTAATGACTCCGTACAAGCGGAGGAAGGAGCTTGTGGAACCTGGGATCTACAGATGAGTTGGTGTATCCGATGTTATCCTTAATCTGGTTGTGATAACGAATCAAAACCAGAAATATTCTGAAATATTGGCTTGTCTGCTCCGTGCTTTTATTTGATGAAGGTTTCTGGCACTTTTTGATTTTTGTTTTACTATTAAGGAGGGAAAAGGACAAAACTAGTAAAATACAAGGTGGCATGCATGGAGGAAGGGCAGGGCATGTGTTACAGGAGATGGAAGCTGGTGGGTGAGTTGGCAGATGAGAGGAAGATTCAAGATAAAATCTCAGTAATGGAAAATGGCAGAATTCAGAAGAATATGGTGTAATATCACTTGAAGGAATATAATTTTTGAACCACATCGGGAACGAGAAAGAATCGAATGTGGATTGTCAAATAAACCTGTGGGAAGGAGTTGCCAAAATGAACAGGAACAAAGGAAGAGTCAGGATCTGGTAGAGGAAATATTGGCAAAACAAGATGGGGGACTAAAGCAATTGGAAGAGCAGGATGATGAGACATAAGTAGTTTCAGGGAAGAAAGGATCATGAGGATTGAATGTATGATTTCTGTCGTCAGTTGATTGAGTGTCATTTTTTTTGGAAAGTTAAAAAGGCCATTGCTTTGTTCCTGTCTGCAGCAAGGTTTGTGACTGCAAGCAGCGTGAAGAAAGCTAACGAAAATAAATAGTTCTTGTTTTTATATTCTTATAAAAACACAAGTGAGTGATACAGTTAATTAACATTAAAAAGAAAAAAAAGTAAATAAGTGGAACTGTGCAGAGTTTTAAGAATGCTAAGTAATAACTTGTGAAGCTTAAATGGTAACAACAGCTAACATCATCAGTTACATGAATATTTTCTGGACTATACCATTTCGAACAAAACCTGAAGATTGCATTAAAATAAATAGAGGATTTTTTTGTAATAAGGAATTTAACTGAATGGACCCATCTGAAAAACTGTAAGTGGAAATTTTTATTGTGAATATTCAAAGATTTCTGACCAGTTCCACTGCTTGTGGTTTAACAAATACTGAATACATTAATTAAGTGCATACAATGAAATCACAGATGCGAATGAAATGAAAGGTAAACTTTTCAATAAACTTTCAAGTTGGTGGCTAATTAGCTCTCACTGGTAGCTCACTGGACAATCTTGTGGAATTTTCCAAGGTCAGCCGCATTAACTATTTATAGCAACCTTACGGCTGCCTTTGGCCTGGCTCTGGGAGCTTGCTGTCAATCTGGGAAGTGAAATAATGGCTGCAGCTGTTATTTAAATAGCCTGCGTCTTGTGGCTGGGTGAAGAGACCACAATGGACAATGAGGCATCACCCTTTAGCTTTTTAACAAGCATGAAAAGATGGAGGAAATAATTAAAAAAAATTCCCAACATTTGCGCACAAAGGGCAGCTATTAAAATCATGGTGGTGAGAAACAGCCAGAGGGATAAATCAGGAATATTGCCGCATGAAAGCTAACTGGCTTTTCACTGTAATAAGTAATGGGGGAAGTAAGCTTGCTTCCAAGTGTCATCTGCAGTGTTCAACCCTGATCCTGAGTTTGCATGAAGATAGAAGTTAGAACAGGACAGCACAGACGTTATGTCCAAAATAACTGTGCCGAACATGATCCTTAGACCAACGCGTATCCTCCTTCACACAATCCATATCCCTCCATCCCCGACATATCCATTTGGCTATCCACGAGTCTCTTAAATGTTGCTATCGTATGTTATATGTTCACATCATGCTTATTTCTAACTTAACCTCCTTGCCGAGGCTGCATACCTTAAAACCACAGACTAATGGTGTGAACTTGACACTGAATTGTGAAGGGCAAAATAACATATAGGGCTCTGCAGGACTAAATGGATGCCATCCTCAGCACCCTATACTTTGGGGAATTCAGTCATGCAAATACAATTGCAATGCTGTTGCTCTGACCTCAGCTGCCCATGGGGAAAAATTGTGAAATTGCTTTTTGTGGCATCAGCTCCTCGCTGGATGGATAGGTGACTCTAACTGACATTGTTATTGCTTTGCTTTGAATTGAGACAGCAACAAAAAATGTTCGGGCATTGGTGACTTTGATAGATGGTGGCTCTTTCCTTCCTATTGTGGAGATTAGCTGAATGTTATATTTTGGGAGAAGACACCATTCTGTCGTTAACTCCACTGGTGAAATTGTAACCTGTGTTGACATTATCCATTGATTCTCCATGCAAACTCTGCAGGTATGGTTTTGTACTGAGGGAACATGAAGCCAAGCCTTAGAAAGCTCTGAAATAGTCATGTGGTTTCAGCATGTCTGCCTTCCAGGAAATGCCTTTTCTCTGTGGTTTACAGTATTATAGTGTTAATTAATCCAGGAAGACTTTGTTTGGAATATGCAAACAATTACCACATGTGGGTCAGTCAACCTGGAAGTGCTTCCGCACCAGCGGATAAACTATTATTCAATCAAGTAACACTAAGGTCTTGTACTTTTCCAGAAATTTAGAGCAGTCCGTGACTTGAAAAAGGAAATCATTCTTGTAACATTTTGGCTTGAGAGACCATGAGAAAAATAGAGGAGTGACAGCCAGAGAAGCACATAGGAACCAAGGTGGTTCTCAATGAAACAGTGTTAAAGAGATGTTGCATGCACTATAGAAGCAGTGGAAGATCAGCCTATTTACAGCTGTCACGACAAAAAAAAAGTTGTGGGTGTGCAGATGCAAGGTATGTTCAATGAGATGGTGCAAGAGACTGTAGTTTAAATGTCCCATAGAATTATATTAGCTGAAAGTTCTGAGCGATAACTGTTTCATCAGTCCCAAAAAAGTAAACTTCAATAATAAAATACAACGTTCATGTGATATTTTTTCAGCTAATCTCCATGTTATTTGGGGAAATCCACCAAGATCAGCCACAAATTCACTTTCCTGATTTTCTGATTCTGCAATAACTACGCTGTCTCAGTGCTGATGAAATAATTTGGACATGAACACCAGACTGGCACATATGTACATATGCAGAGAAGGTCAATCAGTCCCTCAAGCCTGCTCACCATGTAATAAAGTTAAGACTGATCTGTTTGTCACTTCAACTCTACATTTCTGTCCACCCATAGTAACCTTTCATCCCCTTGCTTATCCATCACTGCCCTAAAATACATTTAAGAAACTCTATCTTCACTATCCAATGTGGAAGAGTTTCAAAGACATTCAATCCTCAGATTGAGTAAAAACCCATATCTGTCTTATTATTAAACAGTGACTCCTAAAATTAGAATGGAAATGTTCCCTTCTCATTCACCTTCCCCCTCAGTCTTGTTTTAATCATGACACATTGAATTCTTCTAAACTCCAGCGTGATCCTCTAACCATTCCATTAGGCACCCTACACATTATTTTATTAGCCGAGTAAATCTTCTTTGAACTGCTTCAAAAGCACTGACATCCTTCCTTAAATAAGGAAGTAATCCCCCGTCCCACTTAGGAAACCTGAACGGAAACCTCTGGAGACTTTGCGCCCCACCCAAGGTTTCCGTGCGATTCCCGGAGCTTTTTGTCAGTCTCCCTACCTGCTTCTTCCACTACCTGCAACCTCCGGCAACCGCCTGCAACCTCCGGGAACCGCACGGAAACCTTGGGTGGGGTGCAAAGTCTCCAGAGGTTTCCGTTCAGGTTTCCTAAGTGGGACAGGGGCATAAGGAGACGGGTATTGTAATTTGAATTCTAGATGTAGTCTCACAAATGCCATATATAACTGAAGAATAACCTGCCAACTTCTATGGAGACAAAAATACTGCATGTGACTGAAGGAACTGCAGATGCTGGTTTAAATCAAAGATAGATACTGCAATGCATATAATATAATTAGCATATGTTATGTCTTGTGTGAGGGGACACATTCACTGGAGGAGACTCATGGTGGCGTCCTGCAATAAAGAAGCTTGCTAGTTTACTCCTGTATCTGAGAGTTCCTTTAAGTCAGTTCCAAGTACCCAAAATACACTACAATTGGCGAAGAGGATGGGATAGAGTCTGTGAACTCACCCACAGGACTGTTTTGCAACACGCAGGATTGTTTACAGTTTAAACTGTAGATACGGAGTTGTGTCGCAGTTGTTTGTGAGCTGGACAAGAGAGGCCTGCAGATCCCTCTATGCCGGGGACTGCATTTAAAACATCAGCTGTACAAGTCGGCGAGTTTTGTCAGGCTATCTCTATGTTGTGTCTACGTGGCAAGATGTCGTCCTTCGGATTGTTACTCATTTTAAACTGAGTTTTCCTTTTGTCAAATTCCTCAAGCTGAATAGTCTTTGTATAAGTTTTAGGTGAATTGTTACACCAAAACACACAACAACAGCACGAAGAGGATAAAAGAACAGAAAAGGAAAGAAGAAGGACTATCAGAAAAAAAATAAGGTTGTGTTTGGAAACAAAGTGGAACGGCACCAAGCCAAAAGATTTGGCGCCAAATGGTTTTGAATTGGCGCCAAAGAAAAGAAAGGTCGGAACAGGAAGCAAGGAGCACAAGTGGGGCAGTAAGTAAATGTCACCGAAGAATTCAGCTGAAAGCTGGAAGCCTAACCAGCAGGACAGTGACGGTGTCAACTTACCTGGAACATTTTCCAGGGCAGTGCAGCCAAGGCAAAGGGGCAGAAGAGACCCAGCAGCTGCCACCGACTTTGGACGTTTTCCAGGGCTGTGTAGCCCACAGACAGGCCAAGGAGCCGCCAACGACATCGAGTGAGGGCCTAGTACCGGGTAGGTCACGGACAGGTCTGGTGAAGCCAACAACAAAACTGAGTCAGCCCGGCTGGGAGAAGAGTCAGCCCGGTCGAGGGAGAAAGTCGGCCGCGTGAGAAGCGGACCAGCAAGAGTAAAAGAAAACCGGCCACGCGTGAGAAGGCCGCGAGAGAAGCGAAGCGGACCGGTCGTGAAAGAAAGCCTGGTCGGGAGTAGAGTCAGCCCGACCGTGAGCAGAAGAGAGGGTCTGGCCGTGCAAGAGAAGCGTCTGGCCGAGGGGGAAAGCCCGGATGTGAGAGGAAGTCCAGCCCCGAGCAAAGAGTGGGTCCGCACGAGAGAAGCAGGACAGCACTCAAGCACTTCAGCCCGGTCGGCAGTAGAGTCAGCCCGGTCATGAGGGCTGTGGAACCAGCGGGCAGGCAAGTCAGCAGAGCAGCAGTAGTCGACTTGGCAGCGAGCCAGCGGCAGCAAACGTAACGGTGAAGCCCGGAGGAGCCAGCAAAAGCAGCAAAAGTGGAGGTCTGGCGAGGCCAGCAGCAAAAGTACCGGTGGGGACAGCTCGAGAGGTCGAGAGGGCACCGGTGTCCATAGGCCGACAAGCTAGGCCGGTGAAATTCTTCAAAGTAAAAGCAGGACTGTTCAATGTAATGCGTTGGTCACTTTTCCTTCAAAGTAAAAGCAGGACTGTAGAATGTAATGCATTGGTCACTGTTATTAATAGTAAATCTGTGTGCATAGCAGTAATATGGTTAAAATGTTCTAAATGTCTATTAACATGAAATGTTGGTTAATAGTATTAATCTATTATTATAAGAATTAGTAATAGTCAGTGGGCTGGATCACTTCTTAGTGTGTAGAAGGATTAAGTCTTAGTGCAGAATACACAGTGAGAGAAAAGAAGATAGTGCACCTGAATAGCAACAGGTAGCATGGCTTTTCAAATTATAAGAAACGTGCCCCAGTTAGATTCTGGGTGTAATTTTGAGAAATGGACCAAAGTCTTGGAGGCTTGTTTCATTTCCAATGATATTGCTGCAGAGGGGAAGAAGAGGGCATGGTTCATATTAGGCTTAGGAAGAGAGGGTTATCAAACCATACGTATGTTACTGCTGCCAGCAAAGCCCACAGATAAAATGTATGAGGAGTGTAAGGAGGCTTTAATGGCTCATTTATCGCCAAAACCTCCAAGGGTATCCAGAGGCAAGGAGCCTGAACTAAAGAGGGCAGAGAGTCTCTTAAAGGACCAAAGTCAAATGCAAAAGGACTAAGGTCAAGTGCAAAAGGACAAAGGTCAAATGCAAAAGGACAAAGGTCAAGTGCAAAAGGACAAAGGTCAAGTGCAAAGGGACACAAGTCAAGTGCAAAAGGACACAAGTCAAGTGCAAAAGGACAACGGTCAAGTGCTAAGGGACAAAGGGCAAATGCAAAGTGGCAGAAGTCAAAGGCAAAGGGAAATTGCCATCCAAAGGGCAACCCTAGCTATTCAAGCTGCAGTCAGGGGTATGAATTTACCGAGAGAGATCCGGAACAAACAGAAGGCAGCAATGGTAATACAAGCAGCATTTAGAAGGCACAGAGTATACCGTCAATACAAGGCAATGAGATTGGCAGCTATAATAGTACAAACCCATTATAGGGCACACCTTCAAATGGAAAGTGATCGCAAAACTTACATGAAGGTACGCAGAAGCGTTGTACTGCTTCAGGCAGCCTACCGTGGAGTGCTTGTTCGAAGGCAACTGCGGGGCATGCATAAATCTGTCAAGGTCATACTGACTTATTATCAGATGTATAAACAGCGTCAGTATTTTAAGAATCTACGCTGGTCTGCCATTGCGGTACAGCAACGATACAGAGCATGCCAGATAAGAGATGTCCAAGTGAGACAGTATAAGAGTTTGAGAGAAGCAGTGGTTTGTATTCAGGCCTCATACCGCGGGATCAAAGCCAGAGTATTGGTAGAGAAAATCAAGGCAGCACGCCGTATTAAATCATTCATAAGAATGAGCATTACTAGAAAGCATTTCTTGATGCAAAAGGTGGCTGTAGTCACTGCAAGCTGCATACCGTGGTTACTGATTAAGGGTACGGTACAGAGCAATGCGACAAGCAGTCATTTCGATTCAGAGATGGTACAAAGCATGCAAAATAGGGCATTCCCAGTTTGTGCAATATCAGTCAATGAGGGATGCAACTATTACCATTCAAACTGCCTACAAGAGTATGGTAGTTAAGCAAAAGAGAGTTACTGTAAAAGTGCAGTCAGCACTCCATATGAGTTGGTATAGGAAAGACCTAAGGAGACAAACAGTTGCACGACAGAAAAGGCTGAAACGATACAAAAGGCTTAAACGATATAGGAAAGACTTCCTCAAACCGATTTATACAGCAGTTGTAGTGCAGTATCACTACTATGCTTATGTAGTAAGAGCAATATACAGAGCGCAAATCAAAGCCACTGCTGTATTGCAAGGACAATATAGATCCTACTTCTTGATGAATAACCAGAAACGTGATTTAAGAAGACAAATAGACGAACAGCAAAAAAGGCTTAAACGTTGCAAAGAATGGTTAAATAAATGTGTGACGATGAGCAAAAAGCTGTTAACAGAAAAGTCTAAAGAAGAGAGGCTTGTCGGTCGAGACAAAAGTATGCAGGACCGATTGTGATTAGGACACTTCAGTATAGTCCAGCATTGAGCTCACTTCACTGAGTAATGGACAAATGTTTATGCATTGCAGAATGTCATTATACAACAAGAGCAGATAAATACATAGCGCCAGGAAATTGAGTGACAGAGAGCGACTGAAAAACGAAAACCTGCAGTCATGTGTCAGATCCCAGCTACAAATAAGGAACAGAAACAGAGGAAATGGTAACTTTAGCAGAATATTAAGAACAGGAAGAAATCTGCAAATTAGATTAGGATATTTAAAAAGGGAAGAGGCAGAGATACAGGTAGAGCTAGAGTGATTAGAACGATGAGTGGAATGAACCATTATAAGTGCTATGTTTTAGTACAATTATTACAGTTATGATGTAATGTAAGATGACTGTAATAATATAATTGGGCAACAGTGTGTTAATCAATTATATTTAACGTACTAGAAATGGTGTTATTCGCCTCCAAACTGAAGGGGGAACAGTGTAATGTATATAATGTAAATGGTGTTATTCGTTTCCAAACTAAAGGGGGAGCAGTGTAATGTATATAATATAATTAGCATATGTTATGTCTTGTCGAGGGGACGCATGTGCTAGATGAGACTCATGGTGGCGTCCTGCAATAAAGAAGCTTGTTAGTTTACTCCTGTATCTGAGAGTTCTTTTAAGTCAGCTCCAAGTACCGAAAATACACTACAGATACAAAAAGCAGGAGTAACTCAGTGGGTCAGGCAGCATCCCTGGAGAAAAGGAAGAAGGTTCTCAACCCAAAACATCACCTATTGTGTGGAGCTGTGGTCTGCGGAGCTTCCAGCTGCGGGCGGCGCTGACTCTAACATCGCGGAGCCCTGGGATCTTTCGCTGAGGTCACCAGTGTTGGAGCTCCGTCCAGCTCGGCCTGTGGACTTCGTGAGTCACGGTCTCCGTAGGAAGCGGCTGATTCGGAACTCCAAGCCGCTGAGAGTGTTCTTCCGACGCCAGAGTTCCATCATCCGGCGAGAGGGCCTGAAACATCAGGCCGTTGCAGCGACTGCGGAGGCCTCAACAGGCCCTGACCATGGGTGAACATAGAGGAAGAGGATTGAACTGTGTTGCCTTCCCTCACAGTGGGAAACATTGATTCCTCTGTGATGGGATGTTTTTTGTTTTTATGTTTAATGTTAAATTCTATAGTGTTGTGTTTATCTTATTTGTGTGCTGCATGGTAACTCAAATTTCACCGCACCAATTGGTGTATGCGACAATAAATGTCCTTTGTCCTTTGCCCTATTCCCCAGAGATGCAGACTGACACGCTGAGTTACTCCAGCTTTTAGTGTCTATCAAAAGAAACTGCAGATATTCGGAGAGGAGCATGCAGAGGAGAAATAAGCATGGTTACATTTTTCCAACTGTTTCCTACCACCCGAGTCACCCTTCTCCTTTTACCTCTTCCACTTGCTTATCTCCCATCCTAGAGTCTCATTTCCCTTTTATTCTCCCTTCTTTCCCCTCCTCCCCATCCATATCCCTCTAGCTTTACATTTCACTCCCTTCCTTATCCAACATCCTTTTGTTTCATTTTCACCTCTAGCCTTTGTCACATATTCCATGCATCTGCTAATCACACCCCTCCCCCCCCCCACCCCTTTCCTGTACCCACCTATCACTCACCAGGCTTTTGCCCACTCAAACCTCCTTTTCAGTTTTCTCCGCACTACCCCATCAGTCTGAAGGAGGGTCCTGACCCAAAACGTCATCCGCCTATTCCCTCTACAGATGCTGGTTGATCTGCTGAGTTCCTCCAGCACTTTTTCTTTTGCTCCTCATTTATATATTTAATTCAATGGGCAATAAACAAATAACATTCAGTCTGAAGAAGAGACCCGACCCGAAACATCATCTATCCATGGTTCTTACGAGATGCTGCCTGACCCACTGAGTTACTCCAGCAGTTTGTCTTTTTTGGTAAACTAGCATCAGCAATTCCTTGTTTCTACAGATAACATTATTGTAACTACCACTTCAAAACTAATCTGAATATAGATCTATAAAGAAAACAAGTGTAACTCTGTGGAGTGAGGTAGAAACTAAACATCCCTGCGTAAATACCAGAAAGCATTCCCCTGGCGGCCTCTGCTGACACCATACCTAAATGTAAAGAAAAGCACAGTGCTGTAAGGACTCTGTGGGTCAAGCAGCATCACTGGAGAACATGGTTGGGTGACGTTTTGAGTTTTGAGTCGGGACCTTTCTTCAGACTAGGAATTTCTCTCATCTTTTCAATATCTAAACCTGTGCCAGTCCCCCTGATTCAGCTGGTATCAAGCTGCCAGAAAAACAACATTAATTTAAAAATAAGCTTGTACTTCCACAGTTCCCTCACATCTGAGTCAAATACTATGCAGTAATGCAGCCACTTTCATATTGGGACAAAAATATTTTCTGAACTGTTGAGGTTGTTGGAGGCAATGTGGCTCGAATCTCAAACCCTATAGTGGGCTGGTGTTACTGTTACCCTCTTGGTTGCCTATGAAGCTAATGATGCACAAGCCCCTCTGCTCTACTTTTATTCTTTCATTGATCCTCTTTTGGAAGGCCAAATGTCTTGCACCCAGCAGGCCAATTAGTGTGTTTCTTTGTAATTCACATTGATCACTGTACAGCTACACATTTTCCAGTCCATTGGACCAACGTGTGAGGCCTACAAGCCCTCGAGCTGAAAATATAGTTAACAAGATTAATTCTTTGATCTCCTTCCATCAGAAGGGAACAATACTCACCGGGAGCATGGCCTGGGGAATTAGGACCATTGTGTTGCAGACCAATCCCTGACCCGAACATTGTTCAAACAGAATTACCTCACTGGCTGTTCAGAATCTTCACAGACATTCTCAGGCAGTAATGGCAGAGAGCAGAGAGCTGCAGCCTGTCACAGTAGTCACTGTTGTGGCAGAGGCTTTTGTTTCATGGGCTGACTGAAGATATGCAACGCCTTCTCAAAGAAATGTCATATTATACTGTTGCATTTCATCTCACTTCTTTTTCAGCATGTAATACAATTTAAAAAAAAACCCTTGTTTCAGGAATACTTAGGAAAATTTTAAATTTGAAGATGTAGCTACTTGGATGTAAAGTTTACTTTCCTAGGTTGGGCTAATATAAATGTTTGACATTTCATAATATAGTTTTGGGAGATGGCCATGTTGAACGCACACAGTGAGTGTCCTTCATCTGTTATTCCCACCGGCAGTAAATTGTGAAACTGGGTTCATCAGGAGCTAATGATGGAAAGTGAAATGTCTGAGACTAATACCTGAAATGAAGAAGGTTGCTTGTAGTTGAGCATTTATTTTATTAATTGGCGTCACAGATACTGTAGATACACAGTTAAAAGCAAAGAATGCTTTTGGCACTATGGCCGCCTTCAGTCAGAGAATTGAGTACGCCATTTGGAATGTTATGTTACAGCTATCCATGATGTTGATGAGGCTGCACTTGCAGTGTTCAGTTTTGGCCGCTCTGCTGTAGGAAGGATGTCATTAAGCTGGAAAGGGTGCAGAGAAGGTTTACGAGGATGTTGCCAGGACACGAGGTGCCTCATGACGTTGGGCAGGTTAGGACTTTATTCTTTGGAATGCAGGAGGCAGAGGGGGTGATCTTATAAAGGTGCATAAGATGGACATGGACAAGGGACATGGATAAGGTAAAAGCACATCATCTTTTTCCCAGGGAAAGGGAACCAATAACTAGAGTCCATAGGTTTAAAGTGGGGAGAAAAAGATATAATAGGGAACTTGGGGGCACTCAGAGGGTGATGGGTATATAGATTGAGCTGCCAGAGGAAGTAGTTGAAGCAGGCATAATAACATCTGGGCAATGGGCAGGTGATATAGACCTGCACGGGAAGGTAGACGCTCCCGCCCCCATGAGTCTTGGGCAGATGGGGCTCATCAGCCTGGGAAGGCAGTCCATCTAGGAGAGGGAAAACTCTGATTTAAAACCTCCACTGCATTGTGGCCATATCCAGTCATGGAAAAGGCTCCAGAGGTAAACCTCAAGGAAATCCGGAGTCGGAGCCCCTAAGGTCGTTGTCTACAACCTTGCTCTGGCGACGGCGTTGGTGCCAGACTGTAACGGTCCTGCTGTTCCTTTGGATCGATCAGCGACGTGGAGAGGGGGGACGTGCTGCATGGGCAACAGCCTGTCCTCCATATGACATCGCCCAGGCTTACATTCGACCATGATGCATGTCCATGGTCAGTCATGACCGAGCGGGGCCTACTACTAATAACATTGAAGATATTTGGACAGGTACATGGATAGGAAAGATCTTGGGCGATCATGGACTAAATGTGGGTAAATGTGACGAACTTTGCTAGGGCAACTTGGTTGATATGGAAGTATTGAGCCAAAAAGCCTATTCCCATGCTGTTTGACCCAATGTCTCTATGGTAATAAAGAGGATAAATCATGTGAATGTAAAAATACTCAATCATCCCCATCGAATGAAGCACTGGTGCACACTGAAAAAGAAAAGAACAATTGTAAGCCCGTACATGATCAGTTCAATACTGGCAGCCTAATGTTAATCTTGAGTTCTTTTTCAGTTGATGAATTGTGGTGTGAATTGGAAATCACATGCTACAGTGCAAAGGAGGTCCAAGAGGTTCATTTGAACTTCACTCTGTCTCTACCAGTTACATTGCCACCTGCTCTTGGCGACTGGCAAAATTTGTTAAAGGTTTCAGGGCAGAACCTACCTGCTGAAACCATTAGCAGTAGGATTGTCTGTCAGATTATGGGTGTAAAGTTGGAAACATAGAAACATAGAAAACATAGAAATTAGGTGCAGGAGTAGGCCATTCGGCCCTTCGAGCCTGCACCCCCATTCAATATAATCATGGCTGATCATCCAACTCAGTATCCCGTACCTGCCTTCTCTCCATACCCCCTGATCCCCTTAGCCACAAGGGCCACATCTAACTCCCTCTTAAATATAGCCAATGAACTGGCCTCAATTACCCTCTGTGGCAGAGAGTTCCAGAGATTCCCCACTCTGTGTGTGAAAAAAGTTCTCCTCATCTCGGTTTTAAAGGATTTCCCCCTTATCCTTAAGCTGTGACCCCTTGTCCTGGACTTTCCCAACATCGGGAGCAATCTTCCTGCATCTAGCCTGTCCAACCCCTTAAGAATTTTGTAAGTTTCTATAAGATCCCCTCTCAATCTCCTAAATTCTAGAGAGTATAAACCAAGTCTATCCAGTCTTTCTTCATAAGACAGTTCTGACATCCCAGGAATCAGTCTGGTGAACCTTCTCTGCACTCCCTCTATGGCAATAATATCCTTCCTCAGATTTGGAACAAGAGTGGATGAAGAGGATCCTGCTGGAGAGGAGGGTATGGGCAAGAACCATTGACCAGAGAGATCTAGTCCTTCATGAGTCCTAGAGAAATATATCTGTTTTTCCTAACCTCACAAAAAATGTAAAGTTTCTCTGTTTTTGTATGCCTACAGGTGATCTAGTAGATGTAAATCTCCAGTTTGTTACCCACTTCGGTCTGCAAATTAAATTTATGGTCATGTCACAATTGTGTCATTGGGGCCAACATGCATATACTAAACAAAATAAAAAGTGTTGGAGGAATTCAATGGGCCATGCAGCGTCTGTGGAATGAATGGACGGATGGCATTTTGTTCAGGACCCTTCAGACTGATTGTTGTCGGGGGAGGGGGAGCTGGAAAAAATGTGGGGTGGGACAAAGCCTAGCAAGTGATATAGGTGGATACAGGTGAGGACAGTGTGATCGACTGATGGATGGAGTAAGTGACAAAGCTCGGAGGTTAAGACAAGACAAAGTGACATTAGATGAGGAATGAAGAGGAGTGAAATGAAATGCCCGAGGGGGGGAGGTGGAAGGGGATAGAAGAGGAGATATTTGGGGTTGAAAGATAAGTGTATGAAGGAAGGGAAAGGAGCAGGGTACATAAATGACAATAGGTTGACATCTTCCCTATCTGCTCGATTGGAATTAGAATCAGGGTTGGTTGTCTCCTGTATAGATCTGTTTCCCACTGATGATTAAATTCACCTCTAATTACGTGTAGTGTCAATGTGTTCCATGGTTATGTTTAAATATTTATCAAAGGAGAGAATGTATTCATTTTTCTTTATTAGATGAATCTTTGAAGGAGATATCTCCGGTGCATTTAGCAGATATTGAAGTTGTCTTGCAGATTTTTGCTTTGATTTTCCTGTTTTTTAAATAAATGAACGAAAATATGAGCATGTGATCTGTGTCAGGTTTTTTGGATATTGCAGTGAGGCTCTTTTTGGCTGTTTGTAACACATAAATAACAGGCCTCGGAGGTGCTGGCAAAGTGCACCTCCACAGATTCTGCACTTTTGTACAGCAACAGAGGAGAGCTTAGTCATCAATCTAAGGAGGCAGACCATCTGTGAAAAGTGCTTATTAGGGAAGTGTAACTCAAACAAATGGTAGAGTTCACTTAATTAGGTGGGCAGCCTCTACAAAGGCAATCAGAATAACCAGTGGTCCAGGAGACAGCAAGAAAGAGCCTCTCAGATAATACTCTTCCTCCAGTGTCATGGCAGAAAATGTTTTTCTCATCTCTGTATTTTTTTTAATTTGACCTATTGCTACCTGGGAGCTGCAGGGGGAAGTTCACCATGATTGAAGATGGAATTATCAAAAATATATAAATTCTCACAATTTTGAAAGATCAATCCACTTTTTCCCCCAGTTCTGCTAATAGTCGACTTTTCCAGGGATGCCTGAACTCTAGAGCTGATCTCAAAATATTCTGAAAATCTAGTTTTTGCATGTTTGTAGGCCAGGAGCCTGTACTTATACTTGGTTGGTGAATCTCACTCTACCTCTGAGGTTTTCAAAGAAAACCATGCTAGTCTTGTTGTGCAAGTAAGTGCTATAAGTAAGTGCTATAAGTTTAGTTTAGTTGAGAGATACAGCGTAGAAACAGGCACTTCGCCCTACCCAGTCCACGTCGAATATTGATTACCCAGTACACCAGTTTTATGTTAAACTACTTTCGTATCCTGCACACTAGGGACAATTTATAGAAGCCAATTAACCAACTTCTTTAGAATATGGGCAGTGGCGGACTGGGTCTAAAAATATTGGTTGCCAGGAGACAAAGGGGGCCCACCCACAACTCCAATGCTATCATTTAACAGGGGCCCACTTGCCATCACTTGCTATCAGAGGCTCACTTGCCATCGGGCAAGCTGACACCCTGGCCAGTCCGCCACTGAATATGGGAGGAGACCAGAGGACCTGGAGAAAACCCATGCGGTCACAGGGAGAATGTTCAAACTCCACACAGACAGTACCCGTAGTTAGTATTGGACTTGGGTCTCTCTCGCTGTGTGGCAGCAGCTCTACCACTGCACCACAGTGCTGCCCGACTCAGAGTTTGCCACTATATTCAATAATAATCTTTCAAAAATTCTTGCTCTGAAGCTTTGTGGAAAAGGGAGCATTAAAGTTGCACATATATTATTTGTATTTTTCGTACATATCTGATCAAAGTACTGATAATTTTCTGATTAAATTAGTGACCATCATGAAACTGGCCCAGGCACTTGAGGGTAAGATTTACCTTGGGTGAAATAATGCTTGTTTTGGTGTCAGGCAATCATCTAATTGTGCTATCTGCTGTACAATGGTTACTTGCATGGTTGTCATTAGAAATTAGTTCTCAAGAATGTATTCAAAGTACACAATATAACATGGAGCAAATTTATCCCCAGCAGGTTGGCAAGGTATGATGTTATTCATCAGTGTATTTCAAATGGTATTGCTAGGGTTTCATTATAAGTTGCAGCCAATCTACATAATACACAACAGTGATGTGTGGTGAACCTTGTCAGCACATGCTAAACAGGGGCATATCTGTGGGGATGAACATGTTGGGGTAGGCAGGTTGTAGAGTCGTATGATAGTGAAAAAGGCTGAAGAAGGCTCTCAACCCAAAATGTCACATGTCCCTTACTTCCCCAGATGCTGCCGGACCCGTTGAGTTCCTCTGACATTTTGTGCTTTGCACAGAAATGTTTTTTTTGGGTCAGCCATTTTATATCAGTCATCAAGCACACATGAGATGGGGGATAGTCAGACACATTAAAAGCATGAAGTCAGACACAAAGTGAGGGAGTAGCCCACGTGTCTGACGATGGGTCCCGACCTGAGACGTCACCCGTCCTTTTCTCCAGAGTTGTTGCCTGACACACTGAGTTACTCCAGCACTTTGTCTATCTTTGGTATAAACCAGCATCGGCAGTTGTTTTCTACATATTGAAGTCATGGTCACATCCTCCCCCACATGCTCTCTCACATCCATGGGCGTTCTTTCTGCAGCTACCACACAGAGAGCATAAAAAATAAGTCTGACTCACTCATAACACCACTGACATGGCAGCAGCGGTTTTTGAGACATCTGCTGCCAGAAATGTACGGATTAAGATTTTATCCATGATTCAGCATTAAAACCATTGTCACTATTTTTAACTGCAAATTCAGACAATTTCTTGGATCTTGGGGAAACCTGATCTGCAGTTTATGCTGCATGCAGCATTTATTTCTCATCCTCATTATAAAAAGTTTTTTTTTTTTTAACTAAATCTTTGCATGGGATTATATTCCACCACTACAAAGACATACAGGTTTGTAGGTTAATTGGCTTGGGTTTGTATATTTGGTATAAGTGTAAATTATCCCTAGTGTGTGTAGGCTTGTGTTAATGTGAGGGAATTGCTGGTCAGTGTGGACTTGGTGGGCCGAAGGGCCTGTTTCCACACTATATCACTGAACAAAACAAATCTAAACTTGCATCACTGCAACCTAACAGCTGCTCTTCCCATTAAAAAGGCCAATGAGTGGGTAATCTGTTGAGGGAACCTTTTCCTTGGTAGAGTGCCTCCACCACAGACCCTCTGACTACTAAGAGAATGCAAACACTCAATGGAGATGTTATAGCTTCTGCCCACTGTCTTTCATGGCTTTGATTTTGAGCTGCATATAACCTCAATATTGGCCAGGTTATATGCAATATATAGCGATGGGCTAAGTCTCCCGTTAGTCAAGAGTGGAGATTGATTTATGCAGTTATAATGTGCATAGCTATCCTTCACATTCATATTCTGTGACAAAATTACTCTGTTCTCATCAGATGAAAGATTTGGTAACCTGATTCTGTTGAGAACCTTTTCAGCTATACTCCGTGGATTGCTGGCTGTAATACAATCTTAGTAGACACTATTTTCTGAGTAAATTGACTTTTTCTTGCTGCAACATGAACAGCTTCCAATGAACCCAGTCATGCACCTGCCCTGCCTGTAACTCGTTGATTTACCCATCAGAACGCAATGGGTAATAACATCAGTGTTAAAGGCCAGTCTCTCTTTGGAGGAGGGAAAGGGGCCTTAGCATCAGCAAGACCTTCCGAATACCTCCAGGAAAAGCTGACCCACATCACCTATGCATTGCCAGTGAGGTTGCCTTGCTATTTTCCAGTTATGCTCTTTGATTAATTAAAATTCAAAAACTAAAACTGCAATTTTATATATTTAAGTATTTGCTACATGTATTTGATACGCGATTGCAAATAGATACCAAATATTGAAAATGCGTGCAACATGCACTGTAAGTACATACGTCCCTACATACTCGGTATAAAAAGTTGTTTTTTGCTTGGTATATTGACATGGTGTCAGTTTTCACAGAAACTTTAAATGAATGGCTGAATCCGATTTATTGAACAGATAGTATGGGGAATAAACATTTTGAATATATGTTCATTGTTAGAGAATCGTGTTCCCTGAACCTCCTTCTGAGTGATTCATCCAGGGGTGTATCAGATTTCATCTCTCTTCCGCATGCAAGGGATGCACACCTCATCGTGTGGCTCTGACACTGTAGCTAGGTCCCATTAGAACAGCTTCCTCTCAGGATGGATTCAATGGAGGTTTACAAAATGAGGAGTCGTGGCTTTGATCGTTTGGCAGTAAGCTGGAAGATAGGCAAGATGCCATGTCTGGTCGATTGCTTGCTGCCATCGGTGCCAAGTATACCATGTCCAGAGCTAGACACAAAGTTCTGAAGTAACTCAGCTGGTCAGGCAGCATCTCTGGAGAAAAAGGATAAGTGACGTTTCAGGTCAGGACCCTCTTCAGATTGAATTGGGCTGGGAACCCCCCCCCCCCCCCCCCCCCCCTCATGCCCCCCAAACCCACACCAGTCTGAATAAGGTTCCCAACCAGATATGCCATCTATCCTTTATCTCCAGAGATGCTGCCTGACCCACTGAGTTACTCCATACTCCATAGACTTTGTGTCTGTCCTTCGTATAAACAACATCAGCAGTTCTTTGTTTCTACAGTTATAGCATGTCCAAAATCTGGTTGGTTAAGAAACTGTTGATCTGGAAAGCTGCAATCCATTATCTGCGTTTAATATGGATTGAGCAAGAGGCATGACATGTAGAGCTTACTGCACATATGATGACATCCTAATTATTTCAAAAATAAGTTGAACAAGATTAAATGCGAATATAATTGAAATGATTTGTAAAACACAACTGTGAAGAAAATGAACAACCAGAAGCAATGCAATAATCCATCCTGGTGATATTTACATGTTCTCCTTAACATGATTGAGCGCAAATTGATTCAGTATTGGATAATGAAAACCACTGTAATATACACAACTTTATGTTTTATTTGCTTTTTCAACATGCGGCATTGTCGGTAAAACCAGTATTTATTGTGAAGGAGGTGGGGAGCTACATTCTTGAAATGCTGCTACCCTTCTGTTAAAGGTACTCCCACGGTACTGCTGGGGAAGGAGGTCCACGTTTTTGACCCAGTGATGAGGGAACGGCAATGTTTTTCTGAGTCATGGCGGTGTGTGACTTGGAGTGGAACAGTTTAACAATTTGTTTTCATTTGGGAAACAGTTTTTGATTATGCCAATGAAGTCTAAATTAATGTGAATAAATAAGCTGCACAAGAAAATAATGAACCGTTCATGCTTTGAACGAGTGGAAATTTAGAAAAGGAGCTGGATTTGTTTTACGTGTTCTACCTGGCTTCATAAATCTGCAAGGTCTGCTCTGAGGTCCTTGCTGAATGCAGCAGATCTCTCGTAAGACACCGGTGGGCCAGTATAATTAGATTCCAAGGCGTCTCTGCAAGGAGGATCAACTTACAAAGCATGCCCGTGCCTTAGTGCTTTTCGATGTTCCCTCATTGCAAAGTCTGCAAGTTTTGCTTTCATCTATTGCACAGTTAAAGCATGCAGCGATGACAAGAGTGGGAATCCTGCCAGGTTCATGTTCATGACTTTGCTACAAGCAGCAAACTGCCAATGCTCGCCATCCTCCCTGTAACACCTTGCTGACTGGCAAGGGCAAGAAGTCTACTGGGCCTGCAATTATTTTCAGGTAACTTAGAATTTAGAAGCAACATGCAGTTTTCATCTATTAAAATTAGCTGGCAAGTAATGTCTGATGATCTCCCAGATTTTCTGATGGTAATTTAGAGGTGCTCATGCACAAACAAAGATAATGATACTTTAATTCAATGATGCTTTATTGATACATGTACCCAAGAATAACAACGTGTTTTGTTTTGCATACAACCTGGTAAAATCATACAACACACCTCACCTAGGCAGTACACAAGAGTCGCCATGTATCTGGTTCCGACAAAGGAGGAAATCTGTGGTGGATGCTGTACATCAGCATATGGTGATAGTAAGGGGGAGGGAGATTAGGATCAGAATATGGTTCTAGTAAGGGGGAGAGAGGCTGGGGTATGATGGTGGTCGACAGGTGTAAGGATGATGGATTGGGGTCCAGAGCTGGTGGATGGTTGAGGAAAGAAGTGTTTGGTAGTCGAGAGATTTGGTGCAACTTGATAGTGGTGGATGATTCAATTGGGGATTAAAACTCCCTATAATGAGTGTGGTTTTGGGTTGGAGTTCAGTGGTTGTAAGAAAGATTAAAATATTATTATTATTATTATTATTATTATTATTATTATTATTAAAGCTTTATTTCAGACACAGGTCCATATACACATCAAACATTACAAAGAATTACAAAGATACATTAAGAAATTGCATATTAGCCTAAAATATATATAAGCTATTGCACCAATGCCATCTTAGCCTAGAAGTGAATCTATAGCAGCTTTTCAGAGGGCTGACTAAGGCTTCAATTATGTGGTTCTCTGACTTGTCCAGGCGACACATAAAACTAAACATCAGCTGTCTTAAGAGTGCCTCACAGGTTGGCACTCTAGTGGACACAAACAATTGACTGGCACTATGCCACCTAGGGACACGAAGTAGCAACCTCATTGCATCATTGTATGCTACCTTAAGCCTCTGCATACTCTTTTTCTTATACAGACCACAATTGAGCAGTATATAACGGTGTGATGTAGGTTCTGAACAGGGAACACTTCACATGGTCAGAGCACATATAAAACTTCCTTATAAGCATGGTGGCTTGAAGATAAATTTTACAGCGCTGTCGGTAGAGGTCTTTGTCATCCTTCCAGTCATCAGATATGACATGACCTAAGTATTTAATTTCCTCACACACTGCAAGAGGACTGTCTGACAAATAAAAGGTCGGAAAAGTTGATTCCCTGTCCTCAGCACTTCTAACCACCATTATGCGGCTTTTCTTAGCGTTATACTTTATGTCATAATCAAGGCCATACTGAGAGCACATCTTCAGCATCTGCATAGCTGCATATAAAACTGTACAGCACATGAACTGGTCCTTCAGCCCACCATGCCCGTGCTAACCATGATGTCTGTCTAATCCCATCAGTTTACACATTGTCCACATCCCCCTCTATTCCCTGCCTGTTCATTTGTCTGAATGCTTCAATGTTACTATCATATTTGTTCCTACCATCTCCCCTGCATATTGAAGGGATCTATCACTCTCTGTACAAAACATATGCTGCAGACTCTCCTTTAATCTTTCCTTGTCTCACCCAAAACCCACGTTAGTTTATATTTTTTCCATCAGGTCGACCCTAAGCCTCCAACACTCCAGTGAAAACAATCCAAGTTTGTACCATCTCTTGTTACTGCTAATACTTGGCAGAGATGTTGGACTTGACTCTTAATGTAGAGAATGAAGGAATGATGTGCTGAATCTCTTATCATAGAGTCACTGCCAAACTTCACTGCTCATCCTGATCATATTATGGAGAATATGACCCCAATATGTAAAGGACTGAAATGTCTCTGGGTGGCATTTGAGTTGTGGGGCAGAAGCTAGGATTGGATATCCTCCTCACATCACTAACTAACATCAATGAATTTGCCTTGGGCATGTAATTGGCTCGGTGCCCCAAAACCTCCACAAGTCATAGAGAAAGTGATAGAGTGTGGAAACAGGCCCTTCGGCCCAACTTGCCCACACCGGCCAACATGTCCCAGCTACACTAGTCCCACTGCCTGTGTTTGTTCCATCTCCCTCCAAACTTGTCCTATCCATGTATGTGTCTAACAGTTTCCTAAACATTGGGATAGTCCCAGCCTCAACTACCTCCTCTGGCAGCTTGTTCCATACACCCACCACCCTTTGTGTGAAAAAGGTACCCCTCAGATACCAATTAAATATTTTCCCCATCACTTTGAACCTATGTCCTCTGGTCTTCGATTCCCCCATTCTGGGCAAGAGATTCTGTGCATCTACACGAGTTTTTCTTCATGATTTTAGGGGCGATGCTGTACCATTGACAATCCTCGAGGTATCGCTAATTGGCTCGTCAACCTTTATTTCTCATAGGTTACCATTTGACTGGAGTCCCTAAATTGTTTGTCATTTGTACTACACACTAGTCTACACACTAGTCTACACACTAGTCTACACACTAGTCTACACACTAGTCTTTGTGGCAATGATTATGAACTTAATTCTCAGGACACGTTTCATTGAAGTCTTTCTCATCTGGGAACAGCATTGCTAAATTTGGAAACAGCTATCAAGAGAGTACAGTCATTTGCATAATATAGATATGATTAGCTGCAATATCAATGGCCCATAGAAGGTTACAGCATCCCTGTTTAAAAATCAATTTAAAATAATTTTGATGTTGTATGGTCGATTTTCACTGAAAATAAAGATGCAGGCAAAAATAATAAAAGGGCTTGTCAAACTGTGACATGTAACGCATGGAAATACAATTATATTAACCAGTACAGATGCCATAGGTTGCCCAAAAAATGTATGAAATGCTTTCCAATTGTATAAAAATGATCTTGAGGGACAGTGACAGGATTTTTGATTGTATGTGACCATGTCAAACAGACGTATGCTACATCTATTTGTCGTTTGTTTTAATCTTGTGCTCTTGTCCATCTTCAGCAGAGGAAATGGACAAACACCAAAGCCGAACAATTATGGGGAGAATTAGTGGCAACTAAGAAGGATTGAATGTTTAATACAGATTCATGTATCAATGGCATTTTCAGTTTAAGCTGCAAATCTCCCACACACTGCTGAAACTTACTTTAATTGTCAAAGGGTGGAAAAGGATGACAGATGTTTGTTAATTTGTTATATCTACTGTATAGAAATGTACTGTGGTTGCATTGTCTTACTCGGTATTAATTTTGAAAGACATGGGCTTTTGGCTTCGGCTTTAGATCCTGCCACTTTTAAACATTTCTAAAGTTAGTCTCTGTTCTTATTTATCTTCGACTATTTGAAAGTGTCCGGCAACATTGAAGGAACAGCGATTCATCATTCTGCAGTGGGCTCAAATTTCCTCGGGGCTTGGGAACAAGCAGGCCCATGTAAAGTAAATCCCTCCGACTGTTTGCCCAAGGAATGTACGTGGAGAAAAAATGATACCCATGCTGACAGACTGCATATGGAATGACATGGCTTGTACTGAGAATGGTGACATTGGAATATATTGCATTCTCTTCAAATATTGTGATAAAGTAATAATTTTAAAATATGCAATATTAACGAGGAAGAAGGAAAGACATTAGAATTGAAAAATAAGATTGTAAACAGCTTCTTGTGAATCTAGTTACTTTGTCTTGCGGCCAGCCTTGGCATCTACTCTCTCTGTAGTGTCCTTGTCTTTGCTGGGTTTTTATCCCGATTAGTTCTCTCTGCAAGCCGTGATGAAGGACATGCTATAGAGTTAGATATAGCTCTTGGGACAAACGGAATCAAGGGATATGGGGGAGAAAGCAGGAAAAGGGGTCCAGATTTTGGATGATCAGCCATGATCATATTGAATGGCAGTGCTGGCTCGAAGGGCCGAATGGCCTACTCCTGCACCTATTTTCTATGTTTCTATGTTTCTATGAGGGGTAACCACAATCGTAAGGAACCTCCCTAGATTGCATTGTATCACCCCACCCCACCTTCCAAGCCATTGTACTGCTGCTGCAAGGCTCCGATTGTGTCTTTAACTGTTGACCATATTGTACTACTGTTTAGCTCTTGACCTTGAGTGATGAAGTGAAGGCATGATTCATGGCTGCAGGGGAAACCTGGTTGTCCTGGTCCTTCTATAATTCCAGCACACAAGAAAAATGGATTAGCAGACCTGTCAGAGAAGTGAGCTTTGATTAGAATAGCTGAGGACCACCTGCACATTCAGGGGATACTCTTTCCTTTCACGAATGTAGCAGCATTGAATGTGGTGGCCATATAACGAATCAATTATGATCTGCAACAATGGAAAGCTGACTGCCTGGTATATGAAGACAATTTTCATCTTGCTTTCCTACTGAAAAATTAAAGAAATTACTGACCTGACCTATAATGTATTGGTGACTGTTTGATGCAAGGCCACAAGGATGATTTGTGACATAGATATGTCGCACTTCTGAATGAAGTCTGCTACATACAAATACCAGTGCAGCTGTAGCCTTAACAGCCCATGTGCTGGAACTATAATGCACATCTGACTATGTAGCTCTGTTAATGGTGTCCTTTGGGAATCTTTCTTTGCTGTGTAGAACGGCAACAGCTGCAAAGAATTTTCAGGCCTTAGTCTGCACCAGCAGATGTTCTTGGACAGATCCACATTCCAAAACCTGGAATGTACATCAGTTTAACTAAGTGCTTGAATGGGCTGCCCAAGTAGCCAACAAACCAGTCTGCGATGTTTCACATGCTCCCCTTCTTCAAGAAACATAGAAACATAGAAAATAGGTGCAGGAGTAGGCCATTCTGCCCTTCGAGCCTGCACCGCAATTCAATATGATCATGGCTGATCATCCAACTCAGTATCCTGTACCTGCCTTCTCTCCATACCCCCCTGACACCTTTAACCACAAGGGCCACATCTAACTCCCTCTTAAATATAGCCAATGAACTGGCCTCAACTACCTTCTGTGGCAGAGAATTCCAGAGATTCACCACTCTCTGTGTGAAGAAATGTTTTTCTCATCTCGGTCCTAAAAGATTTCCCCCTTATCCTTAAACTGTGACCCCTTGTCCTGGACTTCCCCAACATTGGGAACAATCTTCCTGCATCTAGCCCGTCCAACCCCTTAAGAATGTTGTAAGTTTCTATAAGATCCCCCCTCAATCTTCTAAATTCTAGCGAGTACAAGCCGAGTCTATCCAATCTTTCGTCATATGAAAGTCCTGACATCCCAGGAATCAGTCTGGTGAACTTTTTTACCCCCTCTATGGCAAGAATGTCTTTCCTCAGATTAGGAGACCAAAACTGTACGCAATACCCCAGGTGTGGTCTCACCAAGACCCTGTACAACTGCAGTAGAACCTCCCCGCTCCTATACTCCTATACTAGAACCTACAGTAAAAATGCCATGGGCTGGATAATCTCATTCTGAGAGCTGATGAGTCCATGTTTACGATGGTTCATGATCATAATGCACATGTTCATATGCAGCCTTCTCTGAGGCGTATGGCACAGGGTGTGGAGGTGTCGCACAGTAGCGAAGCTGGCAGTACTGCTGCCTCACAGCGCCAGAGACCCGGCTTTGATCCTAACTTTGTGTGCTCGCTGTGTGGAATTATGAACAGCCTCCCTGTGACCACATGGAATTCCTCCGGTTTCTTCCCACATCCCAAAGATGGGTGGGTTTGTAGGTTGATTGTAAATTACCATTGTGTGCAGGGAGTGCATGCAAAAGTAGGATAACATAGAACTATTGTGAACAGGTGATCGATGGTTGGCGTAGACTTGATGGGGAAAAATGGTCTGTTTCTATGCTGTATCTTTTAATTGATAGCGTAATTGGAATCGCAGTATTTTACTCCCTGTAAGGAGGAAAGGAGGCCATTCTGTCCATCATGGGCATACAGACCAACAAGGAATGATTTGGCTTATTACCCCTTTGTGGAGATTACAGCACATCACCTCTCCTATATACTTTATAACTATGATGAGAATTTCTGCCTCCATCTTGCCTCTAGGCCCCATTACCCTGAATGAAGTTTTCTTTGGAATGCATCTAAATATTTTACCAATTAACCTAAATTGATGAAACAAAATACAGAGTGGAGGTGCAGAACCTGGCGGACTGGTGCACACGTAACACTTGTCACTAAACACCTCCAAGACCAAGGAGCTGATTATTGACTTCAGGAGGTCCCATAATAGAGAATATGCCCCAATCTCCATTTAATGGGAAAGTGTGGAGAGAGTGTCCAGCTTTATGTTTCTGGGCACTCACATTTCTGAGGACCTCACATGGTCCACCAACACCGCTGCGCTGGTCAAGAAGGCACAGCAACGACTGTTCTTCGTGAGGACATTAAAAAAGACTGGTCTGCCCCAACAGCTGCTGACAACATTCTACCACTGCACCACAGAGAGCATATTAACGTATGGCATCTCTGTGTGGTATCTCAGCTGCACGGAGGCGGAGAGGAGAGCTCTTCAGCGCGTCGTCCACAGAGCTACCAGCCTTGGAGGGCATCTACCACACATGGTGCCTCAGGAAGGCTGTCAGCATCCATAAAGACTCCTCACACCCTTGTAACGGACTGTTCAAACTACTTCCCTCCGGCAGACGTTACAAGGCCTTCTACGCCCGAACCTCCAGACTCAGAAACAGCTTTATTCCCAGAGCTTTAGCGGCTCTGAACCGGCCCTGCTGAGTGCCCCCCATCCCCCCTGGACTGTCTCCCTCAGATGGTCACGTCACACAGCTTATTTATTTATTTTACTCTTCTTTTACATCGGTTGGAGCTGCATGCTAAATCTCGTTGCACTGACGTGCAGTGACAATAAAATGTATTATTATTATTATTATTATTATTATTATTATTATTATTAAAAACATGTCTCAAAGTCACAGAATCTACATGCAAGTCTTCAGAAAGTCTGGAACCATTTCCATAACCTTTCCTTGTCCAGAAAGGTCTACAGAGGGGACAGCTATGTGTCTTTAACAAAAGAAAGACTCAATCCCCCCCACCCTTACAATTCTTGTATATAGGTGTTCTCGGAGCTCAGGCCTTTGCGTGTGATATAGGAGCCTCCTTTCATTATATAAGATTGAGTTAATTTATTCTTCCCTAGACACTACAACAGCTGCAAGAGCACAAAATGTCATCATATTGCATTTAAGTTTACATACCCATCAAGTTGATAAGTTCCTATTCACATGGCCTATCAAATTATCATTCCTCCTAATTAATTTTTGAAAATACATTTTATATCATTGATCATTTCAGGCAACTATCTTTATTTTTGTCATCAGGAAGGAAGACAGCAACTCTGGTAATGTTGCTGCAATTACTTTGAATAATTAAGAGTCTCAATTATTCAGACATCATTGTTGTATGTGGAAATGTGGTTTAGCCAAAGGAGTTTTTCTGGTGGAGACAGTGCTCTGGGAAGATGGAGGAATTTCATCCCAGAGGTGCTCAACAGCCTTCTGCACTGGTTATTACTTCATGTCCTCCCAATACCAGCACTTCCTTGCTGCCTCTATGTTGCTTTCATGCTCAAAACTTGTAAATTTCTGAGCATGCACTAAGCATTGGCAAACAGCACACAGTTACAATTAATGAGAACTTGCAGGACTCTGTGATCCAGCAATCTGAATCATTGCTTTAGCTTATCAGCAACCTGATAAATAATGGGACATTGTGAACCCACCTTATCACTTGCAGTAATTCTTTGTTGGGTTACAGTGATTGAGTGCTGGTTTCATTAAGTAGGGATGTATTGAGTGGCCAAGATTTCCCCAGTGGAAAATTTCCAGACTATATTTCACTTTCAAGCAATTAGATCATTTAAGATTGGTTCTTAAAATAAGTGATGTGTGCATTTCCTGATTTTTTTTTATTCGTATAGATGATCTTTTGGTTGTTAGTGAATAATTATTTTATTAATTAATAATCCCCGAATAATGAATAGCGGTGTCAAGGGTTATGGGGAGAAAGTAGGAGAATTGAGAGGGAAAGATAGATCAGCCATGATTGAATGGTGGAGTATGAGACTCAATGGGCTAAATGGCCTAATTCAGCTCCTATGACTTATGAACTTTTATTATATCAAATATTTATAAATACGTTGCATTCTCATCACTGTTCTGCATTAAGCTTCAGCTCTTCCCAAAGAAGTAAGAGTGTGTTGCACATATTTGCGGTGGGTATGTATCTCGGTCCTCTGGTGGGCTGTGCTGGAAAGAAGACTGCAGTATAGGTGGGCATATCCTTCACAATTGTTTAGAGTCATAAAGTCATACAGACATAGAGTGATACAGTATGGAAACAGGCCCTTTGGCCCAACTTGCCCACACCGGCCAACATGTCCCAGCTACACGAGTCCCACCTGCCTGCACTTGGTCCATATCCTTCAACTTGTCCTATCCGTGCACCTGTCTAACTATTTCTTAAACGTTGGGATAGTCCCAGCCTCAACTACCTCCTCTGGCAGCTTGTTCCATGCACCCACCACCCTTTGTGTGAAAAAGCTATCCCTTCAGATTCCTATTAAATATTTTCCCCTTCGCCTTGAACCTATGCCTTCTGGTCCTCGATTCCCCTACTTTGGGCAAGAGATTCTGTGCATTCACCTGATCTAATCCTCTCGTGATTTTATACACCATTGTTTTCCCTCCTCAGATGGTTGCATGTGTGGGTAAAGGTGTATTCCCGAGTTAGTGCTATAAGCCTTAGGAACAGATAGAATTTTAAGTATTTAAAATATATCTAAAAAATATTTTTTATAATAATTCCTGATATTTAGCAACAACATGAAAATATCAGAAGCTTCAGATTACTGGCCTGAATTCACGATGTACTAGAGAAAATGAAACCTTTCAAGAATTTCAAGCCAAATGTTAAATTTCAGTATGAAAATCATAAATCATGAAAAATTACAGTAAAGGAAGCTATTTGATTAATTTTGTCGCAACAACCATAAGTGGATTTTAAGTTGGTCTCACTCCAGGTCTTGGACTATAGCCCTATAAAGGTATTGGCTCTCCAAATTGTTGTCCAGGTACAATATATATATACATGGTGAGAGTTTCCACTTCCATTATCCTTTCAGGTAGTGATTGCAGAACGGACTACCCATTCGCTAAAAGAAAATCTAAACCGTATAGTCAGTTTACCAACTATTTTAAATCCATGCCTCTTTTTTATTATTCTCTCTGTTAAGTGAAACAATTTCTTCCAGTTCATCCTGATGAGGGCTCTCAATTTTATGAACCTTCAAAACTCATTTGACTTTTATTCCGAATAAAACAGCCCCATATTAGTCCATCTTTATAACATTCTCAAATCCTGGCAATAGCCTTATAAGTCTCTTCTCTTCCCTATCCAGTGCCAACACATCCTTCCTGTGGCCTGGGGACCAGACTGGTGCAGTACCTGGCTGTGGTCTAAAAAATGTTTTGTACAGCTTAATGTAAATGTCCAAGGACTCGGTGCACTTGGCTAAGTGTTTCTGTGCATACCCAGCTGTCACAGTACATGTGCCAAGAGGCTCAGTGCACATACCCAGTTGTTGCTCTGAGCGTGCATACACATCATACACGGAGGCTGGATCAAAATCCAGAAGAGAGATCCACAGCATCAAGTGATTGAATGTGCATAGTGATTTTATATTTTAAAAATATTCCACTACAGCATAATAAAGTTGTGCCACTTGATTGCGTCTCTGTGCCATTATTGATATCATGCTCATCATGTCTGAAAGGAACTGGAATGTATGTGTGAGAATGCACCACTATTTGCAGCCTGACAAGGGATATAATTCCGTTGCTTGCAGTCCAGTGTAATGAAGGTGTATCCTTCATCGTGCTGCAAGCCATCATCTCCATTTTGTTTTTGACACGCCCTCTGAAGCTTTTTTATGCTTTCCATCTGATGTCAACAAGGGATGTACTGAGCAGTGCATCAGATCCCATTTAACACATGTATTCAAGCCATCTCACAGTAGGATAATAGGTTTTGTATTTATCATCTCAATTAACTTTTTTGATTTGAGAGGGGGACACTGTGGCACAGCTGGCAAAGCGGCTGTCTC
Organism: Leucoraja erinaceus; assembly: GCF_028641065.1. NCBI lineage: Eukaryota > Metazoa > Chordata > Chondrichthyes > Rajiformes > Rajidae > Leucoraja > Leucoraja erinaceus. The sequence continues at coordinate 96,516,518 of NC_073379.1, read as the reverse complement.
TCAGCGCCAGAGACCCCGATTTGATCCTGACCTCGGGTGCAGTTTGTGTGGAATATGCACATTTTCCCTGCGACCACATGGGTTTTCTTCAGGTGCTCCGGGTTCCGCCCACTTCGCAAAGACGTGTGGATTTACACCGGCTGCTGTGACTTGGCACTAATGTGTAGCAAGTGGAATAATATAGATCTAGTGTGAACGGGTGATCGATGGCCGGTATGGACCTGTTTCCACATTGTTGGAAAATTTCACTGGCCCAAGTTCTTGTTTTGGAAGGTTTTAGCTTGAGTTATGTTATGTTCTTGCAATCCAGGGAAGGCGAAGCAGCTGTTGATCATCAACTTTGAATTTTTTCGTTTTGCTCCTTCATCTAAATGTTCATCAGCCTGGTTATTAAATGTTCAGCTTTACTAATTCCTGTGATGATTTCTTTCGCAGTGTCTTCATCTGTTGCCATCTTTTTTTCTCATGTAAATGGATCACTTGCTGCTTCTGTGGAATTACAATTTGTGATGCAGTTGTCTGCCTTCTTCTGATTCATGTTCATTAACATTGTTCAGCTGGTGTTCACTCTCAGTCTCAACCTAAAGAACAGCGAGGATGTATTGATTCCAAGGGGTAATGTAAAATGGGTGATATCACTTCAGACGTCCATTACACATCTTTCCCAATGTTCATGTCAATTGAGAGCAATGTTTAATATGTGGATGAATCAATATTGCTACTTTTTACGATATTGCCGAAAAGTAGGAATTAACATTAATCAGGTTCAGGCATTTTATAAGTGACACTATCATCTAAGCCAACGGTTCTTAACCTGGGGGTCCTGACCCCCATGAGGGTCTTTTGGGGTTTTTACCGGGGTCATGAAGGGGTCATAAATAACATATCAATGTTGAGCCCATTTTTAGGAACCTAACAAAGATACATACCACTCACAGTATTTTGTTCGCGTATGCGCATACATATACACACACACAAACTGTGTGTGGCCTGGATCATGTGCGATCGAGTTTCATGCTTGATATCAGCCGTGTGTTAGCGTTCATGCATGGTCAAACTGTGAGTAGGCCTTACATTTACCCATTTTCACTATAATTTCATAATGGCACTTTAGTTCAGGTCACATAGAACAAATTTGTGTAATTCTCACAAATCACGGTTGTTTTGAGGCCACGAGTGTGTGCTACATTGATGTTGTGAGCCATGGCTCTGTGAGAGGATAGTGCGCCGAGCTTCTAAGATCATCGGTTGCAGCAGACTTCCCTCAGTGACATCACTTTACTCAACAAGACTCACCAGAAAGGCCAAAAAAATCATAGCAGATCACTTTCACCCGGCACATTACCTCTTTAATCTCCTCCCATCAGGAAGGAGATATAGAAGCATTAAAAGTAAAGCATCTCGCTTCAGAGACAGCACCTACCTCCAAGCCATCAGATATTTGAATTTGCACTAATCACTTTGCACTTTCTTTTGCACTTGCACTTACGCTTAATATGACGCTGCTGGGTACTGTCCTTCCTGAATATATTGTCCCTCGTACGGTATTGTCTGTATTATTTATTGTGGTGTATGTGGTGGTTGTATTGTACTGTATTGTATCCATCTGAGAGCGAACCAAGACACATTCCTTGAATTGAATTGAATTGAATGTCTGCTAAGAAGTGCACGTATAGTGAAGCATTTATCAAGTTCGGCTTCACAAACACGGTTCAAAAATCCATGGTCAAGCCGCAATGTGTTATCTGTGCCAAGGTTTTGAGCCACAAGAACATGAAGACCAGCAAACTGAAGATCCATTCAGAGTCTTGTCACAGCGACCTGTCGGGGAAGGGCGTGGACTATTTCAAACGAAAAGAAGCCACACTCAAGGGTTCCCGCATCGATTCGACGGGTCACTGCGCTCGTCAAATTGAAGCAGCGCTGGAGACTTCATACCGGATTGCTTATCGAATCTCACAGACTAAAAAACCTCACACCATTGGTGAAGAGCTTGTCTTCTCGAAGCAGCGAAGTTGGTGCTGGGGGAACAGCAATCAAACAAATTCAGGCAGATTTCCCTTTCAAATGACACAAAGTCGAATCTCAGATATGAGTAATGACATTCTGCTGCAAGTACTGAGCGCTGTGAAGAGCAGTCCAGTGTATTCACTACAACGGGATGAGTCAACAGATGTTGCCTCATGTTCCCAACTGCTAGTCTACGTCCTTTACCTCGATGGAGAAGCTATGAAGGAGGAGTACCTTTTCTCGGAGCTATTGGCTACTACCACTCGGGTAGATGTGTTCAGAATGTTGGAAGCCTTCCTAATCAAACATGAGTTTGACTGGGAACGCTTTGTCGGTGTGTGTACAGATGGGGCACTTTCCATGGTCGGATGCAGATCCGGCTTCAAAGCCTTCGTGAAGGATGTCGCTCCCCATGTCTCCATCACCTACTGCATGATACATCGCTATGCTTTAGCGATGAAGACTCTACTCTCCCTCCTGGTCTTCGAGAAGTGCTTTCAGATGTGGTGAAGATTGTGAACCACATCCGAGGGAGCGCAACAAACCAAGAATCTTCAAAGCGATGTGTGAAGAAATGGGCGCCAATTTCACTGTTCTGATATTCCACAAAGGTGCAGTGGCTTTAGCATGGTAAAGTTCTTAATCGTGTGATACAACTTTGAGAAGAAATAGCGCTGTTCTTGGAGAGAGGGTGAATCAGCTTCATGAAAGGTGCAGGATGAACTGTTTGTGATGAAGGTTGCTTACTTGGCTGACTTCTTCGCCGAGGTGAATTCCTTGAACCTGTCACTTCAAGGAAACCTCCCAATGCTACACACGACTCTTGACAAAGTGGCAGCGTTCAGGAGGAAGATTCACCTTTACAAGGGAAGAGTCCAGGATGGTGACACGACAATCTTCACTGAGATGACGACTCAACCCACCTTCTGGCAATTAGTGAGGCCATCAAACCTATCAACCCATCACTGCGAGGCTGGATTCTTAACCATAGTAACTCTGAAAACAAAGGCACGCAATAGGCTTGTGATCGACGCTGACATGAGGTGCTGCCTGTCGAGCATTCGTCCTCGCTTTGATCGCCTGATGGCTATGAAGCAATTTCAGCCATCCCATTGACTGAGTATTGGCAGACATGTTTTAATAAATCGGGGTTTTTTTCCTTCAATTTTTGTTTTGGGGGTCACGGTATGGGGGGGGGGGGGGGGGTGAGGGGGATCTTATAGAAACTTACAAATTCTTAAGGGGTTGGACAGGCTAGATGCAGGAAGATTGTTCCCGATGTTGGGGAAGTCCAGAACAGGGGGTCACAGTTTAAGGATAAGGGGGAAATCTTTTAGGACCGAGATGAGGAAAACATTTTTCACACAGAGAGTGGTGAATCTCTGGAATTCTCTGCCACAGAAGGTAGTTGAGGCCAGTTCATTGGCTATATTTAAGAGGGAGTTAGATGTGGCCCTTGTGGCTAAAGGCATCAGAGGGTATGGAGAGAAGGCAGGTACAGGATACTGAGTTGGATGATCAGCCATGATCATATTGAATGGCGGTGCAGGCGAAGGGCCGAATAGCCTACTCCTGCACCTATTTTCTATGTTTCTAACCACTGATCTAAGCAGTTTCTGAAGATGAAATGAGTAGTGCAAAAGGAAATGTGCCCTTTTATTTTCTGCTGAGTGAATGTAAAGATTTTTGTTGTTGGCTATTTCCTTTTCCCGACGCCTACACTTATACAATGCTCCTGCTGAATAGAAAGGCCTCTCAAAGCATTTCACTGGGCAATGGAAATTTGTCCTCGGTTGGATGTGCTAAATCAGAATAGCGGTGACATTAGTGTATTAGTGTATTGAACTCCTGCTTCTGAAAGTTGGTTGCATTAAAGTGAATGGACCCTAAATTGAGAAATAGCGATGTTATAATCTTGATGGCTCCTGCATGATAGAAAAGAGAAAAGCATTACTGATGGGGCTTGAAAGTTCAATGGCAGAGTATGATTTTCACAAAGGAACACGGTAATATTTCTTCACATTTATGTGATGTACGCAGCAGAGGGAAGCACTTTTTGGTCTCATCAGTGCTCCTTTTGATAACACCAAATTGATGCTGGATATACGTAGAAAAAAATAACACAATTTCTTACATCAGCAGCTGGCATCTTTACAACAGAAGATGTAAGAACGATTCCACTAATGGATTAAATCAGCTAAACAGCACATTCTTAGGTTATGTCCAGCCAGCTGCTGTGATCACCACACACTGAGCTCAGTTCAGACCATGTTTCTGTGGCTCATTATCTCTCAATATACCTGTCCAGCCATGACATTTTTGAGTTCCCAACTCGCATTAACAACAGATTACAGAAACTCATAACATTTTCAGTCCCTTGAAAATCTTGTACATTTCAGAGAAGACTGTCTATCAAATAGAGCACAATTTAAAATACATTGTGCTCTGTGGATACACTTTGCGTTCATGTCTCATCGTTGAAAATGTCTTGTTCTGACCTATTTGTGCCCAGTAGCAGGCTGAAAAAACAATAGTTCATTGACACAAAAAAGCAACCTAGTCATACTGATTCACTGAAATATGATCTACTAAAATCAAATCAAAGCGCAGAAAAATCAATTGGTCAAAAAACTATAATCCCAACCTTATAGCACAAAGTTGCTTTTTTTAACCATTATTTCTAACCCATGTATAGCCCGATAAATAACATTTATAAGATAACATAAATCGTAAAAAAAAAGGAAAAAAAACCCAATTGGTTGCCCATCTAATTTTATTTTATTTTAACATTAGTGGAAAGTAAAATACAGTAGAGAATTGTTCTGTTCATTCACAAGGCCAATGCTTATTGCCCCTCTCTAGTTACCATTGAGGTTGGTGGTGAGCTGTGTTACTGAACTCCTGGTGAAAGTAATTCTGAAATCTGATTTTGATGCAGCTCTACATTTGTTAGACAGTCTGAACATGATGGGGGGGCAGACCAATGTGGTAGAGCTACTGACGCAGCACCAGAGATGGAGATTCAATTTTGACCTTGGGTGCTGCATGTGTGGAGTTTGCACGTTCTCCCTGTGACCGCGTGGTTTGTTTCTTGCCGCATCATCCCAAAGACATGCGGGTTTGTGGGTTAATTGGTGTCTTTAAAATTGCCCCTAATGTGTGGGCAGTGGGATGACATAAAACTAGCGTTGATGAAAAGTCAACGTGGACATGGTGGGCCAAAGGAACGTTTCCCGTGTTCTATCTGTAAACTAAACTAAAAAGCGGTTGATTTTCTTCTCTAACTTTCCCTTAAGGACATTCGAGAACTAGTTGGGGTTTTACAACAATCCACTTATTGGATGTGATAGCAATTCTCCTATTCCTGATTTATTTAATCATTCAAAATCGAATTGCCCAGTTGCTGAGGTGGGATTTGAACATTCAATTCCACATCATTAGATAAGGCTTATGGATTATTATTTCAGTTACCTAATCATTATAGCTTTGTATCTGCATAGTTGATAAATGTAAAATTGATGGAGACATAAGCAAATGCTGGCTTAGAAATGCTAGGGGGTTGAAATAGGTGGTGTAATCAGCCAGAGGGTGAAATGAGTGGCTAATCTGACTATAATTTCCTCACTTCATCAATATGAGTCCCTATAACTTTAAACTGCCATTGGTTTAATGGTGCTTAATTTAATGGCGTTTATTTTATTTACGGGGCTTTATTTAATTGAGCTTCAAAGTTAGACTCGTCCAGTTAGATTGCCCCATTCAGCCTGGGCTGAAAGCCTGAGGTGTGATTTCTGCCGATTCCTCTGACTTTTCCAATATACCAATGTCATCATGTCAAGCTGATAGATTGCAATTCCCAGGATGTAATTTTGTACAATTCCCTCAATAACACTTTACAGAAGACAACAGAACCTGACGATTTGCTCAAGGATGACGGAACCTGACTCTATCTGCTTGGTTTGGTCTGGCTCAGGTCAGGTAACTAGTCTGTTTAAACATTCAGGTTCGGGCTCGGGTTCAGGTTAAGCCGTGGTGTGCAGATCTGGCTGAGTACTTTAAACGGGACACTTAGACTTGGCATCAATGGTGGCACAGCGCTAGAGCTGCTGCATTACAACGCCAGAGACCTGGGTTCAATCTTGACCACAGGTGCTGTCTGTGCAAAGTTTGTACGTTCTCCCTGTGACCTCGTGGGTTTTCTCTGGGTAATCTGGTTTCCACCCACAGTCCAAAGATGTACAGGTTTGCAGGTTAATTGGCTTTGGTAAAATTGTCCCTTGCGTGTGTAGAACTAGTGTATGGGGTGATTACTGGTCAGCGTGGACCGTCACGGTGGGCTAAAGTGGCTATATCTGCACTGTATCTCTAAAGTCTGAAGTTTAAAGTATGACAGCCTGGGAGCAGATGAAGGATTCTCACCCAGGATGGGTGACTGATATTTGGATGTTGATTTTATTTTGGCCTCCTTGTCATTGGCAGGGTGTGATACTTATCACAAGGAGGGACAAGGGACATTACCCAGATTTGCAGTGTGTCAATCTGGCAACCGTTTCAAGCTTTTCTTGGTGCTATACCAAAGTAGGGGGTATGGATGAAGGGCTTCCCCAAACTTTGAATACATTGTCCTGGAATGTTGGTTAAATTTGATTTGGCGTTACTGTCTGGGCACAATATTCTATAAATATCTCCTGTTTGGAGGTACAAGGATCTGCAGTTGCTGGAGTTTTGCCTAGAACACAATGTGTTGGCGTAATTTAACAGGTCAGGCAGCTTCTCTCGAGGAGATGGATAGCTATATTTCAGGTCGGAACCTTTCTTCAAACTCATTATATGTTAATATTGACCAAATTGAAGACACTGTAAAATGGAGGATCCCTGCATTTGTAATATTTACTTAATCCTTGTCTGTGGAAAATTACAGGCTGTGGATGGCACCAGCCATTCGGAACCCTAGATTGATATGCAGGATGGGGAAAGATCCAGATGTCCTCTCAATTGATAACATGTATGAGGACCCTGCAAAGAAATTTCAAGGTGTTATGAATACATTGCTTTTGTTGGATTCCTGCAAAGGGATTGTGAATAATGTAAATAATGTTGCAAGACAGTTGCCCTGCTGTTTGGTGATTGGCCGAAGTGTGAAGCCCTGGCTGAATTGTTTGTACTGCCAGGGTAAATGTTGCATTATTCAGTTAACTGACTTCCTTCGAAAAGCTTCTGTAGAAACATTGTTTGGGACTCTTTGTAATTGGATTGGGGGACTGTCAATAATCCTTTAATGTAATCGATATGTGTAATTGGCTTGTAAGGGGAACCACCCCTATGTAGTTCGCCCATTCGTGGTTCATTGACCTATAAAAGGTAGCCCCCATTTGGATCGGTGTCAATTCTGGAAGGGCGCTTGGGACTGTGTAACCGTTTGGTAGTGCCTGCTTGCACGAGGCTACAGGGCTTGGCCAAGCAGAGACAAGGATCGAACCCGTGGTGGTTTGAGGTATCGTATAGGGGGATTTATTGTTCTTTCAAAAATAAAGTTTAGTTGTTCCTGTGCTTGACTCAGTGTTTTTACTGAATTAGACTAAGGGGGGGTAAGCTTTCGGAGCATATTTACATATAGTCTGAAAAAGGGTCCTCGCCCAAAACGTCACCTATCCATGTCCTCTAGAGATGCTGCCTGACCTACCAAACAGTTTGTGTGGTGTCTGTTTATTAAGAAGCGAACCTGGTTTAGTAGTTATAAAAGTAGCTTTTTCAGATGCTGCCTGACCTGTTGACTTACTAAAGCACCTTGTGTTCTCCCCTCTTGTTTGGGTTGGGTCAGATATTAGAAAAGCTGCAAGCATTCAGGTTTGGATTTATATCGGGAGTTAATTCTAGTGTCAAACAGACCTCAACTTCAAAAAGCCCTTGCTTTCCCTCTGTCTCCATCCTCTCCCCTTCCCAGTTCTCCCACCAGTCTTACTGTCTCCAACTACATTCTATCTCTATACCGCCCACTCCCCTGACATCAGTCTGAAGAACGATCTCTACCCGAAACGTCACCCATTCCTTCTCTCCAGAGATGCTGCCAGTCTCGCTGATTTGCTCCGGCATTTTGTGTCCTGCTTTGATTTAAACTAGCATCTGCAGTTCTTTCCTACACCTCAAATTAAAATGTTGTTTTTAATGGGTGTCAGGTAGAAACTCATGCATCCTCTGATTTAATATTTTCAAAAGGGGATATCCCTCAAAGGTGGATTTAGTTGCCGTTTCTCTTTTCCATGCACTTCAACTCGATTGAGGAGCTGGGATTCTTGTTGTGAATAACACTCCAGCTACTGGTTCTGAAATCAATTCTCTGCATGGTCTGAGAAACTGGATCCATTAGCACAGACTTTACATGTGTAAATTGTGCATAATACCAATTTACACAGGTGCTTGTATGTCCTCTTCTTTTAATACCATTATCCCATTGAAATACATCACCAAACTCATGGAACTTGGATCAGCACTCATCTCTGCAACTGGATCCTCGACTTCCTGACCAGCAGACCACAGTCAGTGAGAATAGGGACACATCATCCTCTACGATAATCCTCAATGCTGGTGCTCCAGAAGGATGCATTCTCAGGCCCCTTCTCTACTCCTTAAACACCCACGACTGCACAGCAAAGTACAAATCCAATTCAGGATTTTATCCTGCACTTAACACTATTCTCTTTTTCATGTATCTGTGCACTGTGTAAAGATTGCTCGATTGTGATCATGTATAATCCTTCTCCTGACTGCTTAGCATGCAACAAACTTTTCACTGTACCCCTCTACACGTGACAATAAACTAAACTCAATGCAATTATACCAATTAAACTAAGCTTGCCACATTTTCTCTGAAGTTTATTGAAGTTGCATGTCAAGCACTGCATGTTCTCACCTCCTGCCTACATCCCATCCCCCCCCCCCCCCAATACCCCCCCCCACCCATGCAAGAATGTTCCCAATGTTGGTAGAGTCCAGAACCATACTCCACAGCCTTAGAATGAAAGGGGAGGTCATTTAACACTGAGGTGAGAAAAAAACATTTTCACCCAAAGAGTTGTGAATTTATGGAATTCCCTGCCACAGAGGGCAGTGGAGGCCAAGTCACTGGATGGATTTAAGAGAGAGTTAGATAGAGCTCTAGGGGCTAGTGGAATCAAGGGATAGCGGTAGAAGGCAGGCACAGGTTATTGATAGGGGACGATCAGCCATGATCACAATGAATGGTGGTGCTGGCTCGAAGGGCCGAATGGCCGCCTCCTGCACCTATTTTATATGTTTCTATGATATAAATTGGAGGTTCTGGGTTTGATCTATATTCCTGGCTTCACTCGTGTTGTGACGTAATAATTGGGGGCGAGTTCATGAAAATATGAGGAGAATATAAAAGTAGTGTATATGGAGATCAACATCAATAGGCCAAAGAAACAATTTCTGTGGTGATTAACTTTGTCTCTGACTATATTGCACACCATGTTTGCATTTGTCTATTTAAAGTAACACTTGGTGACTTTAAGATATCTAATCGGGTGGCTTCAAAACTCACAGTGGACTGTGTAAACACTTTTCAAAGCCCATGGATTATTCTTAAACTGACAGAAGCGGTTTCATTTTTTTTTTTCAGCATCTGAACAGTGAGATATTCATTTAATTGCCTTGGTTGTGACAAAATTGCTAGCACTCTATTAGCAACTTGATGACTTGTATCACGAGCTGCAGTAATGCCAGCAGCTGACACACCAGTGTCACTTATGGTGCAAAATAAAAGGTCTCATGACCAAAATGCGGATGCATTTCAACTGTGCTAATGTTTTCAGAAACGCTTCGAATAGATTAAAAGCAAATATCACAAATATCTTGCAATAGAATTACATTGCCAAGATCCTTTCCCATTTGTGTTTTCATACCTTGTGTATCAATTTTGAATTCCTTGCAGTACATTGCGGTATTCCCTGCATGGACCAGAAACTGACTGCTCCCTTTCACTATAAGTCCTTGGGCATGTCCCACACAGATGTTCCAATTTAAACTGAGTAATGTTGTCTGTAACAAGTGAAGAAATGAGATTGATTGACCATATAAATATGGGAATGTTTGTCGTATATTTTGCAGCATTGTGTTGAATTTAACTGTGTTTTATGCTTACATGTGTTTATCCACATTAAAAGGGTAGAGGCATGAGACACGACTCATTTTAAGAAATATTATTATGTTGCTGTTACCCGTCTAGAGATCAAATGATGGGTGCAGTAAAATAGCCACACAAACACAAGCATATAATTAAACACTTTTGAACTGAGAGCATATTGATTTGATCTTTGCTTAAAATGCATGGTGCTTTATAATACCAAGCAAGGCTGGTGTTCAGAACATGAAGTTTCAAACCTGGTCACGTATTGCTATTGTCGATATTGCCAGAACGTCTTGCCACTGGGTTAGCATGCCTATGGAGTCACATGGCACAAAAGCTGTATGTAGAAAGGTAGGAACATTGTGCCTTTGTTTGAATTTTCATTGTACATTATTTGAGTTTTTTGCAATCTTAAATGTTTTTTAAATGTTTATAGAAACATAGAAAATAGGTGCAGGAGTAGGCCATTCGGCCCTTCAAGCCTGCACCGATTCAATATGATCATGGCTGATCATCTAACTCAGTATCCTGTACCTGCCTTCTCTCCATACCCCCTGATACCTTTAGCCACAAGGGCCACATCTAACTCCCTCTTAAATATAGCCAATGAACTGGCCTCAACTACCTTCTGTGGCAAGAAACCTTAAACTGTGACCCCTTGTTCTGGACTTCCCCAACATCGGGAACAATCTTCCTGCATCTAGCCTCTCCAACCCCCTAAGAATTTTGTAATACTGATGTTTTTGGTAATATATTTAATTTGAACAAGTATTGAATTATTTTCTATGTCGGGCATAAAAAAGCTAAAACAAAGCACAGCTTTGACTATTAGAAATTAGTGGTCATGCGTTACATGATACTGAGTTTGGGCTCGCACTGCTGAAGTCGGGTCATGCTGAGTCAGGTTGAGTTTGTTCTCATGTGCACACATTTGATGAGGATCAGGTACTGTGAAAATCTTGCTGACAATAGCATCACAGGCACATAGACTCGGACAACACTCAAAATGATAAATTACATGTAAATTCTGCAAGACAGTAAAAAGAAAAAATGATTGTGCAATGAAAACACAAATTAGGCATCCTCGTGGCCATAGAGAATTTGAGTAGAGAACATGAGCTATGGGTCCTTCTATATATGCCATTTATTGTCACTATACATGTACAGTGAAACTGAAAGCTGCTCGTGCTCAGTGCATACATACAATTTAGCACAAAAAAACAAGAAACAGAAAAAAAAACAAAAAACAGAAGGGAGATGGGGGGGGGACATATATACATATATCATATATACATATATACAGATGGAAGTCCGTGTTGGGCGGTGTAGTCAGTGCATGTGTGAATTTGAATTTATGGTAGATATAATTCTCGGAAAGCAACTATTCCTGAGTCTGTTTGTCCTGGATTTGATGCACCTATAGCGCCTTCCAGAGGGCAGCAGGTCGAACAGTCCAAACGCAGGATGGGAGCTGTCTTTGATGATCTTCTTTGCCCTGCTAAGGCAGCAGGAGGTGTAGATGTCCATCAGGGAGGGGAGAGGGCAGCCCATGATCCTCTGCGCTGTCCTGGTTACCCTCTGAAGCCTCTCCCTGTCTGCCATGGTGCAGCTGCCATACCATGCTGTAATGCAGTATGTCAGCAGGCTCTCGATGGACGAGCGGTAGAAGGTTAGCAGCAGGTTAGAGTCCAGGTTGTGCTTCCTGAGGACCCTCAGGAAATGCAGCCGCTGCTGAGCCTTCTTGATGACCGCTGTCGTGTTGTCCGTCCAGGAGATGTCAGCAGCGATATGGACACTGAGAAACCGGAAGGTGTTGACCCTCTCCACACACTCGCCGTTGATGTGTAGGGGGGCTAAGTCGGTGCTGTGCCTCCTGAAGTCGACAATGAGTTCTTTTGTTTTCCTGGTGTTCAGAGCCAGATTGTTTTCTGAGCACCAGGTTGTCAACTTCAGGACTTCCTCTCTGTAGGCTGCCTCGTCTCCCTTCGAAATAAGTCCGACCACAGTAGTGTCGTCAGCAAATTTGACGATGCGGTTGTTGTTGTGGGCCGGACTACAGTCGTAGGTGTAGAGACAGTATAAGAGGGGGCTTAGCACACAGCCCTATGGGGAACCGGTACTCAACCTGCGAGTGGAGGAGAGGTGGGAGCCGAGTCTCACAGTCTGGGGCCGGTTGGTGAGGAAATCCTTTATCCAGGCACATGTGACAGTGGGGAGGCCGAGAGTGACCAGTTTACCTATGAGAATGTCCGGAATGATTGTATTAAAGGCTGAACTAAAATCCACAAAGAGCATCCGGACGTAGCTCTGCCCCTGCTCCAGATGGCTCAGCACAGAGTGGAGAGCTACGGTGATGGCGTCTTCTGTGGATCTGTTTTGGCAATAGGCGAATTGGTGGGGGTCGAGGTCTGGTGGTAGATAGTCCTTGATGTGCTGGAGGACCAACCTCTCGAAGCACTTCGTGATTACCGGAGTGAGGGCCACAGGACGGTAGTCATTAAGGCTGGTGATGGTAGACTTCTTCGGCACAGGGACGATTGTGGCTGATTTTAGGCAGGACGGAATAACTGCCTGGGCCAGGGAGAGGTTGAAAATTCTCAGAAGAATAGTGGCAACATCACCTTGTCTTGAGTGTTTGGACAAGTTGTAGGATATCGAATGAGCTTGCTGGTGAATGTTGGTTATCATGGCCTCAAACTTGAACAAGTATATTTAAAAAGGAAAGAAACATCTATCACAAGTCCCATGCAAATGCTTAAAACCAGGATGGATACATTATTTATCAATAATAACTTTTTCAAAATTACCGAGTCAAAATCCCGTTGCTGCTTTCCTGACACCAATGTGATAATTTCACCATCAAATAAATGTTGATAGTTTGAGAAGGTGGTTCACCAACAACTTCTCAAGGCAATAAAGTTAGACACGGCTAACAACATCCTCATTCTGAGAATGAATTAAACAAAGACCATGTGTGGTGAGTAGAATCGGAGGTCATATTACTACTGTGTAGGATAAATGTATTGAACTATGTTGCAATACCAAGAAAAGCTATTTTGCCAATTATTTCTGAGCTTTCTGATTGTTCACATAAAACTTTCCCTTTATTTGCTTCCCACAACTTCGCTTGTTCCCCGTCTCAAGCAACTAAAAGCATTTGTCGACAATTTGTCGACAATTCTAATAAAGACGATGCTATTCATCCTTAAGTATAATAAAGTAATTTCCAACATCTCTCAGCTTTCATGGTAACATTGATTTTGTGTCCATGCTGCTGATTAATGAAACAATGGGGTGCAATTAGTTAATCTCAGTAGTGATGGGTCTTCCCCTTCCCACTTTTAACCAGGTTACCCTAACCACACTCCACCCATACTAGTCCTCACGCCCCCCCCCCCCTGATCACGATCCTCCCTCACCAGATCTCGCCGCTGCCTTTGTCCACTCCACGGCCCTACTCTGACCCCAACCCCCACCCTTGTCGTATATTTCACCATCCCCCCTAACCTCCACCTTTCTGATATGGAATGCTGTCCTCAACAGAGGCCTTGCCTTCGTTCCCCTCCATCCCCACCTCAATGAGTTCCGGCCCGCCACGACATAGACATTTTCTTCCTCCATCTTTGTGACTTTTTTTTACGGTAAGAAGTCCTCACCACCCAGGACCCCTTCTCCCGTCTCCACTGGTCCCCCTCCTCTTGGTCTCCCTAGAACAGCCTTCTACCCTCTCTAGACCTCTTCATTTCTAACTGCAGGCGTGACATCAACCATCTCAACTTTTCCACGTCCCTTACCTACTCCAACCTCACCCCTTCAGGACGTAAAGCCGTCCGCACACTCTGCAGCAACCCTGACATTATAATCATATCTGCCGACAAGGGGGGTGCCGAGGTAGTCTGGCGCGCTGTTTCTGCCTGCTCCTGTCCTACGGAAATGATTTCCACGTACCTCGACTCCATCCTATCCCCCCTGGTCCAATCTCTCCCTACCTATGTCCAAGATACCTCGCATGCCCTTTATCTCTTTCACGACTTCCCCTTTCCATGCCCCTACTCCCTCATCTTTACTATGGACATTCAGTCACTCTACACCTCCAGCCCACACTAGGAAGGCCTTAAAGTCCTTTGTTTCTTCCTTGACCATCCAATTTCCCTCTAGTTAGTAACTCTATGTTAGTAACTCTATTAACATCCAATTTCCCTCTATTAACACTTAGCGGAGCTGGTCCTCACCCACAACAACTGCTCATTTGACTCCTCCCACTTCCTTCAAATCATAAGGCGTAGCTATGGGCACCCGCATGGGCCCCCGCTATGCCTGCCTCTTTTCAGGGTACATTGAACAATCCCTGTTCTAGGCGTACACTGGCCCTATCCCCGAACTCTATCTCCGTTACATTGTCGACTGCATCAAAGACTTCATCTTCACCACCAATTTTCATCCTGCACTCAAATTTACTTGGACCATCTCCGATACCTATTTCTTGATCTCACAGTCTCCATCACAAGAAATAGACTATTGACTGATGTCTATTACAAACCCACTGACTCCCACAACTACTCGACTACACTTCTTCCCACCCTGCTTCCTGCAAAGACTCTATCCCTCCTACACCCAATTCCTCTGTCGACGCCGCATCTGCGCCCAAGATGAGGTGTTCCATACTAGAACATCCGAGATGTCCTCATTCTTTAGGGAACGGGGGTTCCCCTCTCCCATCATAGTTGAGGCCCTCACTCGTGTCTCCTCGGTACCCCGCAGCTCCGCTCTTGCTCCCCCTCCCCGTAGTCGCAACAGAAACAGAGTCCCCATAGTTCTTACCTTCCCCCCCACAAGCCGTCGCGTACAACACATAATCCTCTGATATTTCTCCTACCTCCAACGGGATCCCACCACGAGCCACATTTTCCCATCTCCACCCCTTTTCGCATTCCATGGAGACCGTTCCCTCTGCAACTCCCTGGTTAACTCAGCCCTTCCCACCCAAACCACCCCCTCCCCAGGTAACTTCCCCTGCAACCGCAGAAGATGCAACACCTGTCGCTATTCCTCCTCCCTCAACTCTGTCCAGGGACCCTGAAAGTCCTTTCAGGTTAGGCAGAAGTTCACTTGCACCTCCTCCAACCTCATTGACTGTATCCGTTGTATCTCTATACCGCCCACTCCCCTGACATCAGTCTGAAGAACGGTCTCTACCAGAAACTTCACCCATTCCTTCTCTCCAGAGATGCTGTCTGTCCCACTGAGTTACTCCAGCTTTTTGTGTCTATCTTTGGGTGAAATGAGTATTTGGATGTAATGTAAAATGAGGGACTGCATGTCTAACTCTTGACTTCAATCTAAAGGAAAATTATGCTAGGTTCAAAAGCTGGATGCTATATCCTTATTTCACACTAATACTGAATACCAATTCACTCTCTGTCGCTATTTATCTTGTATGCTTTTATCATCTTTTTAAAGTTACTCTTCTCAGTTTTAATTACTGCCCTTCAGTCCTGCAAAAATGGGGCCACATTGCTCTTAATTTTGTGCCATCAACTTGGCTCTGGTTTGTTGTGATGTTTTTACATTTTATATACAGGTATTACAGCAGCAGAGACCTGGGTTCAATCCTGACCTCGGGTGCTGTCTGATGAGTTTACATATTCTCAATATGAACATATCCAATCCAATCCAACTTTATTTGTTAAGCACTTTAAGACAACCAATGTTGAACAAAGTGCTGTACAGTGGAATAAACAAGACATCATAAACAGACAACATAACAGAACATAACATAACAGCTCACATAAAGCGCAAAAAAAACAACAATAAATTAAAAGACATAAAACATGAGTAAAAATAATAACCACGCAATAAAGCAATCAAAAAATAAAATTAAATCAAAATAAAAACCTCTTACATATCAAAACACGGAGAAAAAAAGTGAATAAAAAACAGAAGATAACCATATAAGCAATAACAATTACAGCACGGAAAAGAAATCTAAAGTCCGTGCCGAACAATTTTAAATCCCCTTAGTCCACATCTGCCTGTGTATACCAACCCTCCACGGAGAAGATGCCTATCCAATTTATTTTTAAATTATACCAATGAACCTGCCTCCACCACTTCCACTGGAAGCTCATTCCACACCGCTACCATTCTGAGTAAAGAAGTTCCCCCTCATGTTACCCCTAAACTCTGTCCCTTAATTCTGAAGTCATGTCCTCTTGTTTGAATCTTCCCTACTCTCAGTGGGAAAAGCTTATCCACGTCGACTCTGTCTATCCCTCTCATCATGGTAAAGACCTCTATCAAGTCGCCCCTTAACCTTCTGCGATGGGTTTCCTCTGGGTGCTCTGGTTTCCTCCCACCTCACAAAGACTTGTGGGTTAGTGTAAAATGTCCTATGCTGTGTGGGGAGTGGATGAGAAAGGGGGGTAGCATGGAACTAATGTGGACGGGTGATGAATGGTCGGCATAGACTGTGGGCCCAGGTGCCGATTTCAATCAATCAAAACTTCCGGCTGGAATGGGAGAATCCCAAAACTATGATGCTGGAAGGGGAAAAAGCTGAGGGAAATTGGTTTTGTTGTGGCTTAATTCTGAGGTACAGCATAGGAACGGGCCCTTCAGCCCACCATGTCTGCACTGACCAGTGACCCCATATACTAGCACTATTCTACATACTAGGGACAATTTTTAACCAAAGCCAATTAACCTACAAATTCATCGGCAGTTTGACATAAATAGGCGGCAGGCGGCGCGACTGACATTGCAGCGGCCTCTGCAGTCAGTCTGTCTTTTTTTAATTTTTTTGTCCGTTGAGTGTATAGTTTGTAGAGGTTTATATATTGTTTTTAACTGTGTATACGTGGGTGTGGGGGAATCTTTTAGATGTCTTCCCTGTACGGGGGACCCAAACTTTTTCCCTGATGGGTCTCCGTTGTTGTTGGAGCCTAGCACCGTGGGACGGCCTCCAGCCAGGACGACCTGGGGGCTCCAGTCGCGGAGCCTGCGGATTCGCCAATGTGGAGCTGGCCAACTTTGGAGCGTGGAGAGCTGTGGTGACGCACGGCTGTGACCCGACTCCGGAGCTTCGGAGGCTCCAGCCGTTGACCCGGTGGATGGGACATCGGGAGCTCTGGGGTCCCTGGTGGGAGACCGCTTTTTGGAGCTCCTGCAACGGTAACTTCACCCGACGAGTTGCGGGGCTGTGGGCGACCCAGAGCGGTGCCTTACATCGCCCGGCGCAGCCTTAAACGGCCACGGGACTTGCCATCGCCCGCCGGGGGCTCCAACATCAAGTCCTGGAGCGGGGCCTTGCATCACCTGGTGCGGGACTTGCCATCGCCCGCCGGGGACTCCAACATCAAGACCCAGAGCGGGGCTTTACATCACCCGGCGCGGCCTCAAACAGGCCGCGGGACTTGATGTCGCCCGCTGGGGGCTCCAACATTTGGAGAAGAATAAGGAACAGGAGAGAGACAATAATTTGCCTTCCATCACAGCGAGGAGGTGTTTGGAGATTCATTGTGATGGATGTTTATGTAAATTGTGTTCTTGGGTTTTTTTTTCTTCTTTGTATGACTGCAGAAACGTAATCTCATTTGAATTTTGGTTGAAAGTACATAATAAAATATCTTGTATCTTGCATCAAGCCAAGTAATTACTGTCCTGGCAGACCCACTTGTTCACGCCCCACCAAATTAATTTCCACATACCTCGACTCCATCCTATCCCCCTGGTCCAATTCCTTCCACCTATGTCCAAGATGCCTCACATGCTCTTCGTCTCCTCCATGACTTCCGTTTTCCCCGCCCCCACTCCCTCATCATTACTATGGATGTCCAGTCACTCAACACCTCCATCCCCCACAAGGAGGGTCGTAAAGCCCTCCGTTTCTTCCTCGACCACAGAACTAGCCAATTTCTCTCCACCAATGCTCTCCTCCACCAGGCAGAGCTGGTCCTTACCCTCAACAAATCCTCCTTTGACTCCTCCCACATCCTCCAGATCCAAGGCGTAGCTATGGGCACTCGCATGGGCCCTAGCTATGCATGCCTCTTTGTAGGGTACGTCTAACAATCACTGTTCCAGGTGTACACTGGCCCTATCCCCGAACTCTACCTCCGCTACATTGATGACTGCATTGGTTCTACCTCCTGCGCCCATGCAGAACTCATTGACTTCATCAACTTCACCACGAATTTCCATCCTGCAATCAAATTCACTTGGACCATCTCTGACATCTAGGGTCCCCTCGATATCCCATAGCTCCGCTCTTACTCCCACTCCTTCCATTCGTAACAAGGACAGAGTCCCCCTTGTCTTCACCTTCCTCACCATCTGCTGTCGTATACAGCATATAATGCTCCAACATTTTCCCCACTTCCAACAGGATCCCACTACTGGCCATTCTTCCCATCGCCACCCCTTTCTGCAGAGACCGTTCCCTCCGTAACTCCCAGGTCAAATCGTCCCTTCACACCCAAACCACCCCCTCCCCAGGTACTTTCCCCTGCAACAGCAGGAGATGCAACACCTGTCCCTTTACCTCTACCCTCGACTTCATCCAAGGACTTAAACAGACTTTCCAGGTGAGGCAGAAGTTCACTTGCACCTCCTCCAACCTCATCTACTGTATCCGCTGTCCCAGGTGTCAACTTCTCTACATCAGCGAGACCAAGCGCAGGCTCGGCGATCATTTCACTGAACACCTCCGCTCAGTCTGTCTTAACCTATTTGATCTCCCGGTGGCTCAGCACTTCAACTCCTCCTCCCATTCCCAATCTGACCTTTCTGTTCTGGACCTCCTCCATTTTCAGAGTGAGGCCCAGCGCAAATTGGAAGAACAGCACCTAATATTTCGCTTGGGCGGTTTACACCCCAGCGGTATGAACATTGACTTCTCTAACTTCAGATAGCCCTTGCTTTCTCTCTCTTTCCCCATCCCCATCCCTTTCCTCCCACTAGTCTTACTGTTCCCGTCTATATTCTATCTTTGACCCGCCCCCTCCCTTGACATCAGTCTGACAAAGGGTCTCGACCCGAAACGTCGCCCATTCCTTCTCTCCTTAGATGCTCAGCTGAGTTACTCCAGTGTTTTGTGTCTACCAAGTAATTCACATGCAGCTGTTTATATCCCTACTCCAGTTCTTGTTTAAGGGTTCTCCCCATTTAGAGATTGCAGCTATGAAGATAAACCCCAACCTGAAATGTCATCTGTCCATTCCCTCCACAGGTGCTGCTTGACCAGCTGAGTTCCTCCAGCAGTTTATGTTTTGCTCTTTTTCCCAGCACCTGCAGTTTCTAGTGTCACTGAGATTTATAGTAGCTCTATCCCTAGTTGCTTTGTATTTAAATGCTCTAGGATACCATGAAAGAATGATTTGTAAACCACATACACAAGCAGTGGTGATTTTTGTCCGGATACGATACAAATAAATAAAATGAGAAACCACAGAGGAAATACCAGGCGTTGTTTGTGGCACAAACATGATCCTACCACTGGTACATAATTAATCATAATAGCGCTTCATTAATAAACGGTGTACACAGTGGCAAGGAAGTCAATAGGACACTAACCTTTATTATTAGTTGATGGTACTATATCCATAATAGTCACATAACCGGTTAATGAAAGACTAAAAAAAAGTGTGATTTAAAAGTAATTTAAGTTCGTCCTATCTATTCATTGGAATCATCTATCATATAGTTTTTGCACTGAGCAAAAAGGACTAGTAGGGGAAAATCTGTCGGTAAAATTGAGCCATGCATCATAGCATCCTGATTCAGCCGCAGCAGTCACAGATCACCAAGTGGAAGAATGGATACCCATTAAACCTCTGCCCTACGTGACCAGAATCACACCACCAGCTTCTCCCGCCCAAATTGAGGGAAATGTGTTGAATTACACTGTTTTCAGCCTCTAACGGTGACGGAAGGGGACCAAGCTGAGCAATGCTGTCGTTGTCTATAATTTTGAAATCGATTCCGCCCCCAGACACTGAGAGTAATGGCTGCTGTGAGTGCTCCAGGACATGGCCCAGCTGGACACTGTAGGGAATAGTCAAACGGGTTTTTATATCGATTTATGAGGAGCATGTTGTAACTCGGAGGTGACCTCAAAGCCTTCACCTGTTTCTACTGTACATGCTGTAAGACGTCTGTGATGTGCTCAGCTGCGAGCTGGATACATGGCTGAAGAAAAGGCAGTCAATTGAAAGCTTCAGGCAAAGGTTGTGCAAGGTAATCTGACCACTGTACACACGAGTACAAGATTTGTGGTCTGTAAGGTCAGGAAACATGGCTTTAATTGAAAAGAGCATGTGTATGAAACAAGTAACATTACTAGGAATAACTTATTCATATGATTCATATGAAAACTATTATCAGCATGTTTCTTTCATCTCATAAGAAAGCCATTATTGGTGCCATGTTTTGTTAAAGCAGCTATCCTGTATTTTGTTTTGTTTTTTAAGTAGCAGAATCCATGGCATTTAAAGGGAAAACATTTTATCCGTTCAAGGCTAGGAATTGAAAATCAAAGTATTGCCCTCGGGCAGTAAATACACTCCCAGCATCTCCCTACATTTTATTTTCTAATTTGTAGAAGCAATTATGCTGCAATTTGTGATTTACAATTACATTATCACAAAGTACACCCTCATCCACATCAACCGTTGCAAGAAAAATTTCACCTAATCTTGCTGAGAATAACCCTTGAAACTAAGATTTTTTTTTGCAGCATTCAGTGAATTAAGAAAGACAATTGTGAAAGAAGTTTGTGCAGCGTCCAGTGAATTAAGAAAGACAATTGTGAAAGAAGTTTGTGATTTACAATTACATTATCACAAAGTACACCCTCATCCATATCAACCGCCAATAGCAGGTGGGACTAAGGGGAAAAAAAATTTGTTCGGCACGGACTTGTAGGGCCGAGATGGCCTGTTTCCGTGCTGTAATTGTTATTTGGTTATATATGGTTATAAGTTACAGTACAGAATGTACAGGAAAAAATCCTAACTCTAGGATGAAAAATGGTGCAGCTGGCAGAAATGCTGCCTCAGCACCAGAAACCCGGGTCTGATCCTGACATCAGATGTTGTCTGTGTGCAGTTTGTATGTTCTCCTCGTGACCACATAGGTTTCCTCTGGAAGCTCCGGTTTCCTCCCACATCCCAAAGGCGTATGGGTTTGTAAATTAATTGGCCTCTGTAAATTGCCCCTAGTGTGTAGGGACTGGCTGCGAAAGTAGGATAACATAGAACTAGCGTTAAAGAGTGATTAATGGTTTAGATTTATTATTGACACAGATAACAAGGTACAGTAAAAAGCTATCCAAACAGATCAGATATACCATACATACATACAATCAAGTGCAACTCAAACAATAGATAGAGCAAAGAGGAAGATATAGAGTGCAGACTATAGAAACATAGACATAGAAACATAGAAATTAGGTGCAGGAGTAGGCCATTCGGCCCTTCGAGCCTGCACCGCCATTCAATATGATCATCCAACTCAGTATCCCGTACCTGCCTTCTCTCCATACCCTCTGATCCCCTTAGCCACAAGGGCCACATCTAACTCCCTCTTAAATATAGCCAATGAACTGGCCTCGACTACCCTCTGTGGCAGAGAAATCCAGAGATTCACCACTCCCTGTGTGAAAAAGGTTCTTCTCATCTCGGTTTTAAAGGATTGCCCCCTTATCCTTAAGTTGTGACCCCTTGTCCTGGACTTCCCCAACATCGGGAACAATCTTCCTGCATCTAGCCTGTCCACCCCTTAAGAATTTTGTAAGTTTCTATAAGATCCCCTCTCAATCTCCTAAATTCTAGAGAGTATAAACCAAGTCTATCCAGTCTTTCTTCATAAGACAGTCCTGACATCCCAGGAATCAGTCTGGTGAACCTTCTCTGCACCCCCTCTATGGCAATAATGCCCTTCCTCCGATTTGGAGACCAAAACTGTACGCAATACTCTAGGTGTGGTCTCACCAAGACCCTGTACAACTGCAGTAGAACCTCCCTGCTCCTACACTCGAATCCTTTTGCTATGACAATAGTTCAGGATGTGTAGGAAAGAACTGCTGATGCTGGTTTAAACCGAATATGGACACAAAATGTTGGAGTAACTCAGCTAACTCAGTAACTAGATAGTCTGTGGCTCGACCCAAAACATCACCCATACCTTCTCTCCAGAGATGATGCCTGTCCCGCTGAGTTTGTGTCTATCTGCAGAATATAATTCACAGCATTGTAGCACATCATTTCCATAGAACAAAGTCCCAATGCCTACATTGGGGTAGAAGTGATTCAGTGAGTACCTTAGCTTAAGGAAGGACCATTCAGAAGCCTGAAAAAGGGGGGAGAATCTGTTCATGAGTCTGGTGTTGTGTGCTTTCAAACTTCTGTAACCTCTGCCAGACAGGAGGAATGACTGGGGTGGGACAGTTTTCTGACTATTGCTGCTTTTCTGAGGGAGTGTGAATTGTAGAGGGAGTCAGTGATGGCAAGTCTGGTCTGTGTGATAGACTGGGTTACATCTACAACTCTGCTGTAACGGGTATAGCTTGGACCCAATAGCAGCACAGAATCAGGCAGGTATAATTGGTAATGAACTTTATTACGATACTGTAACACAGAGTAGTAACACAGGAATGGGTACACCGTACTCACACAGAGGCTCAGGATTGAGCGAGGGTTCCGAAGAGGGGCAGGCAGGAGACGTAGTCGGGGTAGCGGAAGGTCCGGTAACCAGGAGATCCAACACATGATGCAAACAAACCAGCAAGGGACAGACGAAAGGAGAGTCGAAGCCAGGCAGGAAGTCGAGGAGCCGTTGTAGGGATACACCAAACAGCCCAGGAGAGAGGCAGACAGAAACCAGGAGGTACGGGATGAAGGCCGTGGTCGGGGACAGAAGGCTGAGGTGATATCCAGGAAGACGACAGGACGGAATGGTCAGGGGCAGGCAGGTTTGAATCCGTGTAGGCAGTTGGAAAATCGCTGGAGAGTCTTGCATGAATGCTGAGAACAATCTGGCACTGTGTGAATGGTGAGGCGAGTCTATATACCGGGTTAATAGGTGATCAGAGGCAACTGAGTGCAACAGGTGAGGAGAGTTGGGCTGATGAGAGGGGAGTGGCAGGCAGGCAGGTGAGGAGAAGGAGGGACCGGTGGAAAAGTACTGGGAGGTAAAGTGGATGAGAATGAGGAGAGGGCAGACTGTGACATCCGCAATTTCTTATGGTTTTGGGCAGAGCTATTCCCAAACTGTGATGCGACGTGACAGTATGCTTTCTCTCTTTTTCTATCTGTGGAAGTTTGCAAGAGTCACCAGATACATGCTGAATTTCCACAGCCTCCTCAGGAAGTAGAGGTGTCAGTGTGCCACCTTGGCTGCTGCATCAATGTGGTTGGTCCACGACAGATTGTTGGTAATATTAACGCCAAGGAAGTTGAAACTCTCAACCATTTTTACATCTGTACCACTGATGCTAATTGGGGCATGTCCTCTTCCAATTATCTCGAGGTCAATAACTCGCTCCTTTGTCTTGCTAACATTGAGGGAGTGGTCATTACAATGACATGTCATTAAGTTCTCGATCTCCTTCCTGTAGTCCATCTCGTCATTGTTCGTGATTCAGCCCACCACAGTGGCGTTGTTTGCAAAGCTATAGATTGAATTACAGTTTAATTTGTCTGTGCATTCACGAGTGTATAAGCTGTATAATAGGAGACTGAGAACCAATGTTACGGGGCATCGGTGATGGGAATTATTGGTGGAGGGCTGGTTGAATTATTGGTTGAGGGTCCAGTGGCAGAGGGGAGAGCCGATTCTTGGGTCTAAGAGTTTAGAGATGCATTCTGCGATTATGGTGAAAAGGCAAAACTATATTTGATAAATAGGAGTCTAATTTTTGAGTCCTTGTCAAGAGTCAAGAGTCAAGAGTCAATTTAATTGTCATTTGGACCCCTTGAGGTCCAAACGAAATGCCGTTTCTGCAACCATACATTACAACAAATAGACCCCAGACACAACATGATTTACATTTTACATAAACATCCATCACATTGCTGTGATGGAAGGCCAAAAAAAACTTATCTCCCCCCTGCACTCTCCCCCCCCCCCCCCCCGATGACAGTCAAAGTCAAAGCCCCCGGCTGGCGATGGCGATTGTCCCGCGGCCATTAAAGCCACGCCGGGTGGTGTAAGGTCGCACACCGGGTCTTGATGTTGGAGCCCCGGCGTGCGCTCGCAGAGTCCCGCGGCCATTCCAAGCCGCGCAGGGCAGTGATGTCAGGCCCCGCTCCAGGAGCTCTTCAACCCCGCAACTCGGGCGGGAGAAGTCGCCATTGCAGGAGCCCTGAAAAGCGATCTCCCTCCAGGGACCCGCGGGCTCCCGGCGCCGCCGTCCGCAGACCCGCAGCTGCAGCCTCCGCATCAGCAGCAGCAGCAGCAGCAGCACTCCACCACCGCTCCACCCGCTCTGGACTCGGCCAGCTCCGCGACGGTGAGGTGAGTCGGCACCAGAGTCCCCGGCTTCTTCTGTTGGAGGCCGCTCCTCATTGCAGCCCCAACGACAATGGAGACCCGACAAGAAAAGGTCGGGTCTCCAGTGCAGGGAGAGATTTAAAAGTTACCCCCTCCCTCCCACCCCCCCCACACACACACCCCACAAAAAAAATAACAAAAACTACATAGAAACATGGACAAAAAATAATAAAAACGCGGACGGGCTGCAGAGGCCGCTGCTGACGTGAGTCGCGCCGCCTACCGCTGGCTACGTGTTCCAGAAATGAGTTTTGGGCCGGCGTGATGGCATCTGCTGTATACCTATTACGACGCTAAGCAAACTGTACGGGATCAAGGGTGGCTGGGCGACTGGATTTAAAGTGTGCCATCACTTTTCTCTCCGAGCATTTCATGATGGTGTAGTCAGCATGGACTCAGTGGCCCAAATGGTCGGTTTCCATGCTTGTATATCTAAACTACCAGTTTTACCTCTCAACTAACTATACATTCTGTTATTTAGCCATGCACATAAAGTTTACAAAGTACAGTCAGAACAATGACGTTAAAATAGAGCTAGATGCCTGATGTTATCCACTGGGATGTAGTTCCACTGCACCTTTGGCTACATTTGGCTTTGCCTCCAATGTGCAATGCCAAAAATAATGTTTTACTATTATAAGGAGAAATCAAGATTGGTGCATGATTTTAATATGCAGAATAATAAAGTACATGATGAAATGCTATTCTTTTTGCCCTAGATTTTTATGTCTGGGTTATTTATTTTTATCATGACATATCATTGATTGTATGACTGATTGGTCACCTTTTAAATCAGTCGGTGCACAATAGAATTCAGCACAATGGAACAAGAGAGGAGTGTACCGGCAATGTTATTAAACTAATGATCATGAGACCTGGATTGCTAATCCAGGGAATATCTCATTGCTTTGACCATTTACGGACATAAAGTAAAAACAACCACGCTGGCTTGTTAGTGAGGCAAGCTTTTTCATTCATTTCCATTGGTGAAGAAAACATCTGGCCAGACTAGGCCTCGTCCAAGGGTAATTCCCTCAACAATGACTCATAAGGACCCCATAAACAAGTCATTCAGTTATATCTAGCCTCCTGTCTGCAATTCATGAAGAAAGGTCATGAGAAAGATTGCCGGCACTCTCTCAGGGAAATTAAAGATGGGCAATAAATAACCAGTGGAGTCCGCTTTCCAATCAAACAGGTCAACCATTCAGCTTTCAGTTTGCAGATTAGAATAAATCATCATCCACAGCAAAATTAAATGAGGAAACAAACTATCGATTGGGTTGATGTGTAGATCAGAGGAACTACATGGACTGGTCTAATGCAATAAAAAGTAACTGCAGATCCACACTCAACGGGTCAGGCAGCATCTCAGGAGACCACGGATAGGCGATGTTTCCGGTTGGGACCCTCCTTCGGACAGTGTAGGATCAGTCCGAAAAAGGGTCGCAACCTGAAACATCATCTATCCAATTTCTCCAGAGATGCTGCCTGACCCTTTACTCTTTATCCAGAACTGCCACCGCGACGTCAACCGCCTCAACTTCTCCACTCCCTTGTCTCACTCTAATCTTTCCCCCTCTGAACGCACTGCCATTGATTCACTCCGCAAAAACCCAGATTGGGTCATCAAACCAGCCGACAAGGGAGGTGCCGTGGTAGTCTGGCGCGTCGATCTCTACAAAGCTGAGGCCACGCGCCAACTCTCGGACACCTCCTCCTACTTACCCTTGGACCATGACCCCACTGACGAGCACCAGGCCACCATTTCTAGCACCATCACCGACTTCATCAATTCCCACGCCCTGCCCGACCGAGCTTCCAACCTCATCGTTCCCCAGCCCCGCACGGCCCGTTTTTACCTTCTCCCCAAAATCCACAAACCCGGCTCTCCCGGCAGACCCATTGTCTCTGCGTGTTCGTGCCCCACCGAACTCATCTCCACATACCTTGACTCCATCCTATCCCCCTTGGTCAAATCCCTTCCTACCTATGTTCAAGACACCTCAGACACTCTCCGCCGCCTCCACGCATTCCACTCTCTAGGCCCTCACCCCCTCATCTTCACCATGGATGTCAAATCACTATACACCTCCATCCCCCACCAGGATGGCCTCAAAGCCCTCCGGTTCTTCCTCGACCAGAGGAGCAACCTATACCCAGCCACTGACACTCTCCTCCGCTTAGCGGAGTTGATCCTCACCCTCAACAACTTTACGTTTGACTCCTCCCATTTCCTCCAAACACAAGGCGTAGCTATGGGCACACGCATGGGCCCCAGCTATGCCTGCCTATTTGTAGGTTATGTCGAGCAATCCTTGTTCAATACATACCAGGGCCCCATCCCCAACCTCTACCTCCGTTACATTGACGACTGCTTTGGTGCCACCTCCTGCACCCACACACAACTGACTGACTTCATGCACTTTACCACCAACTTCCACCCGGCACTCCAATACACCTGGACCATTTCCGACACTTCCCTGCCATTCCATGACCTCACTATCTCCATCGCAGGGGACAGACTCCTGACCGACATACATTACAAACCCACTGACTCACATGGCTATCTGGACTACACGTCTTCCCACCCTGCCCCCTGTAAAGACTCCATCCCCTACTCCCAATTCCTCCGCCTACACCGCATCTGTTCCCAGGATGAGACATTCCATTCCAGGGCATCAGAAATGTCCTCGTTCTTCAGGGAACGGGGATTCCCCTCCGCCACCATAGATGAAGCTCACAACAGGGCCTCATCCATACCCCGTAACACTGCTCTCTCTCCCCATCCCCGCACTCGCAACAAGGGCAGAGTCCCTCTGGTCCTCACCTTTCACCCCACCAGCCAGCAAATACAACACATAATCCTCCGCCATTTCCGCCACCTCCAACGTGACCCCACCACTCGCCACATCTTCCCATCTCCCCCCATGCCTGCCTTCCGCAAAGACCGCTCCCTCCGCAACTCCCTTGTCAATTCTTCCCTTCCCTCCCGCACCACCCCCTCCCCAGGTACTTTCCGTTGCAACCGCAAGAAATGCAACACCTGTCCCTTCACCTCCCCCCTCGACTCCATTCAAGGACCCAAGCAATCGTTCCAGGTGCGACAAAGGTTCACCTGCATCTCCTCCAACCTCATCTACTGCATCCGCTGCTCTACGTGTCAGCTGATTTGCATCAGGGAGACTAAGCGTAGGTTGGGCGATCGTTTCGCCGAACACCTCCGCTCAATCCGCAATAACCAACCTGACCTCCCGGTGGCTCAGCACTTCAACTCCCCCTCCCATTCCCAATCCGACCGCTCTGTCCTGGGTCTCCTCCATTGCCAGAGTGAGCAACAGTGGAAATTGGAGGAACAGCACCTCATATTCTGCCTGGGGACCTTGCGTACGGATGGCATTAACATTGAATTCTCCCAATTTTGCTAGCCCTTGCTGTCTCCTCCCCTTCCTTAACCCTCGAGCTGTCTCCTCCCACCCTCCTATCAGCCCGCCCTCGGGCTCCTCCTCCTCCCCTTTTCCTTCCTTCTCGCCCCCCCCATCCCCCATCAGTCTGAAGAAGGGTTTCGGCCCGAAACGTTGCCTATTTCCTTCGCTCCATAGATGCTGCTGCACCCGCTGAGTTTCTCCAGCAATTTTGTGTACTTTCGATTTTCCAGCATCTGCAGTCCCTTCTTGAACAACATGCTGCCTGACCCGTTGAGTTACTCCAGCATTTTATGTCAATCTATGGACTGTTCTAAGTTGTGCAACAATACTTTTGCAGTTAATTACGTAATAACCAAATTTGACGTTTCACAATTTAAACCATAAGAGCTCTTCTAACAATGTAATAACAACTGTATCAACAGGTTAATTCCCATCTGGGCATTTTTTTAAATTATCAACTGTACTGACAGGTTATTTAGCATCTGAGCATTTTTCCTTTCCTACATGGAATGGAATCTGATTAGGACTTTATGATGAAATAGCAGTTTGTTTTTTTTTGATTTTTTTAAAAATATATTTTTTATTAGAAGCAGTGTACAGTAGTATAAAGCGTGGCATAGCACATAATACATTTCGTGTACAACTTCTATTTTTAATTTAACAAAAGAAAGACAATACAAGAAAAAGAAAGCGAGAAACAGAAAGAGTGAAAGAAGCTGTGATGTGTAAAGCCCTGGAGTGCCTGGGTTAACAAGTGATATTGTAGCAAAATAAAGATAGATAAAAAGATGAAATACAGTGTGAACAGATAAAACAAAAGTAACTTCCACCAGTGGAATAAAATAAAACAAGCAAATTAGCGTAGGGACAAACAGTTTAGTTTAAAAGTTTTGCTGTGACTAGAGTGTGGGAAGCAGGTGTTTTGATATATGTGGTACTGTCATGAGTTCTGGGAAAAGGGGGCTTTTCCATTAGGGGTGGGCTTCGTTAGACCATACTGACCTGTGCCCTGTCATGTTAAATAAATGGACCGGTTGAGAGTACTATGGTGGTGTGGGGTAAGAGCATAATGCCCCTGTCCCACTTAGGAAACCTGAGCGGAAACCTCTGGAGACTTTGCGCCCCACCCAAGGTTTCCGTGCGGTTCCCGGAGGTTCCCGGAGGTTTTTGTCAGTCTCCCTAATGCTCGAAAGTGGTTTACGCTTCTTCTATGTTCCGGCAATTATTTCAAAAAATTCAAAACCGGCCGCGACTAAAAATAGGTTGCCGTTTTAAAAATCGGTAATTTTTTAGTCGAAGCCGGCTGCGATGGTAGTTGAAGGTGGTTACCGGAGGTTGCAGGTAGTGGAAGGTAAGACCTCCCTGGTGGAATAAAACTGGGTGAAAATAAGGTTAATATTAACATAAGCATGTGAACGCTGCAACTATGTTTGAGCACGCCCAGGAGTGACAGAGGTCACATGCTTATGTTAATATTAACCTTTTTTTCACCCAGTTTTATTCCACCAGGGAGGTCTGACCTTCCACTACCTGCAACCTCCGGCAACCACCTTCAACTAGCATCGCAACCGGCTTAGACTAAAAAATTACCGATTTTTAAAATGGCAACCTATTTTTAGTCGCGGCCGGTTTTTAATTTTTTTAAATATTCGCCGGAACATAGAAGAAGCGGAAACCACTTTCGACCATTAGGGAGACTGACAAAAACCTCTGAGAACCTCCGGGAACCTCCGGGAACCGCACGGAAACCTTGGGTGGGGCGCAAAGTCTCCAGAGGTTTCTGTTTGGGTTTCCTAAGTGGGACAGCGGCAGAAGACATTGGAGCAGAATTAGGCCATTCAGCCCATTGAGTCCATTCTGCCATTCAATCGTGGCTGATCTATTTGTCCCTCTCAACTCCATTCTGTTTTCTCCCTGTGACCTTTGATTCCGTTCCTAAGCAAGAGCATATCAATCTCTGCCTAAAAAATACCCGATGTTTAGAAAAATTCATAAAATTGAGATTTCCACACGGGGAAAAGAAATGGCTAGGCTGTAGAATGTGGATATATTTTGGATAAAAAGTATTACTTGAGATATCATAACACTTATTACTAAGTGTATTTGACAAAAAGAATATAATGATAGTGAAAGCTATAGTCATTATGCAAGAAGACCTGCAAAATAAAATGTGAATCAGTAGCTTGAAACACAGTAAGCTCATGTGAGCAAAGAGATCCATGTTGATAGGTACATATTTCAAGCAGGTTGCCTTTTCAAAGACAATATGTAAAGAAGGTTAAATGCTTAATGGGATGGGAAAATATATGAGATAAGTAAAGGTTCTTCCTGCTTGTGAAACTAAGAATAAATGATGTACTGGGATAAAGAGAAAATTCTTCATTTCAAAGAGCAATGATTGCTAAGTCATTGAATATATTCAAGATGGAAATTGATGAATGCCTCAATACTTGAAGCGTTAAGGAATTTACACTGAGTTAGAAGGTTGGCTATCATTTGAAATGGGTAAATTTGATGTTGACCTTCCCTGCACCTTTTTTAATTTGTTCTAGTGTTCTTATGTACTCAACAGGCATAACACATGACATTAAAGAACCTCAAGTGGTCTAGAATATTAAACATGATTTTTTTCATGTTATGGGTTAATCAGGAAGCAGTAAGTTAACTCAATATTAAATCAAACAATTATGCCAGGAGGCTATTAGACCTGTTGAATCTGTGCTGGCTCTATGCAAGAGGAATTCAAGTAGTCTTGGAAACATAGAAAAATAGGTGCAGGAGTAGGCCATTCGGCCCTTCGAGCCTGCACTGCCATTCAATATGAACATGGCTGATCATCCAACTCAGTATCCTGTACCTGCCTTCTCTCCATACTCCCTTTAGCCACAAGGGCCACATCTAACTCCCTCTTAAATATAGCCAATTAACTGGCCTCAACTACATTCTGTGGCAGAGAGTTCCAGAGATTCACCGCTCTCTGTGTGAAAAATGCTTTTCTCACCTCGGTCCCAAAGGAATTCTCCTTTATCCTTAAACTGTGACCCCTTGTCCTGGACTTCCCCAACATCGGGAACAATCTTCCTGCATCTAGCCTGTCCAACCCCTTAAGAATTTTGTAAATTTCTATAAGATCCCCCCTCAATCTCCTAAATTCTAGCGAGTACAAGCTGAGTCTATCCAGTCTTTCTTCATATGAAAGTCCTGCCATCCCAGGAATCAGTCTGGTGAACCTTCTCTGCACTCCCTCTATGGCAAGAATGTCTTTCCTCAGATTTGGAGACCAAAACTGTACGCAATACTCCAGGTGTGGTCTCACCAAGACCCTGTACAACTGCAGTAGAATCCTTTTGCAATGAATTAGTCTATTTTTTGCTTTTGCTAATCTTAGTACCTTGAGTCGAAACAAATTGCTGGAGAAGTAGCAGCTCTGGCAGCATTTTTGTCTTGGGTCAGGACCCTTCTTCAGACACCCTGCCCTCGCCCTGCAGCCTATAATGTTTTATCTTTTCAGGTGCTTATCTGACTCCTTTTTGACAACCTCCGCTGCCACTGCTATTCTGGCAGTGTATTTCAGACCCTCGCCTCTTGCTGCATTATCATGTTTCCACTCGTGTTACCTTTAGCTCATTTGCCAATCGCCTTCATTCCATCTTCCCTGGTCCTCATATAAGAATACATGTGCAATAAGCAGCAGTAGGACATCTGGAATTATGAGCCTGCTCCACAATAGAAAGGTCAAAAAACTGAGTGGCGTAGCCTCTAAGCAATTGGTAGATGGATTAGAGGGAAGATAGGTGCCATTTATTTTACCCAAGAAGTCATAAGGTCATAAGGGATAGGAGTAGAATTAGGCCATTTGGCCCATCATCTACTCCGCGATTCAATCATGAATATAGTCCAATCATAATCTATCTCTCCCTCTTAACCCCATTCTCATGTCTTCTCCCCATAACCTTTGACACACTTACTAATCAAGAATCTATCTATCTCTGTCTTAAAAATATCAACTGACGGGCTCCACAGCCTTCTGTTGCAAAGAATTCCACAGATTCATTACCCTGTGACTAAAGAAATGTCTCCTCATCTCCTTCCTAAAATAATTTTCTTTAAGTGCTGGGTGTCAGGAATTCACTACTTGAAAGAATGTTGGAATTAGAACCCTCATCGTATTTAAGCAGTACTTTGAAGACCTGTATCCTACGAATTAGCTGCCGAAAGGTAGGAGCAAGCTGATAGCTCCTTCTTGACAAGCACAGGCATAATGGGCCGGATGGTAACCTTATGTATCACAACAGTCCATTTGGTTCTATGATTAACTTGAACCATTGGAAGATGGATGATATCTTAATGTCTCAGGAGCAGACTTAGTTGCAACAAATAGAATATCAGGGTGTGTGAGCCACTGTTGTCTGTGGATGATAGTAATGCGGATTCTTATTTCTACACACAGGATATTATGCAATCAATCTAAAAATCAATCTAGTCATATTGCCACAGTCTGAAGAAGGGTTTCGGCCTGAAACGTCGCCTATTTCCTTCGCTCCATAGGTGCTGCTGCACCCGCTGAGTTTCTCCAGCAATTTTGTGTACCTTTAGTCATATTGCAGTTGTCTTAGATTTATGAGTGTGGGGCAGAGTTGTTGGTGTATAGCAGCCTTGATTGTTCTGAAGAAGGGTCCATTATAATGAATATTCAAATATAATCAAAACAAAAGACTTTTGGGCCTAATTGCAAGAGCTTTGGTATACAAGGATAATGATGGCTTGCTAGTACTTTGGTTGGACCTCACCAAGAATGTCGCTTTTGTTTCTAACCAAGTATGGACAAAACCTGACTTTAAAAAAAGTGCTTTAAACTACTGGGTAAATTGATTTCAAATATCAGACTGTAGGAAGGCTCGGGAGAGCAAATCCTGTGCCTGTTTCAGTTGAGTTCAGAGTTTATAATCTTAAAGGGTAAAAGATTTGGGACTGAATATAAGAAAACGTATTTTCTCAGGTTTACAATTTTACAAATCTCTCTGTGCTCACTATTCATGTTCACTTATTTGATGTATTTTAGGGCATTGATAATTTTTTTGACTTTAAGGAAATGAAGGGAAATGGGAATCGGGTGGGGAAAATGGGCTGGAGGTCAAAGATCAGTCTTGATATTAATGAATGACAGAGCAGACTTGTTGAGCTTCATGGCCTTTCCCTGCCCTACCCTTTTATGTTTTTGTGGCTTTGAGTTTTAACAGACATTAACTAGATCAAGCTGGGTATAAGTAGGGAGGCAGTTAAAATCCTAAGAGATAGTTCCACTGATCCCATTGAGTTATGTTTTATGTATCCAGTGCTGTATCAGCACTTAACCTACAAGTTCTGCGCAAAGCACGAGGCAGTACAATGGTCAGGGGAGGAATGGCTGGGGTGAGGGAAAAAGGCTGTTGCTTGGTGACAAAGCCAGCCAAGAGCAAGTTTTCAGACGATGAGAGATCAGGAAGCTGTTCAACATTTCCATTCTCGATATTCTTATCATCTTCGAAGAGTAATGCAATAATGTCTGGAATTATGCACCCAGCTGGCCTTGCAAAAGATCAGGAATCAGTCTGGTGAACCTTCTCTGCACTCCCTCTATGGCAATAATGTCCTTCCTCAGATTTGGAGACCAAAACTGTACGCAATACTCCAGGTGTGGTCTCACCAAGACCCTGTACAACTGCAGTAGAACCTCCCTGCTCCTATACTCAAATCGTTTTGCTATGAAAGCTAACATACCATTTGCTTTCTTCACTGCCTGCTGCACCTGCATGACTACTTTCAATGACTGGTGTACCATGACACCCAGGTCTCGCTGCATCTCCCCTTTTCCTAGTCGGCCACCATTGAGATAATAGTCTGCTTTCCTGTTTTTGCCACCAAAATGGATAACCTCACATTTATCCACATTATACTGCATCTGCCAAACATTTGCCCACTCACCCAGCCTATCTAAGTCACCTTGCAGTCTCCTAGCGTCCTCCTCACAGCTAACACTGCCCCCCAGCTGAGTGTCATCCGCAAACTTGGAGATATTGCCTTCAATTCCCTCATCCAGATCATTAATATATATTGTAAATAGCTGGGGTCCCAGCACTGAGCCTTGCGGTACCCCACTAGTCACTGCCTGCCAGTGAAAAGAACCCGTTGACTCCTACTCTTTGCTTCCTGTTTGCCAGCCAGTTCTCTATCCACATCAATACTGAACCCCCAATGCCATGTGCTTTAAGTTTGTATACTAATCTCTTATGTGGGACCTTGTCGAAAGCCTTCTGGAAGTCCAGATACACCACATCCACTGGTTCTCCCCTATCCACGCTGCTAGTTACATCCTCGAAAAATTCTATAAAATTCGTCAGACATGATTTACCTTTCGTAAATCCATGCTGACTTTGTCCAATGATTTCACCACTTTCCAAATGTGCTGCTATCCCATCTTTAATAACTGACTCTAGCAGTTTCCCCACTACCAATGTTAGACTAATTGGTCTGTAATTCCCCGTTTTCTCTCTCACTCCCTTCTTAAAAAGTGGGATTACGTTTGCTACCCGCCAATCCTCTGGAACTACACCAGAATCTAAAGAGTTTTGAAAGATTATTACTAATGCATCCACTATTTCTGGAGCTATCTTCCTTAAGTACTCTGGGATGCAGCCTATCTGGCCCTGGGGATTTATCAGCCTTTAATCCATTGTCTTATGAAGAAAGACTGGATAGACTTGGTTTATACTCTCTAGAATTTAGGAGATTGAGAGGGGATCTTATAGCAACTTACACAATTCTTAAGGTGTTGGACAGGCTAGATGCAGGAAGATTGCTCCCGATGTTGGGGAAGTCCAATGCAAGGGGTCACAACTTAAGGATAAGGGGGAAATCCTTTAAAACCGAGATGAGAAGAACTTTTTTTCACGCAGAGAGTGGTGAATCTCTGGAACTCTGCCGCAGAGGGTAGTTGAGGCCAGTTCATTGGCTATATTTAAGAGGGAGTTAGATGTGGCCCTTGTGGCTAAGGGGATCAGAGGGTATGGAGAGAAGGCAGGTACGGGATACTGATTGGATGATCAGCCATGATCATATTGAATGGCGGTGCAGGCTCGAAGGGCCAAATGGCCTACTCCTGCACCTAATTTCTATGTTTCTATGTTTCTATCAGTAAGGATATTAGTGCCACACCACGAGTTTGGATAATTCACGTGTCATTAGAGATTTTAACTTTTTTTTCACCTTCCCTCACAGTGAGGAATGTGGAGGGGTCATTGTGGTGGATGTTCATGTTAAAATGTATTTTGTGTGTTCCGTTGCTTTTTATTTGTATGACAGACTTGGCAAATGAAATTCCTCGTATGTTGCCAAACAAACTTGGCTAATAAAGTATTATTGTGATAGATTAGGATTGTAATTGTGATTATCTGCCAATACATTGAGGCTCTGAGGTGTACCTATGAAAGCTGCAGCAAAGGAAGTGTGTGAGTGTATAGGAGCAGGTGAATGATGAGCAAGGAGATAAGGTTTCAGCTATCAGAAGACATTACATAGGCTAGGTCATATTTCTCTGGAGTGAAGGAGGATGAAAAGTAACATGACGAGGTATATAAAATTATGAGATGCAAGGATATGGTGGATAGCAAATGTGTTTTCCCTTGGTATGAGTGTCAGAAACTAGACTGTTTAGTTTAATTTATTATTGTCACATGTACCAAGGTACAGTGAAGAGTTTTTGAATAGAAAAGACTACAGATGATTGCACTCAAGCCATCCACAGTGCACTGAAAAAGGATAAAGGTACAACATTTAGTGTAAGCTATGACATTGAAGTCCCATACACTCTGATTAAAGAAGGTACAAAGGTTCCATTGATGTAGATGGGTGATCAAGATTGAACTCTAGTTGATGAGGCCCATTCAGTGGCCTGATAAGAGCTGGGAAGAAAATCCCTGAATCTGGAGGTATGCGTTTTCCAACTTATGTACCTCTTGCTTGATAGTTCAGTGGAGAAGATGGAGTGACCGGAGTGAGACTTGTCCTTGATTATGCAAGCAGGCTTGCCAAGGCAGCGTGAACTGTAGGTGGAGTCAATGGAAGGGAGGTTGATTCTTGTGGTGTTCTGGGCTATGTCCACAATGCTCAGTAATTTCTTGTGCTCCTGGATGGAGCTGTTCCCAGGGGTTGCGATGTATCCTGAGAAAATGCTTTCTTCAGCGCATCTGGAGAAGTTGGTGGGGGTTGTTGGGGACATGGTGAACTTCCTAAGTCTCCTAAGAAAGTAGAGGCATTTGTGTGCTTTTTTAGCCATGGGGTGGGGGTGGGGGCAGAGAGACAGAGAGACAGAGACGCATAGAAACATAGAAAATAGGTGCAGGAGTAGGCCATTCGGAACCTTCGAGCCTGCACCGCCATTCAATATCATGGCTGATCATCCAACTCGGTATCCCATCACTGCCTTTTCTCCATACCCCCTGATCCCTTTAGCCACAAGGGCCACATCTAACTCCCTCTTAAATATAGCCAATGAGCTGGCCTCAACTACCTTCTGTGGCAGAGAATTCTAGATTCACCACTCTCTGTGTAAAAAATGATTTTCTCATCTCAGTCCTAAAAGACTTCCCCCTTATCCTTAAACTGTGACCCCTTGTCCTGGACTTCCCCAACATCGGGAACAATCTTCCTGCATCTAGCCTGTCCAACCCCTTAAGAATTTTGTAAGTTTCTATAAGATCCCCTCTCAATCTTCTAAATTCTAGCGAGTACAAGCCGAGTCTATCCAGTCTTTCTTCATATGAAAGTCCTGCTATCACAGGACACAGAGAGACTTAAAAGGGATCTTAGAGATGCTTTTCTTTACAGAAAGAATGGTTGGTAGCTGGAATGATGATGCGGTGGAGGCAATTTAAGAGGCTTCTGGGAAACTACTTGAATGGAAAGGGCATAGGGGATGTGGGATCAATACAACACCAGTGGGATTAGCATTAATAAACATTATAGATGCTGTGGGCCAAAGGGCCTGTTTCTATGCTGTCGATCTAATGCTCAATCAAACCATCGTTTAATAGTGAATGCTCACCATGAGTGGTGAGAGTCGGTGTATTAAGGAATGGTAGGGACCAATGGATTAGTTGGTACAATTGACAATGGAGGTAAATTCACTGATCCAGATCAGATATTTGAATGCTTTGAAATGCTTTTGTGCTTGATTTCTACATTAGCTTCCAAAATTACTTCCTTCATTGTATTCATAGTAGATATCTGTGGGATCGCCGTGATCATTCAAATGCAGGATGCCTCCCCTTTGTTTTGTACCCCTTTCACAAAATACTTCTGTGCAATATCTGAAAACCAGAGGGCCCAGACGCTTTGGAGTGCTATTCAATAGCATTTTCCAATTCAGTTTCAGGAGGAACATTGCACTTCTTCACCTGCCTTCAAGTGATTCAGATAGGCATCGAGGACTTTAAACAGTGCTGACTAGCTTGCAACAGTGTTAGCCTTTTGCATTTGTTTAATTTTTAGTTTGGAGATACAGCACGGAAACAGGCTCTTCAGCCCACCGAGTCCGCACCGATCAGTAATTGTACTTCCGGTGGCGCTGGTGCCAGCAGCCTCCACCTACAGCCCGGTATCTTTTTGTTTTTTTGTTTATTTAGTTATGTAAAAGTGTGTTTTTTTGTGTTTTTTTTGGTGTTTTTATGTGGGGGAAGAGGGCACGGTGCGGGGGATACCGTCCTTCAGCCGCTTCCTGGTGAGGACGCGACTATTATTCGAGTCGCGTCCTCCCCCCCCCCCCCAGCGGCCTACCTACCTGGATTGGCGCGGCCTTTCCTGCCGGGATCGACCGGAGCTCCAGCAGCGGCGGGACAGCGCTGGAACATCGCGGGGCTGGTGATGCCTTACCGGGGGTCGCCGTTTGGAGCCCGGAGTGCTGGACCTGCTGCACCAACATCACGGAGCTGCGGTTTGCAGAGCTCCCAACGCGGGCGGCGCTGACTAATCAACGCGGGGTCCTGTGACTCTGCCCGGCTCGACCTGCGGACTCGGGAGCTGCAGACTCCGGCAGCGGGAGGCGGCTGATCAGGAGGTCCGGGCCGCTGAGGGGGAGGATGCTCACCATCGGGGTTCGGCGTCGGCGTTCCACCAGCCCGGCGTGAGGGCCTGAACATCGGGCACGCGGGGCGGCGACTGGGGGTGCTTGGAAGGCCCCGTCCACGGATGAACACGGAGGGGAGGCTGGCTGGACTATGGTGCCGTCCTCACCTGGGTGCCATTTATGTTATGTTGTGTCGTGGACTTCTGTATTTGTGCTTTTTAAAAAAAATTTAATTCAATTTCAATTTTATTTTTAATATGTTTTATTATTTATGTATTATTTATTTTTATAATTTCTTTGTGATTTTTTTTAATGATACTGCCTGTAAGGAAAATTCATTTCGTTGTCTCAAATTGAGACAATGACAATAAATTGAATACAATACAATACAATACAATAAACCCCCCGCCCCCCTCCCCCCAACATTACCACTATCCTACACACACTAGGGACAACTTTACATTTACACATTTAAAGATAGCTTTTGGTGTGCTGGCCTTTATAAATCAGAGCATTGAGTATAGAAGCTGGGATGTAATGTTAAAATTGTACAAGGCATTGGTGAGGCCAATTCTGGAGTATGGTGTACAATTTTGGTCACCTAATTATAGGAAGGATGTCAACAAAATAGAGAGAGTACAGAGGAGATTTACTAGAATATTGCCTGGGTTTCAGCAACTGAGTTACACAGAAAGGTTGAACAGGTTAGGTCTTTATTCTTTGGAGCGCAGAAGGTTAAGGGGGGACTTTATTGAGGTCTTTAAAATGATGAGAGGGATAGTTGACGTGGATAAGCTTTTCCCGTTGAGAGTAGGGAAGATTCAAACGAGGACATGAGAATTAAGGGACAGAAGTTTAGGGGTAACATGAGAGGGAACTTCTTTACTCAGAGAGTGGTAGCTGTGTGGAATGAGCTTCCACTGGAAGTGGTGGAGGCCGGTTCGATTTTATCATTTAAAAATAAATTGGATAGATATATGGATGGGAAAGGAATGGAGGGTTATGGTCTGAGTGCAGGTAGATGGGACTAGGGGAAAATAAGTGTTCGGCACGGACCTGAAGGGCCGAGATGGCCTGTTTTCGTGCTGTAATTGTTATATGGTTATATGGTTATACACCAAGCCAATTAACCTACAAGCCTGCACGTCTTTGGAGTGTGGGAGGAAACTGAAGATCTCGGAGAAAATCCACACAGGTCACGGGAGAACATACAGACAAACACCCATAGTCAGGATTGAATCTGCGCTGGTGCTGTAAGGCAGTAGCTTTACCACTACACCACCGTGCCGCCCTTTGCAATGATATGCTTAGTTCACACTGAGCTCTTTGCAGCAATCATGTAAATGAGAAGGTTCAATTGCATTGGAATGTTACCTGCCATCTAGCTATATATACACACACATTGCCAATCCTATGCCTATTTTACAGATTGCCCTATAAAGCATCCTGTGAATTTATAGATATGGGAACTTGATCATTTGCTCTGTGCTTACAGTCAACGTGCAAATATTACTTGATAAATGTAAATAATCTAATCTACAATGGTCCAATGAAGGGAAATAGACTGGTAATACTATAATGCTGTATTATTACAATAGATAGCAACAATATGTTCAGAATTGTGACTCATTCTCGGACATTTATAAAATAATCCACCTAATTTTAATTTTGATAGAAGTCATTTGTTTGCAATCTGATTTCAAAACTATAAACTGAGAATTGCTTGGTCAAGGTGATCTTTCAGTAATTCTTGATTGAGATATTGTGCAGCCTGGTGGACAGTATTTGCTGGAATTTGATATAAGAGGTCAACGCTGTGCTGGGATATTGCTGCACTTCTGATGAACGGATGTTCCCATGATACTTTCAGAGTAATTGATGGCGTTGACTGTAAGATCCATACTGTCACCTTAGCGGAGTAAAGAGTGCTGAACTCAAAATTCATGAACGCTCACAAGCACATGACGGTGTTACTTTGAGACCCAGAAATTCTGATGACCTGTCCCACATCATAAAATAATAAGGTGCATTTTTATGACTGATTTCAGCTTGAGTCGAGTGGCAGTACAAGAAAAATCAACGCTCATAAATTATTATCCAATTCCTGCCAGTGTCTAACAATCTAAGTTGGCCACATTCAAAGAATAGCTCTGGTGGCATCTCATTAGCCCATACCGATAAGGATCCTGCCATATAACTAGAAATACAATGCAATATTCAGGTAAAAACAGATGGAATATTGCCTCATTGGAGCCTTGTTCATAGATTCACAGACTCAAAGAAAGATAGTTCATAAGACACAGAAGCAGAATTAGGTCATTCAGTCCATTGAGTCTGCTCTACCATTCGATCATGGCTAATCTATTGTTCCCCGTCAACTGCCTTCTCCTGCTATTGTCTTTGTAACCTTTGTTTGGGGTTATGGGGAGAAGGCAGGGG
This sequence comes from Leucoraja erinaceus, assembly GCF_028641065.1. Lineage (NCBI taxonomy): Eukaryota > Metazoa > Chordata > Chondrichthyes > Rajiformes > Rajidae > Leucoraja > Leucoraja erinaceus. The sequence continues at coordinate 96,475,846 of NC_073379.1, read as the reverse complement.
AATGGGGTTGGGAGGGAGAGGTAGATCAGGTGTGATTGAATGGTGGAGTAGACTTGGTGGGCCGAATGGCCTAATTCTGATCCTATCAGTTATGGCCTTTGTCACCCATGCTATTTTTAAGAACTCTGCTTTAAAAATATATAGATTGGAAACAGGCCCTTTGGTGCGTCAAGTCAGTGTCAACCACCAAGCACCCATTTTCACACTAATCCAACCCCAACTCATTTTATGCTGCCCACGTACTCTTCAAGACCACCTAAATTCTACCAGCCATATGGACACTAGAGACAATTTGTGGTGGTCAATTATGGGCCTGTCCCACTTAGGCGATTTTTCAGGCAAATACAGGCAACTAGTTTGTTGCCACATGGTCGCCGGTAGTCGCCTCCTCATTCGCGCAACAAGTCGTAGCGTTTTTCTGGTCACCGCTAAATTTTTCAACATATTGAAACATTTTCGTCGACAGTGGGTTTGACGCCAATGAGCGTCGCTTGACTTCTCCTGACGTAGGTGCTGTCGTAGGTTGTCGCCAGGATGATGTAGGTTGTGGCCGGTTTTTCATTGAACTTCTATGACTGATAATCGCTGGCAGTTGCCTAAAAAATTGCCAAGAGGGACAGGCCCATTAGCCTCCCTTTCAGCAAGTGTTTGGGATGTTTACAGAAACTACTGCATCTGAACAAACAATCATAAAAAAATGTTAACAATTAACCATTTAAAGAAGGGAAACTACTTTTTTTCCCCCATAGAAGCTGTATATAGCACCTCATTATTCAAAAAATAAATACATCAGTGTTGCTCTGCGTCCCTCCTAACCCAAATAAACCTTGCATTTGACATTGATCCTTCCAACAAAAGGTTTTTGCTTCACTGCAGAGGAAGGATTTCATTAACCTCTTTTGACTTCTTTAACTTTAGTTCTTTGCTTCTTTACATTTTCTTTATTTAACTACACTTGCCAAGTTGTTTTCGGAAGACCATCATCTGCAATTCTTTCTTAAACATCATACTTAGAATGATAGTTTTTCATAAATGGATCAGGAATAAAGTTGGTCAAAGTGCAGCTCTACATTTTGGTTGTCAATCACAGTGCTATGTTATTTTCCATATCTACTGTATATGGTGTCACATACTGGAGTCTTCGGAAGTCATGGTTCCACATATACTATGATGACATCCATTTCTACCATGCTGCCATCTCACTTCAGCCCTGGCCCGTACCTCTTCATCTGGTATCCCTAGGACACAGAGTTGGCACATAACTTGCCTGGTACCTAGGGCTGGTTGAGAAAAAAAACAATCAAATTAAATGTTGAGAAGTCCGGAGTCATTGTCAGCCCAACTACAAAAAATATTTTGGGGTGAATCAAACCCAGCATCAACATATCTGATAAAATGGGTGAGCATCTGAGTAACCCAGGATCTGACTTCAATTACCTCATGTAACTTGCTGATCCTGGCTACTGTATCTCCCGTTACTTACTACATATGCAGTGTTCTTGCTTTCTACGATTACACATTATCCATTCAGGATTCTTGGCTGTTGTGTGCTAACCCAGTGGGTATTTAAGAAATATTACAATGGATGGTTTCCAGATCACTATTACATCAGTAGGTGAGGCTGCTAACATGATGAAATAATGTGTGTCTATTAAAGCCAATCTGAAGCCAGAAGTGGACTGGCTGTAGAGGCACCTCACAGGCAAGTTGGGTTAGTTTGGAGCCATAATGCCTATCATTCATGGAAATGGGGGAGCCAAGGGTGGCAGCATCCCCATTTGTTCTTGTGGAGTCTTGTGGCTCGAGGGGCTGAATGGCCTCCTCCTGCACCTATTTTTTATTTTCTAGTCCCCAAAAGGGTTTCTTCTTTTTTGCCCTCAAAGTATTAACTTGTCATTTCACTTTCTGAAGCCTTTTCAGAGCAAGTATAGCACATACTGCCTCCAATTTTTTCAGAAACTTGATCCCACTCAATAAATGATTCTAATTCTTGTTTCAATGGGGCAGGCAGGTGTGTCCATTTACGGATTCCTTGAATATTACGCCGGGCGCTCCTTTGACGCTGGGAAACTTGATCTACGTGCTCTCATTTTCAATTTAACTTCATACTTCAGGGAGAGTAAGTCAAATTTCTCTTCAAGGCACAGGAAATCAAATTCAGTCATATGTATTTTACTTTTTCTTAGTGTTATTATATGCAAATAGCCACTCGCAACAGACCTTAAATGATTGATATAAAAGACCGAAATGCGTTTATAGTTTACAACTGCAGTTTTCTTCATGGAGTACCAAGAATCACTCACAGTGAGATGTGTATCATTAGATATGTAAATGTATTTTACTTGGCTGGCTGCCTGTTGCAGCATAATGAATTCTGAATAATTTTAATTCAACAGCCAGAAATAAAAGACTGATGACCGGTGCTGATTTCCTTAATTACGCTATTAACAACAAGGCACACAACAGTTCTTTGAATATCATGCTGAAGTGATATGGAAAGAGAATAACAAAACTGCACGCACCAATGTAGCAGCGAAGTATTGCACAATGCACACAATAAATGACTTGGACTTGCATGCTTTCTCATAAGCATTTAATAGCAATGACTTCATTTCACCTTCTGTATTAAAATCACACAGTCTGACAATAGTTGTATGGAGCAGGATTTTCTTTCTTTTGTGGGTGCCAGAGCAAACAACACTATTTAGAAAGAGCTATTCATCAAATGGGAATTTCACAGTAAGGTTCAAATAGGAACATTATTACTTCCATTAATCTAACAATTCAAATAAAGAAAATTAAAAGTGGATAAAAATTCTAAGGATAAAAATTCTAAAGCATAAAGTCCAATCATTGGCCGTCCATTGCTCATCGATCAATAAATAGGTTTGGCATCTACAATTCTGGTGGACATTTACAATGCAAGATCAACTAATTAGTTTTAACCGATTGAATGGAGACACTGAGTGGCTTTGAAAAGCCATCCAATCTATATGTGCTGTTTCCCAGAATACACTTAAAATTATAAAGAAATGCAAGAACTCATGCAATCGTAGACTTACATTTACGAGAGGCTTAATGACGTGTGTATAAAGAGATGGTGTTACCAAGCTGCAGGCTTGGGAGTGTGTGTGCGGGCAGCAAGGAGTCATAAATCTCAAGGCTTCAGCTCATCATTTTGTTTATTTATTGTCACGTGTACCGAGTTGCAGTGAAAAGCTTTTGTTGAGTGCTAACCAGTCAGTGGCGAGATAATATATGATTACAATTGAGCCATCCACAGTGTACAGATACATGATAAAGGGAATAACATGAGTAACGTTTAGTGCAAAATAAAGTCCGATCAAAGATAGTCTGAGGATCTGCAATAAGGTTGATAGTAGTTCAGGACTGCCCTCTGGTTATTGGTAGGATGGTTCAGTTGCCTGATAACAGCTGGGAAGAAATTGTCCCTGAATCTGGAGGTGCGTGTTTTCCACCTTTGACAGTGGTGCAAGAATTTAAAACTTTTCTTTGGACTACAAACTCAATCCATAACGTACATTTAGTTTAGTTTAGAGATACACCACAGAACAGTCCCTCTTGCCCACTGAGTCTGTGACGACCAGCCATCCTCATGCACTAGCACAGTGCTACACACTAGGGACAATTTTTACTGCAGCCAATTAAACTGTAACATGAATGTCTTTGGAGTGTGGGAGGAAACCGGAGCACCCAGGGACAAACCACGCTGTTATGGGGAGATGGTGCAAACACCATACAGACACCATCAACCGTAATCAGGATCGAACCGAGGTCTCTGGAGCTGTAATGAAGCAACTCTATGGCTACATCATCATGTTTTTTAGTTGTGCACTGAAAAAAAATGTGAATCAATTGCATTTCACTTCCTGTTCGAAGGATTTACTGTAAGATCTGGTTAAAGTGTTTGTTCCTAAAGAGAATCAATTGCCTTGATTTTCTTTTATTCTCATTCTGCAAATAACTGAGTGAGTTTCACCAGTGGCACTCTCCTCCATCTTAATGCAAGATGTACAATTCCGGGACTATACTTTCAGAGTTCCATATCGATGCATGCAGTTACGTTATTTGCATAAATCCCATTTTCTGTCAGAATTTAATGGAATGCGTGTCAAGGATGTTCTGTCAAATTTCAGCTGGCAACATTCAGCTACAGTGAGGCTTCGAAGATAATTTTCCATTTACCTTTTGCAGTGAATAGGAGGGAACAAAGAGTATTTGCATAATGGAGATACAAGAAAACACAGATGTGGGAATCTAGAGCAAAGGTCAGAGCTCGAGGAACTCAGCAGCATCTGTGGAGGGAATGGACAGGTGATTTTTGGTTTGGGACCCTTCTTCAGACTGATTTGAGTAGGATGAAGAAAGCTGGACAAGAGAGGTGGTGCAGGACAATTTTGGCGAACGGTAGGTGGGTCGAAGGTGGGGGACGGTTTGATTGTCAGATAGATGGAGTAAGTGACAATGGCTAGATGCAAAGTGGGGACAAAAGAATGTTAGATAATTAACTCTCCTGGGTCCCACCGTTTCCTCAGCTGCCTCATTCACAATGCCAGGTCCTAGTGCACTTCCACCTATGCTAGCCATGCCATGTCCTCTACCCTCCACTTATACACCACCCGACACACCCACCTCTCTAAGTTCATAAGCTCATAAACTCATAAGTGATAGGAGTAGAATTAAACCATTCGGCCCATCAAGTCTACTCCGGCATTCAATCATGGCTGATCTATCTCTCCCTCCTAACTCCATTTTCCTGCCTTCTCCCCATAACCTCTGACACCCATACTAATCAAGAATATATCCATCTCTGCCTTAGAAATATCCACAGATTCACCACCCTCTGACTAAAGACATTTCTCCTCATCTCCTTCCTAAAGGAATGCCCTTTAATTCTAAGGCTATCACCTCTGGTTCTATACTCTCACACCAGTGGAAATGTCCTGTCCACATCCACTCTATCCAAATCTTTCACTATTCTGTACATTTCAATGAGGTCTCCCCTCATCCTTCTAAATTCCAGCGAGTACAGCTCCCTTCACATTATCTGCCCCGAGCTCCCCCTCCCACCCTTCTGCTCTCTTCCGACCCTATGTGTGACCACATCCCCAATAGCTGCAGTGTTTTCATCATCCCCTTTTCCATCTCCAATGCTAAACATTTCTCCTCAACAGAAGCCTACCTTCGTACCGCTGCAGTCGCACCTGGACAAGATCCGAGCCCAGCCTGATGTTGAGCTATTCTTCTGCCACCTCTGCTTCTGACAAGGAGTCCCTTGCCCTGTATCTTGAGCCTCTCTCCTGTCTTCAACATTCCTCCATCTCCTGGACACCCTGTGGCGGCTTTTTACCCTCTCTGGGCCGTTTTATTTCCGACTGCCACCATGACATTAACAGTCTCAACTTTTCCACTCCCCCTTACCGACTCCAATCTCACTCTGTCTGAACACGCGGCCCTGCACTCATTCCATAACAATCCCAATAATGTCAAGGGAGGTGCTATTGTAGTCTGTCAGGCTATCCTCTACCATACCCTACCCTGTGACCATGACCCCAAGGATGAACACCAGACCACCATTTCCCAAACTGCCTCTGAGCAGTCTGACGAAGAGTCCCAGATTGATATGTTGCCTATCCAGTCCCTTCACAGATGCTGCCTGAACCACTGATCTTGATGCTGCCTCAACCACTGAGATACACCAGCACGTTGTGTCTTGCTCAAGATTCCAACAACTGCAATTCCTTGTATGTCCATCACTGATCTCAATACCAGTTGTGATCTCCCCTCTGCAGCCTCGATCTTTCTGGTTTCCCAACCTTGCACTGCTTCTTTCTATCTCATTCCCCAAGTCCACAAGCAGGACATCTCTGGTAGACCCATTGTTTCTGTTAGCCCCTGCCGTGCAAACTCAAATCCAAACTCGTTGCTTCTATCTTGATGGTCTTGTCTATTCCATTCCAACCTACATCCAATATACCTCATGTGCTCTTCAACACTTCAATAACTTTCCTTTCCATTGACTCCTCTTTACCATAGAAACATAGAATATAGGTGCAGGAGTAGGCCATTCGGCCCTTCGAGTCTGCAACGTCATTCGATACGATCATGGCTGATCATAGATGTCCAATCCCCTTTCCACCTCCATTCTCTACCTGAAAGGCCAACCAGTTCCCATTTACTAACATTCCCCTCTGCCTGATGGAACTAGTCTTCGTCCTTAACATATTTTCTTTAGACCCCTCTCATTTTCTTCAAGTTAAAACCATGGACACTCAGATTGCCCCAGCTTTTTGGATGGTTACGATGAACTTTCATTTTTTTAAGTGCAGCCAGGTATACTTTTCCAAACTGTTTTCTGCTCCATTGACAATTGCATAGGGACTGCCTCCTGCACCCTTGTAGAATGTGTACATGGGGTGGCACAGTGACGCAGCGGTAGAGTGGCTGCCTTGCAGTGCCAGAGACCTGGGTTCAATCCTGACTACGGGTGCTTGCTTTACAGAGTGTGTATGTTCTCCGTGTGACCTCATGGGTTTTCTCAGGGTGCTCCAGTTTCCTCCCAAACTCCAAAGACCTACAGGTTTATAGGAAAATTGGCTTCAGTAAAAAATATAAATTGTCCCTAGTGTGTAGGATAGCGCTAATGTATGGGGTGATCACTGGACTCGGTGGGTGGAATGTCCCGTTTCCTCGTTATATCTCTAAACGAAACTAAACTAGAACTCATCGATTTTATCAACTTCAGCAGTAACTTCCATCCTGTCCTGAAATTCACACAATGCCTCTCTCCCCTTTCTCCATCTCTGTCTCCATCACAGGGGCCAAACTGTCTGCTGATGTCCTATTGACTCACACGGTAACCTTGTCGACACTGCCTCCCACCCTGCCTTTTGCAAGGAAGGCCATCCCGTACTTTCAATTTCTCCGCCTGCCGCATCAAGACTCAAGACTTTGTGTTTTACTTCTCCAAACATACGACTTACTTCAGTGTACCTCTCCTCCCCAAAACAAACATACTTTTTTGCAAACCTTCAAATGTTGTCATGATCTGGAAGAAGAGAATTGTTTCATGTCCCCTGTTCCACGAATTAGACATTTTGAAGCCTGGACCTCCAATCAGGATAATTTGGTGGTGCCCTCCAGGGACCTCTGGACGGCTGGCTTTATGAAGCATTTTCAACATTAGAACCAGTCTTTCCTGGCACAAACAAGGTTAAAAAGTTTACAGTCTAATTTGCACCATTCTCACAGGAATTAGGTACAAACCTCTTGCCTCATTTGTAATTCTGTAAAATCATTAACCCTCATTTTTCAGTCATGAGCTCAAGCCTAATGTATCAAATTTGGTTTAAATTAGAATTACAACATTTCTCTGGTAAGAGAATTGACAACACTACTGCGTGCATGTTGCACAATGAACCGCAGCAAGACATGAATTCTAAACAGTACATCTATAAGTTGTTAATGAGTTTTTACAGTATCTCCATACATGTGACAATAATGAACAATAATAAACCCAAACTTACAGATTGAGTTTGCATTTAATACATAAAACAGCACAGCACAGAAAAGACCCCTTCGACCTATGATGCCTGTTCCAATAATGATGCCAAATTAAACTATCACCATCTGTCTGCACATTTTAACAAATGTTGTTAAAAAGCTAGGAGACATCTGGGTGAAGTTCCATGATAGCTGTAGGAATGTTACAACATTTTGAGATTTAAAACAATCAAGCCTGTAATTTATCTCATCAGATAAAGCATAAACAAACTTTAATTTGATACCTAATTCACTTTCATACCTTCAGCATTAAAAAAGTTATGGTCATTTTCAAACTCGGAAATTAGCATCTTGTTCCCTATTGCTTTTCCATTGACTTAACACAAAATCTTACTTGGATGACCTGAAATTAAAGCATATAATTATTGAGTTATCTAATTGTAGCTAATTACAAAATTGACCGTTTTAACCATATAACCATATAACAATTACAGCACGGAAACAGGCTATCTCGGCACTTCTAGTCCGTGCCGAACACTTATTCTCATCTAGTTCCATCTACCTGCACTAAGACCATAACCCTCCATTCCTTTCCCATCCATATACCTTTCCAATTTATTTTTAAATGATAAAATCGAACCTGCCTCCACCACTTCCACTGGAAGGTCATTCCACACAGCTACCACTCTCTGAGTAAAGAAGTTCCCCCTCGTGTTACCCCTAACCTTTTGTCCCTTAATTCTTAAATCATGTCCTCTTGTTTGAATCTTCCCTACTTTCAATGGAAAAAGTTTATCCACGTCAACTCTGTCTATCCCTCTCATAATTTTAAAGACCTCTATCAAATCCCCCCCCTTAACCTTCTGCGCTCCAAAGAATAAAGACCTAACTTGTTCAACCTTTCTCTGTAACTTAGTTGCTGAAACCCAGGCAACATTCTAGTAAACCTCCTCTGTACTCTCTCTATTTTGTTGACTCTATTCCTATAATAGATGGCCTGTTTCCATGCTGTAATTGTTATATGGCTATAACAGTCAATTGTTGACTCTATTCCTATAATTAGGCGACCAAAATTGTACACCATACTCCAGAATTGGCCTCATCAATGCCTTGTACAATTTTAACATCATCCCAACTATTGTGACGGAAATCGTAATAAACACCCAGACTGCCTTGAAAATTCAAAAATATGATATTCTCAAGATCAGAACTTTAATATTATTGTATTATATGCTGTAAGTCCATAACAGGCAGGTAAAGAAATTACAATTTCTAGCAATAGACCAAGTCTTCATGGAGAAGATCAGTTGCTAGCTGGTACATTGGCATATCATAGTCAGTAGCATCATCTTACTCCTCAGATTGTAACCAATAAGCAACTCTGTACACCTTGTTTTTCCTCAACTTTTCAATTTTGGCATTGTAAACTACAAGTTTTTGCTCTTCAAACCACGCATGACATGCCTTTCTGCCCACTACTTTCCCATTAAGAATGTCCTGAAGATCATCACATTTGGAGTAGTCCAATTTCAGATAATCTCTGCAAATTCTGTCTAAAGCAGTCTCTTTTGCTGGGCTTTTGGATTGACAATTTTTTCTTCGGAGACATCTGTTTAAAATGTAAAGAAAAAAAAAAACACTGAACAGCATTAACAGAAACAAGTTATTATTTGCATTTTTAGAAAAAGATAGAAATTATAAAGTTAAAAGCTAAAACAAATGGTAAATACTCAACAGAAAATTCATATTCATCTGTTTCATCAATTTAATTAAATTCATCTAATCAATTAAATTCACCTAAAGTAAATTATTAGATCTAAACATCTATCCATTTCTTAACAAAAGGCTAAACATTTTAAATAGCCTACGTATCCACATAACAAATACTAAACTGATCCCATTCACACTAGAATTCACAATATAACATGATTTTTAAATCTCACTTTGTCATGAACTTATATGCCAAATGGAAGGAATTTAATGTTTAATTCCCATAAACTAATCCAGAAACATCCATTCTCAAGATAATCAAAATCATTATTTCTTGCACAATATATCTGACTAAAACTGTACTGTGGATATTTAGTATGAAAATATTGATCATGGATAGACAATAACACAAAATATAGATAATTTAGATGTTCTTATGAAATGATTGTGCAAAAAAAATAATGAATTTGATTATCTTGAGAGTGGATGTTTCTGGTATGTGATCAATTGGAATGTTGCCATTGCCATAAATTTTAAGCAAATATTGGCAGGCAAGACACGGCTGATTCGTGTGGGGGCCTAAATAACATTTTTGCCTCATTAGATTAAAATAAAGCCATACCAAACAACAAGATAATATGTTAAATAAACAACATACCTTTTGTTTTGTCCTGACATCGCGATCCATGATGTAGGTGTTGAAGGCGTGTTTAACTTCAATCCAGCGATTAAATTGTCCAGCAAATTCATTTAAATTTTTTTATTTTTTATAAACGGGAATGGTAGCGCGAATGATTTTTCTTCATCAGCTAGCAGCCCGAGGAAATCCCTCTCCGACAACCAATACAAACCTGCATTTTAATCCCGCCCCCCCTCCTCCGGCATTGCACGCACAGGTAGTGGCAGATCTCTGTAGATGGAACTGTAGATGCTGGTTTACACCAAAGATGGACACAAAATACTGGAGTAACTCAGCAGGCCAGGCAGCTGGAATAGGTGATGTTTTAGGTCAAGACTCATCCTCAGATGGGTCAAGACACATATTCAAAAGGAATGGGTGACGTTTTGGGTCAAGACCCATCCTCAAAAGCCTCTGGAGAAAATAAATAGATGACATTCAGAATCAGAATCAGAATCAGAATCAGATTTTATTCGCCAAGTATGTTAGCAACTTACGAGAAATTTCACTGGCCAGGTCAGTCATACAATTTCAGGTCAAGACACTTCTTCAGTTCCTTCAGACCCATCTGAAAAGGGTCTCAATCCAAAACGCCACCTATTTATTTTCTCCAGAGATGCTGCCTGACCCACTGAGTTACTCCAGCATTTTATGTCTACCATTCAGCATCAGACTACAATCAACATTTACTTCCTTCAGAACTAGGAAGATAACATTAATCTAACCTAAACCACTCTGTGGGAAACAAAATCAAATGTTTTTACAACTTTCTCTATTTTGACCAGTATTTCAGCTGAAAATGTAATGTACTGCTTTTCAGGCTTCACAGTCTATGTTTATATACATAAATGACAATTTATGTAAATTGGTTAGCTTATTGGAAATAATGTTAAAAATTATCCAACAATAAACTTGGTTTAGTTAGCAATAATCAGCAAATTAAAAGCAATGTCTTTTATCATCCACTCTGCTATGTGTATCAAATGCAAACAATTGTACTTGGTGCTTGCAATAATAACCAGATAAAGAAAGTAATTTATTTGATATCCATTTGCAGTATTAATGTTGTTGCTCTCCAGTTAGTGTAGGCACAAAATGCTGGAGTAACTCAGTGGATCAAGCAGCATCTCTGGAGAGAAGGAATGGGCGACGTTGCGGGTCGAGACCCTTCTTCAGAATTTTCTACACACTCCAGTTAGTGTAATTACTTAGCATGGTTTGAGTGCTTCAAACTGGCAATAATTGTTACACCAGGGCCCCTCGCAAATACTTCAAATAGCAATTTGTGTTTGTTCCTTTAATTATGCATAATCATAATCAACACAGCAGATTACTGAAAATTGCAGAAAAATTGTCATAATGCAGTAAAAATGTTACAAAGCCAGATCAGAGTCAGGCTGTTAATCACATGTTTATGCAATGAATAAGAAAAAGGTTATTTTGTTCTAAATATGTGCAGAGGGTTGTGTGTTGTATTGGTGAATTTCGTACATGGAAAGGAAAGGAATTGCAGAATTTTGTTCAATAGTATAATGTGGTCAATAAGCTAAGGCTAACAATGTCACCTGTAATCATTTGCTTGTGGTAGCCTGCTGCAGGAGGCAAGTCTAACTGGGGAAACCCTGTTCTGACCAGCTTATCCAGAGAGCATTCACAAAATGGTGGAGTAACTCAGCAGGACAGGCAGCATCTCTGGAGAGAAGGAACAGACGACATTTCGGGTCGAGACCCTTCGACAGACTGAGAGTCAGAGGAGAGGGAGAGGAGAGATATGAAAAGAGGGAGAGAGAGTAGAGGGGTAAAAACAACAGATCAAAGCAGACAAAGTTTAAGGAAATGTAGAATGGATCATTGTTAGCTGACAACGAGGCATATATGCAGTAGAATTAATCAGGAGGACAGTGAAACTAGTCAGAGAACGAGGGTGAGAGAGGAACAGAGTAGCTGTACTTGGTGGCCAAATGACACAATTGCACCATTTGATTTATCTAGAATATTACTGTCTTAGCTGTAGCTTCCTCATGATTGAAGCAAAACATGTTTTTCTCTATAGCTAATATGAATCCTACTAGTACAATAAAAACATACGGGGCTGAATTTTTTGTAAAAATGCAATGATGTGCATCTTTGCATTTGAAATTGCATTTAGTTTGTTGTTATCTGTAATGCTTTGGCAGGTTTTGCATTGCTGTGAATTAGACAATTTGGCACCAAATTACATAATACTTAAAGTCTCAGATATCAGCTGCAATCCTAACACATGCACATGTTGACCATCTTGCTAGTTGTGTTAAAGTCTGGTTATCTAAGAACACTAATCAAACAGAAGGAGAGATACCCCTGAATCTAGAGAGGAATATTTTGTTCCATGAAAGCTGTGCCAATAATTTGCCCTGAACCAACACAAATCTGCTGGATGAAAGCAAGATTGAACCAAAGGAGTGGGGTCTTCTAACTACATGTCTTCTCCTTGCGGGGCTCCATCTGTGCAGTACAGCGTTGTAACTGCTCTCATGTTCTATTCTTGATGAGTTAGATTGAAAATGCAAGCCAAATGAAAATGTGATTTGGAATATCAGTTCACATCCGTTACACACCACTAGCCATTTCCAGCTGGAGAAACTCTGGACACCCAGCACTGTGTCAACTAATTCCTCAAGTCACTGTTATTTTGTTCAAAGCCATATTTTCTTTGCATTAACATTTTTCTTAGTTGAGGTGATATGTGAGGAAACATTGTTTCCAAATCGGCCCACCGAGGCGTCTACATATAAAGTTTTGATTTGACATTTGTTCCCCCCTGCACACTCTCTCTTCATAACTAACTCTGGGGAGCCAACATATAGAATGACACAAGTCTGAGAGACCACAAGCAGTTTCCCAGCATGGAGTCTTGACAAGTTCCTGTGTTCTTCTCCAACCAGGTCACATCACCAAACTGCAAGATTAATACCTCCAGGTTTGATAATGAACCATTAAAAAGCAAAACAGAATTGAAATTTTGAAATAAAAACAGAATGTAGAAAGGCTAGGCAACATCTGTGAAGAGAGAAACAGAGCTAACAGAGTCTAGCTGATAGGTAGTTATTGATGTGTATCCTTGCTACTCCTGACCAACGGAGTAATTTTTTATGTGTCAACATACAAGTAAAAATAAGCTAAATTGAAACATTTTATATTCAATGTTCCACCTGGATTCACCTGGCCTACCCAATATGCCAACTGTCCCATTTCCACGAGGAACTTTTCATTTAACAGTGATCAAGGGGTAGCATGGTGGCACAACGGTAGAGTTGCTGCCTTACAGTGCAAGCGACCTGCATTCGATCCCGACTGTGGGTGCTGTCTGTATGGGATTTGTACATTCTCCGAGTGACTGCGAATTTCTACATTCTCCGAGTGAGGTTTTTTCCAGGTGCTCTGGTTTCCTCCCTCACTCCAAGGTTGTCCAGGTTTGTAGGTAAAAAATGGTAAATTGGCCGTAGTGTGTAGGATCACTGGTCAGCACGGACTCGGTGTGCTGAAGTGCCTGTATCTCTAAATCTAAATTAAACTAAACTAAACATTTGCAATCACAGTTATAACATCTGCTCTTGCCCCTTCTCCTCCAACCCATAGAGATCCCCTGGTCCTCACTTTCCAACAAGTTTCCATCACCAGACACATTTTCCTCTGTAATCTCTTTTAAGCATTCCAAAGGGATTGTCCCTTTTGCAACCCTCCTGTCTATTCTTCCAAATCCAGCAGCCAATGTCCATTTATGGCACTTTGCTACAGAATAACAGAAGATAAAATACCCAATCTCTTCCCTCTTTGATGTTAACAGGTCAATCCCTGCATTATTCAACCACCATCTTATTTATCTGAAATCTTCAATGGTTCTGTTACCTTTAGTTGAATAAACTAACATGACTTTACAAAGCTTAACATGTAACTGTTTCCTATTATTGCTCAGTCACAGCCAATTACTCATTGTGATTTGACTGATCAATATTTGACACATTTTCTCTCTACTTCCATCTCCCACTGTCATAAGATTCTCTTTACTTGGAATCAATGTCATGAAACATCCTGAAAGGCACCTCAAAAATAAGTAAAACTTTTACTGCTTTATTCCATTTAACTAGAGAACTCTGCAGGCTGAAGGACCTGGGTATATATTCAGCATTATGCTATATTAATAAAAGGTTTCCAGCGTTGACTACATGAGGAAAACGTGTCCAACCCAAGCCAGCTTTACTGCTTTCTCTAAAATCGACTGAATATTCAAAAAGTAAGTCTAATCCGTTTTGTCATCCATCATTATAATTTCAGTTTTCAATATTTGCATACATTTCCAATGTAATGAAAATCTTATTAGGTTTTGTTATGCAGAAAGCTTGCCTTCTCCTACAGACATCATTTTCAGACGTCAGACTATTAGATGTATTATTCTACATTAAATCATGAATATTTAGTCATTATTTGAAATAAATGTCAACATCAGTAAATTGAATAATGCAGTAAAGGTCTCGCCGAATACTTTGCCAAGAAATACATTGACATTCGTCAATGCAAATGGGAGCCACCAGTGGAGCCGATTCCAATGGGACAGGGCCAGGATAAGAAATAAAAACATAATTTAAAAAATAAAAAGTTGATCCTTTGACCTAATGTACAACCACCATGGAATTCCACTCAAGTTTCTGACCTTTACCTTACATAATGTTTATTGTACATCAATCTTTGGTCGCCTGAAAGGATGATGAACAAAGAATGAATAATTTGCTGAAATATTTAACATCTACAGCTTTTCCAAACATCCCCATTGGGTGTCATCGATTACCAATTAACTTTCTGGAACAGCAGTTCCAAATCTGCACATTAATAAAAATATTACAACTGAGTGTATTATTTTGACCATGGCTAATTTAAAGCTGGTTCAAGAGAAAGTTAGATTTGGCTCAGGGCTAAAGGAATAGAAACATAGAAAATAGGTGCAGGAGTAGGCCATTCAGCCCTTCGAGCCAGCCATTCAATATGATCATAGCTGATCATCCAAAATTAGTACCCCGTTCCTGCTTTCTCTCCATATCCCTTTATTCTGTCAGCCTTAAAAGCTATATCTAACTCTCTCTTGAAAACATCCAGTGAATTGGCCTCCACTGCCTTCTGTGGCAGAGAATTCCACAGATCCATAACTCTCTGGGTGAAAAAGTGTTTCCTCATCTCAGTCCTAAATAGCCTACCCCTTATTTGTAAACTGTAACCTCTGGTTCTGGACTTCCCCAACATCAGGAACATTTTTCGAGGAATATGGGGTGAAAGCAGGAACAACGTACTGATTTTGGATGATCAGCCATGATCATATTGAATGGCAGTGCTGGTTTGAAGGACCGAATGGCCTACTCCTGCACCTATTTTCTATGTTTCTATGTTTAAGGATCCCCAGGTTAGGTAACAGGTACTATTCCTGAAAGCCCTGTCCCACTGTACGAGTTCATTCAAGAGCTCTCCCGAGTTTCAAAAAAAATCAAACTCATGGTAAGCACGTAGAATGTGCGTAGCGGGTACATCGGAGCTCGGGGACGTCTCTTAGCGGCTCGTAACAATGACGGCAGGTACTCGGGAAACGCGGTAAGCTCGGGAAGACTCATGAAGATTTTTCAACATGTTGAAAAATGTCAACGAGAGCCCCGAGTAACTATGAGCAGCCTTTATCGTAAATCTCCGAGTTCGAGTCAGGGCAAACTCGGGAGAACTTTTGAATGAACTCGTACAGTGGGACAGGGCTTTGAGAATTGTCTGTAAAGTGAATTTTTTGTGTCAGAAACAAACAATTTCTCCCAAAATCATAATGTGATTTCTTTAGCCTCGACCCTTGGGGACTGATTTCCAAAGAGTAGACTGGGGATGCTCAGTGTGAGGGATGGGAGTTGTTACCAGCAAGTTAACCGAGGTAAGTTTTTTGATCAGCGGGTAAACTTTGGACAATTTAATAAAAATAAAGCATGCTAATGGAACATGTCTTGGAGCTCATGACATTTGATCTTATCGGATGGAGAAAGTATTGGCTTTTACTATGGGTGGTCTCTCCATTATTAGCTGCTGAGGAGATTTGAGTACTATACCTGCAAGCACAGTCTGGGAGAGTTTGTGCAAAGTCAGTTTTTTTGTCGGGTCTTCCATTAACCCAGGGACTCCCTGAATATAACTTCCAAGATTCTCAACATTACACATTTACTACAGACAATATTATAATTTAAAATAGAAAATAATTTTGCAAAGCACTGACAATCTTTGCTGGGTGTACATGGATTTCTTGCAGGGTGGCAGAAGTGCTGCTTCACCCCTCCCAATAGACAATAGGTGCAGGAGTAGGCCATTCGGCCCTTCGAGCCAGCACCACCATTCAATGTGATCATGGCTGATCATTCACGATCAGTACCCTGTTCCTGCCTTCTCCCCATATCCCTTGACTCCACTATATTTAAGAGCTCTATCTAACTCTCTCTTAAAAGCATCCAGAGAATTAGTCTCCACTGCCTTCTGAGAGAGAGAATTCCACAGATTCATAAGACTCTGGGTGAAAAAGTTTTTCCTCATCTCTGTTCTAAATGGCCCATCCCTAATAGCCCTGTCCCACGGTACGAGTTCATTCCAAGAGCTCACCCGAGTTTTATAAAAATCAAACTCGTTGTAAGCACGGAGAATGAACGTAGCGGGTACGTCGGAGTTAGGGGACGTCTCTTTGCGCTTGCGGCAGGTACTCGGGAAGACTCGCTAATGGTAGGTAAGCACAGGAAGACTCGTGAAGATTTTTCACATGATGAAAAATGTGTCCACGAGAGCCCCGAGTACCGACGAGTGGCCATTACCGTAAATCTCCGAGTTCGAATCAGGGCAAACCTTGGAAGAACTTGAAATTAACTCATACCGTGGGACAGGGCTTTTATTCTTAAACTTGTGGCTCCTGGTTCTGGACTCCCCCAACATCAGGAACATGTTTCCTGCCTCCAGCATGTCCAATCCCTTAATTATCTTATATGTTTCAATAAGATCATCCTTCTAAATTCCAGGGTGTACAAGCCCAGCTGCTCCATTCTATCAGCATGTGACAGCCCCTCCACCCGGGGATTAAACTCGTCAACCTACGCTGCACTCCTTCAATAGCAAGAATGTCCTTCCATAAATTTAGAGACCAATACTGCAGGTGTGGTCTCACTAAGGTCCTGTACAACTGCCGAAGGACCTCTTTGCTCCTATACTCCCATACGGCCCGCTTGTTTGTCCCAGTTGTGGTAGACTCTACTGATCCTACATTGGTCTTATCACCTACCTTGCAATCTATAGCACTGGAGTGCACTCGAGTCCTGCACGACCCTGAGGAACTGCTCAAGGTAAAGAGGAAATGAACAAACCATAAACAGCTCAACAAAAAGCCCTTGAATATTTGTGAATTGTTTGCCTTGACAAGTATCAAGGTTATCTCTTAATTAGTAAACAATGGCAGTAGTTTGGTACTGAGAATGTGAAAGGTTGATATACTGTTGCATTCATAAAAGATGTCCACAAATATAGAAGCACTTGATAGCACGCGCCAACTGGTTTTAAAATAGTCATTCAAATTCATTGTCATTATCAATGATATTGTATACACCATCTGCCCCTCACATAAATACTGAAGTATGCTAATTGGCAAGAACTTCCTTCTGCCAAACATTCAAATAAATTCTAGAATGCAACTTCACTGAATCCAAACAATATTCTTTTCTGCCTCTGCATTGCACCTATAATTTTTTTACAATTAATGGCATTGTAGTTTGATGAACAACTTTTTTGGGAGACAAATCGCTGGCCAGCTAACTGTTCTGTAAGCAAGACCGGAATGTAAACTTGTTGACATCGTAGCCTAACTAGTATTCACCCACATCTCTAAGGGAAGTAATCCTGCAGCAACAGAAGCAATAAAATTTCCAATTAGTAACCAGAAGGTTGTACATTTCTCTTTTATTTTCCAAAATCAATATACACGACACACTTCTGTGTTTTTAATCAACCAGTTTTTTTTCACTCGCTTCTGAACAATCAAGAAGGCACACTGCTACAATGTATCTCATCCTAATTATTCTCACCTGTGCACAAATTATCTACATAAATCTATTAAATTCAATTAACTTTTTTCAAAATGTTGCACTATTGAAGAAAACAAAATAAGTACAATGCAATAATATACAAATTGGGTCATATTTCCAGTTCGTTCTGCAAGCATATTTCTTGAGTGCTATAACTGAAAAATATGTCCCCATAAAGCAGGGCTCCAGTGCTCTATCTTAGTCATAGATTTCAATTTTGCCTGTGAATTGTACAAATTCTAAAGCACTCACTTTTGGCACTAGTCATACTGCATATTAAACTGTGGTGCAATGTGATTTTATTTTACCAGAATTGACAAAATGATCTACATGTATCTACCTACTGCTATAGAATCCTGGAAATGTATGGCACAGGAGGTGGCCATTGGGCCCATTGTATCGCGACGGTCAAAATGGGATTCAGACTGTCCCATTTTCCAGCACTTTAGATTCCAGCTCTTCGAGTGATCAAATACTTCTTAAATTAGGTGACGGTTCCTGCTTCCTTCCCCAAAAGGCAGTGATATTTAGGCATTTCCATCTTTGGTAAGTGAAATCATTTTTTCTCACCTCCCCTCTAATCTATCAATTAGCCTAAATTGCCGTCCAATTAGTTACTAATCTCAAGTCAAGTCAAGAGAGTTTTATTATCATGTGTCCCAGATAGGACAATTAAATACTTGCTTGCTGCAGCACAACAGAATATGTATACATAATACAGAACAGTAGATAAAAGTTCAATGTGTCTATATACCACAGACCATATATATATATACACAATAAATAAACAGAAAAAATGCAATAGGCTGTTATTATTTGATGGCGAGTTTAATAGCCTGATGGCTGTGGGGAAGGAGCTGTTCCTGAACCTGTATGTTCCAGATTTCAAGCTCCTGTACCTTCTTCCCTCTAGCAACGGAGAGATGAGTGTGTGTCCAGGATGGTGTGGGTCTTTGATGATGTTGGCAGCATTTTTGAGCCAGCGACTGCGATAGGTCCCTTTGATGGTGGGGAGGTCAGAGCCGATGATGGACTGGGCAGTGGTCACAACCTTCTGCAATCTTTTCTGCTCCTGGACGTTGAAGTTACCAAACCAAGGCGCGATGCAACCAGTCAGTATGCTCTCTACTGTGCACCTGTAGAAGTTTGAGAGAGTCTTCCTTGACATATACCGACTCTCCGTAATCTTCTCAGGAAGTAGAGGCACTGATGTGTCTTCTTTATGATTGCATCAGTGTAATCTCCCAGCTAAATGGAGTGTTTTGTTTGACTTTAGTCCTCTACTTAATTTAAACACTTCAGCTGCATTTCCCTCTTCTTTAATCCAAATAAATCTGCTCCAAGCTGCTCTGCCCCTCCTCATGCCTCTCATTTACTAGCTATGGCAATATCATTGGAAATCACCTCTGCACCTTCTCTCGACCTATCACAACCTAAATGGGTTTAGGTGACCTCGACATTCTAGACAAAACTACATACTTTAATTTGGCCACGGCCAA
The DNA here is from genome assembly GCF_028641065.1 of Leucoraja erinaceus. Taxonomy (NCBI): domain Eukaryota; kingdom Metazoa; phylum Chordata; class Chondrichthyes; order Rajiformes; family Rajidae; genus Leucoraja; species Leucoraja erinaceus. The sequence continues at coordinate 96,456,320 of NC_073379.1, read as the reverse complement.
GATAATGTTTTATGCAGTGATAATCTGGTATTGCATCTTATTCCTGATTGAATTCACATTAGGCATGGAATGGTGGGTAGACTGATGGGACTGAAGGCTGATAAATCCCTTGGGTCTGATGGTCTGCACCCGTGGTCAGAGCTCCTACATTGAAGATCCTTGGCAAAGGATGCCATCGCCTGCTCCGTGATGGTAAGAGCGCGCCGCGCCTGCTGCTTGAAGCTCTGGGCCAGTCTCCAGTCTGGAGTGGTCGCATCAATCCAGTTGTTAGTCAGCGAGGGGGGCAAAGATGCGACACGGAAAAAAGGTGCATTTCCATCGAGGTAAATGACTGGAAACGGTTTCTCCCTATTCACCTCCACCCCCCACATGAAACCTACAGAGAGATATTAAAACATACATTTAGACACACTAAAAATAATTTAAAAATAAAAAAAAAACACGAGCAGCTGGCGAGGCTGCCGCTCACGGATTTAGGATTAGTTCCTGTGGATTGGAGGGTAGGTAATGTTATCCCACTTTTAAGAAAGGCTGAGGAGAGAAAATAGGGACTTATAGACCAGTTAGCCTGACATCGGTGGTGGGGAAGATGCTGGTCAATTATAAAGATGAAATAGCGGCACATTTGGATAGCAGTAGCAGGATCGGTCCGAGTCAGCATGGATTTACGAGGGGAAATCATGCTTGACTAATCTTCTGAAGTGCAACAAGGAAAGTGGACAAGGGAGAGCCGGTGGATGTAGTGTATCTCGTCTTTCGGAAAGCATTTGATATGGCCCCACATAGGAGATTAGTGGGCAAAATTAGAGCACATGGTGTTGGGGATAGGGTACTGACATGGATAGAAAATTGGTTGTCAGACAGGAAACAAAGAGTAGGAATTAATGGCAGGCAGTGACTAATGTGGTACCATAAGGCTCGGTATTTGCCCTTTCAGAATGGCAGGCAGTGACTAATGTGGTACCGCAAGGCTCGGTATTTGGACCGCAGCAATTTACAATATACATTAATGATTTAGATGATGGGATTAAAAGTAACATTAGCAAATTTGCAGATGATACAAAGCTGGGTGGCAGTGAACTGTGAGGAGGATGCTATGAGGATGCAGGGCTGCGTGGACAGGGGGTGAGTGGGCAGATGCATGGCAGATGCAATTTAAGGTGGATAAATGTGAGGTTATCCACTTTGGTGGCAAATACAGGAAGGCAGATTATTGAGGGAGTGCAACGTAGGTTTACAAGGCTAATTCTCAGGATGGTGGGACTGTCACATGTTGATAGAATGGAGCGGCTGGGCTTGTATACTCTGGAATTTAGGATGAGAGGGGATCTTGTGTAAGATTATTAAGGGTTTGGACACGCTAGAGGCAGGAAACATGTTCTTGATGTTGGGGGGAGTCCAACACCAGAGGCCACAGTTTAAGAATAAGTGGTAAGCCATTTAGAACGGAGTTGAGGAAAAACTTTTTCACACAGATATAACCATATAACAATTACAGCACGGAAACAGGCCATCTCGACCCTTCTAGTCCGTGCCGAACACGTATTCTCCCCTAGTCCCATATACCTGCGCTCAGACCATAACCCTCCATTCCTTTCCTGTCCATATAACTATCCAATTTATTTTTAAATGATAAAAACGAACCTGCCTCCACCACCTTCACTGATGGTTGTGAATGTGTGGAATTCTCTGCCTCAAAAGCAGTGGAGGCAAATTCTCTGGATGCATTCAAGAGAGAGTTAGATAGAGCTCTTAAAGGTAGCAGAGTCAGGGGATATGGGGAGAAGGCAGGAATGGGGTACTGATTGTGGATGATCAGCCATGATCACCGTGAATGGTGGTGTTGGCTCGAAGGGCCGAATTGGCCTACTCCTGCACCTATTGTCTATTGTCTATCGTCTGATGGTAAGCATTCCATATGTCATTTTACACACCATCTATCTTCAGCAATATGTGGATAAGTACTCCAATATCTTTCAGCATCTTAGCAGCCTATCATTTATCAAGTATGTCCTTGCCCTGTGTCCTTCCAAAGTACAGTCTAACGTTTTGCTGGATTGAATTCCATTTGTCATTTTTGTGCCCACTAAGCTAGCACGGAAGACCAAGATGCCCCAGATACGCTCGTCCCACCTACCTGCATTTGGCTCATACCTCTCAAAATCTTTCCTATCCATGACTTGTAAATGTTGTTATAGTACCTGCTGCAACTCCCTCCTCTGTCAGCTTGTTCCATACACCCATTACCCTCTACCAAGAAAATGTTGTACCTCGGGTTTCTATTAAATCCTTCTCTTCGAACCCTAAACCTATGCTCTCTTGCTCTTGATTTTCCTACTCTGGGTAAAAGACTGCGTATTTACCCGATCTATTCCCCTCATTACTTTATACACCACTATAAGATCATAAGTTCACTAATTTATTTCCGTGAACTAGAATTTTCTTTGTCGCTGACAACCACACTGTTCATCTTGGTATCATCGACAAATGTCTCATTCGTGCCCCCACATTTTTGTCTAAATTGTTAATATATATCCCCCCCAAAACTAAATGTGTCTTCTCTCTCCATGCCTCCTTTCTGCCAATGCATATGATCAATCACACTTTTTTAAGGGCACACAACAAAGTATTAGTTCAGAACTTTAGACAGATGGCACAATGGGCTAAGTGTTCGGCTGGCGACCGGAAGGTAGCCGGTTCGAATCCCGCTTGGAGTGCATACTGTCGTTGTGTCCTTGGGGCAAGACACTTCACCCACCTTTGCCTGTGTGTAAATGTAATGTAATTATGTGAAGCACTTTGGGGTCAATGCAAGTTGACTAAAAATGTGCTATATAAATAAGATTATTATATAAATAACACATCTTTGGTTCCATTCTGGTTGTAATGTTAAATGTTTAATGTTAAAATTGTACAAGGCACTGGTGAGGCCAATTCTGGAGTATGGTGTACAATTCTGGTTGCCTAATTATAGGAAGAATGTCAACAAAATAGAGAGAGTACAGAGGAGATTTATTAGAATGTTGCCTGGGTTTCAGCAGCTAAGTTACAGAGAAAGGTTGAACAAGTTAGGGCTTTATTCTTTGGAGCGCAGAAGGTTAAGGGGGGACTTGATAGAGGTTTTTAAACTGATGAGAGGGATAGACAGAGTTGACGTGGATAAGCTTTTCCCACTGAGAGGAGGGAAGATGCAAACAAGGGGACATGACTTGAGAATTAAGGGACAGAAGTTTAGGGGTAACATGAGGGGGAACTTCTTTACTCAGAGAGTGGTGGCTGTGTGGAATGAGCTTCCAGTGAAGGTGGTGGAGGCAGGTTCGTTTTTATCATTTAAAAATAAATTGGATAGTTATATGGACGAGAAAGGAATGGAGGGTTATGGTCTGATATGGCGCAGGTATATGGGACTAGGGGAGAATATGTGTTCGGCACGGACTAGAAGGGTCGAGATGGCCTGTTTCCATGCTGTAATTGTTATATGGTTATATTGTAATGCTGGTTTCCAATTTCCCCCTTTTATTTTCTCTTTCACTTCACATACATATAAATTGTCTTAGCAATTGTAGCGGCACGGTGGCGTAGTGGTAGAGCTACCGCGTTATAGCGCCTGAGACCCGGGTTCGATCCTGACTACAGGTGGTTTCCTGTACGGATTTTGTATTTTCCCCCCTTGACCTGCATAGGTTTTCTCCGAGATCTTCGGTTTTCTCCCACACTCCAAAGACGTATAGGTTTGTATCTTAATTGGTTTGGCATAATTGTAAATTGTCCCTAGTGTGCGTGGGATCGCTGGTCGGTGCGGACTCGGTGTGCTGAAGGGCCTGTTTCCGTGCTGTATCTCTAAATTAAACTAAACTAAAAATGTCACCTTGATTTTACCCGCCTGCACCTTGTCTTGCATCCTCTTTGCCTTTTTAGTTTCACACTTGCATATCCTCTCCTCATCAAAGAGTTTTGTGGAACCCGATATTTTGAGTAAGCTCCAACTATGTGCCTTACATTATCAGAAGGGATTTTTAATGGTTATTGGCTTGGCAATCAATGTTATTGAATTGAAGTTTAGTTTTTTTGAGAAAACTGCAATCATTCAGTTGATAACTTAACAGGAAAATCTGCATCCGCCTTGCCTTTTATATCTTCCTTTGGACAGAAGAAGGTTATTCAGCCAACTGAGTCCAGGCTAGCTCTCTGAGCAATCAATTCAATCCCATCTCCCCATTTACTTCAGTGCCCCACGCCCATCAATTCCACTTCATTGTACTTCCCTCCTGTTTTACAACCAGGGAAATTTACAATTGGCAATTAACTTAAAAACTAGAGGAAGACACAACATCTGAAGAAGAGTCCTGATCCAAAACATCACCTATTCATGTTCTCTAGAAATGCTGTCTGACCCACTGTGTTACTCCAGCACTTTGTATCTTTGATTGCAAAAAAGCATCTTCAGTTCCTTGTGTCCATACTTAATAACTCGCATGCCTTTGTGATGTGGGAAGCAACTGCTTTCCAGCCTTGCATTAGACTGCTAGCAGAGACTTTCTTCTGATAGAGAGACAGCTTATTGTCCTGTAGGTGGATAAAGAACAGTGGGCATCAAATGGGCAGGCCCTCCAACTTCCCAGGGTTCTAAAATGTAGATGATTGATAACATTCATGCTACTTAGAGGACTCGATTCAGGAGGCAATAGATGGAAAGCAGAATTATACCAGGAGTTTCACTCCCAACCATCCAGAAAATGTTAAAGATCTGTCAGGCACTCAGTGAACTTATAAAATTAATTCCTCTTGTGCTAGCCAGCTTTGACTGCTGCTTAGGTATGGGACGTTTGCCCTTTGAGATGAACAGGTATGGCTTCAATTTGACACAAGATTGCACTTTGTGGATATTTTCCAAGAGCACATTTTGCACTGCCTGTGTTGAAATCATACTAATGAATGTTGTGTGCACCTTGCATTAGATCAGGGTTGTTCTCACATCAAATTCCCAGAGCCTCCATTTGAGTACATCCAATTTAGACTCCTATATTCCTCAGTGAGTAGATGGTTTGCTATTGTTGGAATTCACTCATAATTACATTATGCTTTGTGCATGGATATATACTTTGACAATAAGCTTTTTTTATCAGCTGGTGTAATCTGAATATATAGCCAGTTGACACAATTGTCTATTCCGTTCAAAATCTTTGAGTCAAAAACAGGTTTGACAGTCAGGTGACAAATGGATGTGCCGAGCATCTATATTGGATCAGCTCCCATGGCAATCAGCTGTCTGTGTGTATTAGATGCTGCAGATGATATATAGTTTTATTTATTTGTGAATCATACACATTGGACTTTATTTATCTTGACTCTGGCATACCGAGGCTTATCAGTTCGTCTTGTACACGTGGTATTTAGAATCATAGAGCTTCAAACTTGAGTTGTCAAAACCTGTTTGTATCATTGACTACATTGATTATGTTGCAACTGCCCTACATACTGCATGCAAAACTGATCTGGAAATGGTGCTTGAGAGAATAATATAAAAAAATTGGTCATGGTTAAAAGATACCATGTGGCATTGAGAATAGTGAAGGTCTGGAGAATACAGATGTGTTGGCAGGCTGGAGAGATACAGTATTTGACAATTGCAATTGAGTATTGAAAAGGGTGGAATTATATATTTTGGGGTATGGCATAGCGATGAAAAAAAATCATCTGGAATGGAGGAAGCAGTTCTTGTTTTCCAAATAGACTGATCATTAAAAAGAGCACTACAAGTAGCAAAGGGCATAAAGAAAACAATAGAATTCTTGATCTTCGAGCTAAAGAATGCAAAAGCACAGATTTTGTGTTTAGGTTGAACAGACCAGACTATCCAAATGAAATGTTATACCTAGAAATTAATTCCCCATCATTACGTCTAAATGTGCTAAATAATCATGTCAGTGCATTGTGTCTGCAATTCACTACTTTAACTTGAGAGGATAGTGGACCAAGACCAGTTGGGTCTATGTCACACGGGAGGCCTGGTCCCCCAACGCAATCTGTTCCCCCAACGCAATATTCCACCACTCACTTGTAGCCCCCAACTGCGCAGGCACGACTCATTTTCTCTCATCCCCCAGCACTCTATCCCCCTCCTCTTCACCCTCCCTCTTCTTTCCCCTCTCCTCTTCCACTCCCCAATCGCTCCTTCACCTCTCCCTCCCTCTCCTTTCCCCTATCCCTCTCAGTCCCACTATCCCTCCCACCCCTCCCTCCCTCCCTCCCTCCCTCCCTCCCACCTCCTATCCCTCTCCCTCTCCCACCTCTCCCACTATCCCTCCTCACCTCCTCCACTGCCCTCCCTCCATAACTTCTCTCCCCTCCCTACCCCCCACCTCTCCCTCAATCCTCCCACTCTCCCTCCTCACTTCCCCAAGATCTCGAGGTTGCCTTCCCTCTCCCTTCTTGCGCACCCCGGAGATCAGCCATTGGCGCCCTCAGAGCCAGGGTCAGGACTCGGGATTCCCGGCAAGAAGGCTGCGCCGACAGGCAGGCGGGCCGAGCCAGCAGGAAGGTGGGCGCTGGCATGGAGGTGGGCCGTGGCCGGTAACTGACGGTAGAGGTTTTTAAACTTTAATATCTTTTAAAATATACCACCGATCAGAACAAAATGGTGCATTTGCAGTACAGAACAATGGCGAGTAAGATGGTGAAAAATCGTAGCACTATCACGTACCGTTTTTGTGCAAACGTAAAAACAACGCAAACCGGAAGATAACAAGATGAGAGTTTTAGTTTTGTATAGATGATAGATAGATTGAGGATGACCAGGGATGTATTTCCAAGCACACATGAAATGTTTGGGCATCCCGTTGTAGAAAATAAATTAAAAAATAGAAATATAAGAATATATATTGATTCAAAGTTTTCACATATATCCAGTTACAGAGATTTAAACATTTAGGGATATTTTTTTCCCACTGGCAGGAATGGCAATTTCAAGATTATGAAGCCCATTGGTAAGGTAAATGAGGAAAGACTATATTTTGTAGAAGCCAGCAAGAGAGTAATTAAAGAGCATAAATTTACAATAGGACTAAAATAAGTGATGTGCAGGTCAGGAAAAAAGGGAAATCTGTGAGTACATGTGAAAAGTAATTAACTTGTGATGAAATATTCACATAGAATAAAATGATGGTGCAAAAAGTAAAGGCTTAAGATCTGTCATGGCATTCTCTGATTCTAGAAGTCTGCAGCACATGTAGCTCAAGTTATTTCCACATGTCTAATGGACATATGGTGTGCAATTTATATTTTCCACATCTGAGGGAAATCTGTTGCATAAATCGTCTACTTCTTAAACTTCAAATAAACAGTCATAGAGTGATACAATGTGGAAACAGGCCCTTCGGCCCAACTTGCCCACACCAGCCAATATGTCCCAGCTACACAAGTCCCACCTGCCGGCATTTGGTCCATATCCCTCCACACCTGTCCAATCCATGTACCTGTCTAATTGCTTCTTAAATGTTGGGATAGTCCCAGCCTCAACCACCTCCTTTGGCAGCTTGTTCCATACACCCACCACCCTTTGTGTGAAAAAGTGACCCCACAGACTCCTATTAAATCTTTTCTCCTTCACCTTACACCTATGTCCTCTGGTCCTTGATTCCCCTACTGTGTCTCAGTGAATCAACCCGATCTATTCCTCTCATGATTTTATACACCTCTATAAGATTACCTCTCATCCTCCTGCGCTCCAGGGAATAGAGTCCCAGCCTACTCAACCTCTCCCTAGAAACATAGAAAATAGGTGCAGGAGGAGGCCATTCGGCCCTTTGAGCCAGCACCGCCATTCATTGTGATCATGGCTGATCGTCCCCTATCAATAACCCGTGCCTGCCTTCTCACCATATCCCTTGACTCCACTAGCCCCTAGAACTCTATATAACTCTCTCTTAAATCCATCCAGTGATTTGGCCTCCACTGCCCTCTGTGGAAGGGGGTGAAAACGTTTTTTCTCACCTCAGTCTTAAATGACCTCCCCTTTATTCTAAGACTGTGGCCCCTGGTTCTGGACTCGCCCAACATTGGGAACATTTTTCCTGCATCTAGCTTGTCCAGTCCTTTTATAATTTTATATGTTTCTATAAGAACCCCCCTCATCCTTCTAAACTCCAGTGAATACAAGCCTATAGCTCAGACCCTCCAGTCATGGCAACATCCTCGTAAATCTTCTCTGTACCTTTCAGGTTTGACAACATCTATCCTATAACATGATGCCCAGAACTGAACACAATACTCTAAATGCAGTTTTATGACTTGTTTTATGATTGAAACCCATATTACATCGACTGATAGAATATCAGTTTTTTTTTCATTATCGGAAAGATCAAAAACACAAAGAGTGTTCATATCCTACATAAGCTTGGATTTTACATTCCGTTTTTCCCAATATCCAATACAAATGATACCACTTTTCAGTTAATAGTGAGTGAGGGCTCACTTGAGGATCAGCCACTGGTGCTGAACATCCAAAACGTATTTCGCGATGGTTTTTGAAATGTAACAGCGTGCCCAGGAGTATGTTGATATTTTCAGGTGGTGCCAAGGATAATGTTATTTTGCAGAGGTTTCCGGGAAATGTTTTAACATTTACATAAGCCTCTTGGAATTGTGGCGATGCATGCTGAGATTTCAATCTGCATTAAGATTTACATGACCGCAATTTTCGACAGCCCTCCATATAATCTGAAAATAATTGTAACTTTTTTTTATAAGCACTCCACGGATTTCCGCTTAATTTCTCACATTAAATCATAAACCCTGGGAATAGCACGCTTTAGAATATCCCAAGCCTGGAAGTGAGTAGCGTTAATAGGAGGAAATGCAGCAAGCATCGTTTTTATTATTGACATTAGCAGTGAGCTGGTCTGCTCATGCCTATCTCACGTAGTGACTGAGATAGCAAATATTCGGGTGAACTGTTGGTCTCAATAATCTCTGATCTTTGGAATCTGATAAAATACAAAGAAATAGAGGCGCACATGTACCTTGGCCTAAAAATTCCATCAATCGTTGTTAATTGTTGTGACACATGTTTGTAAATGAACTTGCTTAACATCATGAAATGCGATAATGACTGTTTCCATGAGGCTTTGCACTATTCTTGAAATTCAAATGGACATTTCCCAATGTGGTTTGTCCTTTCATGTCAGACTCATATCAAATAATGTAATTTTCTGTGCAGTTCTTCCCTGTGAGAATTGTTGAGGAAAGTGGACCTTCTTGAAAATCAGGTTCTGAAACTCCCGAACAAGATTGGAACCCATTAAGGTTAAGCCCTGCAACTTAAGTTCCGATCTTTTCTGACTTACTCCCTCAATGAATGCAGAGTCAAGGCCTAGGAGTGTTTATTTGCCATGTGCAGGGGAATAATGAACAATGGCATAAAGTCTATCAACAACTTACTGTGCCCCATGTCTTGCCCAGTCCCTGACCTAGAGCTCCTTGATATCCTTACAATCATCGATTTTTCAAAATTTGCTGACTAACTTCCCTTGCCTGCTCAATTGAATTCCTAACAATCCTGTATTCAAAAGGCATGCTGACTGGTTCATAAAACTTTAATACAAAACACTATTTATTCCATTAAAACAATAGAGGCCATTGGGTGGGATGAAGAAACCACAGAAACTTAGAAACATAGAAAAATAGGTGCAGGAGTAGGCCATTCGGCCCTTCGAGCCTGCACCGCCATTCAATATGATCATGGCTGATCATCCAACTCAGTATCCTGTACCTGCCTTCTCTCCATACCCTCTGATCCCTTTAGCCGCAAGGGCCACATCTAACTCCCTCTTAAATATAGCCAATGAACTGGCCTCAATTACCTTCTGTGGCAGAGAATTCCAGAGATTCACCACACTCTGTGTGAAAAATGTTTTTCTCGTCTCGGTCCTTAAAGATTTCCCCCTTATTCTTAAACTGTGACCCAGAATACTTCATCTGTTGTGAGGTAGACTGACTCCCCCCCCCCGGGTACCAGGGCAACCTATGTGAGGTTGTTTGAAAACCATCCCAGCCTTGTTCCTCCTTTCACATTTGACTTTTTTAGAGATAGACACAAGTGCACAAACTAGGACGAGGAAGTTAATGCTGAATAAGGCACTGGTTTTTGAGAGAAGCAAATGTACCCAGCTGTTTGCCTGAGGGAAGTTAGAAAGATTTGGTCTCTGAGATTAAATTGTGAATAGATAATATATTTGAAAAAAATCACTTCATTTCATGTATTACCTTCTGAATGCCCTGCAGTATTGCTTTTGCAATTTGATAGTCAGATATCAGGAATGGATAACTGAAAGATCCAGATGCGCCACAATGCAGATTCTGCATTCTATATCACCCCCTTTGCTCTGCTGTGGTACTTGTGTGGCTTGACTGTATTTATGTATAGTATCATCTGATATGGATAGCATTGGAAACAAAGCTTTTCTTGTACCTGCGAGATATGTTCTTTATTCTTCTTTTACTTATTTAGCATAATTTCACACCATATCAATAGTAACATGGCCCTATGTGATTGGGTTTCTCCAGATATCTTCTATTGTATAGTAGGCCTCATTGTGGCCACCGACAACACCTTATGCCCTTTGCTATTCAAACATAGTGTTGGCAGCCCTACATAGTGTCAAATATAGTGTCGGCAGCTCCGGCTGACGATTGGCTGCCATGCTGTACTGCTCCTTGCTGTTTTATATGTGTTTGTTCATTTGTGTTGTCTGTGAAAATCCCACAAGAATCACTTTCATGAGAGAGGTACTCATTAACACCAGACATACGGTACCTCCAAACATCGTTCTGGATTTCTCTCACTCACTGGGTTATTTGGACATACTCGTCGGCGGGGCTGTGGCTGTGTTCAAGGTCTTGAGATGGAGGAGGACCCGTGGGAAGCACTCTGGATCCCATGGGAAACGCTCTGGAGCATTCGCCCAACTCCGGCGACGAGGATTACGCATGCCGCTCCTCAGTATATTCCTTGCAAACGTACGTTCTCTCAACAACAAAGTGGACGAACTGCAACTCCTGCACCAGACAAACAAGGACTTCTCTCGAGCTGCTGCCTTGTGTCCACTGAGACCACCGAGACCGACCCCAGACAATGCGCTGCAACTGGCTGGCTTTCAACTACAGAGAGCGGATCGTGAAGCAGAAGCAGCGGGAAAATCAAGAGGCGGTGGAATATGCTTCTATACTAAACAGGACAGGCACAGTGACATCACGGTACTGTCAAACTTCTGTCCTCCCAATCGAGAATCTTTCTTTAAGAACTGCAAACCCTTTAATTCTCCAAGGGAATTTACCTCTTTTATTCTCGCTGGAGAATATACACCCCCCCCCTAAGCCTGTGTATGTAGGGCGCAAACGCAACTCGCTGACCAGGTAATGAGGGCACAGAGTGGCTTCCTGGACTCAATGGACATTGGTTTGGGGGACTTTAACAGCCAAGAGCTTCCAAAGTACAGACTTCGTGTTACCCGCCCCACCAGAGGGGCGAGAACACTTGATCACTGTTACACTTCAATCAAGAACGCATATCGCTCTGTTCCCCAGGCGGCTCTGGGTCTCTGTGATCATTGTTTAGTTCACCTCATTCCGACCTACAAGCAGAAACTAAAAGCTGCTAAGCCTGTAGTCAGAACAATGAAAAGGTGGACAAGCGAGAGCATTGAAAACCTACAGTTCTGCTTTGACTGCACAGATTGGAATGTGTTCAGTGAAGCAACCCCAAGCCTCGACGAATATACAGACACCTTGACATCATATGTCAACTTTTGTGAGGACATTTGCATTCCCACTAGGACCTGGATCTGGTTCAACAACGACAAGCCCTGCTTTACAGCAGAACTCAGACAGCTCCGCCAGTCTAAATATGAGGCCTACAGGAGTGGGGAAGCAGACCTCTACAGGCAGGCCAAGTACAAGCTGAGGAGAGGAATCGGAGCTGCCAAGGAAAGATACTCTGAGAAGTTGAGGAACAAGTTCTCAGCTAATGACTCTTCTTCAGTTTGGAAGGGCTTGCAAGAAATCACCAGCTACAAGAGGAAACCCCCCGCCGCTCCTTGGACAATCGTCAGCTGACCAACAACCTGAACGAGTTCTACTGCAGCTTCGACAAACAGAAACTTAACCCTGGTGCCCATTCACCCCCTCCCCAATCACCACTTCACACCTGCTCACAACGCGACTCCAGTCTGCAAAGGTAGACAAAAAAAACTCAGCTGGTGAGGCAGCATCTATGGAGAGAAGGAATTGGCGACGTTTTGGATTGAGACGCTATGACTGGACCATTCCCCAGCCACTCCTCCCCAATCACCACTTCACACCTACTTACTACCTGACTCCAGTCTGCAAAGACTGATCCTCATCCACGACCCACCCCCTCCTAGTTGCCCATCATCAGTCTGGCCACTTCTCTATCACCAACAATTGAAATTGAGGAGGTGGAGAGGCTATTCGGAAGACAGGAATCTCCAGGACCGTACAATTGTCCACACAGACATTTTCAACCAGTCCCTGCAAACCTGTACTGTTTCTGCGTGCTTTAAAGTCTCCACTATTAAGCATGCATGCAGATACAAAGTAAGCATGCAGGTACAACAGGCAATGAAGAAAGCGAATGGCATGGTGGCCTTTATAACAAGAGGAGTTGAATATATGAGCAAAGAGGTCCTTCTGCACAGGGCCCTAGTGAGACCACACTTGGAATATTATGTGCTGTTTTGGTATCCGAGTTTGAGGAAGGACAATCTTGCTATTCTGACATTCTTACAGCGTAGGTTCACAAGGTTAATTCCCGGGATGGCGGGACTGTCATATGCTGAGAGAATGAAGTGGCTGGGCTTGTATACTCTAGAATTTAGAAGGATGAGGGGATATCTTACTGAAACATATGGTTATAATAGGTTTGGTCACGCTAGAGGCAGGAAACATGTTCCCGATGTTGGGGGACTCCAGAACCTTGGGCCACAGTTTTAGTATAAGGGGTAAGCCATTTAGAACGGAGATGAGAAAACACTTTTGCACCCAGAGCGTTGTGAGTCTGTGGAATTCTCTGCCGCAGAGGGCGGCGGAGTTCGGTTCTCTGATTACTTTCATGAGAGAGCTAAATAGGGCTCTTAAAGATTGTGGAGTCAGGGGATGTGGGGAGAAGGCCGGAAGGGGTACTGATTGTGGATGATCAGCCATGATCACATTGAATGGTGGTGCTGAGTTGAAGGGCCGAATGACCTACTCCTGCACCCATTGTCTATTGTCTTTTGTCCCAGTACCCAAAAAGACAAGGATTACTGGTCTTAATTTCAACAGGCCTGTCGTACTGACCTCTGTAGTCATGAAGACCCTTGAAAGACTTGTGCTGGCCCAACTGAAAAATATCACATCCCCCCTGCTGCACCCTTAGCAGTTTGCATACCGGGCAAATAGATCAGTGGATGAGACTGTCAACCTCGGCCTGCATTTCATCCTCCAGCACCCAGACCACCAGGGGACCTATGCAAGAATTTTGTTTGTTGATTTTAGCTCTGCATTCAACACCATTGTGCCAGAGCTACTACACTCCAAACTTTCCAAATTGACTGTGCCTGAACCCCTGTCAGTGAATCATCAATTCCCTGACAGACAGGAAGCAACATGTGAAGCTGGGAAAGCACATTTCGGACACGGAGACCCTCAGCATAGGAGCACCGCAAGGTTGCATACTCTCCCCTCTCCTTTATTCTCTCTAAACCAACAACTACATTTCACATACTCCCCGGTAAACCTTCTCAAGTTTGCGGATGACACAACCCTGATTGGACTGACCCAGGATGGGTAGGAATCTGCCCACAGGCAGGAAAGTGACACAGCTGGCGTCCTGGTGCCTTCGTAACAACCTGGAGCTCAATGCTCTTAAGACAGTGGAAATGATAGTAGACTTTAGGAGAGCTACCCCTCCCCCCACTCACAAAAAATAACACCACAGTCACATCTCTAGAGTCCTTTAGGTTTTGTGGAACCATCATCTCCAAGGACCTTAAATGGGGGGGGGGGGGGGGGGGGGGCACCATGGACTCAACAGTCAATAAAACCCAACAGAGGATGCACTTCCTGACGACAATTTGCCACCGGCAATGTTGGTCCAATTCTACATGGCCATCGTAGAGTCTGTCCTCACCTTCTCCTTCATGGTCTGGTTTGGCTCAGCCACTAAGCACGACTTCCGGAGGTTGCAGCGAATGGTTCGATCAGCTGAGAAGGTTATTGGCCGCAACCTTCCCCCCATTGACGAACTGTACACTGCAGGGGCCAGGAAGCGATCGGGCAAGATCATCTCTGACCCCTCTGACCTTGGCCACAAACTCTTTGAATCACTTCCCTCTGGAAGTTGACTCCAGACCATCAAAGCTGCCACAGCCAGACATAAAAACAGCTTTATTCCACAAGCAGTAGCTCTACTCAATAACCAAAAGTCTGCAGCCTCATGTTGCTCAGGTATTTATTTCATTCACATGTTTAAACTACAATGTTTTATTTATAATGTTTCAATGTTTTATGTTTTATTCTCAACTGGATCAGCATCAGTTTGCGTATAGAGCTAATAGGTCAACGGAAGATGCCATCAACACAGCTCTACATTCTGCACTGGCACATCTGGAACGTCCTGGCTCATATGTGCGGATGTTATTTGTAGATTTTAGTTCTGCATTTAATACTATCATCCCCAGCAGAATGGTGGACAAACTGTCTGATTTAGGTGTTAATGCAAACACATGTGGATGAGGAGAACTTTTTTCACGCAGAGAGTGGTGAATCTCTGGAACTCTCTGCCACAGAGGGTAGTTGAGGCCAGTTCATTGGCTATATTTAAGAGGGAGTTAGATGTGGCCCTTGTGGCCAAGGGGATCAGAGGGTATGGAGAGAAGGCAGGTACGGGATACTGAGTTGGATGATCAGCCATGATCATATTAAATGGCGGTGCAGGCTCGAAGGGCCGAATGGCCTACTCCTGCACCTAATTTCTATGTTTCTATGTTTCTATTAAGGACTTTTTAACAGACCGCCCACATACTGTCAGGATGGGGTCCAATTACTCCCCAGTCCTGACGCTTAGCACAGGAGCGCCACAAGGTTGTGTGCTGAGTCCAATCTTGTATACAATATACACTTATGACTGTACACCAACACACAGTACAAACAGGATCATCAAGTTTGCGGACGACACGACTGTGGTGGGACTGATAAACAACAACGACGAGTCTGCCTACAGGGATGAAGTCCAAAAACTGCTCATCTGGTGTACCAAAAACAACCTGTTACTAAACCCATCAAAGACAAAAGAACTTGTCATTGACTTCAGGAGGAAGAGGAGAGAGGAACCTGCTCCCTTATACATCAAAGGAGACATGGTGGAGAGAGTCAACGACTTTTTCCTGGGAATAAACATCTCCCAGGACCTCAAATGGCAAATGAACACCGTCACTCTCGTGAAGAGGTCTCATCAGCAGCTGTATTTCCTAAGGTCTCTACGGAGAGCTAACGTCTCACAGCCGCTGCTGCTGTCCATCTATCGATGCGCCGTGGAAAGTATCCTCTCCTATGGAATCCTGGTGTGGTTTGCCAGCTGTACTGTGGCTGAGAGGAGGGCGCTGCAGGGAATTATAAAAACTGCGCAGAGCATTACAAACGCTAACCTGCCCTCCTTGGATGACATGTACAAGGCCCGATGCTTGCGCAGGGCGATAAATATCAAGAAGGACACATCCCACCCTGCCAACCACCTTTTTACTCTGCTACCCTCCGGGAGGCGATTCAAGTCTCTGCAGGCTCGCACTGGTAGACTAAAAATAGTTTCTACCATTGTGCGATAAAAGAGCTTAATAGTGAACACTGGGAAGCAAGAAGTAACTTCGAGGAATACCGCTAAATTATTTTAATCTCTTTTAAAAATGTATTTATATTCTACTATTAACTGTACATATGTGCATTGGTGTCGTGTTGTATTTCTTTTAACGGAGGAGAAGCAAATGGAATTTCATTGCTCAGTTTTGTGCAATGACAATAAACATATTCTATTCTATTCTCGTCTCATAGTTTACTGTATTCGTGTTGTTACTTGCGAGCGGAGCACACAGGCAAATTCCTTGTATGTTTACATACCTGACCAATAAACTTATTCATTCTTTCATTCATTCATTCTGTATTTGCTGATCCGGTGACATCTCCAGCTCATCAAAAACTACCTTTCTGAACATCTTGCACCCCCCCCCCCCCCCAGTCATTGATTCCCTGATTAAATCCCCTTGGAATCGCCCAATAACTGATTTTGCCCAATTCTGGGTCCCCCAATGAATGACAATACCAGCTTAAGTGTCAAAGCTATTAGCTTCCTATTGTTCAATTTTCCTCATGGGTTGACAGAAAGAACCCATCACTTTCAAAATGATTTGAATCAATTTTGTTGCATCCATCAATGATCAGGGTGGCGTAAATGTTCCTTGATATATATCACTCTGCTATGTTCCTGTCCATATTCCATGTGATTTAATGGACCAAGAATGAGTTAACTGACTCTTGGTGAACGTCTGAAATATGGAATGTGACATTTAAAACCTGGTCATTCTAACATTAATGCACATCTTCAAACCTCCCATCTATGATTTTTTTCCTTAATTTTATGCAAGTTAATTTCATTGTTATGTCACCCTACTTACTCATTACACACTATCAAAATTCCTTCATTCAAAAGCGCTCAATAATAACAGCAACCAATCTCCCTGTGTCTAAAGGAAGCTTTCTATTCCAGTCCACTGGGAGAAGAATTCAATCTTTCACAGACTAGTGACCGAATATTCACTTATTCTTCCTTGAGGTGTTAATAGATGACCCGATCCAATCAGAAGTCACATCATGTGTTGTTTTAATAGCTGGTGTACATTCATATCATTCAGTGGTGAAATGGAGAGGTTAAAGAATGCATTCCTCTCCAACAGTTAGAGAACAATTAAGATTGTTTTCTTTGGCATACATGGCGGCAGTGAGTGAATTGAGATACATAATTAAAACTTGTGTGAGAGGACATAATATCTCATGCAGATGGAACAAGGTACAGATTCATCGACCTAAAACGTTAACTGTTTCACTCTCCAGATGTTGCCTGATCTACTGAGCATGTAAAGATATTTTTTTGTTATCTTTTCCAAATTACTGGCATTTGCACTGTTTTGCTTTCCAAGAAAGAAGAAAGCATTCCATTCCAGTGATTGTAGTTGTAGAGCTTAAGGTTTGAGGAGCGATGTGCCAGTTATGAAATTACAAACCAGGAATAAAAGGATATTAAAAATAAGTTATGCCCACAGTTTGTGTGGAGGAAAATCTAGAATCAAACTGGTAGGGGTGTTCCAGACATTCTTTTGTTTTATAATTCCTATATAACTATTAATTATAAGCTTTTGTTTGCATCATAATAGAACATGTTTGATAAATAGTTAAAAAAAAGATAATCGCAAAAGCCAGAGAATATAAACTTATTTCCTTAAGTATTATATTATCTTAATAAGTTCCTCAAAGTGTGATATTAGCCCCTGCCATATATTTACCTGTTTATGTACAAATCCATTTATTTTAAATATATTAATAAATACAGTAGCACTAAAACATCATTTGATAACATTTGGGATTCATGTAATATCATAGCTAATAAGCTTAGTTTAGTTCCAAGTCCATGCCAACCATTGATCCCCATTCTTAGGTCCCTTTTGGTCATGGCTGACCATGGGTGTCTCCAGGGTGCTATTCCCTATATGGAGGACGCTTGTGCATGACTTTGTTTAACGTGGGGAGACTGGTGCACAGACAGTCACTCCACGGTCCTTGACAGATCTGGGTCAGGATCCAATGGCATGGGGCCCAAGACGACCGGAGACCCTTTTCTGCTGCAGCCTTCATCCGCTTTCCCAGCCGTTGTGATGCTCCACTAAAGTCAGCCATCGTCCTCCGCCTCTTCCACCATTGAGGTCTTGGTTGGATTGCTCTGTCAGGGACCTCCCCCTCGACCTTGCCGCCATGGAGGTCCTACCAGGAACATAGCTCCAGACGGCACCGCTCTCAGGATCTCAGATCCATACAAGCTTCTCCACCACGACAAGGTGACAATCCACGGCAAATATACTAGCACTATCCTACACGGTAGGGATAATTTACAATTTTTACCATAATCAAATTAATCTACAAACCTGTACATCTTTGGAATGTGGGAGGAAACTGGATCACCCAGTGAAATCCACGTGGTCACAGGGAGAAAGTACAAACTCAGTACAGAGAGCACTTATAGTCAGGGTCAAAGCCAGATCTCGGGCACTGTAATGCCCCTGTCCCACTTAGGAAACCTGAACGAAAACCTCTGGAGACTTTGCGCCCCACCCATGGTTTCCGTGCGGTTCCCAAAAGTTGCAGGTGGTTGCCGGAGGTTGCAGGTAGTGGAAGCAGGTAGAGAGACTGACAAAAACCTCCGGGAACCGCACGGAAACCTTAGGTGGGGCGCAAAGTCTCCAGAGGTTTCTGTTCAGGTTTCCTAAGTGGGACAGGGGCATTTGGCAGCATCTCGACTGCTGCACCACCATACCGCCCTAAATTCTGAGTTTATTTGTCCTGTTGAAGGAAGAATTAACTAACCTTGTGTGCCTTCAAATCTAGTTTGAAATATAAAATGATTTGTATAACAGGGAGAGAAACTTGACTTAATAAGTCTAAACTGAAGTAAGCAGGTATTGGCAATTATGTGGCTTGATCAATTACCTTGTACAGCTCTTCCATTTTAATAGGTGGCCAGAGCGGTCAATGAGATTAAACAAACGCTCCAGAAAGGAATAAAGAATCAATCACCAGTAATCATTGCTTGGTAAAATTATTGAAAAATTATGCAAATTCTGCCATTTGTGTCATCATATATTTCCCAAAAGAACTCGGATGAAACAAGAGGAAATACTAAAATAATCATAAAAAAAAATAATGACCATAATTATGGCAAAATAGTGCATTTATTCTGAGTCCATGACCCATTTGTCTTTGATGTTGCTGGATAGATAAATCAGGATGAACAATGTAAATAAGATGGTGCAAATCAATCTGTGGGTCAAAGACAATGATTAAAACAAATATTCAATATATCTGGTTGGCTTTTACATGAGTTTAGAGTAAGTCCTTGAAAC
This sequence comes from Leucoraja erinaceus, assembly GCF_028641065.1. Taxonomy (NCBI): domain Eukaryota; kingdom Metazoa; phylum Chordata; class Chondrichthyes; order Rajiformes; family Rajidae; genus Leucoraja; species Leucoraja erinaceus. Next base: position 96,437,103 of record NC_073379.1, on the reverse strand, counting down.
AGATGTTGCTCCACTCATCCTCTTCTGAGTGCATGTTACAGTTTAGTGTATGTGTGAAGCACTTTGATCTTGTATTAACACTAAACCCTTGCATCTGGACATTTTCTGTGGTGAATATCTACAAAAAGGAAATTAAAAGCCTGCAGATGGTTACGTCTACAGTTTCCCAATAGTTGCAATGGATGTACTGTAAAGTCATGGAAAGTGTCGGGCTTCGGGATGGGCGCAGTCAGTGGTTGGGTGTTTCTGAGACTGGTAGCACCAATGGGATGGAGCTTCCCAGACGAAAGAGCCAATGATGGGGCATGTTTGTGACTAGCCAATGGGAGGAAGTGTCTGGAAATAGAAGAGCCAATTGGAGGGCATATCTGAGACTAGCAGAGCCAACAGGAAGCATCATTTGAGACTGGCCAGGCCAACAATTCCCTGAAAGTGGAATCTCATGTAGATAGGGTGGTAAAGAAAGCTTTTGGTGTGCTGGCCTTTATAAATCAGAGCATTGAGTATAGAAGTTGGGATGTAATGTTAAAATTGTACAAGGTATTGGTGAGGCAATGGGGTACAATCTGGAGTATGAGGCAATCTGGAGTATGGTGTACAATTTTTGGTCGCCTAATTATAGGAAGGATGTCAACAAAATAGAGAGAGTACAGAGGAGATTTACTAGAATGTTGCCTGGGTTTCAGCAACTAAGTTACAGAGAAAGGTTGAACAAGTTAGGGCTTTATTCTTTGGAGCGCAGAAGGTTAAGGGGGGACTTCTTTATCTTAAGATAGAGGTCTTTTAAATGATGAGAGGGATAGACAGAGTTGACATGGAAAAGCTTTTCCCACTGAGAGGAGGGAAGATGCAAACAAGGGGACATGACTTGAGAATTAAGGGACAGAAGTTTAGGGGTAACATGAGGGGGAACTTCTTTACTCAGAGAGTGGTGGCTGTGTGGAACGAGCTTCCAGTGAAGGTGGTGGAGGCAGGTTCGTTTTTATCATTTAAAAATAAATTGGATAGTTATATGGACGAGAAAGGAATGGAGGGTTATGGTCTGAGCGCAGGTATATAGGACTAGGGGAGAATACGTGTTCGGCACGGACTAGAAGGGTCGAGATGGCCTGTTTCCGTGCTGTAATTGTTATATGGTTATATGGTTATATATAAGATGGTGTATCCAGCACTGGCTGGGCCAATTGGAGGGGATGTCTGGGACTGGTGGGGTCATTGAATGGGGACATCAAATTGGGGCGAAGGATTCAGTTAATTGCAAACTGGTCCAGAGTTTAGGAGATTAGTGGTGACGGGTGTTTAGGAGATGGGAGTTTGGGAATTGGGATTGGTGGGGGTTGATTGAAGCGGTTGCAGAGAGCTTTACAGAGGGGTTGCATATGAGGGTGGTTTGGGAGGAAAGGAGAAAAGTAAGGATGTACCTACCTAGCTGATGGCCCAGAGTAGAGTTGCAGCCGTCAAACAGTGGGTCCTCCAAAGGCAATGCGGTCTCAATTCCCTTGCAAAACAACTTAAGTGTTACATGGTAAATTATATCATGCTATCATTTTGCTCACGTCCAATGTGGCAGTCACACTGAAGCGCAAAGTGACAATGAAATTGGAATGTTTATGGGGTACGGTTACATTGTGGGTGTGGTGAGATTTTCTAGATATTTCTGGCTGTCTGTTATACGTTAAATCGACTCTTCTGGTGATGGATTGGTTGCATAGAATTTTACAGATCTGGATATTTTAATTGTGTCCTACTGATTGCTATGTTGGTGAAGGTGTCAGCATAAGTGTAGGTGAAACCCATTAAAACTAGGTACGGAAAGCAGGTTATAAAATCTCCCCCTTAACCTTATCCAGCCAAGCATTATTTCCGTATTAGGAAGGAATTTTCCACTAACTTTGTTTAAAAGGTCATCTTTTTGGATGTTAGCTACTAACTAGATGCTTTATGTGCTTCCACAGAGTTTGATATTTTCTAGAAATGTTTAAACTTGCTAAAGTCTACAGTGCAGTATATATTTTGGACTTTAATTGAAGGATTTGTACCAACAGGCCTTTTGCACGTCAGTTTCTATCAGGCACATATGGATTTGTAGTCTGTCATTAAGAGTCAAGAGTCAATTTAATTGTCATTTTAATTGTCATTTGGACCCCTAGAGGTCCAAACGAAATGCCGTTTCTGCGCCCATACATTACACACAAATAGACCCCAGACACAACATAATTACAATTTTACATAAACATCCATCACATAGCTGTGATGGAAGGCCAAAAAAAACTTTGCCATTCTCCTTCAGTGCAATGCAACAGGGAAAATGAGGAGAGGGTATGCGGAGTGCGAGGGGAAGAGAAGGAGTGGGAGAAACCTACTAAGCAAAAATTAGGGTGGCACGGTGACGCAGTGCATGAGTTGCTGCCTTACAGCGCCAGAGACTCGGGTTGAATCCTAACTATGGGTACTGTCTGTGCGGAGTTTGTATGTTCTCCCTATGACCGCATGGGTTTTCTCCGGGTGCTCCGGTTTCCTCTAACACTCCAGAGATGTACTGGTTGTATGTTAATTGGCTTCAGTAAGAATTGTAAATTGCCCCTAGGGTGTAGAATAGTGCTAGTGTATGGGGTGATTGCTGATCGGCGCAGACTTGGTGGGCCAAAGGGCTTGTTTCTATGCTGTATCTCTAAACTTCACTAAAACTAATTGGCTATTATTGGCCAGGGTGTTCAGGGACCATTTCATTAGCTTCAAAATCATTGAAGAAGGGTGTGCCCCAATTCAATGAGAACATCGTCACTGAAAGTGACACCGCCTGGAATCACAGTAAATATTGCTTTACTGGTGACTATCAGGGCCTATTTGCTTCAAAGGTTTCAAAGGTCTTTTATTGTCACGTGTACCAATTAAGGTACAGTGATATTCATATTACCATACAGTCATAACTAAAAAAAGTGACAAGACACACAACTATATAAACGTTAACATAAACATCCACCACAGCAGATTCCCCACATTCCTCAATGTGATGGAAGGCAATAAAGCCTATCCTTCTTCTAATCCTAATTTTTCTCCCGCGGTCGGGGCAGTCAAACAATCCGACAAGGCGATCGAAGAATCCGCGTCGGGTCGATCGAAGCTCCCGTGTTGGGGCGGTCGAAGCTCCTGCGGCTCGGAGCTCCCGAAGCCGGTGTCCAACCAGAAACCGTGAGCTCCACGATGTTAAAGTCCGCAGGCTCCCACGGTTGGAGCTCCAAGGTCGATCCCTTGCAAAGGGATTGCAAGTTCCATGATGTTAAGTCCCGCAGGCTCCCACTGTTGGAGCTCCTGAAATTGGTCTCCAGCAAAGGCCGCCAACTCCTCAATGTTAGGCTGCAGTGCGGACGGAGATACGATACGGACAAAAAAATCACATCTCTGTTGAGGGAAGAAATTAAACGAAAGGATTCCCCCGCCCCACCCCCAACCCCCCCACACATAAAACCAGCTAAAGAACACTAAACCATTCCATTAACACATACTATAAAACAACAGAGAAGGAAGGGACAGACAGACTGTTGGTGAGGCAGCCATTGCTGGCGCTACCCAATGTAAGTGTTTATTATCTGGGTTCCATCTAAGTTAGAGTTGGAGACTTTTGCTCAAGCTCACATTTTGCCAATCTGTGCGTTTATTATCTGGGTTCCATCTAAGTTAGTGTTGGAGACTTTTTTTGCTTATCATGAGAACAACATCTCTGGCCAGATCCAAGACACGCTTGACATGGTCTGAGAAACACAAAGAATAGCAGATGCTGGAATCTTGTGTGCAACTCAAAGTGCTGGAGTAACTCAACAGGTCAGGCAGCATTTCTGGGGGGGCATGGACCAGGCAAGTTGCCCCATGGCTTAGGTGCCAATGACCAGGTCTATTACTTTGGTGACATTTCCATTCTACTCTTAAATGCACCACAATATTATTTTTGTAATGGTGTGTGTGTTCCGTTAAGGATTGATGTGACTAATTCTCACATTGAATTTATTGCTAAAATTGTTGGTTGCCCGTCACAGTGTTTTGTCCCTGTCTATATAGATTTTTATGAATTAAGCACATAGTTCATTAACTTGTTAGTTATTCTCCAGTGTCTTGGAGAGGGATATAGTGATATAAAGGCTATCTTCTGAAGACAGTTCAGAAATCTGGTGCACAGCCCTCCATTCCCTTCATCTTGGTGAACACGAATGAGTAATCATCATCAAGGAATAATCACCCAGTTCACCTGACTCCAGCCATAATTTTATTTGTTGTCCTTGAGTGGACTTTTCATTCCCTAGCTTTGCTCTTGTTTGTAGCCATTAGAGATATATTGCAAGTCCTTCTCAAGGTAACATATCTATCTTACTTTCTGAGGACAGCACCTTCAGTAACTTCCTCCACTGCCCTGCATGAAGGCTACTTATGGCCAGTTTCACCTTGTGCAAATCCAGCTTCCAAATCAACTACTGAGTGTCCTGCAGTTATTTTCTGAACTGTTGGCTGTGAGCATTAAACTGTGAGTGCTAAGTTGACTGAAAGCACTTCTTCAATTTCAATGTCATCGTACTTCCCATCCACTATCTGACCTTGATGTTGTTGGGGAGCTGTCGAAAGGAAAGCTTATTTTTTGAGGCCAAATGAAGTAAAAGCAGTTTCCAGATTTCAACAAGAAAGGCTGAGTCTTCCTGCTCTGGCCTTGCCTTCCTTGTGAATCTTGGCTTTCCACAGTCCTACATCATAGGGGATTTTTTTCCTGAAGGCCTCAGAATAAACCAAACCTCCATGAGGACTATGGGAACTTCTTCAACACGTAGCCCCGAAGTCTGCCCATAGCAGAAATCTACCTGGTATTACTATCATAGGTATTAGTCGAAATGCCATGAGCCCCACAAAATGTCCATTAATATGTTTAAAACGGATTGATGTATGAATTCAAATACTTAAATGCGGACTTTTAAAATAGTAGGTAATACATATAAAATACAGACTGGTTAGCAGCCTTCCAATGGACCATTGATAACTGCATTTAAGTGTTCTTCCATTCATAATATCAGTCATTGTTCTTAGTGAATAGAATATAGAGTCATAAAGACACAGCATGGGAATAAGACCTTTGTCCCAACTCGTCCATACCAACCAGGATGCCCCATTTAACTTGTCCATGTCTGACCCATCTCCCTCAACACCTTTTCTGACCATGTACGTTTCCAAATGTCTTTTGAATGCTATTATAGTACCTGCCTCATCTACCTCCTCTGGTAGCTTGTTCCATAGACCTACCACCGGCTGAGCAAGAAAGTTGCTCTCAGGTTCCTGTTAAATCTTTCCCCTCTCATCTTAAACCTATATCCTTTGCTTCTTGGCTTCCCTACCTGAGTAAAAAACTGTGCACCCTATCAATTCCTCTCATGATTTTATACACCTCCATAAGATTACCCCTGTGCTCCAAGGAATAAAGACCTAGCTTGCCCAATCTCTCCCTGTAGCTCTGGGTCTCAAGTCTTGGAAACATCTACATAAATGTTCTCTACACTGATTCCAGCTTAATGACATCCTTCCTATAGCAGGCTGACAAAAACTGAGCACAATATTCCAAATGCAACCTCACCAATGTCCTGCACAACTGTAATTACAATTGAAACTAATATGACATGGCAAGCAGTAAAGTTGTGGGATATATCCATGTTTCTATGTTTCTATCAGAATGCTTTGGTTGACTATAGTGCTACATAGAAACATAGAACTTTAGAAAATAGGTGCAGGAGTAGGCCATTCGGCCCTTCGAGCCTGTACCGCCATTCAATATGATCATGGCTGATCATCCAACTCAGTATCCCGTACCTGCCTTCTCTCCATACCTCCTGATCCCTTTAGTCACAAGGGCCACATCTAACTCCCTCTTAAATATAGCCAATGAACTGGCCTCAACTACCTTCTGTGGCAGAGAATTCCAGAGATTCCCCACTCTCTGTGTGAAAAATGTTTTTCTCATCTCGGTCCTAAAAGATTTCCCCTCTATCTTTAAACTGTGACCCCTTGTTCTGGACTTCCCCAACATCGGGAACACTCTTCCTGCATCTAGCCTGTTCAACCCCTTAAGAATTTTGTAAGTTTCTATAAGATCCCCCCTCAATCTTCTAAATTCTAGCGAGTACAAGCCGAGTCTTTCTTCATATGAAAGTGCTGACATCCCAGGAATCAATCTGGTGAACCTTCTCTGTACTCTCTCTATGGCAAGAATGTCTTTCCTCAGATTAGGAGACCAAAACTGTACGCTACATAAACACAAATTCTTCTTACGGAGATCTATTACATGTAAATGAACAATAGGTGTAAATCCAGCTTTAATGGTGAAAACTCACATACAGGGATGAGTTAATTAGGCCGCTGCACTCAGGAATTCTTTCTTCCCACTGTGATCCATTTCTCTATGAAGAGATTGAAATACATTGTTTTAGGTTCACCCTCGGGGTTAGATATATATAAATATATATTAAGCAATCAGTAACCTAATCTACCAGTCTAGTCCACAATCCAAAAGGGAATAGAAAGTTGCAGAAAAATTATATGCTGGAAAAATATTAATAAAGAAGTTAGAAGTGGAAGAATGTGTTAATGGAGTGTAAAAGAGTGAACAATGTTTCAGTCAAACTATATTGTACTGCCATGCAAGAAAGTCAAAAATGTAATTTTCCCATTAAAACGAAACAACTGTTCAGTGAATCTCTCCAATGAGTCACAGAGAAAAAAAAGTTGCTTGATCTCAGCCACATTGGCACTATAATTAATCTCAGGGGCATAGAACAGGACGAGAAACATCAGTACGAGTTCCTGCTCCTGATCATTTTCCACTGACTGTGAAATGTGGTCCTCTTGACATAGTGAATAATGCTTTATTAAAGCAAGCTCTTACCTACATCATAACTGTGCCCACACTTCAGACGAACTTCACTGGAAGTGGAACATCTCATGCGGTTCTGAAAAGTGCCATATGGAAGTATTTCTTTCCACTTCCACAGAAGGAAGAGCGCATGCTCCTGCAGAACGGTAGCAACCAGCCGAGCAGTTCCCCATTCAGGTGGACCAGGGTTAAAACCGCAGGCCGTGACCATTTGCTAATTTCTTTGCTGCTGGGTTCAGAGCAGAAGCGGGAGAAACTTAAAGGCAAAGAAATAATGAATTTGCTTTTACAATGTGCCTTTTACAACCTCAGTGGGCCAGAAAACACTTCACAGCAGATGGAGTAATTTTGAAATGTAATTGCTATTTTAATATAAGAAATGTGGTAGCCAAGTTTTCATTGCAAGCTCCCACAAATAGTAATCCACTTTAGTGATTTAAGTGATTTCCTGCTCTTCAACACATGGCACAACAGGCTTTATGCCCACTTCAGAGAGCAGAATGGAATTTGATTTAACATTTGAAGGACAACTTAATGCATTCTGTGCTTGCTTTGAGCAGTTGGCCAAGATGGCAATGACATCCATCCCATCAGGCTCTAGTGTGCCTGGTACACATTGATGATGCCGTGGTAGAGATTGTTGAAAGCTACAGGTTCTTTGGAATAAATATCACCTGCAATTTGTCCTGGACCAGCCATATCGAAGCAATTGCCAAGAAAGCACACCAATGCCTCTCCTTCCTTATAAGGCCACGATAGTTCGGCATGTCCCCGACAACCGTCATCAACTTCTACAGATGCGCTGTAGAAAGCATTTTATCAGGATACATGACAGCATTTTTGAGAACAGCTTCATTCAAGAGCACAATAAATGATAGAGAGTTGTGGATGCAACCCAGCCCATCACGCAACCAACCTCCCATCCTTTAACTGCATCTGCACTTCATACTGCCTCGGCAAGGCCACAAGGAGCAGTCCCACCTCAGTCACTTCCTCTGCTCCCCTCTCCCATCAGGCAAGATGTACATAAATTTGAAAATGCACACCTCTAGATTCAGGGACAGTTCCTTCCCAGGTGTTCTCAGGCAGCTGAACTGTCCTCTCACCAACTAGAGAGCAGTCCTGATCTCTTATCTACCTCATGGAAGACATTTGAACTATCTTTAATCAGACTTTTCTGTACTTCATCTTGCCCTAAACATCATACCTTTTATCCAGCATCTGTGCACTGTGGACAGCCTGATTGGAATCATGCATTATCATTTCAAGTCAACATCGTCAAGTTTATTCTTCACATACACATACGAGATGTGCAGTGAAATGAAAAGTGGCAATGCTCACGGAATTTGTGCAAAAAACAAACAATCAAACAAACAAACTACAAACAGAATGGAACAGAATCACATATTCTTTTACATATTACATATTGTAGGAGGAAGGAAAAAGGAAAAAAAAAAAAAACAGCAATTTAAAAAACAGTAGAGTGGTACAGAAAAGTTAGTCCTTGGAGAGGTAGGAGTTTACAGTCCTAATGGCCTCTGGGAAGAAACTCCTTCTCAACTTTTCCGTTCTCACAGCATGGCAATGGAGGCGTTTGCCTGACTGTAGCTGCTGGAACAGTCCGTTGCAGGGGTGGAAGGGGTCTCTCATGATCTTATTGGCTCTGGAGTTGCACCTCCTGATGTATAGTTCCTGCAGAGGGGCAAGTGAAGTTCCCATAGTGCGTTCAGCCGAACGCACTACTCTCTGAAGAGCCTTCTTGTCCTGGGCCGAGCAGTTCCCAAACCAAATCGTGATATTTCCGGACAAGATGCTTTCCACAGCCGCAGAGTAGAAGCACTGGAGGATCCTCAGAGACACTTCCTCAATTTCCACAATTACCTGAGGTGGTAAAAGCGCTGCCTTGCCTTACTCACGAGTGCTACAGCGTGTGATGTCCATGTCATATCCTGAGAGATGTGGACTCCCAGGTATTTAAAGCAGCTCACCCTATCCACAGTATCCCCATTTATCTTCAATGGTGTGTACGTCCTCGGATGATGTGCCCTCCTAAAGTCCACGATCAGCTCCTTAGTTTTTTTGATGTTCAAGAGGAGGCTGTTGTCCTGACACCAGAGTGCCAGATCAGCCACCTCCTCCCGGTAGGCCTTCTCATCGTTGTCTGAGATCAGGCCCACCACCACAGTGTCATAAGCAAACTTGATTATCGAGTTGGATCTGAACCTAGTCACACAGTCATGTGTGTACATGGAGTACAGTATGGGGCTGAGGTCGCAACCCTGGGGGGATCCTGTGCTCAGGGTGAGGGACTTCGATGTATTTCCCCCCTTCTTGACTCCCTGGGGCCTGGCGGTGAGAAAGTCCAGGACCCAGGCACCCAGGTGGAGATGGTCATTTGCCGGTTTTGCATTTCATTTAATTTGCCTGGTATATAGTCTTGCATACTCTTGGTAGTTCAATTTCAGCTGATAAGGAGGCCCTGTCTGTCTCTAAGCCCCATAATCGTGAGCAGCTCTTTAAAAAAAATTCTGCATAAATTTGGACAAAAAGCAAGTGTTCTACTATCACAAAGGCAAGTGATGCATAAGGCCTGTCACTCATTTGCACTTTCAGTTATTTCTCCAGGTTCAATTATATTTATTTTAAATAGAAAAAAAAATTGCATTTGGCACCAATTACAGTTGGTGGAGTGTGTAGCCTTGGTTCATTATCAGTTACCATGCAGTCTTACCCTCTCCTTTGGGCATATGCTATCACAGAACGCAAGTGTAACTCAACATGTAAAAATATGTAGATCAAAAAGTCTTTAAATTATGGTAACCAGGATTCCAAGATAATCTTCACCCTACCTACATTTTATATTAAAAAATCACACCGTCTTTACGTAAGCACAAAGATGAGACTGCTGCATGTGTTATGGAATGTAAGAAGATTTGAAGTATTCGAGCCTGAATGGTAACTTCTTCACACAAAGGGTGATGGGTGCATGGAACCAGCTGTCGGAGGAGGGAGTTGAGGCAGGGACTATCGCAATGTTTTACTACTCTACCGCTAAATATGTGTACTTTGAAGAGGTTCTCCTCCTCTCACCAACAGGAGTTCTGTGAGACCCTCTCACTACTCTCCCATTGTGATTCCTGTTGCTCCCCTTCCATTTGGAACAATTTAAATTGTTGGAACAGACCTTGCTAAACTTGCACATCCTATTTTCATTATCAGTAATTGTATCAGGAGTTATGGGGAGAAGGTAGGAGAAAGTGGTTAGGAAGGAGGATAGATCAGACATGATTGAATGGCGGAGTAGACTTGAAGGGCCGAATGGCTTAATTCTGCTTCTATCACATGACCTTACCTATATGTAGATTGGCTATTTCATACTAGCCAATTATAAATATTGCTATGTACTTCATATTATCAAGAGCCTGCTTACGCTGGTGGGAAATTAATAGCAGCTTGGAGATGTGATGACTGCAGATCCTTGCTGTATGTAGATTTAATAAATATGTGTTGTATCTTGACATGTGTTTGACTTGACTCATTACACTATATGTTACTAAAACTCTCATCTTGTCTTGTGTGCGGGTGCATGCGGGTGTGTCCATCATGCCCAGAATTACGCCAAAATGCTACCCGATAGCACTACAATATTTATACCACCTTACAGGGTTGGGTGTTTATGCGTGCTATTTTCGTGATATTTATTTTAGTTGTTTATCTTTTAATATTTTATCTTGTATGTATCGTTAGCTTTTAGAAATGTTTGAATGGTGCACTGACTGGCTGACATTGTTAAATTTCGTTGTACATGGTTCATGTTACAATGACAATAAAGAAACTATTCTATTCTATTGTCCTGTGGTGTGGTGTATCAAGTTTAGTTCAGATTGATGGTATATTTTAAAAGATATTCACATTTTGAACTTTACAAAACCCCACTTTGAGAAAAAGTTGCAGTGGCGGTTACAGCTATGACGTCACAATGGGATCTCATTTACATAAACTGCCCAGCAGCAGTGCTCCACTGTTACACTGTTAACAAAGACGGGACTGCCAGTGCAGTGAGAGATTTGTTACATTGTTGTAAGGAGAGGGAGGGCGTGGGGGAGGGGACAAGGAGAGGATTAATGTTTAGTTATTTAAACAGATGGAGGGGAGGTAGGGAGGGGAGAGGGGTAATGGAAGGAGGGAGGGAGTGACTGAGGGTAGGAGAAAGGAGAGGGAGGGAGATGTGAGGGGTAGTGGGGGATGGGAGAAGAGGAGGAGAGGTGAAAGAAGAGGGAGTGTGGAGGAGGGGGAGGGAGTGCTGGGAGATGAGGGGAAATGAGCCGCACCTGCGCAGTTGGGGGCTATGTGTGAGTGGTGGAATATTGCGTTGGGGGAACGGGTTGCGTTGGGGGAACGGGTGAGTGGTGGAATATTGTGTTGGGGAACGGGTTGCGTTGGGGGGCCAGACCTCCAATGTTACAGGGACCCAACGGGTCCCACTTGGTCTGGTGACCTTATCGGACTGTTTTCCCCATATCTTCATTATATTGGTTGAAGATAATATTCAAAAATCAGTATTCTCTTGATCTGAATTCTAATTCATGTTTTCAGAATCTTCATGTTATAAATTTCATTGCTTGGGAGCACAATTTAATAATACCTATATCATGACAGGAATCTGTCCACAATTAGAAGATCAGATAAATCAGGAAGATTTATGAGAATGTTGCCAGGTCCCGAGGGCCTAGTAACATAGAAAATAGGTGCTGGAGTAGGCCATTCGGCCCTTTGAGCCAGCACCACCATTCAAAATGATCATGGCTGATCATTGAAAATCAATACCCCGTTCCTGCTTTTTCCACATATCCCTTGATTCCTTTAGCCCTAAGAGCTAAATCTAATGCTTCTGTCCCACTTAGAAAACCTGAACGGAAACCTCTGGAGACTTTGCGCCCCACCCAAGGTTTCCGTGCAGTTCCCGGAGGTTCCCAGAGGTTTTTGCCAGTCTCCCTACCTGCTTCCACTATCTGCAACGTCCGACAACCACCTGCAACCTCCGGGAACCGCACGGAAACCTTGGGTGGGACGCACATCTCCAGAGGTTTCCGTTCAGTTTTCCTAAGTGGGACAGGGGCATAACTCTCTCTTGAAAACATTCAGTGAATTCGCCTCCACTGCATTCTGTGGCAGTGGATTCCACAGATTCACAACTCTCTGGGTGAAAAAGTTTTTCTTCATCTCAGTTCTAAATGGCCTACCCCTTATTCTTAAACTGCGTCTGAGCTCTGAGGATAGGTTGGGCAGGCTAGGACATTATTCCTTAGAGCGGTAGAGGCTGAGAGGTGATCATGTAGAGGAGTATTTAGTCATGGGGGGAATAGATAGGGTGAATGTGTGAATTATTCTTCACAAGGTAGAGAAACCAAGAACGAGGGCTTAGGTTTAAGGTGAGAGAGGAAAAATGTAATAGGAGGCTGAGGGACAAGTTTTTCATGCAAAGAATGGTGAGTATATGGAACAAGCTGTCAGAGGAAGTAGTTGAGGCAGATAAAATAACAATATTTCATTTGGACAGGTTCATGGATATGAAAGGTTTGATCCAAACGTGGGTAAATAGGACTAGGTTAAATGGTGGGCTGGACGAGTTTGACCAACTGGGTCTGTTTCTGTCCTCTGTAACTCTTATCTGCAGAGCTGAGGAGGGATCTAACATTTAACCGATTATACATGATTCAAATTATCACTTTAAAAATATTCTCTGACAGAAAACAACTCAATCAAATATGGTCAAGTTAAAGAAAAATCACTCTATAATCTTTGGAATCTATCCAAATTTAAACAGAAATCATTGCCAGCTGTTTCGTTTGGATTTAGTGCAGCTGGTGGAGGTCCAAGTTACCAAACTAAAATTCCTAAAGTAATTGTTCTTCAACAACCTCTGTGAAAATTCAAAGTAAAATGAAACCATTTAGCCACGTAATTTTTTGCTATGATTAATGTAACCAAGTTAAACAAATTGGGTCAAGATTTAAAAAAAAGGAAACTGATTAGCCATTGTTATTTAAATTTGTACATATTCTTTAGGAAGGCATACTATATTGGGGAGGAACATTTTTTTTTATCGGGTTAAGTTTTTGTTCTTAACTCTTCCAAGGCCGGATTGCATACATCCGAGTGCATCAGAAAGTTGGAGATTTTGTTAAAAGTTGAAAACTTGTCTCGTGATTATTTCAGTGCCATCACAATCCATTGAAACCTTCTGCATGTTTGTAAATTACAGCAGGAAATGGTACAAAGGGCCTTTTAGTTACAGTGCTTAAAATATAGAGCTATCGTTCAATACTTGCCATTGGAAAATAATTTTCATCAGTTTTTATACTGTAAAGAGTCTTAGCATATATGTTAACATATATTTCAGATGAATGTTTCTCATGAAAAAAAATAGAATAGCTTTTATGCTCTGTTCCTTACATAGGACTGATCACCAACCTTTTTATTAAAATGTTCACACAGCTCTAAATCAATTTATCTCGTAATCTAAAGACTGAAAGCAGAGGACCTGGTATAAATAATATTGGTGGTGACAATAACCATTGTATCAAAAGTGTTCTTTGACTTTAGTCGATTGACTAACTGCTCCCTAGGCTGCCCAATGTTTATAGGAAGTTCCAGAGTGAGTCTCTGCAGAGCTCTTAAACTAAGCATCTTGTCTGGAGTTCCTTGGAATGATCAATAAGACAATGTTCGCTGCACTGCACTTGTAAGTCCTCATCAAAAAATGTCGTCACGTTATTGAAACATGATTTAGGATGGACAATGCAGTGCTGATTATGGTGGATCCAAATTCTGGTGAATCCTATGCCTTAGAATCCCACCAGTGTTTTAGCAATCACCAATGGCCAAACTCACTGGTTTGTCATTCCTCATCTTGCCCCTGCAGCTCTACTGAAATACAGGTACAACATTAGCCACACTCCAGTCTTCTGCTACTCTCCCTTGGCCAAAGATGATGCTTATAAATCTGTCAATGCTTCACCAATTTCTTCCCTTGCTTTCCACAACATCCAAGAATATACTTGGTCAGGCCCAGGGAATATCCAGCTTACTATTCATCATGAGGTGCTGTAGGAGACTGGTGATGGCACATACTATCACCGCCAGCTTTGATCCCCTGCTGTTTTCGTGCCATTGTTAGAGGTCTACAGCGGACGTAATCTCCCTGGCCCTGAACTCGTCTCTGGAACACCAAGATAATAAAGACTCCAATGTTAGAACTATTTATTGGCTATTGCTCTGCCATCAACACCATAATCCCATCAAAACACATCTCCAAACTCCTGAACCTAGCAATCAGCAACCCTCTCTGCCATTGGAATCAAACTTCTGACCCATTGACGATAGGTGACACCACCTCCTCCACAATAACTCTAAACACCAATGCCCCACAAGGATGCCTTTTTGGTTCCAAATAACAATCCTTTTAGGCCTATGACTTTACGGCCACATTTGGCTCTAATTCCATCCACAAAGTTTGCAGATGACACCACTGTGGTGGGCTGAATCATGAACAATAATGAGACAGAGCACATGAAGGAGGTAGAGAACTTAGTGCCATGGTGTCAGGACAATAGGCTCCCTCAAAATATCCATGATGGAATAACTCGTTATTGACCAGGAAGTATGGTGAAGTACATGCCCCATTCAGCATCAATGGTGCAAATGTGGAAAGGGTTGAGGGCTTGGAGTTCCTTGGAGTTAATATTGACATTGAGCTGATTGTGGAAGGGGTAGGATGGGGACCCATAGTTTCGTTTATATCAATGGGTCGATGGTGGAGAGGGTCAAGAGCTTCAAATTCATTGGGGGGTGCATATCTCTGAAGAACTTTCCTGGTCCGAGAACACTGATGCTATTATAAAGAAAGCATATCAGCGCCTCTACTTCCTGAGAATATTACGGAGAGTTGATATGACACATGACAATAAACTCTCTTGAATCTTGAACCTTGACTCAAGTATGCCCTCTCTCTCCGTCTCTCCCCCACCCAAGTTATTGTATTAGCTTCAAAGCCATCTTGTTGAGCCTCATTGTCTGAAACTCATTCTCACCTGGGCCACAGCCAACAATGGCCTTTTCCCTTTATCACCGGTATTTTTTTGCATATCTTTCATTCATTTGTTCTATATCTCTCAATATCACCGTCTATATCTCTCATTTCCCTTTCCCCTGACTCTCAGTATTAAGAAGGGTCTCGACCTGAAGCATCACCTATTCCTTTTCTCCTGAGATGCTGCCTAACCCGCTGAGTTACTCCAGCTTTTTGTGTCTATCTATAGTCAAAGTCTTGTCCCACCCCAATCATTCCTTCTTTGCCCTGCTCCTGTCTGGTATTACCATACAAAAACTTGAAAGCACGAATCACCAGACTCGGGGATAGCTTCTTCCACATGGTTATCAGATTTCAGAACAGTCTTTTCATAAGCTAAGGTTACTGTTCGATTCACATCTATCACATTGTGCGCATTGGACATTGTCTAAGGAACTGATGTACTACAATCTGCTACAATGCTGTGAACTATATTGTGCTTTTGGTATCTTCCCCATTGCTCCTATTGTGCTTAAATTTGAACTGATTGTATCTACGTATGCTTGTATCTGATCTGTTTGGATAGCATGCAAAACGAAGCTTTTCACTGTACCTCAGTGCAAGTGACAATAATAATCCTAACTTAAATCTAAGCCTTCTTTGGAATCATTTTTACTCTATCCTGCTGTACAGCAGAATCAGATAAGTTGCCAGCAATTGGCTGCTGCTGCTATTTACACTGAGAGGCTATATCCACCAACAGAATCCCAAATTGTTTACTTGTTTAAGATAGGGTTAGCCACAGGGGACTCCTGGAATATCTGTCCACCTCTCCTAGATGTCATCTACCTGGCTGAACCTCTAGTGTGACTGCCTCTACACCATTTCTAACTTGTAAGCTCTTCAGTGTGTCCAGCTGCTGCTCGAACTGATCCAAGAGTAGCTGTAGCTGGACACAATACCTGGGAATGACGTTGCCAGGGTCACCTGACTTCTCCCTGATTTCCCACATTTTTTGATGGGAGGCCGTACCACTTCACTGACTGACATTGCTCCCCCAAAAAGTAAAACTGGATTAAAAGGAGGAAAACTTACTTTTTCCTGATCTCGTTGCTGCTCATCCTCCTCTGAAGCCGGAATTCACCAAAACCCTGCATTTGGATCTCAAAGCAACTCTTCTCAAAATGGTTGCTTCAAAATGGCAACTCCATAGAGCCTGCCCCCTTGACTGGTTCTCATCTCCGGCCACTGTTGTTTAAATGTCCCTGCATTCCTCCTTCCTGCTGCTCATGCTGCACTCAGCATTAAATTTAAATTTAAATCTTTTTTATTTCGTTTTCAGGACATATCAAAGTGCAAAGTTGTCTATATGTTGCAGACAGAGTGTACGAAAAGAATAAATAAAAAGCAATTTATGCTAACATATAACAAGACAACAACAATAAAAGAAAAATGAGATACCAAAAATAACCCCTCCCCAGTCACTGCCAGTGAGCATATACAAATATCAGCCTGTCACAACAATAATCCACATTAAATTAATGGGTAGACTGTTAAGCTGTTAAACTGTGCTTGATGATCAAGCATTTATAAAGCATTAAATTTAAAGAAAATAGCCTCGCTAAAATTCATGTAGACTACAACATACATATTGCCCTCACCAACTTCAACCTCAATCTTAATCAGTATGGATTGGCAACAACACCTCCTCTTCACTGACTATCAATACAAGGGATACCGCAAGGCTTTGTTCTCAGTCTGCTGCTCTACTCTCTCCACACCCATCACTGTGTATCCAGACAGCTCCAATGCCATCTTTAAATTCACAGCCAATACCAGTGCTGATGGACAAATAACAGGTAATGATGAAGAAACAAGGAACAGCAAATGCTGGTTGATGACAAAAGGGACACAGGGCTGGAATAACGTAATGGGTTGGGCAACATTTCTGGAGAACATAGATAGGCGATGTCTCAGGTCGGGTCCCTTCTTTAGAGCGTTTCAGATATGAAGAAGGGTCCCGTCCCGAAACATTACCTATCGATGGTCTCCAGAGATGCTGCCTGACCCACTGAGTTAATTCAGCACCTTGTGCGTTTTTTTTTACGTCAAAATACAGGATGGAGATCAATTATCTGATTGAATAATACCGCAACTCACCATTGGCAAACCCAAGAAGCAGATTAAATATGTAGGAAGGAACTGTAGATGCTGGTTTAAACCGAAGGTAGACACAAAATTCTGGAGTAACTCAGCGGGTCAGGCAGCATCTCTAGGGAGGAATGGGTGATGTTTCAGGTCGAGATCCTTTTTCAGAGTCAGAAGAAGGGTCTCAACCCAAAACATCACCCATTCCTTCTCTCCAGAAATGCTGCCTGTCCCACTGAGTTACTCTAGTATTTTGTGCCTGTCCAAGGAGCAGATTGTTGATTTCAGGAAGGGAAAGCCAGGGGATTGTACACCTGTCTTCATTGGTGGGCAGCAGTGGAGAGAGTCAACAACTTCAAGTTCCTGGGTGTACATATGTCTGATGATCTGTCCTGTGCCAAACACATTGATGCAATCACAAAGCAAGTTCTCCAATGCCTCTACATCCCAAGAAGTTTAAGGAGATTTGGCAGGTTACCATATACTCTATCAAACTTCTACAAATGTACGTTAGAGGACACATCCATTAATTGCTTCATGGCCTAGTTCAGCATTTTAAACAGCCAAGAACAAAGTAAACTTCGGAAAGTGGTGACATTGTCCTGTCCATCACAGATATGATATCCCCACCATCGAAGGGATCTACAGGAAGAGCTGCTTCAAATAGGCAACTAATATCATCAAAGACACAAACCACCATGCCACGCTATCATTTGTTTCTACCATCGGGAAGAAGATACCTGAAAACCATGACCTCCAGGTTCAAGAACATCATCTTTCCTTCAACTATCAGGCTCTTTAACCATTCTGCACATCCCTAACCACCACCCAACCTCAGCACCAAACTACTATGGTCTTTTGTGTAGGAAGGAACTGCAGATGCTGGTTTAAATCAAAATGCTGGAGTAACTCAGCGGGACAGGCAGGATCTCTGGAGAGAAGGAATGGGTGACGTTTTGGATCGAGACCATTCTTCAGAATCGCAGAATCTCTGAGGAAGGGTCTTGACCCGAAACATCATCCATTCTTTTCTCCAGAGATGCTGCCTTTCCTGTTGAGTTACTACAGCATTTTGTGTCTATCTTCTCTGGTAATTTTATAGGTTGCACTATGTACTTTGGCTTGCACTATTGTGGTCTGGTTACTTCGTATAACTGATAACTAATTGTGCTATGTGTATAAAATTATTTACATGTTGTGATAATTGCCTGTAAAAGTTGCAGCAAGTTAGAATTTCTTTGTTTGGTTCCCCATGCATAAAATAATTAAAAACCGTTGACTTGTTATCTCCTTATAAAATTCAATTAATTTGGTCAAACATGACCCCTCCTGAACACATCTTTGGAAAATCCCCCTGATGGAATTGTGCCTTTCTGAATGAGGATTTATTTGTCCTTTAGAACTGAGTCTTAGTAATTTTCCGATCACCAAATTTAAACAAGCTCATCGGTAATTAAATGACCAATTCTCTCTATCTCCCCTCTCCCACCTTCCTACCATTTTAAACAATGGTACTGTTGTGTATGAAAATATGATTAGCATATTTAATGTCTTGCGCATTTGTACGCTTGCGCAGAAGAGACTCTAGATGGCGATTTCAATGCAAGAAACTTGTTAAGTACCTATGTGTTCCGATTCTTATTTTAAATCCGTTTCCAGTGCAAATACATAACAATTTGGCGACGACGGTTTCGGTTCCGTTAGCAGGAACAGAACAGTGATCGATTTGAGGTATTCCCAAGATCAAAAAGAAAGTTAAAGAAGAGTTTGTATTTGGCGCAACAAGTTGGAACGGCACCAGGCAAAACGGCAAGAAAATGTCGGAACGGGAACGTAAGATTGCCAGGCAACAAGCAGTGCTGTAGCGGGGCAGCACAGCTCACCGAATAGCGCAGCTGGAAGCTAAAAGCCTAACCAGCAGAACAGCGACGGTGTCTGCTTACCTGAAACGCTTTCCAGTGCCGTGCAGCCCACGGCCAGGTCCAGCAACCTGCCTCCGACGCAGATTGAATGTCCAAGTCAAGCGGACAAGTCAAGCGGACCACCACCGACAACAAAGCCGAGTCTCCGAGAGCCAGCGCCGGTGAAAACGTAAGGACACATCGGTAAGCGGTGCAGCTCTGATGCGGTCAACTTACCTAGCCGGAGGTCTACTGTGTTGCCAGCCATTCATAGCGTAAACAGCAAAACAAGCCCGGGAAGCCAGCAAAGCCAGCCCGTGAAGCAAGCAAAGCCAGCCCGTAAAGACAGCCCGAGAGGTCGCTGAGGCACCGGAGTCCGGAGACAGTCAAGTCGGACCGGTGAATTCCTCTCAGCAAAAAGCTGGACTTTATGAATTTAGTGTATTGTTCATTGATAACAATAATTTAGAGGATATATGTGTGCATTGCATGTATATGGCTTGAAATATATTAGTATATTATTATATTAGTATTGTAATTAGTATATTAGTATATTAGCCAATCTGAAAATGGGAATTAGGACTGCTAAACTCAATCATAAACGGCGGATTGAGGAGCATTTCCATAACAACTCTGACCCCAGGCGCATGTGGCAAGGAATCAAATCCCTTGCCGATTACCAGAAAGTTAACACCCCTCCCCCAGACAACGCCACCCTGCCTGACGAGCTAAACCACTTCTATGCTCGCTTTGACCGGGACAACAAAACCCCAGCCATTAAAGTTGCTCCACCCCCGAATGAACAACCTCTCAGCCTCTCCACCTCTGCTGTACAAGATGCACTGAGCAAGGTGAATGAGCGCAAAGCTGCCGGCCCCAATGGCATCCCTGGCCGGGTGCTTAGGGCATGTGCTGGACAACTATCCCCAGTCCTCACCGACATTTTCAATCTCTTACTGGCCCAGGGTGTTGTCCCCACTTGCCTCAAGACATCAACCATCGTGCCAGTGCCCAAACAGTCAGCTACAGGGAGTCTCAATTATTTCCGCCCAGTGGCACCCACCCCTGTCATTGCAAAGTGCTTTGAGCGGCTGATCTTGGCTCACCTCAAAGCCTGCCTCCCCCCCACATTGGACCCCCATCAGTTTGCCTACCGGACCAACAGGTCTACAGAGGACGCCATATCGGCGGCCCTACACTCTGCCCTGACCCACCTGGACTACAACAACTCCTACATCAGGGTGTTGTTTATCGACTTCAGCTCTGCCTTTAACACCGTCATCCCCGCCAACTTGATCACCAAACTCAGTGGACTTGGCATCTCCACCTCCCTCTGCAACTGGACACTGGACTTCCTCACTAACAGACCACAGTCTGTTAGGGTCAATAACCTCACCTCCTCCACTATAGCACTGAACACCGGCGTGCCACAGGGCTGTGTGCTCAGCCCTCTCCTCTACTCCCTCTTCACCCACGACTGCATCCCAAAGTACGGATCCAACGCCATTATTAAGTTTGCTGATGATTCCACGGTAGTAGGACTGATCAGCGACAACGATGAGTCAGCCTACAGGGAGGAGATCCAGCACCTGACAGCCTGGTGTGCCAACAATAACCTCGTCCTCAACTCCAAGAAGACGAAGGAGATTATTGTTGACTTCAGGCAGACCAGAGGAGGCAGTCATACCCCCATCCATATAAACGGGACTGAGGTGGAGCGCGTCTCCAGCTATAAATTCCTCGGAGTACATATCTCGGAGGACTTGTCCTGGTCCCTCAACACCTCCAAGCTGATCAAAAAGGCACAGCAGTGCCTTTACTTCCTGTGGAGGCTCAAGAAAGCCCACCTGTCCCCCCGGATCCTGACCAACTTTTACCGCTGTACCATAGAGAGTATCCTGACCACCTGTTTCACGGTATGGTACAGCAGCTGCACTGCTGCGGACAGCAAGGCATTACAGCGGGTGGTGAAAACCGCGCAGCACTTCATCGGTGTCCCGCTCCCTGCCATGGATGCCCTCCACCGAAAACGGTGTCTGGGACGGGCTGGGAAGATCATCAAAGACCCCTCACACCCCAACCATGGACTGTTTGCCCTCCTCCCATCAGGGAGGCGGTACAGGAGCCTCAAGTCACATACTAATAGGATGAGGAACAGCTTCTACAATAATACAATCACATTGCTGAACTCGGAGTCCCGCCGATAGATTTCTCTGCTCCCTCCGTCCCCATTGTTTAATTATTCTGTATTTTTTGATTACTCTGTATCTTCTCTCTTTCTATTTTTTTTATTTCTTTATGCACAACTACTATGGACTGACGCAAAACTGCATTTCGTTGTACTCATACTTGTATTTGTGTGATGACATTAAAGTTGAATTGAATTGAATTGAATTGAATTGAATTGAATTGAATTGAGTTGAATTGAATTGAATTGAATTGAATTAATAGTGTTATGTTGGAATAAATCGATTATTATATTAGTATATTATTATATTGGTATATTAGTATAAATCGATTGCTATAAGATAATTGTTAGTAGTGAATTTACTGGATAACTGCTCAGTGTTGTAAAGGAATTAAGTCCATTGTTGAGAACACTGTGTAAGTGGACAGCACATTGTGTACCTGAATAACAACAGTGTAGCCATGGCTAATTCAATTGTAGGGAATGTGCCCCAGTTAGAATCTGATTATTCTTTTGAGGAATGGACCAAAGTCTTAGAGACTTGGGTCACTTCAAATTATATCACAACAGAAGAGAAGAAAAGAGCATTGTTGCTTACAGGTTTAGGAAGCAAAGGTTATCACATCGTATGTGGGTTGCTGCAGCCAGCGAAGCCCGCTAGTAAAACGTACGAGGAATGTAAGTACGAGGCATTAATTGCTAATTTCTCACCAAAACCAACAGAAATATGGGGCGCTGTCCTGTACGGGTATGGCTGTTTTTTCATCTCTTATTTTTAATTTTTAGTTAGTTTGAGTTTTTGTTTTTTCGGAGTTCTAGTCTTTTTTATGTGGGGGTGGGGGTGGAGGGGGAGGGGGGGAGGAGAGAAGGGGGAAACTGCATCCTAGGGTCCCCACCTGGTTGGAGAGGTGCCTTTTCTCCAGGCTGCACCTTCAACCCTCATGGCCTACCAGCTGGCCTGGAGCGGCGTTTCCTGAGGGGACCGGCCAGAACCTTGGCTTCGGTGGCGGCGCAGTGCTGGAGCGCTATCGTGGAGCGGGCTATGCCTTGCCCGGGTCGCCATGCTGGGATTCCGGTGAGCTGAAGACCGCCGATGAAACATCGCAGAGCTGCGGGACTCTGGAGCGGCCAGCCGTGGGCGGTGGCGCTGAACTTTACATCAGGGCCCTGGGATCTCTCACCAAGATCGCCAGTGGTGGAGCTCCAACCAGCGTGGCCTGTCGGCTTCAGAAGCCGCGGTCTCGAGTAAGGAGGCGGCCGTTCCAGGTGCCCCAAGCCGCTGAGAAGATTCTCCCGACGCCGGAGCACCATCACCCGGCGAGAACGGCCTGGAACATCGGGCCTCCATAAAGGCGACTGTGGAGGCCAAAATAGGTGTATGTGACTAATAAAGAACCTTTGAAACTTTGAAATAGAGCAAAGATATCGGTTTTATACATGCAACACAAGCAAATGAAACAATCCCTCAGTTCCTAGCAAAGCTTCAACAGTTAAGTGAGGGGTGTAATGTTAAGGAACTGGAGAAAATGCTAAGGGATAGATTGGTGGTAGGATGTGCAGGTATTAACATCCTGCGAAAACTGTTGAGTACACCAAAATTAATCTTCGAGAACGCAGTCGATATTGCGACAGCGATGGAGGTTGCTAAACAAGACCTAGAGCAGATGAAGAAGATCGAAAGGCCTCAAGATGATTTTACCTCCGTCCTTCAGCTTCAAAGGAAGGAGCCTGGACTAAAGAAGACAAGGAGTCCACCCAGAGACAAGGTTCAATACTCCAAGAAGTGCTGGAGATGTGGCGGCAGCCATGAGCCAGCAACGTGTAAATTCCGAGCGGGTAGGTGCTTCAGATGTTCAGGAACGGGCCACACCCAGTGTGATGCTGTTAGAGCTAACCAGCAGAGGAGACGATTCCAGAAAAAAGCAAACCGCTTGGAGGAGAGTGATTCGGATTCATCAAAGGATCGTGTGAGCCATTTGGAAGACGAATCAATTTACAAGTTGTCGAACTCTGACCCGTTTACAGCCGCTTTGATAGTGAATGGCAGGGAGTTACAACTGGAAGTCCATGGACCATCGTACCAGAAGAAGTCTTCAAAAAACTTGGTCATGACATCAGACTAGATCCCTGTAGCCTCAAGCTGAAATCCTACAGGCGAGAAGGTTGACATCTACAGACAAGCAGTAGTACAGGTACAGCTCTAAGCTCACAGCAAGCCAGAAACGCTGACCCTAGTGGTAGTAATGAAAGGTGCAAGCCTATTGGGAAGAGACTGGTTGAGGAAGTCAATAAGTCAATAACCCTTCTTCCATCAGTCTGAAGAAGGTTTTCGGCCCGAAACGTCGCCTATTTTCTTCGCTCCATAGATGCTGCTGCACCCGCTGAGTTTCTCCAGCATTTTTGTGTACCTTTGGTTGAGGAAGTACCCTGGATTGCTGTCAAATCTAGTCAGCCAGAACATGCCGGGTCCAAGCCTAAGTCCACCGAGTAGTATACACAGTTTGCAAGAGGCCATGAGCTCAGTACTGAACAAACTTCTGAAAGAACTTCAGAGAGGGACGAACCTCTAGCCCATAGTGATAACACAACATCACAACCAGAACCACAACCAGAGCCTGATATCGCAGATAACATGCAAAGTCCAACTCAGACAGAGACGCAGGACTAATAGGACTAAAAGAACACCTAAAAGATTTGAGGATTTTGTTCTTTATTAATGAAAACACAAAAAGCAATGTGTAATGTATTTGGTTTGCCACACCAAGCTTAAGGAAGATGGGTGGAATGTAAAAATCAGAAGGTGCCATGTTTATGCATGATTATTATGGTTATGATGATGTAATTGTAAGATGACTTTAATAATACAACTTGGGAACAGTGTATTAGTCAATAATATTTGGGGTAAAAGATCATATACCGTGAAGGTAAAATTGTGTTACCTGCCTCCAAGTTGAAGGGGGAGGAGTGTTATGTATGAAAATATGATTAGCATATTTAATGTCTTGCGCATTTGTACGCATGCGTGGGAGAGACTCTAGATGGCGATTTCAATACAAGAAGCTTGTTAAGTACCTGCGTGTTCTATTTTTATTTTTAAGTCTGTTTCCAGCACAAATACATAAGAGGTGCAATGATGGCAGCTTTCAATTCTCCAGCTACTCGTAGGTAGAGACGTTTAAATAAAATATAGTCAGAGGTTCTGCATTGTCCTTCCTTTTAATTGTTTGGAAAATATATCATCTACTCTGGCAAAGATATCGAATTCCTTCATACCTCACGTGACTTTGTGTGGATGACAGGAAGAAAGCTTTCAAGATATAAATATTTTAGTCACATGATTAACTATGGACACACCCAGACATACGTAATAAGTGACTTGCGTAAACTCGTACGTACTGTATGTAAACAATTTTGGCAGATTTGTAATTTCCACACCATCCAAGTTTACATCGAAACAAGCTGGCAATGGCGGTGGTGCTTACCCAAAAGGCCACACGCTGCAGTGATTACCCCAACAGCAAGACCGAGCTCAAACTACAATGGTGGCGCTGTTTACCCAGAAGGCCGCTCACATTAGAATGTGCCCTGGATGCACCCGGACACTGATGAGAGTAATGCCCCTGTCCCACTTAGGAAACCTGAACGGAAACCTCTGGAGACTTTGTGCCCCACCCAAGGTTTCCGTGCGGTTCCCGGAAGTTCCCGATGGTTTTTGTCAGTCTCCCTACCTGCTTCCACTACCTGCAACCTCCGGCAACCACCTGCAACCTCCGGGAACCGCACGGAAACCTTGGGTGGGGCGCAAAGTGTCCACTCTCAGCATTACTACTCTCAGTGATGGACAGAAAGTGCTGTCGTAAATCAGTGGGCCAGGCAGTATCTCTGGAGAACATGGACAGGTGACATTTCGGGTTGAGATCCCTCTTCAGACTCAGTGAGTTATTTCAAGCAGGGGATGGGGATGGTGATTCTGACATGTTAAACCTGACTTGTGTAAATCTGACTTGTGTAAGAGTTCACGGAATGTAACCCTTACGTAGGTAGGAGAGTGCCTGGAGTACACAATATTTGTATAAAGTTCCAGAGCAGTAGTAGCGTAGAAAGGACATGCCTTCTTTTGAAATCTTCACATCTCACATATATTGCTTTGAACCTGTGCAAAAGGAATGTTGTGAGGCATTAGGAATCCACAGAGAACACAGTTGGGAGGTCATGTTGCAGTTGTATAAGACTTTGGTGAGACCGCATTTAGAGTATTGTGTTCAGTCCTGGGCACCATGTTATAGGGAAGATATTGTCAAGCTTGAAAGGGTTCAGAGAAGATTTACGAGAATGTTGCCAGGACTAGAGGGTCTGAGCTACAGGGAGAGGTTTAGTAGCCTGGGTCTCTATTCCATGGAGCACAGGAGGATGGGGATGATCTTATAGAGGTTTATAAAATCACCAGAGGAATAGATCGGGTGGATGCACAGTCTCTTGCACAGAATAGGGGAATCGAGAATCAGAGGACACAGGTTTAAGGTGAAGGGTAAAAGATTTAATAGGAATCTGAAGGGTAACTTTTTCACACAAAAGGTGGTGGGTGTATGAAACAAGCTGCCAGAGGAGGTAGTTGAGGCTGGGAGTATCCCAACGTTTAACAGTTAGACAGGTACATGGATAGGACAGGTTTGGAGGGATATGGACCAAGCGGAGGCAAGTGGGACTAGTATAGCTGGGACATTGTTGGCCGGTGTAGGCAAGTTGGGCCGAAGGGCTTGTTTCCACATCGTATCACTCCATGACTCTATGACTATGATTCAGATTCAGATTCAGATTAACATTCAATTTTAATTGTCATTGTCAGTGTACAGTACAGAGACAACAAAATGCATTTAGCATCTCCCTTGAAGAGCGACATAGCAAACGATTTGAATAAATAATAATAAGTGTCCGGGGGGGGGGGGGGGGGGGGATTGGCAGTCACCGAGGTACGTTGTTGAGTAGAGTGACAGCCGCCGGAAAGAAGCTGTTCCTCGACCTGCTGGTTTGGCAACGGAGAGACCTGTAGCGCCTCCCGGATGGTAGGAGGGTAAACAGTCCATGGTTGGGGTGAGAGCAGTCCTTGGCGATGCTGAGCGGCCTCCGCAGACAGCGCTTGCTTTGGACCGACTCAATGGAGGGGAGTGAGGAACCGGTGATGCGTTGAGCAATTTTCACCACCCTCTGCAATGCCTTCCGGTCGGAGACAGAGCAGTTGCCATACCATACTGTGATACAGTTGGTAAGGATGCTCTCGATGGTGCAGCGGTAGAAGTTCACCAGGATCTGAGGAGACAGATGGACCTTCTTCAGTCTCCTCAGGAAGAAGAGACGCTGATGAGCCTTCTTGATCAGAGTAGACGTATTGTGGGTCCAAGAGACTATGATATATGCCATGCAGGTTTATTAAATCAAAACTCAAGAAGCCATCCTCCTTTAGCCCAAAAATAAAAGCCATTTGAATTTTGCAAAAGGAATATCTGAATTTGTTTTCCCATAATGAGAATGGATCGACTACTGCATGCTCAAGTGCACATGATGCATATTGATTTAACTGTGTATATAAATTTCCTTCCAGCAGACACTCTTGCGCTGGTGACATTTTTACACAAGATTACTGCCCATTTAAACACAATGTCCTAGAGCAGTGGTCACAAAAAAAAATTAAATTGCTTCAGTTTATCACAGCTCTGGATCATTGAAAGTGAACTTATTTGATGACTTTCCCTGAGGTATGTCAGTTTGAAAGCTTACATGCACCAGTGCGTGTACATTTGGAAAA
Source organism: Leucoraja erinaceus (assembly GCF_028641065.1). Taxonomy (NCBI): domain Eukaryota; kingdom Metazoa; phylum Chordata; class Chondrichthyes; order Rajiformes; family Rajidae; genus Leucoraja; species Leucoraja erinaceus. The sequence goes on along the minus strand of NC_073379.1, from coordinate 96,410,091 downwards.
GGTTATTTTTAAAGTCCATGAATAATGACAGGTTTTCCTACAGTTGGCGCAAAGCAGTTGGTGGTAGACCATAATTAAAATGCTTACTACGTACTGCACACTTCATAAAGATATTGCTGATATTCGGTCACTGTCTCAAATTAACACAGGCAAGGATGGAATAACTAATGGGCCTGTCCCACTTAGGCGATTTTTCAGCGGACTACCGGCGACTGTCAAAGGAGAGGGGGGGATGGGGGGGGGGGGGGGGGGGGGGGGGGGGGGGGAGGGGGGGAGGGGGGGGGAGGGAGGGGGGGAGGGGGGGGAAGGGGGGGGGGGGAGGGGAGGGAGAAGGAATGGAGACAACCTTTAAGAAGCCAGACAACTTTTAATAAGCCAGAGATACATAGCTGTGAAGTTCGGTGGACATTTAACATTACCGATCGGTTATCCTTGGTTCTGAAAACTACTGCTTATGTTTTTTTTCCCCAATGAGTCAATGAAAATGACCGGTCAGCAAAGGCGATTAACTAAAACTACCTATGACTACCTGACTACCTACAACTATATGGCGACCCCACTACAACTGCACCTACGACTACAGGATTATCGATTTTCTCCATGGAGGCCAAATTTTCAACATTTGCGGCGACCATACTGAGGCCGCGACTAGTTCTCAGAAAGCGGGAACTCCTCGCGACCATGAAGGAGACTCACCAGAGACCACCAGCGAACATGTGGCGACCATGTGGCGAGCGCAGAGTCTCCTGCACTCGCCTAAAAAGTCGCCTAAGTGGGACAGGCCCATTAATAACACAAATTGGACAAAACTACATTTCCAACAACATGATCAAGTGGTCTACGGCTACTTAACATTTTGATTCTATGAAAAGCCATCAGGTGACTTGTGTAACTTACAAACGTTCAAGATTGCCAATAAAAAATATCTGCTGTGAACATTGTAAAAGAGATTTTAAATCTAATTTGATGGCCATTTCTTAATTCAGTGCACTGCTCAGATGAACTAATGTTTTTATAATCCAAAAATCAGGTTTGATTTGTGATGAGCAAGGAACCAATATGCCCCAAAATTTAAAACTATTATCATATAAAACAATTCATACATAATGCCTTCAATGTATTCAGTGGAGAGTTTGCTGAGAAAATTGCCTTGTGCAATGAGACATAAGAGGCTTGTGCCTGTTCTCCAGCCAGAATGATACCGTTACCCTTTATCCTGTCACTTTTTGTGCTTTGTAGGAAGGAGCTGCAGATGGTGGTTTAAACGAACATAGAGACAAAATGCTGGATTAACTCAGCGGGTCAGGTAGCATCTCTGGAGATGTTTCGGGTCGAGACCCTTCTTCAGACTCAAACCCTTTCTTCTGCTGGACTGCTGTGTTGACCATGATCACAGATTTCCCCCCTAAACAATGGTTCAGGTATTTCCATGTTGCTGAAGTATATATATTTTTTACTTACTTCATAACTAGTTGAACAGATAAGGTTGAACAGAGAAAGTAACGCCTGCACAATCGTCAAAGGTGATTTCCATTCTCCTTTTCAGCTTGCCATTTAATTCATAAAGACACCAAAAAAAAACATTTTTGCATATTGTGGAAATAGTATTGAGATCACAGAGTCGTTTTTTTTGTACTTTCTGCTGAGCAATATTTCAATTTGCACACCTGTATTACCATTTTGCACGTCTACATAATATATTTGTGGCTGTGATATTAATGAGATATTCCCTCTCACACCCTTAGGGTAAATTTAGCAGTCAATACACTAATAGCAAGATTCCTCTTTCTGTCCAACTGTAACTGTGGCCAATTAGTTAAGTAAGCACTTCATTCCTACTGCTGCATCTAATAAGCTAATGAAAGAGATGCTACATTCTTATTATGAAGAAATATTTAACAATTTTGTCAACTAGTAAAGTGTTCTTTCAAATTAGATTTATAGTTACGGTAATTAGCATTCAAGAAAATTCATATTTAGTGTTCTATGAACTTGGAAATTTCATTATACAGTTTAATTGATGTACTTTGATTTTCTACTGGAATCAAAAACCACCATAGTAACAAATGCTGTCACTCCTGGATGACAGGATATCATCAGTGAAATTTTGTGCTGCACAATAATATTAATAAGTGTTAGTCTAAGCTCCCCACTATAATTTATTCTTTCTCTTCTGCACATTTAAAATGCTGGGTTCTACCTTTTGATATCCTGCATTGCCCATTTTATTTTAAAAAAAAACAGCTCTAATAACCTGCCCATCAGCAGACTGAATAAAATGTTTCATTCACTCATCTTTAAGAGTGGGCGTCATTGACATGTCTTTATGTTTTACTCCTTTGTTGTCTGGACCATCAGACTACTTTGTAGGCTAATTAAACAGCACTCTCACAGCTTACTAACTAGAGGGAAACTTAGAGAAACAATGGCCCTGAAATCATTGGCTTGTTGCAGTGTGTTCAGGCTGTTGGCAATTATGGAGGAATTTCTGACTGTGCTAATGTATACCAAGCTCCAAAGAAGAAGTGGTCAGGATGCAGATATTATATTTAGTGCAGATTGAAGCAAAATCAATACTCCAGAGGTGGTCAGCAGCTGATGGGATCCAACTGTCTGAAGAAGGGTCTCGACCTGAAAGAGCCTGAAGAAGGGTCTCGACCCAAAACGCCACCCATTCCATCTCTCCAGACAAGAGGACATGACTTCAGAATTAAGGGACAGAAGTTTAGGGGTAACATGAGGGGGAACTTCTTTACTCAGAGAGTGGTAGCAGTGTGGAATGAGCTTACAGTGGAAGTGGTGGAGGCAGGTTCGTTGGTATCATTTAAAAATAAATTGGATAGGCATATGGATGAGAAGGGAATGGAGGGTTATGGTATGAGTGCAGGCAGGTGGGACTAAGGGAAAAAAGTTGTTCGGCACGGATTTGTAGGGCCGAGATGGCCTGTTTCCATGCTGTAATTGTTATATGGTTATATGCTGTTGTAAATAAGCTCTATCTAAGCTTCCCCACCCAGTTCAGTTCAGCCAATAAAAATACTGATTCAAGCACTAGAACAACTAAACTTTATTTTTGGATATCACAACAAATTACCCTATACGATACATAAACCACTGCAGGTTCGAATTTTGTATCTGCTTGGCCAAGCCCTTTAGCCTCGTGCAAGCAGAAACATTCCAAAACGACACTCAGTCCCAAGCGCTCTTCCAGAAGATCACCAAAGGACCTTGTGGGCAAAGATCCTACAGCGGAGCTAGATGGACCACTCCTGCTGAATGCAATGGGCTGACGTGTACTACGCAACGGAACGTGGGCCTTTTTTTCATCCATTTCCGTAACCGGACCTGACCCGACCCGACTCGTAGTGTAATCAACGTTGCGGGGGAACAGTTTGTGTTAATAAATTAAAATTCTGAAAATGAGGAGAAGAGTTTTCCCAAATGACTTTTATTTTTACGAGGATGTTTCTGTAACCGGCTTCCGTCTCCACACTATTATCCTATGGGATTTTTGGTGCGGAGACGCAAGTCGGTTACGGAAATGGGGCCTATAATTACACATGAATCTGCCCATGACCGTACTACGTCTTTTTCGTCGAGTGGACTATCTTGCTCGCTATAGGATCTTTGCTTGTGAGGGCTGCCTTTTATGGGTCCCCGTACCTTGAGGGGCCGAACAACGGAAGGGTGGTCTATTTACAATCCAATGAAACATAACAAATTACACCAATACATTATTGACAGTTACACAGACCAATGACAAAATTACATTGTTGCAGGAAAAACTTCCCGAAGAAGCTAACAGAACTTGAATAATGCAACATTTACCCTGAAATCCCAACAAACCTGCCAGGGGCTTAACACTTTAACCTATCAACAAATGGCAGGGTAACTGTCTAGCAACATCATTTACAATATGTACACTTAGTTTGCATTCATCCAATTAACTTCATGCATTTTACATTTCTCTGGATGTCTTCTGCAGCAATCCCATCCATCTGTCAATTGAATATGCAACACTGATCTGGGGCCCAGACTTACTGGCACCATTCAGAAGCTTGTCTTATTTCTACAGAGTACATTAAACTTGACCAAAGTGGCCTAGCAATACATGTGTCCTTGCTAAAGTTTGATACCATGGCTGCTCGGTTTTAGCCAGGATTAACACTGTCTGTCCCGCTGAGTTACTCCAGCTTTTTGTGTCTACCTTTGACTAAATCCATTGGTCTGCAGCCCTAAACACTGGAAGAAAAAAAATGAACCGTTGGAGGATCTTTGTAGATCAGTCAGCATGTATGGAGGCAAAGGAATGCTCAATATTTCAGGTTGATTCCATGCATCAGGATCCTGCAACAGGCGATGCACCTCTAACACTGTTGCAAGTAAGGGTTTGATTGTACCTGTACCTCATTGTACATGTGCATGTGACAAGAAACTTGTCTTGCCACATATCCTCTGCTACAGCATCCTGCTGCTCCTCTTCCCCCAGCACGTATGTCATTTAAAGTGAGGTCCCCATTGGCAAAGACATAATTGAGACTGGTAATTGTCTTGAAACACATTCATTTTCAGGGGTAATGCGCTAAGGAAAGGCTTCCAAAGCAGAACGGTGAAAAATCTTTCTGATACCTCCGGTGATCCCACACCCACTCCCAGTGCGGCAATGTCACAAATATCCCTTTGCCTCTGCAGATGCTGCCTGACCTTCCGAGTTTTTCCAGCAGCTTGTTCTTTGCATCAGGTTGCAGCAACTGCAGGCTCTTGTGTCTTCCGACACCACGTCAACTTTTCACGTCTCGCTCCTGCTTTAAGAAACTCTGCCCTTTCAACCACTCTGTCAGTCAATGGTGGTAATTTCTGTTTCTTTGGTTCCTTGTCAATTTTTATTTGGCATTGTTTCTGTGAAAGTTGTTGGGCCCCTTCACCACACTTTACAATGTTAAAGTTCTGCCTACATTCTGGATGTTGCTGCTGCCATAGTTGAAACAGAAAGATGTTACTTATGTATAGAAATAAATTGCAGGCGTTGGTTTACACCAAAGATAGACACAAAATACTGGAGTAACTCAGCAGGTCTGGTGACGTCTCTGAAGGAAAGGAATAGGTTGAACAAGTTAGGGCTTTATTCTTTGGAGCGCAGAAGGTTAAGGGGGGACTTGATAGAGGTTTTTAAATGATGAGAGGGATAGACAGAGTTGACGTGGAAAAGCTTTTCCCACTGAGAGTAGGGAAGATTCAAACAAGGGGACATGACATGAGAATTAAGGGACTGAAGTTTAGGGGTAACATGAGGGGGAACTTCTTTACTCAGAGAGTGGTAGCTGTGTGGAATGAGCTTCCAGTGAAGGTGGTGGAGGCAGGTTCGTTTTTATCATTTAAAAATAAATTGGATAGTTATATGGATGGGAAGGGAATGGAGGGTTATGGTCTGAGTGCAGGTATATGGGACTAGGGGAGATTATGTGTTCGGCACGGACTAGGAGGGTCGAGATGGCCTGTTTCCGTGCTGTAATTGTTATATGGTTATATGGTTATATGAATAGGTACACGTCTAGTTTACCTCTCTCCTGACTCTCAGTCTGAAGAAGAATCTCAACTCAAAACGCCACCTATTTATTTTCTCCAGAGATGCTGCCTGACCTGCTGTGTTGCTCCAAGATGTTACTTATCTTCAATGCAATGTCCTTCACCTGCCATCCATCCTTGTGAATGCTGACCACTTTTCAAAAGTCCCATTTATAAAGTGGATGGTTTTGGTTAATGTGATAATACTGCACTGGACGTGGGTGTGAGATCACCGGAGTTATCGGAAAGAATTTTCACCGTTCTGCTTCAGATGCCTTTCCTCAGCGCATTACCCCTGAAAATGAATGTGTTTCAAGACAATTACAGGTCTCAATTATGTCTTTGCCAATGGGGATCTCACTTTAAATGATATACGTGCTCGGGGAAGAGGAGCAGCAGGATGCTGTAGCAGAAGCTGCATTAATTATACAGCATGGGAAGAGATTCAGGACTTCGTGACACTATCTATTCGGCACATGGACACAAGGATACAATGACTTTCTTCAGAAGGCTGCCTCTAAAGGCTGTCTGGCAATTGGAAGGAGCTCAGCTTTGTGCTCAGCTCTGATATCAACTGCAATTCAAATACAAACCATCTTCCTTGTGTGATGGTGAACAGGCATCCAAGCCAGGAATGTGGTTGTATGTAACTCAAAGAGCATTCTGTACAACATTATGGGAAAACCACAAGGATACAATGACTTTCTTCATTCGGCTGAAAAGGCAATCCATCTCTAAAGTTACCTGTCATTCATTCATGTCGCAGGCCTTGAGGAAGGAGATATAAAGAGACATCTTTTCAACTGACCAGTATTATAACATGTGAAGATACAAAATCTTGGAGTAAGTCTTTATGAGTTAGGCAGCAGCTCTGGAAAACATGGATAAGTGCTGTTTTGGGGCGAAACTATTCTTCTGATTGCTGGGGGAGCAGGAAAAACCCATAAAGATGTGATTCACACAGTGAGTGGAGAATCTGTGGAATTCTCTGCCACAGAAGGTAGTTGAGGCCAGTTCATTGGCTATATTTAGGAGGGAGTTAGATGTGGCCCATGTGGCTAAAGGGATCGGGGTTATGGAGAGAAGGCAGGTACGGGATACTGAGTTGGATGATCAGCCATGATCATATTGAATGGCGGTGCAGGCTCGAAGGGCCGAATGGCCTACTCCTCCACCTATTTTCTATGAAGGGGCTGGACAAACCACAGCCGGCACAGATGACCTCAGGTGAAGGGGTTCCTTGATAGGCATATTGTTGGACAAAGTCTAGAGATAGAAGCAGGTGTGAGCAAAAGAGGGAAATTGTGAAGCTTGCTGAAGGGCTTTTGGTGGAAGGATGGGGGAAGGGTTGGGGAGTGGGGGGGTGAAACCAGTACAAGGTCAACCAGGGTTCATGGGAAGGGAGTGGAGGGGGGGGGGGGGGGGGGGGGGGGGGGGAGTAAAGGGAGAGTGTTGTTGGGAGAAAGGGGAGGCATTTGCAGAAATTACCTAAAATTAGAGTATTCGATGTTCATACCGTTGGGTTGTACGATGCTGAAAAGGAATATGAGGTGCTATTCCTCCAGTTTGCATGTGGCCTCACTGCCACTAAGTGACAGCCTCACAAAAAGTAGGTAGCTTGTCCTCTTTACCTGCACCAGTCGGTTTAGTCGCTCCGCTAACAGCCTGCACAATCCTTGAACAGCATGCCAACCAGACGCATGGGAGAGTATTCCTAGTTCCTTCTCCATTCTGATATTGCTGCCTTATTTCATCAGACCTTGCACAATCCCCTACTCCCATCCCAGCACCCAAAGCACACAAGATATTTACCATTGTCTCATTGATATTAGTGAGCGCAATGATCTTATATTTTCTGACTGAATTATCTTTGTACCCCTTTGACACAGCTATTTCCTGTCTTCTTATACTGCAATTAAAAAAACCCCAATGTTTTCAATACAAACATCAAATATAATAAACTCAAATTAAAACAGCTTTTAATACTAATACTTAGTTGATACATTTTGAAAAGACAATGTGCCCTTTTTGTCACTCTGCTTAAGTCAAAGATAATAATGATAGAGCATAAATGTTAAATCTTCCAGTCAGTACTCATAGAATGGCAGTTCTAATACCACAAGTGACGTGTTCCATTGCTGGTTTTCAGCTTTTCACCTGCATTAGATTTACAGCCATGTTAAACTTTCCAATCTTTAAATCCCAATGTTAAAACCACCCACAGCATTAATATGCATTCAATTTTTTTCCACATAATTCCAGCACTAAATCACCGCTGCACAAGATCAACAACTGCCTCTTGAACTTTTTCATTTGAAACACATTTCTTTAGTTCGTGGACAGGCCCAAAGTACCACTCTCATTTTTTTTTTTTTTTGCACAAGCGAAGTGGGAGAAAGATACAGATAAAGAGAAATTAGCTGTGTGCTTTAGACTCTCATTCAGCCCAGAGTTTTATCAGAAAATGATTTGGGGATTATTTGGGGGAGTGTGATGCTAATAAAGCACATGTAAATACAAGCCCTGAAAGCCTGGGGCTGGTTGCTATGATTTAAACATGCATGGGAGCATGAAATTGAGGACCTGCAGGTTTCACATGACACACTGATTAATAGCTCTCCTCTGGGAGTGGGATTTACAGCTTCCATGCAGACATTTTGAAGCTTTGGATTGCACTGGCTGACAGACAAAGGCATGCATCAGGTTGGCTCGGGGACTGAGGGAAACGGCTCCGGGTCTCAGGGGTGACACTGGAGAAGCTAATGGAGGAGGTGCAGTTGAGGAAAGATGAAAGAAGCAGCAATAAAGGCAATCAATACACAGAATGTGGGAGTAGATGACTGAGCAAGTCACAGCTAGTCAGACTGACTCCAGTAATCATCAGACATGAGTAGTCATGATAAGATTCCACCTCACCATTTGCTTACAGAAGGAGACATTTAGTCCACTGGGCCCATCCCTGCTCCCTAGAGAACAATCACATCAATCACTTTATTTTTTCTCTCTGTATTCTCTCATACTAACTCCCTTTTATTTTGTCACTCACCTACTCTAAGCGGCAATGTACAGTCATAGGTTTACCTACCAGCCAGCACATCTTTGGGATGTGGGAGCTCATGCACTCACAGGGAGAAGGTACAAAGTCAACATGGTCAGGATCAAACCCATGTGTCTGGACCTGTGAGACCGCAGCATTAACTGTTGGGCCACTGTATCTTCCCTCCATCCTGCTTCTCAAAAACGTCACCAAAAGTGGTATAAAAATAATGGAGCCTCTAAGCTGCATCTACAGTCCAACGATAGACACAAAAAGCTGGAGTAACTCAGCAGGACGCAGCGTCTCTGAAGAGAAGGAATAGGTGATATTTTGGTAGGTACACAAAAATGCTGGAGAAACTCAGCGGGTGCAGCAGCATCTACGGAGCGAAAGAAATAGGCGACGTTTCGGGCCGAAACCCCACAGACTTCTTCCGCCCGAAACGTCGCCTATTTCCTTCGCTCCATAGATGCTGCTGCACCCGCTGAGTTTCTCCAGCAATTTTGTGTACCTTCGATCTTCCAGCATCTGCAGTTCCTTCTTGAACACAGGTGATATTTTGGGTCGAGACCCTTCTTCAGACTGGTTAGGGATAAGGGAAACGAGAGATATCGATTGATTGAGAGAGATAAAGAACAATGAATGAAAGATATGCAAAAAAGTAACGATGGTAAATGAAACGGGCGCTTGTTAGCTGTTTGTTGAATGAAAACGAGAAGCTAGAGCAACTTGGGTGGAGGAGGGATAGAGAGAGGAGGAATGCTGGGGCTACCTGAAGTTTGGGAAATCAACCTCATACTACTGGGCTGTAAGCTGCCCAAGCGAAATAGACAATAGACAATAGACAATAGACAATAGGTGTAGGAGTAAGCCATTTGGCCCTTCGAGCCAGCACCACCATTCAATGTGATCATGGCTGATCATCCACAATCAGTACCCCGTTCCTGCCTTCTCCCCATATCCCCTGACTCCGCTATTTTTAAGAGTCCTATCTAGCTCTCTCTTGAAAGCATCCAGAGAACCTGCCTCCACTGCCATCTGAGGCAGAGAATTCCACACTCACCACTCTCTGTGAGAATGTGAAATATAAGATGCTGTTCCTCCAATTTGCGTTTTACCTCAATCTGACAATGTAGAAGACCTGGAACAGAAAGGTCTGTGTGGGAATGGGAAGGAGAATTAAAGTGTTTAGCAACTGGGAGGTCTGTCTACAGTCCAAATGTGCACGGGCCAATTTCCCTCCTGGGATAATTAAAGTTCTATCATATCGTATCGTAAACAGACTACATCAATTGCCTATGGGAGCAGATCAGGGGAAAGGTAGGGGTGAACTATACTCCTTATACACACAACTATTGGGAGAGGTTGAGTAGGCTGGAACTCTATCCTTGGAGTGCAGGAGGTTGGGGGATGATCTTATAGAGGCGTATAAAATCATGAGAGGAATAGATCGGGTAGAGACTCTTGCCCAGAGTAGGGGAATTGAGGACCAGAGGACATACGTTTAAGGTGAAGGGGAAAAGATTTAACAGGAATCTGAGGGGTAACCTTTTCACACAAAGGGTGGTGGGTGTATGGAATAAGCTGCCAGAGGAGGTAGTTGAGGCTGGGACTACCCCAAGGTTTAAGAAACAGTTAGACAGATACATGGATAGGACAGGTTTGGAGGGGTATGGACCAAACGCAGGCAGATGGGACTAATGTAGCTGGGACATTGTTGGCTGGTGTGGGCAAGTTGGGTGAGAGAGCTTGTTTCTACGCTGTATCATTGTATAACTATGACTCTGTGAACTCATCAGCCAAATTTGGCTCTAAATGGGGGGGGGGGGGGGGGGGGGGGGGGGGGGGGGGGGGGGGGGGGGGGGGATAGGGAACTGAGTAACATGATGTCAGGACAACAACCTCTCCCTCAATGTCAGTAAGACCAAAGAGTTAATTGTCAACTTCAAGCATGGCTGTGAACATGCCCCAATCAGCATCAATGGAGCCGAAGTGGAAATGGTTGAGAGCCTCAAGTTTGTTGGCCTAAATATTAGCAATGATCTGCCATGGACCAAGCACATTGCCAAGAAGGCAGTCCAGTTATTTGTTTTTCTTTCAGCTTCTGTGGGGCAGAAGATATGGATCTTCTTGAAAGCGCACACCACCAGATTCCAAAACAGCTTTTCCCTCTCTGTTATCAAGCGTCTGTACAGTCCATCCATAAGCCGGGGATACAGTCTGATGGAGGAACACAGCTGGACAGGAAGTATCTGTGTTGCTATGCAGTATCTGAGGCTACAGTCCAATTCCCTCTACCTCATTGAGGACATTGGACTTTGTCTATGGAACTTATGTGCTACAATACTGAGAACTATGTTCTGCATTCTGTACCTTATCCTCTCTACCTATTATTCTTGAGTTTGGCTTAATTGTACTTTACATGTAGTATTATCTGACTGGACTTTGTGCCTTCCCTCATAATGGGAACCATTGTGGGGGGATGTTTTCATGTTAAAGTTCTTTAGTACTGTCATGTTTGTATTCTTTTTTTATGTGCTGCATTGGCATAACAAATTCTACCAGCCTGGCTGTGTGGTCATTAAAAGAATCAAGAATCAAGATTGGATAGCATGCAGAATACATCTCTTCATTGTGCTTCAGTACAGGGGACAATAATAAACATAAGCCTAAACCATCTGCGACTTCTTCCAATGTCGTAGTGAGGATCCACATAAACAGGAGGAACAAAACCTTCACATCTCTCTGGGCATTTACAACCTTCGAGAATTAACTTTTGGTAAACTGCTGTTCACTGTTTCCCACTAATATATGTGTGTTCCTTGCTCATTCTGCTTCTTTAAAATGCTTTGAAAACAGTCAGGATTCATTTTCCTTTTCACCTGATGTGCCTTAATCAATCTCTGTATGGTGTTTTGTCCAACGCCTCACTCCGTTGACACTGCACAGGCAACGAAGATGCTGCCTAGCCCATTGTTCCTCCAGCACATTGACATTGCTCTCTAGATTCCATAGTCTGCAATCTCTTGTGTCTCTACCTCACTCCTCCCTGCAGCTCTTCTTTCAAAATTGACACCAATCCATTTCTCCTGCAGTTCTGAAGGAAGGGTTGGTGATCCAGGTTTCAAAGCTGCTTGGCTGGTTGACTTCTTCCAGCACTTTCTGTTTTTATTTTAGATTTCCCACAAATGCAGTTTTTGTTTCACGTAGACCATATAATCCTGGCCTGTCTATTCAATAAACTTAACCTGTAAGATCGACATGTTTAGTCAAATTTATCAGTTTGGAAACTTCTTGTGCATTTATTCTAGTTTAAAATATACACTGCATCTATCTGCAGCTAAAAATAGTCTGTCAATGTGCTCTGAATGGTACAGCGATGCACAAAGCAGCGCAGTCCCACTCATGTGTGGTTTGTCTATTTTTCTAGACATTTGACAGTGTGTTGGTGCTTGGCCACACGAACACTTGGCCCAGACTCAATATTGCTTCAATCATTCCATTCACTTTAACTTTTTCTTCCATCTGAAAGCCAACATGCAGTTTCAACAAATGATGAAGAAAGCAAGTGGTATGTTAGTTTTTATTATGAGAGGGTGTGAATATAATAGTAAAGATACAGGAGCAATTTTACTTCGGAGTCACGTGAGTGACTACGTGAAGAACCCGCCAGGATGCATGCGTGTCATATCGCTTCACGCTTTGCGAAACGACAAGCAGGGTGGAGCGTTCCCCTGCAGCGGTAAGTTTAAAACCGAGACCGACAGGTAAGTGAATTACTTTGTTTCCCGTGCTGTTTCACAGGGGGAAACTATGGACAAATCAAAGAAGTCCACAAGGGCTGCGTCTAAGCTGGCTGGGAAGGACCGGGGAGTTGCGGGCAGCCAGCAGCGGCTGACGGCACCTGAAACACCGTTAGTGCAATCAGCTGTGCCCGACTTGGCAACTGCGCCGGCCAGATCAACACCACGGCCGGGCGGGAAGGCAAAACGGAAGACTAACAGAGCCGTTGACTCTGACGAGTCGGACTGCAAGGAAATGCCGCGGGCTGCCAGCGACCGTGATTGCTGGAGCCGAATGGAGCGGCTTATGGAGCAGATGCTCCACCGTGACAGACTCCGGGAGATGGAGGCTAGTCACCATGGGTCATATAATACACCCATGGCAGCACCTTATCCAGGGCTGCACAGTGCATCTCCCTCGACAGAGGGGAGTACTGGGAGCCAATTCTGGGCTGGCTCTGAAGGGGTGTTTGCTGAAGAGACAACCAGCGTGCAGGGGGTGCAAGAACAAGAAAACCTCCTGGAAATGGTGTCCAAATTTGTACAACCAGAACAGACTGGACTGCATTTAGAACTAAAATTAGCATCCAGTATTGATTATCTCTCATTTAAACAACTACAGGAACAGGCTGTAATGGACACCACTGCCAAATATTTGGCACCGGTAAATTGTGTATCCCTCAATGTTCCCGTGGTGAACAGTTGCATCTGGAAACACATTGGAGCGGGAGTCAGAAGCCAGGATGTTAAGCTTCAGAAAATTCTAAAATTGTTGACTGCAGGGATCACAGCATTTGCCCGGACAGTGGATGGAAAAGAGATGTCAGAACAACAGCAAGATGCTCTGGCATTATTCTGCAATACGCAGTATGAGATCAATAGTCTCAGGAAGAACGCCATCTGCCCAGCCTTAAACCCTAAGTTTGCAGAGCTGTGCAGACCTGGAGGTACTAAACCACCAATATTACTATTTAAGAATCTTTGAAGAATGACACGCATGCGTCCTGGCGGGTTCTTCACGTAATCCCTCAACGTTACTCCTCATAAACTAAAGATCAAACTTCAAACTGGTAAGTTCTCGTTTAATCCTACTATTATATAGGATGACCTAATGAGCAGTATCGCAAATTCATAGTTTTAATTGATTGTCTGAAAGATAGCATGGAAACAGGCTCTTTGGCAAATCGAGTCCATGTGGACCATTACTCACCCATTCACACTTGTTCTATGTATCCCACTTTCACATCTATTCCCTACACACAGGGAGCAATTAACAGAGGCCAATTAACCGACAAACCTGCACATCTTCAGGATGTAAGAGGAAATTGCAGAGAAAGAGAAAGAGCACCAGAGGAACCACACATGTTCACAGGAAGAACATGCAAACTCCACACAGACAAACACTGAGGTCAGCATCGAACCCGTGTCTCTGGCGCTGTGAGGCAGCAGCCCTATCAACTGTATCGTCACTTCCTCTAAGGGAAGTACATCCTTTACTTCTTGCCTACTAAAAGATGTACTTGCCTGAGAGGGAATGCAGAGAAGAATCATCAGACTAATTCCAGGGAGAAGGAATTTTGCCAGTTAAAGATAGATTGATGAGAACAATTGCAACTTAAAAAATCCTTAAATGATCTGACAGACTGGATGCAGGAAAGATGGTTCCCCTCCATAGGGAATCTAGAATTCAATTTGGTGTCTTTCAAAAAAGGGATAGTTGGTTAAGACTGAGATGAGGAGACATTGCTTGATTCAGAGCATCTTTGACTCTTTGGAATTTATACTATGGCTATGGAAGCTCAGTTGCTGAGTCCTTTCAAAACAGAAATCAACAGATTTATGAATATTAAGGAACATGGCAATAGTGCATAAAATGCGTCAAAGCAGAAGGTCAGCCATAATGTTGATGACTGGTAAAGTAGAATTGAAGGGATAGATGGCCTATTTCTAATGTTCTTAAGTTATATTGTAATCAACTGGTCTCTTGAACTCTATTTCCTTTTCAATGCAATAATGGAGGACCAAGGAAGATAATTGAATGGCATTTAAGAAGGAACTGCAGATGCTGGAAAATCGAAGGTAGACAAAATTAAATGGTAACTTGGGATACACTAATCTTATGAGATCTGACAACCACTTGCCCCAAAATAAATCTGGATAGCTATCCAAGGATAACCCGTGAAAAGTGTAAACATCTCTCCATTTGGAATTTCCTAAAATTACCAGGAAATCCAGAGCTTTGGAATAATTACAGGTCGGACCTCAGTATTGTTGGATGGCTTTGTGTCATCTACATAATAATCATAATAATAATCATATTCGTAATTCATTAGCTAAGTATGTTTTGCAACATATGAAGAATCTGGTTTGCCATACAGCCATACCAAAAAAAGCAACAAGATACAACAACATACACATTTGACAAACATCCATCACAGCGGCTCCTCCCCATTCCACACTGTGATGGAAGGCAATCTTCTTTCCTCCTTTTCGCCCACGGTCGGGGGAGTCGAACCATCCACAGTCGGGGTGATTGAAGCTCCCGCAGCCGGCAATCGAAGCTCCCGGGATCGGAGTGGTTGAAGCTCCCGCGGCTTGGAGCTCCTGAAGTCGGTCTCCAACCAGGGACCATGACCTCCACGATGTTAACGTCTGCAGGCTCCCGTGGTTGGAGATCGGAGGTTGATCCCTAGCAAAGGGATCACCAGCTCACGATGTTATGTCCGCAGGCACCCGCCGTTGGAGCTTTCGAGGTCCCAACAAGAGGCTGCCAACTCCATGATGTTAGGCCGTAGTGCGGACAGAGATACAACACCGAAAAAGTCGCATCTCCGTCAAGGAAAGAGATAAAAAAGTTTCCCGCACCCCACCACCACCCGCAATATAATACAAAACTAAAGATAAACTAAAACATACATTTTACAACAAACTAAAAACACAAAGAGGGAAAAAGACGAGACAAACCGTTGGCTAGGCAGCCTTCGTACAACACCCCTGATGGCATTATGGTGGAAGGTCAACAATTTCACATTCTGAAAATGTTATACTCGTACTTCAGTACTTGTATAACACTTGTGCTTCGTACTTGTGGCTCTCTTTCACTATATAGTTTTTATGGTCCTAGGTGCCTGTATTCCTATGGCTAGCTTTGAAGTGTCAGTTGAGTAACATCCTCCCAGTTGAATTTATTAACTGGCCTATTTATTGTTTCAAGTTATGGATTGGATTATTATCAACTCCGCTGGAGTAAAAATACAGCTCAATCAAAGGTGATCATTTGTTAGATTGAATGCAGAAGTGCACATAAAGAAAATGTGCAAATAATTACATATGATATTCTACAGCATTTCTATAAAATGACTTTGCTGTCAAAAAATTGTCACTGTTAAAGAAAACACACCATGAGTAAAACAACGTCTAAAATAGTTAGCAAATAGCGATTATTTAAAGTCGATTAATGAACATATTATTAATGGAAAAGTTGCATATGAAGGCAGTTTCAGAGCGGAAGACTCACACAGATGGTCGTGGCTCATATTCATATAATCTCTGAACCCTTTACAATCAGGTGAATAGGTTCTTCCTTGGAAAGATAGCTGTTTCTCAGCTGAACAATGACACAGAAAGAAAAATGCAATGCCAATTTAGTGAAATTGCCAGAAAGCCCAGAATCACACACAGTAACCTGCTAATTAGAACTTGTAAAAAGGCAGAGTTAAACCACAAATGAACTCCAATTAAAAAAAAACAACTGGGCCTCAGAGCTGTTCTCTGAAAGGGAATGATGAAAACTCACTTTTTTGTCTCCATGGCTTAGAATCAAAAAAGTCTGTCAGATTTTTGGAAGAGTGCCATGACCTACCTTCCTGTGAATGTCACTAAAACCAGCTTGTGAGGAAGTTTTGCAACTACTTTCCACCAACAGTCAACCATTATGTTTCAGAGTAAATAATTTCACAAAGCAAAACATTCATGATAAATTCTATTTCCTTCCGAGTGTAATGATGGAGCACCAAGGAAACGATAGTTCAGTGGTATCTTGGGACATTCTAATCTAATAAGATCTGACAACCACTTGCCCCAAAATAAATCTGGATGGCTATCCAGGGAGAACCCGTGGAAAGTATAAACACCTCTCCATCTGGTGCAAGAGGAATTTCCTAAATATGTCGGACAGACTACATCACACAGAAACATTTTTGATTAAATATAAACCAATGTCAATAATGTCTGCTTCATTAATATAGATGAAAAACTATAATATTAAACACAAATAATACAAACCATTGATAATGTTAATAATTCAATATGAAGGAATAAGCAAACTAGGGAAAAGCACTATTTAAAAACAAAGATCTGGTTAACATTTTGAGTTTTTATTGTGTTCCATTCTCTTGCCAAGTACGATAAAATAGGCAGTTTTAGATCTGATCTTTTGTGATAAGAAAGGACTAACTGATAATCTGGTAGGTAAGGGACATTGCAAGAACAGTGATTACAAAGTGACTGGGTTTTATTGAACAATTGGAAGTGATATTATTCAGTTGGATTCAAAGTCTGAATAAAGCAAATTATGAAGGCATGTTGTGTGGTTTTGCAATGGTAGATTGGTGAAATGATGGCAGTGAACAAGCAGTTGGTATAATTTAAAGAAGTAACACATAGCTTACATGTAATACAGGACACAAAGTGCCATAGTAACTCAGCAGATCAGACGATTAGATACAGATTCAGATTAGTTTATTGCCATATACACCAGGGCACAATGAAATTCCTTGCTCACATGAAGCTCACAGAGTAATCTATATACATCCAATAATGGTAAATACAACAATAAGTAGGAGATCAAGTGTAAAACAGCAGAATGTTGCAAGTGGTCTTTCTGCTGACTGGTTAGCACATGACAAAATGCTTTTCACTGTACCTCGGTACACGTGACAGTAAATTAAATTGAAACTGAAACTGAAGATGGAGTGCAATCTGAACTTAATGATAGAGTTGGCGCTGTACTTGGTCACACAATAATGGGTGCAAGGGACTGAGCACACAACCCAGAGAGTGTTGAGTGTTACTGCTGAGGTTACTGTTAGAAGAATGAGGGGGAAACCTTATTGGATAGAGTGGATTGGAGAGAATGTTTCCACGAGTGGGCGAGTCCAGGACGAGAGGTCATAGCCGCAGAATTAAAGGATGGTCTTTTAGAAAGGAGATGAGGAGATATTTCTTTAGTCAGAGGGTGGTAAATCTGTGGAATTCTTTGCCGGTGGATCGTTTTAAGGCAGAGATAGATAGATTCTTGATTTGTACAGGTGTCAGAGGTTGTGGGGAGAAGGCAGGAGAATGGGGTTAGGATGGAGAGATAGATCAACCATGATTGAATGGCGGATTAGACTTGATGGGCCGAATGGCCTAATTCTACTCCTATCACATGACCTTATGACCTTATGAAATGTTATGACCAATTCTAACTGATTGAGGACTGCCAGTTGCAGGTAGTTTCCCCACGGCCATGATCTGGGCATTCAGGGATGAAAAGCTGCAGATATTAGGTGTTAAGCAAAAAACAATGTACTGGAGTTACTCAACAATTCAGTTCAGTTCAGTTTCAGTTTATTGTCACGTGTACTGAGGTACAGTGAACAGTTGTTGTGTGCTATCCAGTCAGTGGAAAGACAATATATGATTACTATTGATCCATTTATAGTGTATAGATATACATGATAAGCCATGATGTCAGGCAACATATCAAAAAGGCTTACCTCTTGCCAAACAAATGTGAGCCTGAAAATTATGAAAATGTTATCGTTCAGTAGAAGAGGAAGACATTGATGAGGAAAAGAAAGAAATAATACAAAAGGAGCCTTGTGAGAAACATAAAAGCAGACTGTAAATGTTTTGTTACATATGCAAAAATAGATTATTTGAATAGAAGTGCATATTCCTTACAGACAAAGGGAGAAGAAACATAGAAACATAGAAAACAGTTGCAGTAGGCCATTCGGCCCTTCAAGCCTGCACCATCATTCAATATGATCATGGCTGAATTATATTGGGACACAGGAAGTAGTAGAGAAAGTAAATAAGTAGTTGCCGCCAGAGACCCATACTCGTTCCTGACTCTGGAATTTTTAGTTTAGTTTAATTTAGGGATACAGCGCGGAAACAGGCCTTCGAGTCCGCACCGACCATTAACACTATCCTACTACTAGGGACAATTTGTGCATACACAAAGCCAATTAACCTACATACCTGTACGTATTTGGAGTGTTATCTGTATGGAGTCTGCATGTTGTCCCTGTGACTTCATGGGTTTTCTCTGGGTGCTCCGATTTTCTCCCTCATCCCCAAGACATGCAGGTTTGGAGGTGAATTTGCTTCTGTAAATCAGGATAAGGGGGAAATCCTTTAAAACCGAGATGAGAAGAACTTTTTTCACACAGAGAGTGGTGAATCTCTGGAACTCTCTGCCACAGAGGGTAGTTGAGGCCAGTTCATTGGCTATATTTAAGAGGGAGTTAGATGTGGCCCTTGTGGCTAAGGGGATCAGGGGGGTATGGAGAGAAGGCAGGTACGGGATACTGAGTTGGATGATCAGCCATGATCATATTGAATGGCGATGCAGGCTCGAAGGGCCGAATGGCCTACTCCTGCACCTAATTTCTATGTTTCTATGTTTCTATCCATAGAGTGTAGGATTGAACTAGTGTACAGGGTCATTGTTGGTCGGCGTGGACCCGGTGGGCCGAAGGGCCTGTTTCTACATTGTATTCTTAAACTAAAAATAAATATTTTGTGGCTGCATTTAAGGAAATAGAACTAGAAACCCTCTTGAAAACCTAATGAAGAACCATGGACCTGGATGAATGAGGAGCTGAAGTAATTAATACGAGCACAAACATGAATATTGGAAAAGTTAAATGAGTCTGTGACTGGACGGATCATGTAGGGAGCAGTACTCAGACCCCAATAGGCATTGAATTTGATGAGGAGAAGAAAGTGGGCACAAAGTTTGCAATATAACAAAGCTAGAGGCAGTGAAGGCTGCGAGGATGATGCTGTAAATCACTGGGGGGGGGGGGGGGGGGGGGGGGGGGGGGGGGGGGGGGGGGGGGGGGGCGGTGCAGAGACAGGTCATAAGAATGAGCAAAGACATGAAAGTTCAAATATGAAAGATGTGAAGTAATTCACTGGTAAAAATCATAGAAATGCACAAATGTAGAAACAAGGAACTGCAGATGCTGCTTTACACAAAAGGACACAAAGTGTAGGAAGAACTCAATACAGCATCTGGGGAGGACATGGATAGGTAACATTTCAACTCGGGGCTCTTTGTCTGACTGAAGAATGGTCCCAAGCCGAAATGTCATCTACAGAGATGCTGCCCAACCTGCTGAGTTACTCCAGCACTTTGTGTCCTTTTACAGAAATGCACATGTTTTTATATGATGAGTGATTGAGGTGTGGGTATTCAGAGGGCTGTATTTGTCACTGTACAGGAAGCACTAAAAGTTTACACATGTTCGGCAGGCTGCTAGGAACACAAATGTTAGGTGGTCTTTTTGTAATAAAAGGATTAAGATTAAGAGTACAATCCATTTTGGCTGTTATATAGTGCTGTGTCTGAAACATTGTGTACAGATCTGATGCCCCATGTTAAGGAAGTGGTAACAGGTCACTTGGATTAAATTGCATAGGAAGGAATTACAGATGCTGGTTTAAACTGAAGATAGGCACCAAATGTTGGAATAACTCAGTGGGACAGGCAGCATCTCTGGAGAGAAGGAATGGGTGACGTTTCGGGTGGAGACCCTTCTTCAGACTCCAGCTTTCTGTATCTATCTTTGGATTTAATTGTGATAGGCGAAGAACAGCCAAAGTTCATTGGAGTGATTCCTGAGGTACTACATTTGTCACCTTTCAAGACTTGACAGAGTAAATATCGGGATATCTTGGATGTGGTGCCAAGTGCTGTAGTCAAAGTTTCAAAATAAGGAGTCAGCTATTCAGGACTGAGAAAAATGATAGTGTGTCTCTTGAATGTTCTACACAGGGCAGCTCTGTAGACTGAATCACAGAATATAATCAAAACAGAGAGCAATA
This sequence comes from Leucoraja erinaceus, assembly GCF_028641065.1. Taxonomy (NCBI): domain Eukaryota; kingdom Metazoa; phylum Chordata; class Chondrichthyes; order Rajiformes; family Rajidae; genus Leucoraja; species Leucoraja erinaceus. The sequence goes on along the minus strand of NC_073379.1, from coordinate 96,389,607 downwards.
GATATTTACTTATCAAGTAATGGAAAAGAAAATTGGGCCAGTGCAGGAAAGTTGTGCTGAGGTAAATGATTAACCAGGAACTTAATGAACGGTAAGGCAGCCAAATGATATGTTTCTGCTATTCCCCGCGTTCATACCTTCAGTGATGATCTGAAATACTGCATACTCAGGGTAATGGAAATAAGGCTAACATTACATTAAATAGAACCATTAGGAGATGTAATTGAGAAGAGATGATGTTCAGATTATTTAAGGTAAATTGGGCAGGCTAATAAGTAAGATTTCAACAAGTATCAAAATATAATTCACTGAAGTGAAAGCTGACGTTTGGCTGGAGGCCGGATTGCACTGGGGAATCGACTTATTTTGAACCTTCATGCATTTTATTCATATGTCAGGATCTGGGTGTTGCTGGGTCTGAATAACGAGTAGTTATGATCCATCCATAATTGCACTTAGGAATGTGGTAGTGGGGCTCCTTCCTAAACTTCTGCTGTGTCATTAAAAGATTGTTGATGGGGAGCCAGTCAACTGGAAAGCTTTACCACAGAAGGTACCTTGAGAGTTGTTGAATTACTCATTCAGGCAAGTGGGTCAGTTACCACTACCCTCCTAACCTGTGCCTTGTAGAAGGTGGAATGGTGTTAGGCTGTCAAAAGGTGAGTTAATCTCCACAGGATATCTTGCCTCTTGCCTGCTCTTGGGCGCTACATTATTTATGTGACTGGCCCAGTGGAGTTTCTAGCCAAAGTTGCCTTTCACCTCCCTCTGGTGATCTAAAGTTGCTGGTGGGGCACTCAGCAAGTACGTGGTTCGGCTCTCTCCTGTTGGATGTCTGGATGAATCAGAATCATGCCTGCAATACTATCTGCTAGCGTAATCAGAATTGGTGATTGATATCAGAGTCTGATAAAAGTTACAACGATGCCTTTGATCCAGTGCGGTAATATTTCTTGGCCAACAGGATGAACGGCTAAAATGAACAAAAACATCAAAATAATGGAGACAGAAGATGCAGCAAACAAATTTCACACTGGTTCAGCGCAACTGATTAATGGAACTAATAAATATCTTTGTGAATTTATTACTTATTGGTATGAAGTACTGAACATGGATGGAAATGATATATTAAATTAGCACAACAGAAACAATGGTTGTTTGGTGATGCATGTTTAACCCTTTTATTATGAAAATGAGTTGTATTCAGAGATTAAGCTTTATTTAAAGCATTATCATAAATGTTTGGAATCTTACAGCCAAGGAAAGTAAAAGACCAGACAATCAAAACATATTGAGTAATCATGACTATACTACATTAGCTGTTCCTGATGTGGCCTCCTTTACATCGGCAAGACCAAGCATAGACTAGGTGAACATTTTGTTAAGCATTTACACTCATTCTGCCAAGTCCTATGCTAACCATTTTAACTCTGCTTCCCGTTCCCACTATTTCTGTCCATGGCTTCATCTATTGCCATAGTGTGGCCATATGAAAACTGGAAGAACAGCACCTCATGTTCCCCTTGGGTAGTTTGCAACCCTGTGGTATGAACATTGAATTCTCCAATTTCAGGTGATACACCCCTTTCTCCCTCTCTTTCCCCGACCCTACCACTCCATTACACACACATTTCTCCCACCATCTCCATCCACCCGGGTCACTCTGCTCCATCCACTCCTCCCATATATTCATCTCCATTCCCCAGGTCTCTTTCCCCTCCCTATGTCCCCTTGTATGCATCCCCTCTATCTGGCTTTACATTTCATTTCTGCTCTTCGTCACTTATCTGCCAGCCTTTTGGAGAAACGAGAAACTACAGAGGATGATTTACAGAATAAAAACACAATGTGTTGGAGGAACATGCAGGTCAGAGATTAAACGGAAACAAAGGATGTAAGATAAGGAGAGGAATGAAATATGAAGCCAGAGGAAGAGATAATAGGTGGGAAAGGGGGAATGGATAAGGGGGTCATGATAGTGCAGAGTAATTTGGGTGGGGCACAGGGAAGAGAGGGGGAAAAAGGGGGAGGCTGTTAGCTAAAATTGGAGAATTCAATGTTCATACCATTGGGTTATAAACTACCCAAGTGGAATGTGAGGTGCTGTTTCTTTAGTGTGCATGTGACCTCATACTGGCAATGAAGAACGTCCAGAACAGAAAGGTCGGTATGTGACCAATACTTTTGTCTCCTTTCACCTCTAACCTTTGTCACTTACTCTACACATCTGCCACTCACACCTCTACCCCACCTCGCCTGTATTATCTTATGCCTTGCCAAGCTTTATCTCACCCAAACCTCTCTTTGCCAACTTTCTCCTGTCTACTGCAACAGTCTGAGGAAGTGTCACAACCTGACACATCGTCTGACCATTCCCCCCGCCACTGAGTTCATCCTGCACTTTGTATTTTGGTCTAGTTTCTAGCATCTGCAGTTTTTTATGTCTCAATCAAACTATCCTTCCAGTCTTCCACAATGACATGGTACAATTGGGGTAATTATTTTTCTCTTTTCAAGCCTCTAATGAAAGACTCACATCTGAGAGTTAGACAGAGTCATGAATTCTCAGCATGGGGCTTCTGATGATAATCCGTGCTTGGAAAAACAGTGGAATGTTTGATGACAAACCAACACGGCCAATCATAGATCTGAACAAATCTGAACATCCCCTTTCCTGCTTTGTAAAATAAAAGTAACAAACGAGGATGAAAATCCTTTGTTCCACATCAATTAATTCTAATAATGCCTGCAGGAGACCTTGACCTCGGCTGAAATTAAGATACAATTGCTTATTTTTTTTTACTGCTGTGAAACTGAAAACCAAAAAAGAATATAATTTGATTTTGGCTTACCAGATCATTTATTTGTTTTTAAATAACACAATGATTAGAAAAGTAAAATTGAGGTTCTCAACAAGGGAGCTACAATACCTAGAGTTCTTTAAACACCATTCACAGTTACAATGGGAGATCAGTGGATCTGCCGCAGAAATTCCAGACAATAATATTGAATTCCGATGACTTAGACTAAGTTTAAGAGAATAAATAGGTTTTCTGCTACCATCCCGTTAACATTATGGTACAGAATGGGAGCGGGCAGAGGAAATTCCCATTCAAAGTTTACAGACAGAATGTGAGAAAGATACATCTTCTAGATGCGCTGGGACGCATCCTCAGTGATGTGACCTGGGGTCATCGGATGTTTCGGGTCTCACAACATCAGACACCCTCGCCCAGGCGACCCAGCCGGGGTTGATCAGGTCCCGACTTGCGTCCCAGTAGCAACCGCCCACGGATCAGCTATCTTAATAACTACTCTGCAGGGGTCGGGAGACTCTAGTGCATGGAGGGACTGGGCTCTGCGGGGTGAGTTCCGGCTGACCTCCTCCTGCGTCTCACCAGGTTCAAGGCCTGTGCGCTGCACCTCCTTCTCCTTCTCCGAGCATTTCATTCTCGCCTGATGGATTTTTAGCCCGTGGTGGTTCATTAGGCCTTTCTGTAGCTTTATTGGGTGTCTTTCTCACGAAAGACATGGACTGGGGTGCTAACCCAGCCTGTCCCGGGTGCCGTCTTTCCGTGCCTTCAACTGTCTATCCAGTAGTCACCAAACTATTCTTGGTTGTCACCAAGTCTATTCCTAGGTGCCATTGGCTGAGCCAGACATCAGTGTGAAAATTCAATTCAATTCAACTTTAATGTCATTGCACAAATACGAGTATGGGTACAACGAAATGCAGTTTAGCGTCAGTCCGTAGTATAGTGCAATATAGAAATAAAAATAAAAATACAGAATAATCAAACAATAATCGAACAATGTGGACGGAGAGACTGGAGAAGTCTATCGGCGGGACTCCGAGTTCAGCAATGTGATGGTATTATTGTAGAAGCTGTTCCTCATCCTACTGGTACGAGACCTGAGGCTCCTGTACTGCCTCCCTGATGGGAGGAGGGCAAACAGTCCATGGTTGGGGTGGGAGGGGTCTTTAATGATCTTCCCGGCCCGTCTACGGTGTGAAAAATAGTTACCCATAGATAGACACAAAAAGTAGCTCAGCGGGACAGGCTACATCTCTGGAGAGAAGGAATGGGTGACGTTTCGGGTCGAGACGCTTCTTCAGACTAGTTAGGAATAAGGGAAACAAGAGAAATAGATGATGATGTAGAGATAAAGAGACAATGAATGAAAGACCCATTTATTCCTCTTCTTCTTTTTCTTCTTCTTTCTTTCGGGCATTTTATTTGCTGGCGCCTTTCTGGACACCCAAGGACACCTTACAGGACATAAAATCACAATACATTTATCAATATTAAAATCAAGTTGATTAAAAACAAAAACAAAAAAAAACACACAAAACATTTGAAGTCATTAAAATCAGGGTGAACATGGTGGAAGTTATGTCGGGTATGCTAATCTAAACAGGTGTGTTTTGAGTTGTGATTTGAATTGATCGATAGCGTCCAGGTGACGGATGGGAGGTGGGATTGTGTTCCAGAGACGTGGGGCAGAGCAGCTGAAGGCTCTGGCACCCATGGTGCTGAGTCTAAATGTTTAAATTATTAAGCTGAGATGTCAATCAATGCAGATCTCAGCAAATTCTCAATGGACTCCTGCTGATTAATAGCTCAGTGGTCTGGGCTTGCTGCTGACACAATTATATTGGGAGTGAATTATGAATCAGTAAACAGTTCAAAACTGGGTCCTACATGCAATCTACGGTTCCGTCTATATCTCAAAGGGTCTCAGAAATGGTTGGCAATCAAACTCACCACTACAGCTTGGTGGCTGGCCTTGGACCTGTGTCCAAGTGAGAACTTGCAATAATTCTGACATAAAATGGCAGTTTATTGCTTCTTTTGAACCAGGACTATCCATCAGTGTCGGATACAAACAGCATATTGCAGTGGTATTTGATATTTGTCAGATGTAATTGCTCAGTCCAATTGTCATCTGGAACTTGTATTATCTTCAGTTTCATCAGTTTAAGCCTATGAAAATCACCAGTGGCACTTGATCGGACACTGAACACTGAACAGTGAACATAGGCCCACTGAATGCAGTGCTGATAAGTCCAGATTTGCACATGGTGTGTTTAGATTGGGGTTTTGGCAATCAAGCAACAATTAGAACCATCTTTTACTGGAGCAATATACCTGAGATCCTATTGTAAATTGTAAATTGTAAATTGTAAATTGTAAATCTTTATTGTCATTTCCTAAGTATTCGCATACCCAGAGGAAACAAAAAAACGTTGCTCAACCAGTGTCCATTCAGTTTGCATTAAAAATAAATAGGAATTAAAATAAAAAAAAAATACATGTGATGAACAAATTTAACATCTACTAAATTCAACAGCCGTTCCGACCGGCAGCGGCACAACAGTGGCTCTGCTGCAGTGTGGGGGTTTGTGCGCGATACTTGGCAGGGGGCAAAGTCCATTTAACAGTCTTATAGCCTGTGGGAAGAAGCTGAGGAGCATCCTGCTGGTTTTGCAGCTAATGCTCCTGTACCTCTTCCCAGATGGGAGGATGGAGAAAATGTCATGCGATGGATGGTAAGGGTCTTTGATGATGGAGATGGCTCTGTTGATACATCTCTTCTTGTATATGTCCAGCAGGAAGGGGAGTGGAGTACCAATAATCCTGCTTGCGGTCTTCACTATCCTGTCCAGTTGGTGCCGTTCGTACGCCTTGCAGCTCCCGAACCAGGAAGTGATGCCGTATGTCAGTGTGCTCTCGACAGTCCCCCTATAAAAAGTCCGTAGGTGTGTGGTGGGGAGGCCTGCTTTACATAGTCTTCGGAGAGGGTGAAGTCGCTGCTGGGCTCTCTTGACCAGAGCTGTGGTGTTGGCCGTGGACGGTCCACATTGGGCTGTTCCACTGAGCAAAATAATTGTTCCGACCAGCCCACATTTATATCTTATGAGATAGCTTAGAGACTGGGGTAAGAGAATATACAGGTGTTGTGTTCAGACCAGAAAGGTTATAACATAAGAAATCTAGCTGTAGAGGGGTGCCTGAAAGCAGCGAGGAGAATGAAGGCCATTTTATCATTCCTTTCTTCCTGCCCTTTGGCCCATCAGCAGCTGATGCAGTTCTCTCTGTTCTCTTTTCCTCTCTCTATTCCACATTCATCCTGACCAGGTGCCAATAACCAGTCAATTCCATTCTCCCAGTAACCTTTCTAAGATGGGTAGAGTTTGTGGTAAAGTTCTTTGAAGAAGTCACCAAGAGGATTGATGAGGGCACGGCAGTGGACGTTTTCTGCATGGACTTTAGCAAAGCCGTTCACAATGTCATGGATGGTAGGATAGTCTGGAAGAGCAGATTGGAGGGAATTCTATGAGCTTTCCAATTGGATTCAATATTGGCTTGGGGGAAGGATGTAAGGGTGGTTGTGGACGGGCTGTTTAGCTGATTGGAGGCTTTTTACCTGTGGATTGCCACAAGAGTTGATGCAGGGTCCACTGTTGTTTTGTATATGCATTAATGATTTGGATGGCAATGTAGTAAATATGTTAGGACATTTTGCAGAAGATACCAAAATTGTTGGTATAATAGAGGGAGGAAAAGTATCTAAGTTTACGACAGGATCTAGATCAGTTGGGAAGGTGGGCCAAGCAATGATAAATGGAATTTAACTCTAACAAGTGTGGGGTGTTGCACTTTGCTTTATCAAAGCAGGGCAGGAATAAATGGTAGAGTCCTCACGAGTGTTGCAAAACAGAGAGATCTGGGAGTACAGATGCATGGTTCCCTAACGGTGGTGAGTCTGGTGGACAGAGTGGTAAAGAGGGCACTTGGCATACTTGCCTTCATTGGAAAGTGTATTGAATACAATAGCAATCATGATTCGGCTGTACAAGTTGTTGGTGAGACTCTGCTGTGTATATTTCTGGTCGCCCAGCTATGGGAAAGATGTCATTGTGCCAACTGCCCAGCAGAGATTCACTAGGATGTTATCTGGGCTTCCAGGCTTGTGTTGGATAGGCTGGGCCATTTTTGTTTGGAGCATAGAGGATTCAAAAACTAGAGGGCATTGACTTAAGGTGGGGAAGAGATTTAAGATGAGCCTCAGAGACGATCGTTTTACGCAGAAGATAGCCTGTAAGAATCTTAAACAAGCTGCCAGAGGAAGCTATGGAAGTGGATGCATCAAAGATATTTGGACAGTTATCGGACCTAAAGGATAGGAAAGGTTTACCAATGGACCAAATGAAAGTTATGGTACTAGCCCAGTATGCCAACTTGGTCGGAATGGACAAGATGGCCCAAAGTACCTGTTTCCATGCTATATCTTTGACTCTATGGAGTAGCACAGCATTAATTATTTTTATCTGAGAGAATGTCTGTAATAAGGGTTGGGGAAAGCATGACAAAGTGCCCAAATAAATCCAGCAGTGTGCTTCAGCAATTATTTTCACATCTCCGACACCAGTGCATAAGGATCGGTAGGAACACCATTAAGGGTGCTTAAAGTTGACATCAATTGTTCAGTTTCTCCCAGACAGCTGTGATGATATTCGTGGAAGTGCCAACCACCACCGCATTATGCTGTCTCTTTTGTGAACATAGGTCGACATTCTAACTGCAATTGACTGTTTCATGAACCACTTTGCTGCCATTCCAAATGTTGGTTTCAATTCTTCTGTGAAGATATTGCTACCAATAACTACAACCTAATAAAAAATGCTCTGTTAAAGACCCTGTTGTAGGCATCTCTTTGACTCCTTTAAGCAACTAATAGAAAGCACTGCTTCCAAATTTCAAGTTTAAGTTTCAAATATTTACTTTTCCATACTGTGTATAAACCTTTTAATACTTCTGGACATGCAATGCACAGGCACTTGGGAAACTAATTATTAAAGATGAAAGATGAAATGAGTTATATTTGTGATAATGAGTGGGTAAAATATATTAACAAAGACCCTGATTACATGAAACATAGAAATATAGAAACATAGATAATAGGTGCAGGAGTAGGCCATCCGGCCCTTCGAGCCTACACCACCATCAATATGATCATGGCTGATCATCCAACTCAGTATCCCGTACCTGCCTTCTCTCCATACCCCCTGATCCCTTTAGCCACAAGGGCCACATCTAACTCCCGCTTAAATATAGCCAATGAATTATAGCCAATGAAGAGGGGTTATGGCTGCATATTTCCCAGTATGTTTGACATCAGGTCAGAGGCCTTTTTCTTGGGAAAATAAGGAGACAAATATTATTTCAGATGACTATTAAAAAAGTGAAAGTGAAGTGGAGATATTTACAACTGTGTATTTGGAACACTAGAGTGCTGGAAACTGTTTTTTAAATGAATCCTTAAAACATGGTAAATATACAGCTTTATTTTATCATTAGGCATTGAATTACATTCCTGTGGTGCAACATATCATGTAGCTAATGTTGAGAGATATTTTATTTCACCCTGTGAACTTCACAGATTAATTTTATTCAACCTTCCATTGAACCTAACAGAATTGAAAATGTGATACACCAAGTGTTCTTTGGATTAATTAATTAAAAAACAAAATCTGATGAACAATATCATTAGAAACCTTGATTGAACAGCTACTTGCTTGAATTTTACAGTTGCTTTTAGTAACTAACCTTGTTGATGTGACCAAATGTTTGTTTAACAGGTATTTTAGCCCAATATAAATTGACTTCAGTTTCTGTCTGCAAAGTAGCACAGCCATGCTTGACCTTTCCTTGAACCAAATATGCTTTAATGAACTTTTCTTTATCCATTCTTTTTGCTTCCACACGAGATGCACAGCATGTTCTGTTTTTCAGAAAATAAATTTGACAGTCTCACCAGGAGTTAGATAGTTTACATCTGGTGGCAAACACTGTCTACTAATATGGAATTTGGAATCATTTGTCCTCCCTTTTCTCAAAACTTCTGCAAGGAGTTGCTAGAGTTTGTATTATATATAACACTGAATGCTTTTGTATCCAACACAACTGTACAGTACTCATTTTAAAATGGACTAATCTAACATAAATGTTCTGCAGTTAGGATTATATCAAATCGAGACTTCGTCATTGTCATATTCTTGAAACAAAGCAAAGTAAATGGAATTCAATTCAATTCAATTTTAATGTCATTGCACAAATACAGAATGACCAGTATAACGTTTTAATTAGCCTACACTCATATTTTGTAAAAATATGAAGAATTGTGTCAAAATTACAAAGAACAAAGGTCACACTGCAACAGATTGCATTGTCAGCATTTCCACAGCAACCATCTGCTCTTGGACCTGTAACTGTGAGTGGCATTGAGGAATCAGTCCGGAGATGCTTGGAAGCACTTGCACTTGACATATCCCTAAAGCAACTCCCTTCCCCCCTCCACTTCTCCATAATCCTACCCTTTATGCATGATCTATGTCATCAAATGTACAGTCACCAGCCAACCTCCATGCTGCTAACAGTTGAAGTCCATAGTTTCCTTCTCTTCACAATTACTGCACAGATCAGTTTTCAAACTAACTGCAACTAAGTGCACCGTTATTGTTTTCACAAACAGCAAGCTTGTTATCTTCGATGCTAGACACAAAATGCTGGAGTAATTCAGTGGGACAGGCAGCAACTCTGGAAAAAGGGAATGGGTGATGTTTTGGATCAAGACCAATCTTTTCCCTGTCCCACTGTGTTATTCCAGAGTTTTGTGTCTATCTTCTGTTTAAGCATCTGCTGTTCCTTCCTACACCGCTTTTTATCTTTATTGGATTTGGTCTTCTTGATGTCCCCAGTTGCCCAGTTTATTCAAAAACAAACTAGGTTACAATCCATGAAGCATTGGTCTCCTAAGAAAAAGCTCACCATCAACAACACCACAGTCACATCTGTGGAGTCTTTTAAGTTCCTGGAAACCATCATCTCCAAGGACCTTAAGTGGGGGGCTACCATCGACTCCACAGTCAAAAAGGCACAATAGAGAATGTACTTCCTGCGGCAGCTGAGGAAGCACAATCTGCCACAGGCAATGATGGTCCAATTCTACACGACCATCATAGACTCTGTTTTGCTGTTCATTTTCCAGTGATGGGGATAAAAAACAAGCATTTAACATCAGACATGCATGAATCCTGTGGTCAGACTATCACTTGGTCATCAGTCTTAGCCATCTATTATTTCTACAAGATATGTACACATAGAATAACCATATAACCATATAACATATAACAATTTACAGCACGGAAACAGGCCATCTCGACCCTTCTAGTCCGTGCCAAACACATAATCTCCCTAGTCCCATATACCTGTGCTCAGACCATAACCTTCCATTCCCTTCCCGTCCATATAACTATCCAATTTATTTTTAAAAATGACTAAAAATAAAAAAAGAGGGCACCATGGCAGAGTTGGTAGAGATGCTGCCTTACAGCGCCAGAGACCCTGGTTTGATTCTGACCTTGAGTGCTATCGGTGTGGAGTTTGCATGTTCTCCCTATGACTGCATGGGTTTCCTCCAGGTGCTCCAGTTTCCTCCCCCTTCCCAAGTATGTGCCAGTTGAGAAAATAGGTCCCGTTTAGCCTCATCTGTAGCTTCTAGGGCTCAGGAATATACACTGAGCAGCAGGTGCGTGCTGGTTTGATATTAGGGTGAGCCAGAATGATATGATACGTTCACTCATCCTGATGGGCCTGTCGCTGAGTTGCCGGATTAGCTCATTCTTGATGGCAAAACCCATACTGTAATGACAGTCATCTTCCTCCAGTTTGTTCTGAAAAAGGAGTGCTTAATATCTAGTGAACACAAATAAAACCTGCAATTTATAATTTCTGCATTCATTAGGTAATGTGTTGCCCCTTCAGTCCTCTGCCTCTGCAGTCCATTATCAATAGGACATCATAGAGAGTCACACAGACTCTGAAGAACGGTCTTGATCCGAAACGTCACCTATTCTTTTTCTCCAGAGATGCTGTCTGAGCCACTGAGCTACTTCAGCCGTTTGGTTTAAACCAGCATCTGCAGTTCCCTCCTACACAGACATCATAGAGACAAGAGACAAGTTCTATTCATTCGATCACAGAGGGGCAAAATGGGTTACCAGAATAGAAAAAGTGACACAATGCTTCCCTGTGATATATTGAGCTGTTGCTACAAGATGATGCTGAAAGTCTTTTGTACAGATGAATACCGGTGATCTACCGGGGAGTTCAGTGGTTACTGTGCAATAGATGTCCAGCAGCTGTTCTTGTCCTTGTGAAATAACAGGGTATGCTGTCAAGGAACTTACTTACGCTATTTTCCAAATACGATTTTGCAGTTCAGTGGACAAATGCAGATTAGACTTAAACGGAAGAACTAGTCAACATGTTGAAATAGTATTGATGTTAAAACCAACATCCTTCACTGTCGATGTACTGTGAAATTGACAGAACATTTAGGATTTTCACTATTTGCCTTAAACTAATGTAGAAGTCCCTTGTGGTTACTGACAGGAATTCTGCCCACTTAAATGTCTTTCTATTTTACAGGTATTATCTGCACCCTTCACAATCAATTGAGGACGATTAAAGAGGTGTGGAATTAAACTATTTAATTGCTGGCCAACTTTACTTAACCTGTCCTCATGCCACCGAGCTCTCAGATCAGGGATTAATTTTCTGAAACAAGGATTTTATTCACCAGATTGCAAGTATATCCTTCCTTTGGCATGAGGACTACAATTGCACACCTACTCCAGGTGCACTCACTGATGCGAGTTGTGTTTCTGCTTTTGTCAAGCTTTTATGAGCTGCTCCTTCACAACCTGTGTTCAATCTTGGGCTTTGTGTGGAGTCGCATGTTATTCTCGGACGGTAGAATCTGGGTGGTCTGGATTCCTCCCACATCCCAAAGATGTGCAGATTGGTAGGTTACTTGGCCACTGTAAAACTACTGCCAGTGTGAGGGTGAATAGTAGCATCTGGGGGGAGTATGGTGAGAAATATGCTGAGAATAAAATTGGATTGGTGTAGGATTTGTGTAAAAGGGTGCTTGTTGGTCAACACAGGCTTGGTGGGCCGAAGACCTTGTTTATGCCCTGTATGGTTCTATGCCTCTCTAAACTTACCCAGGGCACTACTGGATATTGAGTAATTGATCAGAGCTACAAGGAGATGACAAGACCGCAGTTGCATGTGCCAGTGCATGCAGAGTTAGACTATCATCATTCTGAGCTAGCAGGAACCCATGATCTCCATCCTAGCATGTTTACCAAGACAGGCACTTCACTAGTTGTGTGTGTGCGCGAGGTTAGACATGATTGCAATTCTCATTCCTCACGATGAAAGGAAAAACTTGCATTTCCGTTACTCCTTCATGATCTCAATGTGTTTCAAAGCACTTTAAAGCTGGTTAAGTGCTTCAGAAGTGTTATAGTGTGTAGCAAATGCTGTATTCAATTTGCACCCAGCAAGGTTCCCGAAAAAGCTATGAGGTAATGATCGGATAATCTGTTTCTTCATGATAAATATTGGCCAGGACACGAAGGCTAACTCCCCTGGTCTTTGAATTAATGCCACAGGAGTTTTTAAAAATATATATCTGGTAGACAGATGGGGCCTCAGTCTAACATCTCATCTCACAGTCTTCATAATTCACACAGTGACACAAGATGACTGCCTAGACTTTGAATTGAAGTCTCCAGAGTCAAACTTGAAGGTACACCCTTGTGCTTTGGAGGTGAATGCATTTCAACAGGATCAAGGTTGACAGCAATGATAGGCATCACTGAAAACTTGGAATCGTATATGAAGGATGGCTCAAAGCAAAAAGTAACACAGTGGATGCTGGTGACCTAAATTTTTTTTAAAAGGCAGAAAAGGTTGGAAATACTGAACAGGTCATGCTATTTTGGTGGAGAGAGAAATAGAACAAATGTTTCAGGTCAACAAATCCATCGAACAGAAACATAAACTCAGTATTTCTTTCCATAGATGCTGCGTGACTGGCAGAGCATTTCCTGTACTTTTTTTCCCTTTGTACTAAGAACAGTCACAAGGACTAAGTACAGAAGGGCAGTCACTACCCAGAAACCATGCTACAGAGGATGTCTGTACCATCGGAATGAGTTACGAAATTCTCACTAAATTGTCGTCAGCCTGTGCTTACAGATTCTGACTATATTTCCTTTTTTTCCTTCTGTTTATCTCATGCCCTAGTCAAAACAGATGTCAATTGTTTTTCGGATCTGTGTCCTAGTCTCTTTGCTGTTGGCAGTTTTTTCTGCTGTTTAGCTTTGCCGTTTTGATGGCTTCCTGTAGCTCAGTGAGTGCAATCAACAGTGTTTGGAGCAGTTCCAATGACCTGCTGAGGAAACGAATTGGATCGGCTCTGCCTTCAGATGTCAAAAAAAAAATCTCTGCATAGTCCTGATTTTATTTGCTAGTTGATCAGCATTTGCAGCATCTCGTAGCTGCCACATGCAAGGAAAAGCAGGTGGAAAAGAAAACTTCCAAATCTTCCTGTGGGTGATCTTAAACACATGAGTGTTCAGCTCCACTCAGAGCAGAAGGTGTTTATTTGGGATTAAAGAAAGTCCCATTTATATATTCCTAGCAATTTAGGAATTTCTTGCTGAGCGAAATGGTTTAGTGCAAAGACCAAGGTTTTGGAAAATCGTCAATTTTCTGACAGCCTGCTTTCTCAAAAAAGTGCCTCTGAGATTATCTTCTGGTAAGAAACACAGTTGTAATGATTGATTGCCACGTCATATGAAGCTTATTGTGACGGAGTTGGGAGCAGAGCCATGGTACAATCCATTCAACCACCTGTACCGTGGTGAGATGCTTTTATGCGGAAAGTTTCTGATATTAGTTGTGCTGCCATGCAGAACTACCAAGAAGAAGCCAGATGCTTCTGAACAGCTGGAAATGGAAAACTGGAGGAGAAGTTAGCACCCCTCACCACAGGCCAGTTTCTCAAACCACCTGGTGACTAGATAGAAAGTAACAGCAGCCTGGGATCTCAGCCCTACAGCATATAAACAAAAGATATCAGATGCTCTGTCCATTGTAAACAGGTTAACGGCTGTGGTGCAAAACTGCACATAAGGCACTTAATACAAAACTGCTAGCCAATCTGCACAAACCCCCCTGTGAGCTGATCAGAAATTAAATAGTAAATATATCACCATCTGGCTAAAGAACCAGAGGAACGATGAGAACAAATATTGTTAAGCAGTGAGATGTTGCGATTTGAATTTCACAGCCTTAATGGAAGATGAAAGCAGATTCGATCACAACTTCCAAAAATCAATTGTAAGTGCATTTGAAACTGAAAATAAAACTGCAGGTCGATGTGGAAAGAAGAAGTAAGTGGAAACAATTGGGCGGCAGCTTACAGCGCCAGAGGCCCGGGTTCAATCCTGACTATGGGCGCTGTTTGTACAGAGTTTGTATGTTCTCTCTGTGACCGCGTGGGATTTTTCTGGGAACTCGGTTTCATCCCACACTCCAAAGATGTACAGGTTTGTACATTAGTTGGCTTCTGTAAATTGTCCCTAGTGTGTAGGATAGAAGTGTGTAGGGGTGATCGCTGGTCGGTGCGGACTCGGTAGGCGGGAGGACCTATTTTCGAGATGACTAAAAATACTGCTCTCGGAAGCTCAAAATGATCTCATTCCCACTCTACTCTATTATTTTTTTGTCCCCTCGAAGACCCACATGCACACTTCTTCTTGCACACATAGTGTATTCATATTTCTTATGACCTGTGGCTGGAGACTACAGTGAAGAAAGAATAGAAAGTGGTTGAGGAAAACAAGTTTAGTACTTAATTATTTGTTGGATCTTCTGGTAATTCAATGAATGGTTACAGTCGAGAATGGAGATATTTTGCCCATTTTGTCACAGTCAAGTCAAGTTAAGTCAAGTTTATTTGTCACATACACATACGAGATGTGCAGTGAAATGAAAGTGGCAATGCTCGCGGACTTTTGTGCAAAAGACAAACAACAAAACAACCAAACAAATTATAAACACAATCATAACACACATATTATTTTACATAATAAATAATGGAAGGAAAAACGTTCCACAGCAGCTCTTTGCCAGAGTATCTTTCTGATTCTACCCACTTGCAACGTTTCCTTCACTAGATTTTTTTTGTTAAGTTCTCTCTTGAAAGCCACACTAGAATCTGCCCCACCATATCTGAAGGCAACGCATTCCAGATTCCAGCAACGCGCCACATGAAAATAATCCCTTTCTCCTTTTATTTTTTACCTGTGACATTTAGTTCTCGGCCCGTCCACTGACGGGAACAACTTTCCACTACCACTCATCATTTTATGTACCTCTAGCAAATCTCCTCTCAGTTTTTACTTCCCATGCATTGAAATGCATTCACATTTTTCAGACAACATTTTTGTTGCATTGGCTGTTGGCAGATTGAAGCAGGCTGTACAACAAAAGAATAATTCAATGAATCAATCTCAAGAGCATCTTTTCCGAGTGGCATGCCGGCTGAAGAACTTAATTTTCTTCTGCAAGTAATGTCAAAGAATCTTGTAGCATCATTAAAAAAAAAAAAGTGGAAAGTGGGCCGTAACACAACATCCTTGTCCTTAGAACAATATATCTAAGAGTGCCTCACATTCCTTGCACTACGTTGTTCAGCCAAGATGATTATATATTTTTTTAAAGGATTGGTATCCCCTGCCCATTCATGAGAAGAAAAAAGCATTAGCTTCTAATGCATGCAGTCAAACCACTAGATGAGCTCTTTCAATGAAGAGAGATTAGAAAGAACATTTGCAATGTTTGCAAATGAGTATAAGCAAAAATGAATATATATATAAATCAAAGGTTTCACTGCCTATTTTACATATGCTTTAGCCTGCTGTGATAACAATTATAATTATTCTGGTAGAGTGACAGCAGTTGTTTATCTGAATTGTCTACATTACTCTTTCTCTCAAGTATTTACATATATATATATATATTAGAAAATTGTAGGGCTATCTCGAGACATTTTACAATGTAGCTAAATGCCCAAGAACATACCAATAGTATGCATCAAACATAGGACAAGAACAACATAGAACATACAGCATGGAAGGGGCCATTCAGCCCATCATGTCAATGCCGACCAAGTTGGAATGCTAGGCTAGTCCCATTTTCCAGCAGTTGGCCGATAACCCTCCAAACCCTTCCTATCCAAATATGGCAAATGTCCAAATGACATCCAAGTCATAACACAAACATAACCATGCTGACTGTCCCTAATCAGTCTATGCCTATCTAAATGCAAGTAGATCTTGTCTCTATGATTCCCCTCCAACAACTTTCCCACCACAGATGTCAGGCTAACTGGCCCATAGTTCCCTGGCTTATCTTTGCTGCCCTTCGTATATAACAATAACCGCCCTCGGGTCTTCCAGAACTTCACCGGTAGCTAACAATGATGCAAACATCTCTGTGAGGGCCTCCACAATTTCCTCGCAAACTTTCCACATGTTGCTACCTTAAAGTGCTTTAAAACCATAAATCTTGGTAAATTTGTATATGATCTAAGACGTTCACACCAATGCCTCAATTCCTTAGCTTCCATCATCTTCCCAGTGTATTGAATTGCTATGCAGCCCACATACTGTCACCACAGACTGCCCTTTGACAATGGGAGCCTACTTATTTAGCTCAGTTGACACAATAACAATCATGCAAATACGCTTGAATGTCAATCCAATACATTTTTATATACTTTTCATTGATCTGTGAAATGATCTGTGTTAAAGTTGCTGCTCTAGGGAACAGTGAAATTGTTTTATTAAGAAATGCACGTAAACTGAATGGTTTGGATGGTGCATATGCAAGCTCTTAGCAGTGGGCCTGTGGTTAGTAAGTGACTAAGTTATTCAAGATCAATTTCTGAGTACAAGACCAGGTTTCGGGACAACACAATACATATTCACAGATCCACTTGGAAATAACCTAGCACAAAAATAGAAGAAATGCAATAATCTCCTGCCCAAGAAAGAGAGATTTGCACAGCCAAGCCCATTCATTCTCTTTATTCCATTCTGAGCAGTTAATGAGCATTTTTTTTGCAAGGGGAGAGGAACATTCAATTTCCTCCTCAAGGAGAAATGGTGGCAAAAGATACAACATCCCACCCAAACACACAGCTTGAAGTGCACTCTTGCTTCTTAGAAGCATGATACTGCCATGTTGTTGGTGAGTGTATCAATTAGTGCCAGCCTTGGGTTCTGGTTTTAACATGAGATGGGTGCTTCTCTCTAGGCGAAGATCATCTGAAAAATAAATAGTATGTTTTCTTGTATACTTGTTTATTCTTAAGATATTGAATGTTTATTCTATCCATTAGATATAGACTGTGCAGCACACACAGATACAACACAGACAGATACAACTCCCTGATCATGGAATTAACTGAAGCATTGATAGAGGCTGCTAAAGAATTACACTCTAATTTCATACACTATTGTAATCTATTCAGAATCAGAATCAGAATCGGAATCACACTTTATTCACCAAGTATGTTTTGCAATTTCATTGGTCAGGTCAGTCATACAATTAAAAGCAAAAGATCAAACAGAAACACATTTTAACATGAACATCCACCACAGTGACTCCTACACATTCCTCACTGTGAAG
This sequence comes from Leucoraja erinaceus, assembly GCF_028641065.1. NCBI lineage: Eukaryota > Metazoa > Chordata > Chondrichthyes > Rajiformes > Rajidae > Leucoraja > Leucoraja erinaceus. The sequence goes on along the minus strand of NC_073379.1, from coordinate 96,371,989 downwards.
GCGAAATAAAGTTCAAGTCTCTTCCTTCTGTTCTTCCTCGGTCGTGGGCCTCGAGCCCCCGTTGACGGGATGATCTTGACTCCTGTAACTGGCGGCGTTCGGGCCCTCCGCATCGAGGCAATCAAGCTCCCACATCGGGGGGATGTCAGCTCCCCCGCGCTGGGCGATCGAACCTCGCGTTGGGGCTGGTCGAACCTTTCACGATGTTGGAGCTCCCGACTAGCCTCACCAGAGATTGCAAACACTTGATGTTGATTCTGCGGTGGGAGCGATCCCAGGCAAGGGGTCAGCTCCCACGTGGGGCTCACGGATGTCCGAGAAGGCTTCCAGCTCCATCGATGGAAGGCCGCAGAGCGCCCGGAGAATGTGATCCGAAAATTAATCACATCTACAGGAAGGTAAGAGCTTGAAAAAAAGTTTCCCCTGATTCCCTCCCCCCTCCCCCACATAAAACAAACTGAAGAACATTAAAGCAAACTTTTAACACACTAGAAAATAGCAAAAAGAATGAAAAATCAAACAGACTGCCGGCAGGGCAGCCATCATAGAAACATAGAAACATAGGAAATAGTTGCAGGAGTAGACCATTCGGCCCTTCGAGCCTGCACCGCCATTCAATATGATCATGGCTGATCATCCAACTCAGTATCCTGTACCTGCCTTCTCTCCATACCCCCTGATCCCTTTAGCCACAAGGGCCACATATAACTCCCTCTTAAATATATCCAATGAACTGGCCTCAACTACATTATTTGTACAGCAACTACAACTACAGAGATTCACCACTCTCTGTGTAAAAAATATTTTTCTCATCTCAATCTGCATCGCCTCGGCGCCCCTTGTGGTCTTATCAATCAATAACATTGCATTTATTAAAGCATAAGAATTGGGTGCAGAAGCTAACCTTACTACCTTTCAAACTCGCTCTACCATTTCGATCTTTGCTGATATAATTATTGGCTTCAGATCAATTTTTCTATATCATTCCCATTGTCTTTGATTCCTTCAGCTAAAAATCTATCACAAACATCCACAAACTTAATCATTGTACTTGAGGTTTTCAAAGGTGGAAGACAAACTTTCAGTCAGAAATAAATGGCTCTCAATGTCAATGCCAAGAATGCCATCTTCCACCAAAGCCTTGTCTTTGGATGCTTTCAGGACATCTAACCATATAACCATATAACAATTACAGCACGGAAACAGGCCATCTCGGCCCTACAAGTCCGCGCCGAACAAATTTTTTTTTTCCCCCTTAGTCCCACCTGCCTGCACTCATACCATAACCCTCCATTCCCTTCTCATCCATATGCCTATCCAATTTATTTTTAAATGATACCAATGAACCTGCCTCCACCACTTCCACTGGAAGCTCATTCCACACCGCCACCACTCTCTGAGTAAAGAAGTTCCCCCTCATATTACCCCTAAACTTCTGTCCCTTAATTCTGATGTCATGTCCTCTTGTTTGAAGCTTCCCTATTCTCAAAGGGAAAAGGTTGTCCACATCAACTCTGTCTATCCCTCTCATCATTTTAAAGACCTCTATCAGGTCCCCCCTTAACCTTCTGCGCTCCAGAGAATAAAGACCTAACTTATTCAACCTATCTCTGTAACAGAATAAAGACCTAACTTATTCAACCTATCTCTGTAACATCTCTGCAGAGAAATGTCACATATGGTACTTTAGTACTCACTGCTGAATTGCAACTGAAAAAATATGTGGTTATTGTGACTTTTGCACACACACCTCACAGCTACAGTGGGTGAGCCGCTGTCTCACAGCATCAGGGACACGGGTTCGATCCTGACCACAGCTACTTTCTAAATGGAGTTTGTAAGTTCTCCTTTTCTCCACGTGCTCTGGTTTCCTCCCACATTCCAAATACATGCAGGTTTTCAGGTAAATTGGCTTCTGTACAATTTCCCCCTAGTGTGTATGATGCGAAAGTAGGATAACTCAGAACAAGCGTACGGGTGATTGATGGCCGGCGAGGACTTGATGGGCCAAAGGCCCTGTTTCCACACTGTATCTCTAAAGCTCAAAATTAAAAACTAAAATACTCATTCCCTTGTAGACACCTGCCTGTCATCTTCCTGATATGGGTGCCCTTTGTACAAGGACCAGAAGTCACAGGTTTAAGGTGTGAGGTGAACAATTTAATAGGAACATGAGAGGTAGTGTTTCTGACAGAGGGTGGTGAGTGTATGGAACAAGCTGTATGCTGTATGGAACAATTACAGAGGAGGTAGTTAGGCAGGTTCAATAACAATTGACAGATATATGTATTGGAAAGGTTCAAAGGGATTTGGGTTAAATGAGGGTAAATGGGACCACTTTAGATGGGACATCTTGGTTGGCATGGATCAGTTGGGCTGAAGTATGTGCTTCATGCTGCATGACTCTAAAAGAAGATTACTTCCTGTGTGTATTGAGCTGTGGAAAACCATGTATAGTCCAGTATCCATAACCTTCACCTGGTAGGGGAAGATGAGAAAATCTATCAACTGCTCCTCTCTTTTCAGCATCAATTCTTTATCAACGCTGCCTAGTAGCTGAAAGAGTGAAGGTTGTATGGTGGTGTGACCTTCTCAGGGTCGTCCATGCTGCCTAAATTTCCTAACCACTCCAACCTATGAGAGAGAAGCGAGTGTTACCAAACTTCTGAATTCTCTGGGGTGGAACCCTCTCCAAGACAGACGTGAAGCTCACCGTTTGACCTGTTTTTACAAAATGTTAAATGGTCAGCTCGACACAGATTACAAGACCTACGCCAAACCCAAACCAATTAGGAACAGACGAGGGCATTCAATCCAATTTGTGATTCCAGCTACAAAGACAGATGTGTACAGCAATTCGTTCTTCCCCCGCACAATTAAAGCATGGAATAATCTCCACCCTACTATAGTTACACAACCAGATGCAACTAAATTTAAGGTAGCACTTTCTTCCCAATAACCCTTTCAGGCTTAAGGAAGTAGCTCCAGAAATAGTGGATGCATTAGTAATAATCTTTCAAAACTCTTTAGATTCTGGAGTAGTTCCTGAGGATTGGCGGGTAGCTAACGTAACCCCACTTTTTAAGAAGGGAGGGAGAGAGAAAATGGGGAATTACAGACCAGTTAGTCTAACATCGGTAGTGGGGAAACTGCTAGAGTCAGTTATTAAAGATGGGACAGCAGCACATTTGGAAAGTGGTGAAATCATTGGACAAAGTCAGCATGGATTTACGAAAGGTAAATCATGTCTGACGAATTTTATAGAATTTTTCGAGGATGTAACTAGTAGCGTGGATAGGGGAGAACCAGTGGATGTGGTGTATCTGGACTTCCAGAAGGCTTTCGGCAAGGTCCCACATAAGAGATTAGTATACAAACTTAAAGCACACGGCATTGGGGGTTCAGTATTGATGTGGATAGAGAACTGGCTGGAAAACAGGAAGCAAAGAGTAGGAGTAAACGGGTCCTTTTCACAATGGCAGGCAGTGACTAGTGGGGTACCGCAAGGCTCAGTGCTGGGACCCCAGCTATTTACAATATATATTAATGATCTGGATGAGGGAATTGTAGGCAATATCTCCAAGTTTGCGGATGACACTAAGCTGGGGGGCAGTGTTAGCTGTGAGGAGGATGCTAGGAGACTGCAAGGTGACTTGGATAGGTTGGGTGAGTGGGCAAATGTTTGGCAGATGCAGTATAATGTGGATAAATGTGAGGTTATCCATTTTGGTGGCAAAAACAGGAAAGCAGACTATTATCTAAATGGTGGCCGACTAGGAAAAGGGGGAGATGCAGCGAGACCTGGGTGTCATGGTACACCAGTCATTGAAAGTAGGCATGCAGGTGCAGCAGGCAGTGAAGAAAGCGAATGGTATGTTAGCTTTCATAGCAAAAGGATTTGAGTATAGGAGCAGGGAGGTTCTACTGCAGTTGTACAGGGTCTTGGCGAGACCACACCTGGAGTATTGCGTACAGTTTTGGTCTCCAAATCTGAGGAAGGACATTATTGCCATGGAGGGAGTGCAGAGGAGGTTCACCAGACTGATTCCTGGGATGTCAGGACTGTCTTATGAAGAAAGACTGGATAGACTTGGTTTATACTCTCTAGAATTTAGGAGATTTAGAGGGGATCTTATAGAAACTTACAACATTCCTAAGGTGTTGGACAGGCTAGATGCAGGAAGATTGCTCCCGATGTTGGGGAAGTCCAGGACAAGGGGTCACAGCTTAAGGATAAGGGGGAAATCCTTTAAAACCGAGATGAGAAGAACTTTTTTCACACAGAGAGTGGTGAATCTCTGGAACTCTCTGCCACAGAGGGTAGTCGAGGCCAGTTAATTGGCTATATTTAAGAGGGGGTTAGATGTGGCCCTTGTGTCTAAGGGGATCAGAGGGTATGGAGAGAAGGCAGGTACAGGATACTGAGTTGAATGATCAGCCATGATCATATTGAAAGGCGGTGCAGGCTCGAAGGGCCGAATGGCCTACTCCTGCACCTAATTTCTATGTTTTTTGTATGTTTCTATGGCTTAAGTCCTCCCTCCACCACATCCAGTTTAAATTCCATTTGGAATATTTTGGAGGACCAAGAAACCAAGAACCAAGAACCAAGCCCCACTTGCCTGTGTCTACTCCATACCTTTCCTATCATTGTACCTGTCAAATGTCTTTCAATGTCATTGTTCTACCAACAGTGTGTATGCAGTTTCTTGCATTATACCAAATGGAAATTCAGATTCAGATTCAGATTCAGATTCTACTTTATTGTCATTGTGCATTGTACAGTACAGAGACAACGAAATGCAGTGCAGCCACGTAAAATACACAGCATTAAAACTGCCCTTCGGAGTTTAATGCTGATAAGTGTGAGGTGCTACATCTTGCCAGGACAAATCAAAATAGGACGTACATGGTAAATGGTAGGGAATTGAAGAATGTAGGTGAACAGAGGGATCTGGGAATAACTGTGCACAGTTCCCTGAAAGTGGAATCTCATGTAGATAGGGTGGTAAAGAAAGCTTTTGCTGTGCTGGCCTTTATAAATCAGAGCATTGAGTATAGAAGTTGGGATGTAATGTTAAAATTGTACAAGGCATTGGTGAGGCCAATTCTGGAGTATGGTGTACAATTTTGGTCGCCTAATTATAGGAAGGATGTCAACAAAATAGAGAGAGTACAGAGGAGATTTACTAGAATGTTGCCTGGGTTTCAGCAACTAAGTTACAGAGAAAGGTTGAACAAGTTAGGGCTTTATTCTTTGGAGCGCAGAAGGTTAAGGGGGGACTTGATAGAGGTTTTTAAAATGATGAGAGGGATAGACAGAGTTGACGTGGAAAAGCTTTTCCCACTGAGAGTAGGGAAGATTCAAACAAGGGGACATGACATGAGAATTAAGGGACTGAAGTTTAGGGGTAACATGAGGGGGAACTTCTTTACTCAGAGAGTGGTAGCTGTGTGGAATGAGCTTCCAGTGAAGGTGGTGGAGGCAGGTTCGTTTTTATCATTTAAAAATAAATTGGATAGTTATATGGATGGGAAGGGAATGGAGGGTTATGGTCTGAGCACAGGTATATGGGACTAGGGGAGATTATGTGTTCGGCACGGACTAGAAGGGTCGAGATGGCCTGTTTCCGTGCTGTAATTGTTATATGGTTATATGGTTATATGGTTTAGTATTCAATGATATTAAAAGCTGGTTCTTCTGTGGCTGAACAGGTACAGTTATGATTCAGACCAATGTGGTTGGAAACATTCTGGAGATACATTTTTGGCATCACACCAATGCTCTAACTTGGGTACACTGACAAAATAGCATGGATATATAGAAACATAGAAACATAGAAAATAGGTGCAGGAGGAGGCCATTCGGCCCTTCAAGCCAGCAGGTAAGAAATGTCCTCCCTCAAAATATCATGCAATGTTAATGAATGTTATTAACTCACAGACACTAATGCCCCTGTCCCACTTAGGAAACCTGAATGGAAACCTCTGGAGACTTTGCGCCCCACCCAAGGTTTCCGTGCGATTCCCAAAGGTTTTTGTCAGTCTCCCTAATGGTCGAACGTGGTTTCCGCTTCTTCTATGTTCTGAAGGTCTTACCTTCCACTACCTGCAACCTCCAGCAACCACCTTCAACTACCATCGCAACCGGCTTCGACTAAAATATTAACGATTTTTAAAACGGCAATCTATTTATAGTCGCAGCCGGTTTTGAATTTTTGAAATAATCGGCAGAACATAGAAGAAGCGGAAACCACTTTCGACCATTAGGGAGACTGACAAAAATCTCCGGTTTCCTAAGTGGGACAGAGGCATAACAAGGGGTGTCTGGGAAACTTAAAATAAATCTCTTACCTCGCCAGAGATGCGATTATTTTCCAGATCGTATCTCCGGTCGAACTGCGGCCTAACATCATGGAGCTGGTGGCCTCGCTCTGGACTGACTTTGAGCCCCACCCCGGGGATGTGGACTTACCATCGGAGCCTATCCCTTGCCTGGGATCGATGCTCCAACCACGGCCTACGAATTTCACCATCGAGGAGCTCGCAGTCTCGGGTAGAGTCCTATGTCGGGACACTCAAAAAGATGCAGAAGGTTTCGACCAGCCCCGGCCCGGGGTCAGATCGCCCGGCGTGGGGGATGTAGGAGCTTGATCTATCTGACGTGAGGGCCCAAATGTCGCCCGTACGGAGCCAAGATCAGCCCGTCAGCGGACGGCTCGAGGCCCCCGACCGCGGGGGAACAAAGAAGGGAAGAGATTGAACTTTTTTTCGCCTTCCATCAAAGTGAGAAATGTGGAGGAGTCACTGTGGTGGATGTTTATGTTAAAATGTATTTTGTGTTCTGTTGCTTTTTATTGGTATGATTGTATGACAAATGAAATTCCTCGTACGTTGCAAAACATACTTGGCTAATAAAGTATGATTATGATACCAAAAAAGCACCAATACACACAACTACATAAAAATTAACATAAACATCCACCACAGCGCACTGATGGAAGGCAATAACGTGTTATCTTCTTCCCTCCTTATGATTCCCTATATAAAATCAGGAAAGCCATTAAGACCGGCCAACAATTGATTACCTCTGGAATGTTGCTCTGTGCGTTTAATGCCTTTTACGTAGATGCACTGATTTCCATATTGCTCATCAGTTGGTTCATTTTTTTGTGCACCTGGATGCAGCTGTCACATGCTGTGCCCCACAATGTAGCAAGACACACAGGTAACCAGACACTTAACTCATCAGAAAAACACAAAGCATTGGATTAAGCAGTAAATATGTAGAGTTTTTTAGTGGGGGGATTGATAAGCAGGAGAAAACAGTGAACAAATGCAACTTAGTGTGTGTTTTTTTAATTTATTCTTTTCCTACAGATTTTTTCAACACATGCATTTTGTGTAGATTCTTTTTTTCTCAACGACTGCGTTCTGATAGCTAAAGCGTTACCAATATCATTGGTGCACGATGGGTAAAATGGAAAGGTCTTTCTCTCTGTCCAAGCTAACTGAAACTACAAAGAACTAATATTCTTGCTTTAATATGAATTGCACAGGAACCTCATAGGATGATAGAATTGATATTTACAAACAGTGCATTGTTATCACATTTATGTTTTAATGTCGCCTATAATCAAATGCCATCATTATCTTTGCAACAAACCATACTGTACATTTTATGGCAGTTACATGCCTCTGATCAACTGCGATCTATGTTGAATCCCTTGTCTGAATAGGTGTGCCTCTAACCTTTCACAAAATGAATTCTCTAACAGGAAGGAGACTGCTGTGACAACCGTTGGAATTTGTTTGTGGCCAACACGCTCATCAGTTCAGTTCAGTTTAGTTTATTGTCACATATACTGAGGTACGGTGAAAAGCATTTGTTGCGTGCTATCCAGTCAGCAGAAAGACAAATAAATGCTTACAATCGAGTCATTTGCAGGGTACAGATACATGATAAGGGAATAACGTTTAGTGCAAGGTAAAGCCAGCCAAGTCTGATCAAGGATAGTCCAAGGGTCACCAATGAGGTAGATAATAGTTCAGGCAGTCACCGCTTTCCTCCTATCACACAAGTCAAGGCTCTGACATTATTGCCAACCTTCCATTCTGACTCGGCTGCACACAACCAAAGGGTAAGATGAGCGACATTAGGCTCTGTTGGTGGACAGTGTACACATTTTCCCCATGAATTTCCAATCTCTTGCTTTCTACCAGGTTTGATGCAGTCCCCTGACCTCAGGGGAAAAGGAAACATCGGATGTTTCTTAATGGCACATTATGCTGGTATGGTGGCCTTGTTTCAAGCTGTTGTTTCAGGCTTTTTCAGCTGCTAAAGTCTGCACCTCTTAATTCTGTGTAGGAAGGAACCGCAGATGCTGGTTTACACCGAAGATAGACACAGAATGTTGGAGTAACTCAGCGCGATAACCAACATCTCTGCAGCGAAGGAATGGGTGACGTTTCGGGTCGAGATCCTTCTTCTGTCTGAAACGTCACCCATTCCTTCTCTCCATATGCAAGACAGTGGGTGTGTATGTACGGAGACATGTGCATATGCATGTTTGTGCTTTCTGATTTTGTTGTAAACATTTAAATATATTCTTTTTATCTGTTCATGCTGTTTATTTGTAATGATGCCCAGTGTGAGTCTGAAATATTAACTTGATTGTTTTCACCACAGCTGCTAACAGAACTTCTGATGGCCAAGTTGGCCATCCGCGAGTCAAGTCGCCAGACGGAGGAGGGCTCTACCCGAGCTGGCTGCCTGCCCCTTTTCCGGGGATACGTCCATGCCCGGGTGCGGATGGAAATGGAATACGCCCTGTCTACGGGCACCCTGAGGGAGTTCCGCGACGGCTGGGCACCGAGGGGGGTTGAATGTATCCTGGACAAGGATTGCAATATAGTTGTTTAGCAGTGGCTTAGCATATTTGTTTCGACTTGTATTATGGTGGCGTTTTGTTTTATTGTATTGTAATTACTATTTTAATATTTGAATAAATATTTTTGATTAAAAAAAAAAAAAAAATTCCGCAATCTCTATTTCTCTTTCATGGTTTTTATAGGCAGCTGTAAACTGGGACTACAGGCAAAGTGTGGCAGGTTCCCATGACCAGAGTGCATCAAAATACCATTTGAAAGGATTACTTCACAAATTAGTAATTTTAGATTCCATACCATTTCTTTGTGTGTATACACTTACTTGCATTTTATGATCTTCTTTGTTCTCTCGAATAGGTTTGATGCTTTATTGTTGATTATTGCAGGAGCAGCAATTTTCCCAAGGTTTGAAAGCCTATTTAATAATTTTTATGTATCTATTATTAAGATTGTCATATTATGAATGCAGAAACATTTTTTTTACTTTTTCATAAACTCTTTTCTGCGAGTACTTACAATGGGACTGCTTTGGAAAACAATTACGATGACAATATCCCAGGTAAGCACTGATAAAGTGTTGTATATGAATGCGCGAAGTGTAAGAAATAAAGTGGCTGAGCTTGAAGCTCAGTTAGAAATTGGCAAGTATGATGTTGTGGGAATTACAGAGACATGGCTGCAAGAGGATCAGGGCTGGGAACTGAATATTCAAGGTCATATGTCCTATCGAAAAGACAGACAGGTGGGCAAAGGGGGTGGGGTAGCTCTGTTGGTGAGGAATTAAATTCAGTCCCTTGTGAGGGGTGACATAGAATCAGGAGATGTAGTATGGATAGAACTGAGGAATTGTAAGGGTAAAAATGCCCTAATGGGATTTATCTACAGGCCCCCAAACAGTAGCCTGGATTATAGGGTGCAAATTGAATTAAGAGTTAAAATTGCCATGTCACAAGGGTAATGCTCTGGATGCTATGGGAGATTTCAACATACGGGAAGGGTTAGGGTTAGGATTAAGGTAGACTGGGAAAATCAGGTTGGTACTGGGCCCCAAGAAAGGAAGTTTGTAAAGTGCCTCCATGATGGATTCTTAGAGCCGCTTGTACTGGAGCCTACCAGGGAGAAGGCAATTCTGGCTTTAGTGTTGTGTAATGAACCGGATTTGATAAGGAAACTCGAGGTAAAGGAGCCATTAGGAGGTAGTGACCATAACATGATAAGTTTTAATCTACAATTTGAGAGGGAGAAGAGAAAATCGGAAGAGCCAGTATTGGAATTGAACAAAGGGGACTATGGAGCCATGAGGGAGGAGCTGGCCAAAGTTGATGGGAAGGATACCCCAGCAGGTATTTCTGGGAGTAATACAGAAGGTGCAGGATCAGTTCATTCCAAAGAAGAAGAAAGATTCCAAGGGGAGTAAGGGGCGACCGTGGCTGACAAGGGAAGTCAGGGACAGTATTAAAATAAAAGAGAAGTAGTACAACATAGCAAAGATGATCGGGGAGCCAGAGGATTGGGTAACTTTTAAAGAGCAACAGAAGATAACTAAAAAGGCAATACGGGGATAAAGATGAGGTACGAAGGTAAGCTAGCCAAGAATATAAAGCAGGATAGTAAAAGCTTCTTTAGGTATGAGAAGCGGAAAATATTAGTTAAGAACAAAGTTGGACCCTTGAATATTAAAAAAGGTGAATTTATTATGGGGAATAAGGAAATGTCAGACGAGTTGAACAGGTACTTTGGATCCTTCTTCACTAAGGAGGACACAAACAATCTCCCTGATGTTTAGTGGCCAGAGGATCTAGGGTGATGGAGGAACTGAAGGAAATTCACATTTGGCAGGAAATGATGTTGGGTAGACTGATGGGACTGAAGGCTGATAAATCCCCAGGGCCTGATGGTCTGCATCCCAGGGTACTTAAGGAAGTGGCTCTAGAAATCGTGGACGATTTGGTGATCATTTTCCAAAGTTCTATAGATTCAGGATCAGTTCCTGTGGATTGAAGGGTTGATAATGTTATCCCACTTTTTAAGAAAGGCGGGAGAGAGAAAACAGGGTATTATAGACCAGTTAGCCTGACATCGGTTGTGGGGAAGATGCTGGAGTCAATTATAAAAGATGAAATAGCAGCACATTTAGATAGCAGCAACAGGATCGGTCCGAGTCAGCATTGATTTACGATGGGGAAATCATCCTTGACTAATCTTCTGGAATTTTTTGAGGATATAACTGGGAAAATGGACAAGGTAGAGCCAGTGGATGTAGTGTACCTGGACTTTCAGAAAACATTTGATAAGGTCCCACAAAAGAGATTAGTGGGCAAAATTAGGGTACATGGTATTGGGGGTAGGGTACTGACATGCATAGAAAATTAGTTGGCAGACAGGAAACAAAGAGTAGGGATTAACTGGTCTCTTTCAGAATGGCAGGCAGTGACTAGTGGGGTACTGCAAGGCTCGGTGCTGGGACCGCAGATATTTACAATATACATTAATGATTTAGATGGAGGAATTAAAAGTAACATTAGCAAATTTGCAGATGACACAAAGCTGGGCGGCAGTGTGAACTGTGAGGAGGATGCCATGAGGATGCAGGGTGACTTGGACAGGTTGGGTGAGTGGGCAGAAGCATTAGATGCAGTTTAATGTGGATAAATGTGAGGCTATCCACTTTGGTGGCAAAAACAGGAAGGCAGATTATTATCTGAATGGTGTCAAGGGAAAAGGGGAAGTACAACGGGATCTGGGGGTCCTTGTTCATCAGTCACTGAAAGTAAGCATGCAAGTACAGCAGGCAATGAACAAAGCGAATGGCATGTTGGCCTTCATAACAAGAGGAGTTGAGTTTAGGAGCAAAGAGGTCCTTCTGCATTTGTACAGGGCCCTAGTGAGATCACACCTGGAGTATTGTGTGCAGTTTTGGGGAAGGATATTCTTGCTATTGAGGGTGTGCAATGTAGGTTCTCAAGGTTAATTCCTGGGATGGCAGGACTGTCATATGTTGACAGAATGGAGCAGTTGGGCTAGTATACTCTGGAATTTAGAAGGATGAGAGGGAATCATATTGAAACATATAAGATTATTAAGGGTTTGGATACGCTAGAGGCAGGAAACATGTTCCCGATGTTGGGGGAGTCCAGAACCAGGGGCCACTGTTTAAGAATCAGGGGTAAGCCATTTAGAACAGAGATGAGGAAGAACTTTTTCACATTGAGGGTTGTGAATCTGTGGAATTCTGTGCCTCAGAAGTCAGCGGAGGCCAATACACTGGATGCTTACAACAGAGAGTTAGATAGAGCTCTTAAAGATAGTGCAGTCAGGGGATATGGGGAGAAGGCAGGAACGGGGTACTGATTGTGGATGATCAGCTATGATCACATGAATGGTGTTCCTGGCACAAAGGGCCGAATGGCCTACTCCTGTGCCTATTGTCTATTGTCTATTGTCTATTATCTATTGCACTGTGTAGTTAGTGGTCCCTCAACACTATTGTTGCTTAACACTTGCCTAAATACACTTCAAATGTTCTCAAAACCAGGCATGGGCTGCCTGTTAATAATTCTCTTCCAAATACATCCGGTAATGGTGGTGCTGAAAATAACACACATGTGAAGTTTCACCGACAGGAGTCAAGAATATCAAGAATCCAGTAACAAACTCCATAAACTCTCTGCATCAGTCTTTAACTCTGTTGCCTATGACATGGGTTTAAACCTCATCCATTTACCTATCATTTTAGGATACCATTGAGGACTTCTGATCAACGGATGAAAATAAAGCAAAATTTGCCTCATTTCTTATCAGTAATCAGTACCACTAGTTCTTGTGTTGTCTCTTCAGATTCAGATTCAGATTCAATTTCAATTGTCATTGTCAGTGTACAGTACAGAGACAACGAAAAGACAACGAAATGCAACAAAATCCCCTCTAGGTAGTCTATTATTTAGAGGTCTACAATCTCTGTCTCCAATATATACATTTTTATGTCCATGGGTTTATTGGTCAGTTCCATAATTTCTCTGCACTGTTCTACATCTAAAACCTCTGTGGTTGGTGACTGGCTCCACTCTATCTACACTATTGTGGTATCTTGATACCTAACACTGCCCTTAAATTGTACCACATACAGCAGGTTATGATTCAGAAGCATTGCATCCTCTCTATTGTTGCAGAATATGAAAAGCTATCTCTCGAGCACATAGTTTCTTGGCTCCAGAACCTAAAACCTCCAGCATGTGGGCAAGTTTACAGTCGCTGGAGACATTGAAGAAAATCATATTCCACCTTGCTGCTTCCCTGCACTGCTGTCCCTTATTGATGTTCACTCTTGGGCTATGGCTGACACAGGCAATGCCAGCATTTATTGCCCATCCCCCTATATCCTGCAAGTCTGAGACCTGCATTGGGCCTGGATTCATGGCCAGATCATGGGCAGACCATGTGTGTAGGTAGGAACTGCGGATGCTGGTTTACACCGTAGATAGACACAAAATGTTGGAGTAACTCAGTAGGTCAGACAGCACCAGTGGAGAAAAGGAATAGGTAACGTTTCAGGTTGAGACCCTTCCTCAGACTCTAACTCAGATTCTGGAACCTGGGGAAGGGTCTCGACCCGAAACATCACCTATTCCTTTTCTCCAGAGATGCTGCCTGACCCGCTGAGTTACTCCAGCATTTTGTGTCTTTCATGGGCAGACCATGACAGGTGTCCTTCCCTAAAGGATAAAAGATATTCATGTTAATCAAGTAGTTTCATGAACACCATCAACGATGTGAGCATTTTAATCCAGATTTATTTAATTATGTGGAATTACATTTCCCAGTTGTCGCTGTGAAATCCGAATTACCCGGGCTCATTCTCTGGATTATAAATCCAGTTAATAATATCTGTAACATTTAGATTGTGAGCAGTATTCACCTGAGGTCCCACTGGCAATACGTTCTCACAAAAAATTTAAAATAAATCTATTTAACTATGCAAGAATTAATTTGGGTTAAATAAAAAACTGATCCTTGACAAACTATGCTTTGATGAAGGTGTTTGACTTGAAAGATTTATTCTATTTCATTTTCCACAAATGCTGCCTGATCTGCTGAGAATTTATCATTGTCTGCTTTATGCTGAACTTCTCGTTCGTTGCTTCCCTTACAGCCCCAATGGCACTTTTACTCTGAACAAGCTACATAAACACTATCTCCCTTCAACACCACCATTGGCAAGAATACCACTGTAAGATATTGCTCTATTATAGTAAATTAATTACACACCACAGCCTTAAACCTGCAAAATAAAGTTAGATGATCCTTAGTAGTGAATAAGTAAAATTAAGTAAATTAATATAAATTTTACCTCAATGTCTTAAAAAGGAAATGTCAATGTCTTTATCCCAGCCAAACGCGTTGAGCCAAACTAACACATTCTGCTTACATATGTCTTGCTGATTCCTTTAGCCAAGCTTAGCTTCTGCTACTTCCTGTTCGTTTGCATTTTCTGGAGAACAATTGCTCCAGTATTGACCTTCAGGGTAATTCCTTTCTTTCAAATGGCAAAGCATTTGTTAATAACTCAATTCTGTTTTGTGTCCTTTAACCATTTCCCTGTTAATGCCAGGTCTTTAAAATTCATCAATGAGCCTCCATTGTGGCATCTTGTAAAGTTAACATTTATGTACACAACATGAGTGGTGTTTTCTAATAACATGTACTCTATTACCTTTTTCACAAAGTTTCATTTGATTTGTCTAATGCAATTTATTTTTGTATAAATCTAAGTCTTCATCTTATATAGGGTGGCACATGGCACAGCCGGTAGAGCTGTTACCACACAGTGACAAAGACCTGATTTCAATCCAGACCCATTAGGGTGGCATGATGGCGCAGTGGTTGAGTTGCTGCCTAGCAGCGCCAGAGGCGTGGGTTCGATCCTGACTACGGGTGCTGTCTGTACAGAGTTTGTCCTTATCCCCGTGATCTGCGTGGGTTTTCTGCAGAATATCCAGTTTCCACCCACACTCACTCCAAAGTCGTACAGGTTTGTAGGCTGATTGGCTTGGTAAAATTGTAAATTGTCCCGTATGTGTAAGATATCGTTAGCATGCAGGGATTGCTAGTCAGCGTGGATGCAGTGGGCCAAAGAGCCTGTTTCTGTGCTGCATCTCTAAACAAAACTAAACTAGAAACTAATGTTAGTTCAACTGGTTTGCAGAGGTAAAATGTTATGCGTACAAGTACATTGTCCCTTGTATGTGTAATATATCGTTAGCATGCAGGGATCGCTAGTCAGCGTGGATGCAGTGGGCCAAAGAGCCTGTTTCTGTGCTGTATCTCTAAACAAAACTAAACTAGAAAGTAATGTTAGGTCAACTGGTTTGCAGAGGTAAAATGTTACGCAAGTCATCTGGCACAACTTCCAAATTCGTAAGTTATTTGTTGATAGTTTGTCTCTGATTAAGGTAGCCACATGACACAAGCACCACAGTAACAGAAGCACCAGTAATAGAAGCACTCTTCTACATTGTGTAACTGCTCTCCATCCCCATCCATCCCCTACACCCAACAACACCAGTAATAGAAGCACTCTTCTACATTGTGTAACTCCTCTCCATCCCCATCCATCCCCTACACCCAACAACACCAGTAATAGAAGCACTCTTCTACATTGTGTAACTGCTCTCCATCCCCATCCATCCCCTACACCCAACAACACCAGTAATAGAAGCACTCTTCTACATTGTGTAACTGCTCTCCATCCCCTACACCCAACAACACTGAATAACACCACACTTCACGTGTGAGTTATTGGACCATTCTGTGACACACAGAGCATAAATGAAAATGAGAGACAGGGAAAGTGAGAAGAAGTTAGATAAATAGAAATAGCCTCAGGTGGAGAGAATCAGGTGTGGAGCAACAGACATCAAGAAAAAGACAGACAAAAAAGTGTGTGTATATATATATATATACTAGACTAAGTGGGACCCGTTGGGTCCCATGTTCACACGGGAGGGCTGGTCCCCCAACGCAATATTCCACCTCTCCACCAATTCCAATATTGATGGCCAGTCGGGGGGCTTTCTGGAGTGCTGGTATGGGTTCTTGGGTTGCAGCTCAGTCCCTCAAGCCTGATCTGCTGGTAGCTCACTCACGGCTGCTTGGCTGACAGTTGACTCATGACTATTCCTTGAAATTCCACTTCAAGCAGGATGCAAGGCCGCCAAATTCAAGTGCAGTTTTATTCCACTTCAAGCAGGGTGCAAGTCCACCAAATTCAAATGCAGCTTCATACCATTTCATGCAGGGTGAAACCACCATAAAACCACACAAAACACCAAATCCACAGTTCAGTAGACATTCAGTGTGTTCAGTTGATTCACAGCTCAGACAGAGTCATGACCTCTCCCTGCCCCATCATGCAGAGACTGAGACACACCCACACTTCCGGGTTTTATAACCCCTACCACCGGAAAAGGTGTGGCTTTCAGGATGTGATTGACAGGAGAGAGATTCTCAACATTTTTTAAACACTAATAACACTTTTATTTTTCATTGATGGGAAGAATTATCTGCACCTGCTCAGCAGAGGGGGGGACTGAGTAAGATGGCCAAAAATCACAGCCGTAAGTGGTAGCGTTGTACCTAAAATCAATATACAGTGCAAACAGGAAGTAAGTGCATTTGCAGTAAGTAGTGCCTTTGAACCTCGCCAAAGCACCCAAGCCACCATTTGCACTCACAGGGTACTCACAGTTGTGTAGACATTTGGTCAGTGTTATTCAGAGCTCATAGACGTGATCCTTGGCTTCATCCATCTTGCAGAGACTGTGAGGCACACCACTTCCTGGTTTTATAGTCCCTCCCCCTCCCTCCAGTAGGAGCAGCAGAGAGAATGGTGAATTTTTTAAAACATTAATATCCCTCTGATTTGTCATCGATGGGAAAAATCCTCCGCACCCGTAAGGTGGAGGGGGGCTCTGAGCGAGGTGGCCAAAAATGACGGCCGTAGGTAACGCCGTTCTGTCGGAAATCACAGCACAGTCGGCCAAAAGCGTCAAGCATTTGCTTTTAGTAATATAAGTAATTAAAAGTCTTTGAACCCTCTGTTTGCACTGTATATTGATTTTAGAAAAATGCTACCACTTAAGGCTGTGATATTTGGCTATCTCACTCAGTCCCCCTCCAGCTGTCAGGGCCAGAGGAATTTTCCCAGCGATAAAAGATAAAAAACTTATTAATGTTTTAAAAATGTTGTGTAGACGTCCCTTGGTCAGTGACTATAAAACCCGGATGTTCAGAGTTCCTCATAGACGTGATCACGACTCTCAGCCTGAGCTTGAAAAACATGAACCATGTGGTTGAAAACGAAAATGTGGTTGGATTTGAAAATGAAAATGTGGTTGGATGGAAAATTAAAATGTGTTTGGTTTGAAAATGAAAATGAGGTTGGTTTGAAAATGAAAATGAGGTTGGTTTGAAAATGTGGTTGGTTTGAAAATGAACTTTGAAAATGAAAATGTGGTTCGTTTGAAAATGTGGTTGAAAATGAAAATGTGGTTTGGTTTGAAAATGTGGTTGGTTTGAAAATGTGTATTGTAAATCTATATAATTAAAAGTCTAAACTTGACCACTTCCTGTTTGCACTGTATATTGATTTTAGAAAAACGCTACCACTTTTGGCCAACTTACTCAGAGTTCCCCTCCGCTCATCAGGTGCCGAAGGTTTTTGACCATCGATGAAAAATAAAATAATTATTAGTGTTTAAGGAATGTTGAGATTATCTCCCCTGTCAATCACATCATAAAGGCCACACCCATTCTAGTGGGAGGGGAAGGGACTATAAAACCCAGAAGTATGGGCGTGGCTCAGTCTCTTCAAGATGGGGGAGGGAAAGGTCACAACTCTCTGTCTTTGGTGGCCTTGCACCCAGCTTGAAATGGTATGAAACTGCACTTGGGTTTGGTGGCCTTGCACCCTGCTTGAAATGGTATGAAACGGCACTTGGGTTGGTGGCCTTGCACCTTGCTTGAAATGGTATGAAACTGCACTTGAATTTGGTGGCCTTGCACCCTGCTTGAAATGGTATGAAACTGCATTTGAATTTGATGGCCTTGCACACTGCTTGAAATGGTATGAAACTGCACTTGACTTTGGTGCAGTGAGCTGCCAGCCCACCATTCTTGAGTGACTGAGCTGCCAGCCCAATAATCCTTTTGGCCCACAATGTCCATACTGGCCCTCTGGAAACCAGTCCCTTCAGCCCACAATACCTATAATAGCGCTCCAGAAAGACACACACACACACACCAATATTGGAATTGGAGGAGAGGTAGAATATTGCATTGGGGGACCAGCCCTCCCATGTGAACATGGGACCCAACGTGTCCCACTTAGTCTAGTGTATATATGTATATTGTGGCGGGGACACGAGGGAGTCCAGCGAAAAACTAATCCGACATGAGTTGCGTGCATTAGACATGTTTATTCTCTCCAATACAGGTCCCTACTCCTCAAAGGTCACGGGCTTTGCTTGGCCTTAAATACCAACTCAGGTACTGACCCCATGACTAGGCCTCCCACAGCAAGATGCCGCCCTCTAGAGCCAATGGTTCGTTGTGCCCTTGGGTTGCCACCAGGTGCCGCCAATATATATATATATATAGTTATTGTGGCGGGGATTAAACTATATATATATAGTTTAATTCTATCCCTGGTGAGATTACAGCTTGAATCATGCCGGCCGGCTAAGGCTGGCAAATTGGATTCAGATGACACTGCTGGGTATAGTTTTAAGGAGCTCATGTGAAGTCTGTATGACATATCTGATATAATTTAGCAATTCTGAAAACAGCAGTGAACAATCATCAAACCATTTCAAACTTGTATTTTATAGGAATTGGATGGAGTAAGGCTGTCCTTCCTGGGTTCATAAGGATATCATGGCTTTTACTAGCCTGGTATTGTACTGTTCAACCTTACCTCTCCTCTCCACATTGCATCACATCCAGGATTCCTCAGAATCAAAAGAGGCTCAAGTCCGATAAATGTGCAGATGATGTACTAGTGGAATGATTGGAGTTCAGCACACTTCCTTGTTTGTTTTGTCCAAAATTCAGATTCTACTCCATACTGTGTTTTGCATCTGTGTGTACTTGAAGCAAGTAGAGAGACATAGCCCATAAAAAAAGGTAAAGAGAAACAAACAACAAGTAGGGAGGTTGGAGTGGCTCATTAATATATATATATATTTATAATGGGGATGAGATTAATATGAACAGAGATGCAGGCTAATTCATAGAAAAAGACGGAGATAGAGATATACACTGAAGCAAGTGGAGAGGTCAAATCAGCCCCTCAAGCCCCATTGTGTTTTTATCTTAGTTTACAGGGAAGCTTGCGGAAGCATACTAAATGCAAGAATGTTATTAAATTTGAAACTTTGTTGAAGGATCATTCTAATGTATCAATTAGCTTATAGCAGTTGTGTGCTATTATCATCTGTGCTACATTTCTTGACCTTTCATTATGAATCCAATTGTATGAGCCCTGCCAGCTTTATGCCCACGAGGTGGTTTTGTTTCTGCCACTAAAGTATTTTACAACTTATTGCCATGCCTTTGCATTGCTAGCAACATGTTTATTTAATGCAGAATATTAAAAAAGTTATTTGATTATGAAGATGAGTTTTGAGACATTTACATTCCCTTAAGAGTTTCAGAAGCTGGAGAATATCCATTATATACATCAAGATACTTATTAATGTATTAAAGGAAGTGATTAGAATTGTCAATAAAGGGCAGTAATGGGACTAAAAGTAGCCACATAGCTCAGCTATCCAATTTAGCCTGGTATTGCTAAAAAAATAAACTATATTGCCGTTCAAAGTTCAGTTTCCATGCCTCAAAGTAATTCCTTAATGGCCCTGTATCAATTGCAATAGGATTCTGTTGTGTAGCTGTCAACCCTGAGCAAATTCACAGTGAGATGAAAGACCACTTACTACTATAGCCTTTTTACCTGCATTGAACTGTGCAACGGTGCTGTCAATGAAGCGTAACAAATCACTTTTTTTATGATGAAGGTAACTATGGGAACAAGTATTTTAATGAGTAGTCCTATTCTTTTATATATCCAAAAGTGCGTTATAAATAGTAATTTTATTTTTCAGAAAACCCTTAGGCAAGTTTCTCTGAACAATACAGAAGAACAAGGTTCCACTTAAGTAGACTTACTTCAGTGACGTCAGCCAGCTACACTCTTGACAAGGTTTCTTCACTAACAGCACCATCCACTTCAGCAATCATTTTTGAATAAAGATCAAGAATGTTTTATCTCTATCTTTGCTCAATCTTGTCACACCTAAGGGTGGACAGTGCCCAAAGAAAATGTTTGCATCTCCTTTGAACACAATGATTTTGTTGAAGTTAAACAAGTTAGCAGATGGTATGTGCAAAGATAATCCCAGTTAATACCTCGCCATATCAAGTTCATTTAAAGAATGTGGGCTTTTATGTATATCAGACAATCATTTAAATACAGTCTGGTGTGACCTGGCACTTTTGATGCTGGAAATAAACTTACAATGTGGAAGGGTGGTTTGCTATTGGAAGCCTTTAAGTACACCAAAAGGAGGGGATTATTTCTCAGTCCATCACAACTAAGGCGGGAAAAACTGCTCATTCAATATTAAAAATGGTGAAAACAAAAAATTATGGAATGGTCAGGTAGCATTTGTAGAAAGGGTTAAATTTTGGGTCAATAATCTTTGATCAGAACTGGGAAATATTAATGTAGAGACAAGAAACTGAAGATGCTGGTTTACAAAAAAGGACAAAAAGTGCTGGAGCAACTCAGTGGGTCAGGCAGCATCTCTGGAGAACATAGATAGGTAACGTTTCAGATTGGGATCCTTTTTCAGACTGATTGTAGGTGGAGAGAGAGAGAAAATTGGAGGAGAGGAGAAAAATATTAATGATTGAACCCATTTTATGCAGCTATAGGGGATTGGAATAAGAGACTGAACAGAAGGAACTGCGATGCAGGAGAATGGAGGAGAGAATATACAACAAAAGAGAAGATGGGACAAACTGAAAGATGCATGGAAAAGGAATTTGCTTTAGACCATCATCCAACATGTCACAATGTCTCCCGGCACTATCCTGTTGCCAAATCTTTCTTTAATCCCACAGGCACTGCCCAAACAGCTGAGTATTTCCAACAAGAATGTCTCATAGCCTGTTAAGATACAGTGTGGCAAGTGTTGTGTGAATTCTTGATCATCTGGGATTACTTAAATGTATGTATCTAATCTCTGTTGTAAATTAAAATCCACATTGTTTTATGGTGGGCTCAATTCTGGGCAAGTTTAATTGCTGAGTTTATACCCTTATTTTTCAGCTCCACTCTAAGATAAATTAGTTAAATATCTTAAAGGCAATAGGCTCGGCCAAGATTTTCCATGTTAATTACTATTGCCTTGCCTGTTTCTGTTCCAGCTTTTTAATGTTCCTGTTCAACACTAGAGCCTAATTTAATTTGTTCCTTACAAATGAAGTTCAATTTTAAACACCAGCTTTTGACCTTATGTTGCCATATCCTCAATCCGCTGCATGTATTAGCAGCAAATATACTGCCAACGTCAGTTAATTGTCTGACATTAAATAATGCAATTAAACAATGTTGTGAGCTCCTGTCAGGTATTGTTATCAGGATGTAACGAACAAAACCTCGTTACATGAACATTTCAAAATGAGAATATTTCCTCGCTGTGTTTAAAGGTGTGACTGATGAATGCTAATAATGGTTTTGCATTTTGGTGCACTGATTTATTGGGGTTCAAACTCCATTCTTTGTTGCCTGACAGAGATTTCAAAGGAAGGTCAATGGTTTTGCTGAAAGATTATGACAGCTGAGTTATGGATTCAAACACTTCAGGCTTTTTACTACAAACAGTAGAAATGAAATGGATCATGATTGATTGCCACTCAAGTCTAATATACATTTCTCGATGAGAAATGTGCTTTCCTTTTAACCATAAAAATTGGCTAGCTGGTGCATTTATTCTTTATTTTTTTAAGATTCATCAGTCTGATGGATATTGGTTGCTGCCATAATTCTAGACCCATCCCTTCTTCAGATTGTATAAATGTGTTCACAGATGCTTCCTTTAATGGAAATTGTTTTTTTTTTATTGGAACTTAACTGTGTACAGTTTATATATTTAAAAACTTCTGCAAAATTTACTATTTCAATGTTAATTTACAGCAACAGTATTTGTGAATAGAATCTCGACAGTAAAACATAAACCATCTTTAAACGAAGTAACAGCAACGATTTGTTTGAAGAACAGTAAATTGACATAAATCTAATATATGCCATGATTTAATTACAAAGAAACACTGCACTTTCAAAAGGTTATTTTTGCCATCCCTTCATTTTGGTTGTTAGATACATTACTAATTATCGAAACAAATGTTTGAAGTTATTGACCCATTGTGACCTGACGTCTCACCCAGTCTGTGTCTACAATACTTTGTTGGTAACATCCACATTGCCTTTGTTATCCAATTTTCATTTAATGGGCTCAGTTAAAAATAAAGCCCATTTTAGTTTGTTTCTGACTGCTAGGCATACAGGTAAATTGGATTGATCTGGGGAGGTAGGCAGAGGGTCAAACACATGGTGTCACATTATCAAGCCATTAAAACTCGGATTAAACAACTAAATCAGTGACCACTCATTCCATTAAATTATGTGAATTTAGTCTCTTAGCAGGTAATAAATACAACCTAATAAAGGAAATCTGTAGATGCAATAGTGAGGTGAAAAGGGTAGTTAAAGAACCGTAGAAAATAATTTAGCCGCAAGGACTATTTAATTTTCAAGAACCAAAATGGAGGGAAGCAGCAGGTCCAGGAAACATATGACAGCACAACATATTTTATGATGCTGATTTATTTGCATGTTTTATGTGGTACTAACTTCATTTAAAAAATAAGAATTTTGAGGAATTACTTGCAACCTTGAATTACTACATAATGGCACGGTAGATTCAGAAAAAATATATAGGAGGTTATACAAATGAATAATTAAGGAAGATGGAAAGATCTGAAGATTTCCCTAGTTATTGTTTCCATTAGAGATGCAGGAAGCAGTGACCAATGGTCCAGATGTCTCCAAGGCTCGGTCGACAAGGCTGGATAATTGGTTTATCATCATTAGCGGCATATAATGTCAAAGTAAAACCATATGGTGATAAATGAAAATGCCAAAGTTCAAAAAGCAAATGAGCACTCATGAGAGCCAGTTTTATTCTCCGAGCTTATCTGTCCTTTTGAATCTAGAAAAAGCATTAATAATGAGAGAAGGCCAGTCTGGGAATGTAAATATTCAGAATATCTGTATGAATTAGAATTTATGTGATAAGGACAAAGGCACAAAGTTGTAAATATGAAGTTGTAAACAGTTGCTGACAGCTTGGGGTTCAAAAACAAGAGCAAATAGCAGGAAGGCTGGAGGGTGAACTTTCTGGTGCGAGCCTGCAGTGCTGAGGATGAGCAAACAGAATTAGAATAAAGTTCACAAGGATAATGAATCTGCTGTCGCATCTCAATACATTTAAGTGAGTTTTGAGATCATTTTCAATGAGCTTTACCTCATAGATTAATTAAGTAAAGACATTAAGGCCCATAAGTCATCTAGTTATTTACATCTTATATCAATAATGGCAAAGGTTACTAACAATATTTCCTAGAAATGGCTGCCACAAAAATGCCATTTTGAAAGAGGAGTGAACTTACCGTAACCCTGATATAGAATGTTTTCTAATAACTTTTCTCATGGATAAAGTGCTAAGAAATAATATTTTTTTAAATTATATGAAGGCAGTGCAAGTAGTGTTGCCAACTGTCCCGCATAAGCCGGGGCATCCTGTATATTGGGCTGAATTGGTTTGTCCCATATGGGACCTGCCCTTGACTGCAACTACTCGGGTCGAGGGGACTGTGAGGCAGGCATCCGGCCCTGCCTCATCGGTCCCGGCGTAGTGCAGCCCATGGAGTGCAGCAGCAGCACCTCGCCCGTGGCCCCGTCGGTCAGCAGACTGGCCAGCTGTCCGACCTTTGGACCTTCGCTTACTGCCGAACCACCACCCCTCCTTCTCATGGCCGATCATCGGTTCATGAGTTGGATGGGGTTCCGGAATTTGCACATGATATTGTGTGCAAAGTCTGTGCCTGGGTCAAAACTCCTCAGCTGGCCCACCGGCTGGGCTTTGTGTGCAGTCCAGCACCCAAGCCAACTCATCATTCCCCCAGCCACAGCCCAGTCGGTCAACGAATTGCCATTGGGAATTTGTCCCTTATTTTGAACTTTTCTCCCTTACTTGGGAGTGAAAATGTTGGCAACCCTAGGTACAACACACCTTTGCTTTAGCTCAGGTGCAGCATTAGGGGGCCTTTCCATTAGATTTCTCCTCACTCCTCAAACAATGATTTTCTGCTCTGTAACTATTGATTATTTTGAAGTTCTCAGGCTGTTAACTGTAATTACAAATTTTGCTCTAAGGATTAAAGAGGAAACTCCTGGACTTAATTTGAACTATGCATATTATCAGTATCAGGATTTAATTGATTTGAAATGAAACCAGCAGAGAATGGCACCATTTTTTGCCAGATGTATCTTCTGAATCACATGTGTGCTTTCATTATTTTAAAATAGACTTCTGGCAACTCTTGTGTGTTCGGCAACCTGCCATTGTGCATTGTAAATGTCAGCTTTTTAATTTTCTTTTCAATACACTTGAATCGAGTATTTTTACGGCATTAAATATTAATGTTCATTAAATGTTTAAATAATTTGAGAATATCAACATAAAAATTTCATCTTTTTCAAGATATGTAAAAAGGATAAAGTAAATCGTACGTTCCTGCCATATAACTATATCATGGCATTCTATTGTTCCACAACATATAAATTAGATGTTAAATACTAAATGCTAAAAGTACACTTCTTCCACTATAATAAATTTGTTTTATCATTAAACACTAAAACCTTTATGTCATTTTATGGGTTTTTTTCCCACCGAACAGGAAGTTGCAATGCTTTTGCACTTCAGGCCAGTTAAGTTTTATAAGGATTGAACAGATATTAAAGTTCATTGTTTGATACATGTGTACGAATGGTAAGATTTAGCAAATGCAAGTTTTTTAAACTTTCATGGTGGGACTTAAGGTCACAAACGTTAGCTTGCTAGTTTTATAACATAGAAACATAGAAACATAGAAATTAGGTGCAGGAGTAGGCCATTCGGCCCTTCGAGCCTGCACCGCCATTCAATATGATCATGGCAGATCATCAAACTCAGTATCCCGTACCTGCCTTCCCTCCATACCCCCTGATCCCCTTGGCCACAAGGGCCACATCTAACTCCCTCCCTCAGGAAGAAGAGATGCTGGTGAGCCTTCTTGACCAGAGTTGAGGTATTGTGGGTCCAAGAGAGGTCATCGGAGATGTTGACTCCCAGGAACCTGAAGCTAGAAACACGTTCCACCTCCATCCCGTTAATGTGGATGGGGGTGTGCGTGCCGCCTCTGGACTTCCTGAAGTCTACAATGAGCTCCTTGGTCTTCTTGGAGTTAAGGGCCAGGTTGTTGTCAGCGCACCATGCTGCTAAGTGCTGGCACACCACAAAAGTTGCCTACCCCCCACACCGGATCCCTATCAGTTTGCCTACCGCAAGAACAGGAGTACGGAGGATGCCATCTCAACGGCACTTCACTCCGCCCTCTCCCACCTCGACAACAGAGACACTTACGTAAGAATGCTGTTCATCGATTACAGCTCAGCATTCAACACCATTATACCATCAAAACTGATCACCAAACTCAGTAACCTGGGCATCGACCCATCCCTCTGCAACTGGATACTGGACTTTCTAACCAACAGACCCCAGTCTGTTAAGTTAGACAAGCACACCTCTTCAACCCTCACCCTGAACACCGGCGTTCCACAGGGCTGTGTGCTGAGCCCCTCCTCTACTCCCTCTTCACCTATGACTGCACACCTGTACATGGTACTAACACCATCATCAAGTATGCAGATGATACAACGGTGATTGGCCTCATCAGCAACAACGATGAGTTGGCCTACAGGGAGGAGGTCCAGCACTTAGCAGCATGGTGTGCTGACAACAACCTGGCCCTTAACTCCAAGAAGACCAAGGAGCTCATTGTAGACTTCAGGAAGTCCAGAGGCGGCATGCACACCCCCATTCACATTAACGGGACGGAGGTGGAACGTGTTTCTAGCTTCAGATTCCTGGGAGTCAACATCTCCGATGACCTCTCTTGGAACCACAATCTCAACTCTGGTCAAGAAGGCTCACCAGCGTCTCTTCTTCCTGAGGAGACTGAAGAAGGTCCATCTGTCTCCTCAGATCCTGGTGAACTTCTACCGCTGCACCATCGAGAGCATCCTTACCAACTGCATCACAGTATGGTATGGCAACTGCTCTGTCTCCGACCGGAAGGCATTGGAGAGGGTGGTGAAAATTGCCCAACGCATCACCGGTTCCTCGCTCCCCTCCATTGAGTCTGTCCAAAGCAAGCGTTGTCTGCGGAGGGCGCTCAGCATCGCTAAGGACTGCTCTCACCCCAACCATGGACTGTTTACCCTCCTACCATCCAGGAGGCGCTACAGGTCTCTCCGTTGCCGAACCAGCAGGTCGAGGAACAGCTTCTTCCCGGCGGCTGTCACTCTACTCAACAACGTACCTCGGTGACTGCCAATCACCACCCACCCCCCGGACACTTATTATTATTTATTCAAATCATTTGCTATGTCGCTCTTCCAGGGAGATGCTAAATGCATTTCGTTGTCTCTGTACTGTACACTGACAATCTATCTATCTATATATATATATATATATATATATAAATTATATATATATATAAAACTCAAATCAGTCCGCCTGCCTTTGACGCTCCGCAACTCCGAAACCGGACGCAGGATCGCCGACGTATTTTCCATTTCGGTAGAGATTTCGCTTTTCTTTCTAAGTATCCACTCCTCGTTACATTTCGTCGTGTTTAAGTACGCTTTTTTAATCAAATCCTACACCCCCCACCCCCCCCCCCCCCCCACCCACCCCCAAGTATTTCAAAAATAAACAGGCTTCTCCATGTCAGCTTCCAACACACTTCGAAACAAAGTTGCAAGAGAGGAACACTGAACTTTTGACTGCTGCAGCAGGCAGGGGAGGGCTGCAATCTTACATTTGGGAACGGGCTCAGTTCCAATGGAGGAGACGAGTGCATGGTGGAATTTTGGGTTGGGGGATCACACCATTGGGGGAGCACAACGGGTCTGCACTTGGTCTAGTGACAATTAAAATTGAATCTGAATCTGAATCTAAATATAGCCAATGAACTGGCCTCAACTACCTTCTGTGGCAGAGAGTTCCAGAGATTCACCACTCTCTGTGTGAAAAAAGTTTTTCTCATCTCAGTTTTAAAGGATTTCCCCCTTATCCTTAAGCTGTGACCCCTTGTCCTGGACTTCCCCAACATCGGGAACAATCTTCCTGCATCTAGCTTGTCCAACCCCTTAAGAATTTTGTAAGTTTCTATAAGATCCCCTCTCAATCTCCTAAATTCTAGAGAGTATAAACCGAGTCTATCCAGTCTTTCTTCATAAGACAATCCTGACATCCCAGGAATCAGTCTGGTGAACCTTCTTTGCACTCCCTCTATGGCAATAATGTCCTTCCTCAGATTTGGAGACCAAAACCATAACATGGCAATGTTATTTGCCTTGTCCAATTGAAGACTGAGAAGAATCTGATTTGATTAATGGAAAATCATCTCCACATCTGGCCATGCTGTATTGAGCTGGGAAAGGTCGATGTGTAAATTTCTCTTCCTGTGTTTATCTTGGTAAGGGTGACGTGAGAAGTTAATTCATGCACTTTATCAGTCAACTTTCATCTCTCATCGAATACAAATTGTATCTGTGTCAACAGCCACTGAGATTGTGTCCCGTTTATTTCTAGAGAGGAGAGCGGGCAGGGACAGAAGATGCATCTCCTGGATCTCTTCGATGCTTCCTTTGAGCTTTGATTTGTGACTTGGCCTCCAGGTAGAGCCTCAGCCACCCCAAAAAGCTGTCATTAATCTAGAAACGTTTACATTCGCATGAGGTGATGGGAGCTCCCTGGGCTGTGTATGGGAAGGTGACATCTTCCTTTGCCCATTTGTCTTAACGCTGAAGGAAGTTTTGACTACAGCACAGAGTGACAATTTCCCACTTTTTCAGCTATGGAATCTCAGATTCTCTCTGCAATGGTATAATTTATTCTGGTCAATTCTGACTGACTGCCAGCCTTGGGGCAAACCATGAAAAGCTGAACTGTGAATAATAGTATCTGTGGGTGTTTCATTTCTAGGTGTGATAATCAATCACTGTTATACAGGAAAATGAAGAAAGAATAAATGACTGATGAAACTACGAAAGGAAAGGCTGTACAAGCATTCAGCAACACTGCTGGGGACAAGATGAAAAAAGCAACACATTTACAAATGAGAATTTGCTGCTTACAGTCCAGAAAATTATCTCAAACTGTTTATGTTTTGCCAGTTCTTAATTTGATGTGAGAGGGAGGGCGTCCTTTGTAAGAATGTCGTTTATCATGACTGGAGCAGCAAGTGTTCAATGGCACCACATCTCCGACAGAGCTTACACTAAGATCCGATCAGGAAGGTCAAACCAAACGCATTCTCAAGGGTTTGTTCTCACTATAGACCAGACATTATCAAGTCACTAAAAACACAGAAGTAAAATTTATATTGCCAAATTCATGAGGTTCTCGACTCACATTGTATCAAACACATTAGGTTCTCTTGTGGGACACAAACTGTTGGAGTAACACAAGGGATCAGACCGCATCTCTGGAGAACAAGGATAGGTGACATTTTGGGTCAGATCTGCCTTTCAGCCCCATCAATGTCTTCCAGAATTGTTGCCTGACCCATTGAGTTAATCCAGCATTGTGTTTTTTACACCAGATTCCAGCATCTGCAGTTTGTTGTGTCTTCACCTCTGTCCATCTGCCATCTCATCTCCAAACTCAGGTCAGTCTGCAATGAATAATGAAAAGGATAAATAAGACAGACTTTGCATGTGGCAATTTTCTAATTCAGATGCAGATGTGCACCAGTTGCAAATCTCCCGACTTGCTCCTGACACGAAAGGCATCTCAACCCTGTTCCAACTTGTATTAATATATTAAACTGTTGAGGGCCTGTCACGTCATTTGCGTGCCAAGGACACGTAAGTGGGACAGCCCCTTTACATCCTGCATGGAGTGAGGAGCAATGTTGCATCCTGCATGGAGTGAGTAAGAATGATGCCACGGCTTCACCAACTCTAAAAGAAAGACAAACCAATGTGCCCAGGTAAGGGTCAGCATATAGGCAATGATCTATGCAAGAAAAGCTTCAGCAGTGAATCATTTTTAATACACCAGCCATGTGTTGAAGCTGCCTTTGAGGCTTCCAGTCATAGGGTTGGATCAGTGAATAGTCTTTCATGTACACCCAACCCAAACACTGACTACAAGTGAAAAATGCTTGAACAAATAATCTGTTATATTTGGAGTGATAACATTTCATCAATTCTTGCTCCTGCCAAAACGTTTATACTAATTGCTGACCACAACTCGCTGGACAGAATACAAGCATATGTGTTGGCAAAGGCATATCGCTGAATCTCTCCACTGACAGTAACAGGGGCATTGTTACTGATAATTTCATTCATGATGTAAGTGATAATCATCAGTCAAAATACTGGCAGTGAGTCTGACTTTTAATCTGAATTTGCCCACACTAGAATCTAAAATTTGTTGTGGATAATTCCATTAAGCAATTAACTATGTTCCGTCTGAAGAAGGGTCTCAACCCAAAAAGTCACCCATTCCTTCTCTCCAGAGATGCTGCCTGTCCCACTGAGATACTCCAGCATTTTGTGTCCATCTTCAGTTTAAACCAGCATCTGCAGTTCCTTCCTGCACACGACTATGTTCCAATACCTGTTTCCCCATTTTTACAGCAAACTTATCTTTGGCCATGTTTCCCGTCGGGCAGCTTACCCACCTGTGACATCCCAATTCTAAAGGGCCTGTCCCACAAGCATGCGACTCCATGCGGCAAGCGCGACCTAACGTGGTCGCTTGAGCCGTACGGCCTCGCGGGGCCGGTCCCACTTCGATCACCGGAGCCATATGGAGTTGTGCGGAGCTGGTCCCGACATCGCGCGGGGCTCCGAAAAACTGACCGTATTCAAAAATTCCGCGCGGCAACGGCCTGCCGGGCCCGCAGCCGCCTCGACGCCGTACGTCACGCGCGAACTTCCTGCGGACGTCGCTCGAACTTCATGTCACTCACTCGACCTCCGCACGGCCCCCGCTTCTGGTTTGGTCGCGCTTGCCGCATGCAGTCGCATGCTCGTGGGACAGGACTTTTAGGTCGCGCTTGCCGCATGGAGTCGCATGCTCGCGGGACAGGTTCTTAACGCACATGCATGAAACTATGTCTGGTGGTTGGTCAGAATTATATTTTGTAGAATGCACAGAATATTATAGGAATATTTGATCATTTATATTACCATCCAAAAGTTTTGGATACTCTTCATAGGGACCAAGATTATGGTCTTCGATCATACTTGAAATTCCACTTTTCACATTGTTTATGAGCACTTGCTCCCTCAATGCTTTCCCCAAAGCACACAAATGTGTTGCCTTCTTCCCAGGGATTGACTGAGCGCTAGGATTTAAGAATTGGCGGAAGATCTGTAGAGAAATTTTAAAATGATTTGTTAATAGAGGCCTCTGGTCTGTTATCTTGGAAGACTTTTTAAAAGACTGCTGCATAAACCATTGCACTAAAAAAATACATTTGTTGAGGTTTCAAAATGCATTGTGGAAGCTGATCAGTGACATGTTTGATTCTCTGGTAGTTTACTCTTATTGCCAGGATATTGAGAGCCTATGAATCAAGTTCTAAACCATTTCTGTGCTTAATTCATATTTTCATCCACAGAATTTTGCAAACATAACAACCACAGGGCACTTCTTCAATGTGGGCAGACATTGGAACAAACAGGGTTGTTGGCCAGCTGGAGTTAACAGACTTGGACCTGGTTGAGTTAGGCTGATTATAGTGCTTAGAGGATGTGCCACGGAAATGCTTGTTAGCATGGACCTCCCTGTACTGGAGGCATGAAATCAGTCTTCAAGGCAGTGGAATCTGATTAGAAACATAAAAAATAGGTGCAGGAGGAGGCCATTTGGCCCTTCGAGCCAGCACCGCCATTCATTGTGATCATGGCTGATCGTCCCCTATCAATAACCCGTGCCTGCCTTCTCCCCATATCCCTTGACTCCACTAGCCCCTAGAGCTCCATCTAACTCTCTCTTAAATCCATCCAGTGACTTGGCCTCCACTGCCCTCTGTGGCAGGGAATTCCATAAATTCACAACACTCTGGATGAAAAAGTTTTTTCTCACCTCAGTCTTAAATGACCTCCCCTTTATTCTAAGACTGTGGCCCCTGGTTCTGGACTCGCCCACGTTGGGAACATTTTTTCCTGCATCTAGCTTGTCCAGTCCTTTTATAATTTTATATGTTTCTATTAGACACCCCTCATCCTTCTAAACTCCAGTGAATACAAGCCTAGTCTTTTCAATCTTTCCTCATATGACAGTCCCGCCATCCCAGGGATCAATCTCGTGAACCTACGCTGCACTGCCTTAATCACAAGGATGTCCTTCATCAAATAAAAAAAATGATTGTGCAATAACTACTTGGTTGTGTTGCCTTGGAACAAAAAAAGGACTGGACATTAGAGCAGCAGTATCTTAGAGCCATGGAGATGTACAGCACAGAAACAGGACCTTCGGCTTTTGAATAGGAAAGGCATGGAGGTAAACAGGTCTATAGCCACCAAATGGATCAGCATCACGATCGGTATGGATGAGGTGGGCCCAATTCACCCATCTTTGCACACACATTTCTATGTTTCTTTGATACTTCCGTTATCAGCCCTTCAATTTTTAAACCTTAGTATGAGCTCCTGCACAAACTTATTTTCAATATAATATGTGGTTCATGTCTTGGAAATACATCATTTTAGTTCAATACCGATTTCTGCCAAAATCATTAAATGATGATGGATATTACTTCTGGCAAGTAAACTGTTTGATTCGTGTGATGGCACCTCATGTTCCATCTGTGCTAAATGTGTGGAGACACAAGAGAATCCTACAGCTTAATGATTATTTATCCTGAAATCTTTAACTGTTTAATCCAATAGTATTGAAAGGAATATAATCAAGCTACTTTCAGTGGGTTTTTTGCCCTATCTGCTGGGTATATTTTCAGCAAATCCTTCAATCAAATGATTTTCAATATTACAGCAAGCACCACTGCCTACAGTGACCCATTTCTCCTTGCTGATAAAATCTCTAGGATACATGTCAGCTTTCTGTTTAACTGCGAACATTAGTTAATGCTCAATTAATTGAGAATGATGCTAGCTATCCATATAGGTTTTATGCTGATGATGTCTGCAAGTATTCTCTTTAAGGCTTGCAGAAGTCAACAAGCAGCTAAAATGTTGCCTCTGAAGCAATTTCCAGTGAACCCTTTCAATCGTTCACTGATTAAATGCTTTAGTGCTTGTCCATTGTAACAAATGCATCGAACAAATATGCCCAATTCCCATTTGCTGCTCTTCCCTGTCCATTTGGTACATTTAAGAAATCAATATTACACTGAACACTTGCGGCTGTAAAGGGGATACGCGAGAACTTTAGACAATTTGATTTTGTTTTTTGCTTTTAAAATAACATTATAAATTTATTTAATGTCCACTAACTAAATTAGTTTGGGCCTGAGGGGTATTGATTCTGGTCGTAATGTGACTGCAATCACTGCAATTCTAATTAACTTTTTAGTGACGGTTGTGTATTTAATAAGTAAATAAAGGCCATGCTTGTTATTAAATATATTTTCAATGATTAGAGCAAAGTTACGCATCGATGTTCTCGAAGGGGTAGATTCAAACTCTTTCTTAATAAATCCTAATTTTTGAATAAAATGGCTTGCTCTCTTCAGAGTGAAGCGGAACTCGTGAAGATGATTAAATCAATGTTAATTGACTGATCTAATTTGACATAAAGTACTGGAGTACCCCATAGTACATTCCCCCTGACTTAGTTGAGTCGTTTGGCACAGGTGCCTTGGCAACACAATAAAGTGGCCTTTTCTGTACAGTATGTACTTTTCAGTTCATCAGCTTGATCTCTTTCACAGACCTTGCATTTTCCTCAATCACTGGATGTTTTCAAGAAAGTTAAGGGCCTGTCCCCCGAGCATGCTACTGCATTCAGCGAGCACGACCAAACCGGCCGTGCGGAGGTCGAGTGATCCCGTACGAGTTGACGTGAAGTTCGAGCGAAGTCCGCGGGAAGTTCGCGCTAGGCGTACGCCGTCAAGATGATGCGTACGGCGTCGAGATGGTGCATATGCCCGTCGAGGCGGTGCATACGGCGTCGAGGCGGCTGCGGGCCGGCAGGCCGTTGCCGCGCGGAATTTTTGAACAGTGTCAGTTTTTCAGAGCCCCGCGCGATGTCGGGACCAGCTCTACACAACTCCATACGGCTCCGGCGATTGAAGTGGGACCGGCCCCGCGAGGCCGTACAGCTCAAGCGACCACGTTAGGTCGTGCTTGCCGCATGAAGTCGCATGCTGGTGGGACAGGCCTTAAGAAGTAGCTCTTAGGGCTGATGGAATAAAGGGATATGGGGAGAAAGCAGGAATGGGGTACTGATTTAGGGCGATCTGCTATGATCAGATTGAATGGCGGTGCAGGCTGTGCAGGAGTAGGCCGAATGGCCTTCTCCTGCACCTATTTTCTATGTCTTTATGTCTCTATATCTCAGACTGTTAAACATTAACTGAGGAACATGACAGCACGGCCTACAATAGTTGAGGATAATGTTCTCCGGGATGGTGAAGCTGTTTGGACTCTGTTTTTGACCTCCTCCATGAAAACAAAGTATTTTCCCCCCCACACGATTAACACAATGTGATGTTTAAAATAAAAAGTGACATTGTAAATGTTTCCATGAATGAAAAAGGAAATGTTCAGCAGAATCAAAGCACAATTAACAATTGCTCCGGACTACAATATTCAGGAAATAACTAATTTTACCTGCATTTACAAATTATCTCCACAAAACCCAGCCATGAAAGTCTGGTCAATTGTGCAAAAGACTAAGTTAAATGATGGTAAACAAATGAAAGGGCGGAGTGCCATTGCAAGACAATCATTGGCAGAATTGGTGGCCCTGTTCGAGTGCAATAAATACATCCCAAATTCAACAAAGATCACATTGAATACCAACAGCAAGGCACACATGTTTAATGACATTAATCCACCCATTGAAAGAGAAAAGCTTTCAGAGGATACATTCTGGAGGAGTCGAAGGCTTCACCCATCTGCAAGTGATTATATTAGTTTTGCAATTCAGAATGTTTCACATACTGAGGAGAAATTACAGACTGGAAATACCTCCATATATTCAGGCAACTTATTTTTCACTTTCTAATAACAAATTATATTATGTCCAGTGCTTTCTGTTTGCAGTGAATAAAATGTATGTACATTCATATCATTTTGTTTGACAAAAAATAGATGAGCAGTCTGTGGTGATATAGGGTAGTTAAATCTTACAATACAATGCAAGTGATATCCAGGGAATGAAGGAGAACAAAGAAGGAAAGGTTTGTATAGCATTTCATGTCTCCTCATGTCATTTCATGGAACCCAATGGCTAAGGAAGTATCATCACCATGGAAACAAGCAGCTAGTTGATCATGTAGTCCCCATAAATCACATGACAGTGACCCTTCAGCCCTTCGGCCCAACTTGCCCACTAGTTCCTCCTGCCTGCGTTTGGCCCATATTATTCTAAACCTATTCTATCTATGAAGTTGTCCAAATGTCTTTGAAATGTTGTGATACTACTGTACCTCCTGTGGCAGCTCATTCAATACACCCACCACCCTTTGAACACAGCAGTTGCCCCTCAGGTTCTTATTAAAACTTTTCCCCCTCAAACCTATGTCCTCTGGTTCTTGATTCCCCTACTGTGGGTAAAAGACTCTATCTATCTATCTACTCTATCTAATCCCCTCAGGATCTTACACACCTCTATAAAATCACCGCTCATCCTCCTGCACTCCAAAGAATAAAGTCCTAGCCTGCTTAACCTCTCCCTATAGCTCTGGCCCTCTAGTCCTAGCAACATCTTGTAAATCTTCCCTGCACCTTTTCCGTATTACTTGTTGGGAAATCATAAAAAAACACGCAGATTGTGGGTGAGCCGGTGGGAATCTCACTGTAGTACAGCCTCAGTACTACATTGGACACGTCAGGTTTTACAGTCAAGTCTCTGAAGTAGGATTTAAACCAGTAATCTTCAGTAGTAGTGACATTTCCACCTATAGTCCCATGCTGATATTGAAGAACAAGAAGCACCCCAGCGTTTTTACAAACTACCTTTGTGCCCAAAGACTGTTTGACCTTAGAACATAAGGTCATGAATACAAGACCCATATTGCTGAAGTCCATGCTTTAGAGGTGAATAATGCTGGAACTAAAAACTTTAAAGCATGTATTTATTTAGCGAATGCAAAGTCCTTTAGCCAAGCAGTTGCCTCTTGATTTGTTTATGAAGGGTGACAAGTCCTCCTTTGAGTCTTTGTTGAGGGCATGCTTCAATGATGTGTTGCATTGTTTGCTGCTCTCCACAGGCACACTGTGGGGTTGGACTGCTGCCCCATTTGTGAAGGCTGGCCAAGCAGGGGCCATGTCCAGTCCTGAATCTATTTAGCGTCGTCCACTGCTTCCTTGGGAGATTGGTGCCAGGGACCGGTAGGGTGGGGTGTGACACCAGATGTTTATTTGGGACGTCCTTGGACTCCTATTCCTTTTTCCAAGCTGATTGGATGGTGAAATCAGCTGGTGGTGGGTTCTTCCAAATTGGTTGTCTAGATGGAAGTCGAGCAGTGGGTGGGTTGAAGATGTCCATGTGAATTGGCAGGTGAGGGGAGTTTTTGGTATGTATTGAAAGATTAAACTCAATTTTATGGATGCATTTAACTGTGGCAGTATGAAATATGAATTGTTCTGAAATGTATATTTGGTTTAGATTGTCTTCATCCAGCGTTTTAGACACAAGGGCCTGCATTTCCTGGTTTACTAAAAAAGGTTCAAAAAGCTGGAGTAACGCCATAAGTTAGGCAACATCTCTGAAAGACTTGGATAGACGATGTTTCGGGTCTGGACCCTTCTTCAGACCTAGTTTTTGTGTCTCCAGCATGTTGTGTCTTTGAATGCAGCATTTACCTGACTTTAAAAGACAAGGAACAGCCTCAAAATTGCCCCAGAACCCATAGCATCTAGAAAATATTTACTACAAAGCCAGCTTTGTATCAAAATGGCAATTTATTTCAGGGTAAAGTTCTCCTTTCAATTTGGAAATATGGTGTTGAATCCGAGGTGCTCCGAGCCTGGGCTGTGTACCTGGCTTGCCAACTTTAAATGAGTCCGTCTCCTCAAAATTATAGGGCCTTGTCAGCAATTGGGCAGTCAGCTAGCCAGCACATTCCAGAAAGTGGTCACCTGAAAATTAGAACTGACTGCTGGAAATATCAGTGACAGGGAGAGAAAAAAACAGCAATGGGCCAAATATGCAAAAGCATGTTGAGTCATTCAATTTGTTCATCAACAAAGAAACAAAATGGGCGCAAACTGACTTTCAAAACTGAAAGAGAAATGTTCCAATGGAACAAATTGATAAGAAATAATTATTTAAAAAAATCAGTAATGGGTACTCTTTGAAAAGGAACAACTGTTGACATTGAAATCTCTTTGATAAAGTGGTATTTGTCATAAATATTGAAATAATGCGCTTTTGTGTGCTGTCATCAAGGTGCCATGACTTTCACAGTAAAACGCATATTTTGGCATACAAGGCATTGCATCATAAGATTCTAGTTCAAAGTTTTAATTTGCTTTGCATAATTATTCATGGTAATTTAGAACTGAAATCCCTCACAGGCTTAGCCAAACACTGGGAATAAGTTCAAAACATTTTAGTTGATTAGCTGTAACCATTGGTTTGATCTTCGACACATGCTAAAGCTTTCACTGGCATGCCTGGTATAGAATATACTGCAGTAGTTAAAACTGATATGGAAACTTTATTAGAGAGTTGAATTGTTGACCAAATTTCAACCGTTCGAACTGTTTCTCCAAACAAGAGTAGTTTATTCAAGTTTCTCAGACAGTTGTAGCTGTTTCGCAGCAGAGCATATTTCATTTTTCAAACAAAGATATTGATCGAGGACTGCATATTCTAAAATATTCCAGATGGAGGAATATCTTGTATCAAATATCCCCCAGTTAAACACATCTCATTGCAAGTCACGCCAAGCAAAGATGAGACAAGACCCACAACAAATGCATAAATCAAACAAACATTTGGCTCATTGGTATTAATTTAATGACTTAGCTGCTTGTTTAGTTGTTTCACTCCCATGACACCATTTATATATGAACAGGGAGTTCTCCTGATGTTAACCTCAACATTTTCCCCTCAGCCTTCAAAACAGCTCAGTCCTTTGCGTGCAAAATAGCTGTGTAATAATAATTGCTTCAAAGTAATCTCATGCATATGTAAACAGTTATAACATTCTTGAGAGAACTGGCAAAGTACGTATTGTACAGCCCTGGCTTCACACACAGAGCAGCTGTACATTGAAACCCTATCTTGCATCATTTATATCTTATCCTGAAACTGAGTTTTACGATCATTCTCATTCTTCATTTACAACCATCAATCGAGAATGTGAGAAATTCTAAAATACACCGGGCGGCACAGTGGCGCAGCGGTAGAGTTGCTGTCTTACAGCGCTTGCTGCGCCGGAGACCCAGGTTCGATCCCCACTGCAGGTGCTGTCTGTATGTTCTCCCCGTGACTGCGTGGGTTTTCTCCGAGATCTTCGGTTTGCTCCCACACTCCAAAGACGTTCAGTTTTGTAGGTTAATTGGTTTGGTATAAATGTAAATTGTCCCTAGTGCGTGTGGGATAGTGTTAATGTGCGTATATGTCGCTGGTCGGTGCGGACTTGGTGGGCCGAAGGGCCTGTTCCCGTGCTATATTTCAAAAACTAAACTAAACTAAAATGTGGAACTTCTAATTGGTAGTGGCATTGCTACAATTTAGCAAAGGTCCAAGGCGAGCCAACATTATCCCATCAAAGATATATAGGCATTAAAGGTTGTTTAGTGTATTTTAGAATTTTTCTCCATTCTAAACAATTCCATTTACTTTGTATTATTCATTTCTTTGAGGTGGATAGTTTGCATCTTTAGGATGTGTACCTGTGATTGTAATAATACACTAGGGTGTCTGTTTAATTAGGCAGAAATTAGCTGAAATTGGATTCTGTCACTCCACGATTGAGGTGTTTGGAATGGTTGAGTCAATAAGTGTGATTATGCTGGGATTAGAGGAGAGAGACAAGTGGCCAAGATGCCTTGAATCTGGAGGATGTAAATGTTATCAGTAGGGTTACTCAACAGATAGAAAACAATGTGGTTCTTCTCTGGAAGATTAAAGATGAGCCAATGCTGGTCAATATTAGTTTACTTCATGTTGGCCTTCATAACAAGAGGATTTCAGTATAGGAGTAAAGAGGTTCTTCTGCAGTTGTATAGGGCTCTGGTGAGACCACATCTGGAGTATTGTGTACAGTTTTGGCCTCCTAATTTGAGGAAGGACATCCTTGTGATTGAGGCAGTGCAGCGTAGGTTCACGAGATTGATCCCTGGGATGGCGGGACTGTCATATGAGGAACGATTGAAAAGACTAGGCTTGCATTCACTGGAGTTTAGAAGGATGAGGGGGATCTTATAGAAACATATAAAATTGTAAAAGGACTGGACAAGCTAGATGCAGGAAAAATGTTCCCAATGTTGGGCGAGTCCAGAACCAGGGGCCACAGTCTTAGAATAAAGGGGAGGCCATTTAAGACCAAGGTGAGAAAAACAAAAATTTCACCCAGAGAGTTGTGAATTTATGGAATTCCCTGCCACAGAGGGCAGTTGAGGCCAAATCACTGGATGGATTTAAGAGAGAGTTAGATAGAGCTCTAGGGGCTAGTGGAGTGAAGGGATATGGGGAGAAGGCAGGCATGGGTTATTGATCGAGTTAGGAACTAAAAGTGCAACAGAAGAGAAATGAAAAATAAAGGATCACCAAGAAGAGAAGGAAACAAGAATGTGGGACCTAAGGGAGATCAATAGTGAAAAACAAAAGCTAGAAGCAATAGACTTGGGCTTGGTCCAGAACACTGACATGCCAGATAAACAGGATTAGAGGGAATTCAGTGCAATAGCAGAGATCAGAGGAGATCTATACCGGCTGTAAACAGAGAACTCACTCCCTTAAAACAGGTGGGTTGTTTCAGGTGGATGGAAAAATGCCACTCTTAGCATTTTAATGTAGCAATAAATTTACAATACGTGGTTATTGAAGTCAGTCCACAGGTGTTATAGCTTACTGGATCAAGGTCTTTACAAAACGGTAAATCACTCCACAAAGCAAAACTTACTAGTTCAACATAAATTATCCCTTCCTTTCTAAATCAATCCCTTGTTGTACAATACAGTACATCTATACACAAAATAATCCCCCATCAATAGTGCTAAATGCCCTATATGGTTGGGCAATGTGTACTCTGTCTATGAAGTTCATTTCAGTGGTGTTAGTTTTTGTGAAATGCTGAGGCAGATTATTTTGCACTAGCACAACTGAATAGCTTGTTCAAACAGCTGGGAGATAAATTTCTAGGCACTGCTCAGATACAAAGGAATGTATCAATTTTGCTTATATGTTAATAGTAACTGAAGAGATTTAACAAAATGTAGAAACTGCAAAAACAGGAAATTGTATTTGTCCATCTTTTATTTTTATCCCGGGTTGTGATCGAATATTTATTGTTAACTGCTAAGTGTCCTTGAAGTCGATGGCTTGTTGAGTACATTTCAAAGGGCAGTTAGGAAACAACAGCAATGCTGATGATAGACACAAAAAGCTGGAGTAACTCAGCGGGTCAGACAGCATCTCTGGAGAAAAGTAATGGGCGACGTTTTGGGTAAACACCCTTTTTCAGACTGAGGGAATGGTCTCGACCCGAAATGTCACCTATTCCTTTTTTTTCAGAGATGCAGTTTCCAACTCCAAGGCGTAGGTATGGGCACCTGC
This sequence comes from Leucoraja erinaceus, assembly GCF_028641065.1. NCBI lineage: Eukaryota > Metazoa > Chordata > Chondrichthyes > Rajiformes > Rajidae > Leucoraja > Leucoraja erinaceus. The sequence goes on along the minus strand of NC_073379.1, from coordinate 96,331,718 downwards.
ATGGGCCTTAGCTATGCCTGCTTCTTTGCAGAGTATGTAGAACAATCACTGTTGCAGGCGTACACTGGCCCTATCCCCGAACTCTACCTCTGCTACGTTGATGACTGCATTGGTGCTGCCTCCTGCACCCGTGCAGAATTTGCTGAATTCATTAAATTTACTACTAATTTCCATTCTGCACTCAAATTCACTTGAACTATCTACGACATCTCCGCACCGTTTCTTGGTCTCACCATCTCCATCACAGGAGACAGACTATCAACTGACATCTATTATAAACCCACTGATTCCCACAGCTATCTAGACTAAACCCACCCTGCTTCCTGTAAAGACTATCCCCTACTCCAAATTCCCCCGTCTACGCCGCAACTAAACCAAGATGAAGTGTTCCATACAAGGACATCAAAGGTGTCCTCATTCTTTAGGGAATGGGGGTCCCTATCATAGATGAGGCCTTCACTAGGATCACCTTGATATTCCCCAGCTCCACTCTTGCTCCCCTTCCCCCCAGTCTCAACAGGGACATCCTCCTAGTCACCACTGAAAAATTTCACCCCATCACATAAACCTCCAATATTTTTGCCACCTAAAACAGGACCCCACCACTAGCCACATCTTCCCATCGCCACCCCTTTCCACTGTCTGCAGAGACGGTTCCCTCCACAACTCCCTGGTCAACTGGTCCCTTCCCACCCAAAGCACCTCCTCCCCAAGAACTTTCCCCTGCATCCCAAGAACACCTGTCCCTATATCTCCCCTCTCAACTACATCCAAGGTTCCCAACAGTCCTTTCAGGTGCAGCAGAGGTTCACTTGCACCTCCTCCAACCTCATCTACTGTATCTGCTGTTCCAGATGTGGACTCCTATATTTCACAGGACCAAGCGCAGGCTCGGCGATCATTTAGCTGAAAACCTCCGCTCAGTTTGAATAAACCTACCTGATCTCCCAGTTGCTAAATACTTTAACTTCACCTCCCATTCTCACACTGACCTTTCTGGTCAGGGACTCCTCCATTTTCAGAGTGAGGCCCAGCGCAAATTGGAGAAACAGAACCTCATATTTCGTTTGGGCAGCTTACACCACAGCGGTATGAACATTGACTTCTCTAACCAAGTAGCCCTTGTTTTCCCTCTCTCTCCATCCCCTCCCCTTCCCAGTCCTCAGACGATGCTTACTGTCTCCGATTACATTTTATCTCTGTTTGCTTTGTCATTACCTTCTCCCAGCTAACAATGATTTATTCTACATTTCTTTTGTCCATTTCCTTTGTCCTGTTTTCACACCTTACACTTCCTTAGCTACGTATCACCCTCTCCGCTGACATCAGTCTGAAGAAAGGTCTCTTCCCGAAACATCACCCATTCCATCTGTCCAGAGATGCTGTCCGACCCGCTGAGTTACTCCAGTTTTCCGTGTCTATCTTTGGGGTTAAACAAGCATCTGCAGTTCCTTCCAACACATGACTTCACCTATAGACTATATTATGGAGCACGGATTACTTCCTTTAAGGAATTCAATCAGGAACACTTTGACAAGAATCTGGTATTTTGACTGTCACCATTGCTGGTGCAAGGTTTATCAATTTAATTAACTAAATTTAAATTTCCCATTTGGTCTGGAGGGGTAGATTAGTTCTCCAGATACTAGTTCAATAAGATCATCACTGTGCTAACGCTACATTAGAGAGGCAAAAAACAAATTGGCATTTGTGCCTGTTTTTATCCACTACATATACAGGAGGAGGAAAATGCAGCTTCATATTTGCAGAAGATTTTGTAGCCTGAGATAATGAGATTTGTGAATAATCCTTTTGTGGAGCAAGTAACCATTCCCAGTTCAAACATGATTTGTGGCGAAGATAACCACAGATGCATTGGACCACCCTCATCCCTTTTGACTACAGGGGAGATACATTTGGCAAAATGATTAGCTGAAAATGTGCATTTGCTGAAACATTTTGTTTTCATCTTGAGATATCAAGGTAATGGGAACATTTTACTCTGACCAGGATCAGAAGCACTGTGGTGGAGCTGACGAGGTGACTGTGCTTCCGAGCAGACAGGCACCATGTGTCACTTCTGGCTCTTGGCCAAGTCACTGCAAAGATAGAGCTGTTTCCATGTGCTAGTGCTGAGGAGTCAGGCTGCGGACCTGGAATCCCACATTAGATTGATCATTTTCATCATGTGCTCTCTAGATAAATGCTTTAAAGTCATACATCAGGGAATTATAAAGAAGGTTTGACTGGTCACAAAGCGGGTGAGACAAAACAATTTTTCCCATGACAGCATCTGCTGAATAAAGTGGAAAATTATGTATTTTTTGGGAACATTACAAGATTGTTGATATGGAGCATTAACAGATAGACAGAAGGCGCCTGGCTGATAAAATTCGCGTGCGTAAGATTAATGGAATTAACTGATAAACTTGATCGTGGTGACACTAATTACAATGCATTGAGGTAAATACAGTCAGTAATGAAATTGATTCTGTTTGTAATTTGGTAAAGAAACTCCCTGTGTACAGCACGCACATCTTACCCAAACCTCGTTTTGTTTAACTCGTTGAGAATTGTTCTACTGAAATATCAGTGGACATTGGCTTTGAGGAAGTGGGAAGAGGTTTAGAGGGAATCTGAGTAAGAAATCTTTTTACCCAGGCGACAACTGGAATCTGGAACATTCTGCCTGAATGGGTGGGGGCGTCTTGGAATAGTTAAGAAGTATCGAGGTGAGCATTTGAATTGGCAAGTGTAAGAAGGCTAGGGACCTCATGCTGATAAATGCTAATACATTGGATTATTGTAAATGATGGCTGGCATCAACACGGTGACTCAGAGGACCTTTTTTGTGATCATTTGGATTGGGCAATTGGATTGCAGCAATTTGGATCCTTTTAAAAACTAATCATGAAGTTGATGAAAATCAGAGGGCAACATTGTAACAGTACTTGACACCCCAGAGGAAATGCTAAAAAAAATGTCATCGAATGACCTTATTGAAACATTTAGTTCTGAGGAAGCATGACAATGTAGATGCAGAGTAATGCCCCTGTCCCACTTAGGAAACCTGAGCGGAAACCTCTGGAGACTTTGCGCCCCACCCAAGGATTCCGTGCAGTTCCCGGAGGTTTTTGTCAGTCTCCCTACCTGCTTCCACTACCTGCAACCTGCGGCAACCACCTGCAACCTCCGGGAACCGCACGGAAACCTTGGGTGGGGCGCAAAGTCTCCAGAGGTTTCCGCTCAGGTTTCCTAAGTGGGACAGGGGCATTATTGTTTCTGCTGCTGGGTGGGGGGGGGGGACCAAGAACCGGGATGCAAAGGTTCAGAATACAACAGTTCTTCCTCACCCCTGTCTTGTTTCAATTCTCAGAATATTGCGGGTATTTTGAACTCTCGAACCCAGTGCGCTACAATGGGCGGTTCAATTAATTGTATTGAAATCCAGAATGGAAAGATTCTGGGTTGGCAGGAGAGTCAGGAGTAATTGGGGCATCAGCAGGGAAAGTGGGTCTGAGGCCAAGGTCGGAGCATCCATGGTGTAACTGAGTGTGAAGAAGACTGATGAGAGCACAGTGGCCAACCTCTGCTTCTATGCTTCATAAAACCTCACCTGCATGATTACCAGCAGCAGCTGGCTAATCAGAGGGACATCGACACTTCCAAACGCAGGAATGCAACAGCAAAGTTACACTAATCTCTTCTGCGTGCACGTGACCCATATCCGTCCATTCTCTGCATATCCATGTGCCTATCTAAAATCCTCTTAAATACCACCATCATATCGGCCTCCACATTATCCTTAAGCCCACGTCCCACTTAGGAAACCTGAACGGAAACCTCTGGAGACTTTGCGTCCCACCCAAGGTTTCCGTGCGGTTCCCGGAGGTTGCAGGTGGTTGTCGGAGGTTGCAGGTAGTGGAAGCAGGTAGGGAGACTGACAAAAACCTCTGGGAACCTCCGGGAAGCGCACAGAAACCTTGGGTGGGGTGCAAAGTCTCCAGAGGTTTCCGTTCAGGTTTCCTAAGTGGGACAGGGGCATTAAGATAGACACAAAGGTGCTGGAGTAACTCAGCAGGACAGGCAACATCTCTGGGGAGAAGGAATGGGTGGCGTTTCGGGTCAAAACCCTTCCTCAGAAATGCGAGTCAAGGAAGAGGGAGAAATAGAGATATGGAGGGGTAAGGTGTGAAAACAAGAGATCAAAGGGGATGGTGCTCAAGGACAATGTAGAATGGAGCTTTGTTATCAGATGGGATGGGGACCACGAGGCATTCATTCAGTAAAATCTAATCAGGAGGACAGTGAAATGTCGGAGAACTAGGAAGGGTGAGAGATGGACAGGGAGGGAAAGCAAAGGTTATTTGAAGCTCGAGAAGTCAATATTCATACCGTTGGGGTGTAAGCTGCCCAAGTGAAACATGAGGTGCTGTTCCTCTAATTTGCAGTAGGCCTCTCTCTCTCTGACAGTGGAGGAGGACCAGGACAGAAAGGTTAGTGTGAGAATGGGAGCGGGAGTTTAATTTAGCTCTGAGATACAGCGGAAACAGGCCCTTTGGCCCACCAGGTCCCCGCCAACCAGCGATCCCCACACATTAACACTATCTTACACCCACCAGGGACAATTTTTAGATTTACCAAGCAAATTAACCTACAAACTTGTACGTCTTTGTAGTGTGTGTGGAAACCGAAGACCTTGGAGCAAATCCACGCAGGTCAGGGGGGAGAACGTACAAACTCCATACAGACAGCGTCCATAGTCAGAATTGAACCCGGGTCTATGACGTTGCATTCGGTTTAAGGTAGCAACTCTACCTTTTTATTAATTTCAAAATATACTTTATTCAAGAAATAAATATATCCAATACATGATCATTACAAGATTCCATCCAACATTCTCGGAGGCTATACATACATTCAATACTGTTTACATAAATTACACAAGTTAATAATAATAATAATAATCTTATTTATATAGCACATTTTTAGTCAACTTGCATTGACCCCAAAGTGCTTCACATAATTACATTACATTTACACACAGGCAAAGGTGGGTGAAGTGTCTTGCCCCAAGGACACAACGACAGTATGCACTCCAAGCGGGGTTCGAACCGGCTACCTTCCGGTCGCCAGCCGAACACTTAGCCCATTGCGCCATCTGTCGCCAAGTTGACCCCCCCACCCTTGCCACACAAGTGGCCCACTGGCGTGGAATCCCTTCCCTTATTTTTGAGGGGCGTCTCCACCACATCCTGCCCCCCATGTTCAGCAGTGGAAGGACCCTAGACTGTGGTCCTCCCCCACAGAGCCTTGGCGTTAGCTGCACCAAGCTTCAGTGTGTCCCTCAGCACGATCCCCTGCAGTCTGCAGTGGGCCAGTCGGCAACATTCCCTGACGGACAGCTCGCTCAGCTGGGAGGTCACCAAAGTGTGTCTTTCACTGAGTTGATGACCTTCCGGCAGCACTTGATGTCAGTCTCTGAATGCGTCCCTGGGAACAGTCCGTAAATCACAGAGTCCTCTGTGACAGAGCTGACAGGGACCCTTGCAAACCTCTCCAGACTGTCTTTGCAAACCCACACTCTGCAACGATGGGGGCAACCGTCTCCTCCCCATAGCAGCTGTCCCGAGGCCAGCGTGCACTGGTAGTGAGGCTCCGGTGGCCCAGGAAGGATCTGACTGGAAGGGCTCCACTCACCGCTAGCCAAGCCAGGTCTTAGTGCTTGTTAGTGAGTTCTGGCGATGAGGCATTTTGCCAGACAAGCTGGGCAGTCTGCTCTGGGAACCACGCCGCCGGATCCATGGAGTAATTTCCCGGCAGTGCCTTGCAGTGCCTCCTGTTGTCTGCCGACTTGTGCATTGTTCCGTCCAACCCGTTGTGCATTGTTCCGTTCCATCCTCAACCCCCAGATGAACTGGAAGACGGCTCAGGTGATCCTTGTGGCATAGGAGTGAGAGACAGGCCACACTTGCGCCAAGTACAGCAGCCCCGAGAGTACCTCACACCTGATGACCACATTTGTTCCCGTTATAGAGAGGGAGCGTTGCCTCCACAGCTCCAGTTTCTTTCCCACCTTGGCTCTCTGCTCCAATTCTTGTCACATACCTCAGCCCCCCCGAACCAGATCCCCAGCACCTTCAAGCAGTCAGGCTAGATCGTGAAGGGGAAGGAAGATCGGTCGGGCCAGTTGCCAAAGAGCATGGCCTCGCTCTTCCTGCGGTTCACCCTGGCTCCCGTGGCCGACTCAAACTGGTCGCTGATGCTGATCAATCTGCAGACCAACCCTGGATCCGAGCAGAAGACGGCGACATCGTCCATGTACAGGGAGGTTTTGACTTGAATGGCCCCCACTGCCTGGCAATGTCACTCCTCTTATGCTCGCATCCTTCCTGATGGACTCGGCAAAAGGTTCAATACAACAGACGAACAAGACAGGGGAGAGAGGGCAACCCTGCCTGACTCCAGGACTGACGGGGAAATGGGGTGATTCCCACACATTGATTTGGACTGCACTACAGATATCGGTGTAGAGCAGTTGGATCCAATTTGTGATTCCCTCCCCAAAGACCATTTTGGAGACCACGTCCCTCATGTACGTGTGCGATATCCTGTCGAAGGCCCTCTCCTGGTCCAAGCTGACTAGGCAGGCATCCACCTGTCTGTCCTGCATGTAGGCAATGGTATCTCTCAGAAGCGCCAGGCTGTCTGAGATTTTCCTGCCAGGTACAACAGAGGTTTGATCCGGGTGGATCATCCGTCCCAGAACCGACTTGACGCCTTAAACAGGATCTTGTAATCAACATTCAACAATGTGATGGGTCTCCAATCCCTTGTATCATTCATCTCCCCCTTCTGCTTGTAGATTAGGGTAATGCTGCCCTTCCTCATGGAGTCTGACATGCTGCCGGCTAGAAGCATGTCGTTGTACACTTCCAGCAGGTCCGGGCCCACCCAGTCCCATAGAGCCGAATACAACTCGGCCGGTAGGCCATCGCTTCCGGGAGTTTTACTCGAGTCAAAGGAACGGATGGAGCCAGTCAGCTCCTCTAGGGTCAGTGGTTGGTCCAGACTCTCCCGCTTGCTGTCCTCCAAGACCTCCGTGATAGAGGACAGGAAGTTCTGGGAGGCGGTGCTGTCTGTGACCTTTCTGTCGTACAAATCCGTATAAAAGGGTTTGCAGGTCCACAGCATGTCCGTCTGCAAGGATATTACCGAGCCGTCCTTCTATCTAAGGCTGCCACTGCGTCACCATGACCGCCCAAAGTAATGCCCCTGTCCCACTTAGGAAACCTGAACGGAAACCTCTGGAGACTTTGCGCCCAACCCAAGGTTTCCGAGCGGTTCCCGGAGGTTCCCGAAGGTTTTTGTCAGTCTTTCTACCTGCTTCCACTACCTGCAACCTCCAGCAACCACCTGCAACCTCCGGGAACCGCACGGAAACCTTGGGTGGGGCGCAAAGTTTCCAGAGGTTTCCGTTCAGGTATCCTAAGTGGGACAGGGGCATTAAAGTGTATAAATGGCCAGATGTTTTGCCATTTATAGGAAACTGTCCCGTTATACTAACGTTTATTCAAGGCTGGCAAATCCTTTCTCCTACCTCACCAGCTGGCTAAAATAGGTGAGCTTATGACTTTGAGTGAGTGTATTTTATCACTCACAGGTGTAAATTGCCTTTGATGATATTTCAAACCCCAGTGGTCTGAGTCATACTGAAATACTAATTTTGTAGCAAAATCTGCAGGAAGGTTGCCGACATTAGCAGGGCTGGGCAGCTGTAAAGGAGATGGTTTGTGGTCCACATTCACAGTCAATGGCCAAAAGTGTAGTGCTCCAAATATAGACACAATATGCTGGAGTAGCTCAGTGGGACAGGCAGCATCTCTGGGGAGAAGGAATGGGTGACGTTTCGGGTCGGGACCCTTCTTCAGACTGCTCCAATGCTCCTATATGTTCTGAGAACACCAAGGCTCTGTGAAATGTACAATCTGTGAAGCTGTGTTACTGAGAGACAGGAAGACATGTGTCTGACCCTCCATGGTTTTTGACTTTCCACAGTCTAATCATAAGTCTTATCTCTGAAACTTTAGTGAAGTTAATAGTCAAAGGTAATTGCGTCAGCTTACATATTTTATGTCAGTATATAGGGTTAGGTTAGTTCCACAATAAAGAGCATGTGCTGAGATGTTTTCATTTAAAAGTCTTGCTTGGCCATCTATCATATGTAATTGTTGACATATAAATCCATTGAAACTGGCTTCTCATCTAAAATCTTACTGAACTTAACCCACTGCAACTGTGGGAGTAGTGTTTGACTACTTGGAGTCTAATTGAAAAATTGTGGCTCTATAGCATTTTTAAAGTTTGTATCAAAGAGCTGACACTGACACCAGTCCGGAGAGCAAAGAGAGCTGAAATACAGCTTTTTTCAAGGAGGGGAAGGAAGCTATAACCACGCATAGTGACTTCAATGAATATCATCGACTATATGTACTGCAGGTACTCACCCTGGCTACTCTAACATAATCTCTCTTCTCTGTAAACCACTACCACCAAACAGACGGGCAGCAAGCACATAGAAATATATGTTACCTTAACTCCATGTTGCACACGATTATTATTTGGCAATATATTGCTGTTGGGGCGGCTCCCAAGGGTCGGGCCATCCTAACTGTCAAGCCCCTCGGCACGGGAGTGGTTCAGTCCAGAGGCGGCCCTTAACCAGAGGGTTTAAAGGCAAGGGTTTGGGTGCCATCTTTCTCTCGTGGACTTCCCTACAACCTGGAAGGACATAAATAAAGGTGCCTCCCGAAATACCTGGCTCCTCGCTTTCATTTCGGGACCTACGCACCACACTGTTCCTGTATTGGAGGCACAAGAGATTTCAGATGCTGGAATCTTGAGCAAATAAAAGTCAAATTGCTGGAGCAACTTAGTGGATCAGATAAATGGACAGTTTGGAGAAGAATTCCCACCCAAAACAACACCTGTCCATGTCACTGCACAGATATTCATGTGATAGGAGTAGAATTAGGCCATTTGGCCCATCAAGTCTACTCCGTCCATACTATACCCATACTAATCAAGAGTCTTTCTATCTCTGCCCTAAAAATATCCATTGACTGGTCCTCCACAGCCTTCTGTGGCAATGAATTCCACAGATTCACCATCCTCTGACTAAAAAAATTCCTCCTACGGTACTGAGTGTGGATGATCAGCCATGAATTGCGGTGCTGGCTCGAAGGGCCAAATGGCCTACTCCTGCACCTATTGTCTATTGTCTGTTGTCAATTGTCCTCATCTCCTTCCTAAATAAATGTCCTTTTATTCTGAGGCTATGACCTCTGGTCCTAGACTCTCCCACTAGTGGAAACATCCTCTCCACATCCACTCGATCCAAGCCTTTCACTATTTGGCAAGTTTCAATGAGTTACCCTCTCATCCTTCTAAACTCCAGCGAGTAGTGGCCCAGCACCGTCAAACGTTCCTCATGTGTTAACTTGCTCATTCCTGGATCATTCTATTTGCCCGATCCACTGAGCTCCTCCAGCAGTCTGCTCTTTACTCACTGTTCCTTTATTATTGCCAGATGTAGCTCCTGGCAGCCTCTCCCCATTAGCATTATGGGAGCAACTTCACCAGAACGATTCCAATAAATGGAAAAGTTAGCTCAACACTTCCTTATTGAGGACAATTGGGGATGGGGAATAAATGCCAACAGCCTGAAAAATGAATAAATAAACAGAAAGCAGCATTTCTATATATTTGTGTAAGAAAGAATTGCAGATACTGGAAAAGTTGAAGGTAGACACTAATGCTGGAGAAACTCAATGGGTGTGGCAGCATCTAAGGAGTGGAGGAAGAGGAGACGTTTTGGGTCGAGACCATTCTTCATAAATACATCTGCATGTATTTAGTATCTTTATATATTTCCCATGGTGGTGGTGGAGGCAGATATGATAGTGGGATTAAATAGACTTTTAGGCACATGAATATGCAAGGAATGGAGGAATATGAATCATGTGCGGAAAGACATTCTTGCCATAGAGGGAGTACAGAGAAGGTTCACCAGACTGATTCCACGGATGTCAGGACTTTCATATGAAACATAGAAACATAGAAACATGAAGAAAGACTGGATAGACTCGGCTTGTACTCACTAAAATTTAGAAGATTGAGGGGGGATCTTATAACCATATAACCATATAACAATTACAGCACGGAAACAGGCCATCTCGGCCCTTCTAGTCCGTGCCGAACACTTATTTTCCCCTAGTCCCATCTACCTGCACTCAGACCATAACCCTCCATTCCTTTCCCGTCCATATAACTATCCAATTTATTTTTAAATGATAAAATCGAACCTGCCTCCACCACCTCCACTGGAAGCTCATTCCACACAGCTACCACTCTCTGAGTAAAGAAGTTCCCCCTTATGTTACCCCTAAACTTCTGTCCCTTAATTCTCAAGTCATGTCCTCTTGTTTGAATCTTCCCAACTCTCAATGGGAAAAGTTTATCCACGTCAACTCTGTCTGTCCCTCTCATCATTTTAAAGACCTCTATAAAGTCCCCCCTTAACCTTCTGTGCTCCAAAGAATACTCAACCTTTCTCTGTAACTTAGTTGCTGAAACCCAGGCAACATTCTAGTAAATCTCCTCTGTACTCTCTCTATTTTGTTGACATCCTTCCTATAATTAGGCGACCAAAATTGTTCACCAATGCCTTGAACAATTTTAACATTACATCCCAACTTCTATACTCAATGCTCTGATTTATAAAGGCCAGCACACCAAAAGCTTTCTTTACCACCCTATCTACATGAGATTCCACCTTCAGGGAACTGTGCACAGTTATTCCTAGATCCCTCTGTTCAACTGCATTCCTCAACTCACTACCATTTATCATGCACGTCCTATTTTGATTTGTCCTGCCAAGATGTAGCACCTCACACTTATCAGCATTAAACTCCATCTGCCATCTTTCAGCCCACTTTTCCAAATGTCCTAAATCTCTCTGTAGACGTTGAAAATCTACTTCATTATCCACACCACCACCTATCTTAGTCCCAACACAGATCCCTGTGGCACCCCACTAGTCACTGGGCCTCCAACCTGACAAACAACCATCCACCATTACTCTCTGGCATCTTCCATTCAGCCACTGTTGAATCCATCTTGCTACTCCACCATTAATACCCAACAATTGAACCTTCTTAACCTACCCTCCATGAGGAACCTTGTCAAAGGCCTTACTGAAGTCCATATATACAACATCCACTGCTTTACCCTCATCAATTTCCCGAGTAACCTCTTCAAAAAATTCAAGAAGATTAGTCAAACATGACCATCCAGGCACAAATCCATGTTGACTGTTCCTAATCAGACCCTGTTTATCCAGATGCTTATATATATTGTCTCTAAGTATCCTTTCCATTAATTTGCCCACCACTGACGTCAAACTAACAGGTCTATAATTGCTAGGTTTACTCTTGGACCCCTTTTTAAACAATGGAACAACATGCGCAGTACGCCAAACCTCCGGCACTATTCCCATTTCTAATGACATTTGAAATATTTCTGTCATAGCCCCTGTTATTTCTACAATAACTTCCCTCAATGTCTGAATGACTACCGTCCGGTGGCCCTTACCTCGGTAGTCATGAAATGCTTTGAGAGGCTGGTGAAGAATCACATCTGCGCCTTCCTCCCTCGGAACATGGACCCGTTGCAGTTTGCATACCGTCCGAACAGGTCCATGGACGATGCGGTCTCCCAGGTCTTGCACACCGCTCTCTCCCATCTGGACAGCCAGAAGGGGGGCTACGTGAGGATGCTGTTCATAGACTACAGTTCAGCCTTCAACACAATAGTCCCCACCAGACTGGCCGGGAAGCTACTGGAATTGGGGCTCAACACCTCCCTGTGTGCCTGGGTCCTGGACTTTCTCACCGCCAGGCCCCAGGTAGTCAAGATGGGAGGGAATACATCGAAGTCCCTCACCCTGAGCACAGGATCGCCCTAGGGTTGCGTCCTCAGCCCCCTATTGTACTCCCTGTACACACATGACTGTGTGGCTAGGTTCAGCTCCAATTCAATAATTAAGTTTGCTGATGACACTGTGGTGGTGGGCCTGATCTCAGACAATGATGAGAGGGCCTACCGGGAGGAGGTGGCAGATCTAGCACTCTGGTGCTAGGAGAACAGCCTCCTCTTGAACATCAATAAAACGAAGGAGCTGATCATGGACTTTAGGAGGGCACATCATCCGAGGACGTACACTCCATTGAGTATAAATGGGGATCCTGTGGATAGGGTGAACTGTTTTAAATATCTGGGAGTCCACATCTCTGAGGATTTGACATGGTCATCACACGCCTCAGCACTGGTGAGTAAGGCAAGGCAGCGCCTTTACCACCTCAGGCAATTGAGGAAATTCAGAGTGTCTCCGAGAATCTTCCAGTGCTTCTACGCAGCGGCGGTGGAAAGCATCTTGTCCGGGAACATTACCATCTGGTTCGGGAATTGCTCTGCCAAGGACAAGAAGGCTCTGCAGAGAGTAGTGCGTTCGGCCGAACGCACTATAGGAACTTCACTCACCCCCCTGCAGGAACTATACAACAGGAGGTGCAACTCCAGAGCAAACAAAATCATGAGAGACCTCTTCCACCCCTGCAACGGACTGTTCCAGCCGCTACGGTCAGGCAAACGCCTCCGTTGCCATGCAGTGAGAACGGAGAGGTTGAGAAGGAGTTTCTTCCCAGAGGCAATTCGGACTGTAAACGCCTTTCTCACCAGGGACTAACTGTACAGAACGTTTTTCCTTCTATTATTTATTATGTAAAATAATATGTGTGTTATGATTGTGTTTATAATTTGTTTGGTTGTTTTGTTGTTCCGCGAGCATTGCCACTTTCATTTCACTGCACATCTCGTATGTGTATGTGACAAATAAACTTGACTTGACTTGACTTGACTTGACTCCTGGGAAATATCCTGTCAGGACCTGGAGACTTAACCACTTTTATATTTTTCAAAAGTGTCAGAACTTCCTCTTCTTTGAATCTCATAGTTTCCATAGCTACTCTACTTGTTTCCCTTACCTCACATAATTCAATATCCTTCTCCTTGGGGAATACCGAAGAAAAGAAATTGTTCAATATCTCCCCCATCTCTTTTGGCTCTGCAGATAGCTGTCCACTGACTCACTAATGGACTAATTTTATCCCTCGTTATCCTTTTGCTATTAATATAGCTGTAGAAACCCTTTGGATTTACTTTCACCTCATATCTTCTTTTAGCTTTTCTAATTTCTTTCTTAAGATTCTTATAGAAACCTTGTAGAAGATCTTATAGAACTTACAAAATTCTTAAGGGGTTGAACAGGCTAGATGCAGGAAGATTGTTCCCGGTGTTGGGGAAGTCCTGAACAAGGGGTCACAGTTTAAGGATAAGGGGGAAATCTTTTAGGACCGAGATGAAAACCATTTTTCACACACAGAGTGGTGAATCTCTGGAATTCTCTGCCACAGAATGTAGTTGAGGCCAGTTCATTGGCTATATTTAAGAGGGAGTTAGATGTGGCCCCCATGGCTAAAGGGATCAGGGGGTATGGAGAGAAGGCAGGTACAGGATACTGAGTTTGATGATCAGCCATGATCATATTGAATGGCGGTGCTGGCTCGAAGGGCCGAATGGCCTACACCTGCACCTATTTTCTATGTTTCTATGTGCAGGCAGAGGAGATTAGTTTAACGGCATTATTTTGGCATTGGCATTGTGGACCATGCATCCTATTAAGAATGGAAGTAGAGAAAATCAAAGGAATCATAGACCAATGATCCCTGTGTCGGTGGTAGGGAAGCTATTGGAAAGGATTCTTCCAGATGGGATTTAATCCCCTTTGGAAGAGAATGGGTTAATTAGGGTCAGTCAGTATGGCGTTGTACATGGCGAGTCATGTCCTGCCAAATTGGTTGAGTTTTTTGAGGAGGTGATGAAGACATGTGTTAAAGTTTCCCATGGTAGGCTGATCCAGGAGATTCAGATGCATGGTATGAACAGTGACTTCACCATATGGATTCAGAACTGGCTCATTGATGGAAGACAAAGTGTTGTGGTGGAAAGTCAATATTCAGGCTGGAGGTCGATGACCAGTGGAGCTCTGCAGGGACTTGTGCTGGGACGTTTGCTGTTTGTGATATATATATAAATGACTTGGATGTAAACGTAGGTGGGTTTGTAGATGACAACAAGGTTGCTCGGGTTGTAGACTGTGTGGAAGGCTGTCAAAGTATACAGCAGGATATAAATCAGCTACAGAAATATGCAGTGAAATGGCAGATGGATTTTAATCTGAGTAAGTATGAGGTTTTGCAACTTGGGAGCTTGAATGCAAGGTGACAATATTCAATTAATGCATGACCCTTAACAGCATTGATGCACACAGAGATTTTGGGGTCCATGTCCTTACTCCCTGAAAGAAAGTGGCAACACAAGTAGATAGAGTGGTAAAGCAGGCATGTGGTGTGCTTGCTTTCAAATGTTAGGATATAGAGAATAAGAATCAGGAAGTCATGATGCAAGTTTATAGGACTGTGGTTATGCCACATTTGGAGCATTGTGTGCAATTCTGGTCACCCCTTTACATGACGGATGTGGAGGGGTTGGAAAGGGTGCAGAATGATGCCTGGACTAGTGGGCATTAACTCCACAAAGCAGTTGGACTTAGATTGTTTTTGGTGGACCGCCAGAGGTTGAGGGGAGACCTAATAGAAACATATAAAATTATTTAAGGTGAAGAGAGGATGGAAAATCCAAATACCATAGGGTATGGCTTTAAGGAGAGAGGGGCAAAGTTTGAAGGAGATGTCGGGGTCAAGATTTTTTACAGGGCGGTGAGTGCGTCTTGGCATCATGTTCAGCACAGACATTGTGCGCTGGAGGGCCTGATCTTGTATGTTCTACATCTCATTAATCCATGAAGAGGGAACTTGTGTCTACAAATTCAAAACTTTTTTTAAGTAAAGAAGACTTCTAAATATGCTTCTGCACTGAAATGATTTAAGGACAGTTAGCTTTCTGTGAAAACAGGATAGTTTTGGACAAAACCTTTGGCATTGCTATTGCCTGTGAGTCAATTCCAGCTGTTCTTTGTCTATTGTCATTCCTCCATTCGGTCTCCTGCAACTTTGACTTTCCATTTAGTATTTTCTCTGATTGGGGTCATCCTACTGTCTACAAAGGCTGTTACTTTCAAAGACCTGTGTGGTTCTCTCACCCTGTTTAATGGACTCTTTCTTTCTTCAGCAACGATAATGACATTGCAATTGATTGGAAGATAGTAACTTCTTCCCAATTGTGTTGAAAAGGTACTCGGGTTAATAATAGAATTAAAAGCATTTATGTTTATGGAGATAAATTGATGACTGAAATATTACTAATCCTGAAATAAAATTGAAAATATGGGTATATATTATCATTTGCCTTGAGCCCTATAGAAGGTAAATGGAGCCTGAAATCTGTGTTAATATTCTGGGTACATGGCGGCACATTGGGATAGCGGTAGAGTTTCTGCCTTGCAGCACAGGGATGAGGATTTGATCCTGACTACGGCTGCTTGTCTGTATGGTGTTTGTACATTCTTGCGTAGATTTTTGTTGGAATGTCCGGCTTCCTCCCACACTAGAAAGACGAACAGGTTTGTAGGTTAATTGGCTCGGTATAATTGCAAAATTGTCGCTAGTGTGTGTAGAATAGTGTTAGTGTCGATCGCTGGTCGGCTGTTGGGTCTGTTTCCACGTTGTATTTCTAAATTAAACTACAACTTAAACCCATGAGTGAAATTCTGTCGTTAAAGAAATCTCCAAGATGTTACATGATGTGCCCCTAGCTCCTTTAATTACAAACAAGAATGGTAAATAGAAACATAGAAAATAGGTGCAGGAGGAGGCCATTCGGCCCTTCGAGCCAGCACCGCCATTCATTGGGATCATGGCTGATCGTCCCCTATCAATAACCCCTGTTTGCCTTCACCCCATATCCCTTGACTCCACTAGCCCCTAGAGCTCTATCTAACTCTCTCTCAAATCCATCCCAGTGATTTGGCCTCCACTGCCCTCTGCGGCAGGGAATTCCATAAATTCACAACTCTCTGGGTGTAAAAGTTTTTTCTCACCTCGGTCTTAAATGACCTCTCCTTTATTTTAAATGAAATGTATATTATGACACAATAAAATGTTTTAAATATAAACTCTAAAATGTTGTGCATTCTTTTCATGTCATTGTCACCGTACTTCAATTCACCCTGAATTCAGTAGTGGCGACCTCTCCCATCAAATTACAACACCGGAGGCACACAACCGCTCCATCAGAAGATCTGGCAGTGAATAATGCTGTAAAACCAATCCCTCTTCTTGCCGTCTTTCTCTCCCTGTCACTTAGTTTCAAAGAAAAATAAAGGGCTGCACGCTTTGATGCAAATGTAGACCTTGGATCCACTATCACCAAATCAAATGGGAAAGTTGTTACAGGACTGCTGCACCATGGTGCCAGAAACTGTTTCCTGTGATTGCTTCCTAAATTGACACAAGAATGGTTTAGTACTTCTTCTCTTTGCAGGTACATCTGAAAATCATCTTTCAGTTTCCTGGATTTTAATGATAGTTGTTGAAAGCTGAAGGACCTCACAGTTATCCCTTCCTCCCGTCCTCCTTTTGTCCATCTATTCATGAAGAAATCAATAAGTACGTTTTATTGTAGAGCTCTATGATCAATGCAAGAGCAATGCAATTCTTATATTTCCTTTTGACTTCAGTCAGGGTCATAATATTAACCGAACAGCATTTGGATCGTAAGGAAAATGAAATAAAGGCAAACACTAAAGGCAAAGAAATTGATTACTGTTTGGATCCAAAAATTGTGAATGCTTAAAGTATCAGTTGTTAAATAAATCTGAGAACAATTCACAGACTAAGAATTGTTGCACACACCATTATTTTACGGTTATCATATAAAGCCTATTAGATTTCATAGGCAGAAAGAATTGTCAAAGATCTGAGGAGAATCACACAGGGCCACTTCTAATGGTTGAGGACTTAAACAGAACAGCTGAGACATTTCACACACTTCAGATACAAATGCTTGTGAGGGGCGTGGGGGAGGGGAACGTAGGGAGAATGTCGAGCTCCAGCAGATTCTTTGATTTAATTGTTATTGGATGTCACTAACAAATCCATTCATTACACTGGTAGCTGCCAGCTTGTGGTTGCAAGGCTCCAAAGTACATTTTTTCTTTCAGAGAAATTTAAATACATGTTATTTCTCCAATAAATTATGAAGTTGACAATATCCTTGAAGTTGACAATATATTCTTTGTCACTCTACATCATTGCCTATATCTCTCGTTTCCCTTATCCCTAACTAGTCTGAAGAAGGGTCTCGACCCATTCCTTCTCTCCAGAGATTCTGCCTGTCCCGCTGAGTTACTCCAGCATTTTGTGTCGTACATGGACGTACATGGTAAATGGTAGGGAATTGAAGAATGCAGTTGAACAGAGGGATCTGGGAATAACTGTGCACAGTTCCCTGAAGGTGGAATCTCATGTAGATAGGGTGGTAAAGAAAGCTTTTGGTCTGCTGGCCTTTATAAATCAGAGCATTGAGTATAGAAGTTGGGATGTAATGTTAAAATTGTACAAGGCATTGGTGAGGCCAATTCTGGAGTATGGTGTACAATTTTGGTCGCCTAATTATAGGAAGGATGTCAACAAAATAGAGAGAGAGTACAGAGGAGATTTACTAGAATGTTGCCTGGGTTTCAGCAACTAGTTTACAGAGAAAGGTTGAACAAGTTAGGTCCTTATTCTTTGGAGCGCAGAAGGTTAAGGGGGGACTTGATAGAGGTCTTTAAAATGATGAGAGGGATAGACAGAGTTGACGTGGATAAGCTTTTGCCACTGAGAGTAGGGAAGATTCAAACAAGAGGACATGACTTGAGAATTAAGGGACTGAAGTTTAGGGGTAACATGAGGGGGAACTTCTTTACTCAGAGAGTGGTGGCTGTGTGGAATGAGCTTCCAGTGAAGATGGTGGAGGCAGGTTCGATTTTATCATTTAAAAATAAATTGGATAGTTATATGGACGGGAAAGGAATGGAGGGTTATGGTCTGAGCGCAGGTATATGGGACTAGGGGAGAATACGTGGCGGGGCAGGAGGTGCTTGGCAGGTGAATAACATTGAGTCCATGTGTCAGTGCTCCTTGCACAATCTTAACCAGACTTAAGGTCATAAGGACAAAAGGAATAGGAGTAGAATAAGGCCATTCGGTCAATCAAGTCTACTCCGCCCTTCATGGCTGATCTATCTCTCCCTCCTAACCCCATTCTCCTGCTTTCTCCCCATAACATCTGACACCTGTAGACAACGATGAGAAGGCCTACTGGGAGTAGGTGGCTGATCTAGCATTCTAGTGCCAGGATAACAGCCTCCTCATGAACATCAAAAAAACGAAGGAGCTGATCATGGACTTTAGGAGGGCACATCATCCGAGGACGTACACTCTATTGAGGATAAATGGGGATCCTGTGGATAGGGTGAATTGTTTTAAATATCTGGGAGTCCACATCTCCGAGGATATGACATGGGCATCACGCGCCTCAGCACTCGTGAGTAAGGCAAGGCAGCGCCTTTACCACCTCGGGCAATTGAGGAAATTCAGAGTGTCTCAGAGGATCCTCCAGTGCTTCTACGCAGCGGCGGTGGAAAGCATCTTGTCCGGGAACATTACCATCTGGTTTGGGAATTGCTCTGCCAAGGACAAGAAGGCTCTGCAGAGAGTGGTGCATTCAGCCGAACGCACTATGGGAACTTCACTTGCCCCCCTGCAGGAACTATACATCAGGAGGTGCAATTCCAGAGCCAACAATATCATGAGAGACCCCTTCCACCCCTGCAACGGACTGTTCCAGCTACAACGGTCAGGCAAACGCCTCCGCTGCCATGCGGTGAGAACAGAGAAGTTGAGAAGGAGCTTCTTCCCAGAGGCCATTCGGACTGTAAATGCCTATCTCACCAGGGACTAACTCTACTGAACGTTTTTCCTTCCATTATGTATTATGTAAAGGTATATGTGTGTTATGATTGTGTTTATAATTTGTTTGGTTGTTTGTCTTTTTGCACAAAAGTCCGCAAGCATTGCCACTTTCATTTCACTGCACATCTCGTATGTGTATGTGACAAATAAACTTGACTTGACTTGACTGTACTGATAATGAATTTGTGTGCTTGGTACACATGGACTGAAGATTCTCATCTCCATCCCAAAAGCCACCTCCACTGTGACCAATCTTAAGCTAGGGACTCCCAGGAATCAGTAGGTCTGTTGCATTTCTTCCAGGTTTTGAAAACATATTTCTTTCTTTTCCTCTGTCCACCTGGTAACCTCTTCCTACAACAGCGTGCAGAGCAGATGACCTCCTCTCTTGGGCACCAGACATGCAAGTGACGTGGGGTGCTGAGTGGAGCTGATGTCAATGTTGGGGATAGATACAAAATGCTGGAGTAACTGCTGAGAAACTCGGTCTGAGGAAGGGTGTCAACGTGAAACGACACCTATTCCTTCTCTCCAGAGATGCTGCCTGACTAGCTGAGTTACTCCAGCATTTTGTGTATGTCTTTGGTGGAAAGTTCTTTTTCTACTCTCTACACGTTTCTACACTCAATTTTCGATATGTGGGATTTGGGGAGAACACTGACATTGGTTCACCTATCCCTCCAGTGGATTAGGAGGACTTTGTGGAGACTTTGTTGTTGACAAACTTTCAGTGATATTATGGGATCGGGGAAATTCATAGACACCAAAGAAGAAAATTACCTCCTTTTTTCAGTGGGTCCTTGACCACAAATATCTGACCACAAATATTATTCAATCACATCGCACTGTTGGCCAGACTTGTCATTGTGATTCCACCAACCAGGACATTCTATATCGATAGATAGATTCATAGATCGAGTGGATGTGGAAAGGATGTTTCCACTGGGGGGAGAGTCTAGGACCAGAGGTCATAGCCTCAGAATTAAATGGCACTCTTTTAGAAAGGAGGTGAAGAGGAACTTCTTTAGTCAGAGGGTAGCTAATCTGTGGGACTCATTGCCACTGAGGGCTCTGGAGGCCAGGTCAGTGGATATTTTTAAGGCAGAGATAGATATATTCTTGATTAGAATGGGGGTCAAGGGTTATGGAGAGGGCAGGAAAATGGGATTTGGAGGCAGAGATCAGCCATGATTGAATGGCAGAGTAGACTCAATCGGCCGAATGGCCTAATTCTACTCCCATGACTTGTGAGCTGTAACTTAACCCGATATGAGGGTCGGCTTGAACAGCCTCCCCCAAGAGGCATCACTGAAAATGGAGCTGACTTCAAGAGGCACTTAAGTGCAAGATTCGTCACTTGATCGCCCCGATGGCCTTTAACTCCTTGAGAGCTAAGTAACCGTAAATACCAACAAATATTTGATCCTGCTAAAAAAAACACAAACACTCATCAGCACTAAGCTTTCCCTGTAGGGGAGATGAGACATCACAATGCCTAGTCCAGCCTTTGGTGTGGAGCAGAGAGACTTGTGCCCTCATTCAATCCCCTCTGATTCAATCCCCTCAGCATGTCGATGCTCCACCATTGGGCTTGAGTGAGTCCAAAAACAGAGGGGGGAGTCAAATGCACCTATATCTGTGCTTCAGTGAGCCTTGTTCTTCCAAGTTGGGAATGTTGATAGCAAATTTGGCACAATTCTTCACTTTCCATGTCAAATATGCAATAGTGGCGATAATGTTCAAGGAGCAGGTTATTAAAACGCAGCACAGTTGCGCAGCTGGTAGAGCTGCTGCCTCACAGCTCCAGAGACCTGGGTTCGATCCTGACCTCAGGCACTATCTATGCGGGGTGTGCAAATTTTCCCTATGACCGGTTTGCATTTCCTTTGGATGCTTCAGTTTCCTCCAACATCCCAAATACATGCAGGTTTGCAGGTTAACTAGGGTCTGTAAATTGCCCCTAGTGTGTCTGGAGTAGATGCAAAAGTTGGATAACATCGAACTATTATGAATGGTGATCGATGGTTGGTGACGACTTGGTGGGCCGAATGGCCTGTTTCCATGCTTTATCTTCCAATTCAATCTCTACATTGAACTCTGTAAACTTTTGTGGTCAGGTACATTTCAAAGAATGCATGTTAACTCACATAATGCAATAAAAAAAGTCGACCACATTTTTCAGTAGAAGAGTTAAGTCAAAAAAGAAAAGTTAAAAATGTTTGAATTATTTACTTTCTTTGGAACCCACATGTAAGAAAAATATTTTATTGGTAGAATGTTCTGCATTTTCTCCATTGGCTCACCAGATACATTCAATGAGCTCCTAAATTTGTAATTTAAAATGTAAATCATTAAGTGGAAATATTTCTCTAGGCAAGGTTTCAATTTCTTCACAATCTGCCATGTAATGTTTACCAAATGTTTCTTTAAAGAACAGACGTTAGAAAGAAAATACTCGCACTTCAAAAGAAAAATGAGACCTTGAAAACTATTGTCTGTAGTTTCTCCCTCACACCTGGTTTCTACGGCGATTGCACAACATTCTTTTTATATTTTGGTAGCATTTTATGTTCATTATGAGCAATTTTCTCATGGGAACTAACATATTGTGAGGTCTCACCAATGAGCAGTCTACAGCTGTAAGCAGGCTAGTCTCTTTGCACATGGCCAGCTAGACTCACAAACAGAGTGGGATAGAAATTTGTTTTCCATTTGTTTTGTACCCCACCTCTCAAATACACTTTCATTGAAACCACATATGGAGCTGGAGAGTGTGGACAGATCGTTCCCTAATGTTTTTAACATTAATCATCTGGCAATTCATTACGTTTATGTTCGCTAGTTCGTTTCAGCTGAGAGCACGACACTCTTGAGTTGGTCTTGTGGTGATTTCTGAAAGCCGATGGAAGATGAGCACATTCACGATGCTTGCAGTTGGTCACTATCATGAGTTTCATTTGAAGATTCAGATTCAATTTTATTGTCATTGTCAGTGTACAGTACAGAGACAACGAAATGCATTAAATTGAAGCACCTTTAATGTGGACTGCGGCATTGTGCGCGGTGCTAAGCAGCGGTGCGGTGCTGGCGGGGCAGGCTTTGATTGAGCTCTAAGACAGTGTTGCCAGTAGAGGTGACACGGAGCAGATAAGCTAACACACTAAAACAATACAAGGTGTCTCACACTTATGAGGTGCATGCTCACTGCTGTTCAAGAAAGCAGCTTACAAAAGATCAATAAAACTTTCCCCATGTGACTGAGCAGCATGTTTAAGCTGGAAGATATGTTAGAACCCAGTCACAAAAGCAACTTCCAACAAAGCTGTCAAAATAGGTGACTCCGAGTTCTTTTGTGCGGGCTGTGGCTGCAGTGCAATGTTTAGTTTAGCTTAGTTTAATTTAGTTTAGATTCAAGATTCAAGAAAGTTTATTCAAGAGAGATGTGTCCCTGATAGGACAATGAAATTCTTGCTTTGCTTCAGCACAACAGAACATAGTAGGCATTGACTACAGAACAGATCAGTGTGTCCATATACCATTATATAAATATATACACACATGAATAAATAAACTGATAAAGTGCAAATAAACTGATAATGAGCTATTAATATTCAGAGTTTTGTCTAGCCAAGTTTAATAGTCTGATGGCTGTGGGGAAGTAGCTATTCCTGAACCTGGTCGTTGCAGTCTTCAGGCTCCTGTACCTTCTACCTGAAGGTAGTGGGGAGATGCGTGTGTGGCCAGGATGGTGTGGGTCCTTGATGATACTGCCAGCATTTTTGAGGCAGCGACTGAGATAAATCCCCTCGATGGAAGGAAGGTCAGAGCCAATGATGGACTGGGCAGTGTTCACTACTTTTTGTAGTCTTTTACTCTCCAGGGCGCTCAAGTTGCCGAACCAAGCCACGATGCAACCGGTCAGCATGCTCTCGACTGTGCACCTGTAGAAGTTATAGAGAGTCCTCCTTGACAAACCGACTCTCCGTAATCTTCTCAGGAAGTAGAGGTGCTGGTGTGCTTTCTTGATAATTGCATTGGTGTTCGCGGGCCAGGAAGGATCTTCATAGATGTGCACGCACAGGAATTTGAAGCTCTTGACCCTTTCAACCATCGATCCGTTGATATAAACAGGACTGTTGGTCCCCCTCCTACTTCTACCAAAGTCCACAATCAGTTCCTTGGTTTTGCTGGTGTTGAGGGCCAGGTTATTGTGCTGGCACCATATGGACAGTTGCTCGATCTCTCTTCTATACTCTGACTCATCCCCTTCAGTGATAAGTCCCACAACAGTGGTGTCGTCAGCGAACTTGATGATGGAGTTCACACTATGACCGGCTACGCAGTCATGAGTATAGAGTGAGTACAGCAGGGGGCTGAGCACGCAGCCTTGAGGTGCTCCCGTGCTGATCGAGGCTGACACATTCCCACCAATACGAACAGACTGTGGTCTGAGAATGAGGAAATCGAGGATCCAATTGCAGAGAGATGCGCAGAGACCCAGTTCTGCGAGTTTGGTAACCAGCTTGGAGGGGATGATTGTATTAAATGCCAAGCTGTAATCAATGAATAACAGCTTGACATATGAGTTTTGTTGTCCAAGTGGTCCAGAAAGGAGTGGAGGGCCAGCGAGATCGCATCCACCATTGATCTGTTGTGGCGGTAAGCGAACTGCAGCGGGTCCATGTTTTTGTCGAGGTAGGAGTTGATTTGTGCCATGATCAACTTCTCAAAGCACTTCATCACCACAGTGCCACTGGTCGAGGCCCTGGTCGAGGTTGATACAGCGTGGAAGGCACCTCGGCCCACTGAGCCCACCCCAACCAGCGATTCCCACACATTAACACAACCCTATACACACTAGGGACAATTTTTCCTACACTGCTGTTAAGATCTCACCTTCTCTACTCGAGGTGCCTGTATAACTTGTTAGTTCAGTCAAGATTTAAAATTATTCATCTGATGTCCAATATCATTTTGACACTCATCACCAAGTACTTCAAATTCATTTAAGCAATATTAATCCAGATATGTACCCACAGGAAGAGGCACGAATTAGCTGTTGTAATCAATTTATTTTTGTTTACATTACACATTCAAGAGTGAAGTTTGCAGATATAAATCATGGTGGGCAGTTTGAAACATCAACGAACTGTGGCATTCTGTTTATTTAAGTCATATAGGAAAGTACAGATTGGTTTAAATGTTTCATGTTGCTGAGGCAGGCTATTATTTATGCAGGTGTAATCCTAAAGACGTGCAGTTGTGCCACAGTCGAGCGACTGTCGCGCAAAAATCGTCTAGCAGTACGACAGTCACCGCCAAGTGCTTTTGAAGGCCCTGCTTCATTTGGGCGCCGTTTGCGATGTCGTTCGTACTTAGTCCGATCTCCGTGGCAAGTATTTTCCCAGTGAAAAGTTTTCAAAACTACGCGGGCTTCATACCCGTCTGGTCACGTGGTGCTGCGCTCAAGTGACGCGCAAATGGCACGCCGACGGCGTATGGGCGGCGCATGGTTACAGACATAGATGCGCTGTGATGCATAATAAATTAGCATAAGCAATGTTCGTGCGTTACTGCGCGCAACCATGCGTCACCATGCGCTACACGTACACCGTCAGTACGTCAGCGTATGCCATCAGTACATCAGCGTGCGCAAGCGATACGTCACGCAGGTTGCGCGCGAGGATTTTGGGCATCCCAAAATCCTGGAACGCCGCGCGTTACCGCGTGCCACTGCGCCACCATTCGCCATGTGCGCGTCACGATGCCCCGACCAACTTTTAGGATGTTGCGCGCAAATGACTCCCAAGTGGGACAGGCCCTTTAAACTAACCAAGTTGTACTGGTTCTGCAACCATTCTCTTTCAGTCTTATGGTGAGAGAGCAAGAATGTGGTATCAAGATAAAAGATTATCCATGATTATATTGAATGGTGAATGCGGCTTCCAAATCTGAATGGCCAACTCCTGCACCTATTTTTCTTTTTTTCTATGTTTATAATCTTCAAGCTCCAGCAAAGGTGAGAGAGAGAACCTTCCAGTGAGAGGTTGAACTGAATGCAGAGCAAAGACGGGGAGAGGAGAGGAGTGTTCAAAGCATCGGTGAAGAGCAAACTCTTGCTTCTGTGATTAATGAAGGGAAATGGAGACATGAAGACCTGTATCCACTCCTGTTGCCCTGGTTAGGTATTTGAATCTTTTCCTGCAGTGAATACAGCCCCGTGAGATGTCACCAACTCTGCCACTTCCTTCTAACCAACTTCAAGTTCTGTTCTAGCTTCCCCTCATTGGATGATGAGTGTGTATTCTTACTTCTCCATAAAGAATATGACAGAGAATTAAACATGATTCTATATCAATTTTTGTGGTTAGATATTTTCATCAAAACCACAGAACTATTCCAAATATTTGGAGTTTCTGTCCTGGGCGTCCGCCATTGTCAGAGTGAGGTCCAGTGCAAATTGGAGGAACATCACCTCATATTTTCCTTGGTCAGCTTACACCCTCGCGGTATGAATATTGACTTCTCTAACTACAAGTAACCCTTGCTTTCCCTCTCTCTCCATCCCTCCCACTTCCCAGTTCTCCCACCAGTTTGACTGTCCCCGAATACATTTTATCTCTGTTTGCTTTGTTGTCACCATCTCCTAGCTAACAATGATCTATTCTACATTTTCCTTGAACATCATCTCTTTTGATGTCTCATTTTCCCACCTTACCCTTCCTGATCTTACCTCTCCCCTGACTCTCAGTCTGACAGAAGGGACTAGACATGAAATGTCACCCATTTTTTTTACACAGAGATGTTGCCTGTCCCGCTGAGTTACTCTAGCATTTTGGTGACTATCTTCAGTGTAACCAGCATCTGCAGTTCCTTCCTACACAGTGTTAGGAAGTATACAGCCGGGTGGCACCTCGACGACACCCTTGCCTGCAGTCTGCCTATCTTTTTCATCTTTTTTTGCTGTTTTATGTGGCGGGTGGGTGGGCGTGGGGGGGGGGGGGGTCGGGAATTTTTTTTTTTTTAATCTCTTACCTTGCCGGAGATGCGATTGCTTTCCGGGTCATTTCTCTGCGGCCTATCATGGAGCTGGAGGCCTTGCTCTGGACTGACTTTGAGCTCCACGCATGTGGACTTACCATCGGAGCCGATTCCTTGCCTGGGATCGACGCTCCAAAACCTGCAAACTTGAACATCAAGGAGCTCGCAGTCTCGGGAGAGACTGAGTCGGGAAGCTCCAAAACCGCACGGCGTTCAACTAATCCTGACCCAAGGTAGATCACCCGGTGTGGGGGAGCTGAGAATCCCCCACAATGCAAGAGCCTGATCACCCCAATGAGGAGGCCCGCTGCCGGCTACGGGTGTAAGATTGTAGGGAAGAGATTTAACTATTTTTCGTCTTCCATCACAGTGAGGAATGTGGAGGAGTCACTGTGGTGGATGTTTATGTTAAAATGCATTTTGTGTATTCTGTTGCTTTTTATTAGTATGACTGTATGGCAAATCAAATTCCTTGTATAGTGTAAAACATACATGGCTAATAAAGTATGATTTTTGATTATGATTATGATTATGATTAAACCTAAACAGCATCACCTCCAAGTCTACTAAAGATTAAGATAATTTGTATATTTTTTGAGCATCTTAGATCATGAAATCAAGAGGATTATCTGGGTTACTTGCTTCTCACAGCAGTGGAAGAGAGCAATGGGGAGGTAAGGAAAATTGGGGTTGCGAAGGAGAGCAAAATGGGCAATCACAACACAATCAATCTAATTTTCAAATTGGTCTATGGATAAAATGATCAGCCTTGACACAATGTTCAAACGTATGTTATTGACTAATGCCCACTTGCCATTTCTCAATTAAATAATTGTGTTTTACTTCTCGTGATTTCTTACAGCTTTGCATCGGTCCTTCATAAGTTCATAATTTTACTTCGGAGTCACGTGAGTGATTCCGTGAAGAGCCCGCTCAGCACGCATGCGCGGCATTAACGCCAGCATTGCAACAGTGGCGCATCGGGAGTCAGGCGTCCCGCTACGGGGTGAAAGAAACGGACCGTCCGGTAAGCTCTGAGGGCGGGTTTTTCTTTCACAGGATAATTCATGGCAAGCATTGATCTTAAAGATGTTTACTATTTAGTACCATTCACAAGGATCATCGCAGATACCTGAAATTTACCTGGATGGGGCAGCAATGGCAGTTGAAAGCCTTACCCAATGGTTTCACATCAGCCCAAGATTATTCACCAAGATACTAAAACCAGCTGTGGCAATATTCACAAGGCAAAAACATATTGTCATGGCATATCTTGATGATATCTTAAAAAATAGGCAAGACCATGGAATTGACTATGTTAGCTGTATCAGCTACCAAACAGTTATTCGAAACCCTGGGATTTTCTTTCATCCAGATAAATCTAAGTTGAAGCCATCCACATTCATGGACTGCTTGGGTTTCACAATTAATTCAGTCTACGTGACTGTAACATTGCCAAGAGACAAAATAGTTGAATTGGCACAATCATGCAACAATTTAATAGTCCACGTACTCCCAACTATTCGACAAGTAACAGAGTAATTGGGAAAATGGTAGCAGCATTTCCGGCTACACAATTCGGACCTTTACACTGTCAAAAATTACAAAGAGCAAAGGTACAGGCACCAAGACGACATACAGGTCATTATGATCGTGTCATTAAGTTACCCACTGAAGCAATCAGAACTACAGTGATGGGCAAAAAACATTTGACATAATTTCAACCTATTATCATCACTAACCCTACGTCAGTTATCCAAACAGATGCCAGTGCTCAAGGCTGGGGAGCAACTAACTCTATATCCAGCACAAGTAGTAGATGGACTAACCCAGAGTCATCATTATCACTTACACTGGGCATTAATTATCTACAGATGTTGGGTGACTTTTATGGTTTAAAAGCATATGCACAAATATGCATCACTTGCATGTACGGTTACAAATAGATAATACTACGGTGGCGGCCTACATTAACCATATGGGCGGCATAAAATCGGTATCATGCCACAAGTTGGTGAACACAATTTGGCAATGGTGTGTCGAAAGACATATTTGGCTATCAGTAACTTACCTGCCAGGTAAGCTAAAAACAGTGGCAGACACCAGGTCACGTAAATTTAATGACAACATTAAACCCCAAAAAATTTCCAAATTTATCAAGCAATATGGCACGCCAGATATCGATTTATTTGCATCAAGGCTAAATCACCAGGTACCTATGAATGTCACTTGGGAACCAGACCCTGAGGCAGCAGCGGTAGATGCGTTCGCACTGGATTGGGGAAATTCTTCTTCTTTACATTTCCTCCCTTCTGCCTCATCAGTTGGGCACTACGCACAATACAAATGGACTCTGCTTCAGGTATTTTGAAGTACCCGACTGGCCTACGCAGCCATGGTTCCCAATACTCCATGACATGGTTGTTGAAACTCCGATGGTATTCCCCAGTGACCCAGAGTTATTAACACCCAGTGTCGGGCACAAGCCACCCGTGCCATGAAAAAATCAAACTCCTTGGTTGCAGATTCTGCACAAACCACTTCTGGGACTGGGATTATCAGAACAAACCGTCGACACCATGTCAGCATCCCTCCGAACATCCACTAAAAAACAGCACTTGTCCAGCATCAAAAAATGGGAGAAGTACTGCTTGGATACAGGGACCACCTACTCAACTGCTACAGTTACCAACGTACTGGAATTCCTGGCGAACCTTCATCACGATGAAGGACTTCAGCTACAGAGCCATCAACACAGCTAGAAGTGCCCTGCTTGTCTATTTAAAACCAGCTCCAGGACAACAGGCCATGGGGTCCCACCCGCTGGTGGTCAAACTAATGAAGGGTATTTACAACTCTAACCCCCTAGACCAAGGTACACCCATACATGGGATGTCAGTCTGGTCCTGACATACCTCAGGGGATGGCCACCAGCCAGATCCCTCAACCTGGAACAATCTATGCTCAAAACACTCATGTTGATGTCACTTGTATCTGCACAGAGGGTCCAGTCACTACACCTATTGCGACTGGACAGCATGCTCACAGCTCCAGACCAGATCTCTGTTGTTATCCAGGGACTGATCAAACAGAGCAAACCAGGAACACCTAATCCAGTCGTGGAGGGAGGGAGATGAAAAGCCTTGTGGGTCAGTCATAAAAAACCTTATGGTCGGGTGACGAGCCAAACCATTGCGAGATGGCTCAAGCAGGTGCTAGAAACTGCTAGGATAAACACTAACATGTACAAATTTTATTCCACCAGGGCAGCATCCACGTCGACGGCTAAAAGAATGGACGTGCCTATAGACCACATCCTGGCTGCAGCAGGATGGTCGGGGGAAAAACCGTTCAGAAATTTTATAATAAGCCGTTGGCAAAACCTGTTTTATTTGCAGGAAAGATTTTACAGACTGCAAATATTTAATTTAAGCCCAGGGGAGCAATTTAATTTCTTTGTTGTTATTGTTAAAAAATACCATTGTGTTTTTCTACAAACTATTGGTTGATTACAATAACACACTTCCTCCCTCAAGGACTTCGGCAGTGCGTGAAGTAATAACTGTTACACGGTTTGAAATCAGAGCTTTGAAGTCTTCACAGAATCACTCACGTGACTCCGAAGTAAAATAGTAAGATTAAACGTGAACTTACCAGTTTGAAGTTTGATCTGTATTTTATGAGGAGTTACGATGAGGGATTACGTGCCCTCCGCTCCCACCCTCAATAATATGGGTCAAACTGATAAACTGATGTCTCCTTGTCTTTACTATGCTTACTTCAATAACTGTGTCTATCTGTGATTCCACACCGCTGCTTTGAAGTATGCCGCGTATGCGTGCTGAGCGGGCTCTTCACGTAAACCCTCATCGTAACTCCTCATAAAATACAGATCAAACTTCAAACTGGTAAGTTCTCGTTTAATCTTACTAGTTTATGTTATAGGAGCAGAAGTGGGTATAGTATGGATGTTGACCTGGAAGAGGATGGCTTATTAGTTGGCTTATTCTGTCAATAGATTTGGAAGATTTCATAGGGACAACATCGGCAGTAGCTCTCCAGTGCTTTAAGATCACTCTTGCAGGTAGATCACAAGGTTATAAGTGATAAGAGTAGAATTAGGCCATTCGGCCCATCAAGTCTACTCCACCATTCAATCATGGCTGATCTATCTTTCCCTCTCAACCTCATTCTCCTGCCTTCTCCCCTTAATCCCTGACACCCTTGCTCATCAAGAATTTGGCATTCTCCACCTAAGAAATATCCACTCACTTGGCCTCCACAGCCATCGTTTGCAATGAATTCCACGGATTAACCACCCTCTGACTGAAGAAATTCCTCCTCTTATGGTCCTTATGGTAAGTCTTCACGTTACGAAGAACGACATTTTATCATTGGAAATCTTGAAAAACAGACTGAAACTCTCCGTGAAACAAAAACCACAAGCTTATTCATTGAACCTTAACCTCTTTTTGACCCAATTCCTGGGTCTCTGATTGTAGGCATTATTGGAATCTGAACACCAGCACAATACATCAAGGATCTGACTGGATGACATTCAGGAGAGTGAACTGAAAGCATTCACATTTACAGTTTTTTTTTAAGTTTTGACCTTCACGGTATGAGGAGAAGGACGTAATAATTATGTGATCAAATATTACTTCCGGTAAAATGATTAGTGATATTTTATTTTGTTTAATTAATAGATAATTCAAATGTTAATTCGAGCGAATCCTGCACTCATTAGTAGTGTTCTCAAGAACATCTTAAAAATACCCCAGGCAATTCAACCAAATAGATTATTTTGATCCCCCACAGAGATCAAGTGGGTGCAGTAGTGTTGAATTTAGAGATCCTGTCATTTTTACGTCCTTAAAGGTAAATATTATGTTAATTGACAAATTAAATCTTCTCTTTGACCCTTTTATCAGGGGAAATCAAGGTTGTCTGCTTTTTAGGCAAGGTGAATTTTTTTAGCGAATTCTTCATCCCACTAGAAGTAAAATCCCATAAATACTGCCATATCACCGAAAATAGGATGAGAAGCTACATAGTCATAGTCATAGGATGATACAGTGTGGAACCAGGCCCTTCGGCCTAACTAGCCCACACCAGTCAACATGTCCCAGCTACACTAGTTCCACCTGCCTGCGCTTGGTCCATATCCCTCCATACCCGTCTTATCCATGTACGTGTCTAACTGTTTCTTAAATGTTGGGATAGTCCCAGCCTCAACTACCTCCTATGGCAGATTGTTCCATGCACCCACCACCCTTTGTATGAAAAAAGCTACCCCTCAGATTCCTATGAAATATTTTCCCCTTCACCTTGAACCTATGTCCTCGGGTCCTCAATTCCCCTACTCTGGGCAAGAGACTGTGCATCTATCTGATCTATTCCTCTCATGATTTTGTTTTGGGATCTTTGGGTCAATCCTCTCAGTGTCGAATACTAGATTGTAGCAAAAGTGAAACGGAAGAGGGAAAGTCAGCAGCAAGAAGCTTAATCAAAGTTCAAGGACCACTTTTCATATAATTCAGAGACGTATAGCCCAGGACAGATGGCTGGTTTCTTTTCAAAACGTGGAGTTTGTAATGGATAGACTAGGAAATTAAAAAGTCCAAAGCAAAGGGAGTATTTACTTAGAGACACAAGGAGTTGCAGATGCTGTTTAGAAAAAGGTCACAAAGTGTTGGACTACCTCAATGGGTCAGGCAACATCACTGGAGAACATGGATATGTGTTCCTGACCTGAAACACAATGTATCCTCGTTCTGCAGAGATGCTGCTTGACCCTCTGAGTTGATACATGACATTGTGCCTTTTTTGAGAGTATTTACTCTGTTAGTCAGTGAAAAACAATTGCTCCATTATCCGTGAGCACCATCAATGTTAAGGGCCTGTCCCACCAGCATGTGATAGCATGCGTCTAGCGCGACCAAACGTGGTCGCTTGAGGCGTATGGCCGCGCAGGGCCAGTCCCAATTTGAACCACGGAGGCGTGTGGAGTTGATTGGGGCTGGTCCCGTCATCAAACTCACCAATCAGCTCGGCAGGAGGCGGGCCGACTGTATTTGGACGTCACACGGAGTCGGGTGGTATCGTCATCACGCAACAGCACGCTGGGCGGTGACTCATTACGCAACGCCACGCGCTAGGCGTACACCGTCAAGACACTGTGTAGGACGTCAAGACGCTGTGTACGACGGCAAGACGCTGCTTATGACGTCAAGACGCTGCGTACGGCCTCGATGCGACTGCGTACGGCCTCAATGCGGCTGCGGGCCGACAGGCCATTGTCGCGCGGGGTTTTCGGACAGTGCAGGATTTTCGGAGCCCCGTGCGATGTCGGGACCGTACAACTCCATACGCCTCCGCCGATCGAAGTGGGACCGGCCCCGCGAGGCCCTACGCCTCAAGCGACCATGTTTAGTTGCGCTAGACGCATGCTATCGCATGCTGGTGGGACAGCCCCTTTAGGGAGGGCAGGATTGCCAAACCGTTATAGCCCAAGTGTGGGGCTAAAGGCCCTCCTCTGCATTCCACATGCCGTAACTCAGGGAGGTATTTTGCAAGCTTGCAGACTTAAGGCCAGTGCCATAGAAGCCAGCTGGAAAATGTCATTGGGGGGGAATGCTTTTTAAGAGCAGACTGCAAACTGAAAAGGAAATAAAGCAAGATTGATGTAAAACTAGGCAATACTTAAAATAAAATATATTTTGCATTTAAACTATGACTGCTATTAGTAACTATTAGACCAGATTAATTGGACCTCACACTATGCACACACATATTTACAGCAGTGCAGCTCCTAATGCACAGCAGCTTTGTCTTTCTGCACAGTCCATGAGGTAGAGTGGGCTGCAAGAAAAAAATAAGTTATTGAAACTGGGTTTTCACTGCTGGAGGTTAATCAAAATATTGATATTAAAATAAAATATTTTTCAATTAATTTAAAAGAAAAAAGTTGGTGACCCAATCAACCTTCATAATAAACTAAATTAATTGAAGAAGATTTTATTTTATTGTCCAACTATTGCTGGTGTAAACCTGAGGAGACATACATGAAGAATATCTGATCCCTTGGCTCAGTAAGTTGTGGAACACCTCTGGAATAAATGCATTCTAACAGTCTATCTCACCATGTACATGCATGAACAATCTGATGCTTGGATTGCAACTAGCCGCATTTCCATGCATAACCCATTAGTGCGATCTGGCCCGATGAGATTTGACAGAATTTACATGGCTGCCCATCATTCTTTAACCACACAAATAAACGGGGCACTAGTTACCTCAAACCCTCTCCCCCTTCCCACACCACCCCCCTCCCCAATTTCCACATGTTTGTTGTGAATACTATTTTGTTGTTTTATATTGATTTTTAAAGGATGGAGCTTGGGAAATATATTTTATTCACAGCAATCTCTGATGTTATGAAGTAAAGTAACAGATTTGCCAGAATTTAATTTAACCTGCTTGCAAAAAAATCAATGTTTCCTTATCCATTTTCCTGTTGTTATTTTTTTCTTACCTTGGTTCGACTGCGAGCCTACAAATGGGGATAATAGGTAACTGGGATAAGAAATGTTGGAAACAGAATGCCGGACAAGTTCAGGTTTATGCAGGGTGGAAAATAGACGTCTGGATATGATGATTGAGTTTAGAGATAAAAAAAATGGCATGGAGGAGAGAGATACATGCTAAGGCAGAGCAACATTGTGAACCATATCACTGAATAAGAAGTGTTTTATTTAGGAACTTGGCTTGGGAACAGTTCTGTCCAAGACTGCAAGAAATTGTAGAGGGTTGTAGTTTAAGTAAAAAAGCTTTTGGTATGCTAGCCTTTATAAATCAGAGCATTGAGTATAGAAGCTGGGATGTAATGTTAAAATTGTACAAGGCATTGGTGAGACCAAATCTGGAGTATGGTGTACAATTTTGGTCGGCCAATTATAGGAAGGATGTCAACAAAATAGAGAGAGTACAGAGGAGATTTACTAGAATGTTGCCTGGGTTTCAACAACTAAGTTACAGAGATAGGTTGAATAAGTTAGGTCTTTATTCTCTGGAGCGCAGAAGGTTAAGGGGGGACCTGATAGAGGTCTTTAAAATGATGAGAGGGATAGACAGAGTTGATGTGGACAAGCTTTTCCCTTTGAGAACAGGGAAGATTCAGACAAGAGGACATGACTTCAGAATTAAGGGACAGAAGTTTAGGGGTAATATGAGGGGGAACTTCTTTACTCAGAGAGTGGTAGTGGTGTGGAATGAGCTTCCAGTGGAAGTGGTGGAGGCAGGTTCATTGGTATCATTTAAAAATAAATTGGATAGGCATATGGATGAGAAGGGAATGGAGGGTTATGGTATGAGTGCAGGCAGGTGGAACTAAGGGGAAAAAAAATTTGTTCGGCACGGACTTGTAGGGCCAAGATTGCCTGTTTCCGTGCTGTAATTGTTATATGGTTATATGGTTATAAATTCAGTCCATCACACAGAGCAGACATCCCACCATTCTCCGTTTACACTTGATGCTGCTGGAAAAAGCAGCCAACATAATTAAAGACTGTCCCACCCTGGTCATTCCGTCTTCTCCCTGCTCCTGTCTGGAAGAAGGTACAGAAGCGTGAAAGCACGCACCAGCAGCTTAACAGATATCAAGAAGTTGGTCCTTATCAGGCTTGTGAATGCTCCTTCCATAAGTCAGGGTACTCCCTGATTCAACTCCACCCCATTGTGAATATTGTGCTTTGCGCATGAAACTGATGCACTGCAATGCTGAGAACTGCATTTTGCACTGTATATTCTTCCCTTTGCTGATTCTATTGTACATGAGTTTGACTTGATTGCATTGATGTTCAGTCTATCTCGTCTGTTTGGATAGCATGGACCACCTGGGTGCTGAGAGAAACTAGATGACTGAACAGTACGAAGAATCGTATTGACATCTTTGATGGGTAGGAATTTTCCAAAGTAGCCCTCATCCATCATGATGACAAACAATTCACCTCCTAATTAACTCACTGCTGTTTTCTTTACAACAAAAAAAGGACAGCCATATTTTCCTCCTCTTTGACTACATTTCACAGTAATTTACTTTATGTTGAAAATAGTCATCCTTTTAGACATGGTAATATGTTTTTTTAAGTTCATATAACCATATAACCATATAACAATTACAGCACGGAAACAGGCCATCTCGGCCCTTCAAGTCCGTGCCGAACAACTTTTTTCCCTTAGTCCCACCTGCCTGCACTTCTTGTCTTTCATCCATCATGAAAATATACATTTCTATAGAGTTTTCTGTGCAAAATTGTTCAACATTTAAATATTGCCTTTTTTGCTGTAAAATAAATGTTTCCAAGGACGGTTCATAAGATCATAAGAGATAGGAGTAGAATTAGGCCATTTGGCCCATCAAGTCAACTGCACCATTCAATCATGGCTGATCTATCTCTCCCTCCTAACCCCATTCTCCTGCCTTCTCCCCATATCTCTGCCTTAAATATATCCACTGACTTTGCCTCCACAGCCTTCTGTGGCAAACAATTCCACAGTTTAATCGATCGATCCAGTCAATACAGGCATGTATTATTAAGCTCTAATTGTCCTATGAAAAAAACAAATACAACTTAAAGACTTGCTCAGCCTCATCAGAGTACAATTATTAACTATTTTGGCAATGGCTGGAGTCACACTAGTAAGGACAACAGGTCCCTTAACGGATAGTAAGGAAGCAGTTACAAGATCAATCCAACAGCATCATGATCACTTTTACTGTTCATTAGTTTTTCATTTTTTAACTGAATTAAAATGTTCTACCCGCCACGCTGTGATAAACTCTTCTAACATAACCACTTTACTACCTTATCTCCAGCATGAAGACAAATGCAAACAATGGCAAAAAACTTGGCAGGGATTCATCTGGTTGTAAGTATATTTCTATATTTTTGTTTAGCTGCAAAACAAAAATGTTAAATATACTTACAATGTGTGGGAACACCGTCTAGATTTTGAATAGTATTCAATAGTTTGGTTCATTTTTAGTTTATTCTTATGTGTACCGAGTACAGGGAAAAGCTTTTGTTGCTTATCTTGTTCCAGTCAGTGGAAAGACAATACATGATTACAATCGAGTCAGTCACAGTGCACAGATTCATGATAATTTTGCAAGAAATATTAATAATGGAAAACTCAGTTACTTCAGAAAACCCCAAAACACAAGCATCTCACCATCATACCATGATGTGTCAATCCACCATGAGAACCGGTACCAATTGACCCTTCTA
Source organism: Leucoraja erinaceus (assembly GCF_028641065.1). Classification (NCBI taxonomy): domain Eukaryota; kingdom Metazoa; phylum Chordata; class Chondrichthyes; order Rajiformes; family Rajidae; genus Leucoraja; species Leucoraja erinaceus. Next base: position 96,295,294 of record NC_073379.1, on the reverse strand, counting down.
ACAGAACTAATCTAACTTGGACAATACAATTATGTGGGGAGGTTTCCCCAAATACATATACGTGAAGCCTTTTCTCTCACCACACGTTCATAAAAAAGACATGATGTTCAGAACTAATCACTGCACAAACAGGGCGGCACATTTGCGCAGTGGTAGAGGTGCTGCCTTACAGCGCCAGAGCCACGGGTGCTGTCTGCACAGAGTTTGTACGTTCTCCCCAGGACCTGTATGGGTTTGATCCGAGATCTTTGGTTTTCACCCGCACTCAAAAGATGTGCGGCCCTTCGAGGTGTGTAAGTTAGTTTGCTTGGTATAAATGTAAATTGTCCCTCGTGTGTGTGTAGAATAGTGTTAACGCGCGGAGATCGCTGGTCGGTGCGGACTCGATGGGCCGAAGGACCTGTTTCCGTGCTGTATCGCTAAACTAAACGAAAATAAAACTCTAATCATGTTGGAGTGCCCAGACGCTGAGATTCAGAACGTAATCAGTACATCTTTTTATGGTTACCTTTTGGAAAGTAGGATATCTTGTGGAAGCTTTTTCTGAGAGCTCTTGATTTTCACCACTTCTACATCATCAGAGCATGCACTGATCCACCCATCTCACTGAATCTCCAAAATGGCCCACTGTGTAGGGGTATTCTTCTTGGAACCACCGTGTAGATGTAGCATGGACATAAATGCATGATAATTATTAGCTAATTAACACATCACACATCTGATAAGGGATAAGGGATAAATCAAAATGGTAACTCATGGATTAGGTAACAGATGTTACCTAAGCCAACATTATTTTGTTTGTATTTCAGACTTTCAGCAATTTCTTATTTTTTTGTCTCTCACATAGAAATGATGGTCGCAGCCATGAAATGCAAGTTGATATTCTTGTGGTGTGTTTGGTGGCAACTGAGCTGGTTAATGATAATTTGAGAGAAAATATGTGACATCCAGCAAAATATAATAATGTTTGTTTTAATTAGACTTTGATGTTAATTAATGTTAATTGTGTTTTAGAAATGATTTCTGAAAGCCGTTTACAGCAATCCAACGGTGGGAGTATTAGTGGTACCTTGAAACCGATATTATGATCTGAAATGATGAGATGAGGAAAGATAGGTGATGATTTTGCAGCATAACTACTAGCTTAGATCTGTGAGTCGTAATGACTTGTTTCTGTGCTCTGTATTCCAACACCCTTGAATCACATGCTGCTGTTTCCAGCTGCCTTCATTCTCCAAGGTGGACTATAGATAGAGGTGTTTGTCAGCAAATTATGTAGCACATTTTTAACATAGAAATATGTGCAAAGTGACAATAAAACTGAAATGTTCTCTGATCGTTCTAGTATGCTGAAATAATGATTGTAAGACTGTACATAAAACAACAAATCACAAGAAGTTAAGGCTAAATTGTATGTCTAGGAAAAAATATCTTTTTCAGATATATTGCCAAGCTGTCCTTGTAAACATTGATTTGGTGGCAAAAGAGTTGATGCTGCATTTGTAAAGAGGAAATTAAGTACATGCCATTCATTATTATTTAATGACAATAGTTTATAGCCATGGAAGGTTAAACATTGGATCTGTGCTTTGAAATTTGAAATCAGAATTTGATGAGTTTACGGAAGGGCAGGATTTTTCCTTATATTTCCTGAAAGAATTCCCAGTATTATTTTATTTCATTTTTATCTACGGATCTACATAATGTTGCTGAGGTCAGTTGAATTTTAAAAAGCAGCATATATTTTGTGGTTTAAATAAAGCAAGTGTTTTATATCTCCGCCTGCTAACCATATTTTCGTCCTTATGTAGATTGGAATTTAGTCTGTAGTTAGAATTACATTTTCTGTAGGGTGTGACAGTTTCCTAGATTAATGTGATGCCAAAGTGAGTTTATTAAACACAGTTTAAACTCTGTCCAATATATCTTCTTTCTGGAATGTAGCATTGGGCAAGCAATGAAACATGAAGGACATTACTATTTGTAGATGTGATATAGAATCTGTCTGCCTCTGTTGGGACATTAACCATAATTCAATTTGACTAAATTGTGGAGTCACCTGAAAGTTCACGCAATACATCCTCTCAGTTATTCTTCAAAGCCTACATTTAACAGTTAGCAAAGGTTCATTTATCCAACAGCGATCCCACTTTAAAATAGACCTTCTTAATCAATGTACAGCAATTACAAATAACTGTAAAAACCAAAAGGAAATTAAAATATATAATTCAAGCTCAATTTATTAACTTTGAAGATGACAATCCCTCTATTTACATGGATTGATAGTTTATGAAATGGTTGTTGATCAGTCACAATAATATACACAATTAGTGACGGTAGCATTATGGTTTTGTATGGCTGGATACACCATCATAAACAATAACACTTCCAAAATGAAGGAACAAAGCCTTTAATTTAATTTAGTTTAGTTTAGTATATTGTCGCATGTACCGAGGTTCAGTGAAAAGCTTTTGTTGCATGCAGTTACAATCATAAGCATTTCTGTCACAATATTACAGAGAAACTTTGGTAAAAGCATAACTTTGGCTTGGGATGAATGTCCATAACATGTCTTTGTACATTTTTAATTGTGAAACTGATTTTCGAAAGCACTTTCGAAAGCACTTTTCGAAAGTACTGCCACTTAACATACCTCTTTTGCCCCAAACAGTCACCTGCTGTTTATTTCTACTGTAGAGTTTTGAGCACAGTTGTCTGTACTTTTCTCTTCCTCACCTATGTATGATGGACAGTAATCCTATGAAACTATCCTAGAACACTCTCTTTGCACAGATTTAAATCCAGATAGGGATCTCTGACTGCAGGACCACTGACTGAGATCCATTGGGGTCTCTGACTACTGTGCTGAAGCCCATCCTCCAGAATATTGTCTGGGTGACCACAAGTTGTTAAGAAGTTTATTCTTCCCTGAGCTCAAAGGGCCCAGCAATCATCAGCTCTTTCTTGACTTTCATATACTATAGATGCTTAATAAATAATTTGTTGAAGGCATCTGCCTAGAGTCGCATCATCCGGCTATCCATCTGTAATAAAGTGTGGAAGAGAAGGATTTTACCCTGGAAAGTAATTTGTGTCGTCTTTTCTCCTTTTATTTCTAACTCAGTACGTGGACTTAGCCCCTCTCCAACACTTGCCTGATGCACAACGAGTATCCAGTGGCCATTGACAAGCGATGGAGCTGTGGCACTGCTTGTGAGTTACCGGCGATGAACCTGCAGAGTCGGTAAGTGAGTTTATCTTGTGCAATAACATGATTTCAGCTCTCCCGTGCTCAGGCACACTGAGCACCTAATCAGCACCAGCACCAAAGCCACTGCATGGGGCTGCAATCTCAGTTTCCAACTGAGCGTAACTTAACCTGACTCAGCATCATGTACTTTTAAAAATGCTGAAGAACAATGAAGAAGTTCCCAGGCACACAGCATGCCATGTTGCAGTTCTTTAAAATTGAACATATAATGATGGATGCCTCAAATGACAACACATGGTGAATCTAAACATAGTGTCTGAAAACGTGATCAGCTCTGACCATTGTTTATTATTGGAAAACTGAGTGGTGTGGAAAAAATACAGGATGTAAACTTGCTTGAAAATGAATGGTAAGAAAATTAGCTAAATTAATAAGCCTTGGATAGGTGACGATGTGCACCAAATGCTTATGCATTGTCAAAGGATGGATGAAAAACAATGCATGGGGTGAGATTTCCTATTATTCCCTCCAGGACATCGAGCTATTTAATAAGTAATTTGGAATAACCGGGTGGATATCTTGTGCCCTGGATCCATGGGCCTAGACATGCAACTGAAATGTTGGCAGATCACCACTCAGCTGTTGGAAATGAAATGTGCTCTTTTAATTTTGATTTTAGTTGTTGTTATGAGCTTCTGGTAATAGTAATGTATTTTACTGGCAATTGTAGGAGGAAAGAGGGAAGGACTTGTGTGCACTGCAGGTTTGAGAGTCGTACAGCACAGAAAATGACTCTTGAACCCATTTTCCCCACAACAGCTCTCAAACGCTAATTTAATGTAATCCTGCATTATTCCCATTTATTGTATTGTATTGTATATCTTTATTGTCATTTCCTGAGTATTCGCATACCCAGAGGAAACAAAAAAACGTTGCTCAACCAGTGTCCATTCAGTGTACATGAAAAAATAAATAGAAATAAAAAATAAAAAATACATGTCATGAACAAATTTAACACTCTTATTCTTCCCATGTTCGCACCAACTCCCCCCAGATTTAGCCACTCACCTACACACTAAAGGCAATTTAGAGCGGTTAATTACCCTACCAACTGGCACACCATTGGCATGTGGGAGGTGACTGGAGAACCCACTTACACAGTTACACAATCAGCACTGGAAGTCAGGATAGTGCCCAGAATGGCTGGAGCTGTGAGGCATCAACAATTCTAATGGCGACACCACTAAGCCACCATGCAAATCTTAAAGGGGTCAGTGCAACACAAATTCATAGCAGCAGGTCTGATATTCTCCTCCCTGAGTTGAATAGGAAGTGCATTCCATTAAAACTACATGTTGTTTGTTTAATTATTTAGCCTGAACAAATTAAAAAAAAAACCCTGGAAGCTGATGGCAGCAAATGAATAAATCAGTTTAAACACACATAACCACATTCCACTTGGCAAATGAGCGACATGCATAGACAAAACAATAGGAATCTCTACTTTGTACTACCATGAATTACTGCATTGCAGGTCAAGGCCAGTAGAATAATCAGTACAATGCTACTTATTTACCATCCTTCACCTAGAACTGGATTTTCACTCATTCCTGCCGTAGTCACCACTTGAAGACTCTTGACCCGAAACGTCACCCGTTCCTTCTCTCCAGAGATGCTGCCTGTCCCGCTGAGTTACTCCAGGTTTTTGTGTCAATCTTCACTTGAAGATTGAATGAGTCCCTAAGTTCATGTTCCTTCATCACTACCTCCTGATATAAGTGCTTTAATATTTTTAAGGTACCAAAGGTATACTTTTTTTTTTACACAGCATAAGTTACCAGGCTTGTAGTGTTTCATGTGAGACCACCTAACTTCTCTCTTCAAGCGTCAGCTTGTCTCGCTCTCTGACATTCTACTCTTTGTGTCAGAGCTTGTGGGTAAAATTCAAACCACCTGTGGCTATTTTTCAGGGAGTACTGCATTATCCGAAGTTTCATTCTTTTTTATGAAATTAATATTAAATCAAAGCTTGCATGTTCCCAGGAGGAGCAGGAAATATGACTAATAACACACTCCCAGGTAACAACTCATCCTTCATAACCATAATTACACTCAACATTCTGCTATCTTCATCCTGACATTCACCATGTCCCATTCACCCATCATTCTTGTTTGTTGACACCTATTAAAGCACCATTTTCATTTGTACTTGCAGATTCCCCCATGGCTGCCCTTCTCCTCCAGGTCTATAACTCTCTGAGTCATCTAGTGTTTACATCTATCTATTTCCCAATAGTGGGAGAGTCTAGGACTAGAGGTCATAGCCTCAGAATTAATAGACGTTCTTTTAGGAAAGAGATGAGGAGGAATGTCTTTAGTCAGTGCGTGGTGAATCCGTGGAATCTTTGCCACAGACGGCTGTCGGGGCAAAGTCAGTGGATATTTTTAAGGCAGAGATAGATAGAAACATAGAAAATAGGTGCAGGAGGAGGCCATTGGGCCCTTTGAGCCAGCACCGTACCGCTATATTCTAGATTGGTACAGGTGTCAGAGGTTATGGGGAAAAAGGCAAGAGAATGGGGTCAGGAGGGAGAGATAGATCAGTCATGATTATGAAATGGCGGAGTAGACTTGATGGGGCCAAATGGCCTAATTCTGCGTCTATCATTTATGATCTTATGATTATCTGTGTTCCATCATTTCTGTCCTGTTGAACATCACCAAATGCATGGCCACCCCTTCAACTGCCAAGGATCTAAACTCTGAAATTCCCAGAATGAACCTCTCTCTCCCTGCCTCTATTTTCTTTAGGAGTCAATATCTCTACCTCATTTTGACCAAGTTTCATCACCGTCCCTTATGGATCTCGGCTACATTGTGTTTGCTAACACTGAATCTAATTGTGTCAAAAATGCTATGTATATATATATATATGTATATATATACAGGTGCACAACCTTTTATCCGAAAGCCTTGGGACCAGACACTTGTCGGATTTCGGACATTTTCGGATTTCCGAATGGAAGATCTTTAGCGTAGATTAGGTAGGTAGCGCGGGCGGCTTGAAAAGTCTGGAGCGGCTGCCTCCTCCCCGGAGACCGGGGAATCATTGTAAATCATTGCATAAATGTTAGTCAGTTAGTTTGGAGAGATTTTATGTGGTGGTGGTGGGGTGGGGTGAAGGGGGAAACTTTAATTCTTAGTCCCCTACCTGGTCGGCGACTCCCAACATCGCGGAGCTGGGGGCTCCGTCCGGCCGCGGGCGGCGCCGGTTGTAGCTCCGACCCCGGCAACTCTACCCCTGGCTGCGAGGCGCTCCAAATCCAGCGCCGCCCGCAGTCCCAGCTCCGCGAATGTTGGGAGAAGGCGGCCTCAGCGCCCTGGAGCTTACCGCATGGCGACCCGGTAAGGCATTGCCCGCTTCCCGTTGGTATCCCAGCGCTGCGACGCCGCCGACTCCCAACATTTGCGGAGCTGGGGCGTCCGGCCGCGGGCGGCGCTGGATTTGGAGCGCCTCGCAGCCAGGGGTAGAGTTGCCGGGGTCGGAGCTACAACTGGCGCCGCCCGCAGCCCCAGCTGGGAGTTGGCGGCCACAGCGCTGCGGAGCTTACTACACGGCGACCCGGTAAGGCATTGACCGCTGCCCATCTCTCCGACCAAGTAGGGGACTAAGAATTAAAGTTTACACCTTCACCCCACCCCTCACATAAAAGCCCTCCAAACTAACTGACTAACATTTAAGCAATGATTTACAGATGTTTAAGTGTCTCCCCGGTCTCCGGGGATTACAATGGAGGCAGCCGCTACAGTAGTACAGACCTGGGTTGACCGTGGGTCGTTTCGGGTCAAGTTTGGCGCCAAACGCGAGCTTTGGTGTGCCGACGACATCCTGGAAAAAATGGCCGGTTTTCGGAGTTTTTCGGTTTCCGGAACACCGGATAAAAGGTTGTGCACCTGTATATATGCGCAAACCTTTGCTGCCTTTCTTCCCTCCACGAACACCAGGAAAATATATTAATTTTTTTAATATAACAAAATATAGCATTTAAAATATCACTGATCTCAACAGCATTTATCATTACTATGGAATAAAGGAAACAAGAATGTATCAATATAGATATCTTTAGACCAGAAATATGGGAACTTGCTGTTCCCAAAAAGCTGTGATATAATTGACTAATCACTAATGTCCAAGGAATTGAACAAATGTCACTTTACACATTTCCCACCAAATTTACAGAACAAATTAGAACTGGTATTACAATGCAAGTTAAATGTATAAGTGTTTGAAACTATAATTGTTGGAAGTTTCTATCATAGAATCTTTTTGACATTGAGAATTTAATTTTATTGGATTGGGACAATTCTTTATTTCAGATTTTTTAATCACTGTCACAAGTTAAATAAAAAATATCTTTTGATATTTTTTTTCTCTCCGATTCTTTTAACATTTAAAACCTAATTTTCTTTTTTTCTATACAGAAATTAAATGTTAATTTATATGTCCTAGGTAATATTTCTTGATCTAACATCCGCATGTCTCAGGGAGGATTTTCCCTGTCTGATTGTTTAAAGGGTTATGCTATTATATTTTCTGATAACACATATCACAGAACTTCTGTTGTTTGCTCTACTTTCAAAATATTCTCTACATACCAATAATCATAAGGTCATAAGTAATCGGAGCAGAATTAGGCAATTCAGCGCATGTCTACTCCACCATTCAATCATGGCTGATCTATCTCTCCCTCCTAACCCCAATCTCCTGCACTTCTCCCCATAACCCCTGAAACGCATATGACACCCTAATGCGCCACTACAAAGCTCATTGCAAGTAATGAATAGCAATTGTAGTTCCTTCACCACTGACTGTTTAATCCAGGCCATTGCTTGTTCGAATCTTCCACCAGTCTAATCTGGACATAAATGTTGACAACCTTGCATAACTCTCCATATTGGGTACCTAGGGGCTGATCAATATCAATATCTGAATTTCCAAAGTTATAAGCAAGGTTTGATTAATGTTCTTTTCTCCTAAAGCAGTGGAGTGCGCTTGGGAATCTGTTAAAAACCATATCTTAAAGCAAGAGTGGTAACCAGACTCTTGAAGCCCAAAACTGTTCAGGCCAATTTAAGGCTAATTTCAGGCCAATAGGGTTTATTTATGACTGATCTGTGTTAAATATGTTTTATTTGGCTGAGAATTTTGGAATAGCTTCATTTAGTATAATATTATCATTGGTAAATAGACCCTCATCAAAACACTGCAACCAGTCAATATCTGCAACCTGAGATATGTGCAAACTAATGGGAACATGTGATTTACTTTATTTAAGGCCTGGAGGCTCTGTAAAATGCACCTGTGCTGCCTACAGAGATATGTTTGGATCCTTCCCAAATGGCCTAAGGTCTTTAATTTAAAGGTCGTCTAGTCAATGTTTATTGACTAAAATATTATGCAATGGGGAAATATGTATAAATAACGCTCTCAAGAATAGTACCAATGTCGCCATGTAAAAAATGCAATTGATTGCTAGATATTTAACACTAAAGTGCTCAAATACTTATAAGGAATTTAATAGTAGCGTAGTGTATTTCCGATAAGGTATTAAAACAAAAAAAAAGACCCGTTTACTTCATAATTTCCCTTCCTTTCTGATGAGCTTTTTATGAAGCCTAGAATGATGCAATTTTCATGACAACACATCAAATCCAAAAATATGTTCTGGCAACCAAAATGTATTGGTGTCCTATCAATTACACAGGTCAGGTACAACAGCAGTGATATTTCAGAAATGTGCAAAATAATTAAAGCTTAAGGTTTCCTTCATTTCAGCACAGCAAGGAAAATAAAACCAGCCTAATGAGAGATTGTTAATACATCGTCCTTTCACCTCTGGGAATGAGGTTTAAAACCAGGTCAGACTGATTGATGACTGTGTTCTCTGTCACTACCAATTGTAAAAGTCCTAAGTGAAAAGTGCGCAGATGGTCTCAAGCCAGTTGCAGTAGGGCCAGAGCTGACAGCACGAGCAGTACACAGTTTGGTCCACATTGGCATTAGATCATCAATCTTGGTCAAAGTGGATGAAGTATGAAGTAGGAAATAGAAAAAAATTAATGCTGTTCGACGGAGAAACTGTGTCCCAATGAAGGCATGTTGTTGGAACACAACAGAGGGAGTTAATGATGAAATGGAAGAATACCATCCTCAGCACTGACTTCCCTCAATTTGACAATCAAAATATACAAAGGAAACTGATAAGGATTGTTCACGGCAACTATTTTAGATTATTTTATAAATTGGGTACCTTGACTTGATTTCTAAAATGATAATTTAATTATTCATCCATAAGAACACATTCTTGCTGATTTCTGATGCATTGGGTCGCTGTTAATGTCTAGCTACTGTATTAGGACACAAGAAATAGCAAAGCCCAGAGTGATATTTGTGAGAAATGATTTTTCAGTAAATACTTAATTAAAGCCCAATGAGCACAAATTATTCAACATTACAATCACTGACACTTATCAAAATGGGTATATCTGATTAACAGTACAGCGCAACATCGTCCATTGAAAATGGATAACATTGTATAATCTTTATTATAATTTTAATACAGGCATATAGAACATTCAACTTTCATTGCGAACTCCATCTTTCAATTTTATCATGACTTTCATTTTATTTACTTAATCTTCTATGTTTCCATAGCTTGTGATAGCCATGCCTAACCAAACTATTGAATACTAGTTTAGAACATTTTTGTCTGTCTAGCCTCATCAACTTTTGAATTTCCTGTAATCTTCATTAGCTTTTTGACATTGCTACAAAGGAACAGGTTCAAGGATCTGACTAGAAGAATAGAAAAAGGCTCACTCGTCTGTTTAGTTACAAATCAGTTTTATTGGCAAGAGGGAAGAAAAACGATACTTGGTAGACAAAAATGCTGGAGAAACTCAGCGGGTGCAGCAGCATCTATGGAGTGAAAGAAATAGACAACGTTTCGGGCCAAAACTCTTCTTCAGACTGATGTGAGGGTAGGGTGCGGGGGTAGGGGAGGGGGGGGGGGAAGAAGAAGAAAAGAAGAGGAGGAGCCAGAGGGCTGAGGGAGAGCTGAGAAGGGGAGGAGACAGTTGGGACTACCTGAAATTAGAGAAGTCAATGTTCATACCGCTGGGTCCTCAACTGCCCAAACGAAATATGAGGTGCTGCTCCTCCAATTTACGGTGGTCCTCACTCTGGCCATGGAGGAGGCCCAGGACAGAAAGGTCGGATTCGGAATGGGAGGGGGAGTTGAAGTGCTGAGCCACCGGGAGATCAGGTTGGTTATTGCGAATCGAGTGGAGGTGTTCGGCAAAACTATCGCCCAGCCTACGCTTGGTCTCACTGATGTAGATCAGCTGACACCTAGAGCAGCGGTTCAAAGATCTGACGTAGAATGGAAAAAGACTCACTTGTTTGTTTAGTTACAAATCAGTGTTATTGGCAAGAGACAACAAAAACAATCCTTGTCTTGGTATGCGCAGGGTCCGTTTTACAGCAGCATACCTCTGTCTCTCTCCACTGCCTCCGTCCGCAGCGTTGATCACGACTCAGCCCATCAGTGAACCTCTCTTGTAAATGAACTAACTTCTGGCTTACTGGCACCTGCCTTTACACTGGTAAGAAATCAGCTGTTGAAATAACTGCCGGTAAGTCCTGGCTAATAGCACTGCTCCTAAATTCAAACTACAACCAATGGCAGGGGACTGCATCCGAGCGAGCCCCCCCCCCCCCCCCCCCCTTTGGGAACAAAGTGCTATCAACCGCAGACTGGTGCATAAAGCAATGCACAGCGCTACAGACTTGCCATGCAAATCAATACACACAGCACTAAAGACTTGGCCTGCAGACCACTGCACACAGCGCTGCCGGTTTGGTGCACAAAGGTTTAAACAAAGCGCTGTTGGCTTGGCGAGTGGGAATTTAAACAAAGAGCTGTCGGCTGCAGCGCTATGGGTTCTAAATATAGCGTTACCGGCCACAGCGCCATGGGCTTTAAACGAGCGCTGTGGGTCACAGACTGTTCAGGAAAACTTCTCATATAATAGACGAGAATTATCCCTGAAAACTGGAGCTTTTATTTTAAGCTTAAGGCACTGTTCTCTGGAGTCCCTTAAGGCTTCTCACCAACTACCCCATCAACTCTCAATGGCTTCATTCCCCTCCATCCCACTCAAAATTCATCATTCAAAGGAACGTAACCCGTCTACACATTTTAATCCTTGTAACCATTTTTATTCTCAAACTTTGGTTCAGTTATTCTTGGAGGACCAGTTCGTTCGACTGACATTCTCACTGAAGAGGCACACGTGCTGCAACACGCTGTGGTCGTGAATCACCTCAGGGGTTTGTATCAAATTGGAATTGCTGATACGCACCGCTGAAACAGCAGGAATATGTGGGTCAGCCTTGCTGAGATGGAGTTAGGGCCCTCTTTCTCACATATCTTTTTACCTTTGAAATCACCAACATAACTGTAATATACACTTATGGTTAGAATTGTGCCTCCAAGTTATCACATGGCAAACAATAGACGACTATCTACACCTGAAGTAGGATTTTTAATAGGGAAATAAGAGCCATTCTGACTGGCTTGACCTCATGACTAAAAAAAATGGCTCTTTAGATCCCGATTCCATTGGCAAGATTATTTTATATTTTGTTGAAGAGCATGAAGATTAAGATGTAGCGATTCAGCTGTCGCAGGTTAACAGGAATAAACGTTGTCTGCACTCAGGCTGTGCTATCTGAAGGGTTTGATCAATTGGAGGGTGGAATCATTGAAGAAATAATTATAGAGATGTGAAAGATGAGTAGAAGAAATCTTGGCAGTAAGAAAGCACAGAGTGATGGAGAGTTCTGAGAGTCCTGTGCAAATAAAAAAAATGACCAAAAGAAAATGACAGAGATCGAACATCATGAGAGTAAACTAAATGGCAGTGAACTAAAACACCTTAACTTCTTTAAAAAATAGTGGTGTCGTTAAAATTGTTATTGGAAATCTCAATAGTTTGCACATTTCTATTCCCAGAAGACTGTCTTATTTTCCATTGTTTAAATCATAAGTATTAGGCAAGCAAGAGCAAGTCACCAGTCAAATCATCAAATTCAATTAAAATAGACTATTTTGCTCATCATGGCAATGCTAGTCAAACCCTTAAGTTAACCTTTACATTTTATTTTACTGCTACAGAATGGAAAAAGGACTTCAGCCCATCGAGTCCATACTGACCACCAATCACCTGTTCAGGCTCATGCTATGTTATTCCATTTCTCATCTACTTCCTAAAAGGGGGCAATTAACCAACAAAAATGCACATCTCTGAGGTGGGAGGAAACTAGAGCACCAGAGGAAACCCATGTGGTCATAAGGTCATAAGTGATAGGAGCAGAATTAGGCCATTCGGCCCATCAAGCCTACTCTGCCATTCCATCGTGGCTGGTCTATCTCTCCATCCTAACCCCATTCTCCTGTCTTCTCCCCATAAATCCTGACACCCGTACTAATCAAGAACCCACCCATCTCTGCCTTAAAAATATCCATTCACTTGGCCAGATCACAGGGAAAACATACAAATTCTGCACAGACAGCACCGCAGGTCAGGATTGAACCCGGGTCCCTGGCACTGTGAGGCAACAGCTCTATCACTGTGGCACTGTGCTGCCCATTATTAATCTTGAATGGTGGAAATGTCAAAGGCTAGAAGGACTAGCTGTAAGGTCAGAGGGGAAAAGTTTAATGGAGGTGTGCAGAACAGGATTTTTCACACAGAGAATGCATGGAATCACTGCCCGGAATGGTGGTGTAAGCAGATGAGATAGTGGTGTTTAAGCTGGATTTAGATGGGCAGATGAATATGCAGGAAATAGATGGATATGGATCACGGGGAGGTGTAGCAGGTTAGTTTAACTTTGCATCATGTTCGGTACAGACATTGTGGGCTAAAGGGCCTGTTCCGTGCTGTACCGTTCTATGTTCAATCTTCAACTGCAGGGTACCTGACATATCACAGCTCAATTCACAGCAGACTAAATCAGAGGCTAGCGGAGATTCAAACTCGGAGAATTACGGTAATAGCCAGCCGTAGGTACTCGGGGATATTTTATTCACTCGTGAACATTTTTCAACATGCTGAAAAAACGTCCCGACTTACCTGATGCCCCGAGTACCTACGGCTGGCATCACGAGCCGCTACAAAATATCTATGGACTCCTACGGACTCGTTACGGACTCGCTACGGACATTCTCCGAGTTTGAATCAAGGTGAAAACTCGGGAGAATTCGTGAGTGACTTTGGAAAGTGGAACAGGGGCTTAAGTTGCCAATGTGTCCCTTGGGGAGGGTTTGAACACTGCCACTTATCTTGGCTCAACAAAATCCAGAAGTGGGTGATAGGAGGCTGATTGATGCGTGAGTTTGAGATTTGACACAATTCAAACAACACTGGTTTATGGACAATTCCCAGAGCTATGATTGAATAGCAGAGCAGACTCGATGGGCCAAAAAATGCTTAATTCTGTTCTGATATCTTATGATCTTATGAAGTTAGTTCACTAGAAAACCCAAGATCATGCACGATTGCAGTTCTGACCTTTACAGGTGTTCTCCAGAGTGTTAGAGTTGACGGGGGAAGACTTGGCTGGGCTTAGCTCAGTGAACAGGTCAAATGGCATGGTGAGGATGGGGCTTACAGATATATCAGAGGCCAGGATAAGTGCATTCAACAGAAAGATCAAAGTCAAAGAAGGTCTTTTAAGGTTGGGTATGGAGATTTGGTGAAGGAAATGAGGATATGGACATGGAACTCATAGCCTGGGCCATGGGGGAAAAGATAGTCAGTGGACTTGGAACGCTGGGGGATAATAGAGATTTGGGTGGGTGTAGAAGATCAGTGAGCAAAGGGATATTGTTGCTATTGTAGCGGGACTCACAGAGTCCAGCCAAAAACTAGTCGGACACAAGTTGTGCGCTCTAGACGTGTTTAATCTCTCTAATACAGCTCCCAACTCCTTCAAAGACACGGGCGTTGCCCGGCCTTAAAAGCCAAATCTGGTTCTGACCCCATGACTAGCGCCTCCCACACCAAGACGCCGCCCTCTAGAGCCGATGGTTTGTTGTGACCTTGGGTTGTCACCAGGTGCCTCCACACTATGAGGGAAGGAGAGAAATGGAAGTAACGGAAGGGTCTAAAAGAGTGCATGGAGGGCTGTAGGTTCACTTGGCGGGACAGGCAGAATTGAGTTGGGTTTCGTGCTGTTTCTCTGCGCTGGCTGTGGGTCTGGGGGCACAGCTCGCGTCTGACTGCCGACCACTCTGGCCACCCATGGGGGGCACTCGGGACAGCGCCGGAGACCCGGCTGGGATCGATCCTGCTCGCGGATGAGGTGCAGGTCTTTCTCCCTCCTCCAATCGCCGTGCTCTATCCTCAAACACCACCCCCCCATCCCCCCCACCCCCACTCCACTCTCCTCCTATCATCACGGCCTCGGTCATCAGTCCCACCCTCACTGTCTCGCGGAAAGCGGAGATTTTAAATTCCGGATCACAAAAACTTGGGGGGGATGTCCCCCACCTCTCAAAACATTGAGGGGACGTGTCCCCTCTGGGCCCCCCCCGGGTTTTCCGTCCCTGCCTCAAGTAGCTAACAATGGACACTTCTTGAAACATTTGGTTTAATTTGCTTGACAATACATGCATCGGGAATGATGTGGTCTTATGCATGGCTGAAGCATAAATTGCAACCGGTATGTAAAAGTGAGTCACTCTAGGATGTGACAGAGAACAAAATGGAAGTGACTGGCAAAAATAGCCAGCAGTATAATGAAGATGACGGGGCAGACACAGTTGCTGCCTTACAGCGCTTGTAACACCAGAGACCCGGGTTTGAACCGGACTATGTGTGCTGTCTGTACAGAGTTTGTACATTCTCCCCATGATGCCTGGATTTCTCTGAGATTTTTGGTTTCCTCCCACATTCCAAAGACGTACAGGTTTGTAGATTAATTGGCTTGGTATAAATGTAAATTGTCCCTAGTGTATGTGGGATAGTGTTAATGTGCGGGGTTTGCTGGTCGGTGCGGACTCGGTGGGCTGAAAGGCCTGTTTCCATGCTGCATCTCTAAACTAAACTTAACTAAACTAAACTATCTTTAACCAGCAAATATTTATTGCCTGGGCAGCCCTGCCAAGGGATTGTGAATGCAGGATCGATCCATGGCTTTCACAGGGAATGGACAAGTACAATGGGATGAGAATGAGGGAGTGGGATTAACTAGATTACTCTTGCATATAGAGACAAGATGGAATCGATGAACCTAATAGCCTACTTCCATAGTAACCTTTCCGTGATTGTGTTGAAAGTTCAAATTTCTAGAGAATGTGAAATGGTGCAGAAATTGTCATTATTATGTTTTTACTCCAGCTCAAGTCAATTTTCAATCACTTAGTGCTACACAAAAATACCATTATGTGATTGAATTTCTGGACCTAGATGGTGAAAAATTAACACTCCCAGACAGACTGAGAATAAATGATGCTATTGGCTCCATAGTCAAAGACACATTAACATATTAAACCTTGCCTTTGTTCTACAGCAAATCATCACGCCCACATTGACACTGAGAGCATAACAGTCTGTTACGTGTCCTCTGTGCTGCCTGCAGATATAATTTACAATCACCAATATTAATCCTGTGCGTGCCGTGAACAGCAAGAAAAATAAATCAATAAATAATTTCTTACAGCCATAAATACATCATTTTGTCAAATATAACAACGACGATATGTTCTGCCTACCTTTTTTGATACCAATTCTTCATCATTTCTCAGAGCTAAAGTTTTGATTCAATGCTTACATTAAATTCCAAAGATTTACTCCGATGCTTTTGGCATTTATACCGAAGAATTTAAACTAATCCTTCAAGCATTTCCTTAAGTGCTTGATCTTTAATCTGGTATTCCTGAAGGATTAGGTATATCTTATTTTTGGTTGGTTTAGGAGTAAACTTTCTGAGTGCGTGTCATTGACAAGGTTGCTCCGTGCCTTTGGAATGCACCAGATAGTCCCAGGTGTGTTTGTTGTAATTTTCTGTCAATGGCAAGTAAACTATATGCAGCTGCCTGTAATTTACTGATGCCCATGCACGTTACCTTACCAGTGGTGTTTATGCAATCATTCGCCTTAGACCACAGGACCTGAGAGTTCAGAAATAACTCACTTGTGGTTAACTACTTTGGGTACACTGCGGCTGAGATTGGGACTGTATAAAATTAAGAAATTCTTTCCACAGCATCAATCTTCTTATCTTCCTCCTCCTTTTTCAGCATATATGGAAGCAGACGTGAACCTGCCACGATTTAAAAATCCAGCCTACGTTTTTATAACTGATGTGGTGCATATTATGACTTATTCCGTTAAATTTCACCAAAATCAAAAATGCCTAAGAAGGAATAAAAACACCTTTCTTTCAAGCGAATTCAAAAGCAGCAATATTTTGCGATCCAAGCGTAATTTATGCATTCCTTTTTAATACAAATAACACGAGATGTCATAATGGCAACAGCGATAAAATTGATAGTCGTGCCTCTTTGAAGAAAACTGACATGAAACATAACTTCAATCTTAAAAGGCTGCGGCTTATATCCGGAGATGGGCGATTACATCATTTCCTCATAATTATAACTGCACTAACATAATATAATAAAAACTAAAGGATTTTAAAAAGGCTTAATGCTGAGATCATTGAAAATTTTGGTTCCTGTCCAAATAATCACATTTTTATCGGATTGCAGATGCGGCAATACAGAAACAGGCATTTGATCCATCAAGTGTACACATGGGCTTTTTTCCTGAGTCAGAAGACCTATTTCTACTATATCCTTTCTTTTTCTCTTGATAATATGTTAAATCCTGGAATTTTTACCACAACTGTTCATATTACAGTCACCTCTGACTGATAACACAATGTTATTATGGAAGAGCCTCCTTGGCCACAGAACCAACCTGCACTACACATTTTGACCATCCATGGGGCTATTGTGCTTCTCCTCAGCCTGTTTCTTAACACCGTGAAATGCAATTCAATTCAATTCAATTCAATTCAACTTTATTGTCATTGCACAAATACGAGTGTAGGTACAACAAAATGAAGTTTAGCGTCTGGTCATAGTCATAGTGCAAGATAGTAGAAGTAAAAATAAAAATACAAAATAAGCATACAATAAAAATAAAAAATACTGGTTAACAATGTGTGGATTGTGGATGAATTAAAACTGGTACATAGGCAAATAACTGTATACAAATGGGAGAGTCTAAAGATAGCTAGCGACGGGACTCTGAGTTCAGCAGTGTAATGGTGTTGTTGAAAAAGCTGTTCCTCAGCCTGCTTGTGTGAGACCTGAGGCTCCTGTACCACCTCCCTGATGGGAGGAGGGCAAACAGTCCATGGTTAGGGTGAGAGGGATCCTTGATGATCTTCCCAGCCCGTCTCAGACACTGTTTTCGGTGTAGGGCATCCATGGCAGGGAGCGGGGCACCGATGATGTGCTTAGCGGTTTTCACCACCCGTTGTAGTGCCTTCCTGTCAGCTGTGGTGCAGTTGCTGTACCATACCGTGAAGCAGGTGGTCAGGATGCTTTCGATGGTACAGCGGTAAAAGTTGGTCAGGATCTGGGGGGACAGGTGAGCTTTCTTGAGCCTCCTCAGAAAGTAAAGGCGCTGCTGCGCCTTTTTGATCAGTTTGGTGGGATTGAGGGACCAGGACAGATCCTCTGAGATATGTACCCCGAGGAATTTATAGCTAGAGACGCGCTCCACCTCAGTCCCATTTATGTGGATGGGGGTATGTCTGCCACCTCTGGTCTTCCTGAAGTCAACAATGATTTCCTTCATCTTCTTGGAGTTGAGGACAAGGTTATTGTTGGCACACCAGGCTCTGGACCTCCTCCCGATAAGCTGATTTGTTGTTGTCGCTGATCAGTCCTACCACCATGGTGTCATCGGCAAATTTTATGATGGCGTTGGAGCCATACTTAGGGACGCAGTCATGGGTGAAGAGGGAGTAGAGGAGAGGGCTGAGCACACAGCCCTGTGGCACGCCGGTGTTCAGTGTTATAGTGGAGGAGGTGAGGTTGTTGATCCTAACAGACTGTGGTCTGTTGTGGTGAGGAAATCCAGTGTCCAATTGCAGAGGGAGGTGGAGATGCCAAGTCCGCTGAGTTTGGTGATCAAGCTGGCGGGGATGACGGTGTTAAAGGCAGAGCTGAAATCAATGAACAGCAGCCTGATGTAGGAGTTGTTGTAGTCCAGGTGGGTCAGGGCAGAGTGTAGGGCCGCAGATATGGCGTCCTCTGTAGACCTGTTGGTCCGGTAGGCAAACTGATGGGGGTCCAGTGTGGGGGGGAGGCTGGCTTTGAGGTGAGCCAAGATCAGCCGCTCAAAGCACTTTGCGATGACAGGGGTGAGTGCCACTGGGCGGAAGTCGTTGAGGCTCCCTGAAGCTGACTGTTTGGGCACTGGCACAATGGTTGTGGTCTTGAGGCAAGTAGGGACGACACCCTGGGCCAGTGACAGATTGAAAATGTCAATGAAGACCAGGGATAGTTGTCCAGCACATTCCCTGAGCACACGCCCGGGGATGCCATCGGGGCCGGCGGCTTTGTGTTCATTCACCTTGCTCAGTGCACCTTGTACAGCAGAGGTGGAGAGATTGAGGGGTTGTTCGTTCTGGGGTGGGGCAGCTTTGATGGCTGGTGTTTTGTTGTCCCGGTTAAAACGAGCATAGAAGTGGTGTGCTGGAAATAAGTCATAAAGTTTATTGTCATATACATAAGTACAATGAGGAACAGGTACAATGGAAATCTTGGTTGCAGCAGCATCATAGACTCAGAAAACACACACAAATATAGACCAAGCATAATTATACATTAACTAGATAGAAATACTGCTAGACGGTGAAAACAAAAAAGGCTATGAAGAAAACAAGACAGTGCAAAACATAATTTAGAAAAATAAGTCCATGGTAGTGCAAGAAGTTGTCCATAGTGTTCTGTTGCCACAACACTCAGTATCTGCAGAAAGTATAAATGAGTTAATGTGGAACTGCAGATGTTGGACAATCGAAGGTACACAAAAATGCAGGAGAAACTCAGCGGGTGCAGCAGCATCTATGGAGCGAAGGAAATAGGCAACATTTTGGGGGCGAAACCCTACTTCAGACTGATGAGGGGTGGGGGAGGTGGGGTGGGGAGAAGAAAGGAAAAGGAGGAGGAGGAGGAGCCCGAGGGCTGAGGGAGAAATAGGAAGGGGAGGAGACAGCAAGGGCTAACAAAATTGGGAGAATTCAATGTTCATGCCCCCAGGATGCAGACTCCCCAAGCGGAATATGAGGTGCTGTTCCTCCAATTTCCGGTGTTGCTCGCTCTGGCCATGGACGAGACCCAGGACAGAGAGGTCGGATATGGAATGGAAGGGGGTGTTGAAGTGCTGAGCCACCGGGAGGTCAGGTTGGTTAATGTGGACCGAGCGGAGGTTAATGTTTTAGGTTCAGATTCTACAGATTTACAGATCTTTCCACAGCTATAACACAAACTCATATGTCACATATTCACTCTGTCAAACCTGCTGAATATTACCAGCATTTTCTATTTTGGTTTCAGGTTTCCAATATATTTTGTATCAGAATTGCTAATCCAAAGAGATTTTGGATGTTTCTTCTATAACTTTTAAATGTTTACCTATTCCCTTCACTCAAGTATAATTTTCACCACATTGTTGCAAATTCGACTTTTTTGATTTAATAAACTATTTTGTCTTTGGTTCCTTTCTTGTACACTTGTTACTCACCATTTCTGGTGCATGGTTCTTCGTCGCAACAGACTTATGGGCCTGTCCCACATGCAACTTTTTAGGCAACTACAGGAGATTATGAGGTCGCCACAAGGTCGCCTCATGCTCGCCAAAGGTTGCCGGGGAGTCGCCTGCATGGGGGTGAGTAGTTCCCGCATTCTCGTAACTAATCGCGGCTTCATTCTGGTTGCCGCTAATTTTTAAATATGTTTTGACACCATGGAGAGTAGCGAGTATTCTTGTGACGTAGAAACATAGAAACATAGAAAATAGGTGCAGGAGTAGGCAATTCAGCCCTTCGAGCCTGCACTGCCATTCTATATGATCATGGCTGATCATCCAACTCAGTATCCTGTACCTGCCTTCTCTACATACCCCCCTGATCCCTTTAGCCACATGTAAGTGCAATGGTGGTGGGTCGCCAGGAGGTCGTAGGTGGTTGTAGGTTGTCGTAACCCTTTAGCCACAAGTAGGTGCAATGGACAAAAATTATTACACAACAATAAAAACACTAGAAGAGGTAAAAGGGTCGCAAAGGAGGTCGTAGGTGTGTTTTGTAGGTTTTGTCGTAGGTTGTAGACAGGGTGCAGAGTGTGACAACGGTGAATTTTATTGGCTCAGCTTGGGGAAAAAAACTCGTAAAACAGTATTTTTGAGAAAACCAAGGAAAACCAACTGGTAATGCTCCCTCTAATGTCCGACCGACATTTTCACAGCCGTGTATCTCTGGTTACAGTAATCTTAAAAGGATTACTGTTTTGAGTAATGGAGCAGTTCTTGGAGTGATTCTATACTGCAGTTGTACAGGGTCTTGGTGAGACCACATCTGGAGTATTGCGTACAGTTTTGGTCTCCTAATCTGAGGAAAGACATTCTTGCCATAGAGGGAGTACTTTCAGATACTTTCATATGAAGAAAGACTGGATAGACTTGGTTTGTACTCATTAGAATTTAGAAGATGAGGGGGGATCTTATAGAAACTTACACAATTCTTAAGGGGTTGGATAGGCTAGATGCAGGAAGACTATTCCCGATGTTGGGGAAGTCCAGAACTAGGGGTTCTGTTTAAGGATAAGGGAGAAATCTTTTAGGACCGAGATGAGGAAAACATTTTTCACACAGAGAGTGGTGAATCTCTGGAATTCTCTGTCACAGAAGGTAGTTGAGGCCAGTTCATTGGCTATATTTAAGAGGGATTTAGATGTGGCCCTTGTGGCTAAAGGGATCAGGGGGTATGGAGAGAAGGCAGGTACAAGATACTGAGTTGGATGATCAGCCATGATCATATTGAATGGCGGTGCAGGCTCGAAGGGCCGAATGGCATACTCCTGCACCTAATTTCTATGTTTCTATGTTTCTATGTCTCCACTCCTTCTCCCTCCTTCTCCCCCCCCTCTTTTAAAGGACTTACGTGACCCTTCCCGTACACTGTGCTTTCACCATCTTAATTACAGCGCCAACCTTCCTGTTCATCGTGGTGTGTGTCTGTATCACTTTGGCTTTGCACCGTGTTAATTTCACTCAGACAGCTCTCCCCCCGCTTGACCTGTCCCCCGCCTGCATAACTGGCTGGTGAAGCAAGCGATGTGTGTATGTGTGTTCCACTCTGACAGTCACCATTCCAGCAGCTGTTCCAGTCGCCGGTTTTTCAGCGTCCTGCTACGACTTAACAGTCGCCTGAAAAATCGCCTAAGTGGGACAGTGCGGAATTAACTAACGGATCAGGTAGCGTCTCTGGAGAACATAGATAGATGACCTTTCGCATTGGTACCCTTGACATTCTGGGTCAGGACCCTTCTTCAAGTTGACCTGAAACATCACCTATTCATGTACTCCAGAGATGCTGCCTGACCCACCAAGTTACTACAGCAATTTGTGTATTTTTTGTATCTGTTCCTGCTTTAAGGTCATAAGGAATAGGAGTAGAATTAGGCCATTCGGCCCTTCGTCTACTTCGCCATTCAATCATGGCTGATCTATCTCCCCCTCCTAACCCCATTCTCCTGCCTTCTCCCCATAATCTCTGGCAAGTGTACTATTCACAAATCTATCTCCAGTCTTACAGCAATTGATCGTGGGCAATTGATGAGGCCAAATGTACTATGCTGCTGATTAGTGGTTGTTGGGGACCTTAATCTGCAACCCCAAATAACTTCCTTTTTTTCAAAGACGACTTACCAGAAAGGGAGAAAAATGATATGAGGCCACCACTCTGTTTTTTCCAGAAAAGAGAAACATTGGACTCTTTAGATATAGAACACCAGCAACATGCACATTTTGTTGCAGCCCGAACGGCAACATCCTCGACATATCCCCAACATTGTGAAATGCAATTGAAAGGCTTTCCTTATAATCTAATTAACTTTGGTTAGGACTCCAGTCATGGTCTCACATGCCACATTCAGGTGCCTCTCTCTCAGTCCGGCTTTCATCTTTTGTAAATATTGTGAATTCACCATCTAACTTGCCTCAACCTCCCTCTTTCAATCCTTATCTATGAGAACACGCTGGCAAGCAATTCACTAGGATTATACTTTTCAAACATTTATCTAATTTCCTTTTAATTAGTGTGCCTGGTGCACAATGATTTCTGACAGAGAAATTTCACATTATATGAACGTTTGTGTAAAAAAAATGATTATAAACTCTCCATTCATATCATTTTTGAGCTTGATTTGAAAATGTTGCCCTTTGCATTGCTGTCTCTCCATTCCTTGGAAGCTTTTTATTACTTGTTTGAAAGTTACAGGCAAGATTTTAATTCTCGACAGTACAACATACGACCAACTTAGTTTTTTGTTGTTTTCTGCTTCGCCTCAATATTCTTCTGCAGTTGTATAGGGCTCTGGTGAGACCACATCTGGAGTACAGAATCTTTATGTTCCTGTTCGGTTGAAAGGAAACAGTAAAAATTGGAAAGAGCCCTGGTATTCAAGAGAAATTGGACATCTTGTTCGGAAAAAGAGGGAGATCTACAATAATTATAAGCAGCATGAAGTAAATGAGGTGCTTGAGGAGTATAAGGAATGTAAAAAGAATCTTAAGAAAGAAATTAGAAAAGCTAAAAGAAGATATGAGGTTGCTTTGGCAAGTAAGGTGAAAGTAAATCCAAAGGGTTTCTACAGCTATATTAATAGCAAAAGGATAACGAGGGATAAAATTGGTCCATTGGACAGACAGAGTGGACAGCTATCTGCAGAGCCAAAAGAGATGGGGGAGATATTGAACAATTTCTTTTCTTCGATATTCACCAAGGAGAAGGATATTGAATTATGTGAGGTAAGGGAAACTAGTAGAGTAGCTATGGATACTATGAGTTTCAAAGTAAAAGAAGTACTGACACTTTTGAAAAATATAAAAGTGGATAAGTCTCCAGGTCCTGACAGGATATTCCCTAGGACATTGAGGGAAGTTAGTGAAGAAATAGCTGGGGCTATGACAGAAATATTTCAAATGTCATTAGAAACGGGAATACTCCCCGAGGATTGGCGTACTGCGCATGTTGTTCCATTGTTTAAAAAGGGTTCTAAGAGTAAACCTAGCAATTATAGGCCTGTTAGTTTGACTTCAGTGGTGGGCAATATAATGGAAAAGATACTTAGAGATAATATATATAAGCATCTGGATAAACAGGGTCTGATTAGGAACAGTCAACATGGATTTGTGCCTGGAAGGTCATGTGTGACTAATCTTCTTGAATTTTTTGAAGAGGTTACTAGGGAAATTGACGAGGGTAAAGCAGTGGATGTTGTCTATATGGACTTTAGTACGGCCTTTGACAAGGTTCCTCATGGAAGGTTGATTAAGAAGGTTCAACTGTTGGGTATAAATGCAGGAGTAGCAAGATGGATTCAACAGTGGCTGAATGGGAGACGCCAGAGGGTAATGGTGGATGGCTGTTTGTCGGGTTCGAGGCAGGTGACTAGTAGGGTGCCTCAGGGATCTGTGTTGGGTCCTTTGTTGTTTGTCATGTACATCAATGATCTGGATGAAGGTGTGGTAAATTGGATTAGTAAGTATGCAGATGGTACCAAGATAGGGAGTGTTGTGGATAATGAAGAGGATTTCCAAAGTCTACAGAGTGATTTAGGCCATTTGGAAGAATGGGCTGAAATATGGCAGATGGAGTTTAATGCTGATAAATGTGAGGTGCTACACCTTGGCAGGACAAATCAAAATAGGACGTACATGGTAAATGGTAGGGAAATGAAGAATACAGTTGAACAGAAGGATCTGGGAATAACCGTGCATAGTTCCTTGAAGGTGGAATCTCATATAGATAGGGTGGTAAAGAAAGCTTTTGGTATGCTAGCCTTTATAAATCAGAGCATTGAGTATAGAAGCTGGGATGTAATGTTAACATTGTACAAGGCATTGGTGAGACCAAATCTGGAGTATGGTGTACAATTTTGGTTGCCCAATTATAGGAAGGATGTCAACAAAATAGAGAGAGTACAGGGGAGATTTACTAGAATGTTGCCTGGGTTTCCACAACTAAGTTACAGAGAAAGGTTGAATAAGTTAGGACTTTATTCTCTGGAGCGCAGAAGTTTAAGGAGGGACTTGATAGAGGTCTTTAAAATGATGAGAGGGATAGACAGAGTTGATGTGGACAAGCTTTTCCCTTTGAGAATAGGGAAGATTCAAACAAGAGGACATGACTTCAGAATTAAGGGACAGAAGTTTATGGGTAACATGAGGGGGAACTTCTTTACTCAGAGAGTGGAAGCGGTGTGGAATGAGCTTCCAGTGGAAGTGGTGGAGGCAGGTTAGTTGGTATCATTTAAAAATAAATTGGATAGGCATATGGATGAGAAGGGAATGGAGGGTTATGGCATGAGTGCAGGCAGGTGGGACTAAGGGAAAATAATTGTTCGGCACGGACTTGTAGGGCCGAGATGGCCTGTTTCCGTGCTGTAATTGTTATATGGTTATATGGTTATATGGTATTGTGTACAGTTTTGGTCTCCTAATTTGAGGAAGGACATCCTTGTGATTGAAGCAGTGCAGTGTAGGTTTACGAGATTGATCCCTGGGATGGCGGGACTGTCATATGAGGATAGATTGAAAGGACTAGGCTTGTATTCACTGGAGTTTAGAAGGATGAGGGGCGATCTTATAGAAACATATACAATTATAAAAGGACTGGACAAGCTAGATGCAGGAAAAAATTTCCCAATGTTGGGTGAATCCAGAACCAGGGGCCACAGTCTTAGGATAAAGGGGAGGTCATTTAAGACTGAGGTGAGAAAAAACTTTTTCACCCAGAGAGTTGTGAATTTATGGAATTCCCTGCCACAGAGGGCAGTGGAGGCCAAGTCACTGGATGGATTTAAGAGCGAGTTAGATAGAGCTCTAGGGGCTAGTGGAGTCAGGGGATATGGGGAGAAGGCAGGCACGGGTTATTGATAGGGGATGATCAGTCATGATCACAATGAATGGTGGTGCTGGCTCGAAGGGCCGAATGGCCTCCTCCTGCACCTATTTTCTATGTTTCTATGTTTCTAATATTTTGAATATTTAAGGGATATAACCTCCCAGTACACTGGGAGTTAGATGTGGGGGGGAGTTAGATGTGACCCTTGTGGCTAGGGGGATCAGAGGGTATGGAGAGAAGGCAGGTACAGGATACTTAGTTGAATGATCAGCCATGATCATATTGAATGGCGGTGCAGGCTCGAAGGGCCGAATGGCCTACTCCTGCACCTAATTTCTATGTTTCTATGTTTCTATGTAACATGCAGGGCACAAAAGAGACTGATTGAAAAGCATTTGCTTATGCAGCCAAAAGCAACTGCACAGATCTGAGAAGATATAACATGTTCAGATAGTTACAGCGTGGATTTTAAGATGATCTTTGGAATATTTCTTGTTTCCTGTTCACCATGACTTCGGGGAAAGAAGCATGCATTTCCTTAAGAAAAGTGCAAACTAGGCATTTGAGATGCTGATCTGCTCCAAGTGGAATGTTTACCTGCGGCTTTTCTCCTCAATTTCTTTGACATCCTCATGATAGTCAGTCAACACACAGCCACACGGAATAAGCACTAGGGACATGAGTGCTTATTGGGAAACAAGTTCTAATTCAGCAACAGTAAACTCAACATTACAGACTGAGCCAGCACTGTGCACGATAGATTTCAGAGCTCAGCTATTATTTCCGACTTGAATATGTGTCACCTTTTAAATCAAATAATATTTGCATTATTAATGACCTATTTTAACACTATTAACTTTTATTTCCAGCTATATTTTCATCAATTAATCATGCCAAATTACACAAATTTTATCATGTACCTTTGTAATTACAGCAGCATCATTATACGTGACCATCACCTTTGTGGTAATTAAAAGAGCATGTTGGAAACTTCAGGGAATAGTGTCAAAAATAGGGAGAAGATGGAAGGGGATATAATAAGGAATGGATATTACAATGACTTTTATTTTAATTGGGTGGTAATTAAAAAAGTAGCAGTTATTTAATAATTAATATACTGTTTAAATTGGCTGTAAGATGAAATTTGGTGAGTCTTACATCATTTTTAAATCTACAGCCTTCTATTTTTTTTTAATATAAACTTAATTTGACCAGATCACTTGGAAAAATGAAGTTTACAATGAAATATGCCAGACAGTGCCTTGAGCTTCTGCTGGCTATCTCATAGACCAATCCAAATTAATTCTCAAATCTTGTCATCTTTCCCTGGACAATTACCTTTCTTTGTTTCAACAGATCCTTTTCCCTTAAACAAATGTAATGATGCCTGTCTTGACCACTATCTTTAGAAAAGTATTCAAATTTCCAATTGTAATGCATGCAAGAAAAAATCACTTCATTCCTCTCCTTCCTCACTTGGTACTTCTAAACGTGAAACTGATTATCTTTTCCTACCAATTCCCTAATAAGAGTTAATGATCTTCCTCATTTTCCATATTCTAATTCATAATTCATGTTCAATATTCAAAATGATTTTCACCCCATTAAATTTCCTATTAGCACTATCCTCCAATGGCAAGTCCCAAATCCTTCTGCAT
Source organism: Leucoraja erinaceus (assembly GCF_028641065.1). Lineage (NCBI taxonomy): Eukaryota > Metazoa > Chordata > Chondrichthyes > Rajiformes > Rajidae > Leucoraja > Leucoraja erinaceus. Next base: position 96,268,155 of record NC_073379.1, on the reverse strand, counting down.
TGTTACAAAGCATTGAAAATGCATTGACAAGCCATTTAGACAAACTGATCAATGGAGACATTCATACTTCACAATAACCTCCCCCAATTCGAAGTACTTATTACCATCTGCTTCATATATGGGCGGCCCGGTGGCACAGCGATAGAGTTGCTGCCTTAGGGGCCTGTCCCACGAGCATGTGACTCCATGCGGCAAGCATGACCTAAAGGGCCTGTCCCACGAGCATGCGACTCCATGCGGCAAGCGCAACCTAACATGGTCGCTTGAGCCATATGGCCTCGCGGGGCCGGTCCCACTTCGATCGCTGGAGCCGTATGGAGTTGTGCGGAGCTGGTCCCGACATCGCGCGGTAATAACTGACCGTGTTCAAAAATTCCGCACGGCAACGGCCTGCCGGCCCGCAGCCGCCTCAATGCCGTACACACCGCCTCGATGCCGTACGTCACGGGCGAACTTCCCGCGGATTTCGCTCGAACTTCATGTCGCTTCTGGTTTGGTCGTGCTTGCCGCATGCAGTCGTATGCTCGTGTGACAGGCCATTTAGGTCGCGCTTGCCGCATGCAGGTCGCATGCTCGTGGGACAGGCCTTTTACAGCACCCGAAATCCGGATTCAATCCTGACTACAGGTGCTGTCTGTACGGAGTTTGTACGTTCTCCCCATGACTGCCTGGGTTTTCTCCGAGATCTTCGTCTTCCTCCCACTCTCCAAAGACGCGAAGGTTTGTAGGTTAATCGGCTTGGTATAAATTGTCCTTAGTATGTGCAGGGTAGTGTTAGTGTGCGGGGATCATTGGTCAGTGTGGACTCGGTGGGCCGAAGGGCCTGTTTATGCGCTGTATCTCTAAACTATAAACTAAACTAAATCTATGCATCAAAACAACTTTTAAATAGATCTGTACTGTCTGCTTCATCAATGTCACGTAAACAATTATTTCCACATTCTCAGTAATTGATGCAAAGAAATGCCTTCTTAAGACTTTATTTAACTTTAGTTTCAATTGTGAATTTCCAATGCCAAAAGTGGCTTAGATTGAGATTGAAATGGCTGTAGCAGGCAATGGTTGAACCAACATCAAATGTAAACCTGATCACCCAAGTCAACCTCTGCCTAACCTGAAACGATTGTTGGGGTCCCTGGACAGAGTCGAGGGAGGAGGTATAGGGACAGGTGTTGCATCTCCTGCGGTTGCTTAGGATGGTACCTGGGAAGGGGATGGTTTGGGTGGGAAAAGATGAGTTAACCAGGGAGTTGCAGAGGGAGTGGTTTCTGCGGAAGGCGGAAAGGGGTGGAGATGGAAAGATGTGACTAGTGGTTGGATCCCGTTGGAGGTGGCGAGACAGTTAGAGAATTATGTGTTGTATGCGCTGTCTGATGGGGTGGTAGGTAAGGACTAGGAGGACTCTGTCCCTGTTGTAACTAGGGGGAAGTGGAACAAGAGCAGAGCTGTGGGGTACTGAGGAGACATGTGTGAGGGCCTCATCTATGATGGAAGTGGGGAACCCCCATTCCCTAAACAAATGATGTCCTGGTATGAAACACCTCATCTTGGACGCAGATGCAGTATAGACAGATGAATTGGGAGTAGGGGATAGAATCTTTGCAGGATGCAGGATGGGAAGAAGTGTAGTTGAGATAGTTGTGGGAGTCAGTGGGTTTGTAATAGACGGTGAGATCAAGAAAAGTGAGGGAGGTGCCGGAGATGATCCAAGTGAATTTGAGTGCAGGATGGAACCGTCAACCATTCCTACTCCCCAGAAATGCTGCCTGTCCCACTGAGTTACTCCAGCATTGTGTGTCTAGCTTTGGTTTAAACCAGCATCTGCAGTTCCTTCCTCCACAAAGGTGATAATCTCCAGATTATTATCTGCGTCACATGCAAATTGACAAAGGGTAAATAGGATCAGAGAGGTAAATGCATGGCTCAAGTTTGATGAGGAAGAAATGGATTCCAATTCATGCGACACTCGAAAGGAGAGATAATCCATTGGGGTGGGCTACACCTGATCCGTGCTGGGATCTGTAATCTAGCAAATCACATTAGCGAGTTGTAGATCCTGCTTTAAACTAAACAGACGGTGGGGGCTGGGGAGTGCTCCAAGAATGAAGGGTTTAATAAATTAGGAGGAAATGCAAGAGAGGGACACAGCGTAGTGAGGGAGAAACTGACAGTCATACTGACAGGCAGAAGGTACAAACAAATAGATGCAGAGCAGAACAAATCTACAGTTGTAAATAGCTGTACAACTTATTTGAAGGCACATAGCATTTGCAACAAGATACTACAAATAGCAACATATGTGCATGATTTAACTGCCATTATAGAATTGTGGATGCAGGGCGATGAGAACTGGATGCTCATATTCCAGTTTATACCCTCTTCCAAAGACCAGACTAAAGGGAAAATAAGGTGAAATGGCGTTACTAATCAAAAGAGTTGCCAAAATGGTGCTTAATCATGATATAAAGGCAATGGATAATGATGTGCAATTGGTTTGCGTTGAAGTCATGAAAATAAAGTGAAGGAAGAAATACTGTAGGTGTGGGTAATGTGACCCAAAATGTGATGTCTCAATAGACCAACGGATAAGTGGGAAACGTCAAGGGCATGTTTGAAGGGAAGTACAATTATCATGGGAGAACAAAACTGGCAAGAGTGTTATAGAGCAAGAATTTGTGGAATGCAACAAGGATTGCTTTTTTCAGAGCAGCGCTTTGTAGAGACTAACTGAAAATGAGCTGTTTTACATTGGGTCTTGTTGAATGAGGAAAGATTAACAAAGGATCTTGAGCAAAACACAAATTGCTGGAGGAGCTCAGCGCTACAGGCAGCATCTTTGGAGTGACATGGATAGGTGGTGATTCAGGTCGGCACCCTTCATCAGACTAATTGTTGTAGGAGGAAGAAAAATGCAAATGAGGCGACGGAGAGAAAAAGTTTGACAAGTGATAGGTGGATAGCGGTGAGAGAGGTTTGATGAGCAAATGGGTGGACAAAATCTAGAGATGAAGGAGAGACAAAAACATGTAAAGTAAGGAGAGAAGAGGCATGAAATGTAAAGCCAAAGGAAAGGATATAGGTGGAAGGGGTTGGAGGAAGGGAAAAAGGAGGACCAGGATAGTGGGAAAAAATGGTGTGCACCCAAGTGGAGCACAGGGAAGGCAGGGAGGAGAAAAGACAGTGGGTTGTTACTTAAAATTTGGAAATTCAATGTTTATAACATTGGGTTATAAGCTACGCACGTCGATATGAAGTACAGTCCCTTCAGTTTCTGTGTAGATTCACTCTGGCAACGAGGGAGGCCCAGGGCACAAATGGTGTTGTTGGAATGGGAAGGGGAGTTGGTTAGCAAACTGGGAGTTCCAGCAGGCATAGGCAGACCGAGCGTAAGTGTTTGGCCAAACAGTTGCCTGGTCCATGCCTGGTCTAGCCAATGTAAAGGAGACCACGCAGGAGCAGGATCTTGTGGTTAAAAATCCCATTGAGGGGTAGTTCCACAATACGATAGAATTCCAAATGCACAGGTCTATAACTATCTTCATTTTAAGTAATTACAATGGTATGAGAGAGGAGTTACCCAAGGTGGACAGTGACAGACATTCACAGAGTTAACTTTGATCCCAATCAATAAGTGGGGTTGTATGAGAAAGAGGAACAATCCGTGATTAACAAAGAAGGTAAAGGGTAATATTAAATTGTGGTATACAAAGTGGCAGGAAGTAGTGGAAAATCAATTGCCTATCTAAGCTAATCTTGTTTGCTTGTGTTTGATCTATTTCTCTCTAAACCTTCTGATCTATGTACCTGTCTAAATGTATTTTATATGTTGTTATTATCCCTACCGCCACCATTTTCTCTTGCAGCTTGTTACATATATGTACCGCCCTCTGTGTGAAAAGGTTGCCCCTCAGGATCCTATCAAATCTTTCCTCTGTCACCTTGAACCAATGCACCCTAGTTCTTGATTCCCCAACTGTGGGGAAAAAAAAACCTCTTTATAAAATCACCGCTCAGTCTCCTACATTCCATCCAATAAAGTACTAACCTACCCAACCTCTAATAAACAAATAACTAGACCATTGAGTCCTGTCAACATCCTCGTAAATCTTTTCTGCACTCTTTCCAGCTTACTAGGGTCTTTCCTATTGTAGGGTTTCCTGAACCAAATACAATACTCCAAGAGTACCCTCACCAATGACCTCCATTGCCGCAACATTATATCCCAACGTCTGAGCTCACTAGTCCTCTTCCTCTTTATATATCCAAAATTACTTTTATTATTTGTTTTTATACTATGTGCATTTGGAAAGACAGAGGTTTACGAAAGAGAGTGAGCTTGGCTTTATGTGTGGGAGTTCATGTCTCATGAATTTGATTGAGAGTTTTGAAAGTAAATAAAAAAAGTCGACAAGAGCAGTACCTACAGTATATTGAGTTTCTTGGGCGCATTATCTTTCAGAGCAATTTAGGATCCTATACTGTCAATAGGATCACATTGCATTTTCTACTGGGAAACAAACTGGGAGGCAACAGAAGAATTGATCACGTAGCAAGCAGTCCCCAGGCCATTTCAGCAGGGCAAGGTAATTTTGGGGATGAGAGGGAGATGTGATTTCAGCGTCCTCCAGCTAAAAAATGACTGAGTGATCTTTGCTGATGGGATTTAAATCTTGTTTTGTTGGTTGAGGAAGTACAGGAGAAGTCTCTTGGACACAGTAATAAGATGCAACTTTCCAAGTCATCTTCATAGTGTCAATGGGACCAAATGTCACAGCACCACCTTCTTATCCCCAAAATTGCCTTTGGCAGTGAGCTACAATATTATACGGAGAAAGTTCATTCAGAACATTTTTAAGTTCTGTGTTTCTTAAAGTTTGTTTTTCTTCCGCAGTTTAAATGTGAATTATTTTATGAAGAATAGCCTATATGACCATTATTATCGTTACCGGGTTACTGTGTTAGCGTTACGAGTTGAAGCTGAAAAGGTTCCAATTCATACAAGGATATTATGCTGTTTTGCAAGATTTTAAGTATTTAATGCTTGAAGTATTTTTTCCGGTATTTTCTGAATTACTCCATGGGGAATTGTTTATCTAACAAAAGAGGCAAATTAATCATTTCCACCATCACAACTAGCCAGACTAAATTTTCAAGATGGTAATTGTAATTTAAATTCAAATTCCTGGGTGTTAACATCTTGGATGACCTGTCTTGGCCCAGCACATAGAAGTAATCACATAAAAGGCATGCCAGCACATCTACTTGCTTAGAAGTTTAAAGGGATTCAGCAAATAGTCTAACAAACTTTTATAGGTGCACTAAAAAAGTACCTGGATTGGATGCATCATGGCCAAGTGTGGCAATTCCAATGCACAGGAATTGCAAGAGGTTGCAGAAGTGGTGGACTCAGTCTGAACTATCACAGGTTCAGCATTTCCCACCATCGAAAACATCTACATGAGGCTCTGCCTTGTCTCCACTACCCTCTGTCATCTATGATAAGCCAGTTCTGGATCCGAAAATTCTCTGCCACAGAAGGTTGTTGAGGCCAGTTCATTGGCCATATTTAAGAGGATGTTAGATGTGGCCCTTGTGGCTAAAGGGATCAGGGGGTATGGAGAGAAAGCAGGTACAGGATGCCGAGTTGGATGATCAGCCATGATCATTTTGAATGGCGGTGCAGGCTCGAAGGGCCGAATGGCCTACTCCTGCACCTATTTTCTATGTTTCTATGTTTCTATGTAGACAAGTAACTTTGCCGAGTTACATATTTACAATGGGAGCATATCGTAGCTGCCAAAGCATTTCTGAATTTTCAAATACTTTTGCTGGGACAGAATACTTCATCTGGATGCAGCTGAAGTTTCCAAGGAGAGAACCCAGATGCTCAAGGTTTTCATGATGGCCGACTCTCTTGAGTACACAAATACCCCAAATTATTGATAGAGAAACAAAAATATGCTTATGGCCATGTTTGATGTGCCATGTGACAAATACGCTTGGAGTGAAAGCTTCCTTCATCTCTTCAAGTATTGGAGTATTGTGTGCAGTTTTGGTCCCCTAATTTGAGGAAGAACATTCTTGCTATTGAGGGAGTGCAGCGTAGGTTTACAAGGTTAATTCCCGGGATGGCGGGACTGTCATATGCTGTAAGAATGGAGCAGCTGGGCTTGTACACTCTGGAGTTTAGAAGGATGAGAGGGTATCTCATAGAAACATATAAGATTATTAAGGGCTTGGACAAACTAGAGGCAGAAACATGTTCCCGATGTTGGGGGAGTCCAGAACCAGGGGCCACAGTTTAAGAATAAGGAGTAAGCCATTTAGAACAGAGACGAGGAAACACTTTTTCTCACAGAGAGGTGTGAATCTGTGGAATTCTCTGCTTCAGAGGGCAGTGGAGGCAGGTTCTCTGGATGCTTTCAAGAGAGAGCTAGATAGGGCTCTTAAAAATAGCGGTCAGGGGATATGGGGAGAAGGCAGGAACGGGGTACTGATTGTTGATGATCAGCCATGATCACATTGAATGGCGGTGCTGGCTCGAAGGGCCGAATGGCCTACTCCTGCACCTATTGTCTACTGTCTATTGTTCAAAAATGGTGTGAAATAACCTAAACTGAAGATTTCTGGTTTGATGAAGGCCATTAGAACATACCCCTTTATCTTACATTTGGCTGATTCATACAAGAATGAGTCATGGCCATGTGAGTAGGCAGCCTATTATTTGCAAATCTGTCTTTTTTAATTTCTAACTGATCACGGATTTCAATGTACATTAGAACTGACATTCTGATGACTGATTCTGGTTGTCAATTAATGGCTGCTACCTCCACACCATTTTATAATCCCCGGATAATCAATAACAGTCAGCTACTCAAAAAACGTAATCTAGATTCTCAGACATCACCTGACTCGCACTGATACTGACTGTGTCTAATTAGCCCATTCTCTTTCAGATGCGAGGAAATCCTAACCCGAGATAAAGACGTCTGAAGAGGGATCTTGACCCGAAACGTCATCCATTCCTTCTCTCCAGAGATGCTGCCTGTCCCGCTGAGTTACTCCAGCTTTTTGTATATAACACTGGTTACTCTCCAGGCCTCTGGGATCGAGCTATGGCTAGAGAAGATACAATAATCTTCATCAAGGCCCCAGCAATCTCCTCTCTTGCTTCCCTCAATAACCTGGGATAGATCCCATCAGGTCCTGGGTACCTAGCCACCTTAATTCCTCCTCGATAAACTCATCATTTATCTCAATGTTAGTCATAGGCTGTTGGAAGTGGCACTAAAAAGTACTTTAAAACACTTTGGGACATCCCTAAGTACTAAATGAATGAAGCAAATTCACATTCTTTCCAGTCATGTCCTTCTTGATTACAACAACCTTTATTGCCAGCATGTCACCAAGAAGCTGTAATGTATCAATTTTAACAAAAGTAGGCAGGAGGGCACAACCAACAAAAGGCTTTAATAAAATGTTGGTCTACTATTGTGAATGCAGCCTGGATGTAGCTACCATGCTACGTACGGGCAGTAAGGAAAATCATTTTGCATCTTAAAGATTCTGAGGCAGACTAGAAGAGACAAGTAAAGCACTCGTCAGCCCAAGGTTCACATCCAGACTCAGTTACAAGGCAGGATTTTAAAGTGTCAGCACACCAAATATTGACAACTTAGGAAAATGTAAGTATACTGTTACAATGGAACTGTGAATCATTTATCTGAAATTTAGAAAAAAATGTTGTTATGGAAACTAATTGATTTCAGCAAATGCATTCAGCATCCAATGAAGATTTTGTCTATCAATAATTCTTAATGTCTGATTATAATTTGACTGGAGAAAATACGAAAATATAGCCTGATTATTCACTTTAGGAATGAAACTGTTACAATGAAAACTTAATATTTTCTGTTCAAATGTATTCCTTCTTTGTAGACTGTTCATTGCAACGCGTTGAATCTGCTGGATGCTGTAATGGCTCTGGAATCCTGGATGATTTTAAATATTTTGGATGTGCATAACTGTTTTTGAAAATTGTTTCACCCTGAATGTCACACTTACTTCACTTGAAACTCTGGGTTATGTTAGTTTAGTCAATGGAACAGAATTTAATATTCATGAGACCCAAAAATGTGCAGTGGGGTGTTCACTCCCAGCACAACTGTCAGGATACACCTGCACAAAACGTCCACTAATCTTACCAAAATTCATGGGAGCGCTGGATTGATAATTTTACCATGTGGTTCCGTTTTGCAGCCGAGAACTCAGCACAAATTATTCAGCAATGTAAAGATTAGTTGGTCTCTCTCAATTTTATCATTACATTTTTGGAAAAGTGCTTACATTTTTTTCATGCTTTGGATTTCAATAGCTTGACTGTTTCTTCATTCATAAACGCTAAACTCTGTCTTTATAAGGCGCATCTGCGGCGTGTCAGATTCAGTCTCCTTTGTCCTTCGGTCACCCCAGTTTTGTCAGTTGTGGCTATAGCTACAAGGCTCTTGAAGCTGTTTTGGTTGAACAAAAAAAATAGTTATTTTCATGATGCTTTACATTGCAAAGTATGGCTTTCTTTCACATTCTTTATTTGACTATATTTCCTTTCCTACTCTTGTTTCTGATCCAGTACTGACATATAGTAGTTGTTAATGCTGCCCAGATGTCATCCTGTTCTGGGGCTGTTTTTGCCTGCAGACCGTTTAATTGACCTTACCTTATGACATGGTCAGCTATTCTTAATATTTAAATATAACTTCCAGTATGTAATTTGCTGCACTGAGATTACCTTGAAATCATTTGCAACTTTAGTAAAAAACTGCATTAAAAAAAAAAAAAAATTGCATCTTTTGGCACCAGCTAACACTTATTATTAAGTTTTAATTTATTTAGATTAAACAATATTATAAAGCAGAGATCTTACACCAGAGACTATTAAATGGTGGAACCTATTGAATGGTTTTGAATGGTTTTAAATAAACACCTGTTTTTGGTTTGAAAAACTGTTTTTAATCAGATTAAGTCTGATTTACCAGCTAGATATTGGTAGCCATGTTGCTGAAAACAATAAATCACTGCCCAAGAAAAATAAAGCTCCCATTTACTGTGTAATCCTATCACGTGCATATCTTCTTTCTTGTATACATAATTGCTTTGATCGTACTGATTGTTGTCAGCCACTTTTTTGACTCGCATATCCTTAGAACTGTTGCTTAGCTGAAATTGGGATTTGGCCTAATCTCAAGGACAATGAGAGATTGTAAACATTTACAGGGGCTGAAGTGGAAGTTGAAGCACACCCCTTAAATAAGTCTTAGAAGTCGGTGGAGAGAAACATGGAGCAATGTACCTTGTCACAGAGAATAGTTTTTTTAAAGATACAGTGAGGAAACAGGCCCTTTGGTTAATGCAGACCAATGATGACCAATACGTTGGTTCTATACGACACAATAGCGACAAGTGAAAAAAAGTCAATTTACCTACAAACCTGCACATGTTTGGAATGTGGGAAGAAATCGGAGCACCCGCAGAAATTTGTCCCAGCATGTAAATAGTTTTTAGATATTTGGCGTATAAAGAATCTAAGGATGGTACAGTGGCACACAGGTAGAGTTGCTGTCTTACAGTGCCGGAGACAAGGTTTGATCTTGACTAGGGGTGCTGCCTGCATAGAGTTTGTATGTTCTCGCTGTTACTGCATGGGTTTTCTGCGGGTGCTCCGGTTTCGTCCCACATTCCAAAGATGTGCAGGTTTGTAGGTAAATTGGCTTTTTTTCACTTGTACCTCGTGTGTCATATAGAACTAATGTATGGGTGATCGTTAGTCTGCACCAACCAAAAGGCCTGTTTCCTCACTGTATCTTTAAAAAAAACTATTGTCTCTTGAGATGTATACTATATATTTTACTTCGGAGTCTCGTGAATGACTACGTGAAGAACCCCGCCAGGACGCATGCGTGACATATCGCTTTCACGCTGGCGAAACGACAGGCGGGGTGGAGCGTTCCCCCGCAGCGGTAAGTTTGAAACCGCGACCTGAAGGTAAGTGATTTACTCTGCGGTAGTTTTTGTTCCCCGCGCCGTTTTACACGGGGGAGTGGGAACCTGGACAAAATAGTGTCCACAAGTGCTGCGAGTGAAGCTGGCTGGGGAGGACTGCGAAGTTGCGGGAGCCAGCAGCAGCTGAAGGCACAAGCCCCGTAAGGGGGATCAGCTGTGCCGACTTTTGGTCCCGCGCCGGCCAGAACACCACGGCCGGGCGGGAGACTATTCAGAATGGGGCCGTCGACTTTGACAAGTCGAAGCGGCAGGAGGCGGGGTGGAACGACGTTCCCCCGTAGCGACAGTTTAAACCTGGACCTGCAGGTAAGTGAAACTGCGGTCTTTATTCTCCCCATACTGTTTCACAGGCGGGGAAACATGGAGAGCTGTGCAAACAACGGCAGGCGGCACAGGAATCACCCGTAAGGGAACAGCTGTGCCCGACTTCGCTCCCGCACTGGCCGGATTAAACACCATGGCTGGGCGGGAGACTATACAGAACGGAGCCGTTGGCTTTGACAAGTCAAAATGGTAGGAGGAGGGGTGGAATGACATTCCCCCATAACGGCAAGTTTTAAGCCTGGACCTGCAGCTAAGTGATACTGTGGTCTTTATTGTACACATACTGTTCTACAGGTGGGGAAACATGCACAAGGCAAAGAAGTCGACCAGAGCTGCGACAAAGCTGTTGGAGGAAAACCACGGAGTTGCGGACGCCAGCAGAGGCCGGCGGCACAGGAATCACCCGTAAGGGAACAGCTGTGCCCGACATCGCCCCCGCACCGCCCAGATTAAACACTGCATCTGGGCGGGGAGGCAAGAAGAAAACCAAAAGAGTCGTTGACTGATGAGTCTGATTTTGAGCAGCCGCGAGCGACCGGCGACTGTGAGCGCTGGAGCCGGTTGGAGCGGCTTATGGAGCAAAAGCTCCAACATGACAGACTCCGGGAGATGGAGGCTAGTCACAGTGGGGATATAAAAAACACCGACAGCAGCACCTTACGTAGGGCTGCACAGTGCATTTCCCTCGTCAGAGGGGAGTACTGGGGGGTCAATTCTGGTCTTCCCAAAAAAAAAAAAAAAAAAAAAAAAACAGGAGGTGTAAATAACACAAATTGGTGTGTAGATTACATTTTCCTGGGAGGCATGGAGTGCAATAACTACTAACACTTATTTTCTATCTAGTGTTCAGGGATATACAATTAAATATGTGCAAAAGATTTCCCGGTACAGAATGTACCGAACTGAATGTTCGTGCCTTCACGATAAGAAAAACTGAAAGCGCATGCTGAACTGGACAGGCTAGATGCTAGGGAATCATGGGGAAATCCCAACACGACTCTTTGGAATTCGTGTCAATATCTTTACGAAAAACAAAAAGATGTGGTTACCAATCATTCAGGTCTGACAAACCTGAATACATTGTGCAGTAAATTCATTCGAAATTGGAAACCTTTGTTACTGCCAAACAATTGATTCCATAGGCTACTTTATGAATTGCATCCATTAAAAGATGCTTACTATACGGTGCCTATGCGGAAGGATTATAGACGTTATTAATTCTAAGCTAACACCTTCCACCACTAAGGACTACTTGGGGTTCACCTTTGACTTAGTCTACATGTGGGTAACTTATCAAAGGAAGGTACAGACTTAACTGAGGCCAACAACCTCATTGACATCAGTAACCCACCTATTCGACTGGTAGCAAGGGTAATTGGCAATACTGTGGCCTTTCCAGCCACACTGTTTGACCTTTGTATTACCAATAATTACAAGGACAAAGGTATAAGCACTTAAAATCAATACTGGTCATGTGTAGAGACCAATGAGGCTACCAATCTAAGTAATCACGGAATTACAATGATAGGGGAAATATTGGGCATTGTTCAAACCCTATCATTGTCAGCAACCATTGAGTGGTGCTACAAACTGATGCCAGTGTTCATGGTTGGCGTGTTACTAACCCCATCTCTAGTTGTGGATATAGATGGGATGCACAAGAAGCATCATTGCTTCAGATACATGTCATAAACTACTTGGAAATGTTGGGTGCGTTCCATGGACTAAAATCATACTGTTCAGAAATGCATCACCTGCATGTTAGACTACAGATTGATAACACCACCATGGTGACATATACTAACTACATGGGTGGAATCAAATCGGTATCATGTGATAATCCGGCTAACACAATTTGGCAATGGTGTATTCAGAAAAACATTTGAATATCAGCTAGTTACCTACCAGGTAACCTCAAATTTAGTGGCAGACACCAGGTCACGCAAATTCATGACAAACATCGAATGGATGCAGGATCGCAAAGTGTTTGCTGATATTGTAGCATGATATGAAACACCAGAGATTGATCTATTGCATCTCGGCTTAATCACGTTGCCTATCTGTGTTTCTTGGGAATCAGACTGGGGCATCAGCGATGGATGCCTTCTCGCTGCATTGGGGGGGGGGGGTTGTTCTTTCTATGCATTCCCTCCTTTCTGCCTCATCAGTCGGGTATTATGCAAAATACAACTAAACATGGCTCTCCGTTCCGAAATAACCAGATTGTTGGTTCATCCAGTAACGGGGGGGGGAAATTATCCTTACCATAATAGGACAAAGGTGTTCGTCACAGAATCTTAAGCAACCATTTCTGGACCTGGGACTAACGAACCGAACAATGAACATATACAGCGGCTCACTGGCAGTCCACGAAGAAACTATATCGGGTCCACATCAGGAAGTGGGAATTATTGTTCTAGGAACAACATCACTATTGTACGACGAACAAAACATCTGTTCTGGAATTCCTGGCAGGCCTCCATTATGATGAGGGGCTCAGTTACAGTGCCATTAACTGCGCCAGAAGTGCCCTTTCAGCATATCTATGGCGAGGATCAGAGCGTCATTCTGTTGGGACTCACCCCCTGGTAACCAAAATTATGAGGGGAATTTTTTAATATCAATCCCCCAAGAACCAGGTACTCTCAAATATGGGATGTGAGCATTGTCCTAACGTTGCTAAAGAAATAGTCTCCAGCAACAGCTCTGTCCCTGCAAAAACTGATGCATAAAACAGTCATGCTGATGGCTTTGGTCACCGCACAAAGGGTACAGTCTTTACATAAGTTAAGGCTGGACAATATGACTTCTTCAACAAGAAATATAACTTTTCATGTTCACGAAATAGTCAAACAGGACAGACCGGGACCATCAAGCCTCAAAATAGAATTTAGGACTTACCCTATATACTGATCGTCTCTGTATAATAAGACATTCATTGTTATATATGGAGAACACCAAAAACAGGGTTTGAGATGGCACTACTAATCAGCCACAAGCAACCCCACAAAAAAGTGTCGGTTCAAACTATTTCCAGATGGCTGAAAGAGGTTTTAACAACAGCTGGAGTGGATACTAACATACTTAAATCTCATTCCACCAGGGCTGCAGCTACATCGGCAGCTATGGAGTTGGACGTACCGATGGACCAAATCCTGGAAACAGCAGGATGGTCAAGGGAAAAAACGTTCCAACAATTCTACCATAAACCAGTGGTTAAACCTGGAACTTTTGCAGAATCAATACGATTCACCCCATGAAATAGGGGCTATAATTTGTTGTTAATAACTTTATCATGGATTTCAATGTCGGATTCATGTTTAAACATGTTAACACAATTCCTCCCTTAGTCAATTAAGGCAGATGTGATGCATGGACTCGTTTCCACGGCATGAAATCACAGAGCTTTGAAATCTTCACGTAGTCACTCACGTGACTCCAAAGTAAAATAGTAAGATTAAACGAGAACTTACCAGTTCGAAGTTTGATCGATATTTTATGAGGAGTACGTTGAGGGAATACGTGCCCTTACTATTAATGCCTCCGTGACCAGGTAATATGCTGATGACTGTCATTTGGCAAATTATAGATGAATTCATAGTACCAAAAGTTTAGCAATATCACAATTGAATAGGAAGCCAACAACATGGCTACATCACTAACTATATCAGGTTCTGCTCAACAGGAAAACTATTCAGCATGTACATTGAATAAATAGAAATATTTGGTAGTAAGGCCATCAAAAAGGCCAAAAGGAACTTCTGCTCCAAACTGGAGGATGAGAAAGATGTTCGGCAGCTACAAGGCGAAACCAGGAGGCAGCTCGAATGTCGGCGAAACATCACTCCCTGATGAGCTCAATGCATTTTACGCACGCTTTGATAGGGAGAACACCGATGTGCATTCCCGAGCCCCCATTCGCTGTGATGTTATTTCAGTCTCAGTCACAGAGGCCGACGTCAGGAAATCCTTCAGAGGGGTGAACCCTTGAAAAGCGCCTGGACCTGATGGTATACCCAGTCGTGTTCTAAAAACCTGTGCGGACCAACTGGCTGGAGTTTTTACGGACATTTTCAACCTCTCACTTCTGAGGTTCGAGGTTCCCACCTGCTTCAAAAGGGCATCAATTATAACAGTGCCCAAGAAGAGTAAGGTGACGTGCCTCAATTACTATCGACTAGTGGTGCTAACGCCTGTGGTGATGAAATGCTTTCAGAGGTTGATCATGGAGCAAATCAACTCCTACCTGGACAAAAACCTGGACCCACTGCAGTTTGCTTACCGCCACAACAGATCAACTGTGGATGTGATCTCGCTGGCCCTCCACTCCGCTCTGGACCACTTAGACAACAAAAACTCATATGTCAGGCTGTTATTCATCGATTACAGCTCGGCATTTAATACTATCATCCCCTCCAAGTTGGTTACCAAACATGCAGAACTGGGTCTCTGCGCATCCCTCTCCAATTGGATCCTCAACTTCCTCATTCACAGTCTGTTCGTATTAGTGGAAATGTGTCAGCCTCAATAACAATCAGCACGGGAGCACCTCAAGGCTGCGTGCTCAGCCCCCTGCTGTACTCACTCAATACTCATGACTGCGTAGCTGGTCATAGCGCGAACTCCATCATCAAGTTCGCTGACGACACCACTGTTGTGGGATGTATCACTGAAGGGGATGAGTCAGAGTATAGAAGAGAGATCGAGCGACTGTCCATATGGTGCCAGCGCAATAACCTGGCCCTCAACCCCAGCAAACCAAGGAACTGATTGTGGACTTATAAGGAGTAGGATGGGGACCCACAGTCTCATATATATCAACGGGTCGATGGTTGAAAGGGTCAAGAGCTTCAAATTCCTGGGCGTGCACTTCTCTGAAGATCTTTCCTGGTCCGAGAACACTGATGCAATTATTAAGAAAGCACAGCAGCGCCTCTACTTCAATAACCATATAACCATATAACAATTACAGCATGGAAACAGGCCATCTCGACCCTTCTAGTCCGTGCCGAACACGGATTCTCCCCTAGTCCCATAGACCTGTGTTCAGACCATAACCCTCCATACCTTTCCCATCCATATAACTATCCAATTTATTTTTAAATGATAAAAACGAACCTGCCTCCACCACCTTCACTGGAAGCTCATTCCACACAGCCACCATTCTCTGAGTGCTCAGCCCCCTGCTGTACTCCTGTGAATGCCTACTATTTGCTGTTGTGCTGAAGCAAAGTAAGTATTTCATTGTCCTGTCAGGGACACATGACATTAAACTCTCTTGACTTGACTCTTGACTCTATTCTTTGAGGAAAACAATATCCTGGAGGATGAAAGTGAAGGCTATATCTTGCCAGCCCAAATCATTGTGATGTTTGAGTGTGTTAAATAAAATGATAATGTAACACATTGCCTCAATAATAGCTTAAGTTTATAAATTTGTGACAAAGAGCTAGAAGTGGGGTGAGGCAACGAGTGAGTGCATTGATTCATTGACGAACATATCTTTGTAGTGCAAGTTTAGTGCCTTCATAGAAAAAGTCTTACACTATAGGTTTTCTGGTAGATTAGCAAATTCAGCTAATTAATAGAGCGCACAAAACCAGACATTTGAACTAACAATTTAAAATTGCATCCAAATACTTTATCCACTGTAGGTGAATGGCAGAGTTGCAGTATACCGACAGGGAGCTGCAGCAATGTGCTTTAAAACCAAACCACATCCTCCTGGTGTGACCAGTTCAATCAGTTACTATCATTGCAATGACAATGAGTCATCTCAAAAATGTTTGTCTGGAACAGCCATGTTTCACTGGCCAGGCATAAGGTCACAATTTGACAACATTCGGATGCAACAAGGTGACAAAAAAATGAACAAACACAATTTCTGTGGTAATTCAAAATATTAGCAGAAAGAAGGACTTCCCACTCTTGTAGTTTATTCAGATAATGGAATACTAAGATTTTACAGTACTTATACCACAAGCAATAATAGCAGAAAACGGACAGAAGTATGTGTAAAGATGTATATTAATAACTAGTACATTGGAATGTGAACTGTTATCACTGTAAACTGTTTGATGAGTGAATACACGCATTCTAGGAAATTTTGCTCGATACGAATGCCCAACAACATCCTTAAACTGAAGATTTTCTTCAGTGAAGTTTTATATGCATTAGCACAAATTGAGAGTAACATAAAAGACAGCTATATGTTATTTTGGCAAATTACAAACAATAATTATGCCTGATAAATATAAAACTATGGAGATATGTTATCTCATAAAAATAACTGTAGAAATGGAAAACAGTCTGTAACCCACTTCACAAGAATGTGTTGTGTTAGGAAGATCAAAGATATTTACACTGAGGTACACTGAATATCACCAAGGAGGTCAGCAACACCTATTGTTCAACACACACAACTGACTCTACTCAGATTTAAGTAACCTTATGAGATTTGAAATAAGTCCAAGAATGTCCAGGTCACAATGGGTAAAATCTTACAAGAAGTGAATCACTGTTTGTGTAAACAAGATAAATTTTAAAAAAAATGGATGGAGTATTCAAGAGATTACATTAGCACTGCAAAGCAATTCTGTGCATATGCGATTTAAATCAGTGCCCTTTGATTGAAGATTGGTGCTCATGTCCTTGAATCAGTGAAGAAAAGAGAAGAAGAGAAGAAATATAGAAGAGCTAAGGTTGACCCTGGGATTTGAATCTTTATAGAATTTGGTATGGCTGCATTTGGAGAATTGTGCTCTTGCCTGGTTGCTCTGTTATAGAAAGGATGTGGATGCTTTGGAGAGGTTAACCAGAATGTTGCCTGGATTAGAGTGTATTAGCTATAAGGGGAGCGGTTGGACAAACTGGATTGTTTTCTCTGAAATGTCAGTGATTGAATGGAGTCCTATTAGATGTTTATAAATACATTCAACAACTACAACTGAAATATAATTTGAAAAATAATCAATATTTTAAATATCTTCAAATTCGTGATTATCTGAAAAAATACACAAAAGACTATCATAATATGCCTACCGACTGACTGGATGAAGCAATGAAGACAAAGGCGGAATCAGCGAATCTAATATCGTGCTTATATAACATCATCTTAAACATAGAAATACCCACAACTGATGGAATTAGAAGAGACTGGGAACATGAATTAGCTATAAAAATTTCAAAAGAGAGCTGGGGTAATCACTTATTACAGGTGCATAAATGTTCGATCAACGTACGAATACTCTAATCCAATTCAAAACATTTACATAGACTATATTATTCAAAAACTAAAATAAATAAAGTCTTCCTCCCTCATGTCTCATGAATCTGTGAGAAAGTCTGTGTCAAGAAGCTACCATAGCGCATCTTTTGTTTTTTGTAAAAAATAGGGAAAAATTCTGGAATGAAATATTTGACATCTTTACAAAATTAATTAAAATAAAACTGGTACCAAAACCAGAATGGATTATTTTTGGAATATCGGCAGGTAACACTGAACTAAACGTGTTTCAGAAGAATTTACTCAATTACGAGCTAATAATGGGAAAAAAGCTCATACTTAAATTCTGGAAAAATGCGCCTACACCAACAATAAAAATGTGGATGTCAAATATGTTTGAAACATTACATCTGGAAGAGATGAGATTTCTCTTAGCAGGCAAAGCAGACCACTTCCAAAAGGCGTGGTCTACGTTTTTGGAACTATTACAAGCATAAGGTGCAATAGTAATTTAAAAAAAAATTAAATAAACAAATAAATAAATAAATAAAAGGTACCAGGATCTGGCAACAAAACAACAAAAACAGACTTGGTTGGTAGTCCCCTTTCTGCGGAGTTTAATGTTATAATCGAGCGATTGTTTCTCCTTTCTTTTTCCTTCTTTTCTAGGGTCTACTTTCTTTCTTTACTTCCTTCTCTAACATCTTTTCTAAGGGGCTTTCTTTTCTCAACACTCTTCTGCACCTTCACAACTCTTGCGCGCTTTCTTTACTCTCTCTACTTCTATCTTTTTCTTAAAGCTCAAAAAATGAAGCGGTACAAAAAATGTATTAAGACATATGTGTTGTGTACTATTGTAACTTACCGTACTTCTAATAAAAATAAAATAAAAAAAAATAAAAAAAGATGTTTATAAAATCATGAACAGCATAAATATGATAGACAGTCAGAACTTTTTCCTCAGGGTGGAAATCTCAAAGAGAGACGGCATGGCTTTCAGGTAAGAGGGGCAACGTGTAAAGGAGATATGTGGGGCAAGTTTTTACACTGAGAATGATGGGTGTCTGGAATGCATTGCCAAGGATGGTGGTGGAGGCAGATCGGCTTTTAGATAGGCAAGTGAATATGCAGGGAATGGAGGGATTTGGGTTACATGCAGGCAGAGGAGATTAGTTTAACATGGCATCACAGACATTGTGGACTGAAGGGTTTGTTCCTGGGCTGTACTGTTCTATGTTCTGTGGTGCAATATAACTCACTATCTCATTGGATCTCTTGTTATTTTAGCTAAATATAGTTCTTACGGCTAACGGAATCAAGGGTTATGGGGAAAAAATGGGAATGGGGTACTGATTTTGGGTGATCAGCCAAGATCATATTGAATGGCGGAATGGAATAGGAGGGAACAAAGAGTATTTGCATGGTACACAAAATGCGGGAGAAACTCAGCGGGGTGCAGCAGCATCTATGGAGCGAAGGAAATAATAACTAATGGCGGTGCTGCTTCAACGGGCCTATATTTGGAGGTTATTTTTAGCTAAATATAGTTCTTTTTGCAATTTTATGGGAAAAAAATGGGAACCCCAAGATCATATTGAAGGCGGAAGGAATAGGAGGGGAACAAAGAGTATTTGCATGGTACACAAAAATGGCTCAAAGGGCCGCAGCATCTATGGGCCTACTCCTGCACCTATTTTCTATGCTTCTATATTTCTATGTTTTAAAAGGAAATTTAAATGCATGTGGAGCATAAACAAGGTGGACTTAATCAATGTAAGAAAATATCAGCAATTGAATCTTTCACAATCATGGTTTGGCAGGTGTTATGTCAAGTTATGGTGTAAGTGCAATAATAAACCACATAATGAGAAGCTTCTGCTTCCATAATTCCCTCAAGGAATGACTACATTATGCACGTCAAGAAGGAAGCACTTGGAATGGTGTTTGGGAACACGATATCCTATCCCCACATATCGATTACAGTCAAAACAGATCAAAGGCCATTTCAAGCAAGGCTAGGCCATAACTATCCCAATAATGTTCTCATTGCTTTCAAAGAGAATACATATGAAAATCTGTAAGGAAGCAATTATAAGACATTTTGCTTGCTGCTTCTGTTTGGACAGTTACATCAAATCATCGGTAAGAAAATGTGGTGTTTGCCAATGCTGTCAGAGCAAGGCATCAAAAACTCCTTTGGAGTCATTAGATCTTGGTTAAGAGAGTGCGTGTAGACGGCTGTGAAAAAGGAAATGAAATTTTATATATTGACCAGAGGAACAAAACGACTGTGGCTCAGAAATGAATGAATGAACGAACGAATGGATGAATGAATGAATGATTGAATGAATGGATGAATGTTTAGTTTATTGGCCAAGTATGTACACATACAAGGAATTTGCCTTGGTGCTCCGCTCGCAAGTAACAACACGACGTACAGTAAACCATTATGAATAAAACATAAAACATTAAAACATTAAGAATAAAACATTACAGTTTAAACGTGTGAATGAAATAAAATACCAGAGCAAAAGGAGGCTACAGACTTTTGGTTATTGAGTAGTGCTGCTACTCGTGGAAAAAAGCTGTTTTTTATGTCTGGCTGTGGTGGCTTTGACGGCCTGGAGTCGCGTTCTAGAGGGAAATGATTCAAATAGTTTGTGGCCAGGGTGAGAGGGGTCAGAGGTGATCTTACCCGCTCGCTTCCTGGCCCTTGAAGTGCAGTTCGTCAATGGGGGGAAGGTTTCAGCCAATAACCTTCTCAGCTGATCGAACGATTCGCTGCAGCCTCTGGATGTCGTGCTTGGTGGCTGAGCCAAACCAGACCATGATGGAGAAGGTAAGGACAGACTCTACGATGGCAGTATAGAATTGGACCATCATTGCATGTGGCAGATTGTGTTTCCTCAGCTGCTGCATGAAGTACATCCTCTGTTGGGCCTTTTTGACTGAGGAGTGGATGGTGGCCTCCCATTTAAGGTCCTTGGAGATGATGGTTCCAAGGAACTTAAAGGACTCGACAGATGTGACTGTGGTGTTGTTGACGGTGTGTGGGGGAGGGGAAACATTGTCCGGTCCTGGAGATTTCCGACTTTTCTGTCTTCTGTATAGCCTCTCCACCTCCTCAATTTCTATTGTTGGTGATGGGAAAAGTGGCCAGACATTGATGCATTCTCAGTCGCATGAAACTCGCTACCTGGTGAGATTGGTAGTCGTGGATTTTCCCAAAAGTTGGACAGCAAGGAGGGGGTGGGTAGTGGATGAGGGCCCAGTCATTGCAGACTGGTCAGGCTGTAAGTGGGTGTTAAGTGGTGATTGGAGAGTGGTGGGTGGGAAAGGGCCCAGTCTTTACAGACTGGAGCCAGGCTGTGAGTAGGTGTGTACTGTTGACTGGGGAGTGGGTACCAGGGTTAAGTTTCTGTTTGGGGTGGGGAGGATTCCTCTTGTAGCTGGTGATTTCCTGCAAGCCTTTTCCAAACTGAAAAAGAGTCATTAGCTGCAAACTTACTTCTCAGGTCATAAAAAGAGGAACTTTATATATTATTGGCCCTGATTCTCACATCCAATAAATTACAGAATGAACTGGAAGATTGCAGCACACATTGAAAGATTCAGTTCTTCGTTCTGGAAGTGCAAAATACACAACCAAAAGAACACAGGGAAAAGGTCATTCATTGTGCAATATATATCAGACTCCTGACTAGAAAATTGTTCCACAATCTGGAGCATGCACAGTATAACTAGTTTCATCAAGCCCTACAGCTGCCCATAGAAAGTTATAATCTATTATCTGCAGGGTTATTGGGGATTCAGTAGCAGAATAGCTCTTTAGCTGGTCTTCACTTCATAGCTTTATGGCTGTGAAAGATCTTTTGTGAATTGTTGAAAAGAAGCCTTAAATGTTCTCATTATCATGAATGCTGCAGTACTCTACTTTAGGGAAGGCAGCATGGAGGACAGGAGGAGGTGAGACGGAAGGAGGAAGGAGGGAGGTCGGTGCGAATCTATCAGCTAAAAATGCTCCTAGGTCATCTAACCTGAGGCCAGATCGTGGCAGGCATTCTATCTGTGGAGGCAAAAATCACTTTCACCATGAACCTAATCTCAGGATCATTCCTGACAGCAGCCACGTGTTGCGGCTTGCAGATCATTGCTGCATTCTCAGTCGCATGAGACTCGTTACCCAGTGAGATTGGTAGTCATGTGGATTTTCCCAATTTGCAGATTAGCCAGAATTCCAGGGAACAATGGGTTGTGACTGTGGTGCACAGAGCACTACAGGTGATCCAGGTTTGAAACAACCAGCCCACCATGAACAGAAACAAAGTGACTGGTGGATGCTAATATCATCACATAGTCAACACCCTGCCTTTGCCATACATAATATTGAGCTGGCAGCTATTCCCATCATATTTCACTAGGCTAATGGATGGCTCAATCAAGACATGGGCTTTCCTCTCTATCCATTTTTCCTCACTAACTGGTCTATGCTGCTGGGTGTGTTGGAGAGCCAAATCACGACAGCAGTTTTGTGTTAGCACACATGGACGACACGGCAAGTGGATCTTCAAAATGTCAATTGAAAACCTAATGAGTGTCATCCTCCATATCCATATAATGTACCAGCCTTGAATAAATAAATGGAGGGTTATGGTCTGAGCGCAGGTATATGGGACTAGGGGAGATTATGCGTTCGGCATGGACTAGAAGGGTCGAGATGGCCTGTTTCCGTGCTGTAATTGTTATATGGTTATATGGTTAAATAGCTGAAACTACATGCCTGGTAGCTATGTGTGTGCTTGTGCACATGTACATGTGCTTGCACCTGCGTGAGTGTTGCAGCAGTGGTATATGGTGGGTGTGTGGGTGGCGTTTATAATTTGCTGTTATGGGAGGGTATTTTTTAAGTGATACAGCATGGAAACAGCCCCTTAAGCCCGACGAGTCTGCGTTGACCTTTGATCATCCGTACACTTGTTCTAAGATATCCCCCCCTTCACATCCTACACGCTTTACAGAAGCCAATCAATCCACAAATGTGTGAGGAAACCGGAGCACTCGGAGAATCCCCACACGGTCACAGGGAGAACATGCAAACTCTGCACAGACAGCACCCACAGTCAGGACCAAACCCAGGTCTCTGGTGCTGTGTTGCAGTTGCTCCACCACACCACTGTGCCACCCTATTGTATCTTTGATTAACAGTGATGATCATGTGTATGATGAAAGCGCAGTGCACCAAGAACTACTGTATGTGAGATGGGTTTTGTGAGTAGATAGGGCTATGTTGCTTACAATTATCATTAAACTTCTGTCAGAAATAGGACCAGTTGGGGCATTGTTCTGATTGACATTGTAGCCCTTCATTTCTATCCTGTATTCCTGAACGGTAAAGGGCTGTTTCTGGTATCCAGTCTCTCCAAGGAAGATGTTGTGCAGTAATTGAAGTTAACCAGTTACATCTCCTAGCTGCCACTTTTATACCCAGTCCAGCAGCGCGTACAGTCAGCGATCTCTTCTTCTCTTCGACGTGTGACCTTAATATTCATTAGCGCAGGCTAGTTTCAGCTCAGGATTCAAGGTCTCAAATGGGAAGTAGATTATGGTTTAAACACACACCTAATTCCACAGGATGTGCATGGCGACCTTTTGAAAAGAGGACTTGGATAAATTAGTATTAGCTCAGTTAGAATATATAGAATCAAATTTTTACAAGAACAAGAGCTTCATCGTTTAATCCTAGAATTGTATTTATCGAATGGAATAGGCAAATGAAAGATATGTCAATATAAAAGCCTTTTAAGTCTGAGATAGAGAGAGACCTGCTTGCAGGACTCAAAGGAAATTGAGCAAAGGTCAATGTGGATTTGTGATAGAATTAAGCCAGGGTCTAACTGAATGACAAAGGGGCTGAATGATCTACCTGTTTCCTTTTTCATAATCTCCACTATGCTAATTACTTTCGAGATCTGAAATGTCACCTATTCTTTTTCTCCAGAGATGCTACCTGACCCATTGAGTTACTCCAGCTATTTGTGTCTATCTTCAGTTTAAACCAGCATCTGCAGTTCCTTCCTAGACATCTTGAACATATCTATATCAGACTCAAGCAAGGCAGCTGAGTAACTTGGGTCAAGACACATCAGTCAAGAAAAGATAAAAAATATTTCAAACATAAATGTTCTAGGTTGTTAAGCATGAATTAGAATCAATCAAAATGACTTAAATTGTACAAAATGCCTCCGCTTTCAAAGTCGATTTTTGCCTGTATTGTTTTGGAAAGATATGTCAAATTTAACGGCTTTTTAATGGATTAATTATTGCCTGGTGGTTATTAATGTGGCTGTTGTCTAGAATAAAAAGTCAAATGTATCTGACAAGGTAGTGTTCTAACTATGAAAACAGACATAAATATTGACCACAGTTTAAATTCACATCATTTCAAACAGTAATTGCTGTCCTAAATGACTTCTGCCATTTAAGAACATTGAAAATATATAATAACTTTACAAGGAAATGTCACTGTTTGCAATCAAAGAGTGATTGCTGTTTGACATAAACCTTAAGTCCTGTTTCAAAAATCAACTTCATTACATCGGATTTTTATAAGGAAAGACCCACATGGTTTATTATGTGGTACAGGGTACTTGCAAAACATCAATTATAGGCCAGCCTTATAGTTTTTCATTATAATCATGTATAATAGTCACAGTTGAGTTGGTAACTAGTGAATTATAACATATATGAACCACAATTTTTTTTAAATATACCACTATTTTCTGTTGATGGTGATTAGGATAATTGAGCAGGGTGGAGGAATTGCATGGGTAATAGAAACATAGAAACATAGAAACATTGGCAATAGGTGCAGGAGTAGGCCATTCGGCCCTTCGAGCCTGTACCACCATTCAATATGATCATGGCTGATCATCCAACTCAGTATCCGGTCTCTCTCCATACCCTCGGATCCCTTTAGCTACAAGGGCCACATCTAACTCCCACTTATAGCCAATGAACTGACCTCAACTACATTCTGTGGCAGAGAATTCCAGAGATTCACCACTCCGTGTAAAAAATGTTTTTCTCATCTCAGTCCTAAAACATTTCCTTAACTGTGACCCCTTGTTCTGGACTAATCATTCAAAGAAACACAAAAAACCTAAAACGAAGCTTTAAAGAAAAAAAATAGCCTACTTGCTCATATGCACATTGGACATTTCCAATTGGCCTGAGATAATTTGCGAACAAAGTTAATAGATGGGGGGTTACTTTCAATGTTGGACCATGTTCTTATCCACAATTGCCATGCTTCCGTTCTACCCATGGAAACTACAAGATGGGAGGACAATGTTAACTTAATTTGTGAGCCTTTTTGTTCCGATAATCTGGGCTGAACTTTAGCCACCTGGCTCACTACTTTGACAATAACTCTGCTGGCACAGATCTTCAGGTGGGACTCAAGCATGGGGGAAGAAAAGATAAAGAGGGAAGGTGGACGGGGAGTAGTGGCCAGGGTCAGAGTGGACAGGACAGGACTGACGTTGGATTAATCTGCTGCCTCCTTTAACTCTACAATCAAATGAGAATGAAAAGGTGCTTAGGGATAGGATTATATCTTTGGTTGTCAGTATAAAGTTGGGACTACACCAACACCTTCCATTATTCTGTTTCATTCATGAGTTCAAGAGAATTCAAGAGAATAAAAAACTGGGAGATTTTCCCAGTGTCCTAACCAGGGATTAATCCTTAATATGCAGAAACTTTTTTGTTTCACATTGCTGTTCATGTCAATTTGTTTGTGCACAAACCAGTTGCTATGCTTCCAAGAAGCCAATAAGTTAAAACATCTCTAATAGGTCAGGAGCCACATCGAAGGCCATCATCGAAGATGACGTTTATCATCTTGTTCAATGCACCAACAGAACCTGTGATTAATTAAGAAAAGGCATTGAGGACCAAGACTTGAGACCTGGTACATAGCTACTAGCAGCAGTGACCTCTGTGCTCAAACCCTCAAGAGATTTGGACTATCTATGTTAATTCTGGCCAAATTGGAGAGGCCAGGACACTAACATTGAGTAAAGGCTTCTGGGCTGCTAGGCCATTTGGTCAATTTAAATGTGCCTTCTGCAGAAATAGGACCAGGTGCAGAATGGTGCCCGTTTGTCTCGAGCCTAGATAAGAGCTGCAGGAAGAGAATGAAGCATCTGCAGATCCTGACAATTAGGTGCAAATTGCATGGACTGGATTGGATGAATGCAAACCAGACATACACATTGTATATAATGTTGCAAAGCTTTACTTTGCTATATGTTGATTGGATTAAGTATTGAGCCTTGTCTGGGTTTCTTGAATATCTGGGCAAATTTTGCTATGTGAGCTTCCTTTCTGAAGCTCAGTTTGAATACATTGTAATAGTTACTGTATTATTGGGTTAGGGAAATTTCTATCATGCACTGGGCTAATCGATATCTGTTATTGGACTGTGTAGTGACCACCTCCATGTGGTTCGGCCCCTCGAGGTTCGGGGATCTATAAAAGGTCGCTCCCACAAGGTCCTGTGTCAATCTTCTGGGAGAATGCTTGGGACTGCATGACCTTCTGCAGTGTCACTGGTTGAACGAGGCGAAGAGGGCTTGGCCTGGCAGATATGAGGATCAAACCCGTGGTGGTTAGGTATAGTAGTAAGAAATGTAATTGTGTTTTCCAAGTGCTTGACAGTGATTTTTGAATGAACTAGACGGGGGAAGCTTAGAACGAGCTATTTTACTTCGGAGTCACGTGAGTGACTATGTGAAGAACCCCGCCAGGACGCATGCGTGTCATATCGCTACACGCATTGCAACGAGTCACAGCAGGGGGAACGACGTTCCCGTTAGCGGCAGAATTTGAAAGCCGGGAACAGCAGGTAAGGAGGCTCTGCGTTCTTCCCACTTACTTCACAGGTGGAGGCATGGACAGATCCACGAAGGCTGCGAAAAAGCTGGCGGTGGAGAACCACGGAGTTGCAGGCAGCCAGCAGCGGCCAACGGCACACCAATCTCCCGTAATGGGAACAGCTGTGCCCGACTTCGCTCCCACACCGGCCACGGCCGGGCAGTAAAGCGAAGCAAAAAACTAACAGAGTCGTTGACTCCGATGAGTCCGACTTTGAACAGCCGCGAGCGGCCAGTGCCCGTGAGCATTGGGGATGGTTGGAGCGGCTTGAGGAGCAGCCGCGACGGCCAGTACCCGAGAGCATTGGAGCCGGTTGGAGCGGCTTGAGGAACAGGAGCAACCGCGAGTGGCCAGTGCTCGAGAGCATTGGAGTCAGTTGGAGCGGCTGTTGGAGCAAATACTCCAAAGTGACAGGCTCCGGGAGATGGAGACTAGTCACGGTGGGCAGCTAGTAAGTCTTACAGCAGTACCTCTTGTAGGGCTGCACAGTGTTTCTCCCTCATCAGAGGGAAGTACGGGGAGTCAATTCTGGGCTGACCCTGAAGAGGGGTGTGCAGAATATACCCCTAGTATGCATGGGGTGCAAGAAAACCTATTGGATATGGTGTCCCTGTTCATTCAACCCGACCAAACTGGCCAAAACCTGGAGCCTAGAATAGCTGCAAGTATCTACTACGTCATTCAACCAGTTACAAGGACAGGCATTATTGGACACCACAGCAAGACACTTACCACCAGGGAACTGCAAATCACTGAATGTTCCCAGTGCCAACCAGTGTATTTGGAAACATGTCGGAGCATCAATCAGAGCCAGGGACTTGAAACTACAGAATGTTCTGAAAGTCCTAACAGCGGGAATTACGGTTTTCGCCCGCACATTAAAACAACGTCACCAGGATGCACTGGCTTTATTTTGCAACTCCCAATACGTTAAATAGTATAAAGGAACAGTACCATCCAACCGGCTTTAGACCTCAAATTTGCAGGCCTGTGCAAACCTGGCACCTCCAAACCACCAATATTACTATTTGGAGGTGACTTAACCAAACAGTTAAAAGAACTTGACAAAGAGTCTAAAACCCTGGGGTTCATTAAAGCAACGTCCAAAAACTACTACGGCCAGAAACAGCACTGCTACGCACCCACCAGTCGGCCAAGACAAACAGGTGAAAGCTCGAAGGCCAGGAACACTCAACATCGGTCTTTTTTAGGCCATGGCCCAGACCGGCCTTCCTGGAAAATGCGTAAACCTTCAACACCGACCCAACTACAGGTCCAGACACCGGTGCCTCAACGTCCATGGAGAATGCCGAAAAAGTAACAAACCTACCACTAGTAACCATGGAGGTAGGTGGGCCTGGTTCGTTATGAATTGAAGGGAGCATGGAGGTTGGTGGTAGATTACAATTCTATCTGGATGCATGGAATAAGTTAACTACCGACACTTATTTTAAGCAGTATAGGGTTATACCATAGAATTTATACAAAAACATAACCCTCCAGTTCAGCATGTACCAAACCGAATGTCCGTGCTTACAGGCAAAGAAACATCAAAAGCACATGCTGAACTACAGCGGCTTTATAAAAAAGGAGTAATTGAGAAAACCCAACACGAATCACAAGAATTTGTGCCCAAAATCTTTATCATAAACAAGAAAGATGGTGGTTGCCGAATCATCTTAGATTTCACTAATTTGAATAACCATATAACCATATAACAATTACAGCACGGAAACAGGCCATCTCGGCCCTACAAGTCCGTGCCGAACAAACTTTTTTTCCCCTTAGTTCCACCTGCCTGCACTCATACCATAACCCTCCATTCCCTTCTCATCCATATGCCTATCCAATTTATTTTTAAATGTTACCAATGAACCTGCCTCCACCACTTCCACTGGAAGCTCATTCCACACCGCTACCACTCTCTGAGTAAAGAAGTTCCCCCTCATATTACCCCTAAACTTCTGTCCCTTAATTCTGAAGTCATGTCCTCTTGTTTGAATCTTCCCTATTCTCAAAGGGAAAAGCTTGTCCACATCAACTCTGTCTATCCCTCTCATCATTTTAAAGACCTCTATCAGGTCCCCCCTTAACCTTCTGCGCTCCAGAGAGTAAAGACCTAACTTATTCAACCTATCTCTGTAACTTAGTTGTTGTTGAAACCCAGGCAACATTCTAGTAAATCTCCTCTGTACTCTCTCTATTTTGTTGACATCCTTCCTATAATTGGGCGACCAAAATTGTACACCATACTCCAGATTTGGTCTCACCAATGCCTTGTACAATTTTAACATTACATCGCAGCTTCTATACTCAATGCTCTGATTTATAAAGGCAAGCATACCAAAAGCTTTCTTTACCACCCTATCTACATGAGATTCTACCTTCAAGGAACTAAGCACGGTTATTCCCAGATCCCTCTGTTCAACTGTATTCTTCAATTCCCTACCATTTACCATGTACGTCCTATTTTGATTTGTCCTGCCAAGGTGTAGTACCTCACATTTATCAGCATTAAACTCCATCTGCCATCTTTCAGCCCATTTTTCCAAATGGCCTAAATCACTCTGTAGACTTTCGTACAATATATTCATTTCAAGATGGAAACCTTTGTTACTGCTAAGCCATTGATTTCCAACGGTTACTACATGGGAAGCATCGTTTTAAAAGATGCTTACAATACAGTACCCATAAGAGGTGACCACAGATGTTATTTAACACAATGGATTATCTGGGGTTCACCATCAACTCAGTTCACATGTCAGTGACTTTGCCGAAAGAAAAGGTTACAGCCTTAACCATATAACCATATAACAATTACAGCACGGAAACAGGCCATCTCGACACTTCTAGTCCGTGCCGAACACATAATCGCCCCTACTCCCATATACCTCCGCGCAGACCATAACCCTCCATTCCCTTCCCATCCATATAACTATCCAATTTATTTTTAAATGATAAAAACGAACCTGCCTCCACCACATTCACGGGAAGCTCATTGCACACGTCTACCACTCTCTGAGAAAAGAAATACCCCCTCACGTTACCCCTAAACTTCAGTCCCTTAATCCTCATGTCATGTCCCCTTGTTTGAATCTTCCCTACTCTCAGTGGGAAAAGCTTTTCCACGTCAACTCTGTATACCAACCTCTGTATACCAACTTCATTGACATCACAAAACCATCCATCAGACTGGTAGCAAGAATAATTGGCAAAATAGTGGCTGCATTTCCAGCCACACAATTCGGACCTTTACATTATCGAAATTTACAGAGGACTAAAATACAAGCACTCAAAATTAATGGTGGTCATTTTGACAGACCAATGAAGCTACCAACAGAGGCCATAATGGAACTAAAATGGTGGAAATATAACATTTGGCATTGTTCCAATCCAATCATTATCAGCAACCTGTCTATGGTACCACAAACTGATGCCAGTGCACTGGGGTTGGGGTGCTACCAATTCCATCTACAGCTGTGGAGGGAGATGGAATGCACAGGAGGCATCATTATTACAAACACTGTGCATAAACTGGGAATGTTAAGTGCATTCCATGGCCTTGTCATATTGTTCTGGGTTATATCACCAGCATGTTAGACTACAAATTGACAACACCACCATGGTAGCATATATCAACCATATGGGTGGAAACAAATCGACATCATGTGACAATCTGGCCAACACAATTTGGCAATGGTGTATCCAGAGAGCTATTTGGATATCAGCTACCTACTTACCAGGTAAACTAAATTTAGTGGCAGACACCAGGTCACGCAAATTCAATGAAAACACTGAATGTATGTTGGATAAAAATGTATTTGCTGAAATTACAGCACGGTATGGAACACCAGATATCGATCTATTCGCATCCAGGCTCAATCACCGGTTATCGAATTATGTTTCATGGGAACCAGACCCTGGGGCAGCGGATACAGATGCAATTTCGCTGCATTGGGGGAAATTGTTTGTTTATGCATTCCATCCTTTCTGCCTCATCAGTCGGGTATTAAGGAAAATACAACAAGACTCTGCATCTGGTATTTTGATAGTACCCGATTGTCCTACTCAACCATGGGTCCCGGTGATACTTGACATGGTATTAGAACCATGCATCACCATCCATCATAGACCTAATTTACTGGTTCATCCCGTAACAAGGGAAAGTCACCCATGTCATAATTATACAAACCTATTAATTTGTGGAGTTTGAAAACACCTCTACCACACCTGGGACTGACGGACCGAACAGTGGATATTATTTCAGCGGCCCACAGACAATCCACCAAAAAACAGTACTTGGTGTACATCAAGAAATGAGAAATGTACTGTCACAATAATAACATCACCCACAGATCTATGAACATCCCGTCTGTTCTGGAATTCCTGGCAAGCCTCCATTATGATGAGGAGCTCAGTTATAGTGCCATCAACTGTGCCAGAAGTGCTCTGTCAACATACCCGTGGCAAGGAACAGAGCGGCATTCTGTTGGGACACACCCCCTGGTAACCAAACTCATGAGGGGCATTTTTAATGTTAATCCCCCAAGAACCAGGTACTCCCAAATATGGGATGTGAGCATTGTACTGACCATGTTAAGAAACTGGTCTCCAGCTACAGCTCTGTCCCTACAGAAACTGACTATGAAAACAGTCATGCTGATGCCCTTGGTCATGGCACAAAGGGTCCAGTCACTACAGAAACTAAGGATGGACAACATGACTATTTCATCTGGAAATTTAACTTTTCACATCAATGAATTAGTCAAACAGAACAGACAGGGTTCAGCAGGCCTAAAAATAGAATTCAGGGCCTACCCGACAGATGATCGTCTCTGTATTGTAACACACTTACTATTATACATGGAGTATACTAAGATCATCAGAGGCAAAGAAATGGCACTTTTAATCAACTACAAACAGCCACACAAAAAAAAAGTGACAGTCCAGACCATCTCGAGATGGCTAAAAGAGGTCCATATAAGGCTGGAGTAGACACTAACATTTTAAATCTCACTCCACCAGGGCTGCAGCTACATCGGCAGCTATGAAGTTGGATGTTCCTATGGACCAAATCCTCAAGACAGCAGGATGGTCAATGGAGAAAACTTCCAACGATTTTATAACAAACCAGTAATTGAACCTGGAACATATGCAGAAACAATTTTAAGTTCTGTAATATAATTTCACCCCATAAATAGGGGCTATAATTTGGTGTTACTAAATTTATCGTTATTTTTTCAATATCGTATTGATGTCTAATGATGTTAACACTATTCTCCCCATAATCAAGGCAGATGTGATGCTGGACTCGTTTCCACAGCATGAAATCACAGAACTTTAAAATCTTCACATAGTCACTCACGTGACTCCGAAGTAAAATAGTAAGATTAAACGAGAACTTACCAGTTTGAAGTTTGATAGTTATTTTATGAGGAGTAACGTTGAAGGAATACGTGCCATCCGCTCCCACCCTTGATCATATACTCAACTGCTTTCTCTTCTCCAATCTTACTATGTTTAGTCATTACAGTTATCTGTGATTTCACACCGCTGCTTTGAAGAATGACACACATGCGTCCTGGCGGGGTTCTTCACATATTACCTCAACGTTACTCCTCATAAAATAACGATCAAACTTCAAACCGGTAAGTTCTCGTTTAATCTTACTATTTACATCTACAGCAGGAATCTTCTCACTGGGAAATACCAATGTGCGTGTTGCTTACATAGTGTGGGTGAATGTGCATGTGTATGTGGGTGCGTGTGTGCGTCTGTGCATGTGTTTGTGTGTGTGTGTGTGTGTGCGTGTGTGTGTGTGTGTGTGTGTGTGCATGCATGTTTGTGTGTGTGTGTGTGTGTTGTGATGTGTGCATGTGCCTGTTTACTGTGTGTGTGTGATGTGACAAGTAGTGTGTGTACCTACTCTCCATTGTGTGTCATGTGTGTGTGTGTGTGCATACAGCGGTATGAAGCTGGGTCCTGGAACTGGAATGTTAGAATGCCTCATCCAAATGTGAAATGTGTGTACAAATGTTGGAATACATTAGATGTTCTGCATGCTGTCTTGAATAAGATACAATGAGAAGAAAATGCAAGCTGAGAGAACAAGGCAATGGGTACACTTCATTTAAAAAAATAAATAAATAGGTGAAACATGTAAAAAACATAAAAAAATAATAAAAGACACCTAAATGCTCCTAAATAATAGGGGTATCTTCTACAAACATGTACTATCATAAGGGACACCGGAATTATAGTAAAATACTGTACGACTGAGGGCAAAATTAGTTGGAAATGTTTCACAGGTTAGTCACCAGGGCTTCATTCTGATCTCTGATCCCTCTTTGGAGGTAAATAAATAGGTCCGCCTGCAACCACAATAAATTCCGGCAGTGACACCTAAATGCTCCAAAATCCAGAGATGTGGTTTTGCATGTTCTACAAACCATACTATCACTAAGGGACAGATATTATAGGGGAAAATGAGGAGTATGACTGAGGCGCAAGGTTGTATAATGGAAATATTTTTGGAGTCAAGTACAGGGAAATGCTGGATTGTTATAAGAACCAGCATTGACTCAATGGGTTCAATGGCATCCATCTATGTCTCTAAAATATGAAGTTATGCAATCTAACCTAGTCCTAAAGTCCCATTTGCTTATGTACTGAAATAAAGCCTACATTTGGTGCAGCCACGGAGTCATAGTCATAATTTGCATAGAAACAGGCCCTTCAGTCCAACTAGTCCATACCAATCAAGATGCCCCAGCAAGTCCTATTTGTCCGCATTTGGCCCATATCCCTCCAAACCTTTACTGTCCATGTACCTGTCCCAGTGTCTTTTACATATTATTATTGTACCTGCCTCAATTACCTCTTCTGGCAGCTCATTCCATATAACCATTACCCTCTATGAGCAAAATAGTTGCTCCCTCAGGTTCCTATTAAATCTTCCTCTCTCACTTTAAACCTACTATGTCTTCTGTTTCCTGATTCCCGTACCCTGGATAAAATACCATCTCAGCCTTCACCCTATCTATTCCCCTCATGATTTTATACACCTCTATAAATCACCACTTAACTTATAGACTGCATACCAAGGATTGAAGTCCTAGCTTGCCCAATCTCTCCCTGTAGCTGAAGCCCACGAGCCTTTGTCATTCTTTTTGCTGTGTTAAAGGGTATAAAAGGGAAATGATGTTGAGTTTCCATCAACAATCACTCTTGTGGAAAATACACCATTGTCAAGTCTCAAAATCATAAGTTTGCATAGGGATTGTAATTTGCCACCTTTTAAAAGCGCTTTCTCACGGGGCGACTTGACGCAAGATGTAACCAGAGTGAAGTGGTCGTGGTCTAGCACGATATCACATGATATAACGCGGGGTAGATAAAGAGTTCGCACGGTACTCGGCATTTCTGGTATTTGTGCGAGTGACTTGTCCGTCTCCCGAGCTTTCCCGTTAAATCTTGAATGAACATTGTGAACTGTGAAGTGTCATGTGGCACAAATGACGTCACTTTTTTTTCCACACACTATAAATATCCTCCCTTGGTTGAATTGGCTCATTTGGAGACATGCCTGCACCACTGCCGTGACTTTACTGCAGGAAGATGCCACATTACTTAGACGATGTTAGTTGCGCCCAAGTTTAAATTTCCAACGTGTGTTTCAGAAGTACCACAGATCCCCACCTTTATAAATTTCTATCTGGCAGTGTTTTCTGTCTCAGGAATTTCAGCCCTTTGTCTATATTTGATGACAGTAACTACAGACAAAGGGCTGAAATTCCTGAGACAGAAAACACTGCCAGATAGAAATTTATAAAGGTGGGGCTCTGTGGTACTTGTAAAGAGTCAGCGCAGAATCCTTGATAATCAAAAACTGTCTGAATCAGCAAGTTAGACACAAAATGCTGGAGTAACTCAGCGGGCCAAGCAGCATCTCTGGAGAAAAGGAATAGATTCCATTTTTGGTCGGGACCCTTCTTCGGGATGATTGTAGGGGGGAACTGGAAGCAAGAAAAGACCGGGACAAATCAGGGCCAACACCAGATGACCTCAGCAGGGTATTTTGAAGAGGGGTCCCGACCCAAAATGTCGCCTAACCCTTTCCCCCAGAGATGCTGCCTGACCCACTGAGTCACTCCAGCACTTTATGTCTACATTTGGTTCCCTGATAGGCCAATTGTTGGCTAGGGATAGTGTAATCCCAAGAGGGGACCATCGTTGCAAACCTTGGCCTGGTTAACCGACATTTACTGCATGGGGGGGGGCAGGAGGGGGGGGGCGGGGGAGAGAGAGAGAGTGTAAGTTACCTAAAATTAAATAATTCAATGTTCATAGTGAACACAGACACAAAATGTTGGAGTAACTCAATGGGTCAGGCAACATATCTGGAGAAAATGAACAGGTGGCGTTTGTGTCTATCTTCGGTAAAAACCAGCATCCGCAGTTCCTTCCTGCACAATGGATCTCAGTGTCAGTCTCTGACTCCCGTTGGCAGGCCATTCGGCCCACAGCCCGCCCAGCGATGACTAACCCATGTCACAGGGGGATGGTGTGAAGGCGGAGTTAGACAGAGCTTGATTAATGTTACGGTTGGGGAATGGGCCATAATATGGCCAGGGAAACGCTGTTATTCGTGACGCCCCCTCCGCCCTTTCCCAGCTGTTCTCAATCGCACCCCTGGCCACACAAAAATTTATACTTTAAGAAGGAATACACGGAACATTTAAACTCAGAACGCTTCTAACAGAGTGAGCCATGTGAGCACTTTGATCATTCTCCCTGTATTTGCATTTGACAAAATAGTCGGAAAAAAATGTTTAAAAGTGTTCATACCTTTTGCTATGCCTAATTGGCCCTTACCTCTGCGAAAATAGTCTGATATTCGTAGGTGAAATGTCACCAACAATAATTGATTCTATTATTAATTGACTAATATTGACTCTATTAGCGGAAAGATGCAATTCTGATCTAATATTATCAATGCCTCTGTCTTTGGAAGCAACACCAGCAATTTATTAAATCTGACTACATGCGGCACAGTGGTAGAGTTGCTGCCTCACAGCCCCAGAGACCGGGGTTCGATCCTGACCATGGGGGAGAGAGAGAGAGTGTAAGTTACCTAAGTTACCTAAGTCAGATCTGGGAAGAAAAACATAAAAAGCTGGAGTAAGTCAGCGGGTCAGGCAGCATCTCTGGAGAAAAAGAATAGGTGGCGATTCGAATCGGAACCCTTCTTCAGACATCCTAATCGGAATTGAGTCTGAAGATGTGTCTCGTCCCGAAACATCACCTATTTTTCTCCAGAGATGCTGCTTGACTCGCTGAGTTACTCCAGCTTTTTGTGTCTGTCTTCAGTTTAAACCAGCATGTGCAGTTCACTCCTTACACGGGTCTCTGGAGAACATTGATTGGTAGCGTTCCGGACCCTGCTTCGGAAAGGCATCGATCGCTAGTCGGCGAGGACTCCGAGCTGTATCTCTCAAAGAAGTACATGTGAAAAATTTCTCACGGACCATAAAAATGCGGGACCTTTCAGTAAAGTCCCTTTTAAAGATTATAGTTATTTTCTTAACATAACTCATGAATAAGTTGATGTCCATATGCGGATGCAAATCTTTATTTTTTAAATTCAATCCCACAGAAGACAATTTTTACTCACCTTCTGTCCCCTCTGTCCAGCTTCCGGGTTTACCGTTCGCAGGAGTTCCCACGGTAACCACAAGAGTTATTACGGATATCGCACGGATATCGCATTGGCCACTACGTTCATATAATGTTGCAATGCTCAACCACAAGTGTACAAGTCACTCTTGGAGAAATTCAAGCTTGCTTGAATTTTCTCCCGAGTCACCAAGTTACACGATTACCTGCCGTTAGCGCCACGGTGGTCCACGAATGCCGTACTGTTATCGCACGAGGTTCCCACGATGTTAAACTCTGGTTAACTCTTGCGTCAAGTCGCCCCGTGAGAAAGGCCTATTAGGCAATGCTATCAAGACCATGTAGCGGGGACTCCAGGAGTCCAGCCAAGAATGAGGTGAAAACGAGTTGTGTGAATGAAAAGCGTGTTTATTACTGCACTGCGCTGCTTCCAACTCCAACCCCGTGACTGGGCATGACCTGCCGCCGGTGGGTTATCGAGGTACGGCACGACCCGACCGGCTGTTTCCTGGTCGAGAGCCCCTACCACGTAATGGTACCGGGTCTCGTCGACTGTTACACCGTGGACATGGAACTGGGATTCCACCTGACAAAACCAAACCCCCGGCTGTAAGGTCCAAAAGGTAGGCTGCTTCAGGTCTACCGCGTTGAGCTCGGCCTCGTAGGTAGCCTCGGCGGGTTGAGTGCTGTACATTTTTGTGTGATCTTTGTCCAGGATTTCACTCCTGGCCGTCGGGGTCACCAGTGTAGCGGGGAATCCAGGAGTCCAGCCAAGAATGAGGTGAAAACGAGTTGTGTGAACGTAAAGTGTGTCTATTACTGCACTGTGCTGCTTCCAACTCCAACCACGTGGCCGGGCGTGACCCGACCTTAAATACCCCGGGTCGGACCCCATGACCCAATGCCTCCCACTCTGAGACACTCAACTCCTCTCTCCTGAGCCGAGAGTTCACTGCCCGTGGCTAGCCACCAGGTACCACCACAACCACTTATTAAATTGAATTGATTAAAATTTAGGAAGGAATGACATAATTTATGCACAATAAGATCAGATGGGTTTATGGTTAATAGGACATTTACTCCTGTTTTGAGGAAAATGTTCAAAGTTTCATAATCTTCAAGTCCACAAACAGTGAAGCATCAGTGTCTGAAATAAAGAGGAATTATGCTCTTGGATAAATGTCCATGATTTGCCTGATTCTTCACCAACTCTGCAGGCTGACATGTTGACACAAGGAACTGCAGATGTTAGTTTACAAAGCAAGACACAAAGTGATGGAGTAACTTGATGGATCAGGCAGCATCTCTGGAGAACAGTCTGAAGAAGGGTTCCAACCCGAAGAATCACCTATCCATGATCTGCAGGCAGACATATTGGGTCAGAGGTGAAGTACATCTGCCAGCTCTGCTCCATCCCACCGTCAATAACAACAAGCCTTAATGTAAAATCTGACGATAGCAGAAGCAACTGATAGAGAAATGTAATTGCTCATTTAAAATCATGACAGTCCACAGAAAAGAAAAGTATTTTAGCACATTTCAAGAAGATGTCAAGATATTTTTCATGGAGCGATGTGTTTTCAATAATTAGTTTGAATCGTAAGTTTTATAAAGTGTCTCCATCACCGCTTTGTGTTACAGTTGCCTTCTGTACAACAAAAAGTTCTGACATTAATATGAATAAAATTCCTTGAAAAATGGTACTAATGTATAATTTTGATCAATTTCACACGTTGCAAATTTGTATTTCAGAATGCAGATTTAATTATACCCATCATGACACACAGTGAAATAACAAAGCCCTTTAGTGGATGTTGCATGCATAACTGACATAAAAACTCTTGCTGAAAATGAAACATTACTCACATCGGCAGCAATTTGGTATTAATAACTCATGTAAGTCGTTATTAAAAATATTCTGAAATCACATGTCTAGTCATCTAAATGATGCCATTAGAAATGGAAGATGTTGGAATCTTCAGCAAAAAACGTTGAGGGAACTCAACGGGTCAGGTAGCATCTGTGCATTTCTGCTTATGCTCCCCTTCCCCCTAGGTGGAATGAATGCTCTGGTCCTCACCTTTCACCTCCCCAGCCTCCGTATCCAATATTGAAATCTTTGATATTTCAGTCACATTCAACCTGATCCCACCACCTAATAAAAAGGAACTGCTGATGCTGGTTTATACCCATGATAGACACAATATTCTGTAGTAACTCAGCAGATCAGGCAGCATCTCTGAGGAAAATGAATAGGTGACATTTTGGGTCAGGACCCTTCTTTAGTTGGAAGAAGGGCCCGGACCCAAAATATCGCCTATCCATTTTTTCCAAACATGCTGCCTGACCCACTTGCTTCTTGCTTCTTGGTTTCTGGGTCCTCCAAAATATTCCATATGGAATTTAAACTGGAGGTGGTGGAAAGAGGACACTGGGTTACTCCATAATTTTGTGTCTCTCACCAGTTATCTTTCATGTGATTCAGAGGTTCGTATGGCCAGCTTCTAGCCTCATCTGTTGTACTTGGTGCTCCCAATGTGGCCTCCTTTACTGCAGCAAGATCAAATGTAGACTAGGTGCCCATATCACTGAACATTTGTGATGTGAGTGCCAAGGTCTGTTGGTGCTCCTGATTGTTAACCTTTTAATGCACGTTACCTTTCCCATACCTTTCTGTATTTGCCAACCTCCAATGCCAGAGTTTGTCCATCCACAAACTGGATAACAGCGCCTTATATACCGCTTAGGTAGCTTACAACCCAACAGTATACCCCAAGATCAAATAATACCCCAACCCGCCCCTTTCTTTCCCTTACCCCCATCCCCACCCTGGTGCTCCGCTCCCCTCCTCCATATGCTTATCTCCTATCCCTAACTCTGACTTTGTTCTTTTATCCCCCCTCATTCCCATCCCCCATCTCCTTCCACCTATATCTCTTCCTTCCTTTACATTTCTTACCTCCTCTTCGTCCACTAGCTCACACCCTTTTATCTCCTTTATCTCCCGACCACCTTTTTTTTCCTAGCCTTCTAACCCCTACTCCATCATTCTGAAAAAGGGTCCTAACCCAAATCATCGTCTGACCATTACTTCCACAGATGCTGCCTGACCCGCTGACATTTTCCAACATTTTAT
The DNA here is from genome assembly GCF_028641065.1 of Leucoraja erinaceus. NCBI lineage: Eukaryota > Metazoa > Chordata > Chondrichthyes > Rajiformes > Rajidae > Leucoraja > Leucoraja erinaceus. The sequence continues at coordinate 96,228,799 of NC_073379.1, read as the reverse complement.
TTTTTGCTCAGTCATCTAAATGTCATTTTGCATTTGTGGTTAAAACGTACAATGAATATATTAAATTGTCTTTATCAATTCCATTCTCCATATCCATACAGTCAGGAATCCAAATAATTATATTGGAAAGTAGGAGCAAGAACAAAATCTTCAGCCCCTTAAGTGAGTTTAGACCAGATTTTTGGTTTACAGTTTGATTCCATACATGTGCATTTATCCACTTTCGTTCAGTGTCTTCATATAACCAAGGTATGTTTTTTTTCAGATCTAAAATTGACTGGTTAGGAATTTCAATTGTCATTTATAGAAGGTGTTTCAAACCTCTACCACCTTTTACATGTAAAAATCTATCCAAATATTCACTGCTGATGGACTTGTTTAAGTTGCGTTCTCCAATCAGTGGAAATAATTTAGTTTAGTATATTATTATTGTCACGTGTACAGAGGTACAGTGAACAGTTTGTTGTTGCACGTTATCCAGTCAGCGAAAAGACTATGCAGTGTGTTACAATTAAGCTGTCCACAGTGTACAGAGACAGGAAACAGAGTATACGATTTAGTGCAAGGTAAAGTCCAATAAAGTCTGACGAAAGATAGCTCAAAGGTCTCCAATGAGGTAGATGGGAGGTTAGGACCGCTCTCTAGTTAGTGATAAGATGGTTCAGTTGCCTGATAACACCTTGGGAGAAACTGTCCCTGAACTTGGAGTGTGTTTTCAAATTTCTGTACCTCGTGCCTGATGGGAGAGGGGAGAAGATTGAGTGACCAGGGTGAGACTTGTCCATGATTATGCTGGTGGCCTTTACTCTTGTAAAGTGTAGATGGAGTCAATGGAAGGGAGGTTGGCTTTAACTCTTTGCTACGTCCACAACTCTCGGCAATTTCTTGTGATCTTGGATGGAGCTATGAATCTTCAATTATATCACTTGCTAATCATTTTAATTCCACGAAATAGAACCCTGGCCACAGTAAAATCCACCTTGGAGTTAAGCTGGAAAAACAAGGTGTCATTCTGTTACATATTCCCTGCAAGGCCAGGATATCTTTCCTCGGGTACTTTTCCAAGGGTGCTCACAGTTTTCCGGGTGTGATTAAACCAGAACATTAAAAAGCTTTTTGTAGCCTCATTCTATTCACTTGTACTTCTGTCCTCGACATACAAAAATTATCGTTCCACCAATCGTCAATTCCTTTATATATAATCCCTCTAAATAGTCTTCCCATGTATATTTTTCATTTTTAAAAGATTCTAGCTGCATTCTCAATTAATATATTTTTTCATTGTATTGAAATTTTAGTCAAATAAATAAAGAATGATATAATTTTGGAAATACAACTTGCTGCTTTTGCTTTCTGTATCTCTGTACTTTAAAATGTTTTTTCTTCAAAAAAGTATTTGAAGAATAAAATATGAGAAGCTTTATTATGTTCACATGAAATTCAATCACAAAGTCTTGAAGATTAAAACACAACTGCACTTTGAATCCTCTAATGATCTTCATTTTTACTACTTTCAGATTAATCCTGGCAAAGTTCTTTCTAATATTTGATTTGAGTTTAATTGTATCCAATCTACATTTATGACTTCTGAACCTGCTCAAGTGCATTATGTTGGATTCATGTCCCAGATTTACAATACTTATAACCATATAACCATATAACAATTACAGCACGGAAACTGGCCATCTCGGCCCTTCTAGTCCTTGCCGAACACGTATTCTCCCCTAGTCCAATCTATGTACCTATATCATTAACATTTTATATCCTTCGATGATACCTGGGGTTGTGGGCTTGAATTATAAGGAGAGAGGTTGGATTGGCTGGGACTTTTATATTTGGAGCGTTGGAGGCTGATTGGTGACCTTATTGAAGTGGAAAAAATCACAGGTGCGTGGATAAAATGAATGCTCATTGTTTTTTTTTCCAATTGCAGAGGTTAGAGGCAGAGGCAAAGTCATAAAACTAAAACATATAGGCTTAAGGTGAGAGGGGAAAGATTTAAGAGGTATGTTAGGGACAACAAAGTTTGTGTTTTTGCAGATAGTGAAGATGGTTGTGAACAATTGCAGCAGAATGTGGATCGACTGGCCTAGTTGGCAGGGGAATGGTTGATGGAATTTAATACAGGAAAGTGTGAGGTGCTGCATTTTGGAATGTCGAACAAGGACAGGACCTACACAGTAAATGGTAGGCTTCTGGGTAGTGTTGTAGAGCAGAGGGATCTAGGAGTACAGGTTTTTTTTGCATGGTTCCTTGAACGTCAAGTCACAGGTAGATAGGGTGGTCAAAAAGGCGTTTGGCATTTTGACCTTCATCAGTCAGAGTATTGAGTATAGAAGTTGGGAGGTCATGTTGCTGTTGTATAAGACGTTGGTGAGATTGTATTTAGAATATTGTGTTCAGTTCTGGGCACCATGTTATTGGAAAGATATTATCAAGCTTGAAAGACTTCAGAAAAAGATTTACAAGGATATTGCCAGGACTAGAGGATGTGAGCTATAGATAGAGGTTGAGTAGGCTGGTTCTCTATTCCATGAAGCGCAGGAAGATGAGGGGATATCTTAGAGGTATACCAAATCATGAGAAGAATAGATCGGGTAGATGCACAGTCTTTTGCCCAGAGTTTGGGAATCGAGGACCAGAGGACATAGGTTAAAGGTGAAGGGGAAACGATTTAATAGGAATCCGAGGGGTAATTTTTTCACACAAAGGATGGTGGGTGTATGGAACAAGTTGCCAGAGAAGGTAGTTGAGGCTGGGACTATCCCAACAATTAAGAAACAGTTAAACAGGTACATAGATCGGACAGGTTTGCAGGTATATGACCAAGCGCAGGCAAGAGGGACTAGTGTAGCTGGGACATTGTTGGCCGGTGTGGGTGAGTTGAGCAGAAGGGCCTGTTTCCACACTGTATCACTCTATGACTATGATTATCTCAGAGGGTAATCTGGAATGAGTCAAGAGTCAAGAATGTATTATTGTCATATGTCCCAGATAGAGCAATGAAATTCTTACTTGCAGCAGCACAACAGAATATGTAAACATGATACATTGTAAACAATATGATAAATGAGAGAGAAAAATAAGTTCAGTGTGTATATATATATATATATACATACTCACAAGTAGGCACACACAGACACATACACATATTATGTATACATATATATATATATACACTTACACATACACATACAATGCATTCAGAAAGTAGTCAGACCCTTTCACTTTTTCCACATTTTGTTACGTTACAGCCTTATACTAAAATGGATTAAATTCTTTTTTTTGATCATCAATCTACACACAATACCCTATAATAAAAAAGCAAAAGCAGGTGTTTAGAAATTTTTGCAAAGTAATTTAAAGGAAATAACTGAAATATCAGATTTACATATATATTCAGTCCCTTTATTCAGTACTTTGTTGAGGCACGTTTGGCAGCAATTACAGCCTCAAGTCTTCTTGGGTATGATGCTACAAGCTTGGCACACCTGTATTTGGGTAATTTATCCCATTCTTCTCTGCAGATCCTCTCAAGCTCTGTCAGGTTGGATGGGGAGCGTCGATGCACAGCTATTTTCAGGTCCCTTTCAGAAATATTTGATCGGGTTCAAGTCCGGGCTCTGGCTGGGCCACTCAAGGACATTCACAGACTTGTCACAAAGCCACTCCTGCGTTACCTTAGTTGTGTAGTTAGGGTTGTTGTCCTGTTGGAAGGTCAAACTCCACCCTAGTCTGAAGTCCAGAATGCTCTGAAACAGGTTTTCATCAAGGATCTCTCTGTGCTTTGCTCTGTTGATCCTGACTAGTCTCCAAGTTCCTGCTGCTGAAAAACATCCCCACAGCATGATGCTGCCACCACCATGCTTCACCGTAGATATGGTATTGGCCAGGTGATGAGCGGTGCCTGGTTTCCTCCAGACATGATGCTTGGCATTCAGGCCAAAGAGTTCAATTTTGGTTTTATCAGACCAGAGAATCTTGTTTCTCATGCCTTTTGGCAAACTCCAAGCGAGCTGTCATGTGCCTTTTAGAGAGTGGCTTCCATCTGGCCACTCTACCATAAAGGCCAGATTGGTAGAGTTCTTCAGATATAGTTGTCCTTCTGGAAGGTTCTCCCATCTCCACAGATGAACTCTGAAGCTCTGTTAGAGGGACCGTCGGGTTCTTGGTCACCTCCCCGACCAAGGCCCTTCTCCCCAATTGCTCATTTTGCCCGGCGGCCAGCTGTATGAAGAGTCCTGGTGGTTCCAAAGTTCATCCATTTAAGAATGACGGAGGCCACTGTGCTCTTCTGGATCTGCAATGCTGCAGAAATTGTTTTACACCCTTTCCCAGATCTGTGTCTCGACACAATCCTGTCTCGGAGGTCTAAGGCCAATTCCTTCGTCCTCGTGGCTGTAACGTAACAAAATGTGGAAAAAGTGAAGGGTCTGAATACTTTCTGAATACACTGTACACATATACTCAAAAAGCAAACAATAGTAGTGCAATAATAATAATAATAATAATAATAATAATAATAATAATAATAATAATAATAATAATTATTATTATAACAATAATAATAATAATAATATTAATAGTCAATTGTATTTCAGAGCTTATTTGAGGTTGTAGGGATGAAGCTGTTCCTGAACCTGTATGTTATAGTTTTCAAGCTCATGCACCTTCTTCCCGATAGCAATGGTGAAATGAGTGTGTGGCCAGGATGGTGTGGGATAGAATAGAATAGAATAGAATGCCTTTTATTGAATTCAAACAGCTTGGATTGAACAAAATTGCATTTTCTACAGACTTAACAATTACAAACCCTCCCCCCCCCACACTTAACACACTTGAAACAGACATCCATCACAGTGAATCTCCAACACCTCCTCACTGTGATGGAAGGCAAAAGTGTGGGTCTCTGGTGATGCTGGCTGCCTTTTTGAGGAACTGCCAGAGGAAGCTATAGTAGCGGATACGACTATGACTTCTATAGCCTCGCAATTAAAGGACGTTCTTTAAGGAGAAATTTATTTACAGAGGGTGGTGAAACTGTGGAATTATTTGCTACAGAAGGCTGTGGAGGCCAAGTCAGTGGATATTTTTAAGGCAGAGATTGCTAGATTTTTTGATTAGTACAGGTGTCAGAGGTTATGGGGAGAAGGCAGGAGAATGGCATTCGGAGGGAAAGATAGATCAACCATGATTAAATGGCGGAGCAGACATGATGGGTCGAATGGCCTAAATCTACTATTCCTAATGTGTCATAAGGGATAGGAGTAGAATTAGGCCATTTGACCCATCAAGTTATGACCTTATAACTTTAAAATTACATTTGGACAGATATAAATACTGGAAGCGTTTAAGGATAATGGACCAAATGCAAGCAAATGAGACTAGTCCAGTATGCCAACATGGTTGGCATGGACATGGGGTGGTCCAAAAGGCCTATTTGCATGGTGCATGCTGAATAGCTCTACGAATCTTAGAGCTCTTTCTCTCTTACACTTTGTGCTGTCAATTTGAGATTTATTCTTAAATTAATTTCCCAACACATTGCTACTTGTTCAATATATCAATGCATATGTGCTGTGTTTGTTGCATGATTTGAGATACCTGCAGCATTGTAATGTGTCAGCATAACTGCCTGCAACCTGCCCCTATCAGCTGCGGTTCAATTGTGCTTTGGAGTTAGAAGGCCATGCGTTCAGATTTCCCTCTGGAGACATGAGCCCAAATATTTCAGATGTAACTCTAACTCATTACAGAGGGAGTGTAATGCTATTTTTTGGATAAGAGGCAAAACTGAAGGCTCTGTCTAGTGTCTCTCGGTAAATGTCGCTAGCTATTATTTTAAAGAGAAGGTGAGCTATTCCTGATATCCTGACCGATATTTATCCTTTAATCTTCATTACCAGACCAGATAATATGGCCATTATCTCATTACTGTCTGTCTATAGGCCCTGGCCACATGCATATTTACTGCAGCATTTCCTACACAATAATAACTCATGTGCTTTAAAGTGTACATCATTGACTGTAATGGGCTTTGGAACATGCTGACAATGCAAAATATCTGCACAAATTACAAATCCTCCCTTGTTGCTGAATCTACAAATCCAGCATTATATGTTTTCTTTGTTGTTTCTCTGCTTTGTTAATGGCAGTTAAAAGACCTTTGGATAGGCATATGGATATGCAGGGAATGTAGTGTAATGGGTTATGTGCAGGAATATAAATGATTGTCTTGTCATCATGTTTGGCACAGACATTGTGGGTCGAATGGCCCATTCTTGTGCAGTACTCTTCTATGTTCCATTGTTCTCTTTTGCTGCACATTAAACATTTATATTTTCTCTTCTTTCAATAAAGCCGTGTAATTTTTATGTGCAGAGAGTAGACAACATCTTGAGTTTAATATTCTTATCTGAAACGTTAACGCCGTTTCATTCCACATTGAGGTTAACTGATCAGCTGGGTATTTCTAGCATTTTTATTATTGTCTTGTCATTACCTGTAATAAATGTCCAGGTCACTTTCTAAATCACCCTTTTGCTCATTTGTTGTGTGATTATCTTTTACATTCACCCTCCGACTGGGCAGTTGAAACTATTTTCAAAGTTTTTCCAAAGTTTAATAGCACAAAATGTATCAAATTATTTTGCAACTAATCAGTTGCAATCTCAGACATCACTGTATGATATTTTTCATTCAGCTTCAGGCCACAGCTTATTTATGCAAATAAAGGTGGCAGAATGGCGCAGCTACGGCTTTGCCTCACAGCATCGTATTAGATCCGGACCTCAGGTGCTGTCAGTGTGGAGTTTGCACGTTCTCCCTTTTGCAGACTGAAGAAAGAGCCAGACCTGAAATACCATTTTCCAGAAATACCATTTTCCATTCCCTCCGCAGATGCTGCCTGACTTGCTGAGTTCCTCCAGCACTATGTTTTTCATGACAGAATGGGAGCTTACCATGTAAAGAACTGGTTGTGCTACCATTTCTCACTTTACACTAATTGTAGGCAACAAGAAGTTATATCTTGAGCAAAAGAAGCCTTCTTGTTTTATTCTGTGTTTGGTTCTCTTCCTATTAATCAAACACTTTCATATGTAGAGTTTGATTTGCCGTAACAAATGGCCAAACAAATGACATCAGTCTCTGATGTTATTTAAATTATAGATACACAGCTCTGCATCAAAACACTACTTTGCTGGATACTGAACTAAGAAGTGAATGTCTCAACCTCAATTGATTTGTATATAGGCTTCCCCAGGGTTTGGCTTTCATAGTTAGGCCATCTTGTCGGACAGAGGAATACATTTTTTCATCACTCAAGTGCGTTGGAATAATTTAACTGGGGAATTGTTTTAATAGATCCATGGGGATAACCTTTGACTAAACAATCCCACCCCACTGAAAACATAAATAGACGCTAAAAAAAGGCAGCATGTTAGGAAAAGACAAACGAGAAGACATGTTAAAGAGATGTCAGGTATGAAAATAGATTCCTATTATATTGGAGTTGACTTCAAATGCACAATGAAACTGTGCCATAATATTTGAAAGCAACAGGTGGAAAACCACACATTGCCTGATAACTAATTATATTTGATCCTGTGAACTTTCAGGTTAAATTGCTCCAGGATGTGATAACTCTCGATTGATGATTTTTACATAGAATGTCATCACCAGTCTGTGGTGTTAAATGGCCTCTATGCTCGACTCCACTTCTAAAACCTGATTCTAGTGAGTTCAATGGAATTGTATTTTCGAATTGAGAGAGAATAGCCCAGTCACTATCACATCATGCATTTAGTTTGCATTTTGCACTATTGATCATAGATACAAAAGCACTTTTATGTTCTTTTGAGGCTGTAAAAGTTCAGAGATTTTAGGCTGAAATGTAACTCTCAAAGAGGTGGATTGGAAGTGGAGGAGGTATAATACTAAAACATCAAAAACCTGCCCAACCTTGCCTCCACCCTATGGTTGGAGATGAGACATAATCTGGGGCTAATACACTTTCTCTTTATTACCCTTTCTAATTTTTCTTAGCATAATTGCTTCTTGACATGCGGTACAGTAGCGCATCTGGTAGAGCTGGTGCCTCTCAGGACTAGAGACACGGGTTCAATCCTGCCTCAGATGCAATCAGTGTGGAATTTGCATGTTCTTCCCGTGACCAAATGGGTTTCCTCTGGGTTCCTCCCATATCCCAAAGACATGCCGGTTTGTGGCTTAATTTGCCTCTGTAAAATTGCCCATAATGTGTCAGGAGTGGATGAGAAAGTGAGATAACATAGAACTAGTGTGAGCGGGTGAATTCAGTGTGGACTCTGTTCCCTGTGGGCCAAGAGATACAGTATGTTTCCCTGCTGTATCTCTAACTTAAACCAAACTAAACATCACCATTCTATTTTTTCTCATTAATAATTTTTTTTTCTCTATCCAATTCTTCCCTTTTTTTCTCCAACTCCTTTCTTTCTTGGCTCCGTAACTGGTTTGAAGCGAATTATCTGTGCTGATGAAAGGCCGGTGGCCTGAAATTTTGACCGTAGGTTTCTTTATCCACCAATGTTCTCTAACCTGCTGGAGTTTTGCAGAATATTTTAATTACTTCGACTTGTTGCTCAGCAGGCAGCGTTGTAACTTCCAAGTCAGAAGGTTATGGGCAGAAATCTAGGCTGTTGCCTGTGGAGCTGATGTTGGAGGAAATGCCAGCTCCTTCAGAATGATATAAAAAGCATCACGGCACGATTTCAAATAGGAATTGTGGAGTTATCCACTGCGTCCTGACATTAGAACACAACATAGAGTTTGCTGGGCACAAGCCAGGAGAAAGGAGATGTGGAAGAATTTCTTTAGTCAGAGGGTGGTGAATCTGTGGAATTCATTGCCACAGAAGGCTGTGGAGGCCAAGTCAATGGATATTTTTAAGATGATGATTGATAAATTCTTGATTTGTATGAGTGTCAGGGGTTATGGGGAGAAGGCAGAAGATTGGGGTAGAGAGGGAAAGAAAGATCTGCCATGATTGAATAGCGGAGTATACTTGATGGGCTGAATGGCCTAATTCTGCCCCTATAACTTATTAAACCATCTATGTTTCGTGCATCACAATGGTAACATTTTGAGACCTGAAAAAGTGCTAGAAAATAGTCACACATCATGGAAATAGGTCCTTCAGCCTACCAAGTGCTCACTGATGGAACACACATTATACTAATCCAATTTTATTCTCCCCATATTTCCATCACCATTCACAAATTCAATTCAATTCAATTCAACTTTATTGTCATTGCACAGATACAAGTATCGGTACAACAAAATGCAGTTTAGTGCAGTCCGTCAGTCCGTGCAGTCCGTAGTACAGAATAAGTAACAATGTGACGGAGAAATAAAAATTATCATGAGAATAAGCTAACAATGTCTTTGGGATGTGGGAGGAAACTGAAACGCAGGTGTCAGGTGGTCTCAGGAAGTACCTGTGAACTCCACATAGACAGAGATAGGTTGAATAAGTTAGGTCTTTATTCTCTGGAGCGCAGTAGGTTAAGGGGGGACTTGATAGAGGTCTTTAAAATGATGAGAGGGATAGACAGAGTTGATTACAAGCTTTTCCCTTTGAGAATAGGGAAGATTCAAACAAGAGGACATGACTTCAGAAATAAGGGACAGAAGTTTAGGGGTAATATGAGGAGGAACTTCTTTACGCAGAGAGTGGTGGCGGTGTGGAATGAGCTCCCAGTGGAAGGGTGGAGGCAAATTGGTATCAATTGTGGATAGGCTCCAGAAAGGGAATGGAGGGTTATGGACGAGTCGGATGGGACTAAGGGGAAAAAAACAATTGATGGACTTGTAGGGCAGATGGCCTGTTTCGTGCTGTAATTGTTATATGGTTATCAGCAGCCCTGGAATTGAATGCATCACAGGAGCTGTGACTCAGCAGCCCTACTATATGTGGTGACCGAATATTATGTTAAAAAATAAGAATGAGTTCTAGTATCAGGCACTGCAGCTTTTTGTTTCTATCGTCAGTTTAAACCAGCACCTGCAGTTCATTTTTACACATTCTATAGCTCCAAGTGATTTAACTGTGGCTAATAGTTTGCTAAAAAGGTTCAAAGTTCAACCAAATCAAGACAAGCTGACATTAATTTTTTTCAACACATCTCCCAATGCCCCATAGGTATGAACATAAAAAAGGTGAAACAAAGCACTGAAATTGTCTAAACACAGTAATGTCCAGAAACACCAGTCTCCGTGAGACTGCTGAGTCGTTCTCTAACTGTGAAAATTGCAGACTGACATTAAGCAGTGGTAAAATCATTTTTGCAGCCATTGTGTTTATTGGTGACCTTTAGGTGATCATTCATTCAAGACAGACACAAAAAACCTCAGGGCGGGTAATGACCAGCGACCCTGAAGAAAATGATTTAGAGCAATAATATAACACTGTCACCGAGAACATGTTCTGAATCTGTTAAAGGCGTTACTGACACAGAGAGTTTCCTTGGGGAGCAAAGGGACTCAGGGTTGTAAATAAACGATGCTGATATATGCATCCACGTTGGCACATAATGGCAAAAATATAGCGATTGTTTCAGCAGCAATAAACACAAGCAGAAGTTTGCATTTGAATGCTAGGAGTCAAACGGCTGATATTCCGCATTGCTCGAAAAATGACAAAGACACTGTGGTCCTTTCACAGTGGGAAAGCTGCCTGCAGCAGAGTCACTTATGACTCGAACCAAGGATATGTTATAGAGAGGTACTCCGCCATTCAAAGAGTGAGTAACAGGGAAAAATAAGTGAATATTCGGATGGTTCAGCTCTGAAGGCTATAATTCTGAAAGGGCAAAAAATTGATTCTTAAAACAGGTAAAGGAGCAGTAAAAAATGATTTAGTGGCAATAAAACATGGCTGTTCATTTTATCTTAGCACGTTCATCAAGGAGAAGCCAGAAGTTCCTCAACATCACATCTCTGCATGTTTCCTTAGGTTATTGCCTCCAATATTTACAATTCCAAATGTCAGCAATGTCCAAATGCCTTTTCAATAATTTTTCAGTCATTGATCAGTCATGTAAACACATCTTCATGCCATCTGTATTTGCATATTGACATCAGAGTATAATTCAATGCATTTTGTCTAATAAATCTATACCCTTCCATTTCTATAGACACAAGGAACTGCAGATGTTGGCTTACAAAAAAGGGATATAAAGTGCTGAGACGATCAGGTAGCATCCCTGGAGGAAATGGGTAGGTGGTGTTTCAAGTTGGGGCCCTTCATCAGACTGACTATATTAGAGGGGGAAAGCTGTAAGAGAGGTGGGGCGGGACAATATCTGAAATGCGATAGGTGTAGCGAGGTGAGGGGGGGGGGGGGGGGGGGTTGATTGCCAGATAGGTGGTCAAAAGCCAGAGATGAAAAGAAGAAAAAAGTTAGATCAGTGAAGCCCTCTGTTGGTAACAACCTTTCAGATTAAAACGCTAACTTTCACAGACTTTATACATTAATCAAGCATCTGACACCAAGGATTGACCTTGTGTAACTTCCCCTCATAAATTGGTGTCCAGAAATGCACACAATTTGTCATGGTGAATACGATCAGAGGATTGTACACTTTCATTAAAGACCTTCCTGATTGTAATCTGGTATTGAATCACCGTCTCCGTTTTAATGGTGTTAATGTTGTGCCAAGCACTCCTCCATTTTTGACCAACAAGTGTTGGCTGGGGCGTGACACTTTTCCCAAGGATACTGTGTGAGCATATTTAAACTTTTTCACAGTCCATTGAATAATCTCTTGCTCTGAGAGTCCTCAGAATAGAAGAACTTTATTATACTTATAATTATACTCAGGTGGATCCCATGGACATATTGCATGCCCAAGTATAACTGTGGCCTCGATAGTATGGATGTTGACCTGGAAGAGGATGGCTTATTGGGTGGCTTATTCAGTCAATAGATTTGAAAGATTTCATAGAGACAACATCAGCAGTGGCTCTCCAATGCTTTAAGTTCACTCTTGCAGGTAGATCATAAGGTCATAAGTGATAGGAGTAGAATTAGGCCATTCGGCCCATCATGTGTACTCTGCCATTCAATCATGACTGATCTATCTTTCCTTCCAACCCCCAATCTCCTGCCTTCTTTCCATAACCCCTGACACCCATACTAATCAAGAATCTATCTACCTTTGCCGTAAAAGTTTCCACTGACTTGGCCTCCACAACCTTCTGTGGCAAAGAATTCCACAGGTTCACCACCCTTTGACTAAATAAATTTCTCGTCATCTCCTTTCTAAAAGAACATCCTTTAATTCTGAGGCTATGACCTCTGGTCCTTGATATGTCCTAGATCTTAGATATATACATGTGTGCAGGTACTGTTTGCTCCTGAGGCCACCTTGCCATGAGCTTGATGCCAAGATGGCAACGTAAATTCAGTCATTGGACTTTTCTCGATATATGGGTCTCGATATATGGGATAGGATCCATGATCTCCAAGCTTTCATCGTGCAAGTTTTATGTTAGATGACGATACAAGAGGGTTTGTTTGTATGTATGTTTTGGTTTGCTGATATTAAGTGCAAGGCCTATTTCTTTGTATGCTTCAATAAATGAGTTGACAATAACATTCTTACTTGCTACAGGTACATTAACACACCACAACAAACGAATATAGAATAAAACAATAAATTATCAGTAGTACTACATAGCCAGACCATAATATTGCAAACTGAAGTATGTGGTGCAACCTAAACATCAACCATAGTAGATTGTTGCTGAGGTAGTGTTGTGGTTAGGGTTGTCCAGTGTGGCTTCACCAAGAGACAAGTGCAAGACATTGTTCAAGGTCCAGGCATGATTGTTTAAAAAAGGGACTTCCAAGAAGTCCACATCATCGCATCACCCGAGTCATGACAAGTACAAATGAATTTACCACCACTCAATTTGCTCTGTACCTGGTCTCAAAACAAAGGTGAAGGAAGAAACATCACTAAAATCTCAATGCTGAAAATGTTATGGGGTCTATCAGGTAATCTGATGGTCCAAATGACAGGAACCTCCAACCTCCAACCAGGGCGCCGCTTGATTGGCAGCCCCGCCAACAGTCTGTCTGTGGTTTTGTTTTTAAAAAAAATGTTTAGTGTGTGTTATAAGTTAGTGGAGCTGACATCCCCCTGATGCAGGAGCTGATCGCCTCGATGCGGAGGGCCCAAACGCCGCCGGCTACGGGAGTCAAGATCATCCCGTCAACGGAGGGCTCGAGGTCCCCGACCACCGGAGAACAATGAAGGGAAGAGACCTGAACTTTTTTTCGCATTCCAGCACAGTGAGGAATGTGGAGGAGTCACTGTGGTGGATGTTTCTGTTAAAATGTATTGTGTATGTTCCGTTGCTTTTTATTTGTATGACTGACTTGGCAAATGAAATTTCTCGTATGTTGCGAAACTTACTTGGCTAATAAAGTATTATTGTGATTGTGATTGTTCACAGCATATGGACTGTCCTGCCCACCATAACCAGCACATGTATGGAGCTTCATGGCTTCTCTACCAGAAAACACTAAGAGTGATTTGGTGTGACCCCATAGTTAATCAGCTGCAAATAGGTATGTTTGAATCGTCATTTGGAATCTGAGCCCCGATATGGGGCGGGTTTTAAAACGCGATTTTTACTATCACCATGTTCAGCAAATCATTAACGAAAAACTCTTGCAAGACCCGGTCGCACCATTTTTCAGGCCTCGATAATATAGTTCTAATAGTTTTAAAATTACTGTCTCATTCCGCAACCTCTCGCAGCCCCAGGGTTTTATAAAGCAAACAATTAAAGGTATGTACCTTATTTTTACATTAAATGGGGCATATATATAACCCTAAATATCAAGTTATCTATAGCGAGTAGTTCATTTTGGGCTTTTTTATATCCCGCAGTATTTTTCTCGGCATTTGAGGGCACTGATAAACCAGCGCGTTCCACATGAACCCACTAGAAAGCCGATTTAAATGGGCATTTATTTACAGCAATTGAACACTAAATTCCTTCCATCTGGCCTATAAATTAATGTAAATTAGATATAAAAATCATGTTATATTGTGAATTATTTGTGAATAATCTTTGGACACTTAGACTATTTAAAAATGTTAATCTTTCCTTAAGAAATGACTATCCAAGATCACAGCTTTTTTGTAATGTCCATGAAAATCAATAGGGAACAAATGCCGAGTATGAAAATGGACAACTTTTTTAATACTTGATGAAAGTGAATTTAGTCGGATGTTATGCTTTATCTGATGGGATAAATTGCAGACTTGATTTCTTAAATCTCAAATTTTTTTGCTACTGCAGACACAAGATGCTCTTGCATCTTCCTCCACCATTCTTCAGGGACAAATGAACAAACTTGCAGGCATATGATAGCCAAAGTGCAACAGAGAAACAACTGGCATAGAGAAGAGATGATGAGTGGAGAGAAAGCAGAGGTCTTATAACTTATTAATAAATGTGCAGCATGGTGGCACAACTGGTAGAGCTGCTGCTACAATGCCAGACACCTGGGTTCGATCCTGACCTCGGATGCCGTCTGTACACATTTTTCCTGAGACCACATGGATTTCCTCCCACCTCCCAAAAATGTGTGCATGTTTCATAAGGTCATAAGTGATAGGAGCAGAATAAAGCTATTCGGCCCATCAAGTCTACTCCGCCATTAAATCATGGCTGATCTATCTCTCCTAACCCCATTCTGACTTCTCCCCATAACCCCCGACACCCTTACTAATCAAGACTGTCTCTGCTTAAAAATAAACCATTGACTTGGGCTCTGCAGCACTTCTGTGGCAAAGAATTCCACAGATTCTCCACCCTCAGTCTAAAGAAATGTCTCCTCATCTCGTGCCTAAAGGCATAGACTCTCCCACTAATGGAAACATCCTCTCCCATAACTCAATCCAAGCCTTTCACTATTTGGTATGTTTCAATGAGGTCCACCCTCATTCTTCTAAACACCAGCGAATACAGGCCAGTGCCATCCAACGTTTGAAGATTAATTGGTCTCTGCCTCGAGCGTCTAAGGGGTGAATGGAAAAGTGGGATAACATCGAACCAGTATGAATGCGTGGTCAATAGTGGGCACGGAACCAGTGGGCTGCAGGGCCTGTTTCCATGCTGTTCCTTTCAATCGATTCAATCAAACAGCATAACCTTCATCATTCTTCAGGACCATCAAGAACATTTAAGGCTCAGGAGCCCGCCATGGAGGCAGCCAAGTTCGGAGGTGAACATATCATAGTCAGTGAGACCATAAGTGCCTGCATTTTGAAGAACTCCTCAGTTGTGAAGCTGTCTTTCACATGAGCACCCTTGGCTCCATTCCACTCAAACTATCTGGTCCAGCTTTGCCCTTATTTATTGTAAAGGCCATTTGCCACCTGAAGAAGCTGGCTTTAGGGGCAGACAATATCCCAGCTGTGGAGATTACATTTTGTCTTGATTGAGTGAAATTTCTGTCTCAAATTCCCAACCTCAGCTCCCAAATTGAGGATGGGGAGGTCTTGCTAAGGGACCTAAGTGAATCAGCTCCATTAACCATTAAATGCAGGCTTTTTCAATTTCACAAAGGCTTTTGACTCAATTGAGAGCGATAGTGGAACATTCGCCTCACTATTAAGTTGCATGGTTGATGGAACTGTTATTAAAGAAGTCTGCCTTTATCCTGCCCTCTTCTACAATTTGAATTAGATCACTAATTCAAATCCTTCCAAGGTGACACTTGGCATCTACCGGCATCTGGTGACAAAAACTGCATTCTTATGTATATGATCAAAGAATGATCAAAGCACATTTCCATGCCCCAAGTGCATTTCCATGTCATATAATACTCAATAACGATGAATAAATATGTTAAGCATGACAGTAAATCAATCTTAAATATCTTCCTTTGGTTAAAAAACAGATCAAGCTCGAAAAATGGGACTGAAACTGGTCGGTGAAGATGAAATGTAAATGAAAGTACATTAGCAGTCTGTTTTTCACTTCCACTACTTTTTTGGTTTTGGAAAGAAATTCAGGTGAAATCTGTTATATGTTGCATTGAAATAAGCCATCAGTCATCTGTTGTGCATTAATATTCACCCTGATAAATTTAGTACTATTATTATTCCAGAGGGGATCATGACAGAAGCCTGCTCATGGCGATCCCCAGAAATGATGACACGATGCACTCTGCGACGTGTCGGGTGACCAATTCTGTCAACATGTCGGACAATGACAGAAGCCAACAGCGAGCTATACGTCGTCAGACACACAAGCGAACTAACTATTCCAGAACAAATGATGAGAAAACAAAATGGGTAAAATTCTGATATGTATCAAGCACTTACGCTAACATTTGAAGATCTAAATTGGTGTAAGAACTGCTAATGACATCTTAGATGCACACAATGACCATGCATCGTCTTTTTATCCTTCTGAGCCTTGTTATCATGATCAAATTATGTTCATGGCCCAATCATAGCAGCAGGGTGTCCATACAAAGAGACTGCTATAGAGATGTATAGAGATAGAAATCTAATTTCATTCTGACAGAGCACTTGGCACTTGATTCTTTCTGAAACCTTAATAAAGGCCAAAGACAGTGGATTAAACAAGTCAGAACAAATTTAAAGAGATAGGTACCCTGAAATCTTTGTAAGAGAGCATGTCTAGTAACCCAGACTGTGGCTCCATTATGTGCTATTAAGTCCCTTTCATTGGGTAGCAGCAGTAAAGGAGGGAGTTATTAGTATTTGCCACTCTGTCTGCCATAGAAATATTTAAATAACCCCTAATTACAGACCTGTAAAACTGCTGGCCATTGCAGAAATCCACCCTTTTAGAACAGATGATAAACATGTGTGGACTATTTGAAAAGGCATTATTAAGTGCCTGGGGTTAATTTACATTACAGTGGAAAAAATGTATGATCTTTAATTTTGAAGCTGTTTAATGGTTTGATACAATGCTCCGTTTCTGAGATGATCATATATGGATTCACCACTGGGACTTTGAATGAGTGGGAGTGGAAAAGAACAAATTCCGTTGCTAAACTAGACCAGCTGCCTGTAATCACCACAATTAATCTAACCATGGTTTAAATACTTGAGCACACAATAGTAAGGCTGGCTAAAGTTCTTTGTTGTATATTGGGTGCTCCCTTCTCTTCTGTTTAGACAAAGTGAATGTGATAAATGTCTCCAGAGAGGAGATGGGCAATGCACCATATTCAGTATTGAATTTAAGACTGGAACATTTTGGGTTGATATTATGACAAGAGCTTGCAACAGTTTGAATGTATATGATTTTCAAGGAACATTAGGGGGGCAGGGGGATTATATCTAATATTCACCATTTTACTCTGGATAAAATAAGCACTATGCCTCAGAATATTGGGAAAATGTTAATATAATCTTCATTATGTGTTAAGAGGAATAGCAACTCATCAAAGATTTGTTTTGTGATTTGCATGTGTAGTCTATGCTCACTAGACTACAGCCGGCAGTCTGTTTGTTTTTTCATCTTTTTTTTATTTTTAGTGTTTGTTAAAAGTTTGTTTTAATGTTCTCCAGTTTGTCTTGTATGGATGGAGGGGGAGGGGATCGGGGGTAGCTTTTTTCAGAATCTTACCTTGCCGGAGATGCGATTGGTTTTCGCATCGCGTACTCCGGGCGCTCTGTGGCCTTCCATCGATGGAGCTGGAGGCCTCCTCGGACTGTCGTGAACCTCACCGCGGGGCGCGGACTTAACTTTGGAGCTGATCCCTTGCTTGGGATTGTTCCAACCATGGCCTGCAGACTTACTTACCATCAAGAGCTCGCAGCCTCGGGAGGGGCAGAGTCGGGAGCTCCAACGTCGCGGAAGGTTCGACCAGCACCGACCCAGGGTTCGATCGTCCAGCACGGGGGAGCTGACAACCCCCTCCATGCAGGAGCTGATCGCCTCGACGCGGAGGGCCAAAACGCGGCCGGCTACGGGAGTCAAGATCATCCCGTTAACGGAAGGCTCGAGGCCCCTGACCGCGGGAGAACAAATGGAACAGACTTGAATGAGGAATGTGTAGGAGTTACTGTGGTGGATGTTCATGTTAAAATGTGTTTTAGGTGATCTGTTGCTTTTTATTGTATGACTGACCTGGCCAATGAAATTCCAGTCAGTCAGAAATTTGCCAAGTATGTTGCAATACATACTTGGCAAATAAAGTACTATTCTGATTCTGATTATAGAGCTTGTGAAATGGCAGAGACTACCACTAGAAGGGAAAAAGATTCACTCGGAATCTGAAGAGTAACATTTTCACACACAGGTTGGTGGGTGTATGGAACAAGCTGCCAGAGGAGGTAGTTGAGGCTGGGACTATCCCAACATTTAAGAAGCAGTTACACAAGCACATGGATAGGACAGGTTATGAAGGATATGGAAGAAATTCTTGCAAAAATTCTGCATAAACCCATGCAAAAATGATGACTATTATAGCTGGGACATGTTGGCCGGTGTGAGCAAGTTGGGTCGAAGGGCTTGTTTCCACACTGATTCACTATGACTCTCTGATTAGTATTGGACTTTGATGAAAGCAACGTGCCTCAGAAACAAAGGAAGAATAAGTATTATATTTAAGTTATAGAAAAGAAAGCTGCTACACTTGCTGGAGATCATAAATATGATCAGTTGCAACCATCTGCTTATCAAAAAATCCCCCTTCCCCGAGAACACCTAATGCCTGCCACGCTTTGTTCTGCCTCTCTCCTCTTCCAGCGTTCTTCTCCTCTCCCCACACACCCCCCTCCCTCCACCCCCCACTATAATCGGTCCGTTTTGGGTCCCAACACGAAACGTCACCTATCCAGAGATGCTGCCTGACCCATTGAATTACTCTAGCATGGTGAAATGAAGCAGATGGCTGTGAATGTTACTACAATTCATTTTCATTAGCACGTGCATTATACAATCATTCATCATATATCACAGGTCGTAAATATATATGAAAGATGCATCTGTCACCAACAATAAGTTATTTGTAGAACTGTTAAAATAAACAATATACTTTGTATAAGCTTTGTTAAGCACAATTGAATATCAAGCCACATTAGGACAAAGGCAGATGATCATAAAACTGGTCAAAAGTGATCAAACTCAAATACGAAATACCTGTACAACAAATAGAAAAAAAAGAAATTGATGGTTTCACATCAAGTGAATAATTAAATAAACAGTGATTATAGAAACTAAGTATGTGACCCTGTATTTTAATGAAAACTTGTTTCATAAATATAATCCTACACAAGCTGCCAATTCTTGAGCAAGTTCTTGGTGTTATTGAAAACTGACTATTTTCCAGTCCCTCCACGCATCGGGTGTGAATTCTAACTGCAAGAATCTGTGAATTGGTATATTTTTCTGGATTATGAATTACAACTTTAGCAGCATAGATAACGTAAGGTGCATGCTCCAAAACTCATTCTATCGTTACTTGATACAAAAAAAAAAATACTTGATTGCCTCTCGTCTTGTATATCTAAACTTATTAATCCAGTATTGAAATACTGATGATGTGAATCCTGAATAAAAACATTAAGTACTTATTGGGAATGCTCAAATAGTTAGGCATTGTTACAGGTCTAAAGAAGGGGTCATGAATCCCTTCCCTCCAGTGATGCTGCCCGACCTGCTGAGTTACTCTGGCATTTTGTGTTTTGCTCAAGAATCCAACAGGTGCATTTCTTTGTCTCTGTGACACTGCTGACGTCTGTAGTGGCCGACTGCATGACATGCATCTGAGCTACCATGGAAGACCATATACCCATGCTTGATAATTAATTAACACTTAAGGTCAATCTTGAGAAATAAGGCGTCAACGTGTTTCACTTTGCTACTCTACAGTGGTGGTAAAGATCCAAACACAGCACCAACACTCCCATTGAATAAAACCAGCAAGGGATACTGTCCTGGGTCAACAGGGCTGGAGCAGTAAAACAATGGAGTGGGTCCAATTCCTCCTCCATTCCCACTGATTGCCCATTTTAATGCTATAGTTTTGGATCAGGCTCCTGCTGCACACTACGAGACGCAGATGGGATTTTAAGTCTCTCCTGAGCACTTTTAATCTCCGCACTACAGCCAATCAAAGATGTCAGGAAGTCAGAGCTGTTCATTTAGGCAAGCTAGAGATTAAAGATTCCTGCTAGCAGACCTTTTTACGTTTGCTCTTCTTTAATTTGCATCTCTGTTTGCTCTCTCCTCCTCCTCATTCTCCTGCTGTGGCTTCGCTTCCTTCTGGCTGAGTGAAATCATCAGAAGGATCCTGATGATACAAAGAGATTCGCCAGAAGCTCCTGAATTGGACGACAGTTACAGGCAGCGAGGAGTCGGCTAATTAGCAAAAACTCAATAGCTGCAATATTTGAATCCATAGCACACACTTGTAGCATCGATATGAGGAAAGATATTCTTACCATAGAGGGAGTACAGAGAAGGTTCACTAGACTGATTCCTGGGATGTCAGGACTTTCTTATGAAGAAAGACTGGATAGACTTGGTTTATACTCTCTAGAATTTAGGAGATTGAGAGGGGATCTTATAGAAACTTACAAAATTCTTAAGGGGTTGGACAGGCTAGATGCAGGAAGATTGTTCCCAATGTTGGGGAAGTCCAGGACAAGGGGTCACAGTTTAAGGATAAGGGGGAAATCTTTTAGGACCAAGATGAGAAAAACATTTTTCACACAGAGAGTGGTGAATCTCTGGAATTCTCTGCCACAGAAGGTAGTTGAGGCCAGTTCATTGGCTATATTTAAGCGGGAGTTAGATGTGGCCCTTGTGGCTAAAGAGATCAGGGGGTATGGAGAGAAGGCAGGTACAGGATACTGAGTTGGATGATCAGCCATGATCATATTGAATGGCGGTGCAGGCTCGAAGGGCCAAATGGCCTACTGCTGCACCTATTTTCTATGTTTCTATGATATGCAACTCAATGATATGGCTAGCAATAATGATGCCTCCACTCATGCTGGTTTACATCTGAGCCTTAATGCTATTAAGTAACAAGAGGTAATCTTACATTATGGCTCATGTCTCTGATGCTCTGATTATATTAAGTTACATGGTGTATGAGACATTGTCAGTAGCATTACAGCAAACAGCTTCAGAGTAGGAAGGAGAGAGGAATGGAATACGTGGTCAATATAGCAGTGAAGAGTGTTTTATTGCCATGTGTACTGAAATAGAACAATGAAATTATTACTTGTGGCACCAGCACCGTGAATCCGTAAAAACAGTACTCAATAGATAATACAATAAGCAAACTAAAAGAGTTAAATGAATAAAATAGAAACAAATAGAAACAAAACAAAGCCCATTGACTCTAGGTTTGGAGTTTGGAGTTTAGTTGGAGTTCGGAGTGTTAAATAGCCTGATGGATGTTGGGATGAAGTTGTTCCTGAACCTGGACGTCACAGTTTTCAGACTCCTATACCTTCTTCCCAATGGCAGGAGTGAAATGGGAGCATGACCAGTGTGCTGTATGTTCTTGATGATGTTGGCTGCCTGAGAGCATTTAACAACATTCTGACCATGCTATCTGAGAAATTGGGCAATGTTGGGTTTGTTATCAATCACTTCCATGCTGGAAGAAAGACGTGCCAAGCTTGGCATTGGAGTCTTCCATCCTCATTGACACCATTCACATTTCCCTGTAAACCTGCGATTGCACCCGATTACATTCTGCAAATTCATCACAATTTTCCACAAGCTTCCTCATCAAAAGTCTCACCTTCATGCTCTGCTACAGACGTTGTGCACAACTTTTCTCTCCGAGTATCTAACACCCTTAACCTTGCTCTGGCTACAAGCCACACGTCCCTGGCTCCATTTAGCTAGCCTCTAAATTACTTTCATTGGTAAGTATTTGAACTGGAGGCTGTAAGTGATAAATTGAGTGTTGGCCTGCATTCATCCTCACGTTCATTGTTCGTATTTGGCCGCTGAGGGAGCTTACAGTTCTTGGCTAATTGAGAGGAGAAAGGCACAAGTTTAGGATTTTGTCGGAGAGGTAATTGGGAAAGTGAAGTCCTAAAGTTTGTTAAAAAGCGTCAGTGAAATGCATTCATCATCATTACCCCCTTTAGCTGGCAGCAACTTCTACAAATTGCACATGCGGATGTGGGAATTCCCCCCTTTTTTTTCCGGACACCAGACTGCCCTCTGACCGAGAGCTCAGTTGGAGCACTGGAGGTCATAACATTTTCCCACCACTTATAATTGGGACTTCACCTGAAGATTCTGCACAGGTCACAGAAACCCAGGAATATTTCGCAATGATTGAATGAGAAGAAAATGGTGCAAAAGGACTAAGGTACATACTTACTAATTTGAGCACTATCAAATATTTGTTATGAAAAATCTTTGAAATGTTTTAAGATGACTTTGTTTTTTTTTAATTTTATGGTAATCAACATTTTTTTAAGTTTTAATATTGTTAAAAAGTGTTAATGATTTTTAATGGACCTTAATTGCTATTTGATTACATTTTAAAATGTCACTAACATTCAATTTTAGATTCATCCTGATGTTAGGATCTTCAGGGAATTAGTCAGGTGCCAGCCGTTTATTTTCTTGGACAGAAAAAACTGCTAAAATTGCAATCTGGAGCAAAAAAAAGACTGCTGGCGGAACTCAATGGGCAAAGTAGCAACTGTGGAGGAGGCAGGATAATTGACATTCCATATTGAGCATATAGCCAATACACAGAGATGAGAGGAGAGAGAGGAAAGAGTTAAGGGTCTGTCCCACTTCGCAGTCATTTACGCGGCAGGCCGGTAGTGACTGACACGCGACGGTTGCGCGCGTCATCACGTGTCCGCACACCCGTCTGGAGCGCGTGACGTCATTTGAAGATAGATGCAAAATGCAGGAGTAACTCAGCGGGAACGGCAGCATCTCTGGAAAGAAGGAATGGATGATGTTTCAGTTCGAGACCCTTCTTCAGTCTGAAGAAGGGTCTCGACCCGAAACGCCACCCATTGCTTCTCTCCAGAGATGCTGCCGGTCCCGCTGAGTTACTCCTGCATTTTGTGTATCTCCAATCGTACTGGCCCCGCTCTGGGAGTAGAAGTGGGGGCGGATCCATATCCACAACGGCCGTGAGCCCCAGGCCGAGCTCGACGATCGTTTGCCCGCTTCTGCTGCTGTTGGAGGTGAGACGTTGCCCCGTGCCAGGGTCTTGGGCCTGTCCCACTTTGGCCGTCAGTTACGCGACAGGCTGGTGGCACGTGAAGATTTTGTACAGGACGAAGTCCACACTCCTCCACACCACTCCATGCGCCCGTCCCGCGCTACTCATGCGCTAGCAGGTCACGTAAATGGCGCGCGAATGACGGCCAAGTGGGACAGGACCTTAAGGGAGGGCTCCATAAATTGTCTCAGTGCATAGGGAGTGGATGAGAAAGTAAGACAACATAGAACTCGAGTGCATTTGGCAATTGATGGTGCAGTTGATGGGCCAATGGAACTGTTTCCATGCTGTACTTTTCAAACAAACGGGAATCATAGAATATGGGGTTCAAGCTAGATACAAGATTATGCATGATCTGTTTGTACTCAATGCAGGTTGCTGCCCTATGGCCTCCTTCTGATTTTACATTTTATGCTCTGACTTGTAATGAGGGCTTCTTCTTTGCAACTATGACTCCCTTCACCAAGACCTTCAGGCCACCTACCAAAAGTAATCTAACCCAGTGTTTCCCATGCCATAATATTATCAACTTTACTTCGATCATCTTCACCGCCCTGTTGTAGGAAAAATACATCTTTTCAGTTAGACTTCCAGAAATGTAGCAGCGTGCGGACAACAAGGCCCTTTAACCCACCCAGACCACACACCATTGTAGACTTCAGGAATCCAGAGGTGGCACGCACACTAACCATACACATTCACGGGACGGATTTTGGAACGTGTTACCAGCTTCAGTTCCAATCAACTTACTGAACTCTCTTGGTACATACCTCTACTGGAATGATCAAGAAGGATCATCCGGAGCTTCTTCCTGAGGAGAGAAGAAGGTCCATCTGGCCCTCAGATCCTGGTGAAATTGCAAACTCTATTCAAGTCAAGTCAAGTCACAAGAGTTTATTGTCATGTGTCCCCGATAGGACAATGAAATTCCTGCTTGCTGCAGCACAACAGAGTATTGTAAGCATAACATTCAGACCCCTCAGAGTGAGTCTGTCCAAACAAACATTCAGGAGGCACTCCGCATCGCCAAGGATCTAACCCAACCATGGACTCTTTACCCTTGTACCAGGCAGCAACTCTACTATCACTCCAGTGTGCCGAACCCCAAGATGGAAAGTGATTTGAAGCTGCTTTATGTGCTGACAGATGAACCGGACACTTCCTATTTTTTTTTAATTCAAATCGTTTGCTATGGGGAGACAGGCATGCTAAATGCATTTCGTTGTCTCTAACTGGCAATTACAGTAAATGAGCAGGCAGCGCAATATTGACATACAGATTGCAGTGGGAGCAATGGGCCAATCTATTCTGTGTTTAAAGCGATTAGCTCCTAGATGCAAGTGTTTTACCTGAAAGCATATGATGACCCCCTTTAATCATCATTTAATTGGTCAACATGCAACCAATGTCACCCCAGGATTGAGGTTGAGTGATATCAGTCTCATCGGTTTTATCAGTCAGCCCTCACCTTCTCATAACACGAGCTCCACCTGCCCAGATCAATGTTGTCATAAAACATGTGCAAACTCTATTTGGGGAGTTTATTTCATTTCCCCATGTTATTTTGAAATTCCTGCTTGCTTCCTTGTAGCTGATAATTGTAAGAATAACTCTAGACAGCAGAGTCTAGTAAAACCTCTTCCACAGCACTTCAGTCAAAATCTCCATGTCCCTGCCTGTAAGGCAGGGGTGACTATCACAATGCCTCCCCCAGATGCAAAGTGATTGAAGGCTTTATGTTAGGGAAGTCCAGGACAAGGGGGTGCCCAGCTTACAGGATAAGGGGGAAATAACTGGCAAAAAGTAAATGAGCAGCAGCGCAATTTTTTCACACAGATTGCAGTGAATCAATGGCCACTCTGCTGTGTTTAAAGCGATTAGTCGAGCCAGTGTTTACATTGGCATATATTTAAGAGGGATTGGTCAAGATGCAACCAATGCCCTTGTGGCTGAGGGGACTGATATCAGGGTTTTATGGTCAGAGAAGGCACGAGTATGGGATCAATGTTGTCATAAAACATGGTGTTGGGGCTTTGTTTTCCCATGTGATTTTGGTCATTCTTTCCTTGTAGCTGATAATTTCTGCTCTAGACAGCAGTCTAGTAAACCTCTTCCACATCTTCTCCAAAATCTCCATACCCTGCCTGTAAAGGGGTGACTAGAAATGCATATAATACTCCAAAAGCAGCCTAACCCGAGTCCTATAAAGCTCCTTACTCTCATTCTCATTGCCACTAGCAATGAAAGCAAGCATACCGTGCGACTTCTTTACCACTCTATCTGCTTGTTTTGTTTAGTTTAGTTTAGTTTGGAGATACAGCATGGTCTGCACTGACCAGCGACCCCCACATATTAACGCTACCCTACACACACTAGGGACAATTTTACATTTTATACCAAACCAATTAACCTGCACACCTGTATGTCTTTGCAGTGTGGGAGGAAATCGAAGATCTCGAAGAAAACCCATGCAGGTTACGGGTATGAACGTACAAACTCCTTATAGACAAGCACCCATAGTCAGGATCGAACCCAGGTCTCAGGAGCTGTAAGGCAGTAGCTCAACCAATCCGCCCCCATGCCACCCTCGTGTTGCCACTTTAAGGAGCTATGGTCTTGGACCTTAAAAACCCTCTGTACATGAATGATGTTAAGGGTCTTGCCATTAATAGTATACTTTGCCTCTACATTTGATCTCTCATAGTACAACACCTCACACTTGCACGAAATAAACTCCATCTGTCATTTATCCATCTATTTCTGTCGCTGATCTATTTCCCGCTGTTTATGCTTCCTCACTGTCCATAATCTACCAATTTTGGTACATTCAATAAATTTATTAACCAACCCATCTACTCCCCATGCAATTTTTCAGCACCATACTCCCGTGCACATGGAAACTATCGGAGCAATTGAAGTTTTGGCAGATGCTCAGGAACGCAAGTAAAGAAAGTACTTTAATTTATCTACTGCCTTTTACACTCACATAATATCCCAAAGTGCTTCTCAGCCAATCACTATTGCAATGTGGACAAGTGTGAGCACAGATTCATACCAATCTTTCTATAGCTGGTGCTGATTGAGGGTCAATTGCCTGCTTGAGTAACTCTCTCTTCAAATAGTGCTCTAGTATACTTGTGAACGGGCAGAGATGCCATTGACCTAACATCTCAATCAAAAGATGGCACATCCAACAATTGAACGCTTCTGTGGAACTGCAGTTTCAGCTCAGATTATATACTCAAATCCCAGAGTGGGATCTTGAACAAGTAATCTACTAAATCTTAGACAAGCTGACTCTGCCAGATATGTCAACAAGTATGCTTTCTCCGTTTGGTTCTCAGAGCAGTGACATCCGCTGTTCCGGTTGCCAGTACTCGCACTGTGAGAAGGCATTGATATTCTTGCACTAAACGTTGACTGGGATTCATCCTGAAGAATAAATACAGAAAACTATTTTGAAATTACTTATCAATCATTGCCGAGGGATAAAAAATATCAATCATAATATCTTGCTTGAAGCATTGATTAAGCAACAGTGAGTGGCTCACTTTATCAGGTGTAAGGTTAGGCCAGTCACTGTAAAGGTCAGGACCACAGGTTCATTCCAGCAGTCTCTTCAGAGAGCAGACAAAGTGATAACCACTGTGCAATCACAATTTTCTACCCGTTTCTTTTCACTACTCTATATTTTTATCCCTTCAGATTCCACAAATGATTGGATTTTTACAAACTGCAGCTATAAATCTCTCTAAATGGGAGCTGAAAGATTCATCAACGTATCCATTCCAGCCACACCTTGATCAATTTGACTATCTTCGCTCAGCTTTAAAGATGCAATTTTTAAAAGATATTTTGCGCTTTGATTGAATTAAAATGCCTTATCGATACAGCTTGTCATCTAAAACTGAATATGCAAAATTCAATCCATTTTTAGATGAACCTTTTTTTGCTAATTAACCATTAATAATTTACAAGCCTTTTTTATTTTCTCATGTTTCATAGTAAATAATATAGGGATTTAAGAGAAAAAAAAGTAATCATGTCTAATGGCTTATTTATGCCTATATGGTCCAGTTTTAAAAGGAATCGCATTGTTGAGTATGATTGATCTGAATACCATCCTCTCGCTCTGACTTTGGCAGCAAAAGGCTCTGGTAATCGAAGCCCTACAGTATTTGCATGTTTCTTTATGATCGATACTTGGAATTTTCATGCATTAAACTTCATAGACTGCTGGCATAATTTATTGAAAGATAGTTGGAAATCGATCGATTTTCCCACCTGAAACAGCACGTGAAAGTTGGGAGCAAAAATGTGATCTTACAACCTACCTTGTGGCGAATATCGGACGTTTACTCCAGAACTGTAATGCTACATAACTATATTCTGCACTCTGGTATTTTGCTCTTTACTCTACCTGTTGTACATGCGAATTGCTGGATATTTATATTTCATGCATTGATCGCTGCCTCAAGGTGATGATGACATCTGTCATCAGGGATCCCCACCATCCCGGCCATTCCTCCATGTCATACGCAGAAGGTACAGAAGCCTTTTGTCCCCACACCACCAGGCTCTGGAAAAGCCATTTTCTTACAACTATCAGGCTCTTGAACCGACCTGCATAACTCTAGTTTTACACTGGCAGCGGAACACAATGGACCACCTTTTGCATTGCAATGGATTTTTTCTTTTGAATTTTCTTTTTGTACTGTCTTTCTGTTTTCCTTGTATTGGATAATTTATATTCTGTTGCCTGAGGCTACTTGTCTTAGATGCCGCTGCATTTTTGTTGTACCTACACTTAACCATACTTGTGCATACCGACTTGACTTGACATGGTGCCCTCAACACTGTTGATGTGCCATTATACAAGCACTAAATAATTACTACACGGTGCATGAACAATTAATTCACCCAAGATGTCGGTGATGACTAAGCTGGCATTGTACTCTTAGTCAAATTATACGAGATTTAATTTCCAAAGTGACACGAAACAGTCTGGAAATCATCATTACAATGTTTCCCTCCATTACCACGTTCCAACTCCAATGGATGACTGACATTATCTTTATTCTTGATATTACTGTGGGTATATGGAATAGTGAGGAGCAGGGGCATGGGTAGAAGGGTGAAGGAGTAGAGGAGATGGACCTGCTCATGTCAAGCTCCTTATGTCCTAAGTGGGTGACAATCTGACGATCAGTAACACTACTCAAGGCTTTATCTCCAGTGATTCTTACCAGTAAAGTTCCAAATAGAATCCCGCAGCAGCACTAAACTCCGAATATATGATAAGCTTCCTATGGTCCTTCAGCAGTGATGGCTCTCTTTTTTTAATTTTAAAGTGTCAAAATTACATCTTAGTGTATCACCAATTTCTGGTTACTTTGGCTCTATGCTATTCCTCTCCAGTGCTTTCTCCAGAATACCCCCAAATCACAAGCACCAGATGGAAACCTCCCTCTACCCAAGGATCAAGGTGACAAGCCAGAGGAGATAGTTGTTTTTTGTGCTAAAAGTGTTATTGGGTGAAATTGTTGTTCACTCACCGTGCAACAATCGCTTAGTGTATGAATAATGGTGCATTCTTAAGGGCTGTCCCACTTGGGTGACCTAATCCATGAGTTCTGGCGGGTTTGCCCTCGACTCAAACTCACAGCATGATCGACACGGTCGTAGGAGGTCTTTGTAACTCTCCTTCATGCTCTTGAGTAGTCCCCGTGTACTCGAGGCCTCAACTAGGTCGTGGCGTATTTTACAACATGTTGAAAAATGCCCGCGAGTGAAAAAAGGTCGCCATCAAAAAATTGATACTATTTTTACTCGTATGTTTAGTCGTAGTAGGTCGGCATGTTAGTCGTAGGTAATCGAGGGTAGTCCAAGGTAGTCAAAAGTAGTCGTAGATAATTTTCATCATAGTCGAAAGGAGGTCGAAGGAGATCGAAGGAGGTCGTCTTCACTCTCCACTATTCGGTGTCCAATTTTCCCAGTTAGTTGTAGCTAGTCGTAGCTAGTCGTAGCTAATCGAAGCTGGTATTCAACATAGTCAAAGGAGGTTGAAGGAGGTCTTCTATATAGTCGAAGGAGGTCATCAACATATCATTTTTTTCAAACTCTCCTAACCTCTTCTAAACTCGCCAATTTGGTCACCCAAGTGGGACAGCCCCTTAACTGGCCCATTCTATCATTCTATCAACTGTATTTATAGTCCTGGACAGAAAGTTCTCCAACTACCTGAATGAATGGACAATTGTCCATTTGGTTGGAACACTGGTGCTCCTCAGGGTTGTGTACTCAGTCCCTTGCTCTACTTCTGGTACACCCATGACTGTGTGGCCAAGTAAAATGCCAACTCAGTCTTTAAATTTACCAATGATAGCATTGCTGTTGGCCGGATCTACAACAATGACAAGATAAAGTACAGGCAAGAGATTAAAAACATAGGGTCATGGTGGCAGGACAATAACCATGCTTTTACAGTAAGCAAGATGTAAGAATTGTTTGTTGATTTAACAAAGCAAGAGGGGTGAACACAATTTGATTCTCTTCAATGGAGTTGCTGTAAAGATGATCAACAACTTCAAGTTCCAAGGCATCTACATCACCAGCAACCTAACCTAGTCCCCTCATGCTGATGGAGTGATCAAGAAAGCACTGACTGGCTCTGGCATTTGAGAATATTTATTGAGAAGATTCAGCATGTCCACAAGGATTTGCTCAAATTTCAACAGAAGCATTATAGAGAGTATTCTGAATGGGATGTATCACAGGCTGATATATTAACTGTTCTCTTCTTGATTATGTGAACCCATACTTCCTTCCATCCACTCCATCTTCATTGTGTATTGCATCAGGAAGGCTGGAGGCATTGTCAAGGATGCTTGCCACCTTGGGAATTTCATTTTTCTCTCTTCTACCTTTTGGGAGAAGAATCAGGAGCTTGAAAGCCTCTATGTCCAGCCTACCACTACCATCTGATTCTTAAACTAATCCCGGAAATGCTGCCACATACTATTACTCCTAACTCTACCTTGTTTGATTATTATGTTATTGTACGGCACAGTGGTGCAGCTGGTAAGCTGCTGCCTCACATTGGGTGCAGTTTGTGCGGAGTTTGCACGTTCTCCCCATGACCATGTAGGCTTCTTTTAGGGGCTCTAGTTTCCTCCCACATCCAAAAGACATGCAGGTCTGTAGTTTAATTAACCTCTGTAAATTGCCCTCAGTGTGTAGAGAGTGGATGACAAAGTGGAAAACATAGAACTAGTGTGAAATGGCCAGCATGGGCTCAGTGGACTGAAGGCCCTGTTTCCATGCTGTATCTTTCAAACAATTTAATTAGTTTGCACTACTCATATTTTGCACAAACAATCTTACACCATTCTGCTGTTTTTCACTCATTATCATATTTATTGTTTCTATTTATCATTACTGTACGTGTACTGTTTTACTCCGAGAGTTCATGTGGTCAAGGAATTTCATTGCACCCTGATGTACATGATCATGAACTAATCTGATCTAATTATATTCAGAGTGTTGGCATTCGAGGCAAGGCTGAAGAGCCATTTAGCTTTTGTATTAAATGAATGGATCTGTCCTTTAAAGCGAATAGAATCCTGGAGGATGAAGCAGTGATATTAACATGCGAGCCAAAATGATGTGATACGCATGCAAAGAAACATATTCCTGGGCCAGAAGCATGTGACATCCTGACAAATGTCATGAAAATGTTTTTTGCGAAGGTAATATGCAGAAACTAAAGGATAATCCTAAACCACTGAAAAAGTCTGGGAGTTATAAGTTTGAGTCAGGGCACCCTGAAACAGGGTGAGTCAATAAACAAGGACATCCCAGCATCTGCGCTTTCTTGTGTCTACATTGTTTCATTAACAAACTTAGCCTTGCAGAAAAACCTTGCTGCCTTTTTAGTTTTTAGTTGAGCCCGACACAACAGACTTATGTGCGAATGGTAGATAGGGTTCTCACTCCCTAATAAGGGACAAAGGGTCAATATTAAGGGACAAACCTCAAAAGAAATTTGTTACCCGACTCGACCGTGGCTGGGTGAATAGTAAGTTGGCTTGGGTGCTGGACTGCTGTGGGATTTTACTTCGGAGTCACGTGAGTGACTACGTGAAGAACCCCACCAGGACTCATGCGTGTCATATCGCTACACGCATTGCAACGAGTCACAGCAGGGGGAGCGACGTTCCCCTTAGTGGGAGAATTTGAAAGCTGGGAACAGCAGGTAAGGAGACTCTGCGTTCTTCCCACTTACTTCACAGGTGGAGGCATGGACAGATCCACGAAGGCTGCGAAAAAGCTGGCGGGGGAGAACCGCGGAGTTGCGGGCAGCCGGCAGCAGCAGCCAATGGCACACCAATCTCCCGTAATGGGAACAGCTGTGCCCGACTTCGCTCCCACACCGGCCATGGCCGGGCGGTAGAGCGAAGCAAAAAACTAACAGAGTCGTTGACTCCAATGAGTCCTACTTTGAACAGCCATGAGCGGCCAGTGCCCATGAGCATTGGGGCTGGTTGGAGCGGCTTGAGGAGCAGCCGCGACGGCCAGTGCCCGTGAGCATTGGAGCCAGTTGGAGCGGCTTGAGGAACAGGAGCAGCCGCGAGTGGCCAGTGCTCGAGAGCATTGGAGCCAGTTGGAGCGGCTGTTGGAGCAAATACTTCAAAGTGACAGGCTCCGGGAGATGGAGACTAGTCACAGTGGGCAGCTAGTAAGTCCTACAGCAGTACCTCTTGTAGGGCTGCACAGTGTTTCTCCCTCGTCAGAGGGGAGTACAGGGGGTCAATTCTGGGCTGACCCTGAAGAGGGGTGCAGAACATACCCCTTGTGCACATGGGGTGCAAGAAAACCTATTGGATATGGTGTCCCAGTTTATTCAACCCGACCAAACTGGCCAAAACCTGAAACCTAAAATAGCTGCAAGTATCGACTACTTGCCATTCAACCAGCTATAAGGACAGGCATTATTGGACACCACAGCAAACCACCAGGGAACTGCAAAACACTGAATGTTCCCAGTGTCAACCAGTGTATTTGGAAACATGTCGGAGCCTCAATCAGAGCCAGGGACTTGAAACTACAGAAAGTTCTGAAAGTCCTAACAGCGGGAATTACGGTTTTCGCACGCACAATAAACAAAATCGACATTACACAAGATCACCAGGATGCACTGGCTTTATTTTGCAACTACCAATACGAGTAAACAGCATTAGGAAGAAGTGCCATCCAACCGGCTTTAGACCCTAATTTGCAGGCCTATGCAAACCTGGAACCTCCAAACCACCACTATTACTATTTGGAGGCAACTTATCAAAACATGTAAAAGAACTTGACGAAGAGGGTAAAACCCTGAGGTTCATTAAAACAACGTCTAAAAACTACTTCGGCCAGGAAAAAGCACCCCAGTCAGTCAAGACAAACTGGTGAAAGCTCAAAGGCCAGGAACACTCAAAACCGGTCTTTTTAGGCCATGGCCCAGACCGGCCTTCCTGGTGAATGCGCTAACCCTCAACACCGACCCAACTACAGATCCAGACACCGGCGCCTCAACGTCCACGGAGGATGCCGAAAAAGTAACAAACCTACCAATAGTAACTATGGAGGTAGGTGGGTCTGGTTCCTTACGAGTTTGGTGGGAGATTACAATTCTATCTGGATGCATGGAATAAATTAACTGCTGACACTTTTCAGAAGTATAGGGTTATACCATAGAATTTATACAAAAACATAATCCTCCAGATCAGCATGTACCGAACCGAATGTTCATGCTTAAGCGCAACCTGAACTACAGTGGCCACATAAAAAAGGAGTAATGGAGGAAACCCAACACGAATCACAGGAATTCGAGTCCAAAATCTTTATCATAAACAAGATGGTGGTTGCAGCATCATCATAGATTTGAATACTTTCGTACTATATATTCATTACTAGATGGAAACCTTTGTTACTGCTAAGCAATTGATTTCCTAGGATACTACATGGCAAGCATCGTTTTAAAAGATGCTTACTATACAATACCCATTAGAGGTGACCACGGATGTAATTTAACACAATGGATCATCTGGGGTTCACCCTTAACTCAGTTCACATGTCAGTGACTTTGCCGAAAGAAAAGGTTACAGCCGTCATGGAGGCTTGCAGCAAAATTATTGACATCACAAAATCATCCATCAGACTGGTAGCAAGAATAATTGGCATTATAGTGGCTGTGTTTCCAGCCACACAAATCGGACCTTTACATTATCAAAAATTACAGAGCGCTAAAATACGAGCACTCAAAAATTATGGTGGTCATTTTGACAGACCAATGAAGCTACCAACAGAGGCCATAATTGAACTAAAATGGTGGAAAGATAACATTGGGCATTGTTCCAATCCAAACATTATCAGCTACCCCTCTATGGAACTACAAAAATGATGCCAGTGCACTTGGATGGGGTGCTACCAATTCCATCTCCAGCTGTGGGGGAGTTGGAATGCACAGGAGGCATCATTATTACAAACACTGTGCATAAACTGGGAATGTTAAGTGCATTCTGTGGCCTTAAGTCATATTGTTCTGGGTTATATCACCAGCATGTTAGACTACAAATTGGCAACACCACCGTGGTAGCATATATCACCCATATGGGTGGAAACAAATCAACATCATGTGACAATCTGGCCAACACAATTTGGCAATGGTGTATCCAGAGATAGATATTTGGATATCAGCTACCTACTTACCAGGTAAACTAAATTTAGTGGCAGACAACAGGTCACGCAAATTCAATGAAAACACTGAATGGATGTTGGATAAAAATGTATTTGCTGAAATTACAGCATGGTATGGAACACCAGATATCGACCTATTCGCATCCAGGCTCACACCAGCTATCGAATTATGTTCATGAGAACCAGAACCTGGGGCAGTGGCAACAGATGCATTTTTGCTGCATTGGGGGATTGTTTATGTATGCATTCCCTCCTTTCTGCCTCATCAGTCGGGTATTTAGGAATTTACAGCAAGACTCCGCGTCTGATATTTTGATAGTACCCGATTGGCCTACTCAACCATGGGTCCCAGTGATACTTGACATGGTATTAGAACCATGCATCACCATCCATCATAGACCTAATTTACTGGTTCATCCCGCAACAAGGGGAAGTTACCCATGTCATAATTATATAAACCTATTAATTTGTAGAGTTTGAAAGCACCTCTACTACACCTGGGACTGACGGACCGAACAGTGGATATTATTTCAGCGGCCCACAGACAATCCACCAAAAAACAGTACTTGGTGTACATCAAGAAATGTGAAGTACTGTCACAATAATAAACATCACCCACAGATCTATGAACATCCCATCTGTTCTGGAATTCCTGGCAAGCCTCCATTACGATGAGAGGCTCAGTCATAGTGCCATCAACTGTGCCAGAAGTGCTCTGTCAACATACCTGTGGCAAGGAACAGAGGGGCATTCTGTTGGGACACACCCTGGTAACCAAACTCATGAGGGGCATTTTTAATGTTAATCCCCCAAGAACCAGGTACTCCCAAATATGGGATGTGAGAATTGTATTGACCATGTTAAGAAACTGGTCTCCAGCTACAGCTCTGTCCCTACAGAAACTGACTATGAAAACAGTCAGTAAGGCTGGACAACATGACTATTTCATCTGGAAATTTAACTTTTCACATCAATGAATTAGTCAAACAAAACACGGAGGGGTCAGCAGGCCTAAAAACGGAATTCAGGGCCTACCCGACAGATGATCGTCTCTGTATTGTAACACACTTACTATTATATATGGAGTATACTAAGATTATCAGAGGGAAAGAATTGTCACTTTTAATCAGCTACAAACAGCCACTCAAAACAGTGACAGTCCAGACCATCGCTAGATGGCTAAAACAGGTCCTAATAAAGGCTGGAGTAGACACTAGCGTTTTTAAATCTCACTCCACCAGGGCTGCAGCTACATCGGCAGCTATGAAGTTGGATGTTCCTATGGACCAAATCCTCAAGACAGCAGGATGGTCAACGGAGAAACAATTTTAAGTTCTGTAATATAATTTACCCCATAAATAGGGGCTATAATTTGGTGTTAATATATTTATCGTTGGGTTTTCAATATCGTATTGATGTCTAATGATGTTAACACTATTCTCCCCATAATCAAGGCAGATGTGATGCATGGACTCGTTTCCACGGCATGAAATCACAGAGCCTTAAAATCTTCACGTAGTCATTCACGTGACTCCGAAGTAAAATAGTAAGATTAAACGAGAACTTACCAGTTTGAAGTTTGATCCGTATTTTATGAGGAGTAACGTTGAGGAATTACGTGCCCTCCGCTCCCACCCTTGATCATATACTCAACTGGTATCTCTTCTCTAATCTTACTATGTTTAGTCATTACAGTTATCTGTGATTTCACACCGCTCCTTTGAAGAATGACACGCATGCGTCCTGGCGGGGTTCTTCACGTAATCCCTCAACGTTACTCCTCATAAAATAATGATCAAACTACAAACTGGTAAGTTCTCGTTTAATCTTACTATTCTATTTGGAACTTTACTGGTAAGAATCACTGGAATTAAAGCCTTGAGAGTAATGTTACTGATCGTCAGATTGTCACCCACTTAGGAAATAAGGAGCTTGACATGAGCAGGTCCATCCCCTCTACTCCTTCACCCTTCTACCCATGCCCCTGTTCCTCACTATTCCATATACCCACAGTAATATCAAGAATAAAGATCATGTTGAAGGAGGTTGAAGGAGGTATTCTACATAGTCGAAGGAAGTCTTCAATAAGACATTTTTTTCAAAAGGGGCTGTCCCACTTGGTCAACCTGCTTGGCGAGTTTAGAGAGTTTGAAAAAATGTCATGTGGAAGACCACCTTCGACTATGTCCTCCTTCAACTTCCTTCGACTATGTAGAAAACCTTCTTCGACCCCCTTCGACCTCCCTTTGACTATGATGAAGACCATCTATCGACTACCTTCGACTACCCTTGATAACCTACGACTAACATGCTGATCTACTATGACCTACTACGTCTGAACCTACGAGTAAAAAAAGTATAGATTTTTTTCCATGGCGACCTTTTTTTAGTCGCGGGCATTTTTCAACATGTTGAAAAATACGCCGCGACCTAGCTGAGGCCTCGAGTACACGGGGACTACTCTCGAGCATGAAGGAGAGTTACAAAGACCTCCTACGACCTAGTGTCAACCATGCTGCGAGTATGAATCGAGGGCAAACTCACCAGTACTGGCGGATTAGGTCACCCAAGTGGGACAGCCCTTAAACTCTCTTAAATTCTTCTAAACTCGCCAATTAGGATGCCCACGTGGGACAGGCCTTTTAGTATTGAGGGCACCTTTCAAGTTGTATTTTTTGTCATAGGCACAAGTACAGTTAAGTAGAGGTACAATAAAAATCTTGATTGCAGCAGCATCAAAAGCACATAGCCTCAAGCAACAAAACACAAATGACACATACATTGTACAAGACAGTGAAAAGAAAAGGACTATGCATTTGCTCATTCATTGTTACATGTTGAATGAATAACTATTTCACCCAAGATTTTGGACTGAGTAGGTAGGGAGGGATTTTGAAACTATATTTTGCAGATTATCTCTTCCACACAATGTGTGGTCAACCCTGGGGAATATTTGTACTTATCTTCCTTTCTCAAGAGCAGGTTGCTGTAGGATTGTGCCTGGCTTACACCTTGCTTTGCCAGTCACCTACTGATCTGGAACCAGATGAACAAGATCCCACTTTAGTAAAAACTGCAAGTACATAAAGAACATGATCAGAATAAATCATCTGGCCCTCCATCATTCACCAAAATCAAGTCAAGAGAGTTTTATTGTCATATGTTCCAGACAGAACAATTACATTCTTACTTGCAGCAGCACAACAGAATATGTAAACATAGCACACTGGAAATTATATAATAAACAAGACAAAAAAGTTAATCTTCTACATCAACTCTATTTGCATGCACCAACAACATATTGTTTTTATTCCCCTAATGACCAAGGAAATAAAAATTATTAATCTCTGGTTCAAATAAATTCAGAGACTGCATATCCAAAGTCCAATAGGATAAAGAATTCCAAATTTTCACAACGTTCTGAAATAAGAAATGTTTCTCCATCTTAGTCCTTAATGGCCTACCCCTTATTGTGAGACATATGGATACTAGTCTTCCTTACCTAGAGGAAACATTTGCATACATAATGCATGCAACTGTCCATATCTGTAGGAGTTCTATGTGTTCCATTGAGATCTCTACCCATTATTCTAGCATAAGAGAGTACGTGCCAAAATCTACTCGCTTCAACCACTCTTTATATGGCAAACTTGCCTTCAAGGAAACACTGTGCTGAACCTTCATTATACTCCCTTGTTAGTAAATACATCTCCTTTTAGATAGCTTCCCAAACAGTGACCCTATATGATTACTTTCAGACATGTTTACCCCTGTATCAAATCATCTCATAATGAAGACCAAAAGTCCAGCAGGTTTGATCCTAGCACAATCCCAGGACTAAGTCTCCTATTTGCCTTTGATTTATGTGGAAGTTACTGTAATTAGTCTGTAGACATAAAATAATGTAGATTAGATTTGCAATTACATATTTGCTCAGCTGTCTCTCACTGATATTGATGCAGAGTCTCTGCCATTTGTGCTTCATTTCTGGCAAAGTTACAGCAGACGATCGGGAGCCGCTGAGAAAGTTCCCAGCTATGTGTGTTTTGAGTGGGTGGAGTTGGTGTAGAGTCATCCTAATTATGGGAAGTATCTTTAACTCTTCCACCCGGCACGGCCTTGCAACACCCACTAAATCAAAGTGAAATGGCTCAGTTTCAAGTTCCATTCAACTAATCTTCAGTTATAACGTTTTTGGCTTTAGTAGGGGATGATTCATTCACTAAAATCAGGGTGGTGCCGCAGATATAAGTGCACACTGGGGACATGACGTTAATAAGATTCAGCTTGCCTTTTAAACAAGGAATGCATCAGCTTAATCCTGCTGGATGGAAGGCACTGTTCTGATTCCCCTTTGTTCGAGCCAGATGTGACTTTATACATTATCTGATCCATCATGTAATTTCCTGCATCAACCTCCAAATGTTTTCCCATCTACCCATCCGTGAACACCACCATTGTTACTCCAAACTTCAGAATGTCTCAACGTGCTTCACGGTATCTCATTTCAAGAATATTCTGTGCTATAGTGGACAAGCTTTTCCCTTTGAGAATAGGGAAGATTCAAACAAGAGGACATGACTTCAGAATGAAGGGACAGAAGTTTAGGGGTAATATGAGGGGGAACTTCTTTACTCAGAGAGTGGTAGCAAACTTCAGAATGTCTCAACGTGCTTCATGGTATCTCATTTCAAGAATATTCTTTGCTATAGTATCGCACAACCAGTATGAGCACTCCATTATCTGTCATATATTTTGAATGTTTTAATTATATTCCAACCTGAGCTCCTTTGATGTAAGGAAACATCTCCAATGGCTGGAGCAATACGTCACATCACTGAAAATGGTTGTGGTTACTGGAGGTCAACCATGTCACTCCAGGACATCGCAGCAGAAGTTCCTCAGGGCAGCGTCCTAGATCCATATACATTTTCACCTCTTTATTCAATATTCTTTTGTTCCATCACTAGGTTTGGAGTGGGAATGTTTATTAATGATTCCACAACAATAAATTCCATTGTCATTTCCTCAGCAAATGAAACATTTCACGTCTGTATGCTGCAAGATCAAGAAAACATTTAGGGACGTGTTGATATATAGTGGAACTACAGAAGAGTCTGGCAATGATCTTCCTCAACAAGAGAGAATGTGATTGCTTAGGAGAGAGGACTCAGGTACATAGATCACTGGGTTCTCTTCCAGGGTCACTGGTACCTGTGTAAGAAGAAAGGATTGAACCTTAACTGGAGGGGAACCAATATCCTGGTGGGGAGATTTCAATCAATCAATCAATCAGTTTTATTTGTCACATGAACATATAAGTGCAGTGAAATGATTTGTCAGAGTTACTAAGGAGGATTTAAACTAGTCTAACTGGAGAGTGAGGAATAAGCAGCAGTGCAGCAACTTATGAGGGAAATCAGGAGGGAAAAATTAAGGACACAAAATGGATTTAGCAGAGAAGGTAAATAAGAATCCTAAGAGATCCTGCAAGTATATTAAGTGCAAAAGATAATTGGAGAGATGCATTTCGTTGTCTCTGTACTGTACACTGACAATGACAATTAAAATTGAAAATTGAATCTGTGAAGTTTGAAGCAAATGTCAGTGTTAAAATGAGCAAGTTCAGGACACAGGACAGTAAGATGGTTCGATAGACTAGGTGGCACTTTATTTTAATGCAGGAAGCTTGGCAGGTAAGGCAGATTAACTCAGGGCATAGATTGGTACATGGAAGTATGATTTTATCGTCGAAGTAGGGTAATATAGCCATAACAGAAACATGGTTGATGGTGGGGAAGGATTGACAGCTCAATGCTCCAGGGTGGAGACGCTACTGGCATGGTAGAGGTGGAGATGAAAGAGGAGGTGTGCGTGCGTGTGCGTGTGTGTGCGTGCGTGTGCGTACGTGTGTGCGTGTGTGTGTTCTCCAGGCGAGTGCCCTCCAACTTGACGGTCGAAGACAGTCGGTGAAAAGCCATGTTAGTGGGACAGATCCTTAAATCCTAAATTGAGGCAAAGATTATTTTGATAGCATAGAGTGGAGGACAGGGCTGGCAGGATAAGAGTACACTGGTTGATGAGGGATGTTGAGACACTGGTCAGGAAAAAGGATTTGCCAGGTACAGACAGTTGACATCAAGATAATTCTTTGAGGAATATAAAAGATGTGGGAGTATACTTATGAGGGAAATCAGGAGGGAAAAATTAAGGACACAAAATGGATTTAGCAGAGAAGGTAAATAAGAATCCTAAGAGATCCAGCAAGTATATTAAGTGCAAAAGATAATTGGAGAGAGAAATACCCTACAATTTTCTTTATGCTCAACTCTGACAGCATCTCCCAAACCATAATCTCTACAATCAGGAGGGACATAGGTGTCTGGCTTTTAGAAATACCATTGGCAGAAGGTCCCTCTCCAAGTTATGCACCTGACTCAGTAACAATTGCAGGTCATTCATTGTTACTGGACAAATTTCTTTGAACTAGAGGGAGAGTCTAGGATTAGAGGTCATAACCTCGGAATTAAAGGACGTTCCTTTAGGAAGGAGATGAGGAGGAATTTATTTAGTGAGAGTGTGGAATTCTTCGCGACAGAAGGCTGTGGAGGCCAAGTCAATGGATTTTTAAGGCAGAGATAGATAGATTCGTGATTAGTACGGGTGTCAGGGATTATGGGGAGAAGGCAGGAGAATGGGGTTAGCAGGCAACGGCAGATCAGTCATGATTGAATGGTGGAGCAGACTTGATGGGCCTAATTCTGCTCCGATCACTTATGACATGACCTTATGAACTCCCCACTCAATAGAAGTACCTTCATCAGAGAACAGCAGTAGTTGGTCAGGTAGACACAAAATGCTGGAGTAACTCAGTAGGTCAGAGCATCTCTGCAGTTGAAGACAGACTACTACCTCCTCCTTTAATATAATTATGTGCAAACAATAAATGCTGGCCTTGCCAAAAATGCCCAGATCATAAACTAGGAATAAATACATTCCTAAGATAGACACAAAATGGAGTAACTCAGTGGGACAGGCAGCATCTCTGGAAAGAAGGAATGGGTGACTTTTCGGATCGAGACCCTTCTTCAGACCCGAAACGATACCCATTCCTTCTCTCCAGAGATGCTGCCTGTCCCGCTGAGTTACTCCAGCATTTTTGTGTATCTTCGGTTTAAAACAGGATCTGCAGTTCCTTCTAACACATGTCAAGTCAAGTCAAGTCACATTTATTTATATAGCACATTTAAAAAAACAACTCTCGTTGGCCAAAGTGCTTTACATTTGTTATAAGAATAGTATAAACAAACAAACTACATACATATATACATATAGCCCTCGCTCAGTGGACATCAGGAAAGGCTTGGGGCAGTTGGAGGGGGCAGTTCTGATGGGAAGAGGGATGCTGTTCCACAGTCTAGGAGCTGCAACCGCAAAGGCGCGGTCGCCCCTGAGCTTATGCCTAGACCGCGGGATATTCAGCAGCCCCAAGTCGGCCGATCTGAGGGACCTGGAGGTAGAGTGGTGGCCAAGAACACTTTTATGTAGGTGGGGGCAAGCCCATTGAGGGCTTTGTAGACATAGAGGAGGGTCTTGAAATGTATACGGAACCGCACAGGGAACCAGTGGAGAGAGGCCAGGATCGGGGTGATGTGGTCCCTTTTTCGGGTGCCCGTCAGGAGTCTCGCTGCGGCGTTTTGGACCAGTTGCAGGCGGGACAGGGAAGATTGGCTGATGCCAGTGTAAAGATAGTTGCAGTAATCGAGGCGGGAGGAGATAAATGTGTGGATGATCTTTTCGAGGTCATCAAAGTGGAGGAATTGTTTTATTTGAGCTATCGTCCGAAGCTGAAAGAAGCTAGCTTTTACCACGGCATTGACTTGTTTGTCAAATTTCAGTGCCGAGTCAAATATCACGCCGAGGTTTTTGACGTGAGGTTTGAGTAGTGGGGTAAGGCTTGCTAGTTCCTAATAATTCTTCTTCCTAAATAATTTCCTAGTTTGCTGAGCATATAAACAATATGGTATAAAGGACAAGAATTATGTTTTATGGATTTTAAATAAAAATACTCTGCTGGGCAGAACATTAATATAACTCCCCTCCTTTTCCTCATTTTTATATGCACTTAGGGAGGCAGACATTTTAATGTCTCATCCAAAAACTGGCTTTTACAGTTTGTCTTGAGTGCACTCCTTGAGTATATCCTATTTGCTATTCTGGTGATATTTGTCTGAAGGTTCATATTAAAGGTAAAATCTTCCCTCTCTATGTTTTTCTTCTTGCAGACCTCTCTTTGATTTTCCGTTTCATGTGTTTCTCTATTAAACTGTCACAGGTGGAGTGCAGGAAGGAGGGGGTTGTGGTGCAGAGATGTTATAATGTATTCCCACTAGCAATGTTCATCCTTGCTCAGGCACTATATCTGCTCATTATGATTTTAATTCCCAATTACTATCCTTGAATCAAAGGTATATTATGGTAATCGGACAGTTATCTAAATGTATATATCTATGGCATTTAATGACTTTTAAATATAATCCTAATGACTGTTAAAATCATCCTACATCTTAATGTTAGTACTGGCTGCATAATGGCAAAATGGCAGTTTTCTGCTGTTTAAATTAATTTGACCAATGTTAGTATTGGTAACAGGTTCTAAATTTTACATTTTTGATACTGTAATAGCATTGCATTCATTTTCAGGTCACATAAATATTCGGAAATGTGAAAGAGATCCATGTGAAATGTTGGAACAACACCACGGAACACAGAGCTGTATTTTAACTGGAGATCAGCACATGTTAATATTTAGATACGCTAGTGAGGAATTGAACGTGAGGTACAGATTAGTGAAGACGTCAAAACGAGTATAAGAAAATGTCAGAAATATCTCACTCTGGGAGGGGAAATTGATATTCGCCTTCCATTCTAAATGGCTTTTTTTTTTTGCTTGGCTTCCTGCAGTAATTTTACAATATGTAAGAGACGTCTCCGTCATGTGCATTTCACCAAGTTTGGGGCTCACCCAGATAAATAGGCATACATTTATCATGCCCTAATATGGTGGAGAGTGAAATAAATTCTGATTAACATAAAGGAATCCTAACAGTAGCTGAAATAACGTATATTGTTGACACTTTCAGAATTAATATAATGTTTCTCCTCCTCCATGGCCTCCTCCATGGCCAGAGTGAGTCCCACCGCAAATTAGAGAAGCAGCACATATTTTGCTTGGGTAGTTGACACCCCAGTGGTATGAACATTGGCCTCCAATTTCAGGTAGTCCTTGCTTTCTCCCTCCTTCCCCTCCACTTCCCAGCTCTCCCACAGCCTAATGTATCTGCCTCTTCCTTTCTTTTTCCCGCCCCCCCCCCCCCGACATCAGTCTGAAGAAGGGTCTCGACCTGAAACGTCGCCTATTCCTTCGCTCCATAGATGCTGCCTTAGCCGCTCAGTTTCTCCAGCATTTTTGTCTACGTATAATGTTTCTATCAGTGTGTTAGCCTGCTGGAAAAGGATTTTCAAAACTAGTTCCACCGGCTAACTGCAGGCTATAGCCATCCAACAACTTATTACTGTTACAGTCCTTTCTGTAGCCATGGAGATAACCCTGCAATTGTACCTCACATCTCACCGAAGACTTCTGCAATTAACAATACTCTGCAACAAGGTTTCTAGATGGAGGTTTGTACCAGAAATGAGGATAATGATTCA
The DNA here is from genome assembly GCF_028641065.1 of Leucoraja erinaceus. Taxonomy (NCBI): domain Eukaryota; kingdom Metazoa; phylum Chordata; class Chondrichthyes; order Rajiformes; family Rajidae; genus Leucoraja; species Leucoraja erinaceus. The sequence goes on along the minus strand of NC_073379.1, from coordinate 96,185,076 downwards.
ATTTAAAGTAGCACGTGTGGATGTTTCAATTTAAAGTTACTTGATGTATTCCTTTGAGAGCTAATATATATTGAGACGTGTTTATTTTTTACACCATAATTTGGTGCCTTCGATTGTTATTGAAAGAATAAACAATCTAATCCTCTTTCATCATGTTTTATTTATTGACTATTATCCACAGTGATATTTGAAAAATTGCATTATTGTGTTACAATTCGTGTGTAGGCACGGTTGCTAGGGAACATAGGTATAACCAGGGTCAGCAACTGCACTGAATGAAGCATTTAGAAAATGCTATTTTCTTTCTCATCATGTTCCTTTATTTCCTCAAATATTTTTGTTTTATTACATTATTAGTAAGGGAGAAATGCAAACAAAATTAAGCACAGCAATGTTTCTGAGAAATGGATTTGTAGACAACAGAAGCAGGCAGGAGGGTAGGAAGCACACTGTGTAAGCCAGTGGGCATTGTTCCAGACATAGGTTAATACATGAGCTGCCTTCACAACATCACAACACGATATTCAGCCAGCACCATGAGCACTGGTTGTAAAACAGTTTGTGAGTCCAGGCAGCTAACACTACTCAAAGGCCACCAGTACTTCTTAAAGGAGAGGTGCCCTCTGCATCTGCAAAATGGGAAAAATTACAACTGTGTGTTTAAAATCCACGGAGTAGTTGATGCAGATTTGGTGGAACTGTTTAAGAAACATAGAAATTAGGTGCAGGAGTAGGCCATTCGGCCCTTCGAGCCTGCACCGCCATTCAATATGATCATGGCTGATCATCCAACTCAGTATCCTATACCTGCCTTCTCTCCATAACTCCTGATTCCTTTGACCACATCTAACTCCTTCTTAAATATATAGCCAATGAACTGGCCTCAACTACCTTATGTAGAGAATTCCAGAGATTCACCACTCTCTGTGTGAAAAATGTTTTTCTCATCTCGGTCCTAAAAGATTTCCCCTTTATCCTTAAACTGTGACCCCTTGTTCTGGACCTCCCCAACATCGGGAACAATCTTCCTGCATCTGGCCTGTCCAACCCCTTAAGAATATTTTAAGTTTCTATAAGATCCCCCCGCTCAATCTTGTAAATTCTAGCGAGTACAAGCCGAGTCTATCCAGTCTTTCTTCATATGAAAATCCTGACATTGCAGGAATCAGTAAGGAACTGCAGATGCTGGTTTAAACCATAGACAGACACAAAAAGCTGGTTTAACTCAGCGGGACAGGTAACATCACTGGAGAGAAGGAATGGATGACATTTCGCGTCGAGAATTGTCATTGGTTAGACCATGGTTCGCAAAAGCAACAAAACTGTCAAAGATGATGGCATCATCATTATCTTGTCCTTTTTTAACACATCTCATTTCCTCCTCTTCCCACAACCTTACAACAGTTCAGAGTGCTGTAGTCATGCACCTCTACCTCTCCCCCCCACTCTTAACACTTTAGTTTAATTGATTATTGTCACGTGTACCGAGGTACGTTGAGAAGTATTTTTGTTGTGTGCTATCCAGTCAGCACAAAACACATGATTACAATCAAGAAGGAGGGTGTGAGGGAGGTTAGGAGGAGAGGGGAAAGAAGGAGGGTGAAGAGGGGGATGAGGGGAAATGAGCCGTGCCTGCGCAGTTGGGGTCTATCAGTGAGTGGTGGAATAATGCCTTGCGGGAACGGGGCCCAACGTTCCCACTTGGTCTCGTATATTAATAAAACTCCCATCTTGCCTGTGAGTGAGCGTATTTGTTTGTTTGCCAGCTTTTTATGATCTGAACTACGCCAAACAGTACACAACAGCACTAAAAATGTTGCACCACCTGACACAATTGTCTTGTTACGTAGTGTATCAAGTTTTGTTTAAATGGTGTTATAATGTCCGCCTGAACTACTTCCTCCGACAGCACGTTTTTAACACCCATTACTTGTTGAGTGAAAAAGGTGCCCCTCAGGTTCCTATTAAATCTTTCCCCTCTCACCTTAAACCTACAGTATGTCCTCTGGTTCTTGATCCCCCTTCTCTGGATAAAAGACTCTGTGAATTCACCCTACCTATTCCCCGCATAGTTTTAACCACCTCTATAACATCACCCCACAGCCTCCTACGTTCCGAGGAATAAATTCCTAGCCTGCCAAACCTCTCCCAATAGCTCAGCCCATCAAGTCTTCCAACATCCTCATAAATCGTCTTGGATGATCAGCCATGATCATATTGAATGGCGGTGCAGGCTCGAAGGGTCGAATGGCCTACTCCTGCACCTATTTTCTATGTTTCTATGTTTCTATGTCTTTACACTCATTCCAGCTTAATGACATAGTTCCTACAACAGGGTGACCAAAACTGAACACAGTACTCCAATTGTAGCCTCACCAAAGTTCTGGACAACTGTAATGACAACTCGGTACTCTGACAATTGAGGGCCAATGCACCAATTGCCTTTGTGACCACTCTATCTACCTGTGATGCCACATTTAGGGAAATATGTGCCAATAACTGCTAGATTTCTCTGGCCGACAACACTCCCCTGGCCATACCCTTCATTGGGAAGGTCCAACCCTGGTTTGACCGTTTCAAAATGCAAAACCAAGCACTTATTTGCATTAGGCTGGTAACCATTCCTCGGCTCATCTGCCCAGCTGATCAAATAATTTCTTGATAAGCATCATCATTATCTACGATGCCACCTAATTTAGTGTCAAACTTACTTATCATGCCTTGTGCATTCTCATGCAAATCATGGATATAAACCACAAAGATTGATGGACCCAGCAATAAACCCCGAGGTACACCACCCATCACAGTCCTCTCGTCCGAAAAACAACTTTCCACCACCATCATCCTTCCATTGTCAATTTTGTATCCATTTTCTTAGTTTTTCCTGGATCTCGTGCAAACTAACCTCCCAGAGCAGCCTACCATGCAGAACCTTATCAAAGGCTTTGCTGAAGTCCATATGGACGATGCCTACAGCTTAATCAGCCTGATTTGTTACATTTACAAACATCTCAATCAAGTTTGTAAGTCACGATCTCCCACGTATAAAACCATGGTGCCTTTCCCTAATGAGCCCGTATCTATCTAAATACATATAAATCTTATCTCTCAGAATCCTTACTGGTAACCTAGGCTCTTAGGATCTTAGGCTCGTTGCTTTATAGTTCCTATGTTTTTCCTTGCAACTCCTCCTAAATAGAGGCACAACATTAGCCCCCCTCCAGTCATCCAACATCTTATCCATGTCTAACAATGATTGATATATCTCAACTAGAGCTCCCACAATTTCTTCTCTAGCTTCCCACGATGTTCTTGTTTACATCTGATCAGGCCTGGGAGATTTATCTACCTTCATATGCCCTTGGATGTTCAGTACAATACAATACAATACAATACAATACGGTTTTATTTGTCACATTGCACATAAAGTGCAAGTGAAATGAATTTGTCAGCAGCGGTACAATGATAAAGAACACACAACCACAATAACAATTTTACACAAACATCCACCACAGCATTCATCACTATGGTGGAAGGCACAAAAATTGGCCAGTCCTCCTCCATTTTCCCCCGTGGTCGGGACCTCAACCCACCGCAACCATCGCTGCGGGCGTCCAGATGGTAAAAGGACAAGGTAAAAGTCAAGGTAAGTCCAGAATCGGCTCTTCCCCACCGGAGACTGCGGCTTCAGGCTGGTGTAGGCCGCAGGCTGGCGGTTGAAGGTGCCGCAGCCAGAAGCACCGCAGACTGCAGGGCCAACAGACGAAGCTCCCCTCCAGGGATCCCTGACAGTACCTCCTGGACAATAATACAGACTGTCCCCAGTATATCTCCTTTAACTGTCCCAAGTTCTGAAGCCTTCATGTTTTTCTCCACAATAAAAACTGAGGAGAAATACTCATGGAGGACCTTGCCCATGTCCTGTGGCTCCACAAATAGATAACCACTTTGGTTTCAGAAGGCCCTATTCTTTCTCTAACTTCTTTCTTTCCCTTAATGTACTATAAAATTTCTTTGGATTATTCTTAATATTATCTGCCAGATAATATTATGTTCCACAGTACCTTAAACTTCTCCACGGATACATTTGATCCCAGCTGCCTAAGTCTGCTCACGCCTTTTTTCCTAACCAGAGCCCCAATTTCTCTCATCTACCAGGGTTCCTTACTTCCAGGTGCCTTGCCCTTCACTCTAACAAGAATATGCATGCCTTGAATTCTCACCATCACTCTTTTAAGAGCTTCCCACTTTCCAGATGTCCCTTTGCCCACATAAATCCCACTCCAATCCATTGTAGCAAGTTCCTGTCCAAAACCATTAAAGTTGGCCTTGCCTCAATTCAGAATTTTAACTTGTTGGCCCATCCTGTCCTAATCCATAACTATTTTAAAGCCAATTAACAGGTGGTTGCAGGTTCCAAAAGGCTTTCCTACTAACCTTCAGATTAGGTTAACCTTTGCCCTTGCCCTCTACATACTGCCTAAGGAAACTTTCCTGAACACATTTGACAAATTTCAGCCCTTTCCAGCCCTTGACACTATGGCAGTCCCAGTCTATATTGTTAAAGTTAAAATCCCCTACTATGGAGACCCTATTAGCCTTGTGGCTGCCTGCAATCTCCCGGCATATTCGTTCTTCTAATTCCCATTGATTATTTGGGAGCCTATAGTAGACTCCCAACAAAGTGAATATCCCCTTTTAATTTCTCAGCTCCATCCATATAGCCTCACTGGATGACCAACCTGCAATATCATATAGGATTACTGCCGTGAAAGTCTCCTTACTCAATAAAGCAACTCTTTTACCCCCACCACTGTCTGTAGCACCTGTGCCCTGGAATAGTAGGTGTCAGTCCTGTCCCAGTGGCACGTACCTATACCTGTCCTGAGGTCATCGGCTCTACCTGTCAGGCCTCTGGCATTGAAATAAATGTAAGTTAAACCAACAGTGCTGCCTTGCCCCCTGCCATGCTCCTCCTGAGCCTGTTTTGAAGACAGTTAGAAGAATGAGTGGGGACCTCATTGAATCATACAGAATAGTGAAAGGCGTGAATAGAGTGGATGTGGAGAGAATGTTTCCACTAGTGGAGGAGTCAAGAAGTCATTTGATTTGATTTGATTTGATATTGTCGTTGCACTTTTCAGTGCAACGAAATGGTTTAGCCTGCAGTCATAACATAGAATAAATAACAAACACTCAACACAGTTTCCAAAGTCATTGTCTCTTCCCTCCTTGCTCTCCCTCTGCGCTGAGGCAATCCAAGCCTCCGATGTTGTGACCCCGCCGGGTGATGGTAGGTAAGTCCCGCGGCTGAATCCGTGCTCCGCAAGCGGGCCGGTTCAAACTCCGCGGCCCGGGGCGGTCGAAGCTGCCGCCCTCCAGTCCAGCGGACGCAGCTGTAGTTACGGGAGTTCCGGAAAACAGAACTCGAGCTCTCGATGATGTCGTCCACTGGCCGGCGGCTGAGCCTCCGAGGCTCCAAAGTCGGGTCGGAAGTTGGGTCGCACCGCAACCACAGTCCCGAAGTCGGCCAGCCTCACGTTGGTAAATCCTGGCTCTGCCTCCGCAACCTCAAGGTCGGTCGCAGTTGGATGCCGCCAGCTCCGCGATAGGCCTCAGCGCAGACGGACACGGAGACGGGGGATACGGCAGGAAAGGTCGCATCCCCCCCGAAGGAAGAGGCAAAAAAAAAACATACCACACCCACCCCCCCACACATACACAACTAAATAAACCAAAATAAACTGTAAAAACGGGACAAGAGAAAACAAAAAACAGAAAAGACAAACGGACTGCGGGCGAGCCGCAGCTGCAAGGCAGCGTCGCCACTTCCGGAAGGCAAAACCTCAGAATTAAAGAACGTTCTTATAGGAAGGAGATGAGGAGACATTTCTTTAGTCAGAGGATGGGGAATCTATGGCATTCTTTGCCACAGAAGGCTGTGGAGGCCAAATCAGTGGATATTTTTAAGGCAGAAATAGATAGATAGATTCTTGACTGGTACAGGTGTCAGAGGTTATGGGGAGAAGGCAGGAGAATGGGGTTAGGAGTGAGAGATAGATCAGCCATGATTGAATGGCGGAGTAGACTTGATGGGCTGAATGGCCTAATTCTACTCTTATCACTTTTGACCTTATGAACATCAGAATCCCAGCCCCCTGCACCAACCCCTCAGCCACAAATACACCTGACCCATCTTCCTGTTCCTACCACCAATAGCACGGTGATACAGAGCAATCCAGAGATTATTACCCTTGAGGTTGTGCTTTTTTAACGTTTTACTAGCTCCCTGTATTCACTCTGCGGGACCTCATCCCTTTTGCCACCTGATGCAATTGGTTCCAAATGCACATTCAGCTACACTTCCTCACGACAAGGTGCAGGAAGTCAGCTAATTCAGAGAGCAGATGCTGCGTGTTGTGGGGTGCGTGCGGCAAGAAACAGCGACACATCGTAAGCTGCCATACAGAGCAGCAGAGAAAACACAATCTAGCCCATAGTTCCCCATAAAACCGTGAATGATTGCCCCGAGTTAATGAACTCTGGGAGCTCATGACACCACAGAGCTGTCACATCAACAAGATATAGTCTTCAAATACACAAGAAAACTGCAGAGTTAATTCAATGTTTTTGAGGGGCATACAGTATTTCTTATGGGGTTATACACTTTGATTGCTTTCAAATCTGATAACTTTTCCAGCTTGCAAGCCCCAGATGTCACAAAGTCATGTGAGACTCTGGACCTAATCACGAGTTATGTCTGAAAGGAGGAAACTCTAGATTTGATTTGGATTGACAGAGTCGTTTTTCCAGTACTCTAAGGTATGCACTCTGCTATCAATAAACAAATTGCCTCTATTTATTATTTTTATCTGCAATTCTGGCAACCATGTGAACCTTGATCTAACCTTGCCTGCCTTCCGAACTACCCAGAACTGTGATTAACTGCATCAAACATGCAATGCAACATTGGTCCTCAGTTTATCTGAGCACTCATTACGTTTTCTTACATAATGGAGGGATTGATACAATCTTAGGTATACAATTTATAAATACATTTGTTGCATACAGGTCAGCAAGACTATCCAAAGCATAATCGCCCCTGGTCAGTACAGAATGTACAGAACAGCCTACTATGTCCATATGCAATAAGTGCCATTTTTGGTGGCATTTTACAGTCCCAGCTGCAGCTGGCCACTAGTTACGTTACAGCCGTCACCTTCATTTTGGTCGTCCCGTGAAGCAATATCCTTGTCCACACCTGGCCCTTTTCTCCCTTGTTCCTCAGTGGGGGCGGGGTGGGGCCTCCTGCAGCTAACCGGAGAGCGTGGAAGGTATGACTCCCTGGTTCCTCTCACCGGGCCCCTTGTCCAGCGTCCACTGCCGTCTCCTTCCACCACCTTTCCAATTCCTGATCCACAGAGCGCGCAGTATCCCTGTGGTGGCACTACATGCTTTGCTCGTGGACCCAGCTAAAGGCAGTTTAACCACCATCTCCACAGACAACAATGAACCATTGTGGGCTCCACCTTTCCTTGAATCCATTGCTAGCTTTGATTTGTTATTTTGTGTACCTTTCATTCATTTATTCTTTGAAGCCATAGTTTCCCGCTCCCATAACTCTCAGTCTGAAGAAGGGTCTCGACCCAAAACATCGACTAATCCTTTGCTACAGGCATGCTGAGTTATTCCTGCATTTTGTGCCTTTCTGCAGTCTAACCAAACTTGCATATGTCTAAATTGTTGCAGATACCAGCTAAAGAAAAGATGCATTGCTTATAAACTGCTAATCATCTGATTGTGTGTGTGCTGCTGCATAATTAAACAGGCATTCATGATTTAATCAAAATATTTGATTGTAAGATAGGTAGCAATTACCACCAACTTCTAAGATCAAACTCAATTTATAATCAAGTACTAGACTAAGTGGGACCCATGTTGGGTTCCATGTTCACACGGGAGGGTTGGTCCCCCAACGTAATATTCCACTTCTCCACCAATTCCAATACACACACACTCACACACTCACACCATATATATAGAAACATAGAAAATAGGTGCAGGAGTAGGCCATTCGGCCCTTCGAGCCTGCACCACCATTCAATATGATCATGGCTGATCATCCAACTCGGTATCCTGTACCTGCCTTCTCTCCATACCCTCTGATCCCCTTATCCACAAGGGCCACATCTAACTCCCCCTTAAATATAGCCAATGAACTGGCCTCAACTACCTTCTGCAAGTTTCTGAAGTAAACTTTCTTGAATCTGGAAATTACGCAATCAGCACGACCTGTCCACTAAGCGGAAGTCACGAAATGAGCGGTACTTTTGGACTAAACGCAGTCGGACCTAATAAAGCATTTATTCCTTCCAAACACAGTCGGACCTAATAAAGCATTGCAGATTCAAGCACAGGCAGGGCAGCAGGCCAAACAACTCATGGCATTGTCATTAAGGGTTAACAAATCATTTATTGCAAGTACATTGCAGACTCACAATTCGGTTGATTCACTGCTTAGAATGACAGTCGTGGCCTCTCCCTCGGGATCTTGCAGAGTGACTGACCTGTGCCCAGGCATCCGGGGTTTTATAGGCCTGCCCCCCCCCCCCCCCCGGAATGGGCGTTACCTTCATTGCGGTGATTGACAGGCAAGAGTACCAATCAGCTTATCTCAAGGTTTTTTTAAACACTCCTAACTTTTTTATTTTTCTTCGATGGGAAAAATCCTCGGGGCTGGCTCAGCGGAGGAGGACTGTGAGTAAGATAGCCAAAAAACAGTGATACAGGGTAGCATTTTTTCTAAAATCAATATGCAGCGCAGACAGGAAGTGGTGAAGATGGGACTTTTAATTATATATTCATTTAGAATCTTACTTCTTAGAATGATTTCAAAAATATAAGCAATTTTGTATAATAACTGCAAATATATTTTCTTAACACCAATGAACCCTTAAAGTATGAATGAATGAAAACTTTATTGTCATTCAGATATACACCTAGACACAGTGCACCTTGAACGAAATTTTGTTGCATTTTACTCTCCAAAATCAGTTAAAAGTTAAAAGTTCCAGGTGCGTCCATAAAAATGCGTCATGCGCATGGTTCTGTAAAATAAATATATATTAAAAAGTTTTTAAAAGTGACGATATTTAAAAAGTTCTAGCCTCGGTTTTTTTGATTGTTCAGTAATCTTATGGCCTGGGGGATGAAGCTGTTGCAGAACCTGGTTGTCCCGCTCTTCATGCTGCGGTACCTCCTCCCAGAGTTAAGCAGTATGAACAGTCCAAATAGTGGGTGTGTGGGGGCTCTGATAATGCCCTTAGCTCTACTCAGACAGCGCTTGTACCCCATGTCCATGATGGAAGGAAGAGAAGTCCCAGTGATTTTTTCTGCTGTCCTCACCACTCTCTGAAGGCACTTCCAGTCCGCAGCTGTACAGCTGCCGCACCACGTGGAGATGCAGCTGGTCAGGACCGACTCAATTGTGCTTCTGTAGAAAGTGGCGAGGATGGGAGGGTGGAGGTGTAAACTTCTCAACCTGCGGAGGAAGTACAACCGCTGCTGTGCCCGTTTTGCCAGAGATGTAATGTTTGTGGACCAGGTTAAGGTGTCCGTTATAAGTAAATCCTTATTTTATGTAAAAATATGTTATAATTATCAAACTCAAGTGAAGGATGCTTCTCACTAATCTTATTAGGAATTCTGCCAAAGATACAACACAACATACACATGCTGTTATTAAATACATGATGATTAATCTATTTTGTTGCTAATAATTTGATTTGCCTTAAGCTGCTCAAGAAACATTAGCTTCAGATCAATATCTTGTCTGGATGCGATTAAACCTTTCACTGACAGGGGTACAAGAAAACAAATTGCCGAATGAATTGCGTGATATGCTTTTTTAACTTTATATACGGTTGTATTTCAATATCAAACTATTGACAGCAAGAGAATTGCAAAGACGGTGGATCACTGATAATTAATAGCAAAAACTTTGTCAAGATTGTTACATATCTTAAGCATCAAAGAGAATTCTTCAATAATTTACAACAAATTTGCTTCCCAATTCATTTAATAATTTCAATAAAACATTTTGAACTCCAAAATGTCAGGCAATACGGACGTAATATATAAACTGTTGAAGGATAAAGGTTTACATATGTTTTACGTTAGTTTTCCTCTAAATGTGAAGCATAGTCAAGGATATGGGCCATCATTTGCTGCATGAGTGGATTTGGTGTTAGATGTTAGTTATTGAGAATTCCAACATACTAATATTATAATATTTTTGGGTAGAATGGAATTGTAGATGCTGGTTTACACCAAAGATAGATACAAAGTGCTGGAGTAACTCATCGGGTCAGGCAACATCTCTGGAGTAAAAGGATGGGTGATGTTTCGGCTTGGGACCTTTCTTTGAGTATAGGAGCAGGGAGGTTCTCCTGCAGTTGTACATGGTCTTAGTGAGACCACACCTGGAGTATTGCATACAGTTTTGGTTTGCTAATCTGAGGAAGGAGATTCTTGCCATAGAGGGAGTACAGAGAAGGTTCACCAGACTGATTCCTGGGATGTCAGGACTTTCATATGAAGAAAGACTGGATAGACTTGGCTTGTACTCGCTAGAATTTAGAAGATTGTGGGGGGATCTTATAGAAACATACAAAATTCGTAAGGGGTTGGACAGGCTAGATGCAGGAAGATTGTTCCCGATGTTGGGGAAGTCCAGAACAAGGGGTCACAATTTAAGGATAAAGGGGAAATCTTTTAGGACTGAGATGATAAAAACATTTTTTACACAGAGAGTGGTGAATCTCTGGAATTCTCTGCCACAGAATATAGTTGAGGCCAGTTCATTGGCTATATTTGATAGGGAGTTAGATGTAGCCCTTGTGACTAAATGGATCAGGGGGTATGGAGAGAAGGCAGATACAGGATACTGAGTTCGATGATCAGCCATGATCATATTGAATGGCGGTGCAGGCTCGAAGGGCCGAATGGCCTACTCCTGCACCTAGTTTCTATGTTTCTATGTTTCTCCGACCTGAAACGTCACCCATCCTTTTTATCCAGAGATGCTGCCTGGCCCACTGAGTTACTGCAGCACTTTGTATCTATCATAATAATTTGATTCCCCTGAGCATATATATGTACATGTAAAAGATTGAAAATTCAAAGCTTCAGGTTTTTTCATTAAAAATTGCTTGGAGCTATTTGAAAGGTTGCCATGCTGTGCGTAGTAGTCAAAAATAGGACCAAAAGCCAGTCTTCTCTGACTGAGGGTGGATATAAGTACAGGGAAACCCCATTCGTCATTGAACCTACTACCTTTTAGGGGACAAAGATGAATCGATCACAAAAACAGGATTGGGCAAAGCAGTTGGCAGGCCAACTTTATGTTGCCCACTCATTATAAAATTGTGTGTATCTAGAGCTCACTGGCTGTGTAGATCAAATTAGGATCCCATGTGGTTACTTTCCAACACTACGTAACAGACCCAAAAACCTGTAGTGAATACAATGGGACTTGCTCTTCTTAAAGGGTAAGTACTTTGTGGCTACTGTGAAGTGTTACCGGGGGAAAACTTGCACTGCAGTAATTAACAATGGCTGAACATGAACCATGACTGCAGCAAGGGGTTCCTACAGTGTGAGAGAGGTCTTGGTGGAGCAAGGGATCATGCAATTGGTGTGGGAAGGGGTGTTGTTCTCCAGAACCAAGAGAAGATGACAATGGGAATAGGTCATTCTAGTCGCTTTGCAATAGATTAATTTTATAGGGATGTACACAGGGTTGGGGATAGGACAGAAGGTTAGTTAGCAAGAATACTGTAGGCAAAACCACATTTGAATTCCTGTGCATATCCCTGTAAAAACACGTACTTTGATAAAATACTCATTGCGAACACTTACGTACATCAGGGCAACTTCACACATTTTGCACTGCAGCAGACCTGCCACCCATAGCCCACCCAAAGTCACACATCATGCTAGTGTTCATTTATGACAGCCAGACCAGACGTTTATAGCACACTCACCTTCTGTTTTCGCCTATAGCAACCTTTTGGTCTCAATGCCAGAAATAAGAGTGGCTGTAGGTGGACAACTAGATCTGGATATTCGAACAGCATAGTGACGGTGATAGGCACAAACACCTGGAGTAAATGCGACGGGACAAGCAGCGTCTCTGAAGAGAAGGAAAGGGTGACGTTTCGGGTCGAGACCCATCTTGAGTCTGAAACGTCACCCATTCCTTATCTCCAGAGATGCTGCCTGTCACGCTGAGTTACTCCATCTGTTTGTGTCCATCTTAGGTTTAAACCAGCATCTGCAGTTCCTTCCTACACATAGAGATGGTGATGATAATTATGGGAAGGACCATTGCTGGGGCCATGGTTAGCAATGGGAATGAATCCATTGAAGCCAAATGTGTTCATACCTATCCATTCTCCTCATTTTCCATATCTCCCAGTATCTACAAATCACAGATGCTACAAATATGTAATTCTTACATCCTCTTTTCACCCCACCGCAGGTTTAGACTGTTCGTTATGTCCTTTCCATTACCAACATGCCCAGACAATGGAGGAGATAGAGATGAGGAGGTAATATTGACATATGACATATCCTCTGTCCTAACCTCCTTCTATCTATACTGGTCTTCTCACAGACCCTTCATCTCGGCCCCCTCCGCAGATGCTGCCGGACCAGCTGAGTTCCTCCACTTGTTCTCCTTTATTTGCAATAAATGTAAGCATTCCCCTCCTAGTCATAATTGACACTCAATTTTTAATTTTCAGCATAGGGATGAGTCTGCATGTGGAAAGATAACAGGTTGTGCACTGCAGCTAAGCTCAACGCCAGATATGATAAGTGGCATTTAAGAGGCTTTTGAATATGCACATGGATAGCATGGAATGACGGGGTGTGGATTAAATTCAGGCAGAGTAGGTTAGCGTAACTCAGCATCACGTTCGGCATGAATATTATGGGCCGAAGGGTCTCTTCCTGGGCTTTAAGGTTGTATATATTATGTAGCTCTGTATTTACTGTGTTCAGTTGCTATTGGCAGGAAAGATTAAAAAGGTGATTTGATCCGTTATTTCCACATGCAATGGTTTAACATCTACTGCAGGCATGAGCCCTGGATGGCCTTTTTTATTCTATTGCCAGTGCAGTTGACTGAAACACGAGTGGGTTTCACTTTCGTCACGGTTCTGGTACGCTTGTTCCCACCTGAAGTATGAACAATGCACAGTCGGATTGATAGTACATTCTCATTTTAGTATTCAGATAATGGAAAGATCCTTTGTTATAACGACTGTTGACAGAAAATGGCTATTATGATGATTGAATACACAAATGTTAAATTAACTTGGCATTGTACCAATGAGTGGCAGTGGAGTGAGAGAGAACAGATGAAGTCATGAGCACAGTGATTTCCAATTTGTCACTGCATAGCAGCTTCCCAGATTAGCTAGAACCTGAAATCTGATGGAGTTCATCAGTCATTCGAATGAGACGGGGATTTACAAGGCTGTCATGTTCAACACTGATGGCATTCACCTTTTGAAGATGAAAATACTGACATTTATCGATGGAAATAGGTCTTTGTTGCATTCACATCCCAAACCTGAATTGGTTGCATGAGCAAATGGGACAAGTTTTGGGGAGTAAGATCCTACAGAGAAAGAACATCTGAAAGATGGTTATTGCATTGTGAGGTCAAACAATTTAGGCTGTTCCGGTAGCCCCCCGAGGGTAAATCTTATGCTCTATCTTTACATGTGAGGAGTGTGCAGCTATATGTTTGCCCTTCTGATAACATTGGCCACAGATGAGCCATAGCATAGTCCTCTCCCTACCTAGGATTCTTTAGGGATGCCTGGTTAAGATGTTTATTTTGTTCATTCAAAAAATAATTCTTTTGAAATGTAGAAAGAGGTAATCCTTTCCCTACTTCATTTCATCCTTAAATCACATTCTTGATTAGTACAGGTGTTAGAGGTTACGGAGAGAAGGAAGGGGAATGGGGTTAGGATGGAGAGATAGATCAGCCATGATTGAATGGCGGAGTAGACGTGATGGGCCAAATGGCCTAATTCTCCTCCTATTCCTTATGACCCTATGACATTCCATCTTCTAATTTATCTTCAGTTGTTGCAGGGAAGCAAATGTTTTTTTCATTGGTGTGTGAGGTACAACTGGGCTGCAGCTTAGATTGGTTCTAAATGGGATGTATTTCATAACGATGCATTGGGTCCTCAATACCAGCAACCCCTAGATAAATAACTCAATGGGTTACTTAAGACAGGCCATATGAGGAAAGAATGAAAAGACTAGGCTTGTATTCACTGGAGTTTAGAAGGATGAGGGGGAATCTCATAGAAACATATAAAATTATAAGACTGGACAAGCTAGATGCAGGAAAAATGTTCCCAATGTTGGGTGAGTCCAGAACCAGGTGCCACAGTCTTAGAATAAAGGGGAGGTCATTTAAGACTGAGGTGAGAATTTTTTTTTCACCCAGAGAGTTGTGAATTTGTGGAATTCCCTGCCACAGAGGGCAGTGGAGGCCAAGTCACTGGATGGATTTAAGAGAGAGTTAGATAGAGCTCTAGGGGCTAGTGGAGTCAAGGGATATGGGGGAGAAGGCGGGCACGGGTTATTGATAGGGGACGATCAGCCATGATCACAATGAATGGTGGTGCTGGCTCAAAGGGCCGAATGGCCTCCTCCTGCACCTATTTTCTATGTTTCAATGTTTCTATGTTGGGCCATGTTACTTACATGCCTGGAAGCAGACTCCCAAACCAGACATTATTACAAATTCTGCAATGTGAAGAGATTACCAGACAGGTGGAAGGAATGATTCAAAGAAGTGTTCAAAGCTTCCTCGAAGGAATACAGCATCCATACTGACCTGGGAGAAGAGCATTTTAGGATGGAAATTAGAAATTTAAGGCATTGCTTTAAGAAAGGAAAGGAGACGCCCTGTGTAAATATCACACACTCCATATCCCATTTACTGCCTGCCTCATCTGTTGAAAAGTCTGTCACCCCCACATTGGCATCAACTGCCACCTCAGAACCCACAAAACTAGTACGTAAGCAAGTCAACCTTGGGCCTAAGAGACTGTAGAAATTGTTGGAGATTAACCTAAGATGTTGATGTTTTGGCGGATGAGACAAGAGTCTATTGTTCAAACGAGTTTATTAACAAAACAAGTAAACTGACGAAGTATCTCAACACAACCAATAAACAGATCCAGCCACAAGTCAAAGTCAAAGTATCCTTTATTGTCATTCAGACCTTTCGGTCTGAGCGAAATTTTGTTGCCTTGCAGTCATACACATAATAAAATAACAAAACACACAATAAACACATATTTAACATCCACCACAGTGACTTCACCAGGCACACCCTCACTGTGATGGAAAGCAAAAGTTTTAAAGTCTTTGTCTCTTCCCTCCTTGCTCTCCCTCTGCGCTGAGGCGATCCAGGCCTCCGATGTTGTGACCCCACCGGGTGATGGTAAGTAAGTCCCGTGGTTCAACCGTGCTCCGTGAACGGGCCGGTTCAAACTCCGCGGCCCGGGGTGGTCGAAGCTGCCGCCCTCCAGTCCAGCCGAGGTTCAGAGCAACTGAAGGGGCATCGCCCAGAAAGCGCGCAAAATACAACTCTTCCCCAGAGTCACATGTCCGAGGCACCCGACCACAGGGTTTGACTACGTGTAAGCACCAGCAGGTGCCACTACAATGTAATTAATCATCATAAATTAGTGACAGGAGTAAAATTGTTTAATAAATGTAAATGAACAAGATAATTTTTCTCAATTTACTCATTCGAGGTTTGAAACTTAATAAAAGAAAAAATTGCATAACGTGTATTTTATCTTCACCTAGCCTTCCCTCCCCCCCCCCACCCACCCTCCTCCCATCCTCATGCACTCACATGGTATGCTTGCCTTAATCGGTCACGGCACTGACTATTAAAGACAGGAAGTCATGTTGGACCTTTATAGGACATTTTGTGGTTTGGAAGGTGAAGAAATGCTTTAGAAGAATGCTATCTGGATTAGAAGGGGGTTAGCTATGAAGAGAATTTCAACAAACTTGGACTATTTCTTCTGGAGTTTCAGAGATTAACGAGGGGTGGAAGATTGCAACCTTCACGTGGTCCGCCCTGTTTCGACGAATGCAATCAACCTGGCGTGCACAATCATATGAGATCAAATAGAACAAGTTGTCCTACAACTTTAGCCGTGTACGCCATACGCAAGAAGAAAAAGAGATTAAGGAGAGACCAGATAGAAGTATATAAAATGATGAGGCCTAGATAGGGGCGAGAGTCAGAACCTTTCTCCCAGGCTGGAAATGTAAAACACTAGAAGACATAGCTTTAAAGTGAAAGGAGCAACATTTAAAGGTGACTTACAGTGCAAGTTATTTTTTTACACACAGAGTGGGTACCAGGAACACGCTGCCGGGAGTGGTGGTGGAGGCACATAGAGGCATTTAAGAGGCTTTTAGATAGACATATGGATATGCAGAGAATGGAGGGATATGGATCACATGCAGGCCAAGGAGATTAGTTTAAGTAGGCATCATGTTCAGCTCAGACATTATGGCCAAAGGGCCAATTGCTGAGTTGTACTATTCTGTGGTCTATAAATAGCTGTTGTGTGCATTTGTCTCTTCTCCTTTCGTCAGAATGTTTTTTCGCTTTGAAAGTACTTATTATTTATTATCTCACCTAGCCATTGAGACTAATTTGCCGAACACAGTCAAAGATGTGATCATCATTGACAGCTTCTCAAACTGCATAATTCATTGATTTATTGGATAAACCTGAGCCTTCAATGAAGCCCATAGTATTGCAACTATTCAGGATGTAGAATAAATGTGGCAGAACCACAAACAATGCAAATTGCATGAGATGTGTTAAGAACAGTCAGGTTCAATAAACAACATCATCGTTTCTTTCTCCAGGCCACTTAATGTGGATCAAAGGAAGTCTCATTGTCAGTGCTAATTTGCCCACCCAGAAAGACTCCAATAAAATTCCTGAGTTTAGGAAGGAATTGCAGCTGCTGGTTTAAAGTAAAAATGGACACAAAAAGCCACAGAAAGCCAGCATCTCTGGAGAGACGAATCTGATGGTACTTTGGGTTGTATCTGAAGAAGGGTCTGAAGAAAGAACTAGATAGAGCTCTTAAAAATAGTGGAGTCAGGGGATATGGGGAGAAGGCAGGAACGGGGTACTGATTGGGATGATCAGCCATGATCACATTGAATGGCAGTGCTGGCTCGAAGGGCTGAATGGCCTACACCTGCACCTATTGTCAAAATTTGTGCAGAAAAATGACTAAATTGTTGAGGAGTGGATTTGAGAATGTAAAAGTAAAATCGCTAGCGAAATGGTAAAGATCTCGGCGTTTTTGCGTCTGGTTTTCGTGGAGTAATGAATCAAAGGCAAAATCACGCACGCACGCACGCATGCCGCAGACGCACACACACACACACACACATGCACACACGCACACTCTTTTAAAAGTATACTAGACCAAGTGCTGACCCGTTGGGTCTGGTCCCCAAACGTGCTTCAGACCCCAGTTGGGAAAAATTGTGGCGTTTTTCGAGCAGAGCTGGGCATCAGCAGTCGTTATGGTCGCTGACCAGCAGGAGGCAACAAAATGCTTCAGACCTCGAGTACTGAGTTATGGTGGCTGGCCAGCAGGCAGCGATAAAATGAGGTGAGTGTGTGGGGGGGGGATTTTATGTAAAACCATGTACATAAAAATGTCCAAATGTTTTGAGGAGTGCATGAGTGAATGTAAAAATGGAAAAAATCATGGAGTTTCAGTGTGTGGTTTTGGCGGACTAAGGAATCAAAGGCCGAATCTAACACCCACAAATAAACACACACACTGAGTTTTAATAGTATATAGATGGATATACTATATATATACACATACGCAAAAAACAAACAATAGTACTGCAATAATAATATTAATAATAGTAATAATAATAATAATAATAATAATAATAATAATAATAATAATAATAATAATAATAATAATATTCTAATGTAGTTCAGAGCTTATTTGAGGTTGTGTTATTTAATAGCCTCATTGTTGTAGGGGAGAAGCTGTTCCTGAACCTGGACGTTACAGTTTTCCGGCTCCTGTACCTTCTTCCTCTATGGCAGTGGTGAAAGGGTGGTTACAGCGGCCAGCATCTCTGGTGAAAAAGGATAAGTAACATTTTGGGTCGCGACCCTTTTGACTGTTACAACATTACCTGCAAGAAGTTGGATGGAGGCAGATAGGAATAATTTTGGAGATTACCCTAGGGGCATTATATTATTATATATTACCCTAGGGGCATTATATATTAAATATATAAGATAATCTTATATACTTAAAAGAACTATTTGAGTCCAATATGGTCATATTAGGATGGGATTAGTTTTTTACAGACTGCAATGCTGATGAGCTACAGAGTATTGCCCGATTCATGCTCATAGGTGACTGATGAGACTCAGACGGGTAATAACATGACACTGAGACCAGTATGAGCAGGTGTGCAGAATACACACACTGCTAAGTTGATCTTGACCTACTGTGGAACACTGTAAAACTTTTATAATTTTCTGGTATCTAACAATGTCTACATAACATGCTGTTCTGCATGTATGTTATTAAAAAATATGCGATGTTTCTCATGGCGGCGCTGTAATGGCGCGGCCCCTTGCAGTTCATCTGTCCTTTTTAAAAAGTTTTATTTTTGTCCTGTTTGCTGTGGTTTTTATATTGTTTTTAACTGTTTTTAACTGTGGGTATATGTGTGTGGGGGGGGGGGTTGTGGGAAACTTTTGAATCTCTTCCCTGCACGGGAGACCCGACCTTTTCCCTGTCGGGTCTCCGTTGTCATTGGGGCCTAGCACCGTGGAGCGACCTGCAGCCGGAACAACCTTGCGGCTCCAGTCGCGGTGCCTGCGGATTTGCAACCGTGGGGCTGGCCGGCCTCAGAGCGTGGGGAGCGTCGGGGGCTCCAGCTGCAGGACTGTGGATGGTGACATCGGGAGCTCACGGGTCCCTGGTAGGAGACCGCTTTCTGAAGCTCCTGCGGCGGCAGCTTCTCCCATCCGAGTTGCGGGGTTGAAAACAGCCCGGAGCGGGGGCCTGACATCATCCTGCGCGGCTTTAATGGCCGTGGGACTTGCCATCGCCCGCCGAGGGCTCCAACATTACGACCAGGAGCAGGGCCTTACATCACTGGCGCGGCCTTAGCAGCCGCGGGACTTACCATCGCCCGCCGGGGGCTTTAACATCGGGAGAGGATGGGGAGCAGGGGAGAGACAAGACATTGCCTTCCATCACAGTGAGGAGGAGATTCACTGGGATGGATGTCTGTGTGAATTGAGTAGGTTGCGTGCTTTGTATAATTGTTTCTTTTTATTGTATGGCTGCAGAAACCAAAGTTCATTGTATTGTATTGTATTGTATTGTGTAGAATAATGTTAGAAAATGAGTGAAACGTATCGGGGGTTTGCCAATTGTAAAACATTTTGAAGTAGCTGTGTTTTACAGTTTTCCATATTTCATACGTCTACTGCTGTCTTAGCTGGTAATAAGGAATCTCTGAAGACTTTGCCAGTATGCTTGACATATGTGAGAGTAAGGTGTTTAATCTGCTTCCAGGAAGTAGGTTGTGACCTTGGGGGCTTAGACTCTCACAGAACCTTTAATGTAACAGACAAATTTTAATCATATTACATCGCTCATACGATCTTCCTGACACTGTAAAACATCAAAGACAAAGCATAACCTAAAACATTCAATGGATGAGTTCCCTCTCCAGTACCCATCAAATATTAATTTGATTACAAGTTCAGGGAAAAAATTTAAATGACTGTTTGTCATAAATCACTCAATATCACCAATTTTAAAAAGAATCCCATTTAGGCAGGCACATGAATAATTGCTTATTATCACAGGGGGATCAGTATAGGTCATTTTCTATACTCACAAAACGATTCCCAATGTTTTGCAATAATTATTTAACTTTATGATCTTTAAATAGCTGTTATGTGCATTTGTCTCTTCTCCTTTAGTCAGAATGTGTTTTTGGTTTGAAAGTACTGAGAGGCTAGAAGAGACAGTTGACCTTCCAAACGACCACAGCTATGGTTATGTGTGTGTGTGTGTGTGTGTACTTTGTGTAAGTACACACACACACACACACACATGTGTGTGTGTGTGTGTGTGTTTGTGTGTGTGTGTGTGTGTGTGTGTGTGTGTGTGTGTGTGTGTGTGTATGTGTGTGTGTGTGTGTGTGTACTTTGTGTAAGTATTAAAAACAGAGTTCTCCTTTAGCCTAGCTCATGGTGATTTGGAGGATTTATGGAATATGTAATAATGCCAATTTATATGGCAAGGGATTAAATGCTGAAAACGCCATAACAGCTCAATGGCCTTGTAATAACCTCACGTAGTTGAAGATCGGGGTGAACGCCACTCCATCTCTGCTGACTGCAGAATCCTGCTCAATGTCAAAAGTCATAAAATGCGATCAGTCATAGCTCAGTGGGTAGGATTGTGTCTCAAAGCCAAAAAGTTGTGAGCTCAAATCCTACTTTGGAGATTTATACACTGGTCTAGCTCCAAGGTTGTCCTACAATGTCATCAATGGCCTTTTCGATTGATAATACTAAGAACAAGGACCCATCTATTCTCTCAGATGGGCATAAAAGCCAATTAAGCACCAATTCAAAATTGGTATTCAATTGCCCCAATATGAGGCGAGCATAATTTCAATAAGACAATGTGATATGTCGATTTAATCTATGACCTAGCAGAGTATCCAGCTGTTCGGCTACTACAGAGGAAGAAAAGCTGCAGAACAACAAAATATTTCAGCATATTATTTAACTGAGTGTGGTAAACAGGAATGTTTTTAGTGAAGCCAATGCTCCATTGAAGTAAATAATTTCACAATATTTCATGTCATGGATCATGGAATTATTCCAATGGAATTATTCCAATGGAACAAATAACACAAAATGCTGGATTAACTCAACAGGTTAGGCAGCATATCTGGAGGTAATGGATAGGTGAGGTTTCGGGTCGGGACCCATCTTCATACTGATTGAGTGCAGGTACCTTAGGCCACCTTAGGCCTTTGTTGCTTAGACTCGGCAACCACTTTGCCAAAGACTTGTGCTCGGTCCGCCAAGGCCTTCTGGATCTCTCAGTTTGAAAATCATTTTAACTCTCCTTCCCATTCCCATACTGACCTTTCTGCCCTCTGCCTCCTACATTGACAGAGTGAGGCTACACCTAAATTTGAGGAACAGCACCTCAGATCTTGCGTAGGTAGCTTACAACCTAATGGTATGAACATTGAATTCTTGGACTGTAGCTGACTTCTACAAACATCTCCCTTCCCCCTCCCCTTTCTCCCCTCCCGCCCTACGCCACCCTTCTCCCTTCACTTTTCCCTCCACTTCCTTCCCCTGAAACTTGGCTGACCTTGCACCCCCCTTTCCCCTCCTTACTCTTCCTCCACAAAAATTCTGTTAACCAGCTTCATAATTCACATCTATGTATCTCTCTTGAGCTCATACCTGTCTCTATCCAACAATTCCTATCAGGGAACCTCCCTGCTTGAGGTCATCTGTTGCCGGCACGGATTTTTCCTTTTTTTCCCCAGTTCCAGTTTTTTTCCCACTCTCCTCACTACAAAAAGTCTGAAGAAGGGCACCGATACAAAACATCACTTATCCGTTTTATCCAGAAATGTTGCCTGACCTGCTTGAGTTACTCCAGCATTTTGTGTCTATCTTTCATATGAAGAGGCATCTGGCAGTTCCTTTTTATTTCATTCCAAGGAATGGATGATGGTTTCAATAAGTGTGAAGATAGCCTCCCCATATTTCAAGGTAACTTTTGATCCTCCCTTAAAAAAAAAATGCGACTCCTGAGAATCCACCTTGTGAAACAAAGAAGTTAAATTCTGATTATGTTTCATGCAGTCTCCACAGGAAATATATCACAAATGGCACAGTCATGTTAATGGCAGGGATAATCCAACTCACCAGGAAAACACCAGGATAGGGTTAGGTCTAAAATTCAATTTTTCTCCTTATTAAGGGGTTGTCCCACTGCGGCGACCTAATCTGCGAGCTGGCGAGTTTGCCCTCGACTCATACTTGCAGCATGGTCGACACAAGGTCCTAGGAGGTCTTTGTAACTCCTTCATGCTCGAGGATAGTCCCCGTGTACTCGAGGCCTCAGCTAGGCCGCGGCGTATTTTTCAACATGTTGAAAAATGCCCGCGAGTAAAAAAACGTCGCATTAGGAAAAAATCAATACTTTTTTTACTCGTAGGTTTAGTCGAAGTAGGTCGTAGTAGGTCGGCATGTTATTCGTAGGTAATCGAAGGTAATCAAATGTAATCGAAGGTTGTAGATAGTCTTCAACATAGTTGAAGGAGATCGAACGAGGTCGTCTTCACTCTTCACTATACGGAGTCCAATTTTCCCGAAGCTAGTCGAAGCTAGTCGTCAACATAGTCAAAGGAGGTCGACGGAGGTCTCCTACATAGTTGAAGGAGGTCTTCAACATGACATTTTTTCAAACTCTCCTAAATTCTTCTAATCTCGCAAATTAGGTCGCCGCGGTGGGACAGCCCCTTTAATTTTCAAGAATATTGACCTTCTCATGAGAATATGCAGTCTTTTTTTCTTGCTTGTTTCTTCCTTGTAATTTATCACATGCAATGCATCCCTATGAAATTTGCTCCCAGCAGCCAAAAGCTAATTGCCAGCATTCTTTTAACACAAAACACCACTGTGTTAATTAGAGGGCTGGCCTGATAAAAATAAAAACTATGCAAAGACTTATAGTCATAGTGTTACAGCATAGAACTAGGTTATTCTCCCAACTTGCCCACACCAACCAACCTGTCCCATCTACACTTGTCCCACCTGCAAGCATTGGGCTCATATCCCTGTAAACCTCTCCTATCCATGTACCTGTCTAAATGTTTTATAAATGTTGCAATAGAAACATAGAAACATAGAAATTAGGTGCAGGAGTAGGCCATTCGGCCCTTCGAGCCTGCACCGCCATTCAATATGATCATGGCTGATCATCCAACTCAGTATCCCGTACCTGCCTTCTCACCATACCCTCTGATCCCCTTAGCCACAAGGGCCACATCTAACTCCCTCTTAAATATAGCCAATGAACTGTCCTCAACTACCTTCTGTGGCAGAGAGTTCCAGAGATTCACCACTCTCTGTGTGAAAAAAGATTTTCTCATCTCGGTTTTAAAAGATTTCCCCCTTATCCTTAAGCTGTGACCCCTTGTCCTGGACTTCCCCAACATCGGGAACAATCTTCCTGCATCTAGCCTGTCCAACCCCTTAAGAATTTTGTAAGTTTCTATAAGATCCCCTCTCAATCTCCTAAATTCTAGAGAGTATAAACCAAGTCTATCAAGTCTTTCTTCATAAGACAGTCCTGACATCCCAGGAATCAGTCTTGTGAACCTTCTCTGCACTCCCTCTATGGCAATAATGTCCTTCCTCAGATTTGGAGACCAAAACTGTACGCAATACTCCAGGTGTGGTCTCACCAAGACCCTGTACAACTGCAGTAGAACCTCCCTGCTCCTATACTCAAATCCTTTTGCTATGAAAGCTAACATACCATTCACTTTCTTTACTGCCTGCTGCACCTGCATGCCTACCTTCAATGACTGGTGTACCATGACACCCAGGTCTCACTGCATCTCCCCTTTTCCTAATCGGCCACCATTTAGATATTAGTCTGCTTTCCTGGTTTTGCCACCAAAATGGATAACCTCACATTTATCCACATTATACTGCATCTGCCAAACATTTGCCCACTCACCCAGCCTATCCAAGTCACCTTGCCATGCCCTAGCATCCTCCTCACAGCTAACACTGCCCCCCAGCTTAGTGTCATCCGCAAACTTGGAGATATTGCCTTCAATTCCCTCATCCAGATCATTAATATATATTGTAAATAGCTGGGGTCCCAGTACTGAGCCTTGCGGTACCCCACTAGTCACTGCCTGCCATTGTGAAAATAATACCTGCCTCAACTACCTCTTCTGGCAGCTCGTTTCATACACCCAGATCAAGCGTTGCCCTCCGTGTGGGACCCTCTGCATGTTGCTGGAGACTCTCCTGAACACATTTGCCAAATTCCATCCCATCTAAACATTTTGCTAGTTAAACATAGTTAAGCAAGGATTTCTCAAATTTGTAAATGTTAAGGTCCTATTCGATTCTTTCCCCTTCAACGTGAACTACAGTATGTCCTCTGGTCATCGATTCCCCTACTCTGGGCAAAGGATTCTATGTATCTACCCGATCAATTAGGTTTAAGATAGTTATGGAAAGGAACGGAGAGGGTCCATGTGTTAAAATGCTCAACTGGGGTAAGGCCAACTTTGAGGGTATGAGAGAAGCTCGCTCACGTTGACTTGCGCAGGTCATCGGTCACATGGGATGTTTTTAAAAGTGTACTGAAGAAAGCTCTGGATGTGCACGTCTCCGTTAGAGTGAAGGGCAAAGCAGGCAAACGTAAGGAAGCTTGGCTGACGAGGGAAATTGAGACATTAGTCAAAAACAAGAAGGATGCATGGGACAGGTATAGGCAGCTGGGAACAAGTGTATCCCTGAAGGAGTTTCGGGAACTAAGGAATAAACTAAAAAAGGAAATCAGAAGGCCAAATAGGGGCCAGGAGACAGCTCTGGCGAGTAGCATTAAGGACAATCCCAAAAGATTTTATAAATATATAAGGGGGAAAATGGCAACTAGAGAGAGAGTGGGACCCCTCAGGAATCAAAGCGGTCACCTGTGTGGAGTCACGAGAGATGGGCAAGGTCCTAAATGAGTATTTCTCCTCTGAATTTACCGAGGGGAAAGACAGTAGGACAGAGGAGATTGGAGCAGTCACTGTAAGTGTCTTGAGAGCAGTCAGTGTTACCGTCGAAGAAGAACTGAAGGTACTGTCGTGTTTGATGGTAGACAAATCTCCAGGGCCTGATCTGATATATCCGAGGACATTGCGGGAAACTAGAGAGGAAATTGCGGGAGCCCTGGTTGAAATTTACGAGTCATCCTTCAATAGAGGATTGGTGCCAGAAGACTGGAGAGTGGCAAATGTTGTACCTCTTTTCAAGGAGGGCTGCAGGGAAAATGCTGGGAACTATAGGGCCAATGAGCTTAACATCTGTAGTTGGAGAGTTACTGGAGAGTATTCTGAAGAATAGGATATACAGGCATTTGATTGAGCAAGGGCTGATTAGGGATAGTCAGCATTGTTTTCTATATGGGATGTCGTGTCTCACAAATCTGATTGATTTTTTTGAAGACGTGACCAAAAAGGTTGATGAGGGCAGAGCTATAGATGTTGGGTACATGGACATAAAGCGTTCGACAAGGTTCCACATGGTTCTGCTCTGAATGGTTAGATCGCATAGTATCCAAGGAGAGGTAGCTGAATAGATAGAAAATTGGCTCCATGGACGGAAGCAGAGGGTGATGGTGGAAGGTTGCTTCTAGGACCGGAGGCCTGTGACTAGTGGTGTGCCACAGGGTTCGGTGCTGGGCCCGTTACTGTTTGTCATCTACATCAATTATTTGGATGAGAACATACAGGGCAAGATTAACAAGTTTTCTGATGATACAAAAGTGAGTGGTTTTGCAGATAGTGAAGATGGTTGTGAACGATTGCAGCAGGATCTGGATCGATTGGCCAGGTGGGCGGAGGAATGGTTGATGGAATTGAATACAGAAAAGTGTGAGGTGTTGCATTTTGGGATGTCGAACAAGGGCAGGACCTACACAGCAAATGGTAGGCATCTGGGTAATGTTGCAGAGCAGAGGGATCTAGGAGTACAGGTGCATGGTTCCTTGAAGTTTGAGTTGCAGGTAAATAAGTGGTCAAAAACTTTGGCCAGTCAGAGTATTGAGTATAGAAGTTGGGAGGTCATGTTGCAGTTGTATAAGACGTTGGTGAGACAGCATTTAGAAAATTGTATTCAGTTCAAGGCACAATATTATAGTAAAGATATTGTCAAGATTGAAAGGGTTCAGAAAAGATTTACGAGGATGGTGCCAGCACTAGAGGGTGTGAGCTATAGGGAGAGGTTGAGTAGGCTGGGTCTCTATTCCATGGAGCGCAGTAGGATGAGGGGAGAACTTATAGAAGTATACAAAATCATGAGGGGAATAGATCGGGTAGATACACAGAATCTTTTGCCTATCGTAGGGGAATCGGTGACCAGGGGACATACCGTAGGTTCAAGGTGAAGGGGAAATAATTTAATGGGAATCCAAGGGGTATCTTTTTCACAGAAAGGGTGGTGGATGTATGGGACAAGTGACCTGAGGAGGTAGTTGAGGATGGGCCTATCCCATCGTTTAAGAAACAGTTAGACAGGTATATGGATAGGACAGATTTGGAGGGATATGGACCACGTGCAGGCAAGTGGGACTAGTGTAGCTGGGACATTGTTTGTGTAACCTTAGCTGGGACATTGTTGGCCGGCGTGGGCGGGTTGGGTCGAAGGGCCTGTTTCCACACTGTATCACTCTATGACTCTATGAATCATCTATCATTGGGGTCAGACACAAAATGCTGGAATAATTCAGCAAGGCAAGGTGCTGCCTGTCCTGCTGAGTTACTCCAGAATTTTTTGTCTATCTTTGGTGTAAACCAACATCTGCCGTTCCTTCCTACATATCTTTGGGGTTTAATAATGTTACTATTATTGAACAACCCTCCCCCGACTACTCCCATCCCATTGACCAGAAACCCAGCATAAATGCTGAGCGGCAGGAACAGGATCAGAGGCTGCTTTTATTTGTGGCAAGCAATTCACCTCCTGAGACACGGAGCCATGTAGAAGGGATTTGCTGGCATTAGCACAGCTTCAATAACACTTTAAAACATTTTCAATACCAGCTGAGACAAAGCTGACCTCCAATGACAGTTCCATACAGCACCCCGAACATGCACTTCTTTCCATCACTTGAGCAGCATGCATTACAATTTCATACCGAAGCTTCTTCAAGATCACCTCCAAGAGCTGGGACTTTTATCGACAAGAAGGTAATTGGGATTATCGTTTCAGCATTAATCCGGAAACTCCCCGCAATTAGCATAACAAGAATACCTTTGGTGGAAAGACAGCAGAGGTTCAAGGCAACTGCTCACCACCTCAGTTTCAAAGGCAATTAGTGATGGGTAATAAATATTAGCCTTGTCAGAGGTACCCATAAATAAACCATAATGATAATGAAAAACATTTTATGCTCATGTCCTTGATTCCGTCAGTGTGTCCTCTTGGTTTCCCATATCAGAATAACAGAGCATCACTTCATTCTTATTCTCCCTTTGCAGTGCAGATAGTGCTACACTGCTTAAGCAGTGCTTAAAGCATCCTCTCCTTGATGCATAGTACAGAGTTATGATGTAAGTTATTAATGGCTGATGGTTGCATCCCATAACCTTGACAGAAAGGTGGATTTCTCCACTGTTGTTCCCAAATGTTGAGGGATTATGTATGGGATAATATCAATTTCAGCTGCTGAAAAGATTAAGGAATTATCATTTGCTGCTAATAATTCAGAATTGCTTCAAGAGTGCTTAACCATTTAACTTTCCAATTACCTGATATCTGAAATACAAACATCAAAATAGGACATTATTGCCAAACAAATGAATTATCAGAATTAGTATGAAGCTTTGTTGGATTAGGAAGGGCAGATGTTATCATGATATGATTAAAAAATGGCATTGGACATAAATCTGCAACTTTGGAAATAAATTATTTGTGCTTTTTATCCTGAGATCTGATTGCTTAATAAAACGCATTTGCAATTATTTTATGACACAATGATCCAGGAATACGATACATAAAATTGAACTTATTTCCTCTCGAGTAATGTGAATGACTCTGGAGTACAATAGGCAGTGAGCCATACTTAAAATGTTGTAATCAGAAACGACCAACCTGCATTATAGTCAAATACCGTTGAGATGCATTTGGGTATTTTATTACCTTCTGTTGATTCACCTTCACCCTGGCTGGTTATATTCAGTGAATGGGCAATACTCATTCTTAAATCCTTTTCCTTTTCCACCCTTGCTAATGGACATCCATTCAATGTGTGCATATGTTTCATGTTTCCTGTTCCAGTAAGTATTGCCATATAGTTATCCACATTAAATTCCATCTGTTCCTCCTTAGGCCTTCTGATTAATTTGTCCAGATCTTCCTGAATGCTATCAATCTCCCTTCCACCAGCCATGAGGTAAAAGGCTTTTAGCCTTTCGCAGTTTCTATTGTGCCCCTGGAAGCACTATTCTGTGTCTTGTTCCAATGCCAGAATAGTGAGGATTAAGGGCAAACTTTGTTGGGACTACTGTTTTCACTTCTCTTCGACATCTGCTTCAATTTTAACACTGCCCTCAGCATTCTATTACAAAGTTAGTTCTCAGTAAAGTTCGCAAAATTATCATTAATGTTAGCTCTTTTAATTTTCGAGACTAATATGTGGAACATTTTGTGCTATGAAAAGTACATTACAATGTATTCACGTTCTTTTCATTTATTATCACGATGCTAATACGATGAATCAGGGAGGTTGTTTTCATTTGCCTGAGCAATACGTTTGAAGTATTTTTTATTTATTTCCTTATAATCTATATTCTTCTATTCCTTATTGAAAGAAGAATCTTGTTATTTCCCTTCTAAGCACCAGGTTCACAGTTGCAGCACTGGGTGGCAGTCTATTCCATAAAGTAAACAGCTTGAATTTAGCTTTAATTTTTTGTTTATAATATTTTACTCTTTCTTCTTTTCTGATGTCCAAAGAGCATCACTGATTCCTTGTTTACTAATGAGATTTCCTCTTTGTAGAACTTGGATATTGTTTCCTATTTTCTTTTCCCCAAACTTCTCCGAAGAAGGGTCTCGACCTGAAACGTCACCCATTCCTTCTCTCTGGAGATGCTACCTGTCCCGCTGAGTTACTCCAGCTTTTTGTGTCCATCTTCCCCAATCATTTGCTGCCTAAGTCTCTTTGTACATTTTTCTTAAGAGCTAGTGTAACTATTCATGGTTTTCTGCAACATGGTTTCATGCCCTGAGTCAAATGATTTCAAGCCACACTCCAGACAGCCTGAGTAGGTGCAGACAGGAATATAATGTCCGAAAGTACTTTCAATGGTATTCCAGCATCTGGATGGAGTGAACACGGTCTTTGTAACAATCTAATTCTTCTTTCTCAAAGTATAAAGGCTTGGGTATGGATCTCATGCTAAACAGCCTCAGTCAGAAGAGATTGTAACAACTGCTTGGAAACTAGGATAAAGTCTGTGGGGCTGTTAACGGAATATTAGAACTCTCCAACACTACCTTGAACTTTCCACGGTTATGTAGGCTTTTTTATGTGCATTTTAGCCTTAATTATAATACTCCTGGGAAAAGGTTCATCTTTCGAGCACCTTCTCCAAGGTTAAGGAACTCAGAGAAGGACAAATGGAAACCACCTCAGCTATGCTCGTGTACTGCATATCGATGATCCGACGGGTGAGACGTGTCAGTACCTACCCCAGGGCAGAGTACAACAAACAAATGGATGATTTT
The DNA here is from genome assembly GCF_028641065.1 of Leucoraja erinaceus. Lineage (NCBI taxonomy): Eukaryota > Metazoa > Chordata > Chondrichthyes > Rajiformes > Rajidae > Leucoraja > Leucoraja erinaceus. Next base: position 96,155,369 of record NC_073379.1, on the reverse strand, counting down.
TCATGCCCTTTTTTGAAACATGACTTTGAATAGAAATAGAAGGAAGCCAAATAGTGTGTCTTGATACGGGCTTACTCCGTAATTACATTAATAAGTCCCATTTCTGACCAAATGAGAAAGTGCTTTCAGTACTGTAAAATTATTGAAGCCTGTGCTTGCTGAGTGTTTATTAATGGAATGCATTTGGGAATACAGTAATTACATTATGAATGCAATATTGTACTGCAGTCCATATAAAACAGGTGTTAGTGAAGAAGCTGGAGGGCAAAAGGCTGAACTTTCATCCAAAGGGAGATTCAAATTACTTGCTCATTTCTTGGCAAATAGCCACTGCTGAGACTGTATCAGTGTCCCATTAACACTGGATTTAATAAGGGTAGACCAGCAAAAGCAGAAAAGGCTATCCATGATTCATCTGGCAGACATGGTATATGATCCAGCTCAACTGCCCTGCTGAACAATGAGACCCAATGGCCACAGCAGGCCGAGGTGAGCAGTGGAGGAGCATGTAAAATAGCTTCAGGAAAGCTGCCATTAATGTAATAGGACTGGGCCACTGCCAAAGGCTATCAAAAATAATTCTGACCTTTGATTTTTCTGCACTTCCTTCCTTCCATCTAATGCTGGGAACATCTGCAATGTCAGCCAGTTTGTTTCTCCGAGATGGAATTATAGAAGGAAGCAATTTGACCCATCACGCTAGCTCTTTGAAAGCTTTATCCAATTAGACCCACTCCCTGCTCTTTCATTGTCCCCTAAAAGTTAAGTTTTTATCCATCGCCTGTTTGAAAGTTATTATCGATTCTGCCTCCGCCATCAAGCATATTCATATTAACTCATCCGATAATCTTTTTTACTGTAACTACCCTCTGGTCAATTTTGCCCTTTTCCTTATATCTGGATCACCTTATGCCTTTGATATATTTACTTCTTGTTTACTGCTTCATGGTTTTGAACAATTCTATATAATTCTCTCTTCATTTTTCGCTACATTAAGGAGAACAATAGTAAGATTAAACGAGACCTTACCAGTTTGAAGTTTGATCTTTATTTCATGAGGAGTTACGATGAGGGATTACGTGAAGATCCCGCCAGCACGCGTGCGCGACATTCTTCAAAGCAGCGGTGTGGAATCTCAGAAAATAGTAATTGAAGTAAACATAGTAAAGACAAGGAGAACTAAGATACCAGTTGACCTTTATAATTGAGGGCGGGAGCGGAGGGCACGTAATCCCTTATCGTAACTCCTCATAAAATAAAGATCAAACTTCAAACTGGTAAGTTCTCGTTTAATCTTACTATTTTACTTCGGACTCACGTGAGTGACTACGTGAAGATTTTAAAGCTCTGTGATTTCAAGCCATGGAACAGTCCATGCTTCACTCACTGCCAAAGTCATTCAAGGGAGGAAGTATGTTATTGTATTCAGACATGCATCCAATTCAGGCAATAACAATTTATTTTAACAAAATAATCCTCCCTAGGGCTAAATATATTGCAGAATTCAAACTTGATTCTGCAAAACCGCAGGTTTGGTTATTGGCTTATTATAAAGAATTGGAAGGTCTTTCTCTTGACCATCCTGCTGTTGCCAGGATATGGTCCATAGGCACTTCCTTGTCTCTAGCTGTCGGTGTTGCTGTTGCCCTTGTGGATAGAAACTTAAGATGTCAGTATCCACCCCAGCAGCTCCCAAGCCTGTCTGAGTCATCTAGCGATGGTTAGTGCTGATACCCGGTCATTAGGTTGTTTATGGCTGCCCATAGTGCCAATTTACTTCCTCTTAATTTTTAGTAGTTTTAAGGTATAATAGAAGGTGTGTCATTACACATAGTCGGGTGTCAGTTGGGTATATCTGGAATTCCAAATTTTGTCCTGATGATCATGGTCTATCTTGTTTAACAAGCTCTAATATGCGAAGCTATCTTTTCTGGAGATGCCATCATATATCCCAGTCTCAGTTTATGTAGAAGCTGGACCCCTAGAGCCGAGACCAGTACTATCAGCATATTGTTTTTTAAATGTCAGTCCCCCCCCCCCCCCCCCCCCCCCCCCCCCCCCCCCCCAGGGACATTGCTGGTGCCCCTAGCAATGTTAGTACAACACTGACGTCCCTGATCTGGGAGCACTTCCCTCTAGGAGGGTTGTGGTTGAAAATAATCCTCGTAAGTTTGACAACTAGAGGGTGAGATCCCATGGAGAGTTGTCGTGGCGCCTGCCACTAGCAAGCTGACAGGGCACTCCTGCATAATTATAGTACTGCAGCTCAGTCCTTCATCTACATGAAGGCTGGATAGGAATTCCCAGGACGTTGGTGGTTGTAGCTGTATTATATGCTACACCAGTCCTTGTTGGTTCTTGATAGGCTGCCGTGATCATGCTCATGGTCCTGTCCACCAGCCCGGATCTAGCATGGTGGACTATGGTTCAGAGACTATGTCCAAGACCACAGGGATCCATGGCTGTGTAGGCCAATCAGGTACTTTCAAGACACTTGATGTTGGGTCCATATGTGTTTTTGCTTAGGATCCGACTGATGAGGCAGGAGGGAAAAACATTGTAAACAATTATTCCCCATTCAGTGAGGAACGTACATTGCTGCTGCCCCAAGTGTGGTTCACAAGCGGGTATATCTGGATATGTTGGTAACTGGTGATTGGGTCTAGATGCAAATGGATCGATATCTGGTGTCCCTCTTTTGGTAATATCAGCAACTTTTTTGTGGTCCAACAGCCATTCGATGCTGCCATTGAATTTTCATGACCTGATGAATGGCTCAGTAAGTTTGCTGATAGCCAAATATGTATGTTAACACACCATAACCAAATATATTGGCCAGATTGACACATGATATCGATCTTTTCTCCCATATGATTAATATATGCCACCACTGTGATATTATCAATTCGTAGGCAGACGTGCAGATGGTGCATTGTTAGCAGTAGTTTTTAGTAATTAATTATTTTGTAGGTTTATCCAAGCCTGCTTTACTCTTTGGCAATGTTACAGACATATGGATAACGTTAATTGTAAATCCCAGAAAGTCCAGTTGTGGATGCCGTCGACTTAGATTTATCTGGATGGAGATGACCCCAGAGTTTCACCCTATGTTTGGTAGCTAAAACTAGATTTAGCTAGATCCAGGGTTTTTTCTCCACAATTGATATATCATCAAGATATGCCATGACAATATGTTTTTGTTTCTAATATTGCCAAGGCCCGTTTTAATATCTTGGTGAAATGTCTTGGGGCTGAAGTTAGCTCATTAGGCAACGCTATACTCTGCCATAGTTGCCCCATCCAGTTAAATTTTAGGTATCGACCATGATCTCTCCATGTCTCCCAAAAAAAGTGTAATATTACCCCTGTTAGTACTGGTCATACACCTTTGTGTTCTGGAAGGAACCAGATCCACCTACTTACCTGGTTGCCGGTGGTACGTCCTTTTCTTCAATTTCTGCCTCTTCTGCGGAAGAGGCGCAGGAGTGTGGGGTTGGCACGTTTTCCATGAGGGTCGCTCTGGGCCTTGGCCTAAAAGGACCTTTGTGGTGCTGCGCGGCCCTCATGCTTTCACCAGCGTCCTGGTGTTGATACCTGCTGGTGGTTGCATAGGGGTGCTGTCGTTGCTGATGATGCTGTTATGAGCCCAACGGCTTTAATCTCTTCGTCGAGCTTTTCCCTGTACCATCGTCTGGGCAGCAACCAATGATATGCCCGCTGTCAGAAGTTTTGAAATCTTCTGTAGTTTGACCTCCTGGGTTTTTGTGCCAGTCCCACTGTACCCCCAGATCGCATTGTTTGCTGCAGGCATTTTTAAAACAAAGTAAAGTTCACAGGAGGCCTATACTTCTGCATAATTTTGTTGCCTGTTCCTGCAGAGGATGGAAGTACAGGTAGTCGATGCTGGCCGCCAGCCTGGTCTGTAATGGTACTTTTCGTTGATCCGTAATTTTGGTGATCACTCCCAGTAGCTCCTTAGGATTCTGCACCACCTGCACACTGCCGTTTTCTTCAGCCACGTCCCCTTCTTCCGGACCAGCCCAGCCCTGGTCCACAACGCATTCCTCTATCGATGGAGATGCATTGTTTTACAGCCCTCGATAAGATGCTGTTGTGGGAGTGTGAAGACTCCCATAGTGAGCTTGCTCCATCTCCCGGAGCAAGTCACGGGCGAACCTCTGCTGCACTCGGGCAGCGCGCCTTTTCGGCCGGACTCAGATGAGTATGATCAGCCGGGCTGAATCCTGCTGGGCTTTGCCTCCAGCCTGCTGCGCTGCTTTGAGTTGTACGACTCATGGCGCTGGAATCAGCTTGGAGTCGGTAAGTGGATATTAGTAACCATGCCAACGGTCACTTTCACTGCCTTTGGGCAGTGCGTCCTTCTGCCCGGACTCCCTGAGTCTATCGGCCGTACCGACTCCTGCCTGCCTGCAGCCCGCTGTGTTGTTTCCAGGTATACAGCTCGCGGTGCTGGGCTCAGCCAGCGCCGGTTGTACCCGGCTGTCGGCTGCCGGAACCTTCCTAGTTCCTCACAGCCTGCGGTCCTGGAACCGCTGTTTGCATATGGCTGTGGGCTGCCGGAACTTTCACTAGTTCCCCGCAGCCTGCGGTCCAGGTCCGTTTTTTCTTCCCCTTGTCCAACGTGCTGTAACATAAAGCACAGCAAGGGGAAGAATACTTCAGTTTTTCCTTACCTGTGTAGGTCCGTTTGAATTTTTCCCGCGGGAGCGCTTCACCCCCGCCCGTCGCTGTTGCACTGCGTGAGACGCAAAGTCGCGCATGCGTGCTGGCGGGGTCTTCATGTAGTCACTCACGTGACTCCGAAGTAAAATTGTAGATTCTGTTGTCTCTCTATGTCATTGAAAACTTGTGTGTGTGTATATATATATATGTGTTACCACCCTGGTAAATCTCCTCTGCCCTATATTAAAACCTTGACATACTTCCTGCAATCTAATGTCCAAAATTGGACACAACACTCTATCTGGAAATAAGGCAATATGTTATAATGGTTTTGCATGACAACCTTGGTTTTGTACTCCATCGCTCTGGTACAGTAATAGTTGTGACTGGGTTGGTGCCACAAATTTCTCTGAACAAGAAGGATAGGGATTCTCGTGACTTGAGCACGATATCTAAGCAGATAATTCAGTGCTATATTGTCCGAGGTGTCACCTTTCATACAAGATATTAATCAAAGGTGGATGTTTAAAACAAAAATTCCCTGAGTTTATTCTGAGGAAGAAGAGTGGAGTTATCCATTAACTCTTCTGGAGAATATTTATTCTTCTGTCTAAATTTCTAAAAATCGGTCACATCTCTCTTACAGAACATAAAAAAAAAAAATGAGTCAATGTCGGAAATCTTACTTAAAACAGATGATGCTGGAGAAAGCAGGTTAGGCAACATCTGTAAAAAGAGAAATAGCATTGTAGATCTGAACTGGGAAAGAAAGAGATACGAAAAACAAAGTGGTGGAGGAACGCAATGGGTCTGGCCACATCTGTGGAGCGAGAAAGACGGTCAACATGCCGGGTACTGATGCAGGGTCTCAGCCTAAAACATCTCCACAGATGACCCACTGACTTCTGACAAGTTTGTGTTTTCCTCCAGATTCCAACATGCAGTTTCTTGCATCTCCAAGAGAAATGTGCATGTTAGTATGTTTTCAGTAGGAGTGAATGAGAGGGAGTTCCATACATCAAAGGGAAGGACTGTGATATGGTGTTGATATTACTTAATACAATCACAGAGAGTCGTGCCATTCATGCCGACCAAGATGACCCATTTGAAGTCCCATTTACCAACATTCGATTCATATCCTTCTAAACCTTTCCTATCTATGCAACTGTCCAAGGTCTTTTAAATGTTGTGAGAGTACCTGCCTCAACTACCTTCTCTGGCAACTTGTTCCATATACTCCCTTCCCTCTGAGTGAAAAAGTTGTTCCCCAGGTTTGTATTAAACCTTGTCCCTCTTAAACATATGTTCTCTTGTTTTTTGATTCACCAACCCTAGGTAAAAGCAACTGTGCATTTGCTCTATCTGTTCCCCTTGAGGATTGAATACACCTCTACAAGATCACCCCTCAGCTTCCTGTGTTCCAAGATATAATGTCCTGGCCTGCCCAACCTCTCGGTACACGTGGCTAAACTACACTACACTAAGATTCAAAGGAATCTATCGAACGTGCTGCCTCAAAAAGGCAGCCAGCGTCATCAGGAACCCACACCACCCTGCTCATGGTCTCATTTCACTCCTGTCATTAGGAAGAAGTTACAGGAGTTTGAAAACTGTCACATTTAAGTTCAGGAACAGCTTCTTCCCAACAACCATCAGGCGATTGAACACCACGAACTCCAACTAAACTCCAAACTCTGACCTGCCTTGATTGCACTAGGGACTTTGTGCTTTGTTTTTGTTTTTGCAATATATTGTTTTTTTTTAAATTTATTGAACTTCTTTTTGTTGTTATTATGGTATCTACTATGTTTGCACATCTCATGTCTGAAGCCTGAAGAAGTGTCTCGACCCGAAACATCACCCATTTCTTCTCTCGAGGGATGCTGCCTGTCCCGCTGAGTTACTCCAGCATTGTGTGTCTATCTTTGGTTTAAACCAGCATCTGCAGTTTCTTCCTGCACATGTTTACATATCTGTTGCGCTGCTGGAAGAAAGAATGTCAGTGTTTCATTTCAAGGATATATGACAATAAAATACTCTTGACTCAAATATCAAATGTCAAATTCTGGGAGGATGAAAATAAATGGCAGAAACCTTCGGAAAACTGATGTTCAGAGAATTAAGAGGGTGCACGTTCATAGTTTGCTGAAAGCTGCAATGCAGGTTGATGGGGTAATGAAGAAAGCATTCGGTATGCTTCACTATGGGCTAGGGCATTGAATTCAAGAGTTGGGAAATCATATTGCAAATCAATAGAAAACATTGGTTAGACTGTGGTACTAAAAGAAAGGCACAGAAGAGATTCATTAGGATGGTGGACACAAAATGCAGGTAACTCAGCAGATCAGGCAGCATATCTAGAGAAAAAGAATAGGTGATGTTTTGGGTCGGAGCCCTTCTTCAGATAACATCAGTAGAAATGTAAAGAAGATTTAGAAGTTTATCCCACAGAGGTGGTAGTTATTTGAACTGAGCTGCCAAAGGAGGTGGTGGACACAGATACAATTACAATATTTAAAATGTATTTGGACAGGTACTTGGATAGGAAAACCAAAGTGAAACAGGTCTTGTAGAGGCAAATAAGATTACCTGAGATAGGCATAATGTTCGACATGGACAAGTAAGGGGTGAAAGTGGTCCCCTTTCAGTGCTGTATGATTCTACTGAATGCTGTACACTAGATTGGACAAAGTGCAAATGAAGCTGTGCTGTGCCTGGAAAGACTGTTTTGATGCCTAGATGGTGGGGCGATCTAAACAAACAGGTTTTGAACTACATGCGGGAGTGCATGGAAAGGTGCCACATGAAGGGAAGCGGTAGACAGAGATGGAAGGGCAGTCAAAGACGTCACGAAAGGAGCGATGCTGAATAAATGCTGCAAAGGAAGTGGAGGGAAGGTATGTCTGGTTGTGGAATCTTATTAGAGCTGGTGAAAATAGATATGCGATATGCCATTTATTGTCACTATACATGTACAGTGAAACTGAAAGCTGCTCGTACTCAGTGCATACATACAATTTAGCACAAAAAACAAGAAACAGAAAAAACAAAAACAGAAGGGAGATGGGGGGGGGGGAATAGGTGCACAAATTCTGCGGCGCTACATACATATGTACATATATACAGATGGAAGTCCGTGTTGCGCGGTGTAGTCAGTGCATGTGTGAATTTGAATTTATAGTAGATATAATTCTCGGAAAGCAACTATTCCTGAGTCTGTTTGTCCTGGATTTGATGCACCTATAGCGCCTTCCAGAGGGCAGCAGGTCGAACAGTCCAAACGCAGGATGGGAGCTGTCTTTGATGATCTTCTTTGCCCTGCTAAGGCAGCGGGAGGTGTAGATGTCCATCAGGGAGGGGAGAGGGCAGCCAATGATCCTCTGCGCTGTCCTGGTTACCCTCTGAAGCCTCTCCCTGTCTGCCATGGTGCAGCTGCCATACCATGCTGTAATGCAGTATGTCAGCAGGCTCTCGATGGACGAGCGGTAGAAGGTCAGCAGCAGGTTAGAGTCCAGGTTGTGCTTCCTGAGGACCCTCAGGAAGTGCAGCCGCTGCTGAGCCTTCTTGATGACCGCTGTCGTGTTGTCCGTCCAGGAGATGTCAGCAGCGATATGGACGCCGAGAAACCGGAAGGTGTTGACCCTCTCCACACACTCGCCGTTGATGTGTAGGGGGGCTAAGTCGGTGCTGTGCCTCCTGAAGTCGACAATGAGCTCTTTTGTTTTCCTGGTGTTCAGAGCCAGATTGTTTTCTGAGCACCAGGTTGTCAACTTCAGGACTTCCTCTCTGTAGGCTGCCTCGTCTCCCTTTGAAATAAGTCCGACCACAGTAGTGTCGTCAGCAAATTTGACGATGCGGTTGTTGTTGTGGGCCGGACTACAGTCGTAGGTGTAGAGACAGTATAAGAGGGGGCTTAGCACACAGCCCTGTGGGGAACCGGTACTCAACCTGCGAGTGGAGGAGAGGTGGGGGCCGAGTCTCACAGTCTGGGGCCGGTTGGTGAGGAAATCCTTTATCCAGGCACATGTGACAGTGGGGAGGCCGAGAGTGACCAGTTTACCAATGAGAATGTCCGGAATGATTGTATTAAAGGCTGAACTAAAATCCACAAAGAGCATCCGGACGTAGCTCTGCCCCTGCTCCAGATGGCTCAGCACAGAGTGGAGAGCTACGGTGATGGCGTCTTCTGTGGATCTGTTTTGGCGATAGGCGAATTGGTGGGGGTCGAGGTCTGGTGGTAGATAGTCCTTGATGTGCTGGAGGACCAACCTCTCGAAGCACTTCGTGATTACCGGAGTGAGGGCCACAGGACGGTAGTCATTAAGGCTGGTGATGGTAGACTTCTTCGGCACAGGGACGATTGTGGCTGATTTTAGGCAGGACGGAATAACTGCCTGAGCCAGGGAGAGGTTGAAAATTCTGGTGAAGATGGCAGTGAGCTGGTGGGCGCACGCTTTGAGCACCTTACCAGGGATTCCATCTGGGCCGGTAGCCTTCTTGGGGTTCACTGCCAGGAGCACCCGTCTGACATCGTGTTCCCTGACAGTGAGTGGAGTAGTACAGGAGCTAGGTGAGGGTGGAAACAGGGCTGTAGCAGGTGAGTGCTGCTGAATGTGGAGAATAATGGCCTTTGAAATGCAGAACCTGGTGGGGTGGAAGGTAAGGACCAGTGGAACTCTGGCCTTGCTCTGTCCAGGAGGAGTAAGTGCTAGAGCAGAGGTGTGGCAAAATAATAAAATGTGGTCAAGAACTTTGTCTACCAAGGCAAAGGGAAAGCTTTTCAGAGGAATGCGTAGAATGTCTAATTATTGGAGCAAATGTGATGTAGTTGCAGGAATTAAGAGAACGGGATGGAATCCTTGCAGGAGCCAGTGGGAGGAATAATAATCAAGGTAGCTGTGGGAGTTTGTGGGCTTGGGGTAAATGTTGATGGATAGCTTCTCTCCTGAGATGAAGATGGAAAGTCCCAAAAAGAGATGGGAAGAGTCAGAGATGGATCACGTGAAGATGAGAGCAGGGTGGACATGATGAGATTTGTATGAGTGCAGGCAGCAACAGTATTGCAATTGTCAATGAACTGGAAGGTGGGGCACTGGCAAACTACTTGATAATTTATCATTTGAGTCTATCAACGTTAGCTTTAGTTAACAGTCTTATGAAGAATTTTACAAAATGATTTTTGGAGAATCATATCAATAATATTCACTGAATAAATTTCATTCGATCGGATTCATTAGGCCTGACCTTTATGAAATCATGTTTCCTTCCTTATCAGCTGAATATTCATAAGGTTCTTATCCAGGACTAAGGCCCTGATCAAAGATATCCTACAACAGATATTGAACTATTAATATTTACCTCACCACTTAAATCGTTAGAAGGCTAATCCTGAAGAAGAGTCTCGACCCGAACGTCACCTATTTCTTCGTTCCATAGATGCTGCCTCACTCGCTGAGTTTCTCCAGCATTTATTTCTACCTTAGAAGGCTAATTGACACTTTTAATAATCTATGTCTATAGACTCCTGGAACTTTGCTTTTGTAACACTTTTAGAATAGGCATTCCTGTAAATTTCCCTGTGTTAAATTTCATCTGCCATTTGTTCGTCCATTCCAACAACCTTCTTATATCCAATACCATCTTCCTTTCTATTCATTACACTGCCACGTTTTCATATACAATATCATCATTATTAGTTTATAAAAACTATATTGCTCCTGTCTATCCAGTTTTACTAATATAATTGAAAATAAAGTTCTGTCCTGACTTAGATGTTCATTCTTTTCAGATTTCCTTTTAATCGGTCCTTCTCTCTGTTTTGTTAAATGTTGCCATTTTTCCCTCCCCATCATATGATACGATACGATACGATGGAACTTTATTTATCCCAGGAAATTGATCTGCCAACAGTCACAAAATACATTAAACTAGAAATTATATTCTTCTTATTTTAAATTTAATAGTAGAAAAAAAAGATAAGAAAAGCAAGAAATATATAGAGAGAGAATATTATACAGCTCGAAAAAGAAAAGCAGAAGGTGATGTGAACTAAGCAAAAAGAAGAAGAATAGAAGAGAGAAAAGAGAGAAGAAAAAAAAAGAGAAAGACATGGAAAGGGATATGCCTCCTTCATGGAGCTCCTTCAGTCTGAAGAAGGGTTTCGGCCTGAAACGTCACCTATTTCCTTCGCTCCATAGATGCTGCTGCACCCGCTGAGTTTCTCCAGCATTTTTGTGTACCTTGCCTCCTTCATATCTTTATCCACCTCTCACCCGGTTCTGAAACACTTAATTTCTAAGTTTGTGTTGCACTACATGCATATAATAAGTCGAGAAATGGAGACCAAATCTTTAAGAATTTGTCTGATTTGCCTGATAGGACGAATCTCATATCTTCAAGGTGTAACATTTCCGACATGTTTGAAATCCACATTTTGAGCGTCGGTGTGGGTGCATTTTTCCAGTTAAACATGAAATTAAAGTGATCAGTGGAAATGATTGGGGATGTGCAAAGATGGTGGAGGTTGGAGGAGAGTCAGTCTCAGTCTACCCCACGATAGAAGGGTGATTTGTACAGTTTGATAGCCACAGGGAAGAAGGATTTCCCGTGGCGTTCTGTCCTGCATTTTGGTGGAACCAGTCTGTTACTGAACGTTCTGCTCAGGATGGCCAGTGTGCCATGGAGGTGATGAGCTGTTGTCCAGGATGCTCCGCAGTTTGAGGATCATCCTCCCCTCCAAGACCACCTCCCATGAATCGAAATCCACCCCCATGATGGACCCAGCTATTCCTGGTGAGTTTGTTAACCCTATTGTCGTCCGCGACCTTTGCCCTGCTGCCCCAGCACATGGCAGCGAAGAAGATGGCACTGACTACCACCGATTGGTGGAGCATCTGCAGCATCTTACTGCAGACGTTGATGGAGCAGAGCCATCTCAAAGACTACAGCCGGCTCTGTCCCTTCTTGTACAGGTCCTCAGCGTTCCTGGACCAGTCCAGTGTACTGTCCAGGTACATTCCAAGGTATTTGTACTCCCTGGTAAACTGCACATCCACACCATTGATGGAGACAGGTGACAGGGGACAGGGGTGTTCCTCTCTTCCTAAAGTCCACCACTAACTCCTTAGTCTTGTCGGTGTTGAGCTGCAGGTGATTCAGCCGACACCACTCAACAAAGTTGTTAACTACACCCCTGTATTCAACTTCCCTCCCCTCACTGATGCAGCCCACAATTGCAGAGTCATCTGAAAACCTCTGCATGTGGCAAGAGTCCGAGTTATATCTGAAGCCCGAGGCGTAGATGGTGAACAGGAAGAGAGAGAGGATCGTCTCTTGTGGGACCCCTGTGTTGCTCACTACCATGTCTGGGACACAGTTCTGCCGCCTGACATATTGTGGTCGTCCAGTCAGGTAGTTGGTGACACTAATGGAGCATCTGCCCGCATCTTCGTCAGTTTACTCCCTAGCAGTGCAGGCCGGATGCTGTTAAAAGCACTGGAGAAGTAAAAAATATTTCTCTCACAATGCTTCCCGGCTTATCCAAGTGAGCATATGAACGATGGAGCAGTTGGATGATGGCATCCTCAACCCCATCTTTGTTTGGTAAGTGACCTGCAGGGGGTCCTGGTAGGTTTTAACCAGGGGTCGCAGGTGAGTGAGCACCAGCCCCTCCAGGAACTTCATGCTGCGTAAAGTCAGCGCCACCGGTCTGTAGACATCAGGTTCCATGTTAGATTGTTTGTTTTTCCCCTCAGTTAGATTACATTTATGTTCTACCTTTTGTTTCGAAACAAAATTAAGATGTCAGGAAGACACCAAGTACATCTAAATTACTAGGTACTTACATGGTTTAGATTTATTATTGCCACATGTACTGAGGTACAATGCAAAGCTTTTTTTGCATGGTATTCAGTCATCAGATAATGCTACACATGAAAACAATCATTATGATACCCATTGCACATTGCACTCACATGAATTGAGTGAAGGTACTGTATAGTGTATGCCTCTGTCAGAATTATTATACTATTTCAGGTCTTGAAACAATGCTTTGCAAAGGACAAATTGTTATCTATCACATACAAATGCTTCAGGCACTTTTCCCATGTTACTCTTTATGTGACTTAATAATAAAACCAATCTAACAGTGGTTCATTGGTGTATAGCTGAGAAAATGAAGCTGTCATTTGTGTGTTATTCAGTATGCATTTATCCACGGTGGATTTATTTAAACGCTCCAGCATTTTAATTGATATTTAAATTTCTCCATACAGATGCAACAACACTTTTAGTGTTTGGTCAACTAACAAACACAAATCTATTTTTCATTTTCATCACCACAGTGATACAATATTTGTTCTGTTAACGTATTTGCTTTGTTCAATCTATATGCATTTTACAATAACAAGTAACAATTTCTCATTCTGTTGCATATTTGTTAACACAAGTTGAAGCCGATTTCCCACCACTTGGTGGACTTTTTTGAGATGGTACATTTTTGTGTGATTGGAAATGCTAGCGTCTAGTACAGCAAAAGGATCACAGGACCACCATGTGCAATTAAGCTGGACATGTTCATCATCCTTTGCAAGCTGCACAATAATTAATATTCTTGCTTATTTTAATGATTTCAGCATTCAGGTGACTTTTGGGATGTTAAACCAGGGCAGAATATGCACAGTGTACGGTCGGCCCCTGGGGAGTGTTGTAGAACAAAGAAACCTTGGGGTAGAAGTACATAGTACAAATCCTGAGAATGACGACACTGGCAGACAGGGAGGTGAAGGCAGTGTTTGGGACAATTGCCTTGTAAAGCTGTAACGTTGGGGCATCCAGTGCAGGAGTTGGAATGTCATGTTACAGCTTTACAAGTAGTTGGTGAGAAGGCACTTTGAGTGCTGCATGCAGTTCTGATTGCTCAGCTATAGGAAGGATGTTATTAGCTCTAATAGATGCAGAAAAGATTCATGAAAATGTTACCAGGGACTGTTGGGCTTGAGATAATGAGAGGCTGGATAGGATAGGACTTGTCTTTTCCTGGAGCACAGGGGGTCAAGGGATGACCTTTTAGAGGTGTATAAAACCACTGTGGGCATAGATAAGCTGGATGGTCACAACCGTTATCTCAAGTTAGGGGAATCAGGTGTTTTTTTTAACCAGTTTTACAATTAATTACATTCAGCATTCCCCTTCCATCTCATTGTCTGATTCCAGTATGTATGTTGTATTCCTGCAGGCGTTTTCCTACACTTTGCCTCAAACAATTGTCTTTTCCTATAATTATCCCCTCTTACATGTCAATTATACTACAATACATTAAGAATGGACGTTTGCATGTTATTTCCTCAGGCAGACACATCCCATTTTTGTTGTGCATATACAATCCATAGACTAATTTGTGTAACTAGGATAAGTACCTAAACAAATATCCTTCACAAATAACAACAGTGGCTGGTACATCAATGTATCAAAGGTGATACCTATGGTACACACCTCACACTCATACTGCAACTGCTAAATGATGGAATCACAGAATACCGACGTATGAGCATTCTTGAGCATGATTACAAGTACCCCAGCAAAGTCCTTTATGGGATTTTAATGGAGATGTTACTTGGTTTTATCGGAATAGGCCTTAACTGCAATTCAATTCACAAGCATCACGCTTTTGAAAAAAAGCTCAAAATCTTGACAAGTGAATAGCAAAATTTCTGAGAATCCTAAGTCAACACATTCTTTGATTATCAATCCTCCCCTCCACCCCCCTGCTACCTATTCTAATAATAACCTGCAATTGACTTTTGCCCTGACACTTCATTCACCTCTTCCAATCCCTAATCCTCCTCTCAATATCCGGCCCCAATCCCCAATGACTCCTGATTTGACTCAATGTTATCGAATTTCCTTTGTTCCCCCTAACAACATGGAGCACATGAATGGAAGATCCTGAATGTGCAGGATGTGGCATTTGGCACAATGTCTTGCACTACTTATTTTCTTGGCTTGGATAGAGTGGATGTGGAGAGGATGTTTCCACTAGTGGGAGAGTCAAGGACTAGAGGCCATAACCTCAAAATTAAAGGACATTCCTTTAGGAAGGAAATGAGGGTGGTTGAATGTGGAATTCTTTGCCACAGAAGGCTGTGGAGGCCAGGTCAATGGATATTCTCTTTTGAAGGCAGTAATAGATAGATTCTTGATTAGTACGGGTGGCAGGGGTTATGGGAAGAAGGCAGGAGAATGGGGTTAGGAGGGAGAGATAGATCAGCCACGATTGAATGGCAGAGTAGACTTGATGGGCCAAATGGCCTAATTCTTCTATCACATGACCTTTGGACCTTATTTCCAGCGGCTGCTCCTCAAGCGAAGCTGAAGGGAACTGACTGCTTACACATTTTTAGAGCCACGCCGAGAGTCTTAAGAGAGGCAAAGTAGGGTGGTTACAATTGCAGGAGGTTACAAAGACCATGAAAAGAAAGGCTAGAAGGAATATAAATTGCAGGATAAGAATTGAAAAAGCAGCACTTGGAAACAGAGAGTGGTGATTTTGTGGAATTCTCTGCCTCAGAGGGCAGTGGAGGCAGGTTCTCTGGATGCTTTCAAGAGAGAGCTGGATAGGGCTCTTAAAAATAGCGGAGTCAGGGGATTATGGGGAGAAGGCAGTAACGGAGAACTGATTGGGGAAGGTACACAAAAATGCTGGAGAAACTCAGCGGGTGCAGCAGCATCTATGGAGCGAAGGAAATAGGCGACGTTTCGGCCCGAAACGTTGCCTATTTCCTTCGCTCCATAGATGCTGCTGTGGCGGTCCCTGGGGGGGTAGGCCACTCCTTGGATCATCCCCCTCGCCGATTGAGGGACAGGGGCGTTGGTCTGCCACGGGGTTTACCGGTCGACTCCCGAGGAGTAGAGATAAGAGTGTCAGTGTGTGTTTTTGGACTGTTGGAATTAAAAAGCTTCTTTTGAATCCGCCTGGCATCCGGTCTTTTCCTGACCTTGACCAGGCCACTACACTGCTGCACCCGCTGAGTTTCTCCAGCATTTTTGTGTACCTTCAATTTTCCAGCATCTGCAGTTCCTTCTTAAACTGATTGGGGATGATCAGCCATGATCACATTGAATGGCGGTGCTGGCTCGATGGGCCGAATGCCCTACTCCTGCACCTATTGTCTATTGAAACTCGGAGCCAATACAGCTCAGCAAACAGAGCAGGTATGAGTAAATTGGACTTGCTGGGAAGCCACAGAAATGGCATAAATCTGGTTTAGGGAAGAGTGGAGAACACCAATTTAGAAATAACTGATTGATGATAGACAGTGGTACAGGACAGGGATAGAAGGCTTTGCTGCTGAAAAGAAAATTCTGCTTTGGTTCAAATAATACACAGAATCAAATAAAATGCTGTCTACTTTTACCTAAGGTAGTGAATGTGCTGAAGGGGCAAACCTGGAGGAAGTAGATGCTGGGTTAGTTCTTCATATTGTTTAATTGGAGCAAGTTTTAGCCCTGTGAAAATGGATGGCAGATATGCAGTCTAACAACAGGGAGGCAATGAACATGCTTAGAGAGGCAGAGGGGAGAAGGCCTACTCTAATGAGAAAGATTGACATACTAAGCAAATTGGAAGCATTGTGGAGGGCCGTCTTTGGGAATGACAGATTTCCTCCTCTCAAATGTACCCGAAAAGGTCAGTAACAGCTGAATTCTGAAGGGTATAAAGATGGTACCTCAAGACTGAAGGAGTAACAACCTGTCAGATATTAAGGGGCATTCTGATTACAAGAACAAGACAGATTTTCTGGAATAAGAATCCTCGACAGCACCAAAAAAAAATCTTGTCATACTTTTACATTCTCTGCAGCAGTGCAGGGATCTTGTAAACTTGAACATATTTACAGTTAAACCTGTGCCTTTATTGAAAAATACTTAGTGAAGATTGTGAGTGGTATTGTGGCTTAGGACACCATCACCTTGCCTCGGGAACTCATCTTCAAACACTGCCGACATAGATAGGCTTTAGATTTATTTTCAGATGGAAGCTCAGTCTCTATCTCTCTCTTTCTCTCTCTCAAGGTTGTTCAAGCTCTGAAGAGTAATCAGCTTGTGATATTCTTAATCCAATTCTTGGAGCTATCAAATTCAACAGAACTGGCATTTTTTCAATGACATCCCTCCATGAAATCGCAGCAAAGGGCATTCCTGAAGTGACAATTTCCAAAAGGCCAAAACTTTGATAACCGAGTTTTGTCATCAGAAGTGGAGGAGAGGCTAACCAAAATCTATTCGCCACAACAAAAATATCACCCGCGACAATATTTATGAAGTTGGGGTCATTAACATCGTCAGGGCCAGAGGGCAGACATTGCCGATGTGCACTGGGTACATTCAACATATTGTGGCCAGTGATATAGACAATAGACTATAGACAATAGGTGCAGGAGTAGACCATTTGGCCCTTCGAGCCAGTACCGACATTCACTGTGATCATGGCTGATCATCTACAATCAATACCCCGTTCCTGCCTTATCCCCATATCCCCCACTCCACTATCTTTATGAGCTCTATCTAACTCTCTCTGAAAGCATCCAGAGAATTGGCCTCCACTGCCCTCTGAGGCAGATAATTCCACAGGTTCACAACCCTCTATATGAAAAAGTTTTTCCTCATCTCCGTTCTAAATGGATTACCCCTTATTCTTAAACTGTAGCCCCCCTGATTCTTGACTCCCCCAACATCAAAAACATGTTTCCTGCCTCTAGCATGTCCATACCCCTAATAATCATATATGCTTCAATAAGATCCCCTATACAAGCGCAGCCGCTCCATTCTCTCAGCATATGACAGTACCGCCACCCCCGGAATTAACCTCGTGAACCTCAGAGCAGTTCCGACATATCATGTATAAAATCATGAGAGGTAGATGCACAGAGTCTCTTGCCCAGAGTAGGTGAATCAAGGACCAGAGGACATAGGTTTAAGTTGAGGGGGAAAATATTTAATAGGAATCTGAGGATCTACTTTTTCCACACAGAGGGTGTTGGGTGTATGGAACAAGCTGCCAGAGGAGGTAGTTGAGGCTGGGGCTATCCCAACGTTTAGGCAACAGTTAGACAGGTACATGGATAGGACAGGTTTGGAGGGATATGGACCAAATGCAGGCAGATGAGACTAGTGTAGCTGGGACATGTTGGCCGATGTGGGCAAGTAGGGTCGAAGGGCCTCTTTCCACACTATCACTCTATGACTTTAGGACTCTATGACTGTATCAGAGTAGCATGGGAAAGGCTTTGTTCAAATGGGTTTGCTGAAATTCGGCTTTGAGCTCCAAATGACCCATCAGATCATGTCTGCAACATATCTACCAGATTAATTGCCTTTTCCCCAAAATAATTTGGTGCCTTTCATTAGGCCATAATAATAATGATCAGGTCTATGGGGCAGATCAGGGAGTCTATTGAACAGAAAACCAGGAGGTTCACTGGCTAACTTTTTTCCCCCAAAGGCAGCTAAAAATATACAGGAGGCTTGATGTGAAACACATGGTATTCTCAAAGGTTTGCAGAGCTTCTGAAGATTCCAGCAATGTACTCAATTGAGGCTATGGAAGAATTTGAGGAAGACCGTAAGAACTTTAAATTTAAAGTATAAAGGAACTGGGAACAAATGCAAGGTCAGTGAGATCAAGAATAAACATAGAAACATAGAAAATAGGTGCAGGAGTAGGCCATTCGGCCCTTTGATCCTGCACCGCCATTCAATATGATCATGGCTGATCATCCAACTCAGTATCCCGTACCTGCCTTCTCTCCATACCCCCTGATCCCTTTAGCCTCAAGGGCCACATCAAACTCCCTCTTAAATATAGCCAATGAACTGGCCTCAACTACCTTCTGTGGCAGAGAATTCCAGAGATTCACCACTCGCTGTGTGAAAGGTGTTTTTCTCATCTCGGTCGTAATAGATTTCCCCCTTATCCTTAAACTGTGACCCCTTGTCCTGGACTTCCCCAACATCGGGAACAATCTTCCTGCATCTAGCCTGTCCAACCCCTTAATAATTTTGTACGTTTCTATAAGATCCCCCCTCAAAGTGGGAGAGCGTATGTATTAGCGTATGTGTGTGAGCAAGTAACCAGTAGAAAATAGACAGCGGAGAGTTAGATGAGCTTGTGATAAAAGATATTTGAAGATTGGAGGCTGGCTCCATACAATGTGGAACCTCAGATCAGAGGCCACTAAAGGATAGTTGTGTATTTAGATGGCAGACATTAAGATAAATTGGAAGAATATGGAAGTAGATGGTCTTAGTGATGGAGAAGGTATGGAGCTAGATAGTAAATGCCAGAATTTAAAGCAGCATATGAGGAGTTAAAAAAACAAAAACATTTGATAAGAAAACATTAATCTTTTTGTTTTTCCCAATCCTCACTGAACGCTTTCCTAAATAAATTGGTCTCTATTAAATTTTGCCCATTCAGCTTTCCATACAAAACACAAAAGTTGACTACATCTGCATGCTTAGGATCAGGCTATTTCTGTTTTTGTTAATTGGAGCCTGTCCACCTCATTCTACCCAGGACCTTAAGGTTAATGGAAACTACCTTCTCATTTCATTGCAGGCTAAACACACCATTGTAGCGTGTGAAGCAGATTGCCAAGGGTTGACATTAATAGTTTATTTTACATGTGTGCGACTGAAAGGGCTTATTATTACAGTGGCTGCAATGTGAATCAGCCATTCTGTCAGCCCTGGAATCATGCTTTAAATTGCTATATTTTCACTGTGATACAGGACGTAAAACAACATACATTTTGAATAGCTGCCACTGTTAACAAAAAGTAATTTAAAACTGGGACAGTGGCAAAATATAAACATCATGTACATTTCTGTTTCCAAAAACCATGTTGGTAATATAAGTACAGAGTAAACATCCAGCTTCCCTCCTTAAAAAAGTAAGTTAAACTTTGAAATGCTGGAACAACATTTGGGGTGAATAGGATAGCGCTGCTCTTCCCGCAGGAACTGGGTACAGAAAATGGGGAAGGCTGAGGTGCAGTCAGAAACGGGCCTCATGCATCATTTAAATTGGGTTGACAAGCCTGCTGATGCCTGCTGCACATCTCAAGTTCACCTTTCATTGCCAGAGAACTGGATTCAACCCTGAACACGGGTACTATCTGTTCCTAGTTTGTACGTTCTCCATGTGACCATGTGGGTTTCTCTGGTTGCTTTTGTTTCCTCCCACATTGGTAGGTTAATTGGCTTCTGTACATTGTCCCTAAGGTGTAGGATGGTGCTAGTATATGGGTGATCGCTGGTCAGCGCGGAGTCGGTAGGCCTATTTCCACTGCGTCTCTAAACTAAATGCAAATCCGGTTTCAATTGCAGGCTATTGAGTTAGCATCAATGCTTCTCCAATAGCTCTGGAAGATGGGGAAGCCATTCACAAGAGGGCCCAGAATTAAGAAATCCCAGCACCACCATATTTTCTTGCAGGAGAGGAGACCATTCAGCCCATTGAGTCGATGCCAGCGCACAAACACACTACACACTACACCTACACACTAAGTATGACAGGCAGCATCTCTGGAGAGAAGGAATGGGTGACGTTTCTGGTCAAGACCCTTCTTCAGAGGATCTATACCAGAAACATCACCCATTTCATCTCTCCAGAGATACTGCCTGTCCCATTGAGTTACTCCAGCATTTTGTTTCTATCTTCAGTTTAAACATGCATCTGCAATTCCTTCATACACACTAAGTGTAATTTATAATAGTCAATTAGCCTACTGGCCCGTAAGGCCATGGATTGTGGAAGAAAGTCAGAGTACACTGGAAAAACATATGCATTCACAGGGAGAATATACAAAACTCCATTAGACAACAGCAAAGATCAAAATTTTACCCTGATCATGTCCCACATCAGTGGGAACCATGGCTGGCTAAGCCCGGCAGGCACTATAAAAATGCCTGAGGTGGGAACTTGCTGAATTTTGCAATCCCGCCTGATGAGGCAGAAATGGAGGAAGACATAAAAGAACATTCCTCCTTAGTGTAGCTATAATGTAACCAATGCTACCGATATGCCACATATTTTCCACTGGTGATTGAGCCTGGATGCAAGCTTCTTGGTCTTTAATGTTCACAGTGCATTTTAATACTTTGTGATCCAACACCCATATTGTGTACCGTAATGAGGTTTGGGTAAACTATCACCGGATATTTTGACTTGTTTGCACCCTTGTAAACAGACATTTTCCACCACCGAAGTGTATCAACTTGGACTAGAGCATGCAGATTAGGCATATTCGCATAACCTTTAATCCACAGAATGCACCCAGTGTCTATAGGTAGTTGATACCATGTAACTGAGGAATTGGTAACTCTCCCATCCACACCTGTAACTTTGAATGCTTCCTGCAGTAAAAAAGAGACCTGCAAAAGTTTAAAACTTACCTTCAGGTCCGAGCTGTTGGAAGCAGCGCTCCAACAGCCTGTCGTTTGCGCAATGTGAGAGACGATATGTCGCGCATGCGCGCTGGACTGGATCTTCACGTAGTCACTCACGTGACTGCGAAGTAAAATAGGGAAAGATGAGTAAAGGCTTGGATGGAGCACGTGTCAATAGGAACGCATTGCACCAAATGGTCTATTTCACCCTGTTCAATGTTTCAAGGTTTCAAGGTCAGTTTATTGTCACATGCACCAATTAAGATACAATGAAATTTGAGTTACCATACAGCCATACTAACTGAAAAGTAACAAAACACACAGCATAAAAGTGAACATAAACCTTCATCACAGTGGATTCCACATTCCTCACTGTGATGGAAGGCAATAAGTTCAATCTACTTACGCTTTGTTCTCCCGCGGTCGGGGCAGTCAAACCATCCGCAGTCGGGGCGGTCAAAGCCCCCACAGCAGACAATCGAAGCCCCCGTCGGGGTGATCGAAACTCCCTCGTCGGGGCGGTTGAAACTCTCTCCGTGGCAAAGAGCTCCTGAGTCAGCCTCTTCTTACCAGAGACCAGGGGCTTTTTGACCCATACCTACCATCAATACTATCCTATTTACCAGTATTTGATCTGTTCCCTTTAATGACTTGGCAATTCAAGTGCTCATCCAGATACTTTTTAAATGTTAAGACAGTATCTGCCTCCAGCAACTTCACAGATAAGGCATTCCAGATTGCAAAGAGCTTCTGGATGAAAACATTTTTCTCCTTTAACATCCTTAACTTATCATGTCAGAATAGAAATAGCCGTTTGGCACAACCTATCCATGTTGATCAAGATGCCTTCACATTAAATCTATTCACTCTGGTTTTCTCCAAGATCTCTGTTATGGGGCCACGTCCCTCACCTTCCATCCTGTCTGTACCTGTCATAATTTTGTATGCCTCTATTAAGATCCCCACTCAATCTCCTCTGCTCCAACACCAAAAAACAAGCACAACTTATCTAGTTTCTCCGCGTAAATATAACGTCCCAAACCATGCGACATCCTGGTATATCGCTGTACCCCCTCCCAGCACAATCAAAAGCTTTCAACAGTGTAGTAACCTGAACTGCACACGTTACTCCAACTATGATACAGTTTTACAAAGTTGTACCACAATCTCTACATTCTCAACTAATAAAGGGAAGCATCTTGTGCCATCCTGTCCCATCATCTTTAATTTTTTAGAGATACAGAGCGTATACTGGCCCTTTCGGCCCACTGGGTCCGTGCCGACCAGCGACCCCCGCATATTAACACCATCCTATACCCACTAGGGACAGTTTTTTACATTTACCAAGTCAATTAACCTACATAGCTGAAGGTCTTGATTAATCATCTGGAATTTTTTGAGGTTATAACAAGGAAAATGGACAAGGGAGAGCCAGTGAATGCAGTGTATCTGGACTTTCAGAAATCATTTGATAAGGTCCCACATCGGAGATTAGTGGAAAAAATTAGGGCACATGGTATTGGGGGTAGAGTGCTGACATGGATGGAAAATTGGTTGGAAGACAGGAAACAAAGAGTAGGGATTAACGGATATCTTTCAGAATGGCAGGCAGTGACTAGTGAGGTACCGCAAGGCTCCGTGCTGGGACTGCAACTATTTACAATATACATCAATGATTTAGATGAAGGGATTCAAAGTAACATTAGCAAATTTGCAGATGACACAAAGCTGGATGGCAGTGTGAACTGTGAGGAGGATGCTATGAGAATGCAGGGTGACTTTAACACGTTGGGTGAGTGGGCAGATGCAGTTTAATGTGGATAAATGTGAGGTTATCCACTTTGGTAGCAAAAACAGGAAGGCAGATTATTATCTAAATGGTATCAAGTTGGGAAAAGGGGAAGTGCAACGGGATCTGGGGGTCCTTGTACATCAGGCTATAAAAGTAAGCATGCAGATGAAGCAGGCAGTGAAGAAAGCGAATGGCATGTTGTCCTTCATAACAAGAGGTGTTGAGTATAGAAGCAAAGAGGTCCTTCGGCAGTTTTATAGGGCCCTAGTGAGACCACACCTGGAGTATTGTGTGCAGGTTTGGTCCCCTAATTTGAGGAAGGACATTCTTGCTATTGAGGGAGAATAGATAGAATAGAATAGAATATGTTTATTGTCATTGCACAAAACTGAGCAACGAAATTCCATTTGCTTCTCCTCCGTTAAAAGAAATACAACACGACACCAATGCACATATGTACAGTTAATAGTAGAATATAAATACATTTTTAAAAGAGATTAAAAGAATTTAGCGGTATTCCTCGAAGTTACTTCTTGCTTCCCAGTGTTCACTATTGGAGTTAAGCTCTTTTATCGCACAATGGTAGAAACTATTTTTTAGTCTACCAGTGCGAGCCTGCAGAGACCTGAATCGCCTCCCGGAGGGTAGCAGAGTAAAAAGGTGGTTGGCAGGGTGGGATGTGTCCTTCTTGATATTTATGGCCCTGCGCAAGCATTGGGCCTTGTATATGTCATCCAAGGAGGGCAGGTTAGCGTTTGTAATGCTCTGTGCAGTTTTTATAACTCCCTGCAGCGCCCTCCTCTCAGTCACAGTACAGCTGGCATACCACACCAGGATTCCATAGGTGAGGATACTTTCCATGGCGCATCGATAGATGGACAGCAGCAGCGGCTGTGAGACGTTAGCTCTCCGTAGAGACCTTAGGAAATACAGCCGCTGATGAGACCTCTTCACGAGAGTGACAGTGTTCATTTGCCATTTGAGGTCCTGGGAGATGTTTATTCCCAGGAACTTAAAGTCGGTGACTCTCTCCACCATGTCTCCTTTGATGTGTAAGGGAGCAGGTTCCTCTCTCCTTTTCCTCCTGAAGTCAATGACAAGTTATTTTGTCTTTGATGGGTTTAGTACCAGGTTGTTTTTGGTACATCAGACGGTCAGTTTTTGGACTTCATCCCTGTAGGCAGACTCGTCATCGTTGTTTATCAGTCCCACCACAGTCGTGTCGTCCGCAAACTTGATGATCCTGTTTGTACTGTGTGTTGGTGTACAGTCATAAGTGTATATTGTATACAAGATGGGACTCAGCACACAACCTTGTGGCGCTCCTGTGCTAAGCGTCAGGACTGGGGAGTAATTGGACCCCATCCTGACAGTATGTGGGCGGTCTGTTAAAAAGTCCTTGATCCATCCGCATGTGTTTGCATTAACACCCAGATCAGACAGTTTGTCCACCATTCTGCTAGGGGTTGATGGTATTAAATGCAGAACTAAAATCTACAAATAACATCCGCACATATGAGCCAGGACGCTCCAGATGTGCCAGTGCAGAATGTAGAGCTGTGTTGATGGCATCTTCCGTTGACCTATTAGCTCTATAAGCAAACTGATGCTGATCCAGGGTGGGTGGGAGTGAGGACTTAATGTGGGCCAGGACCAGCCGTTCAAAACATTTCATCACGGTCGAAGTGAGAGCAACAGGTCTATAGTCATTCAAGCTTGTAATTAATGTTTTTTTGGGTACAGGCACGATGGTAGCAGTCTTAAAGCATTTAGGGACAGTGCACGTTAACAGAGAGAGGTTAAACATTTTGCTAAAAACCTCTGCTAACTGGTCTGCACAGTCCCGCAATACTCTCCCTGGGATACCATCTGGTCCAGCAGCCTTCCTGGGGTTGACCCTGCGGAGTGTTCTTCTGACATCCTCCGTACTCACAGCGAGTGGCGGGTTGTCGGTGCTGGGTGCGGCTGCAGGTGCAGGCTCTGCCTCATTCAGCTCAAACCGGGCGCGTAGGTTTACAAGGTCAAAACGGGCGCAATGTAGGTTTACAAGGTTAATTCCCGGGATGGCGGGACTGTCATATGCTGAGAGAATGGAGCGGCTGGGCTTGTATACTCTGGAGTTTAGAAGTATGAGAGGGGATCTTTTTGAACCATAGAAGAATATTAAGGGTTTGGACACGCTAGAGGCAGGAAACATGTTCCCGATGTTGGGGGAGTCCAGAACCAGGGGCCACAGTTTAAAAATAAGGTGTAAGCCATTTAGAACGGAGATGAGGAAACACTTTTTCACACAGGAAGTTGTGAGTCTGTGGAATTCTCTGCCTCAGAGGGCAGTGGAGGCCAGTTCTCAGATACTTTCAAGAGAGAGCTAGGGCTCTTACAGATAGCGGAGTCAGGGGATATGGGGAGAAGGCAGGGGCAGGGTACTGATTGGGGATGATCAGCCATGATCATATTGAATGGCGGTGCTGGCTCGAAGGGCCAAATGGCCTACTCCTGCACCTATTGTCTATAGTCTATTGTCAATTGTCTTAGGAGTGCGGGAGGAAACCGAAGATCTCGGTGAAAACCCATGCAGGACACGGGGAGAATGTAAAACTCCGTACAGGCAGCACCTGTTGTCAGGATCGAACCCGGGTCTCCGGCACTGCATTCGCTGTAAGGCAGCAACACTACCGCTGCGCCACCGTGCCGTGTATAAGTAATCCAATATTAAAAGATATAACAGATTTACATTCAGAGTTCTACCCCCAGTTGAAAGAAATCTGTGCTCTATGAAGACAACAGCTTTATGACCGTTCTCAAGTAATATAGCATTTAAAAAAATGAGCTGAGAATTTCAAAAAAGCTGTTCACCAAACAACAAAAATCATTTGCGCTGACATGGTGCTATTAACGTAATCACTTCACAGGAACATTATCAAGCAATATTTGAAGCCAAGCTAGTAGGAGATAATAAAAGATAAACAAAATGCTTGATGAAACAGGCAACAATAAAAACATGGAAACAAATCAGAGGAGCAGGAGAAGGCCATTCAACCCTTCAAACATGCTCTGCCATTCAGCGCAATTGTGGCTGATTCTCATTCTATCTTATACCTTGATGCCTTTTGCATCTATGAATCTATCTACCTCTTCCGTGAATATATTCAGCAATTTCACCTTCTACGTAGAAATTTACATGAGGTCATCATCCTCCAAGTGAGCAAATTTCTTCTTTTTTCAATTGCAAACCTGGGGACTCTTATTGCGAGACAGTGACCTCTTATTAATGCTACCCACACCCAATTTTGCATATTTCAATGAACACCTAAATACTCGTGAAAACATTCCTAGTCAATCCAACCTCTTCTCAAATTACAGTCTTGCCATTTCAGGAATCAATCCAGTGAATCTCTACTGCACCGCTACCATTCTCCCTAGGGAAGGTGAACACGCTACACATAATATACCCCATGGAGTGTCACAGGCCCTGCATACTTGTAATGGTACAAGTGCAAGGATGTCCACAAAATTACATCCAATCAAGGGCAACACTATTTACTTTTAACAACAATAATACTTTAGGAAAGCCTTCAAGAAGTGAAATTATATTGAAGCAGAACTTAAGAAAATAGCTGATGCCACAGCAACCCACTTAGAGTCAAAGAATCATATAGGCATACAGCATGGAAACAGGCCCTTTGGCCAAAATTGCTAATGACAATCAAAATGCCCATCTATGCTAGCACCACCATGCTGCATTTGCCACATATCGTGCTAAACCTGTCTTATCTAAATGCCTTTTAAATGATGTTATAGAACCTGCCTCAATTGCCTCCTCTGGCAGTTCATTCTATATACCCACCACTCTCTGTGTGTAAACGTTGCCCCTCAAGTTTCTATTAAATATTTCCCCTCTCAACTTAATCCTATATCCCCTGGTTATTGATTCCCATATTCTGGGTAAAAGACTCTTGTCCATTCAACCTATCTATTCCCCTTACGATCTTCTACACTTGTGTAAAAAGGAACTGCAAATGCTGGTTTAAACTGGAGATAGAAACAAAAAGCTGGAGTAACTCAGCGAATCAGGCAGAATCTCTGGAGAAAAAGAATAGGCGGACTGGGTCTAAAAATATTGGTTGCCAGGAGACTTCATCAAGGGCCCACTTGATATAGGGGGCCCACTTCATCAGGCAAGCTGACACCCTGGCTAGTCCGCCACTGGGTATCATTTC
Source organism: Leucoraja erinaceus (assembly GCF_028641065.1). Lineage (NCBI taxonomy): Eukaryota > Metazoa > Chordata > Chondrichthyes > Rajiformes > Rajidae > Leucoraja > Leucoraja erinaceus. The sequence continues at coordinate 96,128,225 of NC_073379.1, read as the reverse complement.
TGGTCAAAACCCTTCTTCAGACTGAGGGATGATCATTATTTTCTTGTATCTTTCATTAATTTGTTCTATATCTCTCTATGTCACCTTCTGTACCTCTTGTTTCTCTTTCCCCAGACAGTCTGAAGAAGGGTCACAAACAGAAACGTCACATATTCCTTTTATCCAGAGATGCTGCTTGACCTGTTGAGTTACTCCAGGTGTTCATGTCTATCTTCGACCTTGCTGTGATTAAAATTGGGGATGCTCATGGTCAGAATTAGAAGGTTGCAGAGATTTCAGACATTTGTCAAACTGGTGGAATTACAAGGCTGCAGTCAGTAAGACATTTGACAAGGAAGTGAATTTAAAAATAGAGCCATTGCTTATTCAGGAGCACGCTATGCCAGCAGGCATAGAGGTCATGAATGAATGTGATCTGGCACGAGTTAGGAGACAAGCAGCAGAGTTCTGGATGCTTCACATGTGTAGAGAACTGAGTAATGCAGAGGAGGACTGCCTCCTTCCCCTGTGCAGAATTAATTCATCAACTTTACTGCTAACATCCACCCCGCCCTCAAATTCACGGAGTATTTCAGACAAGTCTTCCAGTTTCCCGAATTATCTGTCTCCATCACAAGGGGTAGACTATTGACTGATGTCTACTATAAACCCACTGACTCCCAGAGTAACTTTAACAACACCTCCTCCAACCCTGCCTCTTGCAAGGATGCCATCACTACTCCCACTACTCTGTCTCCGCTGCATTTGCTCCCAGAATGAGTCTTTCCTAGTTCATCCTGGATGTCCTCTTTCTGCAGTAAACGCGGTCTCCCTCCTGCTCTTGTGGATGGATCCTTAGAAACATAGAAACATAGAAAATAGGTGCAGGAGTAGTCCATTTGTGCCTAACCTGCCACATCTAACTCCCTCTTAAATATAGCCAATGAACTAGCCTCAACTACCTTCTGTGGCAGAGAATTCCACAGATTCACCACTCTGTGTGTGAAAAATGTTTTTCTCATCTCGGTCCTAAAAGATTTCTCCCTTATCCTTAAACTGTGAACCCTTGTTCTGGACTTCCCCAACTTCGGGAATAATCTTCCTGCATCTAGCCTGTCCAACCCCTTAAGAATTTTGTAAGTTTTTGATGCTTCACCCTAATCTCTCTGTGCCCTGTAGTTCTGCCCACACTCTCCCTCCCCTCAAAAGGAATAAAGGAAGTTCCCCTGGTCCTCTCCGTTTACTCCACTGACCTCCGCATCTAACACATCATTCTCTAACAGTTCTACCACCTTCAACATGATCGAATCACCAGTCACATCTTCCCACCCTCACCCCTTTCTGCTTTCCAGACTTTGCCCACCTGTCTTTCTTTTCCAGCTTTCTCCCCGCTACTGCAATCAGTCTGAAGAAGGTCACAACCCGAAATGTCACCGATCCATTTCCTCCACAGATGCCGCCTATCCTGCTGCATTACTCCAGCACTTTGTGTTCCCTGTGCCTCGGGAGCAAGGAAGATGCTTTGGAATGGTGACCTAGTTGAAACAAGGGCAAAGGTGAAGTTTTAACCAGCTGATGAGCTGAGCTGGGAGTAGAATCAGGTGGAATTAAATAGGATAGGTGTTCCTGATTTGGAATGGACTGAAATACTTTATTGTCACATGTGACAATTCTTTGCTTGCATACCCAAGATATGCATTAGTCGCCATACAATGGCGGTAAAAGTTACAGAGTTCCCCGCACCAGGTCCACCTCTGGTACGCCTCCCCCCCCCCCCCCCCCCCCCCCCCCCCCCCCCCCCCCCCCCCCGGTCACGGTGTTTCCCACATACCAGGTCCTCCTTTGTTCTTCCCCGGGGTCAAATACAACTCCTGAATTGAGAACTGCCCACTTCACCTCCGACTTTTGACTGAATAAGAGATAGAAATGTGGATAGGGCAACAGCCAAGAAATAGCACTCTGGAAAATTTTGCATATCTTAATAAGGCTATACAAAAAATGATGCAAAGGGAAAAATAAGAGCTCTCCAAACAATTCATAAGATGCAATTCAAAACTCCAAGGGCTAGATTTCTATGCCAGTTTACGAGTCACAGAAATTTTCTCATTTGCAACCCCATTAAAAATACTTTGATGTAAATTACCACCTGAAATGTATTCTCACATTAATTAAATGTCAGGAGTCCAACAGTGAGTGACTTGTTTATACCCCGGGACATCAAGAAAAAAAAAACTGTTGAACAATCTGAGTGCAGAAACTAGTTGGGAGGTCAATAGAAAGTCAATCGATTTTACTGAGATAAAGCCCTGTCTTTAACACAAAATGTCATCTCTGATAAAGGATTTCTGGTTAGAATATGTTGATCTCAGGGCTTATCAGTGACATTTCACCAGGTAAAAAAGACAATTTTCTATTATAATTATTTAAATAATGTGTGAAAGGGGCAGTAAATTAAAATTTATTTTAAAAGTGTTGCTTGATTTTTAATTTACAATATTCATTGAGTAAACAGTAATGTGCCTGGTGCTCACCATTTTACTTCCTGCAGTGTGAAAGCAAGCACAGTCCTCAAAGACTTCAAATCCTTCCAGATAAGATAAGCTCCTTCACAAGTAATGAGCTAATCCTTCAAAGAAACATTACCCTTTCATAGCCTTGTATAGAACTGGTCTTTTATAGGATAAAGTTAGAAGGAATTACCACATTATGTATTTTCCAATTTATTTTTCGGTGCTCATGTAAGAATGCTAATGGTTCATGTTCGTACGTTTGCCATTCCATGCCCTCATGAGGGCCTTTCATTTGGTTCTATGTTCAGTCACAATGGAACAAGAAAAACATTGAAAATTAAGCAATCATGATTGCAGAAAATTAAAATTAAAAATTGCACGCTAATTTTCTTTCCAAATTTTAATTGAGTTGGATCTTTTATAGGTCCACTGAGCCGCACTGTTGTCCGATACATATGGTACACATGTGTAGGAAGGAACTGCAGATGCTGGTTTAAACCAAAGAAAGACACAAAAAGCTGAAAGACACAGGCAGAATCTCCGGAGAGAAGGAATGGGTGTCAGGACTGTCTTATGAAGAAAGACTGGATAGACTTGGTTTATACTCTCTAGAATTTAGGAGATTGAGAGGGGATCTTATAGAAACTTACAAAATTCTTAAGGGGTTGGACAGGCTAGATGCAGGAAGATTGTTCCCGATGTTGGGGAAGTCCAGGACAAGGGGTCACAGCTTAAGGATAAGGGGGAAATCCTTTAAAACCGAGATGAGAAGAACCTTTTTCACACAGAGAGTGGTGAATCTCTGGAACTCTCTGCCGCAGAGGGTAGTGGAGGCCAGTTCATTGGCTATATTTAAGAGGGAGTTAGATGTGGCCCTTGTGGCTAAGGGGATCAGAGGGTATGGAGACAAGGCAGGTACGGGATACTGAGTTGGATGATCAGCCATGATCATATTGAATGGCGGTGCAGGCTCGAAGGGCCGAATGTCCTACTCCTGCACTATTTCTATGTTTCTATGTTTCTATGTTTCTATGTTTCTATGTTTCGGGTCAAGACCCTTCTTCAGAGCTCCATTTAGGCCAAACCATCAGACTAATTAGCTGATACAAGGAACTGCAGATGCTGGAATCTTGAGGGATAAAATAACACAAATTGCAGGTGTCAAACTATAATAATAGCCAAGGTAATAATGAGAAGAAAAATGGAGAAGAGGTCGGGGCACGACAAAGCCAAGAGAGTGATAGGTTAGAGATAGACACAAAGTGCTGGAGTAACTCAACAGGTCAGGCAACATTTCTGGAGAAAAAGGATGAGTGACGCTTCAGGTTTGGACTTTCTTCAGTCCCAACCCGAAATGTCATCCATTCTTTTTCTCCACAGCTGCTGCAAGCTGTTGGACGGAGTGCCTTTTGTCTCCTTTTCATCTCCAGCCTTTGTCAACGCATTTGTTAACCAACCCTTCTCCCCTGTATCCACCTATCACTTGTAGAAATAAAGTACTGGTTATCTGAGGAAGGGTTTCGGCCCGAAACGTTGCCTATTTCCTTCACTCCATAGATGCTGCTGCACCCGCTGAGTTTCTCCAGCTTTTTTGTGTACCTTCGATTTTCCAGCATCTGCAGTTCCTTCTTGGGAGCCTGGCCTGTTGAGTTACTCCAGCACTTTGTGTTTGTCTTTAGTATAAACCAGCATCTTCAGTACTTTATTTCTACAAGTGATAGGTGGATACAGGGGAGAAGGGTTGATTAACAAATGCGTAGACAAAGGCTGGAGATGAAAAGGAGACAAAAGGTAGTCCGTCCAACAGCTTGCAGCCACATAATCCTCCATTAGAATCCCAAATATGCAGTCACCCAAAGTGAGCACTGGAGGAAATCACAGCCTTCTTTGTTAGCACATGACAAACCAAACACTCTGGGGTCAGGACAAGTCATCATGTGCTAGTGAGCAACCATGGCCATTTCAAATATTCCTGTTGATAGTCAACACATAGGAAACAGAGTTCATGGTATCTATTGGTTACAGAACATTAGTACAACTTAGAATCTATGAGGTGCCATGGGAAGTAACAGTGAGGCAGATCCGGACATCATCATACGTGGAAACTGATATATTTTTAGATTAGGTTGCTAAGGAGCAGATTATGAATGAGAAATAGGAGGGGCAAATGTCTGATTCTGCAGAGATCAGAGTTAAGATGTATCAGCATATTCTCTGGGTAAAATTGAAATTTCAAATGATTAGCATAATTACATCTCTTTTTCTCATTGAAATTCTGTTCCGTTGAAGTTTCTGTCAAAGATTCATCGCATAGGTCACTAATGATTTTGACTTCCATTAATTGAACGAGTCTCTCAAGAAAAGGGGTATGCTTCATTTTCTCCCAACATGTTCTTTTGTTTTACACCGCAGACCCACTTCTACGAGGATCGAGATTAAAACATCAAAGTTATCCAGTCAGTGGATAGAGAAATCTTTTATTCAGAAAATCTGAATAAGATGTAAATCCTAGAGTGGACGACCACTGTCCAATTCACTGGCCCATCGAGTCTTTAAAATCAATAAAAATGTAAGTAAAATGTGATTCAACAGTTCGCAGTTCTTGTAAACCCCTGATTGTTGACTTAGATTAGTTTAATTCCGAGATACCGCACGGAAACAGGCCCTTCGGCCCATTGAGTCCGCGCCAACACTATACTACACACATTAGGGACAGTTTAATTGGCTTCTACCAAGTCAACTAATCTGCAGACCCGTTAGGTCTTTAGTGTGTGGGACGAAAGCGGAGATCCCCGAGAAGACCCAAACAGGTCATGGAGACAACGAACAAATTCCGTAGAGACATCACCCACAGTCAGTCAGGGAGCTGATCAAAAAGGAACATGCACTAGTCTACAGGATGTAATGTTAAAATTGTACAAGGCATTGGTGAGACCAAATCTGGAGTATGGTGTACAATTTTGGTCGCCCAATTATAGGAAGGATGTCAACAAAATAGAGAGAGTACAGAGGAGATTTACTAGAATGTTGCCTGGGTTTCAACAACTAAGTTACAGAGATAGGTTGAATAAGTTAGGTCTTTATTCTCTGGAGCGCAGAAGGTTAAGGGGGGAACCTGATAGAGGTCTTTAAAATGATGAGAGGGATAGACAGAGTTGATGTGGACAAGCTTTTCCCTTTGAGAATAGGGAAGATTCAAACAAGAGGACATGACTTCAGAATTAAGGGACAGAAGTTTAGGGGTAATATGAGGGGGAACTTCTTTACGCAGAGAGTGGTAGCTGTGTGGAATGAGCTTCCAGTGGAAGTGGTGGAGGCAGGTTCATTGGTATCATTTAAAAATAAATTGGATAAGCATATGGATGAGAAGGGAATGGAGGGTTATGGTATGAGTGCAGGCAGGTGGGACTAAGGGGAAAAAAATTTGTTCGGCATGGACTTGTAGGGCCGAGATGGCCTGTTTCCGTGCTGTGATTGTTATATTGTTATATGGTTATATGGAACCCGGTTTTCTGGCACTGTAAAGCAGCAATTCTACCACAGCACCACCACATTTGTGCCGTCCCTTACACAAATACTTAAACAACTTAAGGCCCTGTCCCACTTTCCCGAGTTACTTACGAACTCTCCCGAGTTTTCCCCTTGATTCGAACTCGGGGAATGTCGGGGAATGTCGGTAGCGAGCTCGTAGGAGTCCGTAGATGTTTCGTAGCGGCTCGTAATGCCAGCCGTAGGAACTTGGGGCATCAGGTAAGTCGGGACGTTTTTTCAACATGTTGAAAAATGTCCACGTTAAAAACATAGGCCCGAGTTCCTACGAATGGCTATCACCGTAATTCTCCGAGTTCGAATCAAGGGGAAAACTCGGGAGAGTTTGTGAGTAACTCGGGAGAGTGGGACAGGGCCTTTACTTAAACAAATGCATTTAGAATCAAGAACTATCCACATTCCTGAACATGGAGCAAATCTGCTCATTGAAAATTGAAAATGAGCTGACAATTTTTCCATTTGTTTCCAAGATAAGTGTAAAGGGTCACAACTTGACCACGCAAGTTCCTTACTCATGTAATAGTAAACAGGTGTATTAGTAACTCATTCTTATTTCCTGACTAAGCTGGAAACAGGAACATTTATAGCAATGGAAAGTTATTTATGATGACAAGTACAAATTGATTAGAAGATGTGCTCATAGAAGCCAGTGGTGTAATTACCATAATTTTATCCCTTTAGCTCATTTGAAATTCAGTTCCCTGTAAGTTTCCGCCCATGGTTCACAGCACGGTTGCTAATGATTCTGACTTTCATTAATTGAAATAAGCTAAGCCCTGTTCAGTACAATTTTCTCAGGACTCCTGCTTCATGCTTCACTGCTTCATTTTCAGACAAGGGTGGGTCAAGAGGTTACCACATTTTGCACATCACCATACTGTATATGCAGACATATGACAATTTATCTCTCGTAAGTAAATTCAAGTCATAAATAGGCCAAATGTCAAATCTGATCATCACATTTCTTTTTGCAAAATGTCGATCTGTTGAAAATTGTCAGCCATGGACTTCATACCGATTTTGACATTGCTGATTACGGTGGCATCTTTTATGCTGCTGTGTACTAAAACTGGTATTAAGGAAAGAGATATCAAGAAAATCATCCTTTATTTAAAATAATTCAACGCTCAACATCACTAGTTGGTAAAACAACATGTCAAAAATCATACTCTCTGGTAAATATTTTCATTTATGTTATTTGACAAAAATAGGCATCAGATATTCAAGAATTATTTATATATTCTTGAACAGGTTTTTCACAATGTTTTTTTTTTTCAATCATGTGTTTTATGTTTACCAAGTGAGATGTGAATGCTGATGTTTGCATTATACTCCCCAGGACCTGCTGACATCTGTTTTGCATTTTAACACAGCAGAGCTGGCATGATATTTGCAAACAGTTTTGCAATACTGCATTGTGCCATCTGGATCCCTGGTGATAAGGCAAAAATGAAATAAATGATATAACTCTTGAAGAAGGAGGAGTTATTTCAGCCTCTGGTGCCTGTGCAGGTGAAAAAGAAAGGAAGAATATAATTTGCCTTGTGTATGAAAAAATGTACCTTTTTTATAAAAAAATTTCAGTAAATCTAGAAATACTGAAAACGCAAAGTCATATAATTAGTGCAAACGTTATTGTTTCCGGCGTATTTAATTGTCAATGCTATTAATAGATTCTCGCGTTGGTGGCTTTTATTTTTGCTTCCACGATTTTTTCAATGTCAAAATTCTATTTTTTTCCCGAACTGCTAGGAATAGTAAATAATACCTTCTAAGTGAAACGAAACACGTAACTGATCCTCCTCCACAAATAAATGGCAAGGATTTGTGAGGTTCTACTGCAGTTGTACAGGGCCTTGGTGAGATCACACCTGGAGTATTGCATACAGTTCTGGTCTCCTAAACTGAGGAAAGACATTCTGGCCATAGAGGGAGTACAGAGAAGGTTCAGACTGATTCCTGGTATGGCAGGACTTTCATATGAAGAAAGACTGGATAAACTCAGCTTGTACTCGCTAGAATTTAGAAGATTGAGGGGGGGATCTTATAGAAACTTACAAAATTCTTAATGGATTGGACAGACTAGATGCAGGAAGATTATTCCCGATGTTGGGGAAGTCCAGAACAAGGGATCACAGTTTAAGGATAAGAGGGACGTCTTTTAGGACCGAAATGAGAAAAGCATTTTTCGCACAGAGAGTGGTGAATCTGTGGAATTCTCTGCCACAGAAGGTAGTTGAAGCCAGTTCATTGGCTATATTTAAGAGAGAGTTAGATGTGGCCCTTGTGGCTAAAGGGATCAAGGGGGTATGGAGAAAGGGCAGGTACAGGATACCGAGTTGGATTATCAGCCATGATCATATTGAATGGCGGTGCAGGCTCGAAGGGCCGAATGGCCTACTCCTGCACCTATTTTCTATGTTTCTATGTTTCTACCTCTGCTGAGGACCCACTGTTCGGTGTCGGAGAGGATGGGAGATCAGGGGGATGGTGAACACACGGCAGGGATGAGGGCTGGGGCCGGAGGAAGGCAGGTGAGTGGACTGAGGCCGAGGTGATGTCTGGTGGGGGTGGGGGTGCATCTGGTTCAAAAATTATTCTATGCAGTTTATAATCCCTTCGTGCAATGTTGCGAATTGTCACCTCTTAAAATTCCGGTCAATGGGCAGATCTGTAGGAAGAATTGTAATAGTTCTATATTTAAAAAAGTAGTTTTAATCCTAACAATATTAAGATCCCAATGTAATTTACCATGTTTAATAGGGAACCCACTCCTTTTGGCAGAACCTGTGGCAACTACAATTAATAGTCAACTACTTACTGTTTTGGTCACCATAATGATACCCTGTATCAATAATGTTCTTCTTTTGCAAATCTCTATCTGTTTGTTTGACTTTATATTCTTCCTTCATGTCAATAAAGGGAATGATGTGAGATGAAAAGAATGGTGCTGATTACTATTATGGATTCTGATCACATTTTTATGGTGGATTAGATGCAGATGAAAAGCTCATTCTATTCTGTGTCATTTTATAGAGTCCTTTGCACTCTCCAAGATTATTGCCTTTCAAAAAGACTCTCTTCAAAGTAACACTTTATTATCCAAATAGTACTAATGTTCATTTCATGATATACTCAGCATGCCACAGTCTATCAATGGAAGGTATATTTTTCTGATAAGTACAAAACATTTCCAGGCGACCATTTCCATGTCATTTTTGCAGACTGGTAAAATGTACTCTCACAAATGGAAGCACTTTGTGCACTCAGTGACTTAACCATGATTCAACATGTTGTATGCCACATAATAGCTGATACTAAGGCAGATTACCATGGCTGACTGCACACCATCACGTCTATAGATTCGGAGAGCTGGACAGAAAAGTGTTTGCGAAGATTCCTGATAATTCACAAAGAGCTGATGATAGGAGGAAGTCAGGCAAATTAAAAAAAAAATCAGGTTTGTCCAGAACCCAGTAAAAGCTTTGAACTGTTCTTCAGCAAATCGACCTTCAAAGATTATTATAACCTTCAAACTACGGTGACATTGTCAGTATTAGGTTTTCATGGAATTGGATGCTAAATCGGTGACTTCTGGAGTAGCACAGTGGCAAACCCTCCTGATTACTTGAAATTCCAATCAATACTAAGAACAAAAGACTCTAGACTTCTACTTGTCAGGAGAAAGTAAAAATTGTAGTGTTTTGTAAAATTTCTTGCATTACCATTTAGATACCGTGTCACCTGCAACACAAAGTAGCACCAATGACAGTTATTATTAGTTACTGTATATGGAGTGGAAAGTATTGAAAAGAAAAAAAAATCACATTTGTGAACAAGGTGAAGAGTTACACACAGTCAATAATAGTTAAATGTTGCCTCCTCATCAGCAAAGCTGCAAATTCAATATAACATATCAGTTCTGGGACCACCATGCAGCCTAACTCTATATTCTCCCACCCAGCATATTGCAGTTTCAAGCCAATAGACAATAGGTGTAGGAGTAGGCCATTCGGCCCTTCGAGCCAGCATTGCCATTCTATGTGATCATGGCTGATCATCCCCAATCAGGCCATTCCTGCCTTCTCCCCATATCCCCTGACTCCGCTATCGTTAAGAGCCCTATCAAGCTCTCTCTTGAAAGTATCCAGAGAACTGGCCTCCACCGCCCTATGAGGCAGAGAATTCCACAGACTCACAACTATCTGTGTGAAAAAGTGTTTCCTCACCTCCGTTCTAAATGGCTTACACCTTATTTTTAAACTGTGGCCCCTGGTTCTGGACACCCCCAACATCGGGAACATGTTTCCTGCCTCTAGTGTGTCCAAACCCTTAATAATCAACTATGTTTCAAAAATCCCTCTCATCCTTCTAAACTCCAGTGTACAAGCCCAGCTGCTCCATTCTCTCAGCATATGACAGTCCCCCCATCCCGGGAATTAACCTTGTAAACCTACGCTGCACTCCCTCAATAGCAAAAATGTCCTTCCTCAAATTAGGGGACCAATACTGCACAAAATATTCCAGGTGTGGTCTCATTAATGCCCTATACAACTGCAGAAGGACCTATTTGCTCCTTTTTCTTTTTAACCACGTAAATTAGTTTTGTATTTTATGCAGCTGCCTATGTGTCATTTAGCTGGTATAGCTCTTTTCATTAGCCCAATATCGGGTGGCACAACGGTAGAGTTGCTGCCTTACATCCCAAGAGATCCGGGTTCGATCCTGACCGCGGGTGCTTGACTGTACGGATTTTCTCCGGGATCTCCGGTTTTCTCCCACAATCCATAGACGTACATGATTTTAGGATAAATGGCTTGGTATAATTGTAAAATTGTCCCTAGTGTGTGTAGGATAGTTCATGTGTGGGGTTCGCTGGTCAGTGCAGTCTCCGCGGGCCAAAGGGCCTGTTTCCACTCTGTATCTCTAAACTAAACAATATAATATGGATGACACATTAATTATGTACAATTTCCTAATAACGTTATGGCAGGTTTCCAATTGATCAGTTTTGAAGATGGAAAACATTTTCAACAGACCAACAGAGCAAGCAGGTGATGGGTTGCATCTATCTATATTACTAAAAGTCTGATCTTGACCGCTTTTGGCTCGCTGTGGTGTGATTTCTGAGAGAATGCCGCCACCTACGGCTGTCATTTTTAGCCACCTCGCTCAGAGCCCCCCTCCGCTTTCCGGGACTGGAGGATTTTTCCCATTGATGAAAAATTAGAGAGATATTAATGGTTCTAAAAAAATTGCCATTCTCTCTGCTGCCCCTGCTGGTGGGAGGGGGGAGGGACTAAAATACCCGGATGCAGTGTGCCTCACTCAGTCTCTGCAAGATGGAAGAAGCTAGCGGGTCACATCTCTCTGAGCTCTGAATAACACTGAACACATGTCTACTCAACTGTGAGTCCCCTTAATGTGATTTGAAAATGAAAATATGGTTGGTTTGCGGTAAAAAGGCTCTGCCTGCAAATGGTTGTTTGGGTGCTTTGGCTTGAAGTTAAAAGGCACTATGGCAAACGATGGATTGGGTGCTTTGGCTTGAAGTTAAAAGGCACTACTGCAAATGCTGGTTTGGGTGCTTTGGCTTGAAGTTGAAAGGCACTACTGCAAATGATGGTTTGGTTGCTTATGCTTGAAGTTGAAAGGCACTACTGCAAATGGTGGTTTGGGTGCTTTGGCTTGACGTTAAAAGGCACTACTGCTAATGGTGGTTTGGGTGCTTTGACTCGAGTTAAAAGGTGCTACTGCAAATGGTGGTTTGGATGCTTTGGCTTGAAGTTCAAAGGCACTCCTGCAAATGATAATTTGGGTGCTTTGGCTTGAAGTTAAATGGAACTACTGCAAATGCACTTACTTCCTGTTTGCACATTATATTGATTTTAGATAAAATGCTACCACTTACGGTTGTGATTTTTGGCCATCTTACTCAGTCCCCTTCCGATCAGCAGGTGCAGATAATTCTTCCCATCATTGAAAAATAAAAGTATTATCAGTGTTTAAAAGATGTTGAGAATCTTTCTCCTGTCAATCACGCCATGAAGGCCACACCTTTTCCGGTGGGAGGGGGAAGGGTTATAAAACCCGGAAGTGTGGGTGTGGCTCAGTCTCTGCATGATTGGGGAGGGAGAGGTCACGACTCTGTCTGAGCTGTGAATCAACTGAACATACTGAATGTCTACTGAACTGTGAGTTTGGTGTTTTGTGTGAATTTATGGTGGGTTTATGGTGGTTTCACCTTGCATGAAATGGTATGAAGCTGCACTTGAATTTGGCGGCCTTGCATCCTGCTTGAAGTGGTTGGAAACTGCACTTGAATTCAGTGGCCTTGCACCCTGCTTGAAGTGGTAGGAAACTGCATTTAAATTTTGTGGCCTTGCACCCTGCTTGAAGTGGTAGGAAACTGCTCTTGAATTTGGTGATCTTGGACCCTGCTCAAAGTGGTGAGAAACTGCACTTGAAATTGGTGGCCTTGCACCCTGCTTGAAATGGTAGGAAAATGGATTTGAATTTGGTGGCCTTGCACCCTGCTTCAAATGGAATTTCAAGGAATAGCCATGAGTCAACTGCCAGCCCACCTGCCGTGAGTGAGCTGCCAGCAGATCAGGCTTGAGAGACTGAGCTGCCACCCCAAGAACCCATACCAGTGCTCCAGAAAGCCCACCCACTCGCCACCAATATTGGAATTGGTGGAGAGGTTGAATATTGCATCGGGGGACCAGCCCTCCCGTGTGAACATGGGACCGAACGTGTCCCACTTAGTCTAGTAAAATTATAAAAGTACTGGACAAGCTAGCTGCAGGAAAAATGTTCCCAATGTTGGGCGAATCCAGAACCAGGGGCCACAGTCTTAGAATAAAGGGGAGGCCATTTTAGACTGAGGTGAGAAAAAACTTTTTCACCCAAAGAGTTGTGAATTTATGGAATTCCCTGCCACAGAGGGCAGTGGAGGCCAAATCACTGGATGGATTTAAGAGATAGTTAGATAGAGCTCTAGGGGCTAGTGGAATCAAGGGATATGGGGAGAAGGCAGACACAGGTTATTGATTGATGATTAGCCATGATCACAATAAATGGCGGTGCTGGCTCGAAGGGCCGAATGGCCTCCTCCTGCACCTATTTGCTATGTTTCTATGTTTCTATATATATATACACAATAAATAAACAGAAAAAATGCGATAGTAATAATAGACTATTATTGTTCAGGGCTTGTTTGATGTTGTGTTTAATAGCCTGTTGGCTGTGGGGAAGTAGCTGTTCCTGAACATGGATGTTCCAGATTTCAAGCACCTGTCCCTACTAACCAATGGCAATGGAGAGATGCGTATGTGGCCAGGATGGGGTGGGTCTTTGATGATGTTGGCAGCCTTTTTGAGGCAGCGACTACAATAGATACCTTCGATGATGGGGAGGTCAGGGCCGATGATGGATTGGGCAGTGGTCACAACTTTCTGCATTATTTCCCGCTCCTGGACGTTCAAGTTGCCGAACCAAGCCAGTCTGTATGCTCTCTACTGTGCACCTGTAGGAGTTAGAGAGAGTCCTCCTTGACATACCGACTCCACGGGTAAGTTTCCTTCTGTTTTACAAATGCCGCCACATGTTGTCTCTTCAATTTATTAAGTTTAACTTAATTTCAGCCAACAACGGCACAACTTTGAACACGGCAGCCGCGCATGCGCAGTTTGGTGGAATATTGCATTGGGGGAGTGAGCCCAACGGGTGTGCACTTGGTCTAGTTGCAATATATAAGGCTCTACCTAAACCACAGGAAGAAACGGTTATGGTTATGACAGCAGCCATCCAGTGAGATTATTCCAAAATTAGGGACCCAATGGCTCAATTAGAATTTTCATTATACAGCTTGAACTACCAGGTCGGATGTCTCTGACTTAATTTAGCGCAGTTTAGGATTCGGATGGTGGTCTGGGAAGATGTTGGGGGAATTGCATTGAGTATAGAAGCAGGGATGTAATGTTAAAATTGTACAGGGCATTGGTGAGACCAAATCTGGAGTATGGTGTACAATTTTGGTCGCCCAATTATAGGAAGGATGTCAACAAAATAGAGAGAGAGTACAGAGGAGATTTACTAGAATGTTGCCTGGGTTTCAACAACTAAGTTACAGAGAAAGGTTGAATAAGTTAGGTCTTTATTCTATGGAGCGCAGAAGGTTAAGCGGGGACTTGATAGAGGTCTTTAAAATGATGAGAGGGATAGACAGAGTTGATGTGGACAAGCTTTTCCCTTTGAGAATAGGGAAGATTCAAACAAGAGGACATGACTTCAGAATTAAGGGACAGAAGTTTAGGGGTAACATGAGGGGGAACTTCTTTACTCAGAGAGTGGTAGCGGTGTGGAATGAGCTTCCAGTGGAAGTGGTGCAGGCAGGTTCGTTGGTATCATTTAAAAATAAATTGGATAGGCATATGGATGAGAAGGGAATGGAGGGTCTTAGGTCGGTAGGCGGCGCGACTCTGGTCAGCAGCGGCCTCTGCAGCCTGTCCGCGTTTTTATTATTTTTTGTCTGTGTTTTTATGTAGTTTTTGTTATTTTATTTGTTGGGGGTGTGTGTGGGGGGGGGGGGGGGGGGGGGGGGGGGGGGGGGGGGGGGGGGGGGGGGGGGAAACTTTTGAATCTCCGTGCACTGGAGACCCGACCTTTTCTCGTCGGGTCTCAGTTGTCGTTGAGGCCGCAACGAGGAGCGGCCTCCAACAGGAAGAAGCCGGGGACTCTGGTGCTACGACTCACCGTCGCCGTCGCGGAGCTGGCCGAGACCGGAGCGGGTGGAGCGGTGGAGGAGCGCTGCTGCTGCTGCTGCTGCTTCTGCTGCTGATGCCGCTGCTGATGCGGAGGGTGCTACTGCGGGTCTGCGGACGGCGGCACCGGGAGCCCGCGGATCCCTGGAGGGAGTCCGCTTTTCGGGGCTCCTGCAACGGCGACTTCTCCCGCCCGAGTTGCGGGGTTGAAGAGCTCCTGGAGCGGGGCCTAACACCACTGTCCCGCGCGGCTTGGAATGGCCGCGGGACTCTGTGAGCGCACGCCGGGGTCTTTAACACCAAGACCCGGTGTGCGACCTCACACCACCCGGCGTGGCTTTAATGGCCGCGGGACAATCGCCATCGCCAGCCGGGGGCTTTGACTTTGACTCTGACATCGGGGGGGGGGGGGGGGGGGGGGGGGGGGGGGACAGTGCAGTGGAGAGATAAGTTTTTTTGGCCTTCCACCACAGCTATGTGATGGATGTTTATGTAAAATGTAATTATGTTGTGTCTGGGGTCTATTTGTGTGTAATGTATGGCTGCAGAAACGGCATTTCATTTGGACCTCCAGGGGTCCAAATGACAATTAAATAGACTATTGACTATTGACTATTGACTATTGGGTTATGGTATGAGTGCAGGCAGGTGGGACTAAGGGGAAATAATTGTTCGGCACGGACTTGTAGGGCCGAGATGGCCTTTTTCCGTGCTGTAATTGTTATATGGTTGTATGGGAATAAAAAATACGAGAGTTGGGAAGAGTTGCAGAAGGATATCATTTAATAATTCTTACAGAAATGTGTGTAAGTGCTGATTTGGATGGGATTTGAGTTGAATGCCAAAAAATTCATGGTTGATAATTTCACTCATTTTAATTGTCTAGGCTATTAAGAGAATAAAGACCAAGCACTTGAGCAAAGCAAAGCTGTTGAAATATTCAGTAAACGTTGCCGCCTGGTTTAAAGGCTGGCAAGCATTTTAATGCAACTGACGAATTGTCCATTCAGGTGTCTGTCCAGTCACAGTTTGTCAACGTAGGGCTGGTGCTACAAGAGGAGAGCAGGCCTGGGGCAAGGACGTTCCCCGGGGATGGATTCAGCAATTTTTTGGGAACGTTGAAATGTATGAATGTCGGGGAACAGCAGCACAGCTGCTTTCAAGAAGGATGATCCTGCATTGTACAAGAAGGCCAGGTATGATCTCTGCAAGGTTTCCAGGGATGCCGAGAAATATTTCCAAACCAGGAGGCTGAGGCCTCATTCATGATAATGGTTGCCAGGCAAGTGATAGTGGCCGGGCCTGAACACCATCAAGGGCTATAAACCCTGGTCAGGGGTGGTCTCTGACAACCGTGCTTTTCTACCAGATGACCTCAACCCCACTTACATCCGTTTTGAAAAGACAAACAAAATCCCACCAAGATGCATCCCCCAACCACCCACTCACTCTGTACCATACAACTCAGTGGCAGAGGTCAAACCCCATCATGAGAGTAAACTCTCAGAAGGGGCCGGCCCAAATGCAATCCCTGGATGGTTCCGAAACTGTGTGTCAATCAACCATCCACATATTCCACTGACATCTTCAACCTATCACTTTAATAATCTTTTGTCCTTATCTGGTGCTGGGACCGCAATTATTTACAATATACATCAATGATGTAGATGAATGGATTCAGTAACATTAGCAAATTTGCAGATGACACAAAGCTGGGTGGCAGTGTGAACTGTGTAGAGGATGCAATGAGAATGCAGGGTGACTTGGACAGGTTGGATGAGCGGGCAGATGCATGGCAGATGCAGTTTAATGTGGATAAATTTGAGGTTATCCACTTTCGTAGCAAAAACAGGAAGGCAGATTATTATATAAATGGTGTCAAATTGTGAAAAAGGGAAGTACAACAGGATCTGGGGGTGCTTGTTCATCAGTTAATGAGAGTAAGCAAGCAAGTACAGCAGGCAGTGAAGAAGGTGAATAGCATGTTAGCCTTAATAACAAGAGGAGTTGAGTATTGGCGCGAAGAGGTCCTTCTGCAGTTGTACAGGGCCCTAGAGAGACCACACCTGGAGTATTGTGTGCAGTTTTGGTCCTCTAATTTGAGGAAGGACATTCTTGCTATTGAGGGAGTGCAGCGTAGATTCACAAGATTAATTCCTGGGATGGTGGGACTATCATATGCTAAGAGAATGGAGCGGCTGGGCTTGTATACTTTGGAATTTAGAAGGATGAGAGGATTTCTTATTTAAACATATAAGATTACTAGACTAAGTGGGACCCGTTGGGTCCCATGTTCACATGGGAGGGCTGGTCCCAGACGCAATATTCCACCTCTCCACCAATTCCAATATTGGTGGCTAATGGGGGGAGGGGGGGGTTCTGAAGTGCTGGTATGGGTTCTTGGGGTGGCAGCCCAGTCCCTCAAGCCTGATCTGCTGGCAGCTCACTCACGGCTGCTGGGCTGGCAGTTGACTCATGACAATTCCTTGAAATTCCATTTGAAGCAGGGTGCAAGGCCACCAAATTCAAATCCATGTTCCTACCATTTCAAGCAGGGTGCAAGGCCACCAAATTCAAGTGCAGTTTCTTACCACTATGAGCAGGGTGCAAGGCCACCGAATTCAAGTGCAGTTTCCAACCACTTCAAGCAGGGTGCAAGGCCACCAAATTCAGTGCAGTTTCATACCACTTCAAGCCGGATGCAAGGCCGCCAAATTCAAGTGCAGTTTCATTCCACTTCAAGCAGGGTGCAAGGCCACCAAATTCAAATGCAGCTTCATACCATTTCATGCAGGGTGAAACCACCATAAAACCACACAAAACACCAAACCCACAGTTCAGTAGACATTCAGTGTGTTCAGTTGATTCACAGCTCAGACAGAGTCATGACCTCTCCCTCCCCCATCATGCAGAGACTGCCACACCCACACTTCCGGATGTTA
Organism: Leucoraja erinaceus; assembly: GCF_028641065.1. NCBI lineage: Eukaryota > Metazoa > Chordata > Chondrichthyes > Rajiformes > Rajidae > Leucoraja > Leucoraja erinaceus. The sequence goes on along the minus strand of NC_073379.1, from coordinate 96,110,480 downwards.
TAACCCCTCCCCCTCCCACCGGAAAAGATGTGGCTTTCAGGGCATGATTGACAGGAGAGAGATTCTCAACATTTTTTAAACACTAATAACACTTGTTTTTCATTGATGGGAAGAATTCTCTGCACCTGCTCAGTGGAGGGGTGACTGAATAAGATGGCCAAAAATCGCAGCCGTAAGTGGTAGCTTTTTATCTAAAATCAATATACAGTGCAAACAGGAAGAAAGTGCATTTGCAGTAGTGCCTTTTAACTTCAAGCCAAAGCACCCAAGCCATCATTTACAGTAAGTAGTGCCTTTCAACTTCATGCCACCATTTGCAGTAAGTAATGCCTTTCAACTTCATGCCACCATTTGCAGTAAGTAGTGCCTTTCAACTTCAAGCCAAAGCACCCAAGCCACCATTTGCAGTAAATAGTGCAACTTCAAGCCAAAGCACCCAAGCCATAATTTGCAGTAAGTAGTGCCTTTCAACCTCAAGCCAAAGCACCCAAGCCATCATTTGCAGTAAATAGTGCCTTTCAACTTTAGGCCAAAGCACCCAAACAACCATTTGCAGGCGCTCCATTTCTACTTCAAACAATCCATATTTTCATTTTCAAACTACATTAAGGGTACTCACAGTTGTGTATACATTTGTTCAGTGTTATTCAAAGCTCAGAGAGACGTGACCCTTGGCTTCATTCACCTGGCAGACACTGAGTGAGGCACACCACTTCCTGGTTTTATAGTCCCTCCCCCTCCCTCCAGCAGGTGCAGCAGAGAGAATGGTGATTTTTTTTAAAACTTCAAGCCAAAGATCCCAAGCCACCATTTGCAGCAAGTAGTGCCTTTCAATTTTAAACCAAAGCTCCCAAGCCACCATTTGCAGTAAGTAGTGCCTTTCAACTTTAAACCAAAGCTCCCAAGCCAGTATTTGCAATAAATAGTGCCTTTCAACTTTAAGTCAAAGCACCCAAGCCACCATTTGCAGTAAGTAATGCCTTTCAAATTCAAGCAAAGCACCCAAGCCACCATTTGCAGTAAGTAGTGCCTTTCAACTTTAAACCAAAGCTCCCACCACCATTTGCAGTAAGTAGTGCCTTTCAACTTCAAGCCAAAGCTGCCAGGCCACCATTTGCAGTAAGTAGTGTCTTTCAACTTCAAGTCAAAGCACCCACGCCACCATTTGCAGTAAGTAGCGCCTTTCAACTTCAAGCCAAATCACCCAAACAACCATTTGCAGGCAGTGCCTTTTTACTTCAAACAAACCATATTTTCATTTTCAAACCACAGTAAGGGTACTCACAGTTGTGTAGACATTTGTTCAGTGTTATTCCGAGTTCAGAGAGACATGACCCTTGGCTTCATCCATCTTGCAGAGAGTGAGTGAGGCACACCACTTCCTGGTTTTATAGTCCCTCCATCTCCCTTCAGCAGGGGCAGCAGAGAGAATGGTGAATTTAAAAAAAACCTTAATATCTCATTGATTTGTCATCAATGGGAAAAATCCTCCGCACCCGTAAGTTGGAGATGGGCTCTGAGCGAGGTGGCCAAAAATAACGGCCGAGGTGACGGCGTTCTGTCGGAAATCGCAGCACAGTGGGCCAAATACTTTCAAGAGAGAGCTTGATAGGACTCCTAAATATAATGGAGTCAGGGGATATAGGGAGAGGGTAGGAACGGGGTTCTGATTGTGGAGGATAAGTCATGATCACATTGAATGGCGGTGCTCAAGGGTCATGGCTCGAAGGGCCGAATATCATCCTCCTGCACCTATTGTCTATTGTCTATATGCTTCAATCAAACCTCCGTCATTCAAGTCCCCAAGAAAAATAAAGCAAACTCTATCAATGACTATTGCCAGTAAGCATAATATCGATCATGATAAAAAGCAGTCTTCCCATCAAAAGCACCAGTCTTCCCATCAATCTGGACTACTTGCAAGTTACATAATGGAAATCTAGATCTACTGTGGACTTTATCTCGCTTGTATTCAGTTATGGATCACCTTGCCAATAACAAAAGATATGCCAATTTGGAGATGTATTCATCTACAACCTAACCACACTGATGAGGTGATCAAAAAGTAGATCAGCGTTTTTAGTAACTTGGGCCTCTGAGAAGATACTGCATGCCCATGAGGATTTTCTCAAACTTTTACAGATGCAATGTAAAGCGTATGCTGACCAGTTGTACCTTGACCTGGTATGGCAACTGCTCTGCTCTTAACTGCCTGGACCTGCTGAGCATTGGGAACACATAAGTCTCATCATTCCCTTACTCCAGGCCATCTTCACAGTGTCTTACATCAGGTAGATTGTTCCAATGAGTAATTTGTGTCCCATTTGTCAGGAGAAGTAAATAATGGAAAGCACATCATAAACGTGAGGTTGAGATCGGGATTTAATGGATTTTCTACCTATTGATTTTAATATCTACCAATAATATAAATCCCATATTTGATGTTTAAAATCTATCTCCTACTTATTAGATTTGGCAGGTGCAAGAGACTGAAGGATGTCTGTGTTGAATTGACGGCCACAATGAAAACTCATTTTAAGTATTGCATTAAGTTACTACAAGATGTGACAATGCGATTATTATTTGCAATATTAAAAAATATCAATATGCTCTCATCATATCTACCTTGTGTGAGCCCTGTCGATGATATAATTTTATGATGAGAGCACATCTCGTGATTACACTGGCTGGCTGCAATTACCACTATTCACTCATTATACTTTCTGAAAATTAGTTTCCTCTCCTACCTAGTTCTCAGTAACTAAAGTGTTTAATATTCTGATCACGACATTAAATAAATATATATTTCACAATGACATGATCAATGCTATCCACTGAATCTGTACACATAGTGTATTTTAATGCCTCCAGGTGCTCCATGAACATTTTGGGCTGTCTGCAAAGCTCTGGCTTCGTGCAAAGCTGCATTTCTCCCAAGATACAGTACAACAATAAAAGTCATCTTACTAATGGCTTATTAATTATTTTTGTTTCATAGATTTGCTATCTAGCAACTTCTCTTTCAATAATTTTGAAGAATACAAATAGATGTTTTGTTTAATGGTGGAACCATTTAAAAAACAAACTGTGATAGACTGTGATAATGGGAAAGAGTAAATGAGATTCTTAAAAGTTGTACCTATCAGTAAACTTTATTTTCTTTGTTTATCTCACTATTTCGTGAAGAGTCTGCACCTACTTCCTCTTGACGTTCCTACAACAGGAACATTAAACAACATGCTTGCCAAGATATCAATGTCATCACTCATATTCCATAAATGTGATATCATCAATAAAGTGTGCCATGCTTGTTACTCCCTGACAGCTATTAGATAAAAAGTAGATCAAACATAGAAACATTGCAATAAATTGTTAATTGATGCCGTTCTTACACCAGGCATAGGGAGCTTTCAACTTTTAAGTGCCTTGCAATACCAAAGATCTAGGCTTGATCCTGATCCTTCTCAAATGCTGCCTGGGTTTCAGCAACTAAGTTACAGAGAAAGGTTGAACAAGTTAGGGCTTTATTCTTTGGAGCGCAGAAGGTTAAGGGGGGACTTGATAGAGGTCTTTAAAATGATGAGAGGGATAGATAGAGTTGACGTGGATAAGCTTTTCCCACTGAGAGTAGGGAAGATTCAAACAAGGGGACATGACTTGAGAATTAAGGGACAGAAGTTTAGGGGTAACATGAGGGGGAACTTCTTTACTCAGAGAGTGGTGGCTGTGTGGAATGAGCTTCCAGTGAAGGTAGTGGAGGCAGGTTCGTTTTGATCATTTAAAAATAAATTGGATAGTTATATTTTTTTGAAGAGGTTACTAGGGAAATTGACGAGGGTAAAGCAGTGGATGTTGTCTATATGGACTTTAGTAAGGCCTTTGACAAGGTTCCTCATGGAAGGTTGGTTAAGAAGGTTCAACTGTTGGGGTATAAATGCAGGAATAGCAAGATGGATTCAACAGTGGCTGAATGGGAGAAGCCAGATGGTAATGGTGGATGGTTGTTTATCGGGGGTTGGAGGCAGGTGACTAGTGGGGTGCCTCAGGGATCTGTGTTGGGTCCTTTGTTGTTTGTCATGTACATCAATGATCTGGATGAAGGTGTGGTAAATTGGATTAGTAAGTATGCAGATGATACCAAGATAGGGGGTGTTGTGGATAATGAAGAGGATTTCCAAAGTCTATAGAGTGATTTAGGCCATTTGGAAAAATGGGCTGAAAGATGGCAGATGGAGTTTAATGCTGATAAATGTGAGGTGCTACACCTTGGCAGGACAAATCAAAATAGGACGTACATGGTAAATGGTAGGGAATTGAAGAATACAGTTGAACAGAGGGATCTGGGTATAACCGTGCATAGTTCCTTGAAGGTGGAATCTCATATAGATAGGGTGGTAAAGAAAGCTTTTGGTATGCTAGCCTTTATAAATCAGAGCATTGAGTATAGAAGCTGGGATGTAATGTTAAAATTGTACAAGGCATTGGTGAGACCAAATCTGGAGTATGGTGTACAATTTTGGTTGCCAAATTATAGGAAGGATGTCAACAAAATAGAGAGAGTACAGAGGAGATTTACTAGAATGTTGCCTGGGTTTCAACAACTAAGTTACAGAGATAGGTTGAATAAGTTAGGTCTTTATTCTCTGGAGCGCAGAAGGTTAAGGGGGGACCTGATAGAGGTCTTTAAAATGATGAGAGGGATAGACAGAGTTGATGTGGACAAGCTTTTCCCTTTGAGAATAGGGAAGATTCAAACAAGAGGACATGACTTCAGAATTAAGGGACAGAAGTTTAGGGGTAATATGAGGGGGAACTTCTTTACGCAGAGGGTGGTGGCGGTGTGGAATGAGCTCCCAGTGGAAGTGGTGGAGGCAGGTTCATTGGTATCATTTAAAAATAAATTGGATAGGCATATGGATGAGAAGGGAATGGAGGGTTATGGTACGAGTGCAGGCAGGTGGGACTAAGGGGAACAAAATTTGTTCGGCATGGACTTGTAGGGCCGAGATGGCCTGTTTCCGTGCTGTAATTGTTATATGGTTATATGGTTATATGGTTATAAATGCTGTCTTTGTGGGGTTTGCACGTTCTCCCTGTGACTGCATGGGTTCCCCCCGGTGTTCCGGTTTTCTCCAACATCACAAATAAGTGCGGGTTTGTAAGTTAATTGGCTTCTGGAAATTTCCCATAGCGTGTACAGAGTGGATGAGAATGTGGGATAACATAGAACTAGTTTGAACGGGTGATCATGGGTTGGCATAGACTCAGTGGGCCAAATGGCTAATTTCTATGCTATAAATCAAACCAAAATAAACCATTGCTAAGGTGGCAATCAGTTTGGCACTAGGTAATACATTTAGCACAACAAAAATGGATGATTTCTAAACAATTTCTGAAAAGGACTGTTCTCACTGTAAACCTTCTTGGCATCTGAAAGTATCTTAAATAAAAAGTGCAAACAACATAAATAAAAGCTTAGAAATTCATTTGCACAAATCTAAAGAGAACCGTGCTGTGAAGTTTAAACCAGTCGAGCAATTTTACACCATCAGAAAATTTGCCCCTTAAATGTTTCAGAGGAATTGTAAATCGCCTTTCCACTATTTTTCCAGTTTAAAACATTAACTAGCATGCAAAGTCCTTCCCAGTTTTTCCCAAATTGTCAATCTCACTGCTCTGTAATATTACGGTTCCAATTTACTCACAGAATATGCAGTTTGCTCATGCCATCTCCCCTGGAACTATGCTCTCTGAAGGGCTAACACTCATGTTACATTCCAGGCCCTCATTGAAATTGTTGAGCGACTAGGCTCTCAAACACAGAAACATATGTGTGCATTTCTGCCTTGTTCATGAAATTGAGGGCCACAATCATTCTCAGCCTCCTAGTCATTCTATAATCATTCCAGGGTGCTGTTTCTGATCTCTGCTATATTTCACAGTTTGCTGCACATTGCTGCAATAGGGAGGTTATCCAAATTTTCCAGACAAGGAGGAAAACTTCAGCTTCATTATTTTCAGCTTGCAGAAACAGGCACAGTGGGCATGATATTTAACTAGCGTTGTGGCTACTCTTAGGCTGCACTCAGGTCATTACAGAAACCTTCTGGACAACTTCCTGCGAAGGAGTCTTCTGCGTGATCCTGGTTGGATTTTATGGCAGGGTAGACTTCACACACAAAGAACATATCCTCAATGCACAATGTTCTTCATGAAACTATGCAGATTCCCCTGACACCTGGGGGTAATTTAAGGATGAATTCCTTATCTTCCGGTCAACACATGTGATAATGCTAAACCGATACTAACATTAATTCTTCTACCCATAACATGCTTCCTTGCCCTCCCATTATGGCAGCGTCCATTCATTCACTAGCAATATTCTCTTGCATCTGAAAGAGTGTTTCATGCAATTCCCATTAATTACAAAGAACAGCACAATACACAAATAATCCCTCCAGCCCACCATGTCTGTGCTGAACATGATGCCTACTTAATCTAATCCCTTCTGTTTACATATTATTGTGCAAATTTAAAAGCCTCTTAAATGCCACCATCATATCTGAGCCTCTTAAATGCTACCATCATATCTGCTTCCATCACTAATCCTAGGAGCATGTTCCAAACACCTACCACTCTCTTGTCCCGCATATCTCATTTAAACTTTCACCCTTTCATCTTAAAGATATGCCCTCTGGTATTTAACATTTCCACCCTGGGTAAGGTTCTGCCTGTTCTGTCTATGCCTTTCATAATTTTATACATTTCTAACAGATCTCCCTTCAATACTCCAGAAAAAAATAATCCAAGCTACCAGACCTCTTCTTATTGGGCTTCGATCCGAAACATCACCCATTCCTTCTCTCCAGAGATGCTGCCTGCCCCGCTGAGTTCTCCAGCACTTTCTGTCTATCAGAATAATTTTATCCCCCTGAGCATACACATGTACCTGAAGAATGAAAATTCAAAGCTTCCTTTTTTTCATTAAAGTTGCTTGGATCCATTTGAAAGGTTGCCATGCAAACCAATTCTGCACACTCTCCAAAGTGTCCGCGAACTACACCCAACAAAAGCTTTTCACTTTCCCTCGGGTGACAAGAAACCAGACCTTCCTATAATAGGGTGACAAAAACTGCACACAATGCCACAAATATGGCCTGACCCTAAGTGTTATAAAGCTGCAACATGAATTCTTGACTCTAAGAATCTGACCAATTAATACCAGCACACCGAATGACTTATTTAATAACTCTATTTGAGTTGTTACTTTGAGAATCTGTGGATTTTGACACCAATATCCTTCAGTAACATTTCTGCTGTTAAGGGTCGTGCGAGTAACTGTATACGTTTCCCTCCTATTTGACTTTCCAATGTGCAAAATATTGTACATGACTGGATTGAACACCATCTGCCACTTATCTGCCCATGTCTGTAACATCTAAATCCTTCCATGCCCATTGATTCTTTCTTACTGTCCATAACTCCACAAATTTAAGAGGTGACTACATGTTTTACGCCTGCTAATCTAATGATTAATAGCTGCAAGAATGTGCAACATATCGGTGGTAAGTAATCTCACTGTGAAGTTGTCCATGAAAGTTTCAGTCGCTTTATGTAGGGAAACCTCACAGAGCTATTAATTTAACCTTGCAAATGAAAGTTTTGTTCTTTGTGGTGACTTTAATAAATACCACCAAGCTGATTCACAAAGTTGTTTCAGCAGGATCATAAAGTACGAATGCTACTTCTGGCTCAGCGAGTCTTCATATTATTGTTAATTGATTTTTCAGTAAATGTTAAATTTTGAAGTCAACTAATTACCTTCCAGAACATTATTGACAGTGGGAAAGGTCAGTGCTAATTATTGCTCACACCCAAGAGGCAGAGTGAAGGTAAGCAGCAAGCATGTGAGTGGCCACCGGCGTGTTGTGATTATATACCTGGGCCAGAGGTGGAACTAAATCGACATGGAATGAGTTTTAATCCCATAGGATGTTTAAAATATGAATTTAATTTAACGAGTAAAAGGAATACCACAACAAAAGTGACCATGATGTATTTGAAATATCATAAAACCTCATTGGGTTTGTTGTTGTCATTTAGCTAGGGAAATCTAAAAGCAATATTCATTATGGTGTGTAAGTGGCCCAGCTCCACTTCAAAGTAGTTGACTCTTAATTGGCCTTTGGGGTGGGTAGCAAGAAATTCAATTGTATCAAACCATATTGAGGGTAGGCAGCATGGGCAATACATCGTGCTCGTTCAGCAGCATGCATCGGCAGGTTGAACTAAAAAGGATCAAAATGTAACTGGGATAAAATAAAGAAATTAAAAACAAGAGAGAGGGAGAGAGGGAGGGAGAGAGAGGGAGAGGGAGGGGAGAGGGGGGGAGGGGAGGGAGGGAGGGAGGGAGAGGGAGGGAGAGGGAAGGAGAGAGGGATGGAGAGAGAGGAAGGGTGAGGGACTCTCTGCTGTGATGGCTGAAAAGTTTCAAAACAACCTTTTAAAGGTTTTTGTACAGAGGCAGTGAGATTTCAAAGTTTGACCACGTGTGTCTGCAGAAACGTTAGTGGGGCTGGCTCCCCTGGAAATGTGTCCCCTGGGACAGAGGATGAGCAGAGACAACCCGAAGGGGGAAGTCTCGAGTGTAGGGGCGGTTTCCCAGTCTGTACTCCTTATTAGAGCCACAAGAGTTACTGAGAGGTGTGCTGCCCCACCGGCTGAGGTAGTAGGGGAGACTACAGAAACACCAGCACCTTCAGTGGGCCTTAATGAAGTTACTCCCCTGGTGGTGGAGGGTAGAGACTCTCTGGGTGTTGCTGTTGAAGAGGTACCCTGGGTGCGGAGGGGGATGGGGCTGTTTCAGGTCGTGACCCTCATTCAGATTCTGAGGGTGCCTCCGCACCGCTGGCCCTCGTGTTTTTTCTTACCCAGGCCCAGGTGTAGGGGGCAGTGGGAGAGTGCAGGAGCCTGGCCTTTCATCGGCAGGCTCATCGTTGTCAGAGGTACTGTCTGGTGCAGGTGGACTTTATCCCAGCATGCACACGGGCTGGGTCCGTGTACTGGCACTTTAGTAACCGGCTGCTGGAGGATCGTCGATTCCGGGAGTCATTCAGTCGGTTTTGGGTGAAGTGGAGAGGAGAGGCAGGGGAGCTTCCCTTCCCCGAGGCAGTGGTGGGATGGGGGAAAGGCTTATATCCGTCTCTTTTGCCAGGAATACACGTGGGGGTCAACGGAAGGCGGGACGCGGTGCTCGAGCGAGTTGAGACGGAGTTACTCAACGCAGAGTCTCGCCTGGGACGGATTGGTGAGGACTCCTGTGAGTGGGGAGAGTATCAGGAGAGGAAGGAAGCACTGAAGGACCTGCTGCTTGAGTGAGGTGGCAGGTCCAGATGCTGCACGATCTGGACCGTGCTTCACCTTTCTTTGTCTCTCTGGAGAAAGGGCTTGCCCGTAAACAGTTTGTCGAGCTGCTCGCGGATGATGGCTCCTCTGTCACAGATCCAGAGAGGATTTGTGCTTTAGTCCGGTCCTGTTCCAGCTGCTACGGTCAGGCAAACGCCTCCGTTGCCATGCTGTGAGAACGGAGAGGTTGAGAAGGAGTTTCTTCCCAGATGCCATTAGGACTGTAAACTCCTATCTCACCAGGGACTAACTTTACTGTACCAATTTACTGCTTTTTTTAAATAGCTGTTTTTTTCCCTTTTTCCTTCCGCCCACAATATTTAATATGAAAAAGAATATGTGATTCTGTTCCATTCTGTTTGTAGTTTGTTTGTTTGTTTGTTTTTTGCACAAAGTCCGCGAGCATTGCTACTTTTCATTTCACTGCACATCTCGTATGTGTATGTGACGAATAAACTTGACGACTTGACTTGACATAGGTCCCTGTTCTCCGCAGATGGATTTAGCGGGGAGGCTCAGATGGTCCTGTGGGAGGGTCTACCAACTGCAGATAGAGAGGTGTTTGAACACCTTGATGACCCCTTATCATTGAAGGAGTTGACTGGCGCCCTGCACCAGCTCAGGAGAGGCTGGATGTCCCCAGGGCTGGATGGGCTGACGGTAGAGTTTGTTAGAGCCTTCTGGGATGTCCTGGGGGGTGACTACATGAAGGTCCTTGGGTAGAGCCTGGCGATCGTGGCATAGGGCAGTCGTTGTCCTGCTGCCCAAGAAGGGGGAACTCCGCCCGTTGAAGAACTGGCGCCCAATCTCGCTCCTCTGTACAGAGTACCAACGTATTTGCATGGGCGATGGCAAATCGCTGGGCTCCCTGCTGTCCCAACTGATCCACCCGCACCAGTCCTATACAGACCCTGGCCGGTCCATTCAGGGTAACATCCTGGACCTGATTCATCTATCTCAGGGTACAGGTCAGTCAGCTGCTTTACTGTCCCTTGATCAGGAGAAGGCTTTTGACAGGGTAGATCATGACTACCTCTTTGGGACGCTGCAAGCGTTCGGATTGGGACCTCATTTTGTGGCCTGGGTCCGGCATTTGTACGCTGCAGCGGAGTGTCTCATGAAGGCTAATGGTGTGTTGTTGGCTCCCATTCATTCTGGGAGGGGGGTACGCCAGAGGTGTCCCAAGTCTGGTCAGTTGTACTCGGTCTGTGTGGAGCCATTCCTGTGTCTTCTTCGGAGGTGGTTGACAGGCCTGGCTCTACCAGGTCCAGGGGTGGAGGTGGTTCTCTCAGCCTATGTCGACATAGAAACGAAACATAGAAATTAGGGTGCAGAGTAGGCCTCCTTACGATCACTAACTGGCTGATCATCCAACTCAGTATCCCGTACCTGCCTTCTCTCCATACCCCCTGGAGGATCCCTCGTGATTGCCAAGCAGGCCTTTTGCGGCAGAGAATTCAGATTCACCACTGCCTCGTCTGCCAAGATTTCCCCCTGGATCCTTAAAAGGGCCTGGACCACCAGCATCGGGAACAATCTTCCTGCATCTGCTGGCAAGCGAATTTTGTAAGATCCTAAACTAGCGGTACAAAGCGTCTATCCGCGCGGGGGCCACACAGGAATCAGTCTGGTGAAGTGAGTGTACGTGACAAAGTTTGAGCTAAGTCTGTACGCATGACGTATGTCTCATCAAGACCCTGTACAACTGCGTAGAACCTCCCTGCCCGTCGATTTTGCGAATGTGCGTACGGCATCGATGACTGGTGGCTGACCACCGGGCTCGTTGCATCCCCCTTTCCTTGCCACCATGCAGATAATGGAATTTTTGAACAGTGGTCTCACATTTTTTATAGCATCGCCCGATTTGTTCACCCCAGCCTATCCAGTCACCTTGCAGCCTCCTACATCCTCCCATACTGCCCCCAGCTTCGTCATCGCAAACTTGGAGACTCGGTCGATCGAAGTGGGACCGGCCCCGTCAGGCCGTACGGCTCAAGCGACCACGTTAGGTCACGCTTGCCGCATGGAGTCGCATGCTCGTGGGACAGGCCCTTAAGTATTCTGGGCTTTTAGTGGCACAGTGGCAGGTGGACTCCCTGCCGACGGAGATGACATTGTATGCATGGAGCACCATGCACCTCCTCTATCTGTGGGTCGACCTGAGTCTCACTGAGGATGCTTGGCCGGCGAACTGGCTGGAGCTGGAGACGAAAGTCATCATCCGGCTGGGGCGCTGGTCAGGCCTGATTAGAGTTCTTTCTTTCCAGGGTGGGGTGCTGGTCATAAACCAGCTGGTGGCCTCCATGTTATGGAACCGGGTGGCTACTCTTGCCCTGCCCTCTATCTTTGTAACTACATTACAGAAGCTGGTGGATTTCTTTTGGGGCGATAGGAAGCACTGGGTTTCCACACCGGTCCGGAGTCTCCCGTTAGAGGAGGGCGGCCAGTCCTTGGTATGTGTGCCTACCCAGGATGTGGCTCTCCATTTCAGGATTCTGTGGATGTACATGTAAGTGGAGCACTGCCCAGATGGCACGCTCTGGCCCGTATTTTTCCGCCGGGGCCGTTGCCTAAGGGGGGTTTTGCGGCATCCCGTGTTAGACTGTCCTAAGGGGCTGCCTAGTTCTATCGCGATGTGTTAAGAGTGAGGAATTTGGTCATCTTCATCCAGCGTGTTGCTTCTCAGGGGGAGGGGGGTGTTGTGGGCGCGAGGGTGGCCGGTCCTCACCCTGTCATGGCGGGTGTAGGGGAGAAGCGTGGAGTGATTCTGACTGAGCTTACCCCCGCTCTGGGATATTTCCCGGGCACCAGCCCCACACAACACGGGCCGCCTTTCCGAGATGCCCAGCGTGCCGTTTCATGATGCGGAGAGACGCATACTGTACAGATTACTCCTGCACATTCTGCACCTCCTTGCCTTCATCTTCCATCCTGACACGCCTTGGCGGTCCGTGTTACCACCTGAAGGCGGGGGTGGTCCCCGGTGGAGGACACACTACAAGGGAGTCTTCCCCCTTTGCATTGGGGACCTGGGGTGGAGAGTGTTGCACAGAGCCGTGGTGTGTAATAAACTTTTGAGTCGGTCCACGGGCTCGCCGGCTGCCTGTATTTTCTGTGGCGCGGTAGAGACCGTGTTCCACGTGTATATGGAGTGTGTGAGGCTGCTGCCCCTGTACAGATATCAAAAGGGGCTGCTCCTCAAGTTCTGGTTGCATTTTAGTCCCACGGTCCTGGTGTTTGAGCACAAGGCAAGGAGTGGGGAGGGCCGATCAGGGGAGGTGGGATCTACCTGGCAGTTTGTTCCTGGGCCTGGCCAAGATGACTATTCACGGTTGAGAGCATTGTTAGTATTGATGTCAGCATTGTACTATAATGACTGCTTGATGTATTGTAACCAGTGAACGTTTATGTACGTTTGGTACACTGTAATGTGCAATTGCTGAATAAAGTTCTTGGAAAGGGAAAAGAAAGGAGAGAGAGGGAGAGGGAGAGAGAGAGGGAGAGAGAGACAGAGAGAGAGAGAGAGAGAGAGAGGGAGAGAGGAGAGAGAGAGAGAGAGAGAGAGAGAGAGAGAGAGAGAGAGAGAGAGAGAGAGAGAGAGAGAGAGAGAGAGAGAGGAGAGAGAGAGAGAGAGAGGAGAGAGAGAGAGAGAGAGAGAGAGAGAGAGAGAGAGAGAGAGAGAGAGAGAGAGAGAGAGAGAGAGAGAGAGAGAGAGAGAGAGAGAGAGAGAGAGAGAGAGAGAGAGAGAGAGAGAGAGAGAGAGAGAGAGAGAGAGAGAGGAGAGAGAGGAGAGAGAGAGAGAGAGGAGAGAGAGAGTTGCGAGGGAAAAAGGTGAGAGAGGAAAAGGAGGAGAGGGGAGGAAGCGAGGGAGAGGGAGAGGGAGGAGGAAAGGGAGAGGGAGAGGGAGGAAAAGGAGAGAGAGAGGGAGGGAAAAGGGAGAGAGGAGCGAGGAAAAAGGGAGAGAGAGAGGAAAGGGGAGAGAGAGAAAAGGGAGAGAGAGGAAAAAGGGATAGAGAGGAAGAGAAGGAAAAGGGAGGAAAGGGAGGAAAAGGGAGGAGAGATGGCGGGAGGAGGAGTTGGAGGAAGAGGCAGAAAGAGAAAAAGAGAGAGGAAAAAGGAAAGGGAGAGGAAATTAGAGAGCATAAGAAAAACTCTACAATTTACAGTTTCTTCAATTTCCAAAATGCAAATTAAATCTGAAGGCAATTAAATATCTCAACCTACGTTTTATTTGAAAATGAGGAATAGTCAATCTTAATCACTTTTAACAGTAACAGATTCTAATTTGTAATACCTCTAAGAGGAAAGGAAGGCAGTTTCATTATTCATTCTAATTTGATTTTTTAAAACCATTAAGTTCAATCGCCCAAAGATTTGCTTTCACTCTTTTCTTAATGCAGTAAAGAGTCACTGCACTGAGACACCCAATCAGTCCCCACAAAATCTCTAGACCTGAATCTCCAATCAGCTGTTGCAGTTTGATTTGAGCTCATTTGACTTGAAGGAAGGAAAGGGGAGGAGGAGGAGCCCGAGGGCGGGGGGATGGGAGGAGACAGCTCGAGGGTTAAGGAAGGGGAGGAAACAGCAAGGGCTAGCAAAATTGGGAGAATTCAACGTTCGTGCCATCAGGATGCAAGCTGCCCAGGCGGAATATGAGGTGCTGTTCCTCCAATTTCCGGTGTTGCTCACTCTGGCAATGGAGGAGACCCAGGACAGAGAGGTCGGATTGGGAATGGGAGGGGGAGTTGAAGTGCTGAGCCACCGGGAGTTCCGGTAGGTTATTGCGGACTGAGCGGAGGTGTTCGGCGAAACGATCGCCCAACCGCCGCTTAGTCTCCCCGATGTAAATCAGCTGACATCTAGAGCAGCGGATGCAGTAGATGAGGTTGGAGGAGATACAGGTGAACCTTTGTCGCACCTGGAACAATTGCTTGGGACCTTGAATGGAGTCGAGGGGGGAGGTGAAGGGACAGGTGTTGCATTTCTTGCGGTTGCAACGGAAAGTGCCCGGGGAGGGGGTGGTGCGGGAGGGAAGGGAAGAATTGACAAGGGAGTTGCGGAGGGAGCGGTCTTTGCGGAAGGCAGACATGGGGGGAGATGGGAAGGTGTGGCGAGTGGTGGGGTCACGTTGGAGGTGGCGGAAATGGCGGAGGATTATGTGTTGTATTTGCTGGCTGGTGGGGTGAAAGGTGAGGACCAGAGGGACTCTGCTCTTGTTGCGAGTGCGGGGATGGGGAGAGAGAGCAGTGTTGCGGGGTATGGATGAGACCCTGTTGTGAGCTTCATCTATGGTGGCAGAGGGGAATCCCCGTTCCGTGAAGAACGAGCACATTTCCGATGCCCTGGTATGGAATGTCTCATCCTGGGAACAGATGCAGCATAGGTGGAGGAATTGGGAGTAGGGGATGGAGTCTTTACAGGGGGCAGGGTGGGAAGACATGTAATCCAGATAGCCATGTGAGTCAGTTGGTTTGTAGTGTATGTCGGTCAGAAGTCTGTGTGGGGATGTTTTATGTTGCAGGGGACAGACTTCTGCAACCGCAAGAAATGCAACACCTGTCCCTTCACCTCCCCCCTCGACTCCATTCAAGGTCCCAAGCACTCGTTCCAGGTGCGACAAAGGTTCACCTGTATCTCCTCCAACCTCATCTACTGCATCCGCTGCTCTAGATGTCAGCTGATTTACATCGATGCTGCTGCACCCGCTGAGTTTCTCCAGCAATTTTGTGTACCCACTCACCATCAGGATGTTCTTCATGTGGCTACAGAGGGAGTGAAACCTTTATTGATCACAGAACAGGTTATTAAATGGAACCCTCACAGACAACAAGTGCATTCAATGACTACCTGCACTCATGGGAACCCAGAGACGTTAGGGTACGGGGGTACGGAGAGAAGGTAGGTACAGGATACTGAGTTGGATGATCAGCCATGATCATATTGAATGGCGGTGCAGGCTCGAAGGGCCGAATGGCCTATTCCTGCACCTATTTTCTATGTTTCTATATGAGTAACTTGGGTGGTCAGGCAACATCTCTGAAGAACATGGATGTGACATTTTCAGTCACAACCCAAAATGTCACCGATCCATATTCTCCAGAGTTGCTGCCTGACCTGGTGAATTACTCCAGCACTTTGTTTCATTATGGAGTGCCATTAGCAGTGTTGAAAACACATTTCAGCAACACTGGAAAATGTATCCACTGTTAAAGCGCATCTTGTGGACTTTAGAAGGCGTTGAGCATTCTGCCGATACCTCTGAAGCTGCCCAGTCAGATCTTCCAATGTTAATAATGTCCCTTATGTTGTGTGTCAAAAACAAGCCCATGTGATGTGCCTCTCATTGTCTTGCGACCATCCAACTTCAGCTGCAGTTACATCCTGAATATCTAAATCATGCCAGTAAAGGTAAAAATGGCCATTATACAAACAATGACAAGGTGTGCCAACAAAAATGTCCGATGCACTGGTCCAATTTCCCCATAGATCATATTTCACCTAGTAATAATCATTTAGGCAATCTAGAGGAGATTTAGAGTGAATATGATCTGTGATTTACTAAACACAAGTTCACTGGTGTTTGATTTGTTTCTGCTATCATTTATCATCATATTACATCAACATTGCAGAGTAATCAAATTCAGATTTTTTTTTCCTATTCATTCACTTTGCCACTTGACCATCTTCCATCATTTACAAACCACAATGCCTTCCTGATGCTAATTTCACATGTTACATATCACCACTTATCCTTCCCCCACCACTTACCCCCAGCTCAAACTCACAGTTAGGTTTAGTTTGGAGATACAGCACGGAAACAGACCCTTCGGCCCATTGAGTCCGCACCGACCAGCGATCCCCGCGTATCAACCCTGGGGACAATTTACGGAACCCGGACGGGACGTCAAAGGACAAGAAGCCAAAGTGAAGAAGGGGAAGTCAAGATACCAAACGGAAACGACGCCTAAAAGCCAAATAACCCAACGGACACGACGTCGAAAACCCAAATAACCCAACGGACAAGACGCCTAAAAGACAAATAACCGAAAGGGCACGCCATAGAATGGATACGTACCTGAACGAACTTTACACCAAAAGGACAATACGCAGAACGGACATGACGTCGAAATGCTGCCGAAAGGACATGACATCTCCGGGGACGGGATTTGTCTGAGACCTTTTCAGCGATTGGTCCAGACCCCCGCGTCCATCACATCACTGGCTGGGGGAGATGGGAGGGTGGGGGGGGGTTTTAATTTCACTTCGCTGCTTTTGAACTTTCCTGAATTTAAAATAAAATACCGTGTGATTGGAACTTTCGGTTGATTTAACAAAATGATTATTCAAATTGGTTCCATAGATATTTACACCAACAATAACGCTGTAACAATTACATTTTGGCTACCACAATACATACACCACCATGCATCTTGAAGGCCAGTGGTCCTTTGGGTGTAAAAATATTACTGTTTTAAAAAAAATAATATCTTAGCTCCCTGAGTCGGTTCAGTGATATGTCAGTACTGGTCGATTTGTGCTCGCCAATTTCCTTCGGGTTGGAAAAGTGGATCAGTTGTAGAGAAAACTTTTATCAAATGCATTGGGCGAAATTAAACAAAATTCCGATCCAGCTTTCGTCTGATATAACCAACTGCATCAACTATATTCTGCTTTCCAATAGGAAATATACTCAGCGTGATTGGGGAAAATGTAAAAAATATGCAGTATCAACAATGCCAACCATTTGCACAGGTTTGTAACTGAAGGTGCAGGGTACAAAGGCAAGGAGGTTGTGTTGAACTTCATTCAAACATTGGTTTCATTAAGCCTGGGATATTGGGCACTGCACTGTACAACGCGAAAGCACAGCAGAGAGCGCAAACAAGATTTACTAGAACAGTGTAAGAAGGAACTGCAGATGCTGGTTTACATCGAAGATAGACGCAAATTGCTGGAGTAACTCAGCGGGACGGGCAGCGACTGGAGAGAAGGAATGGGTGACGTTTCTGGGGGGGGGGGGAGAGAGAGAGACGTCTTGTCTGTTCTATGTATTGTCCTGTCGGCGTGGAGTCCGTTCAGGTTTGTATCCTTTTGTCCTTGTGCCCTTTTGGTTATTTGGCTTTTAGGTGTTGTGTCTCTTTGGCTATTTGGCTTTACGGCATTGTTTCCGTTCGGTAATCCCCAGGGCCAGATAGGCTGCATCCCAGAGTACTTAAGGAAGTAGCTCCAGAAATAGTGGATGCATTAGTGATAATTTTTCAAAACTCTTTAGATTCTGGAGTAGTTCCTGAGGATTGGAGGGTAGCTAATGTAACCTCACTTTTTAAAAAGGGAGGGAGAGAGAAAACGTGAAATTACAGACCAGTTAGTCTAACATTGGTAGTGGGGAAACTGCGAGAGTCAGTTATTAAAGATGGGATAGCAGCACATTTAGAAAGTGGTGAAATCATTGGACAAAGTCAGCATGGATTTACGAAAGGTAAATCATGTCTGACGAATCTTATAGAATTTTTCGAGGATGTAACTAGTAGAGTGGATAGGGGAGAACCAGTGGATGTGTTATATCTGGACTTTCAGAAGGCTTTCGACAAGATCCCACATAAGAGATTAGTATACAAACTTAAAGCACACGGTATTGGGGGTTCAGTATTGATGTGGATAGAGAACTGGCTGGCAGACAGGAAGCAAAGAGTAGGAGTAAACGGGTCCTTTTCACAATGGCAGGCAGTGACTAGTGGGGTACCGCAAAGCTCAGTGCTGGGACCTCAGCTATTTACAATGTATATTAATGATTTGGATGAGGGAATTGAATGCAACATCTCCAAGTTTGCGGATGGCACTAAGCTGGGGGGCAGTGTTAGCTGTGAAGAGGATGCTAGGAGGCTGCAAGGTGACTTGGATAGGCTGGGTGAGTGGGCAAATGCATGGCAAATGCAATATAATGTGGATAAATGTGAGGTTAACGTCACCTGTTTCCTTTGCTCCATAGATGCTGCTGCACCCGCTGAGTTTCTCCAGCATTTTTGTGTACCTTCGATCTTCCAGCATCTGCAGTTCCTTCTTGAACAAAATTCTTAAGGGGTTGGACAGGCTAGATGCAGGAAGATTTGTCCGATGTTGGGGAAGTCCAGGACAAGGGGTCACAGCTTAAAGATAGAGGGGAAACCCTTTGGGACCGAGATGAGAAAAACATTTTTCACACAGAGAGTGGTGAATCTCTGGAACTCTCTGCCACAGAAGGCAGTTGAGGCCAGTTCATTGGCTATATTTAAGAGGGAGTTAGATGTGGCCCTTGTGGCTAAAGGTATCAGGGGGTATGGAGAGAAGGCACGTACAGGATACAGAGTTGGATGATCAGCCATGATCATATTGAATGGCGGTGCAGGCTCAAAGGGCCGAATGGCCTACTCCTGCACCTATTTTCTATGTTTCTATGTTTCTACGGTATCTTGGCTTTCACTTCTTTGCTTCGGCTTCTCGTTCTTCGACGTCCCGTCTGCACATGACGAGTTATATTTATACCAAGCCAATTAACCTACATACCTGTATTGTATGTTGGAGGAAACTGAAGATCTCGGATACAAATCCACGTAGTCAGGGGGAGAACGTACAAACTCCGTATGGATGGCACCCGGGTCTCTGGTGCTGCAAACGCTGTAGGGCAGCAACTCTACCGCTGCGCCACCGTGCCACCCTTCCTATGTGGAATTTTAATTTCCTTAAAGACAGCTTCAAACAACTACATTGAAATGGCAGTTCAATGTCACTGAAGAAGTAAGATTGTCCACGTTCATTGACATTGAACTACCATTTCAGAAGTGAGTGGTCTAAAATTAAATTCATTTTAATTCAAGTCAAGTGAATTTTTGAATTGCTTTGTTGATGAAACAAATGGCATAGCTCAGATTCAAAAGAATCAAATAAATAATTGTACACAAGCATTGATTTAGATCTTCAATTAAATTCGGCTGCATTTTTATTCTCTGCAGCAGCTGAGGGATAACTGGATTACCCGCCAGCACTTTATAGTTTTTTTATTATTAACTGGAATGTTTAGTATAATTGTTCCTGTGGATATTCCACAATTCCACATAGTGTAAGGAGCTGGATCCCACATAGCACACTAAATAAGTAAACAGATAAAAAGACTGCATAACAACTTTGGCTCAGAGGAGGTTAGAATGTGTAGGTGTCCATGGTTTTCTGGTCTGAACTTCCTGGTCAACATATTTTGATTGCAGTCAATGAATCTGCATTTCGAAAGCAGAGAACAACATACAACTCCTACCATATGAAACATAATCTAAGTTGAAGCACAGTGCTACACTATCAGATACGCTGGCTTTCAGATGTCATGTTAAACGGAGGCCCAGTTCTTAGGCCAAGTCAGACTGACTGACAGCCACAAACACAGTCAAGATTCAAGATAATTTAATTGTCACATGTACCAATTAAGGTACAGTGAAATTTGAGTCGCCATACAGCCATACTAAGTAAAAATCAAAAATACACTGAATTTGGATTGAGCTGCAGGTTAGATATCCCTGTGTCTGATTTCCCAAGCACTTGCCTCACCATTCACCAAGTGACGGAGCACAGACATGCTGATGTTTGTTTACTGTACTACTACATTCAGGGAGCAACACTATGTACAAAATCCAACTGTACATCATTACTGTTAACGATCTTGCCATTATATGTATACTCTCCCACAGTGCAACACCTCACACTTGATTAGATTGAACTCCATTTGCCATTTCTCGACCCATCGCTCAAGCTCATCAATATTTCGCTGTACATGTTCTGCAATCTAACCTCAGCTAACCTCAGTGTCAACAACTCCACAATGGCATAATCTGCAAACTTACTAACCAGCCCAACTACATTTGTATCTAAGTTATTGATCTATATCACAAACAGCAGAGGTCCAAGCACAGTTCCTTGCAGAACTCCACCATACCACCAGCCAGAATAACACACGTCTACTATCTATACTACTAAAAGTAAAACCTTGACCACTTCCTGTTTTTCTGTTTCATGATTTTAGAAAAAACCTACGGCAGTGATTTTTGGCCAGCTTACTCAGAGTCCCCCTCCGCTGCGCAGGGCAAGAGGATTTTTCCCATTGATGAAGCATAAAATAATTATTAATGTTTTTAAAATGTTGACATTCTCTCTGCTGCCCTTGCTGGTGGGAGGGGGGAGGGTCTATAAAACCCGGAGGTGTTGTGCCTCAGTCAATCTCTGCAAGATGGGGGAAGTGAGAGGGTCACGTCTCTCAATCTGAGCTATGAATAACACTGAACGCATATCTACTAAACTATGAGTGTGGTTTTACTGACCTTGAGTGCCCTTAATGTGGTTTGAAAATGGAAATGTGGTTGATTTGATTGAACAACCCTGATTGGACTGATCCAGGATGGGGAGGAACCTGACTACAGTCAGGAAGTGTCACAGTTGAAGTCCTGGTGCCGTAGCAATAACCTAGAGCTCAATGCTCTTAAGACAGTGGAATTGATTGTAGACTTTAGGAGAGCCCCCCCTCCCCTCCCCACATGCACCATTAACAACACCACAGTCACATCTGTGGAGTCTTTTAAGTTCCTGGGAACCATCATCTCCAAGGACAAGTGGGGGGCTGCCATCGACTCCACAGTCAAAAAGGCACAACAGAGGATGTACTTCCTGCGGCAGCTGAGGAAGCACAATCTGCCACAGGCAATGATGGTCCAATCCTACACGTCCATTGTAGAGTCTGTTCTCACCTTCTCCATCATGGTCTGGTTTGGCTCAGCAACCAAGCACGAGGCTTCACCGAATCGTCCGATCAGCAGAGAAGATTATTGGCTGCAACCTTCCCTCCATTGATCAATTGTACACTACAAGGGCCAGGAAACTGGCGGGCAAGATCATCTCTGACCCCTTTCACCCTGGTCACAAACTCTTTGAATCACTTCCCTCTGGAAGGCGACTCGTGGCTGGTGAGCTTGTCAAAGCTGCCACAGCCAGACATAAAAACAGTTTTTATCCACGAGTAGTTACTCAACAGCCAAAAATCTGTAGCCTCCCTTTGATCTGGTATTTTGTTGGTTCACATGCTTGATCAATGGTGTTTTATCATAATGTTTTATTGTTATTAATAATGTTTAGTGTTTTCTGAGTCATTCGTAACTGTCACAACTGTAACATGTTGTTACTTGTGGGCAGAGCACCAAGGCAAATTCCTTGTATGTGAATACTTGGCCAATAAACTTACTTACTACTTACTTACTTTTTACATCAAATGGTTGGTGTGGGGGTTTCGGTTGAAGTAAAAGTACTGCAAATGGGTTGGTTTGGGGTTTTGGATTGAAGGAAAAAGCACCGCAAATGGTTGGTGGTCTAAACTTGACAACTTCCTGTTTGCAATGTATATTGATTTTAGATAAACTGCTACCACTTACGGCTGTGATTTTTGGCCATCTTACTCAGTCCCCCTCCACTTCTCAGGTGCAGAGTATTCTTCCCATCAATGAAAAATAAAAGTGTTATTAGTGTTTAAAAAATGTTGAGAATCTCTCTCCTGTTAATCACGCCATGAAGGCGACACCTTTTCCAGTGGGAGAGGGGAGGGATTATAAAACCCAGAAGTGTTGGTGTGGCTCAGTCTCTGCATGATGGGAGAGGGAGAGATCACGACTGTCTGAGCTGTGAATCAACTGAACATACTGAATTTTATGGTGGTTTTATGGCGGTTTCACCCTGCTTGAAATGGTATGAAACTGCATTTGAATGTGGTGGCCTTGCACCCTGCTTGATGTTGTATGAAACTGCATTTGAATTTGGTGGCCTTGCACCCTGCTTGAAGTGGTAGGAAACTGCACCTGAATTTGGTGGCCTTGCACCTTGCTTGAAATGGAATTTCAAGGAATTGCCGTGAGTCAACTGCCAGCCCACCAACTGTGAGTGAGCTGCCAGCACATCAGGCTTGAGGGACTGAGCTGCCACCCCAAGAATCCATTTGGCCCACAATGTCCATACTAGCCCTCTGGAGATCAGTTCCTTCAGCCCACAATACCCATACCTGCGTTCCAGAAAGCCCCCACTGGCCACCAACTACCTTTTGTTGGAGCTTGCCATTAATTGTTTTTTAAAAAGCACTTTTTTGCAAAAATGGTTTTATTGTAAATGTTTAGATTCTCTAAGGCAGCATGATCCTGTAGGTCTGGTTGCTTCCTTAATTGCAATGCTTGCATATATTAATGAGTTTATCCACTAATTGCAAGGAAATAAAGCAGGTTTCTCTTTCATCCTGTAATGGTGTTAAGCAATCTCAGATCAAACATGGCTGAAGGCAGATGCACTGCTTTCCCTATTGGGAAACCAGCTGAGAAGATGGCAGGTTGTGATGCAAAGGCTTGTTTTCAATGGAGCATAATCACGTAAGATACAAGTAGGTGTTATATCCATTAGATAATAAGTCCACAATCTCCGTGGATTGTCACCTTGTCGTAGTGGAGAAGCTTGTGTAGTCCCGGGATCCCGAGAGCGATGTCATCTGGAGCAGGGTCACCCATGGCGGTAAGGTCAAGGGGCAGATCTCTGACAAAGAGCAATCCAACCAAGATCTCAACGGTGAAACAGGTGGAGGATGATGGCTGACTTTAGTGGAGTGTCACAACAGCTTGGAAGACGGATGATGGCTGCAGCAGAGAAGGGTGCCCGGTCGTCTTGGATTCCACGCCACTGGATTCTGACCCAGCTCTGTCAAAGACCGTGTGGTGGCTGTCTGTGCACCAGTCTCCCCACATTAAACAAAGTCATGCACAGGCATTCTCCATGAGAGGACAGTCATACACGTTTCGAGTGACCTCCGTTGAAAAAAAAATGGTACAAATTTACAGCACAAAAGGAAGCCCATGTTGTCTCATCCAAAAGGAGTCTGTTCCAGTCGACTTTCCATTTCTTCAGTCCCTAGTCCCAGAGGTTATAGCATACCCTTATCCAAGTACAGTGTGTATGACACATTTCATATCATGGTCTCCTTTATATCATTGAGTGTTACCATGTTCCTAAGACAGATGTCAAATTAATGTTAATTTCACTTATAATATGTGTTTTCCCCTGCTTGCATTGTACTGTTTAAATGCAATGAAGGCTTCTGCTATGATTTTTTTAAAGATGGATTTCTACGCCTCATGAAATAATATTCTCCACAACTCAATTTGTTCTATCATTTTTTTTAATTTATGTCCTCTTGGTTATTGACTCTACTGGTGTTTTGTATAGAATATATCCAGCCTCCTAATTTTATCAGTTACATTTAAAACAATCTAAACTTTCTTCAGATTATCGTTGACTCAATTGTAAGACATCGGAACAGAATTTGGTCGTTCAGCCCATCAAATCTACTCCACCATTCATTCATGGCCGACCTATTTTTCCCTCTCAATCCCATTCTCCTGCCTTCTTCCCCTTAACCTTTGATGCCCTTACTAATCAAGACCTATCAATCTTCACCTTGAAAATACCCAATATCTTGTCCTCCACAGCCATCTGAGGCAATGAAAACCCTCTGGTTAAAGAAATTCTTCCTCATCTCCATTCTCAGAAGCTATAACTGTGTGACACTACATGAGAATTTTAAGGAATTCCAGGCATGATAAGTCTGAGAAAGAAGAAAGTTGCATGGATTCATGTTGCTGGAAAAGAATGAGTTGGAGCAGAGCAGAATGAACCCTAGTTACTATTCCAGCCACTGTTTTTGGTTTGGATTTCTATAGACAGGAGTGTTTTGGTTTCCAAGATAAATACTATTAAATCCAAATTTGTTATTCTGGTTGATAGTAATTAAAAAATAAGAAATCCAGATTTAGCTGTGTAAAAGTTAGCAGATGGCTTACTGAGTAACAACTCACAAATCGGAAGCAAGAATATGATAATGTTGAAGCACAACTATGTTATTTTTAATTTATTTTTTATTTATTTTAAAAAATATATATTTTTATTAGAAGTAGACATATTATATAGTTACATGTTATAGTAAAAAACTTTTCATATACCTCAGTCATACATTATTAAAATTTTCAATTGTCGATTACTTCTACTTCTAGTGGGTTTTTTTATATAGAAAAAGAGAAAGAGAGAAAAAAGAGTTACAAATATTAAAAAAAAACAAAAAAGGTGGAATGGATTACATAATAAGTCATTGGAGATAGGTTCGTAGATTATAAAGTATGACTTTTCATCTTATCCTGACTTCAAGTTTCAGTTGGATTTTCATGCTAGGCCAATCTACCCCGTCAGATAATTAATGAATGGAGCCCATATTTTATCAAAAAGTTCTTGTTTGTCCATTAAGCCAAATCTAATTCTTTCTAGATATAGGGTCTCTGACATTTCCACAATCCACATTTTAATTGTGGGGGTTATAGGGCCTTTCCAAAATTTTAATATTATTTTTTTCCGGTTATTATACTGTAATCGAGGAAATTTCTTTGGCTTGTTGTGAGTGTTCAACTTTGCTCTGATATTCCAAGTATTATTAATTTTGAGTTTGGATCCAGTTTTGTATTAATAACTTCTGAAATTATTTCAAAAATATCAGTCCAGAAATGTTTCTATGTTTTCTATGTTTTTTAGAGTGAATATCTTGCAAGGAGGAAAATTGTGATGCGATTTGTTCACCTGGCACTAATTGTTACTATAAACGTCCATGAGATATCTGACCAATACTTTGTAAACCACATGGAATTAAATTCATTGGGCAAATCTATTCATTCAAGATGAATTTTTGGATACTCATGAAGCAAACTGCTTTTCAGGTTTAGTTTATAGTTATAAAGATACAGGGCCAAAATAGGCCCTTAAGCCCACCGAGTCCATGACAACCAGCAATCCGCGCACATTAACACTATCTTACACACACTAGGGACAATTTACATTTATACCAAGCCAATTAACCTACAAACCCATACGCCTTTGGAGTGTGAGAGGAAACCGATGATCTTGGAGAAAACCCACATGGGCACGGGGAGAACATATAAACTCCGTACAGGCAGCACCCGTAGTCAGGATCGAACCTGTGTCTCTGGTGCTGTGAATGCTGAAAAGCAGCAACTCTACCGCTGCGCCACCTTGCTGCCCACGTGGTATTTTGACACTTCATACCAAAGGATTCCAATTTTCTAGTTTCTCATTCAGTGCATTTCAAATTCCTTTAGAGCAGAGATTGGCTCTTTTTACACTGCCTTGGTGATATACTTTAACCAACCTCTGTCACACTGTCTGCCTCCCCTCCAAGCCTGGCTGTGATGAAAGGAATGTAATGCCAAATGACGTAATTCAGTACCCAGCTTGAATTAGATCTTTATTCTTCTGCGAATAATTCTTTATTTAATTTTCTATCTGTAATAGACATCTGTCACCATTCATTATTATGGAATATCATGGTTTATAAAATATTAAAAGTAGCCAAAATAGGGTTAAAATCATGCATTTACCATGAGCTAAACTTCTGAATTGTAATTAGTCCAATTGTAATTCTAGCCTAATTGCACTTTGCTTTGCTTTCGGATAAGTACTTCAGTCTGATTAGACCGACTAATAGCCTTCCCATTAATGTTTTCCCACATCAATGGTCACAAAGCCTACACAAAAGGTTATGCATGCAAATCCATATACTTTTCCCTTAACAATCCTGGATTAGCTCAGCCATGTTTTCAAATGAGAGAACGACCCACTGTGTGCTTTATGTTCAAGGCAGTGATGGGTAGGGCTTCTCAGTATTCATTGGAAAAGTGCCTTAATTAACCCACACAAACAAGAGAGTCCAAACTGAGTAATTAGCACAGATTAACAGAAGTGTTTGTCTGCATGCAAAATAAAAGATGTTTAGTTAAAGCAGTTTGTTAAAGGCAAAATTTCAAAGGGTTGGAGAAATGTATTTGTCCCTTAAAGAGTAGCAGTCAATCCTGAACCCTCTAAGCGCTAAATGATTAAAGATTTTACATCCTCCAGCTACCTTTATATGTTCTAAAAAGTAGACATGTCTTTATATGTTCTAATATGCCCTTAGCTCTAATAAATAGAGCTATGTTTAAAAAGTACACTGCCTGATAAGAATTACAGTCAGGAAAATATAATTCAACTTCCCTTTGTGACTAATTAGCTGTTAGCAACATTGTTTGCATAATTCTTTTCAAGCATAATTAGCATGCACCAGTTGGCTAGCAAATCATTATTTGCAGTTAGAAATTTGATTTTCCTCATCACATATTAATTGTGGTCTAAAAATTCTATTACATTCCATGAAATCGTATAAACATGTAAAATATCCTGCAGAAATATACTTTTTTTCTCTATTTGGAAGTGTGCTGGATAATTATGCACGAAACTCAAATGCTCCAATTTCATCTGATCATGAAATGTGGTGCCTAAAACATACTTTACTCTTTTTTACGCAATTTTGCAATTGGAAAAAACAATTTCCCCATAACTCAGGGTTTAGGTTATTTCAGTTCAGTTTAGTTTATTGCCACGTGTACCGAGGTACAGTGAAAAGCTTTTGTTGCATGCTATCCAATCAGCGAAAGACAATACATGATTACAATCAACCATTTACAGTGTTTCGATACATGATAAGGAAATAATGTTTAGTGCCAGGTTAAACCAGTAAAGTCCGATCAAGGGTCGCCATTGAGTTCAGGATTGCTCTCTATTTTAATAACTCAGATTTTGAAGCTATCTGTTAAACAAATCACATCCGTGTCCGAGCTTCTTAAAAATGTTCAGACTCATTTTGTATTTTGAAAGGCAAAAATGTGTATATGCTGGAAATCTGAAATAAAAACAAACAGTTGAAACACTTAGCATTTGTGGAAAGATATAGTTTACTTTTTGGGTCAATGACCTTGATGAAAGGTTCTTGACTTGAAACAATAATCCTGTTTCTGTCTCCACAGTTGTTTGCCTGACCTGTTGAGTATTACCGACATTTTCTATTATTATTTCACACATAATTATTTTAAATAATTGCAGTGTGAGTTACATCAACCCAAATTACACAATACTTAGGGATTAAATCTCAAATATTAATTGAGTTTTGTAAAACCATAATATAGATTGGGTTAAAATGTAGTGTATCTTTATCTTTTTTTTTTGCAGGACTGATTCACATGGATTTAAGTGCATAGGCATCAGATTGAATCTAAGCAAGATAACCAGCTCTGAAAATTAAATTCTGGCCATTGGTCTGTGGTTATAGTTGTGAATTCAACAATGAAGAGTTAACAATTATTGCAAGAATGGAAGCAGATGGAGGAAAGGAATTTGGAAAAAGAATTGTGGCTTTCATTTCCTGCTCTCACAAAGACAGCAGAGCAGCACATGTCTCTGGAGCAGACTTCAATTCTCAGTCATTCACCGCCCACTAAAAGGACCTGAAGGCCATTACATGCTTCTTATTGTGCTTCAAGTATGCATTCAGTGGCCTGCATTGGGGTTTCATTAATTCAGTGAAATAAAGGAACAGCAACAGAATAGCTGTTAGCAACCTTGAACTGTTCTCAGAGCCACGACCACCTACGAAGTGCTACAAATTGGAGGGCTTGAAGAGGCTTCTTAATGGAATTTCAACTCTGATTGGCCTACATATTAAAATCTCAATTCCTTCCATAATACTTCAATAGCTGATGAGGTTTGGTTCAAATGTCCCCATTCCACAACATTTAATTTGTGAGTCATTTGCTTTAGATTTAAATGGTAGCTATAAAAGCATTTCAAAGAAAAAGACCCTTCTATTGATTGTAAATCCCATGTATAATGATAGATATTTCTAATTCCGGCCATTAAAGTCTCTCTTTTTGGAATGTTCAACTCGATTTGCTGATAATAGGTTTATGATCAATATCACCATCCGAAAATTGAATGGATATATTGTTCACAAATATTTCAGCATAATATTCAGGCTGGAAACCAATACTTTAAAGTGCATATTCTGTCAAATCATTGATTATTAAAAGCTTATAAATTGTAGTTAGTAAATGAGAAAGGGTATTGGAGAATAAAAGAAAGACACACAAAGATAATTTGAGTAGAGTGAAGAATTCTGCAGACAAAAGGAAACAGCATCACTTTCCCATCTAGAGAGAAAAAAAGTCTGAAAGAGAAGTATTCATTGTGAACAAGGACATGCTACCTGGGTTTCGCTCTGAAACAGAAGAAGAGTGTTTCCTTGGAGATGTGGCAAAATGTCATTATAGTGAGCTTGACCAATGGCATAATCATACGGCGCAGAAGCAGACTCTTCAGCCCATTGGGTCCATGCCAACTCTCATGTATCCATTCCCATTAACCCTCCACTAATCCCATTTTTACTCTACCCACATCCCATAAACACACCCATCATTCTTCACCAAATTAAAGATGACAGCACAAGTAGATAGGTTGGTTAAAGAAAGCACATATTATGCTTGCCTTCATTGCTAGGGGGCATTGAATAGAACAGTCAGGAAGTCTTGATGCAGCTCTATAGGACTTTGGTTAGGCCATATTTGAAGTATTGCATGCAGTTCTGGTCCCTCCATTACAGGAAAGATGTGGAAGCTGTGGAGAGGGAGCAGAGGAGGTTTGCAAGAATGCTGCCTGGATTAGAAGGTTTTGGCCACCCGGAGAGGTTGGATAGATGAAGTGTTTTCTCTGCAACGTCAGATTTCGAGGGGAGACTTGAGAGAAGTATATTCAATTATGAGAATCATAGATAGGATAGACAGTCAGAACCTTTTTCCCGGAGTGGAAAAGTTGAACACTAGAGGACATACCCTATGAAGGTGGGGGGGGGGGGGGGGGGGGGGGGGGGGGGGGGGGGGGGGGGGGGGGAGAATATAACGGAGATGTGCAGGGTACGTTTTTTTACATAGATGTTGGCGGTGGAATGCGTTGCTACGGGTGGTAGTGGAGGCAGATACAACAGAGGTGTTTTAGAAGCTTTTAGATAGACACATAGATTTGTGAGGAATGGAGGGAAATAAATCACTTGCAGGCAGACGAGATCAGTTCAGCTAGACAACAGGTTCAGCACAAACATTGTGGACCAGAGAATCTGTCCCTGTGCCGTACTGTTCTATGTTCTATGTTCATTCATCCATTCTTCAGGATCTATTTACAGTGGGCAATTAATCACCATCCAGAACACATGGAGGATATCCATGTGAAGATGGAAAGTATGTGCAAACTCCACATAAACAATACTGAAAGTTATTAGGGTCAAAGATCCAGCCCAGAGTTGAATATCCGATTGGCGGGATATTTAAAGACAAACTGCGGTTTAAGCAGTGCTTAGCGGCAAAGTACTGCGTCGTTGCTGGGAGTGCAGTTTGGAAAGGTGCGCTCCGAAAATCGGCATCGACTGCCAAAGTGAAGAGGCTCCGCGCTGACACCCGATACTTAGTAGGTAAAAAGGGAAACCCTTTGCTAAGGTGTACCTAGGTGGGTTAAAATCCACGCCTGGGTGAGATATCTGGATCCCTCCTGTAAAATGGAGGAAGGAATCTCAAAAGGTATCGGGAATTCAGTGGTTGAAGTAAATTGGTCAGAAATACTTTAATCAATCTGAATATTTCCTAAAGACGTTTTGTATAAATACTGAATTTGATTCAAATTCAGTAATATTCAGTATCTCATATTGAGGTGCTGGTTAATTCCTCGTGTTCTCCCGTTAAATTGTGTACAAATCCCTTGTGAAAACTGTAAAGGTAACTTTAAGAGGTATATATTTAAAAACGTGTGAAACGATTTCAAGTGTGTATATATTTCTCCCAGATTCATAGAAATATAGAAACAAAGAAAATAGGTGCAGGAGGAGGCCATTCAGCCCTTCGAGCCTGCAGCCGCCATTCAATATAATCATGGCTCATCATCCAACTCAGTATCCTGTACCTGCCTTCTCTCCATACCCCCTGATACCTTTAGCCACAAGGGCCACATCTAACTCCCTCTTAAATATAGCCCAATAAACTGGCCTCAACTACCTTCTGTGGCAGAGAATTCCAGAGGTTCACCACTCTCTGCATGAAAAATGTTTTTTTTAATCTCAGTCCTAAAAGATTTCCCCCTTATCCTTAAACTGTGACTGGGTTTCCACCATGATGGTTGCTACAAAGAAGAACAAGGAAGAAATCTGACTTTGCATCAACCCCAGAGACCGAAGCACAGCGATCAGACATCCACACTACCCGATGCGTACAGTACAGGAAGTTTCTGCTCAGATAGGCAGTGCATCCGTGTTCTCTGTTCTGGATGCCAAAAGTTTGTTTTGGCAGATTCCTCTGGATCCTGACTCATCCAATCTCACCACGTTCGCTATAAATTTCTGCGGATTTTGCTGCTATAAATTTCTGTCCCTTTGGCCGCTATAAATTTCTGTGGATGCCCTTTGGCATCAACTCTGCTAGTGAGGATTTCCAATGCACAATGGAACAATTAGTTGCAGGGTACCCCTGCACCATTATTCTCGAAGATATTCTCGTTGCCGGATGCAACACGGCTGAACATGATGCCAATTTGAAGAAAGTACTAGACCATGTTAACGACATCCATCTCAAGCTCAGATACCCCAGATAATGGTATGCTGTAGGTGATATTGTCCTGTAGTTAATTTGCAGGTTGGGTAAGGAAGGCAAATGCGATGTTAGCATTGATTTGCCAAGGAGTAGAATATAAAAGCAAGCATGCAATGCCGAGGCTCTATAAGGTGCTGCCAAGGCCATATTTGGAATATTGTGAGCAGTTTTAGGCCCCATATCTGAGGATGGACGTGCTGGTGTTGGAGAGGGCCCGTAGGGGGTTTATGCAAATAATCCTGAGGATGATTGGATTAATGTATGAGGTCATTTGAAGGCTCTGGGCCTGTATTTGCTGGAGTTTAGAAGGATGACAGGATATTTCATTGAAACCTACTGGATAATGAAAGGCCTAGATAGAGTGGATGTGAGCATTTCTAATGAAGGGAAAATCTACAACCAAAGAGCACAGCCTCAGAATAAAAGGACATATCTTAGAATGGAGATGAGAAGGAATTTATTTGGCCAGAGGGGTGTGAATCTGTGGAAATCAATGCCACAGACATCTGTGAAGGCCAAGATATTGGGTATGTTTAAAGGGGTGATTCATAAGTTTTTGATTAGCAAGGGTGTGAAAGTTTCCAGGGAGAAGGTAGAAGTATGGGGTTGAGTGGGAAAAATAGAACAACCATGTTTGAATAGAAACATAGAAAATGGGTGCAGGAGTAGGCCATTCGGCCCTTCGAACCTGCACCGCCATTCAATGTGATTATGGCTGATCATCCAATTCAGTATCCTGTACCTGCCTTTTCTCCATACCCCCTGATCCCTTTAGCCATAAGGGCCACATCTAACTCCCTCTTAAATATAGCCAATGAACTGGCCTCAACCATCTTCTGTGGCAGAGAATTCCACAGATTCACCACTCTCTGTGTGAAAAATATTTTCCTCATCTCGGTCCTAAAAGATTCCCCCCTTATCCTTAAACGGTGACCCCTTGTTCTGGACTTCCCCAACATTGGGAACAATCTTCCTGCAAGGGTGACAGAGTAGAATGAGTAGAACAGAATGACAGAGTAGACTCGATGAGCCGAATAATTCTGCTCCTAAAAGGAAATGATTGCACTGGAAAAAAAGAGATTATTAAAAGCATAATGATGCAAAGAAACAGCATCAAGGAGCTGAATTTCAAGACACTTGGGCCACTTTCACTGTCAATTTGGCCACTGATCTCCCTGATCCTGATACCTGCCCAAGCTAGCCATGGAATACCCGCTGCCTCATATATCTCACAATCCTCAGGCCAAATCATTCACTCCATCTTATTTACCAATGGACTCTGCAATGCCTCATTGAGAATTTGCTGGTGGCCTTGTGCATTTAGCCAGTCCATTGAAGTTATGTCGGAGGTTGAATATCAAGGGTGCTTGGGATCTCACCTCTGTGCAACAGAATGGTTCTGCACAGCTGGCTCAATGGGATGCCAAATAGTGAGAAGTAGAGGATAGTTTTGAATAAAGTAAATTATATAATTAATCACTTGCCCTGGGAATCTGCTGGTGTTAGTTTGTGGTCAGGGAGAAATGCTGTATAATGTTCCCAGGAAGGATTAGATAAGTGAGGTGGATTCAATGATATATTTGATAAAATAATTAAATGCACGGTTTTGTGGTGCGTGGGTCTCAAAAGGAGGCACGAAGTCCAGTGTTTGAGAAGCACCTTTATTTTATTCCTCCCTGTTGGAGGGAAGACGAAACCAGAGGAAGATGGCACCCAAACCCTGCCTTTTATACCCTCCGGCTGAGGGCCGCCTCCGGACTGCACCACTCCTGTGCCGAGGGGTTCGGCAGTATAATGGCACGACCCTTAGGAGCCGCCACAGTTTCCTTTAAAGTTACTTCTTCCATGCTTGTTTTTATTACACCTGAAATGATTGTATTTCTTTCTTCTGTCACGTTCTACATTTCATGCATTTATTTGTTATATTTGCTAGAGACCTCCTTTGACAGTTCTCAAGATAGAATTGTTTTTAAGTTCCTTGAACAGTTCACAGGCCTGAAGGAAGTGTAAAACTGGAAGTGTTCTGTCCCTCTGTTTGTTACCATGCCAATAATGTCTAAAATCAAACAAGGCCTGAATACATGGGAAAATATTCCAAGCTGCTTTGCAAAAATGAATTTCAAATCAAAGGTAGATATATGAGTTGCAATAAGCAAAAGCTTGCTGAAGGGAGAGTTTCAAATGAGAGAAATAATGAGGTTTAGGCTTTAGAGAGGTAATTCCAGCAAGGGGATCATAGGTGATTGTTGACTACTAATAGGCCAGACCTATTTAACTTTAGCTTGTAGCTCTATAAAAGCTAATGATTAAGTGCAGTGCGCAGGTCAGTTCAGCTCTGACAACTATGCATATGAACTGTAAGTACAACGGTCAGGGACAAACTGGAGGTCAAAAATACTTCCAACTTCCCATATTGCACTGCTGGCGGTTAAGCACATGCTTAACATATCCACAAACTAAACACAAATGCATAGGAAGGAACTTCAGATGCTGGTTTACACCGAAGTTAGACACAAAATGCTGGAGTAACTCAGCAGGACAGACAGCATCTCTGGATAGAACCTTCTATTTACCCAGGTGGTTATTGACATGGAGCATGGGAAAGGGAAAAAAATCTTGCTTATAGTTTTTAAAGTGGATAAGATGTTATGTCCTTCCCAAAGGACTTGCATTTGTGTTTAGACACAAAATGCTGGAGTAACCTTCTATCCAGAGATTCTGCTTGCCCTGCTGAGTTACTACAGCATTTTGTGTCTTAAACACAAATGCAAGTCCTTTGGGAAGATTATAACATCTTATCCACTTTAAAAACTATAAGCATGATTTTTTTTCCTTTCCCATGCTCTGTGTCAATAACCACCTGAGTGAATACCCAGCACATACACAGTAGGTTGGATCACTGTCATACAATACAGCTCGACTGATATTCTATCCATTCATTTAAATGAACAGAAAATCAGACAGCTTCTGGTATGTGTATATAATCCTCCCACCTGCTTTTCCCTTGTGCATATGCCCATGCTATTATTGAAACTCCGGTATTCGAGAGGAAAGTTGAGGAATCTGACCACCGTTTAATGATCATAACTCTACAGCAAAAATAGAAGCATCTTTAGTATCGGAACAGAGCACAATACCTTCACTTCATCCAATTCAACCATGCAGCAGATGGCAAATACGTAATGTTCCATTAACGTAATGACTTTGGAGCACATGTGGGATATATTGTTCATTACCTCAGCTTTTACTTTCTCCAGTGGTTGTATGTGACTTTGATGATATGTTGCATCCACAAGCTGAAGGCATAATTCATGTTTAATTATGAAATTAATAATTAAACACTGCACTAATTATTAGATTACTATATTTCTGGGAGTTAGTGCTGCAGGAACTAAAACTAGAGCTTGATCGATCATTAATTACTTCTGGGCAATCTAATGGATTGCTCAGAATGTAATTTCCCCAGTTCTGTAATGGCAATCTTCCCTGCCTGCAGAGGGCAGATTGTTTCCTTTTCATTGCTCTGATCAAGCGCCTGTAAGCAGGTAAGTGAAATTGGCACGTGTTGGTTGCCTGCTGACTTTAGTTTTGACACATTAGGGAGATTTTAGCTTCAGCCTCTGACAGTAAAGAATAGTCTGTTTCCGAGAGGTATCCATTGTGAGTTATGCCACATCATAATACTTGTCAATTTAATACATCCATTGAAATAGATAAAATCAAAAATTGTTAGATTGTATGGGCCATCTGATTAGAAGTGTTACATGACTGAGGAAATTATAGATTTAATCCTGGGCCTCCATCGAGGAATCTCCGATCCACTTAGATTCAATTACATCAGGGTAGAGACTCAGATATTCAGTCTATTTCTGAATATTATCCTGTAATCTCTGCAGAAGCACCAATAGCTTAACATGTCCTAGGCCTCCTCCATTGTCAGAGCAAGGCCCAGCGCAAGTTGGAGGAACAGCACCACACATTTCACTTGGGTAGCTTACACCCCAGCAGTATGAATATTGACTTCTCTAACTTCAAGTAGCCCTTGCTTTCCCTCTCTCTCCATCCCCTCCTCCTTCCCAGTTCTCTGACCAGTCTCACTGTCTCTGACTACATTTTATCTCTGTACCACCCACACCACTGACATCAGTCTGAAGAAGGGTGTCGACCCAAAACGTCACCCATTCCTTCTCTCTGGAAATGCTCAGATTCAGATTCTCTGGAAATGCTGCATGTCCCGCTGAGTTACTCCAGCATTTTAACCATATAACCATATAACAATTACAGCACGGAAACAGGCCATCTCGGCCCTACAAGTCCGTGCCGAACAATTTTTTTCCCTTAGTCCCACCTGCCTGCACTCATACCGTAACCCTCCATTCTTTTCTCATCCATATACCTATCCAATTTATTTTTAAATGATACCAATGAACCTGCCTCCACCACTTCCACTGGAAGCTCATTCCACACCGCTACCGCTCTCTGAGTAAAGAAGTTCCCACTCATGTTACCCGTAAACTTCTGTCTATCTTCATTTTGTGTCTATCTTCGATTTAAACCAGCATCTGCAGTTCTTTCCAACACACCAATAGCTTAAGTTCCACCATGAATTCAGTAAACCATTAAGAATACCCTACAGAAGCAAGATCTTGAGCAGTAATACTATAACTGGTCAAGTAAACGAGTGAAAACAGAGAAAAAATGGGAAGATGGAGACATTTTTATAAAGATAGTGAGTATTTCTAAGAGTAATATTCAAAGAAAAAGCAGTGTAAAACATTTGACATTTTTTCAAACTTGTTTTTTAATAGTTAAATGTAAGTAGAGTCATTTTTTTGGGGGGGTGGTCTGGTCTCTTTTTAAAATGGAAGTGCACTAGCCACATAAATTAAAGCAAGCCGACTGAGTAAATGGGTTGTTCCTATTTTGAACCAGACAACCCCCTGCAGTACAAACTCTTGGCTCTTAAATAAGCCGGGCTATTCATGTTAATGTTGTCAGTCGAGGAATTCAGAAGCAATCACTGACCCTTAAATACAGCAGGACCTCGTTATGTTATTTTAAAACCCGGCAGCTCATTATTTTGTTGCCTAGAAATACCAGATAAAGAGAAAAGATGAGTGAAATCCTCGAGCTGTGAATTAGGTGAATTATTCAAGTATCTTTAAATGTGAGAGATCCTGCAATGTGAAAAATAAATCTAGCCTTGACCCACACTGACCTTTGTGCAATGATTTTACGGAAGTTATGTGTCGATTCATTAACCTTATTACAAACCTTCTTAAATTTATTGAGGAAGGAAAAATACTGCAGTGCTTCGAATGATGGCTGTTTCTAAAAACTACTTCATTCAAGATGTACGATCCAATCACGCCACCTCTGCCTCTATAGTCTATAACTTTATGACTTTTGGAGCCGTTTGTAACGAGGACTATATATAACTATTCATATAACTATATAAATGCCAGAGATTCCATTCCCTTTCATGGTAACAGTTTAGAGATTTTAGAATATTGTAAATATTAAACAGTAAAGATTTAAAATATCTTTGGTATCTAAAAATTAATTTAGGTTGATGTTTAACTTCCAATATTCTCAGAGAAACCAGTCTATTTTATTTAGAATATCACGATATTGCTTTCATATGCAGGATTTTTATCACTTATTTCTCCTGTTTATTGCCACTCATTGCGTTAGAAGTGTCTTGACGAATGACTTCATTAACATTTTTTAAATTGTGGTTATATCGTACAAATACAACGGTTAGCGAGATAAAAGTAGAGGTCATGGGTCAAAGGTCAACTGACGTGTACAATTCACCTTTGAGCTAATTCTGGTCAGGATGCTTGAATGAGATTTGGTGTTGGTTAAAGTATGGAAGCAAAGTTATGGATATGCTCCTGATTACAGAGCGTGGAAGGTGGGAGGAGTGTCTGGAACATGGATTTGTTTGTTCGTGTTCACACATTAGAGGTGATTTTCAACTGTTCATTGCACCAAAGAAGAAAAGAAGAATGAGAAAGTTCACGTGCTGAGTTGAAACTATAAATGATTTGTTGGACGGTCTCCAAATTTCGAGGAATAGCTATTCCATCAATGGAAAATGAGTAGAGAGGTGTTACTGGAGCATAAAGTTTGAAATAAAAAGATTGTGCGAGGCCTGGAAAAAATATAATAATTGGGTGGCGTCCTATAAATATAGACAGTTCAATCATCAAAACATAATTACAAAAAGAGTGATTTCAATCTCTTCCAATCACTGCAACCATGAAAGAAGATGTATACATTTCACCTGGAAAGACATGCCACACTACTTAGGGCAAATGGAGAGGGAAGCTGGGGTGTCAGTTTCCAGGAGAGATAGGTCACAAATCATGTTTGTACCTGGATGAAGATCATGGTCTGCAAAGAGATTTGGAAGGATGATGCAAATGCAACTTGTCAAGCTTTGTGCCATCTCCAGCCTGCCTGACACCTTGAGGAATGGCAAGTCCATTCCCAGGCACTTTCCGGATTTCATGAATGGACAGAAGGCTAGTGGCCTTTGTCATAGTGGACAAACAACTCCTGGTGCATGCAGACACAAGGAACGGCAGATGTTGGAAACAGGACTAAACACAAAGTGCTGCCGTAACTCAGAAGGTCAGGCAGCATCTCTAGAGGACATGGATTGGTGATGTTTTGGGTCAGGACCCTTCTTCCTCAGGCTTTACATTTTACTTCTCTTCTCCTTTTGACATCCATTTGTCTGCTTTTCATCACCAGCCTTTGTCCACCTATCTGCGAATCAATCTATCTAACACTTGCGACGCTGGTTCCCCAACCATAACTCTTTTCTAGCTTTCTTCCCCCTACTACAATCGATGTGAAGAAGGGTGCTAAAAGTGTCACCTATCCATGTCCGCCAGAGATGCTGCTAGACCTGCTGAGTTATTCCAGAACTTTGTGCTTAGATCCTGGTGCATAGCTGCAGCTCTGCCAAATGAAGATCACGGACTTCTGTTATTGCCACCTTAGAAAACCTCAGCCTCTGGATACTGGAACGAGAGAAAGGTGCATTGTTCCATGAGCATTTTGGAACATAGGGTCTGTAGACATGAATCATATTTCCTTTGATGTTCAGAGACCCCCAAGCTTTCCAACACTGCCTCCAAGTTCATGAAGCATCATCATGTGCAGCTGCAGCACTCGTGAAAAAGAAGTAATGCTGGGAAAATGTTATGCTCCTGTCCCACTTAGGAAACCTGAACGGAAACCTCTGGAGACTTTGCGCCCCGCCCAAGGCTTACGTGCAGTTTCCGGAGGTTGCAGGTGGTTGCCAGAGGTTGTAGGTAGTGGAAGCAGGTAGGGAGACTGACAAAAACCTCCAGGAACCTCCGGGAACCGCACGGAAACCTTGGGTGGGGTGCAAAGTCTCCAGAGGTTTCCGTTCAGGTTTCCTAAGTGGGACAGGGGCATAACACTCTTCACCTAATGTCCCAGAGACTTTATGCAGCCCCTGAGCAAACAGCAAACAGCCTCCAGATGCTCCATAGCAGAACTACGCGTCATTTGTGTGGTGGTGGCCCATCGTAGAAGATGATAGCATGGTTGTACAGTCTTATGTCTTGTGGGATCGAGTGTGATTCACGAGTCCGATGAGCGAGCCACACACGTGGGAGCAGTGGGGGCACATGAAGGCCACTTGTGGGAGGATTTAGCGCTGCAGTCTTTCTTCTGTTTCTGACACTAACGAGTTGGCTTCGGCGATTGTCCTCGAAACTGCTGACTGCCTACCTAGTTCCCATTCAATTCCCTAGTGAATGCAAGAAATGATGGGTTATGAAAACATGTTGCCCCAATTTATTTTCAGAGCAATGCTCTAAAAATACATTCTACAATGAAAAATGCATCCTGTGTCTGAAATTAGTTGGCAAGGGCTATGTTTGCCGTGAGTGCTCAAGTGGTTTTCCCCACACTGGGCAATAGTTGGAGATTAGCCACTTATTCTCAATTTATTGCAAAATTGTGTTCCCTTTAAAAACCAAGGCCGCTGTATCTTACTCGAGCAGACCTCGATATAGCTATGTTCCAAAGACGTGCAGGTTTGTAGGTTAACTGGCTTTGGATCTAACACTAAAACTATTTTATTATACTTTCATGCGGCAAACAATATAAACAGAAATCATTCCCTGGGAAAATGCCTCCCAGCCAAACAGTTATCAGTTTATGTTAAATTAAATGAAACCAACTGGATTTGTTGTTGGGTGAATTCGTTATTCCAGGCTGCTGTGTGTGAAGGCAAATAGTCTAATCATTTTGAAGTCATATGGTTCTGAAATGGTGTTTGATATTGGATGGCAGGCTGTTCTGGATGAGTAAAATGAACAATGTATTTAACTATTTAATGAGATTTTGATGATGCCCTCGGCTCTGCCCACTCACCTCATCAATATATTCTCCTGCCCTTCAGCTATCATTTCCTATATAGTTACTTGTGTTGTGGTGTAGTTCCAACAGCCCTCTCTGTTGAGTCCAATGCCCATGCATGCAACTAGGCCATTTTTTTTAACATTGATGGCTTATGTATGTATTAATGTGGTATGTATTATGTGGTAATAGAAGACCCTGTACCTCAACGTTGATTTTACCTTTCTCGTAAATTGGACTTTAAAAAAAATAAATGCAGATTTTTTTAATTAAAAATTATAAAACAATTTTCCAAGTTTGTATTCCAGGTTTAGAGACTTAAGGGCCTGTCCCACTTTCACGACCTCTGACAACCTTAAACGACCTTAAAAAAAAATCAATGTCACGATAACCTACAAACTCCTACGACTTTCCACGACTATGTTTACGACCTCCTACGGCTATGTTGAAGATCTCCCATGACTATGTTGAAGACCTCCCACAGCTATATTGACCTCCCACGACTATGAAGAAGAGCAAGGGTGACGAGGAAGCACAAGAAGACATCTCAATGCGTGAATGGAGATGATGTGATGGACTGTCCCAGTACATCTGATGACTGGAAGAGAGTGGTGCTGGCCTATGACAAAAGATAGAACTTTAAGCACACATGTGGGGCAGTGGATGGCAAACATGCCATTCTTGTCTCTGTCCCTGTCTCTGTACCCCTCCTTTTCCTTTTCGTACAGGATGGCATTCTGCTGGAACCATTCCTCAAGGTCCCCCTCCTGCTGCCTGGTGAAGGTATAGGGCATAACCTTCCTCCAGCCCTCCATCACCACCAATGGGGCATCTGCCTCTGATGCTGTGTCAGACACAGGAGAAAGGGCTGCCTTGCTGCCTTCAAATGAGGCAGTGAAGGATGGGGTGGTGGTGGGGACATATACTATCTCCCTGGTCTCCTCCTCAGGGGTCTCTCATGCAGGGCTACCTCCTCCTGCACTATCACCTCCTGTGGCATCACCTCCTGCCATTCCTCCTCCTGAGTGGGCAACACCTGCATGGCCAGCTTTTTTGAGGGTTGTGCCCTCCCTCCGCGCTGCTGCCTTTTTGGTGCCATCTCTTAAACACAAGTCTCCTCTCCAAAAAACTCTCCAGCTATGAATGAACATGGCTTGGAGTGACAGAGGTGACGTTCTGCTTTTTAAATAATATTTTTTTCCTACTGACCTTTTTTTCACCCCGGAGCTATTACCTTCGAATGCCTCAGATCACCTACGACTACCTCGGACTACCTACGACTAGCATCATGACCTTCTACAACCTACCTATGAGCAACCTACGACCTACCTACGAGTAAAATGTATCTATTTTTTCCATGCTGTTTTTTACTCGTGGCCATTTTTTATCAGGCTAGAAAAAACGCTGTGACCTACTTAATGCCACGAGGAGCTACAACAAGCATCACGGCTTGCTACAACCTACCTACGACCTCCAACGGCCTCGTGACGACCATGCTGCGAGTATGAGTCAAGGGCAAACTCGGCAGAGGTTGTGAATTAGGCCGTGAAAGTGGGACAGACACTTTACATCATTTTTAATGGGTGGGACAGAATATCATGGAGGTGGATATTTTAAGTCACTGATACACACTTTCTATTGATGAGATAGTGGGGCAACATGGTAGAGTTGCTGCCTTACAGCACTTGCAGCGCCGGAGACCCAGGTTCGATCCAGACTACAGGTGCTGTCTGAACGGAGTTTGTAGTTTCTCCTCGTGACCGCATGGGTTTTCTCCGAGACCTTCGGTTTCCTCCCACACTCCAAAGACGTACAGCTATTTAGGTTAATTGGCTTAGTGTATGTGTAAATTGTCGCTAGTGTGTGTAGGATAATGTTCATGTGCGGGGATCGCTGGTCTGCGCGGGCTCGGTGGGCCAAAGGGCCTATTTCCATGCTGTGTCTCAAAATTAAAACTAAGCTAAGATATTTTCTCAAAGTAATCTAGGCATTGCATATGTTTTAGCCTCCCTGGTGCTGTATTGACATCATGATAATTGTCTAAGCGCAAGATTTAAAAAGTCTGTGAAACAGGATGCTGCAACTTTGTGATTGTTGAAGTACTAAACAGCTCATTGTGTTTATGAATGAACTACAGATGGTTGTTTACACCAAAGCTGGACACAAAAAGCTAGAGTAACTCAGCGGCTCAGGCAGTATCTCTGGAGAAAAAGAATATGTGACGTTTCAGATCGAGACTGCTCTTCCGACTCTGAAGGTCATAAGTGTTAGAAGCAGAATTCGGCCATTCGACCCATCACTTACTCCACCAATCAATCATGGCCAATCTATCTCTCCCTCCTAACCCCATTCTCCTGCCTTCTCCCCATAACCCCTGATACCCATAACCTGAAGAAGGGTCTCAATTCGAAACGTTACCTATTCTTTTTCTCCAGAGATGCTGCATGGTTTGTTGAGTTACTCCAGCTTTCAGTGTCTATCTTCATTGTGTTTAGTTCTCGATTAGATTTGTTCTGATAACCTTGGTCTCAAGGTCACCTGCAACAGCATTCAAGGCATTTTATTTTACCGAATGTGACAATTGCATTGATCACTCAAGAAGATCTTGCAGGATTTATTGTCACCTTTTCACCTGCTGAAATGTTCCCCTTCTCCATCATGAATGCACCATCAACATAATGCAGTGCAGTTGCTATCCCTGGGACTTCCCAAACCTGTAATCTCTACCGCTAAGCAGGACAAGAGATTTCACTCTATTTCCCGTATATTTTTAAGCATAATGTATATTTTGGCCAAAATGAATGACGAGGGCGTCAAGCCCATGGGACTAACACCATAGGTAATTTATTTCCAAGTCACACGCTATGCTGACTTAGAAATACAAAGCCTCGTGCACACTGTAACTTGATCTATATTCTGAAATTTCCCCATTCAAGAATGCTTTATGAATGCATCTATCAGAGGATTCCTCACCTTGTCAGAACCATTAGAGATGGGCAATAAATGCTGGTCTTGCAAGTCATGGCCATTTCCCATGAAATGAAGTTAAAAAACGCAATGGTGTGCTTTTCAGCCTAGACATAAGCTGGAGTAATTGAAGAGTTTTTATTCTTTTATTTTCGAATAACACTCAATATACACTGGCAATGAGGGCTTGTCATTTATCTTACACCGTCTAAAGCTGTGCAATAAAGGAGACATATTTAAAATCATTCTGTTCCAGGAGGTATTTCAATTCTATATGTGATTCATAGAAGTATGCATTGTCATAGAATATTC
The DNA here is from genome assembly GCF_028641065.1 of Leucoraja erinaceus. Classification (NCBI taxonomy): domain Eukaryota; kingdom Metazoa; phylum Chordata; class Chondrichthyes; order Rajiformes; family Rajidae; genus Leucoraja; species Leucoraja erinaceus. The sequence continues at coordinate 96,067,791 of NC_073379.1, read as the reverse complement.
ACCATTATAACCCAAAAATATATAATTCCTAATGCACACATTGTCTGTGAGCCATGAAAATGTCAAATACATTTCTTCCACGTTTCCAAACGTCTGATGATGAATAGAAAAATGCCTTGCATTGTATTACTGAGAAAGATTACTTCAAATAGCAGAAGTTTCCTTAGATATACTGTTTCAAAAATTATTTCCACATAATATGAGAAAAATTCCTGGTGGAAACCTAATGCTAAATACAAGTGCTTTAAAAAGAGCCAGATACTGTTTGAAATAAGAATATTGTGGAAACCTACCGTTGATTATCCACAATGCACTGACTGAATTAAATATTTCCTTCTGCATTGTGTGCGCCTAACAATTGCTGAAATGAGTGATCTCACAAGATAATTACTGTTAATGGATTCATAACCACTTGTTTTTAACCTCCTTTTCTGCGGCTGGAGGGAAACAGGAGGGTGATTTGTGGATTTGCCAATACCATGCTGCTGCTGCCTTGCTTGCCACCGGGAGTATCTCATTGAAAGCACCGTGAGTCCTATGCTCACTTCCCAACAGTAATGTGCAATTTACACAGTGTATGCATTCAGAAGGGCAGTGAATCTAGCTAAATTACTGTGCGAAAACAAAGGCTGTCTGAATCAAAGAGTCTGTGTTTTTTATGTCATTGGCACATTCCCAAATTATTAATGCCATGAGTTGCAAGAGCAGGAAAAATTTAGTGAAAAAATATTAATTCCCATTATCATACTTCTATTTTCCACCACCAATTAAAATAAATTAGAAAGGCAATTGATGTTGCCCACTGTTCAAATTAACAAATAGCCATGAGGAAGATAATAAGATCATTCTGTGCATTGCTAGAAAAATCACTTATTTCTCCAACCCTGCCACAGTCAACAAAATATATTTTACATTTAATGGCAGAGCACGTCATCATTATTTGAGAAAAAAGCGTTTTAGATAGTAGTGTGCCAAATGATGTCTGAATGGTGAATAATAAATCTTCTTATCGAGTTCACATCACAAGATTAGAAATTGTTCAGCCAAAGATGAACATGCTTCTTCACATCTTTATACAATGGTGTGCTTCTTGCATTTCTTGTGCACAGTGGTCGAAAATTTATTAAGGGTAAGGACCAACTCCGCTAGGCAAAGGAGAGTATCGGTGCTCCTCCATAACTCCCTGGTCAATTCTTCCCTTCCCACGTGCACCAACTCCTCCCCGGGCACTTTCCTTTGCAAGCGCAAGAGATGCTACACTTGTCGCTTTACCTCCCCACTCGACTCCATTCAAGGACCTAAGCAATCGTTCCAGGTGCGACAGAGGTTCACCTGCACCTCTTCCAACCTCATCTATTGCATCCGCTGCTCTAGATGTCAGCTGATCTACATCGGTGAGACCAAGCGTAGGCTTGGTGATCGGTTCGCCGACCACCTCCGCTCGGTCCGCATTAGCTAGCCTGATCTCCCTGTGGCTCCGCGCTTCAACTCCCCCTCCCATTCCGAATCCGACCTTTCTGTCCTGGGCCTCCTCCATTGCCAGAGTGAGCACCATCGGAAATTGGAGGACCAGCACCTCGTATTCCGCTTGGGCAGTCTGCACCCCAACAGCCTGAACATTGACTTCTCCAATTTCCGGTAGTCCTTGCTGTATCCTCCCCTTCTCAGCTCTCCCTCAGCCCTATGGCTCGTTATCTTCCTTTCTTCTTCCTGCCCCCCCACCCTGCATCAGTCTGAAGAAGGGTTTTGGCCCGAAAAGTGGCCTATTTCCTTCGCTCCATAAATGCTGCCGTACCTACTGAGTTTCTCCAGCATTTTTGTCTACCATTCATTTATTAATACTCCTTACATTGCAACAAATGTTACTACTAGAATAACAGCATAACATACATACCTGTATATATTGTGCTTAGATGTTTATGTTTTAAAGAATTAACCTGTTGACTCGAGATTCATGACTTTAAATGAACAGTTGAATTTTATTGTGAAATTATAATCTGTCTGAGGTAAACTATTTACATTGTTTTTAACATATTTTAATTAATTTTTAGAATCATATGTGTACTTACAAACACACCAAGAACATGACTCTTATACACTAAATTCTTGCATATCGTCCCTTGTTTAGCGTTTAGTTTTAAATAATCTGTCTTTACAATGTGGTTGTTTTGGCCTAGATCTATTAATTACTCTCAATTATGGCTGGTTAAGGACAAGATAAAATCACCTTTAATTTAAGGCATTGGTTCTTTAATAAAATAATGCTTGTAATTTAAAAACATTGGTTTCATTGACAATAAATTTGTTGAATTTTTTTTTTTTTTTTGAGCATTTTTATAGTAACCTACCATATTTAGTCCTTTACTAAACTGTTTTTGCATGTCCAGCTCAGATTGTGCAAAAATAGCCCGGACAGTCATTTTTAATGGTGTATTATTTCCAGTTTGTGATTTGCACATTCAATGTGTTTAGCACCAGCCCTCAGAGATCATCACCTAACAACAGCAGTGCACATGGAAATAATGGAGCAATGATATTCCCACACAATATGGCTCTCTAATTGATATACAGTGCAATCAGAAAGTATTCAGACCCCTTCACCTTTTCCACATTTTGTTACGTAACAGCCTTATTCTAAAATTGATTATTTTATTTTGTTATCATCAATCCACACACAATACCCCATATTAAAACAGCGAACACAGGTGTTTAGAAATTATGCAAAGTAATTAAAAAGAAATAACTGAAATATCACATTTACATAAGTATTCAGACCCTTTACTCAGTACTTTGTTGAGGGACCTTTGGCAGCGAATACAGCCTCAAGTCGTCTTGGGAATGACGCTACAAGCTTGGCACACCTGTATTTGGGTAATTTTTCCCATTCTTCTCTGCAGATCCTCTCAAGCTCTGTCAGGTTTGAAGGGGAGCGTCGATTCACAGTTATTTTTAGGTCCCTCCAGAGATGTTCTATCGGGTTCAAGTCCAGGCTCTGGCTGGGCCACTCAAGGACATTCACAGACATGTCACGAAGCCACACTTGCATTCTCTTGGCTGTGAGCTTCGGGTCATTGTCCTGTTGGAAAGTGAACCTCCACCCCAATCTGAGGTAGAGGACACTCTGGAGCAGGTGTTCATCAAGGATCTCTCTGTACTTTGCTCCATTCATCTTTCAGAGAAACATAGAAACATAAAAAATAGGTACAGGAGTAGGCCATTCGGCCCTTCGAGCCTGCACCGCCATTCAATGGCATGTACAAACCCTTAATAATCTGATATGTTTCAATAAGATGCCCTCTCATCCTTCTAAATTCCAAAGTATACAAGCCCAGTCGCTCCATTCTCTCAGCATATGACAGTCCCGCCATCCCAGGAATTAACCTTGTAATCCTACGCTGCACTCCCTCAATAGCAAGAATGTCCTTCCTCAAATTAGAGGACAAAAAATTGCACACAATACTCCAGGTGTGGTCTCACTAGGGCCCTGTACAACTGCAGAAGGACCTCTTTGCTCCAATACGCAACTCCTCTTGTTATTAACATAGAAACATAGAAACATAGAAAATAGGTGCAGGAGTAGGCCATTCGGCCCTTCGAGCCTGCACCGCCATTCAATATGATCATGGCTGATCATCCAAATCAGTATCCTGTACCTGCCTTCTCTCCATACCCCCTGATCCCTTTAGCCACAAGGGCCACGTCTAACTCCTTCTTAAATATAGCCAATGAACTGGTCTCAACTACCTTCCGTGGCAGAGAATTCCAGAGATTCACCACTCTCTGTGTGAAAAATGTTTTTCTCATCTCGGTCCTAAAAGATTTCCCTCTTATCCTTAAACTGTGACCCCTTGTTCTGGACTTCCCCAACATCGGGACCAATTTTCCTGCATCTAGCCTGTCCAACCCCTTAAGAATTTTGTACATTTCTATAAGACCCGGATATGTGTCTATAACCATATAACCATATAACCATATAACAATTACAGCACGGAAACAGGTCATCTCGGCCCTACAAGTCCGTGCCGAACAACTTTTTTCCCTCAGTCCCACCTGCCTGCACTCATACCAAAACCCTCCATTCCCTTCTCATCCATATGCCTATCCAATTTATTTTTAAATGTTACCAACGAACCTGCCACCACCACTTCCACTGGAAGCTCATTCCACACCGCTACCACTCTCTGAGTAAAGTGTAGAACTCCTGAGTAGAACTTATAAATTATATAAGTTTCTATATTTCCCTCAATCCCAACTAGTCTCACAGTTCCTGCCACTGAAAAACATCCCTACAGCATGATGCTGCCACCACTATGCTTCACCGTAAGTATGGTGTTTAAGAAGGAACTGCAAATGCTGGAAAATCGAAGGTAGACTAAAGTGCTGGAGAAACTCAGTGGGTGCTGCAGCATTTATAGAGCGAAGGAAATAGGCAACATTTCAAAAAGGGCTGAAACCCTTCTTCAGACTGATGGAGGGTGGGAGAAGAAAGGAAAAAGGAAGAGGAGGAGCCCGAGGGCTGAGGGAGAGCTAAGAAGGGGAGGAGACATCAAAGGCTACCGGAAATTGGAGAATTCAATGTTTATGCCGCTAGGGTGCAGACTGCCCAAGAAAAAAATGAAGGGGTCTAAATATTTTCTGAATGCAATGTAATAGTATATAATTGCAGGTAACATATGTAGTTATGTATATGTTAACTTATATGGCATAGACAAACTTATTTTCTGTAGGAATTGACTACAATGTGAACAGTATTTAAAATAATTTCTGTATGATACAGTATAATTTCTTAGGTCAATTGTGGTTTTCTAATTTGTAGCAAGGAACTGCAGATGCTGGTTTAAACCAAAGATAGACACAAAAAGCAAGAGTACCAATGGGTCAGACAGCATCTCTGGAGGCAGAGAGGAAGATTGTCAAAGGAATAAGAGACGTTTCGGATCGATAGTATCGGGTCTGAAACCGGATCTCAACTCAAAACGTCACCAATTCCTTTTCTCCAGGGATGCTGTCTGACCCGCTGAGTTACTCCAGCTTTTTGTGTCTTATCTGTGGTTTTCTTATCTCTTACCTGATAAATTGTTCTGCAGTGGTAAATTGGAGAGAAGAGGCCTATACCAACTCTTAGATACTCAGACTTGCTCAGATAACCTTGATCATGGACAAATGGCAAGTCTGAATGAGAGGCTGTTTGAATCTATAGATTAAGGTGCTACCAAGCAGTGAGTGGCCTACCTGGGAGTTCTCAAAGGAATGACTCATGGAATGGCTGCACCTTCAGAGAGGCCCAAATCTTTATTATTTATAGTGATGTTGGCCCTCTCCTAGTACTGGGACACTGCACTCATCTGGAATTCAGCTGCCCAGCTGTTATCAATTGGAGTCTGAAACACTCATGTCAAGCTTCAGCTGAAATTTATTTTAAAAAAACTGCTGGAAATACTCAGCAGGTCAGGCAACATTTGTGGGGAGAGAAAAAAAAACACACAGGCAAAATTGTCATGTTAGTGACCTCCATCAGATCCCCAGCTGAATACAGCCTTAAGCATAAATAAATCTTTGATGCCGAATCATTCAAAAGGAACAATTATATCAAGTCAAAATAAAATAAATAATTAGAAATGCTATGCAAACAGACATTAAAGAATGATATCCATAAAAAAATAGTATTTTTCTGTGAGCTTTAAGACTAAATAGATAAGCAATGTGTCAATCGTACATGTCATTATTGGTCAATAATGAAAAATGTCCAAAACCTAAACAAAGGGCTCATTTGTTAAAGCAAGGCAGGCGAGTGAACTTTCTACAGCATGTACTGATACAGTTCAGTATATTGCTTGTTATCCTCTAGTGTGGAATGCTAATGCCTTAAGAATTTTAATGCGACTGACAACTCATTGCTGGGGATTGCACTGGGTTTTAACATCAAAACTGAGCCATATGAATACAATTGGAAAGAACATTTCAAGATGAATTTCCTGCAGTTGATTAAACAGAGCAAAGTCATTTGGATATGCTTTGCCTGAAGATTTAATTTTGGGACATTCACACTTTACGTATTCTTACCCGAACAAAAAAAATAGAATGATTTCCCTGGTGTTAATTGTGATTTCTATTTTCTTAATATAAGCATCAGCCATGTTTTTAATGTTAAAATTACTGGTTGTTATCCCTATCTTAGCCACTATAACAATTCAAAATCGTGACATTTCACAGTGAATGATTAAGTTGACTTCATTCATACTTTGTTCGAGGGCAACAAATATTGTGATTTTCAATATTTCAGGAGATGAGAGCATTCAATAATGCCACAAAATACACCACAAAAGCAGTATCAGAGTTGTTGACTCGATCAATAGAACTGTCGGGCTGCAATTAACTTCACCTATCAAATTCTCCATCGATGCTTGACACCACCTGATATCTTATGTATAAAAGCTAATCGCAAATATTGCGGAAGAAGTAAGGAATTGGCATATATGATATCTATAGTGTTTACAATGTTGCCTTTACTTCCTCAAAATCCCTACATCGTCTAAGACCACCCACATTGTTTGCGTAGTGAGTCCAGGACAGCTATTTAAGGTCAACAGTAAAGGTTTCCCAGTATACTGCGAGCCATTGATGACATTTCCCATTTGTTTGAATTCTATGCAATGAAATATGCATGTAAAATACTATTCAGGATCTATCTATCTATCTATCTATCTATCTATCTATCTATCTATCTATCTATCTATCTATCTATCTATCTATCTATCTATCTATCTATCTATCTATCTATCATTATATAAAACTCTGTGCCTGCTGCCATCTGTCCGTCCAGCTGCCTTTCTGCCTTTTGATTCGTTCCATCGTGTGATGTCACAATGCCCAATGCTCGCAGATGTCCAATCGGAATGGAATCATTTACATATGCCTTTGCAGGAGCCCCAGCCCCTGGTGAACGTTCCATCTTGTGATGTCACAATGCCCAATGCCCAAAGACATTCTTGCTATAGAGGGAGTACAGAGAAGGTTCACCAGACTGATTCCTGGGATGTCAGGACTTTCATATGAAGAAAGACTGGATAGACTCGGTTTGTACTCGCTAGAATTTAGAAGATTGAGGGGTGATCTTATAGAATCTTATGTTTCTATGTTTCCCTCTCCTCACACCACTCCCTATGCCATCCATCGATCTCTCCCCCACCCCCTTCACTCTCTACCCCACCACATTCTTTCCCCCGTTCCCCCTACCCCTCTGTCCCTCTTCCACCACTTCCCCTACCCCTCTCCTCCTCCCTCCCTATTATTCCACCTCTCCCCCTCCCCCTCCCCCTCTCCACTCTCCCTCCCCACTCTTTCTCTCTTCTCTTCCCCCACCCCCTCTCCCTCTCCCTCCCCATCTCCCCCTCCCCACATCTCTCTCCCCATCCCCCTCCCTCACCCCCTACCCCGCTCTCCTTTCCCTCCCCAAATCTTTCCCGTTTCCTCTTCCTCCTCTCCCCTCCCTCCCCTTCTCACCCTCCCTCTCCCCACCTGTGTGTTTTGGGGGTGGTTAATGTGAATGTGATGCCGCAGCCCCCCCCCCCCCCCCCCCCGCAAACGCCTTTGGGGAAACAGACCTAACGGGGTCTGCACTTGGTCTAGTCTATCTATCTATCTATCTATCTATCTATCTATCTATCTATCTATCTATCTATCTATATATCTATATATATATAAAACTCAAATCAGTCCGCCTGCCGTCCGGCTGCCGCCCGGCTGCATTTCTTCCTTTGATTAATTGCCACGCCCAATCCAGACGCTCAATCTCCAAGATATTTTCCATTTCGGTAGAGATTTCGCTTTTCTTTCTAAGTATCCGCTCCTCATTTCATTTCGTCGTCTTGAAGTACATGTTTTTAATCAAATCCTTCTCCCCCCCCCCCCCCCCACCCACCCCCAAGTATTTCAAAAATAAACAGGCTTCTCCATTTACATGTCAGCTTCCAACACACTTCGAAACAAAGTTGCAAGAGAGGAACACTGAACTTTTCACTGCTGCAGCAGGCAGGGGAGGGCTGCAATCTTACATTTGGGAACGGGCTCAGTTCCAATGGAGGAGATGGGTGCATGGTGAAATATTGGGTTGGGGGATCACACCATTGGGGGAGCAGACCCAACGGGTCTGCACTTGGTCTAGTATATATATAAAACTCAAATCAGTCCGCCTGCCGTCCGGCTGCCGCCCGGCTGCATTTCTTCCTTTGATTAATTGCCACGCCCAATCCAGACGCTCAATCTCCGAGATATTTTCCATTTCGGTAGAGATTTCGCTTTTCTTTCTAAGTATCTGCTCCTCATTTCATTTCGTCGTGTTGAAGTACATGTTTTTAATCAAATCCTTCTTCCCCCCCCCCCCCCCCTCCCACCCACCCCCCAAGTATTTCAAAAAAAATAAACAGGCTTCTCCATTTACATGTCAGCTTCCAACACACTTCGAAACAAAGTTGCAAGAGAGGAACACTGAACTTTTCACTGCTGCAGCAGGCAGGGGAGGGCTGCAATCTTACATTTGGGAACGGGCTCAGTTCCAATGGAGGAGACGGGTGCATGGCGGAATATTGGGTTGGGGGATCACACCATTGGGGGAGCAGACCCAACGGGTCTGCACTTGGTCTAGTATATATATAAAACTCAAATCAGTCCGCCTGCCGTCCGGCTGCCGTCCGGCTGCATTTCTTCCTTTGATTCATTGCCACGCCCAATCCAGACGCTCAATCTCCGAGAAATTTTCCATTTCGGTAGAGATTTCGCTTTTCTTTCTAAGTATCCGCTCCTCATTTCATTTCGTCGTGTTGAAGTACATGTTTTTAATCAAATCCTTCTCCCCCCCCCCCCCCCCCCCCCAAGTATTTCAAAAATAAACAGGCTTCTCCATTTACATGTCAGCTTCCAACACACTTCGAAACAAAGTTGCAAGAGAGGAACACTGAACTTTTCACTGCTGCAGCAGGCAGGGGAGGGCTGCAATCTTACATTTGGGAACGGGCTCAGTTCCAATGGAGGAGACGAGTGCATGGTGGAATATTGGGTTGGGGGATCACACCATTGGGGGAGCAGACCCAACGGGTCTGCACTTGGTCTAGTTATTATATAAAACTGTGTGCATGCCGGGGTCCACCGTCCGGCGTCCGCCGTCCATCCGTCCGGCTGCCGACTGCCTTTCTTCCTTTGATTCCTTGCTACGTCGAAACCAGACGAAGAATCGCCGAGACCTTTTCCATTTCGGTAGAGATTTCACTTTTCTTTCTAAGTATCCACTCCTGATTACATTTTGTCGTGTTTATGTACACATTTTTAATCAAATCCTTTCCCCCCCCCCTTCCCCCCCCCAATATTTCAAAACAAACTGGCTTCTCACCCATAGAAGCAGCCCCAGCCCCAGCCTCAGCCCCTGGTGAACGTTCCATCGTGTGATGTCACAATGCCCACAAAGACATTCTTGCCATCGAGGGAGTACAGAGAAGGTTCACCAGACAGATTCTTGGGATGTCAGGACTTTCATATGAAGAAAGACTGGATAGACTCGGCTTGTACACGCCAGAATTTAGAAGATTGAGGGGAGATCTTATAGAAACTTACAAAATTCTTAAGGGGTTGGACAGGCTAGATGCAGGAAGATTGTTCCCGATGTTGGGGAAGTTCAGAACAAGGGGTCACAGTTTAAGGATGAGGGGGGGAAATCTTTTAGGACCGAGATGAGAAAACATTTTTCACACAGAGAGTGGTGAATCTCTGGAATTCGCTGCCACAGAAGGTAGTTGAGGCCAGTTCATTGGCTATATTTAAGAGGAAGTTGGATGTGGCCCTTGTGGCTAAAGGGATCAGAGAAGGCAGGTACAGGATACTGAGTTGGATGATCAGCCATGATCATATTGAATGGTGATGCAGGCTCGAAGGGCCGAATGGCCTACTCCTGCACTTAATTTCTATGTTTCTGTTTCCCTGTCCTCACCCCCTCTCCCTCTCCCTCCCATCCCTTTTCTCCCCCACCCCCCTCCCTCTCTACCCCACCCCCCTTCCCTTTCTCCCCCCCCCCCCCCTTCCCCCTACCCGTCTGTCCCTCTTCCATCACTCCCCCTACCCCTCTCTTCCTCTCTCCCCACTTTTCCACTTCTCTCCCCCTTCCCCCTCCCACTCTCCCTCCCCACTCTCTTCTCCTCTCTCCCCCCACTCCCCCCCACCCTCCCTCCTACCCTCCCTCCCCATCCCCCCCTCCCCCACATCTCTCTCCCCATCCCCCTCTCTCACCCCCTACCCTGCTCTCCTTTCCCTCCAAAATCTGTCCCGTATCCTCCTCCTCCTCCTCCCCTCCCCTCTCTCTCCTCTTCTCACCACCCCCCTCCCCCCACCTGTGTGTTTGGGGGGTGGTTAATGTGAGTGTGATGCCGCAGCCCCCCCCCCCCCCCCCCCCCCCCCCCGCGCAAACGCCGTTGGGGAAACAGACCCAATGGGTCTGCATTTGGTCTAGTGACATAAATATCTTCAATGTTACTGTTGTTATTCCGATTTGTGATCTGAATATTACTACTAATGAGCGCCTATGTGCTGAAGGTAATTCCTCATGACACTATTATTGATCAGGATCTGTATTCCTCCTTAATGCACAGCTTATATGTATTTTCCTTATTAATTTTCCAATGCTATTTGCATTGCAATGATAGCCTTTTCAGTGAGTCACACAGTTAATTGGGGATGCACTGGTGGAAATTAAATTATCCCATTAATCATATTGTCTCATTAATTGAAATCCATTTGTACTGATTTAAATATATTGGGAATTAACTCGGGCATAAAAATATTCCCCATTAAACATTGTCCCCATTATTTACTGTTGTACTTGCAATTAAGTTAATTACACAAATATGCATACACTGTATATCATTGTTACTTTCCTCATGCACTTTGTGTGCATTGACTGGTTAGGAGAAGATTTTTGGACTACATCTAATAACATCAATAGCAGCAAATTGAATTCCGTGGTTGCATTGTCAAATGTTATCAGTTGTGGTGCTTAATTCATATGGTTAGGTGTTCTCATTTGGAGTGCGAGTGAAATCCAATATAAAGTGTTGCCTCAAGAACAAATAAATGATTTTGCTTAGCTAAGCTACATCACTGCTGTCATACTGCTAAGTGTCTCACCCCTCATTTAATTTGTGTCAAAGAGGTACAAGAAATTATTCTTGACCGTAGGAAATAGTTTGCACCACCACCAGCATGCATTGGCAGATTCAGCATTTGTGGGCTTCCTGTGCAGAATTATGCACAAAAGTGCTTGGAAAACAAAACTACGCAGACAAACTTCAGTAGCCACTGAAAAATGTATATGCTGCACAATTACCCTATACTTGTTCAATGCATGAAAAATGGTATGGTAACCATTGTGAATGATTATGGCATCTACCCCCACGTGCTTCATTTTTCTGCCTTGTTCTTTTCTTCATAAAATTTACAATATGATGTACTAATTTCATATTTTCTCTTTCATATTATGTCAAAACATATCATTTGCAGACAATTAATTTTAACATCTGCCGAAATTCCATTATTCATTTCCCTAATGTCCAGAAGCAAACATCTCAGAGCTTTATGTATAGGAAGGTTTTAAACTGCGATCCATGTCTGAAATGTTACATCTTGAAGAAATGAGACTCCTCCTTTCAGGCAAAGCAGACCAATTCTTAATGATTTGGTCTTCTTTTATTGACTTTTTAGAAGCATATGGTGCAACATAACCTTAGAAATTAAACGTTTCAGAACCGGGTGAAGGGAGGATAAAGATATTAAATAGGTTTAATATCCTCTTTCAATCTCTTTATTTTTATTTCCTTTCTTTCTCTCTATCTCTTTTTTTTCTCTTCTCTTTTTTCCACTCTATCCCCTTGTACCTTTTCTTTGGGCTTTCTTTACTATCTCACGAACTAACACTATCATCACGACTTATGATACTCTTTTCTTCTCTATCTTGGCTTGACTAAGGGGAAAAAGTTGTTTGGCACAGACTTGTAGGGCCGAGATGGCCTGTTTCCGTGCTGTAATTGTTATATGGTTATAAACCATATAAACCATATAACAATTACAGCACGGAAACAGGCCATCTCGGCCCTACAAGTCCATGCCGAACAAATTTTTTTCCCCTTAGTCCCACCTGCCTGCACTCGTACCATAACCCTCCATACCCTTCTCATCCATATGCCTATCCAATTTATTTTTAAATGATACCAATGAACCTGCCTCCACCACTTCCACTGGGAGCTCATTCCACACCGGCACCACTCTCTGCGTAAAGAAGTTCCCCCTCATATTACCCCTAAACTTCTGTCCCTTAATTCTGAAGTCATGTCCTCTTGTTTGAATCTTCCCTATTCTCAAAGGGAAAAGCTTGTCCACATCAACTCTGTCTATCCCTCTCATCATTTTAAAGACCTCTATCAGGTCTCCCCTTAACCTTCTGCGCTCCAGAGAATAAAGACCTAACTTGTTCAACCTATCTCTGTAACTTAGTTGTTGAAACCCAGGCAACATTCTAGTAAATCTCCTCTGTACTCTCTCTATTTTGGTTATATGGTTATATATGGTCTAATTTTCAGTTCTATTCTGTTAAATTTGAAACAAGAAGTTGTACATGAACGGGAATATCTCATTATGTATTAGGTACTTACTTCTAATGAAAAATATTTAAAAAATAAATAAATAAAACCTGCGACCTATATCTGAAGACCAGCAACTATTAGATTGATTACACAGCATATTTCTGATTGATAATAGAAAATAGACAATAGACAATAGGTGCAGGAGGAGGCCATTCGGCCCTTCGAGCCAGCACCGCCAATCAATGTGAACATGGCTGATCATCCCCAATCAGTACCCCACTCCTGCCTTCGCACCATATTCCCTGACTCCGCTATTTTTAAGAGCCCTATCTAGCTCTCTCTTGAAAGCATCCAGAAAACCGGCCTTCACCGCCCTCTGAGGCAGAGAATTCCACAGACTCACCACTCTCTGTGAGAAAAAGTGTTTCCTCGTCTCCGTTATAAATGGCTTATTCCTTATTCTTAAACTGTGGCCTCTGGTTCTGGACTCCCCCAACATCGGGAACATGTTTCCTGCCTCTAGCGTGTCCAAACCCTTAACAATCTTACATGTTTCAATGAGATACCCTCTAATCCTTCTAAACTCCAGAGTGTACAAGGCCAGCTGCTCCATTCTCTCAGTATACGACAGTCCCGCCATCCCGGGAATTAACCTTATAAACCTAAGCTGCACTCCCTCAATAGCAAGAATGTCCTTCCTCAAATTAGGGGACCAAAACTGCACACAATACTCCAGGCATGGTTTCACTAGGGCTCTGTACACCTGCACAAGGACCTCTTTGCTCCTATATTCGATTCCTTTTGTCATAAAGGTCAACGTGCCATTCGCTTTCTTCACTGCCTGCTGTACCTGCAAGCTTACTTTCATAGACTGATGTACAAGGACACCCAGATCCCTTTGTACTATCCCTTTTCCCAAATTGATATTTAGATAGTAATCTACCTTCCTGTTTTACCAAAGTGGATAACTTCACATTTATCCGCATTAAACTTCATCTGCCATGCATCTGTTCACTCCCCCAACCTGTCCAAGACACCCTGCATTTTCATAGCATCCTCCTCACAGTTCACACTGCCATCCAGCTTTGTGTCATCTGCAAATTTGCTAATGTTACTTTGAATCCCTTCATCCAAATCATTGATGTATGTTGTAAATAGCTGCGGTCCCAGCACCGAGCCTTGCGGTACCCCACTAGTCACTCCTGCCATTCTGAAAGGGACCCGTTAATCCCTACTCTTTGTTTCCTGTCTGCCAACCAATGTTCTATCCATGTCAGCACTCTACCCCCAATACCATGTGCCCTAATTTTGCCCATTAATTTCCCATGTGGGACCTTATCAAATGCTTTCTGAAAGTCCAGGTACACTACTTCCACTGGCTCTCCCTTATCCATTTTCCTAGTAACATCTTCAAATATTTCCAGAAGATTAGTCAAGCATGATTTCCCCTTCGTAAATCCATGCTGACTTGGACCGATCCTGTTACTGCTATCCAAATGTTCGGCTATTTCATCTTTTATAATTGACTCCAGCATCTTCCCCACCACCGATGTCAGGCTAACTGGTCTATAATTCCCTGTCTTCTCTCTCCCGCCTTTCTTAAAATGTGGGATAACATTAGTTCCCCTCCAATCCACAGGAACTGATCCTGAGTCTATAGAACATTGGAAAATTATCACCAATGTATCCATAATTTCTAGAGTCACTTCCTTAAGTACCCTGGGATGCAGACCATCAGGCCCTGGGAATTTATCAGCCTTCAGTCCCATCAGTCTATCCAACACCATTTCCTGCCTAATGTGGGTTTCATTCAGTTCCTCCGTCACCCCAGATCCTCTGGCCACTACTATGCCAGGAAGATTGTTTGTGTCCTCCTTAGTGAAGACAGATCCTAAGTAGCTGTTCAACTCACCTGCCATTTCCTTGTTCCCCATAATAAATTCACCTTTTTCGGTCTTCAAGGGTCCAACTTCAGTCTTAACTAATTTTTTCCTCTTCACATAACTAAAGAAGCTTTTCCTATCATGCTTTATATTCATGGCTAGCTTACCCCTTTGTACCTCATCTTTTCTCCCCGTATTGTCTTTTTGGTTATCTTCTTTTGTTCTTTAAACATTACACAATCCTCTTCCTACCCGCTCATCTTTGCTACGTTGTACTTCGCTTTAATTTTTATACTAGAAACATAGAAATTAGGTGCAGGAGTAGACCATTCGGCCCTTCGAGCCTGCACCGCCATTCAATATGATCATGGCTAATCATCCAACTCAGTATCCCGTACCTGCCTTCTCTCCATACCCTCTGATCCCCTTAGACACAAGGGCCACATCTAACTCCCTCTTAAATATAGCCAAAGAACTGGCCTCGACTACCCTCTGTGGCAGAGAGTTCCAGAGATTCACCACTCTCTGTGTGAAAAAAAGTTCTTCTCATCTCAGTTTTAAAGGATTTCCCCCTTATCCTTAAGCAGTGACCCCTTGTCCTGGACTTCCCCAACATCGGGAGCAATCTTCCTGCATCTAGCCTGTCCAACCCCTTAAGAATTTTGTAAGTTTCTATAAGATCAGTCCCTAAATTCTAGAGAGTATAAACCAAGTCTATCCAGTCTTTCTTCATAAGACAGTCCTGACATCCCAGGAATCAGACTGGTGAACCTTCTCTGCACTCCCTCTATGGCAATAATGTCCTTCCTCAGATTTGGTGACCAAAACTGTACGCAATACTCCAGGTGTGGTCTCACCAAGACCCTGTACAACTGCAATAGAACCTCCCTGCTCCTATACTCAAATCCTTTACTGTCCCTGATGTCCCTTGTATTACTTCTAGAAATACCTGCCATTTTTGTTCCACTGTCATCCCTGCTAGTGGATCTTTCCAGTCAACTTTGGCCAGCTCCTCCCTCATGGCCCCATAGTCCTCTTTATTCAACTGCAACACTGACACGTCCGATCTACTCTTCTCCCCCTCCAATTGTAGATTAAACCTGACCATGTTATGGTCACTGCCTCCTAATGGCTCACTAACCTCGAGGTCTTTTATCAAATCCAGTTCATTGCATAACACTAAATCCAGAATTGCCTTCTCCCTGGTAGGCTCCAATACAAGCTGTTCTAAGAATCCATCACAAAGGCACTCTACAAAGTCCCTTTCTTGGGGTCCAGTGCCAACCTGATTTTCCCAGTCTACCTGCATGTTGAAATCTCCCATAACAACCACAGGATTACTTTTGCTACATGCCAATTTTAACTCCTGATTCAACTTGCGCCCTATGTCCAGGCTACTGTTTGGGGGCCTGTAGATAAGTCCCATTAGGGTATTTTTACCCTTACAATTCCTTAGTTCTATCCATACTGACTCCACATCTCCTGTTTCAATGTCACCCCTAGCAAGGGACTGAATTTCATTCCTCACCAACAGGACTTCCAGTAGCAAGTGAATGTTCTTCCAAATGTATATACTTGTGGCAGCCTATGTAGCACGGGGCCCTGTATTACACTATTGCTTGGAAGGAACATCAAAAGAACAGGTGAATTGACTGGCAGTGAGAGAGGTTCTCCCAGTCAAGTATATCAAGTGGAAAGGATTCATTCAGACTAGCCAGAGACCACTCCTAATTTTTGGCTGGTAGCCTATGATGGTATCAGGCCCTATAACACAGTTGCCTGGCATCCACTTGATTGAATTGAGTCTCCAGCATGTTTTGGAACATTCTCTTTGTATTCTTGAGAGCCTTGCAGATATTATACTTGAACAGTTGGGTATAATGCTTTTTGGAAGCCTCAAATCAGAATAATAGCAGAGAGTAAATTTCCCTCTTCATCTTAAGTTTCTGGTTCGGGTAGATCCTCATTGTCTTTGTCAGAACACAGTTGACAACACATTTCTTGATGAAACTGGTCAAGACGGCCAATTCAAACCAGTCAATTCATATTCAGACTGGATGAAGTGGTCTAGCACATATTTTGGCCCACTGACTCAAGGCAATCCTGAAGTAGACCTCAATCTCATCAGCAGATGACCAGACTGGCCGGACTGGATGGATTGAAAGGCACACTTAATGCTTGTGTCGATGTTGTCTAGTGTTGTCAAGGCCTCTTTCCATTTTGCAACTTCTCTCTATATTCACCCTTATTCACTGCAGCATGAGTAGGTTCTGCATGTTTTATTTCCTTTTGACTTTCCCTTGACCATGTGAAGATGAAGAATAACTTGATGTTCATAAGTCATAAGGTCCTAAGTGATGTGCAGAATTAGGCCATTCGGTCCCTCAAGTCTACTCCTACACATTCAATCGTGGCTGATCTATCTCTCCCTCCTAACCCCATTCTCCTGCCTTCTGTCCATAAGGTTGCTAGCAACATAGGTTACTTCCCATCAGTGCATTAGGGAATCAAAAAGTGAAAAGAAGATTTTAGTTTCAAAAATACTTAATTTGTAAATTTTGTGAACATTGCCATTCAAAAGTAAGGCCTCTCAGTTTACAAGATATGCATTATATTCAAATGATATTAATATTCTTTCTGATAAACTATTTCCCAAACAGATTTTTTAGTTTCCGGCCTTCCAACATTCAATGGCAGTGATCTTTTCCAATTGAACCTTTGCAACAGCTTCAACAGCTACCGTGCATCCTTCTATATTCACCTTTATCCACTGCAGCATGAGTAGGTTTGGTCGGTGGGGGTGCTGCAAGATGGCTGCCCTGCCAGCAGTGTGTTCGTTATTTCTACTATTTGTGTATCTAGTGTCAGTTTGGGTGGAACTGCTTTCGGCCGTCTCCTCCACGGAGAGGAGACTGTTTCCATGTTGCCTCCCTTGCGTCCTAACATCATGGATTGGAGCAGCCTTTCACGGAGTTGGGCCCGGAGCATCGGCAGCAGGCGCAGAGTGGACTTTCCATCACGGAGCGGGCAAACCCTTGCTTGGAGTCACCAGAGAGGAGTGCTCCGAATGCTGGCCTGGTGTCATTGACATCATGGGACTGTGGTCTGCGGAGCTTCTAGCCGCGGGCGGGGCGTGGACTTACCATCCGAAGCCTGGGATCCCTCGCTAGGGATCGCCGGAGAAGTGCTCCGAGTGTGTTTCACCGTCCCGACTTCGGAGTTTAGATCATCCCGACTCGAGGGCCGTCTGCAGCGACAACTACGGGGGTCTATGACCCTGACCACGGGTGAACAAGGTAGGCGGACTGGCTGAACTTTGTTGCCTTCCACCACAGTGAAAAATGCTGTGGTGGATGTTTTTGTTAAATATTATTGTGTATTGTGTGTTCTTTTAAGCGTATCGCTACTGGAAAATTTATTTCACTGCATGTAATGTGCATGTGACAAATTAAATTTTACTAAATTACTAATATTCAGCACATCTTGCAGAGAAAGGGCACTCAATTTCAGAGTACACCAAAGGGACTCTCTCACCTATCTGATGATGTTCCATCAGCAGCATCTCAGCGTATACTCCTGGTTATAGCCTGTACAGCATAAAGCCCAGTGTTAAGCAGCACACACTGTTATTTTCAGATGTCCATATCACGAGTGGCTGGCAACAGTTTAGACTGCAGCATATACACTCCAAAGCCGAGCCCTTAAGGGAAAGGTGGCATAGCTGGAATAGATGCCAGTATTGTATCTTATGACGGGCTTTCCCCTGTAGTACTACGGAGCCAAAAATAAATACAGAACTGTAAATATTATTTGACAACAATGCATCAATTTATAATCTTGTACCTTAAAACTGCAATGTTATTATTTTAACAGAAGGAGCTGGTGTCAGGCTTGAGATATGAAGTCACTCTTACTTGCTGTATTAAAGCTAGGAGTCCTGTGTATTTCCATGAACTCTCAATCAAGCCACCCAGAAATAGAAAACAGACTGTCTAATATAAATTTAGGCCAGCTTGTCGACACTGGTCTCCCAAAATCCACAAATAAAACACTGCTGTAGTAATACCATAGAACTTAAATTGCCTGTGAAAATAGTGGCTTATCTGCTAATATAAATATCAGCACCCTCCACCACTAGCAGTCAGTGACTGCTTACATGATCCCCTGTAACTGGGCTTCAAGGCTTCTTCAACATCACTTCCTAAACCACAATTCCTTCATCCGGAATGACAAACGGAGCTTCATCATTTCCAAGGCACTTATCCTGACTCAGACTTGTATTAATGCTCCTTCATTCCACCTAAGCCTAGGATTTTGGAGCTCCCTCTCTGATGTGGCATGTATGCGCAATGGTAGAGTTGCTGCCTTACGACCTGGGTTCAATACCGACTACGGGTGCTGTCAGTACAGAGTTTGTACGTTCTCCCCATGAGCGCTGGGTTTTCTCCGAGATCTTCGGTTTCCTCTCACACTCCAAAGACATACAGGTATGTGTGTTAATTGGCTTGGTGTATGTGTTAATTGGCCCCAGTGTGTGTAGGATAGTGTTAATGTGCTGGTCGGCGCGAACACAGTGGGCTGAAGGACCTGTTTTGGTTCTGTAACACTAAACTAAACTAAACTAATCTAAACTAAAACAATTAAAGTGTATGTCTCACACATGAAGGGTAGGATACTAAAATACACAAAACAGAGGGTGCATACAAATAAATCTCAAGTAGCAAGACAAATAGATAACCATATAACATGTAACAATTACAGCACGGAAACAGGCCATCTCGACCCTTCTAGTCCATGCCGAACACATAATTGAATGGCTCACAGGGCCCTAGTCCCCATATACCTGTGCTCAGACCATTCAGATAATAATCTGCCTTCCTGTTCTTAGTGGATAACCTCACATTTATCCACATTATATCTCCATTCAAGTCGAACCCTGCAGCCTTAGCATCAAACTCCTTCCCATCCATATAACTATCCAATTATCCAATACCCAGATAACTTCACTGGGAAGGTACATTTGCCTTATTAGCTGATACAGGAGTAAAGAAGTCATGATAGATTTTTATCACATAAATTAGTTGAGAATCATATTGTGCCTGGCTTCCATCACCACTACAGGAATGACATAGCATCATGCAAGGTCCATTAAAAGGTACATTTGACAGTTGGTGGGGGCGCTGCAAGCTGGCAGCCCTGCCAGCAGCGTGTTAGTTTTTTTTAGTGTGTCCAAATGTGTGTTTTTGGTGCCTCTCTGTGTGTCTTGTATGGGGGGTGGTGTGGGGGGTGTGGCCTCCTCCACGCGGGCGCAGCGTGGACTCTCGTCGCAGAGCGGGCGAGCCCTCGCCGGAGTCGCCGGAGGGGAGCACTCTGTTCGCTGGCCCGTGGCTGCCTGAAGCAGCGTCCGCATGCCTGGGGTCCCCTCATTCATCCAGAACAAGGCAGTGAAGAAGGGGGTCACTGCTTAAGGATTCCTGGGATGTCAGGACTTTCATATGAAGAAAGACTGGATAGACTTGGTTTGTACTCGCTAGAATAGGCTAGATGCAGGAAGATTGTTCCCGATGTGGGGAAGTCCAGAACATGTGGCCACAGTTTAAGGATAAGGGGGAAATCTTTTAGGACCGAGATGAGGAAAACCTTTTTCACACAGAGAGTGGTGAACCTCTGGAATTCTCTCCCGCAGAAGGTAGTTGAGGCCAGTTCATTGGTTATATTTAAGAGGGAGTTAGATGTGGCCCTTTTGGCTAAAGGGATCAGGAGGTATGGAGAGAAGGCAGGTACAGGATACTGAGTTGGATGATCAGCCATGATCATATTGAATGGCGGTGCAGGCTCGAAGGGCCGAATGGCCTACTCCTGCACCTATTTTCTATGTTTCTATCAGAGTTCCTATCAGAGTTTTACAATTAAAATGTTGTTGAAACAAACCTCAATAATCTGTCATAGTGTGCCTTTCATGGTCCCATCTGCTGGATTCAGTCATCCAGGCTCAAGACAAGAGTTAACAATGGCAAGAGTTCTTCAGGGTCATGTTCTAGCTCCAACCATCTTCAGTTGCTACTTCGATAACCTTCCTTCCATCTTGGGTCAGAAGTGGGTATGCTCGCTGATGATTGCACATTGTATAATTCCATTATTAACTGATTGGTAAATGAAGCAACCCATGCCTGAATGCAGCAACTAGACAACATTAAAGCACAGGCTGCAAAGTGATGGGAATGACCATGATGGGAATGACAAAGTCAATGACCATCTCCAAGTAGATAGAGTCGAAGTATGTAAACTTAGAGTCTATGCATGTAATGGCTACTAATAGGTCAGAGGCTAGCTAAATCCTGTAGTGAGTGAGTCACTCTGGGACCTTTCAATTATCTACAGCACAAGGCAGGAATGTGATGGTTTACTCACCACTTGCTAGCAGCAGTGTTGGAACCAGAAATGTTCTGACCAACTGTTTTGACTCAATTGATGGCCTAATCTAGTTTGTAGACAAAGAGATTTAAGAATGTCCTCAAAGCTTCCTTCAGAAATGCAATATCCTTGCTGACTCTTAGGAATTTCTACCTTGTGTTAGCTCACAGTGGAGAAAGAATATTCAGGATGATGCTGAGCACTTGAGTCTATGCTATAGAAACATGAAGATGTCCTGTGCTAGGGACACCAACTCACTAACGCTGCCCATCTCATCAGCCACCTCCTGCTCCATTTATGGAAGAGTGCCATATTGGTCTCTTGAGTTACCTGAAACCCACAAATGCAGGATAGAATCAAGTGTCACTCAATCCAAGAAGAGATGCAGTGGAGTGGCTAATGAAGAATGCTCACTATCACCTTCTCAAATGCAAGTGCAGGTTGGAGTTGGTGTTGGCCTTGTCGACAACACGCCTCTCTCCAAAAATGAATAAAACAAAAGCAGCACTTGTTCAGAATTCACGCACTCACTTGGGTTCGCTAACTGCAAGGAGCAAAAGGAAAAATGTCTGATCTTGCTCCATTAACTATCAAATAATTCTCCTGCAAAAACACTTCAAGTTTTTTTTTTAATAGGACTAGTCTGCTGTTAAGAGAACAACTGACAATGTTGAACCTTGGCTGTCAGTGAAATAAAAAAACTTGCAGGATGCTAGAACTACATACCATCCCACTGGAGGGGTTGTTAAGAGAGAGACTGTTTTGAAGTTAGCCAGACTTTAAAATTGTAAGATTTAAGTAGATTGAATGTCATGGACCTAAGCACATGAATTCAAACTGAGTGATTAAAGGAACAATGGTTGCTACAAAGCTCCTATATCCCTTAATAGTAAGATGACCACTTTTAACTGAAGATTGCTTAAAAACTGGATTCATACAGTTGCCATTTGTCTTCTTTGTGAATCCTGAAGGATATGTGCAAGCGGGTTTCTGAAGGTTGTATAAATTATCATGCAATTTAGTATGTATAGAATGGATAATGCTTGATCTGACAAACACATGATTGATGAGATGGAGCTGGACATGACCCGCTTCTTGTAGACTCCATGGCCGCATTAACATCTTGAAGCCCATCTGCTCCTCTTGGCACCACTGCCCTGGTCATTCTGGGAAGCAGAGCAGACTGGAGGCCATGACGAGGCTGAAGGAAGTAAAAGCTACTCGCTTCCCCCCGGCTCCATTGTTCAATCTACATATCACTCAATAACTAAGTTTTCACAATATCCATTATTTTCAAATGCTTGCAATGATGAATACTGGTTAATGTAAATTTGAAATCTATTATTTTTAAATTAATTTATAAATTTACAAAAAGACATGCAACTGGCCTTTTTGTATTGATAGCATTAATATTATTTAAATTATTATTAAGTATTAAAGAATACAGTAGAGGGCCTGGGTCCCACTGCATGGCGACCTTATCTTGCGAGTTTCTGAAAGTTTGGCGCTAGCCACAAGCTGAGTATAGAAGCTGGGATGTAATGTTAAAATCGTACAGGGCATTGGTGAGAAGTGGGTCACTGATAAGTCGCCCAATCATGGTCGAGAGAGAGTACAGAGGAGATTTACTAGAATGTTGTGGGTTACTAGTACAGGTTGAATAATTTGGTATCGGTTAAAATAGAGGTTTTAAAAATATAGCTGAAAACTTTTCTTTGAGAGTAAAAATTGGTGACTTGAAATGGAGCAAATCGATACTTTTTGCACTCGCTCGTTGTCGGAAGTGGTCACTGGTAAATCTCCTTTCATGTCGAGAGGAGTTTCCCGCAGTGGTGGTGGGATTGTCATGTTGTTGTAGGTAGTCGAGGTAGTTGAGGTAGCCGTAGGTAATCTCTTTTGCTGACCGGGCATTTTATTTGGCTCAGTGGGGGAAAAAAACGTAAGCACGAGTTTTCGGAACCAAGGAAAACCAACCGGTAATGTTAAAAGCCCGCTAAACTTTACAGCTGTGTATCAGAACCTGGCTTATTAAAAGCTTGTCTTTGGCTGTGTATCTCTGGCTTATTAAAAGGTGTCTCCACTCCTTCGCCTCCACCCCCCCCCCCCCCCCCCCCCCCCCCTCTCCCCCACTTCTCTCCCCTTCTTCCACCTCCTCTCCCCTTCTCCCCTCCCCCTCCACTCTTTTAAAGAACTTACCGTACACTGTGCCAGCCGTCTTTAACCTTCCTGTTCATCGCGGGTATCACCTTGGCTTTGCACCGAGTAAATTTCAGACAGCGCTCCTCCGCTTTCCCTGGCGCCCGCCTTTGCAATGTGTTTGTGTGTGTTCAGCGCTGCCGGTCGATCCAGCTCACTGTTTTTCAGGTGAGTGCCCCCGAGCTTGAAGGCCACAGACAGTTTGCTGAAATGTCGTGTAAGCAGGACAGGCCCTTTACCTTTTCCAATTGTTAGTAACCCCTTTCAATTAAATGAGGACACAATAGATGCTCCATGGCTGTATATGCACTTCCATAATGTGTGGAGAGGTGTATAGAAGCAAGGCGACAATTCTATGTGGAAAGACCAGCTAGTCTTCAGTGTGATTTGGCTTGATGTACATGGCCTGAAAGTCAAGGATCACTGGAGACAAAAGAGACTGCTCAGTATTTCAGTTCAGTTTAGTTTATTGTCACATGTACTGAGGTACAGTGAAAAGCTTTTGTTGCGTGCTAACCAGTCAGCAGAAAGACAATCCATGATTACAATCGATCCATTTACAGTGTATAGATACATGATAAGGGAATAACATTTGGTGCAAGGTAAAGCCGGCAATTCTGATCAAGGATAGTCCGAGTGTCACCAAAGAGGTAGATAGTAGTTCAGCAATGTTCTCTGGTTGTGGTAGGCTGATAACAGCTGGGAAGCAACTGTCCCTGAATCTGGTGGTGAATTTTTTCTCTGTGCTCAAGTGAAGCATTGTATTGAGCTTTCCATTTTTTTCAACATTTCATAACATATTCTTCATGATTATGATTGGTTGAACTTTATATATCTGCTTCCAGTGCTGCTGTCTGTCACAGAGAGAGATCCTTTAACAGCAAAGGGGAAGGGATTTCATTGGAACCCGAGTTGCTAACGTTACAGAAGTTTAAGAGTAGTGCTGACAACTGTTCCAATTTCAAGAGGTTTTAATAAGGGAAACATGGGAAGAAAGCTATTTCAACATTGGTGGACCAATAATTTGTTGGTTTAAATTTAAAGTAATGATTGCCAAAATCAATAGAAAACTCAATAGGTCAGGCAGCATTTCTGGAGAAAAAGGATAGGTAATCTTTTGGGTCAGGCAGCATCCCAGCTGCAGTCTGAAGAAGGATCCCAACTTGAAATGTCACCTATCCTTTTTCTCCTGAGGTGCTGCCTGACCCATTGAGTTACTCTAGAACTTTGTGCCTACCATTGGTGTAAACCAGCATCTGCAGTTCTTTGTTTCTACAGTTTATGCAGGAAGGTGTTAGCACATGAAGGTATAAAAACTGCATAATGTAACACCAGTTTTTTGCAATATTGACAAAGATGCAAAATTATAGAGAGGAATGGCCAGAAGATCTGAGGTGATGGAGGAACTGCAGGAAATCCACATTAGGCGATAAATGGTGCTAGGTAGACTGATGGGACTGAAGGCTGATAAATCTCCAGGGTCTGATGGTCTGCATTCCAGGGAACTTAAGGAAGTGGCTCTAGAAATCGTGGACACATTGGTGATCATTTTCCAATGCTCTATAGATTCAGGATCAGTTCCTGTGGATTGTAAGGTGTCTAATACAAGATACATTTAATTGCCATTTGGACCACTTGAGGTCCAAACGAAATGCCGTTTCTGCAGCCATACATTACAAACACATAGACCCAAGACACAACATAATTTACATAAACATCCATCACATTGCTGTGATGGAAGGCCAAAAACACTTATCTCTCCACTGCACTCTCCCCCCCCGATGTCAGAGTCAAAGTCAAAGCAAAGGCTGGCGATGGCGATTGTCCCGAGTTGCTAACATTACAGAAGTTTAAGCCGGGTGGTGACAACTGTTCGCACAACCGGGTTTGCTGTTAGAGCCCCCGGCGTGAAACTCGCAGAGTCCCGCGGCCATTCCAACATTGGTGGGGTGGTGATTGTTGGCCCCGCTCCAAAGCTAATGAACCCCGCAAACTAGGGCGGGGGGAGGTCGCCGTTGCTGGAGCCCTGAAGGATAGGTCTCCTTTTGGGTCAGGAGCTGCCAGCTGCAGGTGCCAAGGATCCCAGACCTGAAATTGGAGCCTCCGACTCTCCTGGTAGCTGCAGACCCAGCAGCACTCTAGCGCTGCCTCCACCGTGTAAACCCGCATCCAGACTCGTTTCTACAGCCCCGCGACGGCGACGGCGCTACGGTGAGTCGTAGCACCAGAGTCCCCTGGCTTCTTCCTGTTGGAGGCCGCTCCTCGTTTTTTGCAACAAACAACAAACCCGCAAAGAAAAGGAGGGTCTCCAGTGGGGAGAGATTTTAAAAAGTTTCCCCCCCCCTCCCAGGAACACCCCCCCCCCCCCCACACACACACCCCAACAAAAAATACTGAAAAACTGAACATTAAAATCCCCAGGCCTGAAAATCTGCAAACCGCGAACTTACAGGAAGTGCTCTAGAGATCGGCCGCTGGTGACCATTTTCCGCGTTCTATAGATTCCGGATGTTCCTGTGGATTGTTTTTTAATGTTATCCCACTTTTTTAAGAAAGGCGGGAGAGAGAAAATAGGGAATTATAGACCAGTTAGCCTGACATTGGTGGTGGGGAAGATGCTGGAGTCAATCATAAAAGATGAAATAGCAGCACATTTGGATAGCAGTAACATGATCGGTCCAAGGCATGGATTTATGAAGGGGAAATCATGCTTGACTAATCGTCTGGAATTTGTTGAGGATGTAACTAGGAAAATGGACAAGGGAGAGCCAGTACATTCAATTCAATTCAATTCAATTCAATTCAATTCAATTCAACTCAATTCAATTCAACTTTATTGTCATTGCACAAATACAAGTATAGGTACAACGAAATGCAGTTTAGCGTCTGGTCATAGTCATAGTGCAAGATAGTAGAAGTAAAAATAAAAATACAATGAAGTGTACCTGGACTTTCAGAAAGCATTTGATAAGGTCCCACATAGGAAGTTAGTGGACAAAATTAGGGCACATGGTATTGGGGGTAGAGTGCTGACATGGATAGAAAATTGGTTGGCAGACAGGAAACAAAGAGTAGGGATTAACGGGTCTCTTTCAGAATGGCAGGCAGTGACTAGTGGGGTGCCGCAAGGCTCAGTGCTGGGACTGCAGCTATTTACAATATACATCAGTGATTTAGATGAAGGGATTCAAAGTAACATTAGCAAATTTGCAGATGACACAAAGCTGGGTGGCAGTGTGAACTGTGAGGAGGATGCTATGAGAATGCAAGGGGACTCGGACAGGTTGGATGAGTGGGCAGATGCAGTTTAATGTGGATAAATGTAAGGTTATCCACTTTGGTAGCAAAAACAGGAAGGCAGATTATTATGAAAAATTCTGTCAAGTTGGGAAAAGGTGAAGTCCAATGGGATCTGGGGCAACCTTATTCATCAGTCAATGAAAGTAAGCATGCAGGTACAGCAGGCAGTGAAGAAAGCAAATGCCATGTTGGCCTTCATAGCAAGAGGAGTTGAGTATTGGAGCAAAGAGGTCCTTCTGCAGTTATACAAAGCCCTAGTGAGACCACACCTGGAGTATTGTGTGCAGTTTTGGTCTCCAAATTTGAGGAAGCACATTCTTGATATTGAGGGAGTGCAGCGTAGTTTCACAAGGTTAATTCCTGGGATGGCAGGATTGTCTTATGCTGACAGAATGTTGCTGCTGGGCTTGTGTACTCTGGAATTTAGAAGGATTAGAGGGGATCTTATTGAAACATATAAGATTATTAAGGGTTTGGACACGCCAAAGGCAGGAAACATATTCCTGATGTTGGGGGAGTCCAGAACCAGGGGCCACAGTCTAAGAATAAGGGGTAACGGAAGCCATTTAGAACCATTTAGATGAGGAAACACTTTTTAACACAGAGAGTTGAGTCTGTGGAATTCTCTGCCTCATAGGGCGATGGAGGCTGGTTCTTTGGATACTTTCAAGAGAGCGCTAGATAGGTCTCTTAAAAATAGCGTAGTATGGGGATATGGGGAGAAGGCAGGAACGGGGTACTGATTGTGGATGATCAACCTCGAAGGGCCGAATGGCCTTCTCCTGCACTATTGTTTATTGTCTATTGTCCATAATTGCACTCGCCTCATAATGAAGAGCAGAGATTTGTTCTTTAAACAGGTTTGTCTGATCCACGCAGCATGTTATTGAATAATTAAAGGTTGATTTGACACAAGCAGCAGGCAAATTATCATTCCACTACCATCTTCATTTACAGAGTGTGTTGCTTAATTGACTTTATTGCAAAATAATCTGAGATCTAGAATTAAGGGTGTCTCAGCCTTCCCTGTTCTGGAACAAGATATTTACTTCACACTGCATGCACCTCCAAAACTGGACAGTCCTGAATTTTGGTGAAATTATTCATTCCTGAGAACAACGGTGGGAGTGGAATGCAAGCTGTTCTTGCAAGAAAAATGAATAAGTCGTCAAATAAGCAAAATGAATGCATCAAATAAGAAAAGCATTAAATTATGTGAACAGAAGGAGGTAAATGGAGCTGTGCAGTGTCTGAGAATTGGCAGAGCAGCAACACAAAAATTGATTATGTTGCTGATAGAGGTGAGTGAACACTTTTCAAACAGAACAAGAATTAACTCTTCATGTGAATAACTACTAGAATAGAATAGAATAGAATAGAATAGTTTCTTTATTGTCATTGTAACATGAACCATGTACAACGAAATTTAAAAATGTCAGCCAGTCAGTGCACCATTCAAACATTTCTAAAAGCTAACGATACATACAAGATAAAATATTAAAAGATAAACAACTAAAATAAATATCACGAAAATAGCACGCATAAACACCCAACCCTCCATCCTTCTGTCGATTTAACAGTGTACCACAGTCCCTTATTATGTATCGCCCCTGCGTTCCTTGGCGGCTACATTTAGTGCTTTTATAGCAGTGGGGTAAAAACTGTTTTTTAGTCTGTTCGTCCTTGTCCTTGTAGATCTGTACCGTCTGCCTGATGGCAACAGTTCAAACAGGGAGTGTCCGGGGTGGGAAATGTCCTTTATGATACTCTGGGATTTTTTGATGCAGCGGGAACTGTGTAAGTCCTCCAAGGTAAGGAGAGGGCAGCCGACAATCCCCTGGGCGTTGTCAATGGCCCTCTGGAGCACTTTCCTCTGAGCCGCTGTGCAGCTGGTGTACCACACGCATACACAGTATGTTAGTCAGAGTGGGCCATCATACATCCACGGCCCTCAGCCTCGTTACCGGCAATCATTGTCCAGCATCTTGGAAATGTTAAGATTAGGCCACAAACAAAGCCCCGCAATTGATAGTTGGATACAAGTGCGGGGGTTTGATATGTAGATGGGCAAAGTAATCCACTTACCAGACTTTGTCCTGCCCCCACCTCTCTTTTCCAGCTTTCTTCCCCTACTCCTATCAGTCTGAAAAAGGATCCTGACCCACAGGCAGGCATTGCCATTTAAATACTTGACATCAGAGTCTAGAAACTGGAAGCATATTTCTGAGAAGAATTCTTCTTGAGAAGAAATTTCCTGTTTACGGACAAAGAAGTAGATTGAACAGTATTCAATTTGACACCAAGAGCTCCTTCTGGCAGATTCCCCTGGATCATGCATCATCTATGTGTACCAGCTTCAGCACTGCTTTCGGCCGATTCAGATTTTTTCACATGCTGTTTGGTATCAGTTCAGCCAGTGAGGTGTTTCAGCGTTCCATGGAGCAACTGTTTGACGGATATCCATATGCTATCATCGTGGACTATATCATTGTCAGTGGCAAAGACATGAAACAACATGATGCCAACTTGAATAAGATATTCGAGCGTGCCAGGGAAGTGAACTTAAAACTGAATCCCCAAAAATGTTGGTTCCGTGTTAACCAGGTGAGCTACGTGGGGCATATTTTCATGGCTGATGGTCTCAAGGCCGTTCCTTCTAAGACTGTGGGTGTTAGCAATATGTCCACACCCACTGGTATTGCAGGCCTGCAGAGATTTCTGGGCATGGTTAATTACCTTGGAAAATTTGTTCCTAACTTTAGCGAGATCTCGGCTCCCTTGCTGCAGCTTAATCACAAGGACACTGCCTGGACATGGCACGAACAGTAGTAACATGCTTTTGACACTCTAAAACGTTAGATGTCATGCCCACTACCCTGGCTTATTACGATGTCAATAAACCTGTTACTTTGACCTGTGACGCATCCCAGTACAGCCTTGGTGCAGCATGTCTGCAGGATAAGCAGTCTGTTGCTTATGCCTCCAAGTCTGTGAGGGACACAGAGATATGCTCAGATTGAGAAGGAATTACTGGACTTTGCATGTGTTAAATTTAACAAATTCATTTTTGGCAAGGCTGTTACCGTAGAGACTGAGTATCAACCTTTGGTTAGCATTTTAAACAAGCCTATGCATGCTGCTCTGGCGCAAATGCAAATAATGATGCTGCAACTCCAGAAGTATGATATCTCTCTCATTTACAAGCAGGGTAAGCACATGTATATGGCTGACACCATATCCCGTGCTCCCAGGAGGTCGAGCGCCCAGCACACATCAGAAATAGACACTTTTGACGTTATGGCAATTGATTTCACTCTATGCACAAAAATTGATTTTTGAGTATAGCAGCAGGGAGGTTATACTGCAGTTGTACAGGGTCTTGGTGAGACCACACCTGGAGTATTGCGTACAGTTTTGGTCTCCTAATCTGAGGAAAGGCATTCTTGCCGTAGAGGGAGTACAGAGAAGGTTCACCAGACTGATTCCTGGGATGTCAGGAGTTTCATATGAAGAAAGACTGGATAGACTCAGCTTGTACTCGTTAGAATTTAGAAGATTGAGGGGGGATCTTATAGAAACTTACAAAATTCTTAAGGGGTTGGACAGGCTAGATGCAGGAAGATTGCTCACGATGTTGGGGAAGTCCAGGACAAGGGGTCACAGCTTAAGGATAAGGGGGAAATCCTTTAAAACCAAGATGAGAAGAACTTTTTTCACACAGAGAGTGGTGAATCTCTGGAACTCTCTGCCACAGAGAGTAGTCGAGGCCAGTTCATTGGCTATATTTAAGAGGGAGTTAGATGTGGTCCTTGTGGCTAAGGGGATCAGAGGGTATGGAGAGAAGGCAGGTACGGGATACTGAGTTGGATGATCAGCCATGATCATATTGAATGGTGGTGCAGGCTCGAAGGGCCGATTGGCCTACTCCTGCACCTAATTTCTATGTTTCTATTATTCTATTCTCCATGGACTCAAAGTATCTTTTCAACTTATTGGTAGATACTGCATCTTTACTAATACATGACGTGCTAGAATTTGAATGTCTGTCTTGAGATAGAAGATGCCTGATCATAAATTCAAACTTCACTATTCGCCATTAACAATCCCAAATGGAGATGGTTTACTAAAAAGATTGAAAGATGTTTTAAAGATAATCATGTGAAGAAAAGAGATTTTAATAATGACTTTCTATTCTTAGACATTTTGATGCGACAATTTTTTTCATTGAATGTTTAAGAAAGAACTGCAGATGCTGGAAAAATCAAAGGTAGACATAAATGCTGGTGAAACTCAGCGGGTGAGGCAGCATCTACAGAGCGAAGGAATAGGTGACGTTTCGGGTCGAGACCCTTCTTCAGACTATTTTTTCCATTGAGATCACTTCAAAGCGTTTTTTGATCATTCATTAAATGAACACTTAACGAATTGAAAAAAGAACTTCAAAACATCACAAAGGTAATAATTTCAGATTTTCTGACAGTATTTGAGAAAATCTTTTAAACTCCATATTCCAAGTTTACGGTAAGCCATTGACCATTTATACAATAATGCACTTTGTTCAGATTTCCATTAGAACTTGATTTATTTTTGGGAGCACAGACTATATTTCAGTCTATTACCCGTTCTAATGTAGCCACAATAAGTCTTTTTCTTTTGTAACTGGATCACTTAATGTATCGGACTAAATAGAAAGGGGGATGCTTTTTGATTTTCTTGGCGGTGTCCATTTGTTGCGTGCTTTGAGAACTTTTTAATGAAAATAAATGAACACTTTGTTTAAAGACACTTTAATCTTCTTCACTGGCAGTAATACTTATTTATGTAGAGGCCAATACAATTTCTGAAAACAGAGAAAAATACATCACTTTAATTTGTCAGTCCTGATTATAAAGACTTCCCACAAAGCAGAATGATCTTAATGCTTTTCAAAATCCAATAAAATGCTCTTATCAAATGCATAGGTTTTAAGAATTGGAGAAAATTGCATTTCACTATATTATTTAAAAAGGTCGAGAGCTGGCACCCTTTAAATTTCAGTACTTGCCAAATACTGAGGAGTGAGAAATACTGATAGATAGAAATACCGAAAGAATATCGCTCGTACCTAAGGTATTTGAGCTGTTTAGCTTCTTAATTTTAATGTTCTGATTGGCTGCAGATTGTATTGTATTGTATTGTGAAATAATATTGTATGAACACATAACGAGATAGTATTACATTTATTTATCATTTATTTTAAAGAATTGTTTTGCTATTTATATACAGTACGTTGATGCATCTGCTAAATTAGTAGAGGGAGGAATTTTGCTATAATACGCAAATGTTGGAATTTCATGGCTTCACTTCACTCTATGGTGAACCGTACCCAAAGACACAGGCCTGTGGATATTTACTAGAGGTTGAGAAGGAGTTTCTTCCCAGAGGCAATTCGGACTGTAAACGCCTTTCTCACCATGGACTAACTCTACAGAACGTTTTTTTCCTTCTATTATTTATTATGTAAAAGAATATGTGTGTTATGATTGTGTTTATAATTTGTTTGGTTGTTTTGTTGTTCCGCGAGCATTGCCACTTTCATTTCACTGCACATCTCGTATGTGTATGTGACAAATAAACTTGACTTGACTTGACTTGACTTGACTTGTAAAACTGTCTTAGGTCCTCATCTGAATAGAACTGTTCAGCAAAATGTGACATGCATCTGATCTAAAGAGCAATCCATCAAATATCACCACTAAATAGATAGGCTGAACGAAATTACCTAGCTGAGAAGAGCAGGATATATAGACACAGAATTACACTGCCCCAAACTTCCATTAACTTTTCATGTAAACAAATATTTAAGTGGCTAACTTTTCTGACTTGTCATCTATAAATTTTGGATTCTCATTTGGCTCTTCACCAGAAGTATTTGCCATTTACAACAGACAACATTTTTTTTCTTTTAAATTATTCATTGGTTGAGGAGATCTTTGGCAAGTCCTGTAAATTTCAGTCTTTATGAGCAGCTTAATTACTAAGCCATAGATCCTGCAGAGCTATTTTTCGCCACTTCTTCGAATGTTGGAAATATATGAAGGATCTCTCTGCAATGTTCATATCTTTTCTCAAGCAGATATCTGAATTCCTCATCAATTTCTTCCAACCAGACTGGTTGTTTCCTTGTCAAGCTATCAGTCTGAAGAATGGTTTCGACCCGAAACATCACCCATTCCTTCTCTCCGGAGATGCTGCCAGTCCCACTGAGTTACTCCAGCATTTTGTGTCTATCTTCGGTTTAAACCAGCATCTGCAGTTCCTTCCAACACTTTCCATGGGCAGTTCTGTATACTAAGAAACGCCCTATCATCCGGACTGAGGTCCATGTCAGCTATCTGCTTGTCAAGCTGTGGAACAGAGGGAATCTAGGGGTTAGTTCAACACTGCAATGGCTGCCTCGCCAACAAGCTGTCTGTTCTTTCCTTCTTTGTGTTTTAATAGTATGTGCTAGATGTATGCATTTAGTGTTCTTTGGCTTGTTATATGTGGGGGATGGAGGGAGGGGGTTGGGGGAAACATTTTCTAATCTCTTACCTCGACGGAGATGCAATTTCTTTCTGTATCATATCTCCGTCCACACTACGGCCTAACATCGAGGAGTTGACGGTCTTTGCTAGAGACCTACTTTTGAGAGCTCAATCGCAGGTGCCTGTGGACTTATCATCATGGAGCCCATGATCCCCTTTGACAGGGATCGACCTCGGAGCTCCAACCGTGGGTGCTTGCGGACTTAATTCATGGAGCCCGTAGTCTCTGGTCAGAGCCCGACTTCGGGAACTCCAAACCACTGGATCTTTAACCGCCCCGATGCAGGAGTTACGATGCCCTGACGCAGGAACTTC
Source organism: Leucoraja erinaceus (assembly GCF_028641065.1). NCBI lineage: Eukaryota > Metazoa > Chordata > Chondrichthyes > Rajiformes > Rajidae > Leucoraja > Leucoraja erinaceus. Next base: position 96,034,497 of record NC_073379.1, on the reverse strand, counting down.
AAACGCCCCAACGTGGGTGCTTCGATCGCACAGACGCCGGAGCCTCGGCCTCCAGCTGCGGGAGCTTCGATCACCCCAACGGAAGGTTTGACTGCCCCGACCGTGGGAGAATAAAGAAGAAGATAGCCTTTCTTGCCTTCCATCACAGTGAGGAATGTGGGAAATCCACTGTGGTGGATGTTTATGTTAACTTTTATGTAGTTGTGTGTCTTGTTCCTTTTATTTCATATGGCTGTATGGCAATTCACTTATCATTGTACCTTAATTGGTACACGTGACAATTAAAGACCTTTGAAACCTTTGAAACTTTTGAAACCTTTGAAGTTAGAGAAATTCATACCACTGGGTTATAAGCTGCCCAAGCAAAATATGAGATGCTGTTCTTCCAATTTGTGTTTAGCCTCACTCTGACTATGGACAATAGACAACAGGCAATAGGTGCAGGACTAGGCCATTCGGCCCTTCGAGCCAACACTGCCATTCAATGTGATCATGGCTGATCATCCCTAATCATTACCCCGTTCCTGCCTTCTCCCCATATACCCTGACTCCGCTATTTTTAACAGCCCTATCTAGCGCTCTCTTGAAAGCATCCAGAGAATCTGCCTCCACCGCCCTCTGAGGCAGAGAATTCCACAGACTTACCACTCTGTGAGAAAAGGTGTTTCCTCGTCTCAGTTCTAAATGGCTTACCCCTTATTCTTAAATAAGGAGGCCTAGGACAGAAATGTCAGTGTGGGATTGGGAAGGGGAATTTAAGTGTTTGGCAACCGGGAGATTAGGTAGGTCCAGATGGACTGAGCAGAGGTGTTCAGCGAAACGATCGGCCAGTCTAAGTTTGTTCTCGCCGATGTATAAGAGGATACAAGGATACAAAGGACATTTATTATCACATACACCAAATGATGTAGTAAAATTTGACTTGCCAAATATATAATAATGTGATATAATAAAGGCATTTAAGAGGCTTTTAGATAGATGATTGGATGTGCACGGGATGGATGGATATGGATTATGTGCAGGGAAATAAGAGTTGGCCTTGGCATCATGTTCGGCACAGACATTAATAATAATAATAATAATAATAATAATAATAATAATAATAATAATAATAATAATAATAATAATAATAATAATAATAATAATAATTTTATTTGTAAAGCACGCTTCATACAATTGAATGAAACCCAAAGTGCTTTTCACAAAAACCCAGGTTTTAACAAAAATACAATTTAAAACAGTCTTCTTCTTTTCGTGTCTTGAAGCTGGTTGGTTATATGACAGTTTCCCATTCCTTTACACAGTCCTTTGTGTTTTATTGAACACTGCAAGATCCTTTGGGCTGCACTGGTTGGGTAGTAGGGGGCAGACAAGGCAGTGCTGCATTGTATGGTCCTCTTCTCCACATTCACAGGAGGTTTGGCCAGTATTATAGCCCCATCTGGCCATGGCAGCTTTTGATCGCCCTGTTCCTGTTCTCAGGCGGTTGATTCAGATTCAGATTCAGATTCAATTTTAATTGTCATTGTCAGTGTACAGTACAGAGACAACGAAATGCATTTAGCATCTCCCTGGAAGAGCGACATAGCAAATGATTTCAATAAATAATAATAAGTGTCCGGGGGGGGTGGTGATTGGCAGTCACCGAGGTACGTTGTTGAGTAGAGTGACAGCCGCCGGGAAGAAAGCTGTTCTTCGACCTGCTGGTTCGGCAACGGAGAGACCTGTAGCGCCTCCCGGATGGTAGGAGCGTAAACAGTCCATGGTTGGGGCGAGAGCAGTCCTTGGCGATGCTGAGCGCCCTCCGCAGACAACGCTTGCTTTGGACAGACTCACAATGGAGGGGAGCGAGGAACTGGTGATGCGTTGGGCAATTTTCACCACCCTTGTTGAGCGTCTTCCACTGGACCCATGGTGCTTCTGAGCCCGGAAGGAGGGCTTCAGAAGGAGGGATACCCATGTCAGTAGGAGGGGGGGGTCGTCCTCAAGCCTTTCTGTCCATAGTTGGAGTCTGGTTTCTTCCCATGATGCTATTAGGGGCAGGACATGGCTGAGAAAGCCTCTCCAGGACTTCAGCCGTTGGGCCGGGGGTACACGTCCGTAGAGGAGGTGGCGTTCATCACTGGTGGCCTTAGTCATCTCTACTCGGCTGCAAAACAGTAAGGACATGCATAGACAGTTAATAACATAAAAAGCACAAATTAATATAAAAATATAAAATAAAAAATCGAGTGTAAAAGGGCAAAAACCAAAAACAATGAGGTCAAATACAGAGTCCCATATACTATATGAGCAGACAAGCGGTTGAAGGGTATGCTGAGAATAATACAAGAGAATAAAGGTAATTTACAATGATCGTAAATACGAAAAGAAGAAGTAAAGTCAGTTAAAAGCTTGATTGAAAAGATAACCAAAGGGCCTGTTCCTGTGTTGTACTGTTCTATGGTCTGTGTTCTATAACCACATATTAGATCAGCATGACAGAATACAATACAGCTACTTTATAGAGAGCTGATAGAGGGCAATCAATCATGTAGTGGACAAGAAAAGAGATTCAAAGACTGTCTTGGAACTTCCCTGAAGAGTTTCTACAATGGGACCCACCAGCAGGAACCACAAACATTGGATTGGCCAGTTTGGAGTAGGCGACATAAACTTGCATGCACACTGTTATGAGAATGGTAGAATGGTGAAAGCAATGAGGAAATGAGAATCTTGAAAATCAAGACCCATTGATGCTACAGTCATCTGTGTGAAAGAAAGTTTGGAGATTAGATTGATCTAACTAGCCACCTTGCAACATGAGAGGCTATGAGTGATAAACAACTGCAAATACATGCCAAGATGGACCCAAGCAGTTTTCTATATCGTCAAAAATGTATCTCTACTGGAACAGCTTAGATAAAGCACGTTGGGCAAAAAATAAAGTGCTGGAGGAACGGTTAGATTCAATTTAATTTAATTGTCAACAGTCCAAACAAAATGTCGTTAGGCAGCACTTTTGGAGGGAATGGACAGAAAACATTTCTGGTCAGGACCCTTCTTCCAATATAGGGAGAGATAAAGGATGAAAATAAAGGTGAGGTTGGAGCAAAGCCTGGCAAGAGGGGGGAATTAAAGGGAAATGAGGACTCGGGAAAGAGAGTGGTGAGTGTAAGGCACAAGGGCAAGGTACAGGATAATGCGGGTGGTGGAATAAATGGGGGCCACCATGATGAAGAATGCCTTGGCCTGCTCCACCGCCAGAGTGAGGTCACAAGCCATCTAGAAGAATTGTCAGCCTTTGCCCCACCCATACCTCTCTTTTTCGAGCTTTGTTCCCCCCTCGTCCATCAGTTTGAAGAAAGGTCCCGAGCGGAAATGTCATCTGTACATTCCCTCCACTAATGCTGCCTAACACAGATTCCTTCTGCACTTTGATATTTTGCTCAAGTATCCAGCTTTGGAGTCTCCTATTTCTTTAAAGCATTTTGGTTCTGGAACCGTCTAATGATAATACAATAATTATCTAATGATAATGAAATGTACTTTCCATTGCTGAACATCTTATCATTTCTTCATGCTGTGCCATATACATTTTATGGTACGGGGTATAGCTATATATATATATATATATAGTACGGGGTATAGCTATATATATATATATATATGGTACGGGGTATAGCTATGTATATATATATGGTATTATCCAGTTCACTATACATAATTTATTAGCTTCATTTCACATTTATGTTTCCATGAAGTATTAAATGCTGTAATTAACAGTATTATTAAAAAAAAGAGCGAATGAGAATTTGGTGTCACAAAACAGTACCAGTGATTTACATGAACTGAATTCCATCAGTGTAAAATATAAACCGTAGCTTGCAACTCATTCTTTATGTTAATAACTGCTGTTAAAATATCAGACTTAGAAAGCATAATCTAGAGAGCAGCCAGCGTCGTGAAAATCACATGTTAAACCAATAATAAGTCACAATTACAGGATGATTGCTTTAAAAGAATATTTAACACATTAGATTCCCCTGAGTGAGTTTATTATTATTTTTTTCACACAGATATGTCCTTATATGTTGGGATCATTATTAAATGAGATTATTAACTTTTAATGTCATGGAAGAAAGCTTGTGAGCTTTAGCAAAGCAATCTAGTAATGAAACAAAACACATTAGATTAAGGAACATGTTGTGAAATATTAAAAAAAAAGATTAGCCATGTCAAATGCAACCAAATTTATTGAGGAATCATAAATGCAGAACATGTCCAAATAGTGATCTGACCAACAATGCACAGGCGACAATATCATAAGCTAGATAGCAGTGCAAGGTCACAAGGTTAATATATTTTACATCCAAATGTATTATACTACCTCTCTATTTACAGCACAATTGTGCCACTAGATCTCATGAGAATATTGTAATATTTCATTTTTTTCTTTTTATAAGCCTTTGTTGCTACTGGGAGTTACACTTAGGGGCTAACGCAGATATTTCTGACTTTTGAGACATCTAGGACCTATTGTATTCAGTAAGCATCAATCTGGGTATCCAGGGGAAGCAATGGTTCTGTGTGCTTATTGCCCTCCATATGAGAACCTAATTTAGCAGACTCGGGCAGTCAGTACATCAATGGGAGACGAATGGGAATACAAAGTGCTTTTGATTCACTACCTGGGATACAGATCATTCAACCAGCAGACTGAAACGTGCCCTAACAAGACTCTCAGCCACATTGCACACTCTTAAAAATATATGTATCCACAAGGAACAGATTCATGGTTTAATAGAGACTCTGAAGAATTTGAAATGCAAAACGCAGTTCAGTTTTTAAAACCGGACAAAAAAAAAGGCTGAAATTTGCAGTATAGCCCATTCCCTTTGGCCACACTGCAAGTCCTCAAATGTCCAAAATGATGTATGCAGCATACGTGTTCACTTACGACACAAGTTGCATTGGACTTCATTTTAGTAACAGTGTTGAGGCCTGAGCTACCACTTTGGAGCTCCATATTCTTGCTAACATTGTGTTTAAACAAGACATGCTGAAGAAGCCTTCTGGAGGTGCCGTTAAGAAGCTGAGGCAGGAGCCTCGCGGGCCACAGCCTCGCGGATCGGAGGTGGAGCCCCTGGGACTGCGGAACCCGCGGCTGGGTCCCGGGTCGGTACCACAGCAGTGCCTGGTGAGAACCCGGCAGAAAAAATGGAGAGGACTGTGCGGTAGTCGATGATGGCACCGACCAACGGATGACAACGGACATGTGGAAGTGAGGACGCCACTGCTGAGGGAAAGGAAAACCCGGCGTGGGGAGACTTGCGTGATGGAGGGGGGGGAGGGGGTGAGAACAAAGGGAGACCTGGCACAGATACTGTCTACACTTTGTTACTTTGTAAGTGCCCTTTATATGGCGACTATTTGCATACCTTGGGGATGCAAGCAAGGAATGTCACTGTGACTTGTCACGTGTGACAATAAAGTATTCATTTCAATATATTCAGTAGCAGGACAATTATAAAGCTTGTATGTGTTTGACATTTTCTGCCCCAACTGGTGCAGAGTGTATACAATGCAGGGATCAATAGATTTTTTGATATTAAAAGAATCAGCGGGTACAAGCTTAGTGCATGAAAGTTACATTGAAGTAAAAGAGCAGTTATGATGTTAATCAATGGCTGATGAGCCAGAAGGAATTCATTGATCCACAACTGCCTCCAGCTCTTATGTTCTTTGTTAATGTGGATATAAAGAAAGTCTTGCTGCAATATATAAAATTATTTTCATTACTTGTCATATCTTCTGAACCTTCTGAATTTTGTATTCAGCAGGGCAGTACTCTGCATATCGCCAACTTGGACAAATGTTTACATTTTTATCAAGCCAATTAACCTACAAACCTGTACGTCTTTGGAGTGTGGGAGGAAACCGAAGATCTCGGAGAAAACCCACGCAGATCACGGGGAATGTACAAACTCCATACAGACAGCGCACCTAGTCGAGATCGAACCCGGGTCTCTGGCACTGCACTGCTGTAAGGCAGCAACTCTACCACTGTGCCACAGTGACTGCCACCGTACCTGTAGAAGATAGAGGGTAGTGTTGGATTGGTGGTATTCTGTCTGGAGATCTGTGACCAAAGTATTCCACAGGCATCTATGCTGGGATCTCTGGTGTTTGTTTTATATATATATAAACATAGAAACCGAAAAATAGGTTCAGGAGTAGGCCCTTCGAGCCATCATCGCCATTCAATATGATCATGGCTGATCATCCAAAAGCAGTACCCCTTTCCTGCTTTTTCCCCATATCCCTTGATTCCGTTAGAGCTAAGTCTACTAACTCACTCTTGAAAAGAACCAGTGAATTGGCCTCTACTGACTTCTGTGGCAGAGAATTTCACAGATTCACAACTCTCTGGCAGAAAATATTTTTCCTCATCTCTGTCCTTAATGGCCTTCCCCTTATTCTTAAACTACGACCCCAGGTTCTGGACTCCCCCAACATTGGGACCATTTTCCCTGCATCTAGCCTGCCCAATCCTGTAAGAATGTTATATGTTTCTATAAGATCTCCTCTCATCCTAAATTCCAGTGAATACAAGCCCTGTTGACCCATTCCTTCATAAATAACTTGGACAAAAGTGGGTTGGTTAGGAAGTTAGCTGTAGACACAAAAAAATAGTGGAGTTGCAGACAATGAAGATACAGCAGGATATATACCAGTTACGGATATTTTAGTTTAACTCAGCTTGGAATTATAGCATGGAAACAGGTCCTTTGGCTCACCAAGTCCACGCTGACCAGCCAGCAATCACCCATACACCGGTTCTATCCTGCACGCTAGGGACAATTTACAAAAGACAATTAACCTAAAAACCTGCACGTTTTGGAATGTGGGAGGAAACCTGAGCACCCGGAGAAAACCCACGTGGTCTCAGGGAGAAAGTGCAAACTCCAGAGACCACCAGTCGTAAGGATCGAACTCGGGTATCTGTCGCTATAAGGCAGCAACTCTACCACTGCTGCAGAGTGATATTGATACGGAAATGGCAGATGGAGTATAATTTGGGCAAGTATGAGGTGTTGCATTATGGCAGAAGTATGTTATTAGATGCTGCCTGAATTAGCCAGAAGGAGAGATTGGACAAACCTGGGTTGTTTTTTCTGACGCATTGGTGGATACGGAGGAGGCTGATAACAATGTATACATTTATCAGTGGCATAGATAGATAGACTGTTAGAACCTTTTACCCTAGGGTGGATATGTCAAATAACGGAGGGCAAAGCTTTAAGGTGAGAGGGGCAGCGATTAAAGAAGATACACAGGGCAATTGCTTACACAGTGATTAGTGGAACAAACTACAGGTCGAAGCAGATATGATAGTGACTTTCAAAAGGCTTTTAGTCAGGCACAAGAATAAGCAGGAAATTGAGGTATATGGATCATATGCAAGAGGAATTATTTTAAGTAGACATCATATTGAGCACAAACGTCTTGGGCCAAAGGGACTAATTCCTGTGCTGCATTATTCTGTGTTCGGTGGTTTGGTCATAAGATCATAAGTGATAGGAGTAGAAATAGGCCATTCAGCCAATCAAGACTACTCCGCCATTCAATCATGGCTGATCTATCTCTCCCTCCTAACCGCATTTTCCTGCCTTCTCCCCATAGCCTCTGACACCCAAACTAATCAAGAATCTATCTATCTCTGTCTTAAAAATATCCACTGACTTTGCCTCCACAACCTGCTCTGGCAAAGTATTCCACAGATTCACCACCCTCTGGCTAAAAAAAATCCTCCCCATCTCCTTCATAAAAAAACATCCTGTAATTCTGAGGCTATGACCTACACTCTCCCAATAGTGGAAACACCACCTGCCGTTACTTTGGAGAAACCCTTTGCAGTGCTCAGTGGCACAAGAGTAATGCCCCTATCCCACTTAGGAAACCTGAACGGAAATCTCTGGAGACTTTGCGCCCCACCCAAGGTTTCCATGCGGTTCCCGGAGGTTCCCGGAGGTTTTTGTCAGCCTCCCTACCTACTTCCACTACCTGCAACCTCTGGGAACCGCACGGAAACCTTGGGTTTCCTAAGTGGGACAGGGGCATTAAGATCAGTGTTGGCAGCTACATGTGATACAACATTGCCATCAAGAAGGCACAACCTTTACCACCTGATTTAAAGCAGGATGTTGAAGATAAGGCAAAAGGTGAAGTTTGGAGGTCAGCTGGAATTTCTGTTCCCTTGGCTAGGATTTGTGATTCCAGATACTAGCAGCTCAATCTCCCCATTCACCAACAATTCTACATCTAACATTCCTTGTGCTCTGGACCATCACAGCATCTGCTTAGAAACAAAAATAAATGCCGCAAAGAAAATATTTTGGACAAATTTAGAAATAAGACCATGGCATATTGAATGCCACAAACCTGTGATTGCCCATCATACAGTTCTTTAATGCCTGCCGCAGATGAAACTATGCCCATCCTAGTTGATATCTGCCCATTAACTTCTACCCCAGTACTTGAGCACAGCTGGTTGAAAGTGACTGACTTTCAGTAGGGAAGATTGCAAGCGGTTTTAGAGGATGACCTCAAACTATTCTGCTTCCTAAACAGTGGCCGCATATTACATCGTTGCGGCACACACATCAGTTAGTCCAAGCCACTGGCTGACAGGTAACAGCAACTCCGCTTCAGACCATGAGTATAAATGCTGTCGAAGAGCAGGCAGCTGATTTGTGCTTCACGATATTACTGCATCTCCCCTGGGGCAGCACCTCTGTACTATCGCTAACCAGTCAGAGGATAGATTGCTGGACTGCCATGAGGACTTGCAAAACCCATTGTATACTGCAAATTAATCAAGGATTATTTACACCCTGCTCATTCCCCCTTCTCACCTCTGCCATCAGGCAGAATATACAAGAGTTTGAAAGCTCATACCACCAGAAACAGGAACCGTTTCTTACCCGCTGTGATCAGACTGCAGAATAGTCCTCTCATAAGATTGAGTGTAGTCCCGACCTCCCAACCTACCTCATTGCATTTTTTCTATCTGCACTTTCTCTGTAGCTGTAATGCTGCAATCAAGTAACACTGTATTCTGTTATTTTTCTCTTTGTACTGCCTGTTGAACTTTTGGTGTGGCTTGATGGCACACATGCATCATACAGTATGATTTGTCTGGAAAGTACACAGACAAAGTTTCTCGTTGTACCTCAGTACAAGTGGCAATAATAAACCAATGCCAGTACGAGTACGAAGATACAGCAAGGGTGATAGTACACTGAGCTTTAGCATTGCACTCAAATTAGTGGCACCTCTTTGTGATGGGAAAGACATTGTCTGTCAAACACTATATAATGGCAGTGTCCAAGTGAATTGGCTACCACTTCCACAAGGTAAATAATGGGCTCCAGCCACTGTGCAAAACCCCAGTGCTGAGTAGATGCCAGATCGCCCTTAAGCATGGGACACAAAAGGAACTGCAGATACTGGTTTACAAGAAAAGACACAAAGTGTTGGAGTAACTCAGCTGGTCTGGCAGCATCTCTGAAAAACATCAATATCTGATATTTTGGGTCGGGACCCTTCTTCAGATGGAAGAAGGAATCCAACCTGAAAAGTCACCTATCCATGTTCTCCGGAGATGCTGCCTAATCCTTTGAGTTTCTCCAACAGTTTGTGCTTCCAGGTAGAGAATTTTGTGAGATGTTCCTCTATCAATCTTTAAATGATCACCCCCTATTTTTGTTACTGTCCCCCTGTTTGAGACTTCCCACCTGTAGAAACATCGTAACATCAATCCTTTTTTGGCATCTCTCCCTCACCAATGTGCAATCCAATAGACAATAGACAATAGACAATAGACAATAGGTGCAGTAGTAGGCCATTCGGCCCTTCGAGCCACCATTCAAAGCGATCATGGCTGATCATCCCCAATCAGTATCCCGTTCCTGCCTTATCCCCATATCCTCTGACCCCTCTATCTTTAAGAGCCCTATCTAACTCTCCCTTGAAAGTATCCAGAGAACCGGCCTCCACCACCTTCTGAGGCAGAGAATTCCACAGACTCACAACTCTCTGTGTGAAAAAGTGTTTCCACATCTCCGTTCTAAATGGCTTACACCTTATTCTTAAACAGTGGCCCCTGGTTCTGGACTCACCCAACATCAGGAACATGTTTCCTGCCTCAAGCATGTCCAAACCATTAATAATCTTATATGTTTCAATAAGATACCCTCTCATCCTTCTAAACTCCAGAGTGTACAAGCCCAGCCACTCCATTCTCTCAGCATATGACAGTCCCGTCATCCTGGGAATTAACCTTGTAAATCTACGCTGCACTCCCTCAATAGCAAGAACGTCCTTCCTCAAATTAGGCGACCAAAACTGCGCACAATACTCCAGGCGTGGTCTCACTAGGGCCCTGTACAACTGCAGAAGGAACTATTTGCTCCTATACTCAACTCCTCTTGTTATGAAGGCCAACATGCCATTCGCTTTCTTCACTACCTGCTGTACCTGCATGCTTACTTTCATTGACTGATGAACAAGGACACCCAGATCCTGTTGTACTTCCTCTTTACCCAAGTTCCAGTACTTCCCGGCACTATCTCCTCCGGGGAGATGAGGACACGTGCCTTGCTCACTCTAGTTGCTGCTGTACCCAGTTGTGCACCAGCTTTTCCAAAAAGGAAGAAATGTGCATGGAGGTACCCTGCTAATGAACAGCATGATTCATGTAAGCTGCACACAGCAGATGTTAGCAGATGAAGAGTACAATACAAGCTAGTGGGATGCTGCACAGTCATAAAACCAAACGGACTTTTATCCCATTAGAAGGATGATATGTTTGTGCCTCCTTTTGGGAAATATTGCATTTAGCCTCCAAACTCAATTAATGTCAAATGCTTTCATGTTTGTTATGTTTTGAAAAATTATTAGCATCTATTCCTGATGTTAGTTATAAGTAATTCAAAATGTTAATCAAAATTATATCTGCAATAACTATAAGACTGGAGTCAAGGTGCTGCACAAATCAATGATATATGCAATTAGCTCTTTACTTATTTATTCATTAACCCCCAAATGATGTTACTCTAGAGAAATAAGATGCCTAGATGCAGTGATCACATTAAGTCTGAATATTAACCGAGAACAAATAACAAAATTAAATGCAGTCCTGTCAGCTTTATTTTTTTCTTTCATTACAAAAAAATATATATTTTAATTTTTCATGGAAATTAAACAATATATTTAGCAATAAAAAATGGAAATGTTCATTTGTAAAGATGAGAAGAATTATTGAAATGTTCACGAGTTTTATGAATTACTGTGCTCAGTATCACTTACTGCACAAACAGCAGCAAAGAGGACAAAATATAGACACAAAAAGTTGGAGTAACTCAGCGGGACAGGCAGCATCTCTAGAGAGATGGAATGGGTGGCATGTTGGGTCATGACCCTTCTTCAGACTGAAGTCTTGACCTGAAACATCACCCATTCCTTCCCTCCAGAGATGCTGGTTGTCCCGCTGAGTTACTCCAGCTTTTTGTGTCTATCTTCGGTTTAAACCAGCACCTGCAGTTCCTTCCTATGCTGCAAAGAGGACAAACTGCATAAGTGAATGGAATTATTTAAAATGAATAATCAAAGAAATTAACTGACAGGCTAAATTGACAGATGTAAGTAAATAAGCCCCACTAGCGTGGGGTTGGTTCTAAGATGAATCAGTGCACCTGTACTGAATAAATACCCTGTCCAAACAGACTAATGAAAGCCACTAAGTTTCTCCGGCTTCTTGGTGCTTAGTGTTTGGCCTGAGGTCAACGAAGGCCTGATATATACATTTATTTTAAGCTTTTGTCAGTCAAGCTCAATTTATTGTTGAGGATTCAGGAAAAGACAGGCCTCTGTCCTTGAAGAATGAGCAAGTGCTGTGTTTTTTTTATTGTGTATGGTGAAGACAGGGTTGTCTCCCTTGGCTTTATAAATCAATTGCATTTTGAATTAGTGCAGTGCCCCTTGCCTCTTGTAAGCCCAAGTTAATAAATCATAGCAGCAACGGTGTGTACGGGGCAGGATCATATGCAGAATGTCCTCTTTAATAAAATAATTTGCTCTGTTTAAAATTACGTCTAAATAACAAATAAATTCAATGGTTGTACTAATCAGTGAAACAGCTGGAGTTTAATTCCAAACATAGTCATTCCAATTCTGCAACAAGAATAGCAATTCTTTCTTTTATTGCTCAGCCTTGCACTGAAAATAGCAGTGTACAGTAAAGTGCTAATTAGTAAAGGCAACATTAAATGCCACATAAATATTGAAGTGAGAGCAACAAGGATGGAAAGATGTGCGGATAAAAAATATACAGAATCCATGAAGACGAATGAAAGAAAATAGAGTCTTTCTTCTACGCTAGCCTAGCCACTTTAAAGCATATTAAAATCAAAATTGTAATTTATTGTTCCCTCTTCTGCCAGTGATGTGCCATTGGAAGTTCACATGATGCATATCTATTTTTCTCTAAGAGAAAACATGTTACATCTGGGCAATGCCAATGAAAACCTTAAAAAAACAAGTTACCGCAGTCAGTACATTACGCTGGCTTTGTTATGTAAGCTCATATGTTAAAAGGTTATGTTTGTTGTTTTACCTGCCACAACTGTAGCAGATATAAATGTCAAGTCGAGTTTGGCCCATATCCCACTCAAATGGTCCTATCCATGTATCTGAACAAATGTCTTTCAAATTATGTATTTGTACCTGCCTCAACTACTTCCTCTGGCAGCATATTCCACGTGCCCGCCACCCTCTGTGTCTAAATGTTGTCCCTCAGGTTCCTGTTTCACCACTTATACTCCCAGGTTTCGTTTAGTTGAAGATGATAGAAACATAGAAACATAGAAAATAGGTGCAGGAGTAGGCCATTCGGCCCTTCGAGCCTGCACCGCCACTCAATATGATCATGGCTGATCATCCAACTCAGTATCCTGTACCTTTCTTCTCTCCATACCCCCTGATACCTTTAGCCACAAGGGCCACATCCAACTCCCTCTTAAATATAGTCAATGGACTGGCCTCAACTACCTTCTGTGGCAGAGAATTCCACATTCACCACTCTCTGTGTGAAAAATGCTTTTCTCATCTCGATGTAAAAAGACTTCCCCCTTATCCTTAAACTGTGACCCCTTGCAGCAGCCTGGATTAGATCAGGCACGCAAGCCCTGCCACAATGTTGCGTGCTTGACTGTGACTCCTTAATCCCCATCCAGTCCAGTCCCCATCTCCAGTTCTCCCAAAGTCAGGCCTATTGAGGCCACCGCTATTGCCTTTACGGAGTGTCCCCAGTCTTAGTCCAGGGTTCATAAGATCATAAGGAATAGGAGTAGAATTAGGCCATTCAACCCATCAGGTCTGTTCCACCTGTCAAGCATGGCTGAACTATCTCTCCCTCCTAACCCCATTGTCTCCTTGCACCTGCGGTGGCCTTTAGGCCTTACGTGGACGTCTTGTATGACTCTAGAACACCAGTCCTCATGCGACAAATCAAAGGAATCTCCTGGTTTATCCAGGACATCTGCCTCCCCGGCCATCATTTTGAATTTCTCTTCACCGATTCCACGCTTTTCAGTCCCTGCCTGTACACGGGAAGGAGAAGCTGAACAGTGTTACGAGTGTCATTTGAATTTGTTGATCACCTCCACTTCTTCGACCTTAGCTCATTTTGTGGATATCTATCATAAGATACCGCTGAGGATGACAAGGCAGGCATTAGCGGATGTACACTTGGAAAATCCTCTGATATTACTTTCTCACCATTTTAATGCAGGAGTTCGCCTGTTCATTTTAAATGAATCAATATTTCAGTGATGATGTTAGCTCTATCTTAGAAAACAGCAACACAAACAATTTCCGTGTAAAATAAATTGTGAACTGAAGTTGATGTTTTCCAGTCTAGTTCACAATGTTTGCGGACTTCAGTGGGGCCTCCAGTGACGCCTGATCTAATCGAGACCCAGGCTGCTGCAAGGCTCCCAGTGGCCCACTCCACCGACACCTCCACCTATGAACACACCATCCCTCACTTCACGCAACCACTGCTAAAACTGCGTGCCCTGGGGTGCTTCCTGCAACTGATCTTGAAACCCCAAGAGTAATAATAATAATAATAAATTTTATTTGCGGGCGCCTTTCAAAGTCTCAAGGACACCTTACAGAGATTAACAAGAGAGAAAAAACATATAGTCGGAGTAAAATAAATAATAAGGACATCACCAGTACACAAATTAAAGACAGAAATCGCTCCAAAGACAAAAAATCAAAAACACAATGTGAAGAGAGAGCAGCGGCAGCTAAAGCGCGCCAGCGTCCACTCTCCCTTCCGACAGCCATCTTAGACACAGACTAACATATTAACTTACACACAAAAAAAAAATCATCCCCCCACAATGAATGCCACTGTGGGGTAAGGCACAAAGTCCAGTCCCCATCTCCAGTTCGCCCAAAGTCAGGCCTATTGAGGCCACCGCTATTGCCTCTACGGAGTGTCCCCAGTCTGCTCACTGGCACCGATCCTCTCCTCCATCCACCGCCGTCTCCATCTTGATTGTCTCATACGCTCTCCGTCAGGCACCCACACACCAAACGGGTGATTTCAAACTATCCCCGCACACTGAAGTTGAGACTGTGGAGGATCTGACACCCTCATCCACACCACCCACCCTCGCTGTCATCACATGCGGGTCCTAATTTCCCCTGATCTATGACCCTTACACCAATTCCCTTTGCTCCACTGTGATCTCTCCCTCCTATATTGCTACCTCCTCCCACTCATTCCGAATCAAGTCCTGGATTCATTGGATGATCTTTGTGCTCTCTAGATAGACGCAAAATGCTGGAGTAATTCAACAGGACAGGCAGCATCACTGGAGAGAAGGAATGGGTAACGTTTTGGATTGAGACCCTTCTTCAGACACACTCTCTATGCTGGCTCAGCAGGAATACAAAAATGTGTCCTCCTGCAGGATCTGCTCGGCGGCACTCAGCGCCTTATGAAAACCATTCAATAGATCTCAGGAATAGACAAATAAATTCTAGGTCTTAATATTTCATAATAGACAATAGACAATAGACATTAGGTGCAGGAGTAGGCCATTCAGTCCTTCGAGCCAACACTGCCATTCATTATGATCATGGCTTTTCCCTTTGAGAATAGGGAAGATTCAAACAAGAGGACATGACTTCAGAATTAAGGGACAGAAGTTTAGGGGTAATATGAGGGGGAACTTCTTTACGCAGAGAGTGGTGGCGGTGTGGAATGAGCTCCCAGTGGAAGTGGTGGAGGCAGGTTCATTGGTATAATTTAAAAATAAATTGGATAGGCATATGGATGAGAAGGGAATGGAGGGTTATGGTACGAGTGCAGGCAGGTGGGACAAAGGGGAAAAAAATTTGTTCGGCATGGACTTGTAGGGCCGAGATGGCCTGTTTCCGTGCTGTAATGGTTATATGGTTATATTATATATGGTTGATCATTCCCAATCAGTACCCCATTCCTGCCTTCTCCCCATATCCCCTTATTCCGCTATCTTTAAGAGCCTTATCTAGCTCTCTCTTGAAAGTATGCAGAGAACTGGCCTCCGATGCCCTCTGAGGCAGAGAATTACACAGACTCACAACTCTGTGAGAAAAAGTGTTTCCTTATCTCCATTGTTGTTTTCATGTTGTTTTCATGTTGTTTTTCAAATTATTGGTGTGCTTTGTGTTGTGGCTTTGCCTCCCCACATTATGTACAACATGTTCCTTCACCATTGTCATGTCTTTGCCATACCCAAATACTCCCTACCTTCACCAAAAGGTCTGAAAATAGTTCAAGGTGCTGCCTCACCTTCACCTTGTCAAGGGTTAATTGGGGCAGGCAATAAATGTTGTTTTTGACCATAGTCCATGAGACATTTTCACATATTTGCAGTGCTTTGGATATGCCTAGACAATCCCTACACCCCAAAGCCATGCTGTTAAATTCGGAGGCATTGATGGGAGCCATGACTAGAACCAAATGTGGGCTGACACTCAAGATGGCAAATCTTTTGTAGTGGATCGTCCTGAACCTTCTCCTTCCTCCTCTGACTCACTCAAAATCAGTTGTAAAGTCTGTCCAACTAAAGTTTTCTTTGTTTCATTCATTACTAGTAGAAAACACAAACTGCTAGAGAACATCAGTGAGCCAGGCAGCCTGTTGATGGAATGGATAGATGATGTTGTCTAGTCTGGCCCTTCTTTCAGACTCAGTGTTCTGATTCTACCATCTTCAAGACTGGTACATCTTCCATTCCAAGGGTGAAAAATTGCAAAAAGATTGTCAAAAAATATATCCTTAAGCCAATAAAGGTTTATAGCAGGATCTGTTTATAGCTGGAAGCAAGATCTGTGCCAATGATATCGAATAAAAAATCACTTACTTTAGAATATCTTGGCCTTTTTGCAGGAGGAAAAAAGATAAGATCCACATCGAGCAATTTAGTTTTAAAACTGATGAAGAAATGAACAACTAATATTATTTTGATGGCAACTGTTCTGAAAGTGGGAAGAATGGTGAGTGTAATCCTGCAATGTTCAATGTACAATAACATTTGATTGAGCGTTCTGCTAATTCACTTATTAGAATGGAAAATAAAATACGTTTTGGAATAAGTTATTCACTTTTCAACAAATTCATTGTGTCTTTAGCCATCATTTGGATTTCTTATTCATGGGAGATTAGCTGCGAAGAAACACCTAAAAATAGACACTTTTCGGGCTACTCAGACTGGATTGTGCTGATAAAGTCCAGGTAATTGAATAAGTCACCTAGAACCTCTAGGCACCGTGAATTGCTCTGAATATGAAATAGGCTGTCGCAATACATAATGTCTCCATAATACTAATCATTTTGGACAGCTAGAAATTTTCTTTTAAGTCAGTTTAAACCCTTGGTCAAGATATTTATATCTCACATCGTTGACATTTAATTGTAAGAAATAATAGTGGCAGCAAAGTTTCTGTAGTCATTTGATTTGCAGGGGTGAGACAACTGGAACGGGAATTGTAGAATTTCAGGGAAGCATAAATACGTGGATTGTTGCTTTCCTTATCTCAACTTGTTTTTGTGAGATGTAAATTTTAAATATAAAATTATATTTGAAATCTCCCTTTGTACAATGACTGCAAACCTGGACCACAGCTACACAACTATTAAAATCATCTCCCGGTAAATCCTGGTAAATCTCCACTTGGGAAATCTGATCACCTGGCTGTGCTTCCACTTCCTGCTTACAAGTAATGATTCACCAATTCCTAAAGATTTGGACTCCTTTTATCGATTTATTCCAAATATATGGTGCAACTTAACCCTGGAAATTAACTGTTTAAGAACTGGGTGAGGGGTGTGGAAAGAAATGAAGTAGGTAAATCCCTTTTCCCTTTTATTTTTTTTCTGTTTTGTTTTCTAATTATTTTATTTCATTTTTTTATTTTATTTTTTCTGTTTTTTCTCTTTTTTTTCTTCTCTCGCTTTATAACTTTACGGGTTCTTTCTATCTATTCTTTCACGAACTATCAATACCACTACTTTACTTAACTTTCTCTTTCCTTCTCTTTTTTGCTTCTGCTACTTTTCTATTAATAAATTTAATACAAGATGTATTATGTTATACATGGTTTATACTACTGTACATTGCTTCTAATAAAAATATTTATAAAAACAAAAACAAGTAATGATTCAATGTTACTTTATAATCACATGTATCTTGGTACAGTGAAATGCTTTGTGTTGGATACAACCCGGCAATATCATACAGCAGATCTCACCTAGGCAGTACACCTGGGTTTGTTCCTGACAAATGGGTACTGTCAGTGTGGAGTGTGTATGTTCTCCCCGTGACCCACGTGGGTTTTCTCCGGGTGCTCCAGCTTCCTCCCACACTCCACACTTGGCACCGGTAAAATTGTAAATTGTCCCTACTTGGCAAAAACAGGAAAGCAAACTATTATCTCAATGGTGGCCGACTAGGAAAAGGGGAGATGCAGCGAGACCTGGGTGTCATGGTACACCAGTCATTGAAAATAGGCATGCAGGTGCAGCAGGCAGTGAAGAGAGCGAATGGTATGTTAGCTTTCATAGTAAAACGATTTGAGTATAGGAGCAGGGAGGTTCTACTGCAGTTGTACAGGGTCTTGGTGAGACCACACCTGGAGTATTGCGTACAGTTTTGGTCTCCAAATCTGAGGCAGGACATTATTGCCATAGAGGGAGTGCAGAGAAGGTTCACCAGACTGATTCCTGGGATGTCAGGACTGTCTTATGAAGAAAGACTGGATAGACTTGGTTTATACTCTCTAGAATTTAGGAGATTGAGAGGGGATCTTATAGAAACTTACAAAATTCTTAAGGGGTTGGACAGGCTAGGATGCAGGAAGATTGCTCCCGATGTTGGGGAAGTCCAGGACAAGGGGTCACAGCTTAAGGATAAGGGGGAAATCCTTTAAAACCGAGATGAGAAGAACTTTTTTTCACATAGAGAGTGGTGAATCTCTGGAACTCTCTGCCACAGAGGGTAGTCGAGGCCAGTTCATTGGCTATATTTAAGAGGGAGTTAGATGTGGCCCTTGTGGCTAAGGGGATCAGGGGGTATGGAGAGAAGGCAGGTACGGAATACTGAGTTGGATGATCAGCCATGATCATATTGAATGGCGGTGCAGGCTCGAAGGGCCGAATGGCCTACTCCTGCACCTAATTTCTATGTTTCTATGTTTCTAATGTGCAGGATGGTGCAAGTGTTCTAGCTGAATGTTGGCCGGCGTGAACTCAGTGGGCCAAAGAGTCTGTTTCCCCACTGCATCTAAACTAAACTACACCACACATGAGTCACCACGTTTTCTACACTGTCAAAGTTATAAAAAGTTCACCAAACAGTTTCAACTACTGCTTGCAGTGGCGGACCTGGCCTTCCAGCATATGTGGCAGCAGGCGTCTCACCCCCTGACCTTTCTCCCCCACCAGATCTGTTATGGGAATAGCGCCACCTGTGGTGCAGTACACAAGATAGATCTTGAATAAAGATGGCTGAACCCAAATCCCGATTGTAAAGCATCTGATAGTTAGTTGTGAAGCTGTAATGTAGCAGTTTACCGCAAGGAAACACAACATCTTAAAACATAGATCGAAGACGGTTTCAGGATTCGTCAAGAGTTTTTATCGTGTGCAGGGCAATGGCAGACGACGTTTGTGAGTGAGTCGACTACCGATAGACATCCATCGGAGAGTTTGTATGTTGAACTTGTAGGTGCCAAATTTTGATGTCTATTGACTTTGTGAAGGCCTGAAGGAGACACAAAGTAGATATTTCCGGGAGAGACAGCACAGAATTGGTTGCTGAAGTACGGGTGACCGGATATACCAGACGATTGTGAGGCCTACATTGTTTCCATCGATAGAGGGGCTGATTTGTCAGGAAATTGGAGCAGCTAAAGCCCCCTAGGCAAATGAATTTCGAGGCAAGGGACCTGCCAATGGAGTGGAGACAATGGAGGGAGGAGTTTGAGCTCTATGTTGATTTGAGCATGGCAGGGAAGGATGACAAGATAAAGAGGAAAATGCTCATGTACCCAGATGGACCGTAAGGGAGAGAGCTCTAACAAATGTTAAAACCGCTAGGGACTCAGACGGCAGATGGCAACGTACAAGAAGTGACACTTGAGCAGGCTCTCGATGCTTTTGAAAAGCATTGTCAACCCGTGAGGAACGAGACCATCGACAGGTATAGATTCTTTACGTGGTGCCAAGAAAGAGGGGAGACTTTTGATTCATTCTTAACAGAAGCTCTTGGCAGCTCGTTGCAATTTCAGTGAGTTGAAGGATTCACTGATACGTGATAGAATAATATGCGGCATAAGAGATGACATGCTGCGGGAGAGACTTCTCCGAGAAACCTCACTTGACTTAGAAAAGTTTGTGAAGGCATGCCAGGCTTGGGTGCTTTCCAAGGCCAGAGTTAATGTCCTGTTAGGTAACCAACGACAAGATGTCTGTGCAGTGAGACAAGAGGGGACAAGATACCAGCCAACCATTCAGTGCAAGTACTGCGGATATAAACATGAGAGGAAGAAGGAGAAATGTCTGGCATCTGGCCAGGAATGTTTCAAATGCCATAAGAACAATCATTTGGCATCACAATGCACAGAAAAGCAGTTGCAACAGAAGAACCAGAAGAATGAAAAGAAAGGGAAAACATCTGTGCATGAAGTGGGGGAAGTGGAGAGTTTCAGTGATGAAATTCAAGAATATGATGAAATTCATGCAATGGAACTGCAACCAGAAGCAGTAAGAGCAGAGAGTGTGCCCAGTGTTGAGGAGACTCAATTCCCAAATAAAATGCTGAAAGAGAAGGAAGTAAAATTCCAGGTGGACAGTGAAGCCACATGTAACATCGTTCCCAAGATGCATGCATAGGATGTGGATGAAACCAAGCAAGTATTATCGATGTACAACAATCCAACAGTGGTGCCTCTTGGGAAAAGCAAGGTGAAACTAGTGAACTCAAAGAATGGAAGGAAATACAAAGTAGAGTTTGTAGTCCTGGAGGAAGACTGCATTCCAATCCTGGGAAGCCGGGCAGCCCAGCAGATGGGCCTCATCTCAGTCTGTAAAGAGAACATAATGACATTGAATGGCAGTGAGATCCCTCTGAGCAAGGAAAGACTGATGGCTGAGTATGCTGATGTGTTTGAAGGAACAGGAACATTCGAGGGCAAGTACCATCTGCAGGAAGGTGACAGCGTTACGCCGGTGATCCATCCACCACGAAGAGTCCCTGTAGCCTTACAGAGTAAGCTGAAATAGGAGTTAGAGAGCCTAACAGAAGTTGAAATAATTGTCCCAGTAGAGACACACACTCCATGGGTATCCAGCCTTGTGTGTGTGGAAAAGCCCAATGGAAAGTTGAGAGCGTGTTTAGACCCAAGGGATCTGAACAAGGGGCTGAAAATAAGTCATTACCCAATGACAACGATCGAAGATGTCCGCACAGACCTGAATTACGCCAAGGTCTTTAGCACGTTTGATGCCAAGAATGGGTTTTGGCATGTGGAACTGGATGATGAGAGTTCTCAGCTTACGACATTTAACACACCATATGGCAGATATAGATGGAGATGCATGCCATTAGGTCTGTCCACGGCCCCGGAAGAGTTCCAGCTGTGACAGAACCAAATGCTGGAGGGCCTGGAAGGAGTGAGGTCTGTTGCTGATGATATCCTGGTGTTTGTGAATGGAAAAACTGCAGAGGAAGCAGAAAGAGACCACGACGGAGCTCTAATGGAGAGATGTCGTGACAGAAACCTGAAGCTGAACATAGAGAAGGCATAGCTGAAGGTGAAGGAAGTCACTTTCATAGGATATAGATTCTCTGCTGCAGGACTGAAACCAGATCTAGGGAAGGTAGAAACAGTGCTGCAGATGCCTAACCCAACGGATGTCCAAAGAGTTCAGCAATTTATTGGGTTTGTTAAATACTTGAGCAAATTCCTTCCTGGACTTAGTGACCTATGTGAACCGCTACGCAAGCTGACACCGGTGGATGTAGTTTGGTGGTGGGCAGAGGTGCAAGACAGGGTGGTGAAGGAAATAAAGAAGCTATTAACTGCAGAGCCAGTACTCAGATACTATGATCCATTCAAAGAGCCGACATTACAGGCCGATGCATCAGAAACTGGACTATGTGCGGCGCTGATGCAGGAGGGCCATCCAGTTGCCTATGCCAGCAGGGCCCTGATAGATGCGGAGACCAGATATGCACAAATAGAAAAGGAATTGCTGGCATTTGGTGGTGTTTGGTCTAGAGAGGTTCTATGCATACACATATGGAAGGCCAGTGAATGTGCAGACAGACCATAATCCACTGGAGATAATTGCCACAAAGCCACTTCATCGTGCACCAAAGAGATTGCAGTGGATGCTGGTGAGGACACAGACCTATGATGTGACAATAACATACAGACCAGGGAAGCAGATGCAAATTGCAGACACGCTGAGCAGAGCACATATTCAGACCGGCAAGACTGACAAGACCATGAGAGAACTGGAAACAGTAAACCTAGCAAGGCACATCCCAATATCACAGCCTCTGCTAAATGGCATGAGGGATGCAAGAAAAAAAGATGAGAGTATGCAGAGACTGCACCAGGTGATCAAACGAAGTTGGCCTGAGAACAAGAAGGATGTTAACCCAGAACATATCTCCTATTTCCATGTGAGGGACGAGCTGAGTGTTGGAGATTACCTAATCTTAAGAGGAGAGACAGTAATCATCCCTAAAACCAGGAGACGAGACGTGATCACACAAGTACATGATTCCCACATTGGTGTCAATGGCTGTCTAAGAAGGGCAAGAGAATGTCTGCACTGGCCCAGAATGAGTGCAGAAATCATGGACCTTGTACAGAAATGAATGTGAAACATGTCAAGCTCAAGGGAAAGAGCAACCAAAAGAAACATTGCATTCCCATGAAATTCCAGAGAGGCCATGAGCGAAGGTGGGTGCAGATTTGTTCCAGTTTGAGTGAAGCCAACTGGTGACCGACATCAACCCTGGAGGAAGGCTGTTGTTGTATGCCGTGCTGCGCAACCCAGGCCTTATGAAGTCAGAACTGAGGACGGCGTCATATATCGTTGGAATCGACGCCATCTGTGGATGACTAACGAGACATTTCATTGTGCTTATGTTGACCTAGATGACCTGGTGACGACACCTGAACCAGAGCGAGCCAATCGACCTATGAGCTGACCACCAGTCCCCAGGGAACAGCAAACCCTGACAACAAGATCTGGGAGATGCATTCGAAAACCACGCTATTTGCAGGATTATGTGCCCAAATAAGGATATAGCGCCTGTACATGTAGTTGATTACAGATTTAAAAGGCTATTAGATTATGTTTAAAATGTTAATGTTACATTGTTTTTTTCACAGTTGGTATTTGCAATTTTAAAACAAAACAAATTAATAAATAAAAGGGGAAAGGAAATGAGGAACCAGACATTAATGATGTTACAATACCTACCTTCAGTGGTGCTGCAGTTCTGCCACTGGCCGTGTGCGCGACTTTGGCGCCTTTGAGGGGGGGGGGGGGGATTAAAATGCAGATTTGTACCGCTTATCGGAGAGGTAATTCCTCGGGCTGCGAGTCGATGAAGAAAAATCGATCGGACTTCCGTTCCCAGTTTTTTTTTTAAGTCACTGTACAATTTAATAGTCTGATTAAAATAAAACGCGACTTGTAACGCAACGCCTACAACGTGACGGATCGCAAGGACGGGACCAATCAAAGGGTAAGTCGTCTATTTTACATATAATCTTGCTTCTTGGGGTGGCTTTAATCTAATTTTACATTGCAAAAATGTGATTTGGGCCCAATATATTCGGCAGTGTCTTTCCTGCCGATATGGGCTTCAAATTCACTGCAAGTGCAACGTTCCAATCCAGAAACACCCACTCGCAAGATGATTTAAATCCTCATTTTTTTTTGGACAATCATGTCATAAGAACATCTAAATTGTAATATATTTTGGGTAATTGTATAATCAATATTTTTATACTAAATATATACAACAGCTATATACACAACAATATACAAAACCTATATACACAACCAATAAACACATTTATTGTGTAAAAAATAATAATTTTGATTATATTGAAAGTAGATGTTTCTTGATTAATTTATAGGAATTAAACATTAAATTCCTTCCAACTGGCATATGTTCATGACAGTGAGATTTAAAAAGCATGTTATATTGTCAATTCTTGTGTGAATGGGATTAGTTTGTTATTTGGATACTAAAAGCCCTGTCCCACGATACGAGTTCATTCCAAGAGTTCTCCCGAGTTTGCCCTGATTCAAACTCGGAGATTTACGATAATGGCCACTCGTCGGTACTCGTGCTCTTGTGGACATTTTTCAGCATGTTGAAAAATCTTCACGAGCCTTCCCGTGCTTACCTGCCGTTAGCGAGTCTTCCCGAGTGCCTGCCGTTAGCGTTACGAACTGCTAAGAGACGTCCCCGAGCTTCAACGTACCCGCTACGTTCATTCTCCGTGCTTACCACGAGTTTGATTTTTTTTAAACTCGGGAGAGCTCTTGGAATGAACTTGTACCGTGGGACAGGGCTTTTAGGCAATTTAAAACAATTATCCTTTTCTTAAGATATGGAATCTACAGGACATTCTTAATGGGAAAGTAGTGGGCAGAAAGGCAGGTCATGCATGGTTTGAAGAGCAAAAACTTGTAGTGTACAATGCCAAATTTGAAAAGTTGGGGAAAAACAAGGTGTACAGAGTTGGTTACCATCTGAGGAGTATGATGATGCTATTGATTATGATATGCCAATGTACCAGCTAGCAACTGATCTTCTCCATAAAGACTTGGTCTATTGCTAGAAATTGTAATTTATTTACCTATCTGTAACAGACTTACAGCACATAATACAATAATATTGAAGTACTGATCTTGAGAATATCACATTTTGAATTTTCAAGGCAGTCTGGGTGTTTATTACTATTTCCGACACAACGGTCAATTTTATAATTAGCTACAATTAGGTAACTAACGAATTATATGCTTTAGTTTCAAGTTATCCAAGTAAGATGGTTTATATTTGTTTCAGAATGCTTCAATCTATAATAACTGAAAATGTCATTCAGTTCTCTTAATTTTTAAGAAAGATGGGCTTTTGACTGTCCTCGATCACAACTTTTGTGTGAAGTCAATGGAAAAGGAAAAGGAACATAGAAACATAGAAACATAGAAATTAGGTGCAGGAGTAGGCCATTCGGCCCTTCGAGCCTGCACCGCCATTCAATATGATCATGGCTGATCATCCAACTCAGTATCCCGTACCTGCCTTCTCTCCATACCCCCTGATCCCCTTAGCCACAAGGGCCACATCTAACTCCCTCTTAAATATAGCCAATGAAGTGGCCTCAACTACCCTCTGTGGCAGAGAGTTCCAGAGATTCACCACTCTCTGCGTGAAAAAGTTCCTCTCATCTCGGTTTTAAAGGATTTCCCCTTTATCCTTAAGCTGTGACCCCTTGTCCTGGACTTCCCTAACATCGGGAACAATCTTCCTACATCTAGCCTGTCCAACCCCTTAAGAATTTTGTAAGTTTCTATAAGATCCCCTCTCAATCTTCTAAATTCTAGAGAGTATAAACCAAGTCTATCCAGTCTTTCTTCATATGACAGTCCTGACATCCCAGGAATCAGTCTGGTGAACCGTCTCTGCACTCCCTCTATGGCAATAATGTCCTTCCTCAGATTTGGAGACCAAAACTGTACGCAATACTCCAGGTGTGGTCTCACCAAGACCCTGTACAACTGCAGTAGAACCTCTCTGCTCCTATACTCAAATCCTTTTGCAATGAAAGCTAACATACCATTCGCTTTCTTTACTGCTTGCTGCACCTGCATGCCTACCTTCAATGACTGGTGTACCATGACACTCAGGTCTCGCTGCATCTCCCCCTTTCCCAATCGGCCACCATTTAGATAATAGTCTGCTTTCCTGTTTTTGCCACCAAAATGGATAACCTCACATTTATCCACATTATACTGCATCTGCCAAACATTTGCCCACTCACCCAGCCTATCCAAGTCACCCTGCAGTCTCCTAGCATCCTCCTCACAGCTAACACTGCCCCCCAGCTTAGTGTCATCCGCAAACTTGGAGATATTGCCTTCAATTTTTAGAAATCCAACAAGGTGCTAATTTCCGAGTGTGAAAATGGCCATAACTTTTTTAACACTGAAGATATGAAAGTGAATTAGGTGTCAAATTAAATTTATTTTTATGCTTTATCTGATGGGATAAATTGCTCGGAATTATCTAAACTTTAAACAATACATGTCTGTAGCAATTGTTTTAAATCTCAAAGTTTTGTAACATTGCTACAGACATGTATTGTTCAAAGTTTAGATAATTCCGAGCACTGAACTGTCGCGGATCCAAGGAATGAGAATTTGAAAGCTACCACGGAAATGAACTTCAATGGAAAATGGAATATGAGCTGGAACTGTCATGAGTTATATAACCATTGATTTATTAAAGGTTTTAAAGACCTATAATGGGCTGTCAAATGCATGTTGGAAAATGGACTGTCGAACACATGTTGGACAGTGAAATAAGATACCACGGGCTCAGTTGAAATTAGGAAGAATTTCATTTATTGCTATACATGTAAGGTTCCATCTTGCTACTCCACAATTAATACCCAACCATTGAACCTTCTTAACCAACCTTCCATGAGGAACCTTGTCAAAGGCCTTACTGAAGTCCATATACACAACATCCACTGCTTTACCCTCATCAATTTCCCGAGTAACATCTTCAAAAAATTCAAGAAGATTAGTTAAACATGACCTTCCAGGCACAAATCCATGTTGACTGTTCCTAATCAGACCCTGTTTATCCAGATGCTTATATATATTATCTCTAAGTATTTTTTCCATTAATTTTCCCACCACTGACGTCAAACTAACAGGTCTATAATTGCTAGGTTTACTCTTAGACCCCTTTTTAAACAATGGAACAACACGCGCAGTACGCCAATCCTCCGGCACTATTCCCGTTTCTAATGACATTTGAAATATTTCTGCCATAGCCCCTGTTATTTCTACACTAACTTCCCTCAATGTCCTAGGTAATATCCTGTCCGGACCTGGAGACTTATCCACTTTTATATTTCTCAAAAGTGTCAGTACTTCCTCTTCTTTGATCCTCATAGTTTCCATAGCTACTCTACTTGTTTCCCTTACCTCACATAATTCAATATCCTTCTCCTTGGTGAATACCGAAGAAAAGAAATTGTTCAATATCTCCCCCATCTTTTTTGGATCTGCAGATAGCTGTCCACTCTGTCTCTCCAATGGACCAATTTTATCCCTCGTTATCCTTTTGCTATTATTATAGCTGTAGAAACCCTTTTTTACTTTCACCTTACTTGCCAAAGCAACCTCATATCTTCTTTTAGCTTTTCTAATTTCTTTCTTAAGATTCTTTTAAATTTCTTATACTCCTCAAGCACCTCATTTACTTCATGCTGCTTATAATTATTGTAGATGTCCCTCTTTTTCCGAACAAGATGTCCAATTTCCCTTGAAAACCAGGGCTCTTTCCAATTTTTACTGTTTCCTTTCAACCGAACAGGAACATAAAGATTCTGTACTCTTAAAATTTCCCCTTTAAAAGTCCTCCATTTCTCTTCTACATCCTTCCCATAAAACAAAATGTCCCAATTTACTCCTTTTAAATCCTTTCGCATCTCCTCAAAGTTAGCCTTTCTCCAATCAAAAATCTCAACCATAGGTCCAGTTTTGTCCCTCTCCATAATTATATTGAAACTAATGGTATTGTGATCACTGGACCCGAACTGTTCCCCAACGCATACCTCTGCCACCTGACCCATCTCATTTCCTAACAGGAGGTCCAGTACCGCCCCTTCTCTAGTAGGTACTTCTATGTATTGTTGCAAAAAACTATCCTGCACACATTTTACAAACTCCAACCCATCCAGCCCATTTACAGAATGTGTTTCCCAGTCTATGTGTGGAAAATTGAAATCTCCCACAATCACTACCTTGTGCTTACTACTAATATCTGCAATCTCCTTACATATTTGCTCTTCCAATTCTCGCTCCCCATTTGGCGGGCTATAATACACCCCTATAAGTGTTGCTACCCCTTTCCCATTTCTCAGTTCCACCCAAATAGCCTCCCTAGACGAGCCCTCTAATCTATCTTGCCAAAGCACTGCTGTAATATCTTCCCTG
The DNA here is from genome assembly GCF_028641065.1 of Leucoraja erinaceus. Lineage (NCBI taxonomy): Eukaryota > Metazoa > Chordata > Chondrichthyes > Rajiformes > Rajidae > Leucoraja > Leucoraja erinaceus. The sequence goes on along the minus strand of NC_073379.1, from coordinate 96,006,629 downwards.
ATAAGCAATGCAACACCTCCACCTCTTGCCCCTCCAATTCTATCACATCTGAAGCAACGAAATCCTGGAATATTTAGTTTCCAATCACAGCCCTCCTGCAACCATGTTTCACTGATCGCCACAACATCATACTTCCAGGTGTCAATCCAGGCTCTAAGTTCATCCACTTTTCTTACAATGCTTCTAGCATTAAAATATGCACATTTAAGAAACCCACCCTCTCTTATTCTCTGATTATTTTCTTTTTCTTCTCTCTCCCCTACATTTTGGGTCAGTATGCAGATGATACCAAGATAGGGGGCGTTGTAGATAATGAAGAGGATTTCCAAAGTCTACAGAGTGATTTAGGTCATTTGGAAGAATGGGCTGAAAGATGGCAGATGGAGTTTAGAATAGAATAGAATATAGAATAGTTTCTTTATTGTCATTGTAACATGAACCATGTACAACGAAATTTAAAAATGTCAGCCAGTCAGTGCACCATTCAAACATTTCTAAAAGCTAACGATACATACAAGATAAAATATTAATAGATAAACAACTAAAATAAATATCATGAAAATAGCACGCATAAACACCCAACCCTCCATCCTTCTGTCGATTTCACAGTGTACCACATTCCCATAGTCTGTATCGCCCCTGCGTTCCTTTGCGGCTACATTTAGTGCTTTTATAGCAGTGGGGTAAAAACTGTTTTTTAGTCTGTTCGTCCTTGTCCTTGTAGATCTGTACTGTCTGCCTGACGGCAACAGTTCAAACAGGGAGTGTCCGGGGTGGGAAATGTCCTTTATGATACTCTGGGATTTTTTGATGCAGCGGGAACTGTGTAAGTCCTCCAAGGTAAGGAGAGGGCAGCCGACAATCCTCTGGGCATTGTCAATGGCCCTCTGGAGCGCTTTCCTCTGAGCCGCTGTGCAGCTGGTGTACCACACGCATACACAGTATGTTAGTATGCTCTCAATGGAGCACCGATAAAAGGACAGCAGCAGTCTCTGAGTGATGTTACTCTTCCTGAGCACCCTCAGGAAGTGCAGTCTCTGCTGGACCTTTTTCAGCAGCGCAGAGGTGTTCACGCTCCACGTCAGGTCCTCCTCAATATGGATTCCCAGGAAGCGGAAATATATGGTTTAATGCTGATAAATGTGAGGTGCTCCATCTTGGCAGGACAAATCAAAATAGGACGTACATGGTAAATGGTAGGGAATTGAGAATACAGTTGAACAGAGGGATCTGGGAATAACCGTGCATAGTTCCTTGAAGATGGAATCTCTAATAGATAGGGTGGTAAAGAAAGCTTTTGGTATGCTAGCCTTTAAAAATCAGAGCATTGAGTATAGAAGCTGGGATGTAATGTTAAAATTGTACAAGGCATTGGTGAGACCAAATCTGCAGTATGGTGTACAATTTTGGTCGCCCAATTATAGGAAGGATGTCAACAAAATAGAGAGAGTACAGAGGAGATTTATTAGAATGTTGCCTGGGTTTCAACAACTAAGTTACAGAGAAAGGTTGAATAAGTTAGGTCTTTATTCGCTGGAGCGCAGAATGTTAAGGGGGGACTAGATAGAGGTCTTTAAAATGATGAGAGGGATAGACAGAGTTGATGTGGACAAGCTTTCCCCTTTGAGAATAGGGAAGATTCAAACAAGAGGACATGACTTCAGAATTAAGGGACAGAAGTTTAGGGGTTACATGAGGGGGAACTTCTTTACTCAGTGAGTGGTAGCGGTGTGGAATGAGCTTCCAGTGGAAGTGGTGGACGCAGGTTCGTTGGTATCATTTAAAAATAAATTGGATAGGCATATGGATGAGAAGGGAATGGAGGGTTATGGTATGAGTGCAGGCAGGTGGGACTAAGGGTAAAAAGTTGTTCGGCAAGGACTTGTAGGGCCGAGATGGCCTGTTTCCGTGCTGTAATTGTTATATGGTTATATGGTTATATGGTTATATCAGAGATGTTACTCAGTCATTGCCAGCATAACATGCAGTCATGGCATCAAGCATACTATGTCACAATTCTTTATGCTCTGTTGCAGTGAAGGAACCCATTTTGATAGAAAAATCATCCCTCACTGTCCTTGCAGCAATCCAGGATTTACTTTACCGTGACACAGCAACCTTCCCCTGACAGCATTGCAGGATATCCAGCCAAATATATCGCTGGGCGATGAGGAATACAATATTGAACACGTTTGAAAGTTTGCAGAATCATGGGACTCATTTATTACCAAAAGCAAATTTAAATAATATTTATATGTAAAATCATGACGTATTTCATAGAAACATAGAAACATAGGTTCAGGAATAGGCCATTCGGCCCTCCGAGCCTGCACCACCATTCCATATGATCATGGCTGATCATCCAACTCAGTATCCTGTACCTGCCTTCTCTCCATACCCCCTGATACCTTTAGCCACAAGGACCACATCTAACTCCTCATAAATATAGCCAACGAACTGGCCTCAACTACCTTCTGCGGGAGAGAATTCCAGAGATTCACCACTCTCTGTGTGAAAAATGTTTTCCTCATCTCGGTCCTAAAAGATTTCCCCCTTATCCTTAAACTGTGACCCCTTGTTCTGGACTTTCCCAACATCGGGAACAATCTTCCTGCATCTAGCCTGTCCAACCCCTTAAGAATTTTGTAAGTTTCTATAAGATCCCCCCTCAATCTTCTAAATTCTAGCGCGTACAAACCGAGTCTATCCAGTCTTTCTTCATATGAAAGTCCTGACATCCCAGGACTTGCATATCTACATTTTTCTGTAATTTCTAATTACATACCCTTGTGTTTTTTTGTTTAGAGGCTGAGGCCATTACATTTATAATGTTCACTGCTCACCTTAGCATAAGGTCATGGAATGTTTTGCTACTTTGGTCTTTTGAGCCAATTTCCAAACTCTTGTGGTAACCCTACCACACTTCCTAGTCCTCTGGCACACAGAACCTTCCCTTGTGATATGTGTCTCAGTAAGGAGCATTTCCATGCCCATTTGTGTAGCTCTGGGAGCTCTCTCCATCGCTGCCACAGCCCCTCTCTTGTTGCATGGTTGTTACAGCATAAGCTGCTACTCTCTGACTGACATGGGTCATGCACCTTGAGAGTCTGATGCCCTTAAGCTGTGTTGTGCAGTATAATATCAGCAGCTGCACTGAACTGAGCGAGGTCATGACTTGAAGCAAACCTTGGTATGTTAATGTATAGGGAGGAACGGCAGATGCAGGTTATGAAACTGATGAAATGCACAAAAAGGCTGGAGTAACTCAGCAGATCAGGCTGCATCTCTGGAGAAAACGAATAGGTGATGTTTTGGGTTGAGACCCTTCTTCAGATTTTTCCATACATTTGTATGTTAATGTTTTTTTCTGGTTGGGAAGCATTCTGAAGCATCCTTTCGTCAACTTCAAGTGTAGGAAAGAACTGCAGATGCTGGTTTAAATCTAAGGTAGACACAAAATGCTGGAGTAACTCAGTGGGACAGATAGCATCTCTGGAGAGAAGGAATGGGTGATGTTTTGTGTCAGATCTGAAGAAGGGTCTTGACCCGAAGCTTCACCCATTCCTTCTCTCCAGAGATGCTGCCTGTCCCATTGAGTTACAGTGCATTTAGAAAGTATTCAGACCCCTTCACTTTTTCAACATTTTGTTACGTTACAGCTTTATTCTAAAATTGATAAATTCATTTTTTTATCATCAATCTACACACAATACCCCATAATAAAAAAGCAAAAACAGATGTTTACAAATCTTTGCAAAGTTATTAAACATAAATAAATGAAATATCACATTTACATAAGTATTCAGACCCTTTACTCAGTACTTTGTTGAGGCATCTTTGGCAGCGATTACAGCCTCATGTCTTCGTAGGTATGACACTGACAAGCTTGGCACACCTGTATTTGGGTAATTTGTCCCATTCTTCTCTGCGATCGGCTTCAAGTCTGGGCTCTGGTTGGGTCACACAAGGGCATTCATAGGCTTGTCCTGAAGCCACTCCTGCATTGTCTTGGCTGTGTGCTTAGGGTCGTTGTCCTTTTGGAAGGTGAACCTCCGCCCCAGTCTGAGGTCCAGAATGCTCTGGAACAGGTTTTCATCAAGGATCTCTCTGTACCTTGCTCCGTTCACTTTCCCTCGATCCTGACTAGTCTTCCAGTTCCTGCCGCTAAAAGACATCCCTACAGCATGATGTTGCCACCTCTATGCTTCACCGTAAGTATGGTATTGGCCACATGATGAGCGGTGCCTGGTTTCCTGCGGACGTGACGCTTGGCATTCAAGCTAAAGTGTTCAATCTTGGCTTCATCAGACCAAAGCACCAGAGAAAATAACCTTTTTGGCAAATTCCAAGTGGGCTGTCATGTGCCTTTTACTGAGGAGTGGCTTCCGTTCGGCCACTCTACCATAAAGGCCTGATTGGTGGAGTGCCACAGATATAGTTGTCCTTCCGGAAGGTTCTCCCATCTCCACAGCTCCACTCTGAAGCTCTGTCACAGTGACCATGGAGTTCTTGGTGACCTCCCTTGACCAAGGCCCTTCTCCTCCGATTGCTCAGTTTGGCCGGGCGGCCAGCTCTATGAAGAGTCCTGGTGGTTCCAAAGTTCTTCTATTTAAGAATGACGGAGGCCATTGTGCTATTTGGGACCTGCAATGCTGCAGAAATTGTTTTATATCTGTGTCTCGACACAATCCTGTCTCAGAGGTCTACGGATAATTTTGTCATCATGGCTTGGTTTTTATCTCTGTCATGGACTGTCAACTATGGAACCTTATATAGACAGGTGTGTGTCTTTCCAAATCATGTCCAATCAATTTAATTTACCAGTGGTGGACTCCAATCAAGTTGTAGAAACGTCTCGAGGATAATCAATGGAAACGGGGAATTACAGACCAGTTAGTCTAACGTCGGTAGTGGGGAAACAGCTAGAGTCAGTTATTAAAGATGGGATAGCAGCACATTTGGAAAGTGGTGAAATCATTGGACAAAGTCAGTATGGATTTATGAAGGGTAAATCATGTCTGACGAATCTTATAGAATCTTTCGAGGATGTAACTAGTAGAGTGGATAAGGGAGAACCAGTGGATGTGTTATATCTGGACTTTCAGAAGGCTTTCGACAAGGTCCCACATAAGAGATTAGTATACAAACTTAAAGCACACAGTATTGGGAGTTCAGTATTGATGTGGATAGAGAACTGGCTGGCAGACAGGAAGCAAAGAGTAGGAGTAAACGGGTCCTTTTCACAATGGCAGGCAGTGACAAGTGGGGTACCGCAAGACTCAGTTCTGGGACCCCAGCTATTTACGATATATATTAAAGATTTGGACGAGGGAATTGAATGCAACATCTCCAAGTTTGCAGATGACACGAAGCTGGGGGGCAGTGTTAGCTGTGAGGAGGATGCTAGGAGGTTGCAAGGTGACTGGGATAGGCTGGGTGAGTGGGCAAATGCATGGCAGATGCAGTATAATGTGGATAAATGTGACGTTATCCACTTTGGTGGCAAAAACAGGAAAGTAGATTATTATCTGAATGGTGGCCAATTAGGAAAGGGGGAGATGCAATGAGACCTGGGTGTCATGGTACACCAGTCATTAAAAGTAGGCATGCAGGTGCAGCAGGCAGTGAAGAAGGCGAATGGTATGTTAGCGTTCATAGCAAAAGGATTTGAGTATAGGAGCAGGGAGGTTCTACTGCAGTTGTACAGGGTCTTGTTGAGACCGCACCTGGAGTATTGCGTACAGTTTTGGTCTCCTAATCTGAGGAAAGACATTATTGCCATAGAGGAAGTACAGAGAAGGTTCACCAGACTGATTCCTGGGATGTCAGGACTTTCATATGAAGAAAGACTGGATAGACTCGGTTTCTACTCGCTAGAATTTAGACGATTGAGGGGGGATCTTATAGAAACTTACAAAATTCTTAAGGGGTTGGACAGGCTAGATGCAGGAAGATTGTTCCCGATGTTGGGGAAGTCCAGAACAAGGGGTCACAGTTTAAGGATAAGGGGGGAAATCTTTTAGGACCGAGATGAGGAAAACTTTTTTCACACAGAGAGTGGTGAATCTCTGGAATTCTCTCCCGCAGAAGGTAGTTGAGGCCAGTTCATTAGCTACATTTAAGAGGGAGTTAGATGTGGCCCTTGTGGCTAAAGGGATCAGGGGGTATGGAGAGAAGACAGGTACAGGATACTGAGTTGGATGATCAGCCATGATCATATTGAATGGCGGTGCAGGCTCGAAGGGCTGAATGGCCTACTCCTGCACCTATGTTTCTATGTTTCTATGAAACAGGATTAACCTAAGCTCAATTTTGCATGTCATAGCAAAGGGTCTTAATAATTGTGTAAATGTGATATTTCAGTTATTTATTTTTAATTACTTTGCAATTATTTCTAAACACCTGTTTTCACTTCTTCATTCTGGGGTATTGTGTGTAGATTGATGATTTAAAAAAAAAAGAATTTAATCCATTTTAAAATAAGGTTGTAACGTAACAAAATGTGGAAAAAGTGAAGGGGTCTGAATACTTTCTGAATGCACTGTACTCCAGCATTTTGAGTCTACCTTTGTCAACTTCAAGATTGGACATTGACAGCAAAATTTGAACAATGTGACTCATCATACATTTTTAAGAAGCTTATAAGATCCAGTTGATGAATCAATGTTCTATTTTTATGTGTGTTTGAAAAATGAATGACTTTGAGACGTTTGACTCTTGCTTACATCCTTTATAATGCAAACAGATGTTAGGATGTCCAAATGAGGTTCAAGAAATGTCATCAGAATTTATGTTTATTGCAGGGTGCAATTACCTCAGTAGACTTTCCAAGAAAGCTCAAACTGTGATGCACTTGTGCATTATCAATAGAGTGTGGTGATTAGCCGAAAGGATGATAAATTGCATTCCAGTTCTTAAGAGGGTTGTTGAATGCCTTCATCAAACTAAGTAGCACTTCACCAGTCTACTCGGTGTTACATATTTCGTCCTGCAGATGCTGGAATCTTGAGCAAAATTTGACATTGAACCACTTCAAAATATTGACCTTGTCACACTGGCCTGCATCAGGCAATTTGTGCTCTGCAGTATTCACAGCATAACTGACATATTCTCAACAATGGTCAACGGATGGATTACGCACTGTGTACAGTCAGTGGCCCCCAGGTGCCCACCCAATTGTACATAGCTAGTCTGTATGGGACAGGTCTATCTCTCTGTCTGGGCTGGATCTCCCACTTGTTAATCATTTTAACTCACCTTCCCATCCCAATACCCACCATTCTGTCCTGGGCCTCCCCCATTGCTAAAGTGAGCCATGTGTAAGCCATGTGAATGGCGGTGCAGGCTCGAAGGGCCGAATGGCCTACACCTGCTCCTATTTTCTATGTTTCTATGTTTCTATAAGATTCCAGCATCTGCAGTTCCTTGTGTCTAATGCTTATTGATATGTATATTTGGTGTTGCGAAATTGTTCCAAGTCACTGTGGTCTTATCCAAAAAAAAACTGGCCTGATATTAAATAAAGATCCTCTACAAATGATTCCCAGCAGCATTGGAGGGATACCATTTGTATGTCTCTGCAACATCTGCCAAATACAGTATACAGACAGGATAAGTGAGTCAACATCAGTGTTCTCTCTCATGCCATCATGCACTGCAATGAGGACTTAATTACACTCAGTCAGCTCCGTCGGACAGGTTGTCCCATACACAGTGTTAGCACCACACTCCTAAACCAGACATTCTATTCCAAGCTCTGCAGGCACAAGATTACCAGCTGGGCAGGGGAAGCATGCAAGGATATTGTCAAGTCCTCTTTGAAAGAGTGGAACATCCCCGCAGACTCATGAAAACTCTTGGCCTATGATCACTCAAAATGAAGAAAAAGCATCCAGAATGGCGTTTAGAACCTAAGTTCACTTTGTTGCGAGAATGAAGAACGTTAGTGTAAATGGCAAAAAGGAGTGAACTACCTTCAAACCTGACAGAAGTATACTATATAAAATGATGAGAGGCATAGATAGGGTAGACAGTCAAAATCTTTTTCCCAGGGTGGAAAAAACAAATGCTGGAGGACAGATTTACAGTGAGAAGAACAAAGGTTAAAGGAGATGTAGGGGGTAACTTATTTTACAAAGGGGTAGTGAATGCCAGAGTTGGTGGTTGAGACAGCTACGATAATGGCATGTAAGATACTTTTGGATAGGTATATAGATATGCAGAGAATGGAGTTGAAAAGAGATGTTATTGGCATCATGCTTGGCACAGACATTATTGGCTGAAGGGCCTATTCGTGTGCTCAACTGTTCCATGTTCTAAATTAATAACATCTCAACGTTTTGACACATCACCTCTCCCTGGTGAATGCTCCATTCGAGGAGAGTTGGATTTATTTGCTTTTGCTTCTGCAGAAGGCAACAAGAGGGAAGTTTAGAGGTTAACATTCCCCAAACATGTAGGAAGCCATCAATTGCATACAGTGCACCTTGTTTGGAGGAACAAGGGGGAAGGTGGATTTTATGTCAAATCCTGAGATGCAGAGGGACCAAAAGGAATATCGTTCCCTCAGTATATTTAGCACAGTGTTCAATGTCTGCGGAGTGCGGACTTTAGTTAGTATAGGAATGATTTCATGTTATATATTTATTTCTTCAATTAGTAAAATAAGTGTGGGAAATAGGGTCTCGGAAAGTTAAAGAGTGGAAGGTGATATCCCAGTGAGTTTAAACAAGCATTTAATTTAAACAAGAAGTGGAGAATTTAAAGAGTTCATTGAGGGTAAGTAAACCAATAAGTAATTTAATATTATGACTATTTTAAGTATATTCCTTATTGGATAATTGAATTAGTTTCATATCTAGGGTGCCCTGCCAGACCTGTAAGGACTGCACATTCTGATCCACATTGTCATGTCTTGGACACCACAGTGTTGATGCCATCTCAGTCCATCCAAGAGGTTGTGTGTTGGGCACCCTGAGGGAGTTTCGGGACCGCTGGGCTCCGCAGGGTGTTGAATGTATCCTCAATAAGGATTGTATCATAATTGTATAATAGTTTATTATGGATATATGTTTGTATTGTATTTATGGTGGTGGGTTCTGGCTTGTTTTATTGTAGTGTAAATATTATTTTTTAATAATTGAATAAATTTTTTGAAAAAAAAAAAAAAAAAAGAGGTTGTGTGTTTCATGGAGAGCATACTTCAGGAAGTGATCATCTGACAGCTAGAAAGTAAGCAGTAGAAGAGAGCCAGGCAGAGCATGAGACAATGTAGTAAATCCAATTCTCTCAGCAGTCTCCAGTTTGGAAATATTGGTAATGTTGAGATTTCCGTTAGGGACCACAGACAGAACCTATCCCATTAGACAATAGACAATAGTCGACAATAGGCGCAGGAGTAGGCCATTCGGCCCTTCGAGCCAGCACCACCATTCAATGTGATCATGGCTGACCATCCCCAATCAATACCCCGTTCATGCCTTCTCCCCATATCCCCTGACTCTGCTATTTGTTCTGTGGTAGATACAGCATGGAAACAGGCCCTTTGACCCCTATCCTCCTTGCTGGCCAAGATGCCCCATTTGTCCATGCCCATAGAGTGATCGAGTCAAAGAGAATGGAGGAGCAAGTTGAACAGAGCATCGGTTCAACGATGGATCAATAGGGATGCAATCGTGCAGGAGCTCAGTGCGGTGGTCGATAAGGGCGCCGGTGTTCGAGGTCGGGCCACGTGGGAGTCGGAGGTCATGCCGCCAAAATAAAGGAGGACCCGGCGTGGGGTGACCGCCGTGAGGGGGGGGAACATAGGAGGAGCTCGCATGCGAGGACCGCCAAGATGGGGAGGGGGGGGCAAGGGGGGGAGAACAAGGGTGAACCTGGCACAGATACTTTGTAACTATGTCAGCACCTTTTATGTGGCGACTACTGCATACCTTGGGTTTGCAAGCCAAGAATTTCACTGTGTCTTGTCACATGTGAATATAAAGTATACAATTCAATTCAACCTCACTACCTCCCCACTCCGCACTGGAGCACTTGGACAATAAAGATCCCTATGCAGGCTGCTGTTCATCAACTATAGCTTGGCTTTCAACACCATCATCCCCTTCTTACTTGTAACCAAGTTCAGGCAACTGGGTCTCGGCAACTAGACTGGCACGAATTGGCAACAGTATTTCTTCCTCAATAACCATTGGCACTTCAAGGTTGTGTGCTCACTTCCCTGCTCTACCCACTGCACCTGGCTGTGCAGCTGGACACTGTCCCAACTCTATCTTTAAATTGATGACACCAGCATTGCTGACACCACCGTTGATGGACGAATGATGGGTAATGATGAATCAGGGTATAGGAGGAGGACTGAATGTCTGATTGAAAGGTGACAGAACAACTTTGCTCGCATCATCAATAAAACGATTGTGCTATTGACTTCAGAAGAGGAATGCCGAGGATCCACAAAACTGTCTTCATTGGCGGGTCATTGGTGGAGAGAGTCCACAACAAATTCCTGGATGTGCATATCTCTAAAGATCTGTCCTGGACCCAGCACATTGATACAATCATCAAGAAAGCTCATCAATGCTCTAGAATATAGAACGTGGAACATTGATCAGTACAGCACAAGATCAGACCATGTGGCTCACAATGTCTGTGCTGAACATGAACCCAAGACCATTACTAGTCATAACCCATATCCCTCCATTTCCAGCATATCCACATGCTTATCTAAATGTCTTTTAAATGCCATTAACGTATCTGTTTTAACTACTACCCCGGCAGCACATTTTATCACTCACCGCACGCTGTGTAAAAGAGTTACCCCGCATAGCTCCTTTAAACTTTGCCCCCTCTCACCTTAAAAGCACTCTCGTATTTGATTTTGTCATCCTGGGAAAAATACTCTGAATGGGTACTCTCTCTGTGCCTCCTGTAATTGTACATACTTCCATCAGATCTCCCGGCATAATCTCGCAATCTACAGTCCAAGTCCAACCTCTCCCTGTAGCTAATACCTCCTAATCCAGGCATCATTCCAGTAAACCTCATCTGTACACGTTCCAATGCTTCCATATCCTTCCTATAATGCAGTGACCAGAATTGCACATTATAATCTAAATCTGCTCCTATAACAAAAGTCCTATAAAGCTGTGTCATTACTTTCTGACTCATATACACAGTTCCCCAACCTCTGAAAGAAAGCATCCATGATGTCTTCTGTACCAATCTATCTACTTGTGTTGCCACTTTCTGGGAATTTTGGACTTGGACCCCAAAATGCGGCTGTACATCAATGTTGCTAAGGATCATGCCATTAATTGTATTTTTTCTCCTTATGTTTGACCTCCCAAAGTGCAACATCTCACAATTGCTCAGATTCAACTCCATCTGCCATTTATCCACTGATTTCTGTATCTGATATATGGTATATTCTGTTCATACTTTGAAAGCCTTCATCACCGTCCTGTCATCTGCAAACTTACTAACTAATTCATCTACGTTTACGTCCAAGTCATTTAAATATATCACATAAGTCATAGCACAGATCCCTGTGGAACTCCACTGTGGAGGTCACCGACCTCCAGCCGGAATATTGCCCTTCCACAACAACAGCAGTCATGTGTCAATAAGCCAGTTGTGAATCCATGTCACCATGTTGCTATTAATCCCGTGCATCTTAATCTTCTGGATCAGGCTACCATGAGGGGCATTCGAACTGCCTTACCAAAATCCATGTAGACAACATCCACCACCTTACCCTCATCGGCCACCTTCATCATCTCAACTTACTGAGTAAGTCTTATCCTGATTTGTCTTACCAAAATGCACCACATTGCATTTATCTGAATTAAACTCAACCGGCAATCTTATGGCCCATTTTATCACCATAACATCAGCCCTCAGCCTCTTGTGCTCCAAGGAATAACGTTCAAGCATCTCCAACCCTTCCATTATATTTCAGGCACTCAAGTCCTGGCAACATCCTCGTATTTCTTCTGTGCACGTTTTCCAGCTTAAAGACATCCTTTCTATTGCAGGGTGACCAAAACTAAACACAATACACCAAATGTAGCCTCATCAATGCCTTGTGCAACTGTAGCATTACGGATACCATGACTGATGAAGGCACATACACTGATAGCCTTCTTGATCACCCGATCTGCCTGTGATGCCACTTTCAGGGACAATGTCACCACATGGACAATGGAATCTGTTCTGGGAAAGTGAGACCCATATTGACCAGTGACTAATTTTACCTGAGCAAGTCCATCAGGTGCTGTAGGATGAAGGTTAATCTAAGTTGAGAGGAGAATGGATGGAAGAAAGGCGAAAGATGATGTAAAAATGATTGTGAGAGGTAAATGGCACCTGAATATGAAATATAAAGTTATCATGATGAGATTTGAGAGGGAGTACAAGAAGATCTAGGATAAGTGTATTGTTCATATGTGAACCAAAATGTTATCAAGGCCCAATGCAATTAAAAGAAGGGAAGGAAAGAATCAGTATCAGAAACAGAATCACTTTATTTGCCAAGTATGTTTTGCAACATGCAACTAGTTTCACTGGCCAGGTCAGTCATACAATTAAAAGCAACAGATCACTCAAAAACATATTTTAACATGAACATCCACCACAGTGACTCCTACACATTCCTCACTGTTATGGAAGGCGAAATAAAGTTCAAGTCCTTCGCTTAGTTCTTCCTCGGTTGTGGGCCTCGAGCCCCCGTTGACGGAAAATTCTTGACTCCCGTATCCGGCGACGTTCGGGCCCTCCGCGTCGAGGCGAACAGCTCCCGCATCGGGGGGATGTCAGCTCCCCCGTGCCGGGCGATAGAACCTCGTGTCGGGGCTGGTCGAACCTTCCGCAATGTTGGAGCTTCCCGACTAGCCTCTCCTGACTGCGAGCTTGATGGTAAAGTCCGCGGTGGCCACGGTGGGAGCGATCCCAGGCAAGAGATCAGGTCCGATGTTAAGTCCACACCCCGCGATAGGGCTCAAAGTCAGTTCGAGGAGGCTTCCAGCTCATCGATGGAAGGCCGCAGAACGCCCGGAGAATGTGATCCGAAAATTAATCACATCTCCGGCAAGGTAAAAACTTGAAAAAATGTTGAGGGTTCTCAACATTGGTGCAAAAGTGTTCAAAGGAGAAAGGGAATGGAAGAGTGGAGGAGCGATAAAGTTGATTATGGAGAATATTGGAATGCTGGTGGGAGAGGATGTCCTGGAATGGTCAAGGAGAGAATACATTTCTCAAGAGGTAAGGAAAAATAGAGATGCAATTGCTCTAGTGGGAATTATTCTGTAGTCTCACAATTAGTGGAAAGGAGCAAATAATGAAATATTCTCAATAAATGGGGTGCATTATGACTCTTTTATTATGCATCTTACACTCCATTGCCTCTGCAACTTTTCAGCTAAACTGTACCATAGTATTCGTTCTCAACTCACCTTCAGCAACCAAAATAATCTTTCTTTGTGCTACATCTGAGGCCAGGCAGTAAAAAGCTTTATCCATAATTTTGAGATCAGTCACACTCAACTCACTTCAGGACTCTAACACTTTTATCCAATCTCATGCAAAACATGATAAGGTATGGAGCAGTAGCAAACTCTACATAAGAAACCAAAATACTCCGAGTAAATGTCATTATTTAGTACAGCTGGAAACAGTGACGACAAATGACAACAGGCAACATATTTATTTGATTTGGACACATTACACTTTTTATTCACAAGATATACCTGAACAATTTTCTACATTGTTAGGCTGAAGCCAACATTGCCTGAAGTCAGCAATACCTAAACATCTTGACTGGAGGGGCAACTCCTTTGTGAACACAAGATGTAATTAGGATATCTGGAACATTGTTGGTGCCCATGAGCCTTGCTGTGTCATGTACCCTCAGCCCTTACGGACACAGTTTGGAATGAATGTGATTGATTGACTCTGGCCCCATGAAGGGTCATGGCACCAGGTCAATAAAAACAGGGAAATCCTCTGCTGATTCCCACCTCCTACAATCCAGTGTTAAGTATGCAGCTAATCTTGTTAGCTAATCGCCGTCTGGAGCCCGGAGTGCTGGACCTGCTGCACCGACATCCTGGAGCTGCGGTTTGCGGAGCTCCCAACGCGGGCGGCGCTGATGGACAGCGCGGGGTCCTGCGACTCTGCCCGGCTCGGCCTGTGGACTCAGGAGCTGCAGACTCCGGCAGCGGGAGGCGGCTGATCAGGAGGTCCGGGCCGCTGAGGAGGAGGATGCTCACCGTCGGGGTTCGGCGTCGGCGTTCCACCAGCCCGGCGTGAGGGCCTGAACATCGGGCCACACGGGGCGGCCACTGCGGGTGCTCGGAAGGCCCCGACCACGGATGAACACGGAGGGGAGGTTGGCTGGACTATGGTGCCATCCTCACCTTGGTGCCATTTATGTTATGTTGTGTCGTGGACTTTCTGTGTTTGTGCTTTTTTTTAATTCAATTTCAATTTTATTTTTAATATGTTTTATTATTTATTTATTATTTACTTATTTTTTTAATGATTTTTTTTATTTTTATGATACTGCCTGTATTGTATCAAATTGAGACAATGACAATAAATTTGAATACAATACAATCCAATCTACTGTAAACTCTGTTGCCTTTAACAAATCTGTGCTGACTTCTATTTAATAATCCACTCTTTTTAATGTGACAGTTGATTTTACCTCAGTTTATTGTATCTAAACATTTACAGGAGGCCAAGTGGCGATCTTACAGAGGAATATTGAATCACGAGGGGAATAGATGAGGTGAATGCACAGTGTAGGAATGAACTGCAGATGCTGGTTTAAACCGAAGAGAGACACAAAATGCTGGAGTAAATCAGTGGGACAGGCAGCATCTGTGGAGAGAAGGAATGCGTGATGTTTCAATAGACAATAGACAATAAACTATAGGTGCAGGAGTAGGCCATTTGGCCCTTCACGCCAGCACCGCCATTCAATGTGATCATGGCTGATCATCCCCAATCAGTACCCCGTTCCTACCTTCTCCCCATATCCTCTGACTCCGCTATTTTTAAGAGCCCTATCTAGCTCTCTCTTAAAAGCATCCAGAGAACCTGCCTCCACCGCCCTCTGAGGCAGAGAATTACACAGACGGATCTGAAGAAGGTTCTCGACCCGAAACATCACCCATTCTTTCTTTCCAGAGATGCTGCCTGTCCCACTGAGTTACTCTAGCATTTTGAGTCTAACTTATGTGAATGCATAGAGTCTTTTACACAAAGTAGGGAAATCAAGAACCAGAGGATATTGGTTTAAGGTGAGGGGGGCCAGATTTAATAAGAACCCGAGTGGCAACATTTTCACACAGAAGGTGGTGGGTATATGGAACAAGCTGCCTGGGGAAATAGTTGTTGAGGCATGTATTATAGCAACATATAAAAGACAATTGGACACGTACATGGGCAGCACAGTGGCGCAGCAGTAGAGTGGCTGCCTTACAGTGCCAGAGACCTGGGTTCAATCCTGACTATGGGTGCTGTCTGCGCAGAGTTTGTACGTTCTCCCTGTGACTGGAGTTTTATTAAGGTGCTCCGGTTTCCTCACACATTCCACAGATGTACAAGTTTGTAAGTTTGTATGCTCTAGTAAGATTGTAAATTGTCCCCAGAGTGTAGGATATTGATCGCTGGTCACCACAGACTCAGTGGCAAAGGACCTGTTTCTGGGCTGTATCTCTAAAGTATAAAGTAAAGTCTAATAGATGCTTGAGCAGGTACATGCTTTGGATGGACATGGGTTAAATGGGGGCAGATGGGACTAGTGTAGATGAGGCATCTTGGTCGGCATGGGCAAATTGGGCCAATCCTGTTTCTGTGCTTATGACTGTATGACTAATCTGTGGAAGAGCTAGGATCGTGACGGGACACAAATGTCTATCCCGACTCTCAGGCAGCAGAGAGTCATAGTGTCACACAGCATCGACTCAGGTCCTTTGGCCCAGCTCATCTCTGTTGACAATCTTGCCCCATCTACACTAAGTCCCATTCACCCACATTTGGCCTGCATCCCTCCAAATCCTTCCAAAACAGACAACTCCATATCCATTCTCCCGTCCATGGAGAAGAAGAGAATGGAACCCAATGCTCAACACCAGCAGGCCCAAACTTGAAAGGTTAGGCAGAGGGTATTGTAGACGCATGTAAAAAGGAACCTGCTGCTGCATCCATTGTAGTGATCACACACTCCAGTCTAGATTGTTGAAACTGCACGTGAAACGAGTCCTCCAACAACCCCAAGTGCAGGCTGTAGCTTTCCGACAGACTTGCCAATGCATTGAGGGATTTGAAGGCAAAATATATTTGTCTTTGGAAGACAGAGTAAAAACTGTTTGCTATTTATTTGGTAAATATAATAGATGAAGATCACTGCCTAAATCTGGTTTTAAGGTTAAGAAGTAAACCATATAATTTCCCATTTTATAGTTGGATTTATATTTGTGTCAAATCAATGCCACGTATATTTCAGTTCCAAATTATCAGCATGTGTGATTCTCCAAATACAAAAGGATATCTATTAACTAAAACTAATCCCTTTCAGATCCACTGATGGTATCTCATTCCCAACTCACTAAACCCTTTCATACGTGCTCTTTCACTCTAAATTCATTGTTAAAAATCAGTACTAGTTGGCACCAATTGATGCAATAAAAATTGCTGGAAAATTCTCCTTGGAAGTGAAGATCATTTTTGAAATGCTTACACAGACAACAATTATAATTAATGATATCTCTGTATGCTTAACCAAAGAGGCTTATTCGGTAAATCTGTCACAGGGAAATAACTCCTCCAGAGTCTAATCTTCCTTGCTTATCCATGCAGGAGATGGTAGTGTGCTGTCAAATAATCGCATATGCCATGGTTTAGGCTTTCAATGCAAAAGCTAATTGATTGGAGTTGTTTAACATTTAGAACTGTCCTATTCCAAGTAATATTCACATTTGAATTACTCTCTATTTGGTTATTTGAACTTTTCATGTTAAAGGGCCTGTCCCACGAGCATGCGACCTGCATGCGGCAAGCACAACCGAATCGGAAGCAGGGGCTGCGCGGGGGCTGCGCGGAGGTCGAGTGATCCCCGTACAGGACCGGTCCCACCAGCATGTTGTCATATGTTTCAGGCCAAGCTTTTCCCTGCCCTTTACTGGTGGGAGAGTCTAGGACTAGAGGTCATAGCCTCAGAATTAAAGAACGTTTCTTTGGGAAGGAGATGAGGAGGAATTTCTTTAGTCAGAGGGTAGTGAATCTGAGGAATTCTTCGCCACAGAAGGCTGTGGAGGCCGTCAGTGGATATTTTTAAGGCAATGATAGATACATTATTCATTAGTATGGGCGTCAGGGTTTATGGTGAGAAGGTAGGAGAATGGGGTTAGGAGAGAGAGATAGATCAGCCATGATTGAATGGTGGAGTAGACTTGATGGGCCGAATGGCCTAATTCTGCTCCTATGACCTTATGACTCCACGTTCTATCAATTATCAAGATGTGTGCACGTGAGATTGAAGAAATGTTGTTGCTCCGATTTTAAATGATGTTGGGTGATCAGCAGCTTCCTCAGTGTTATATTTCATCCTCACGCCACAGTGCTCATCACAGCTTTACACCTTGTGCTGCTGATAGTCTCCTCTTGTCGACAATCTTCAAGAACAAAGTTCCTTGCCTGAGAATTTAATGCCAAGGAAATATGGATGAAGAATAATTACTCGTACCAATCATATTGATGTAATGGAAGTGAAGCAGATACTTGGAAACACACGAGCTTAAATGACAGAATGTTAAAATGTTTACCTCAAATGGCTTGTCACTCTGCAAGGCTCAAATTCTCAGCTGTAGTTCCAATCTGCTACTGAACACTTTGTTTCAATTTTACTTTAAAGCCTATTCATGCTGCATAAACTGTTATGCTAAACAGGTTTTATATAGCAGCTTCAATTAAAATTGTTGTTATCTCATCACTTGAGTTTCTAGACTTGAAATGTCTTCAGTCTCTGCTGCAAATTAGCCTTCGACTAAATAGTGAAACTTCTGAGATTGTTGAAACATACAAGTGCCTCTACTCAGCATGTGCTCAGTATAAATAAATACATAAAACTAGAGTTTAGAATTTAGTTATTTATTATCACATGAGCTGAGGTACAGCGTAAAGCTATCCAGTCAGTGGAAAGGCCATACATGATTACAATCAAGCTTTTCACGATGTATGGATACAGGATAATGGGTATGACATTAGTGCAAGATAAAGTCCGGTAAAGTCCGATTAAAGATAGGTTTAAGGTCTCCAATGGGGTAGAAGAGAGGTTGGGAGAGCTCTGTAGTTGGTGAGATGACGGTACCTCATGCCGATGTGAGAGGAGAGAAAAGGGAGTGAGACTCGTCCTTGATTATGTTGGTGACCTTGCCAAGGCAGTATGAAGTGTAGATTAAGTCAATGGAAGATGCAAAATTCAGGAGACATTTATTGTCATATGCACCAATTGGTACAGTGAAATTTAGTGTCACCATACAGCCATACGAATAAAAAAAGAACGAAACACAATAGTATTTTAGCATAAACATCCCCTGCACAGCGGAATCAAAGTTTCCTACTGTGAGGGAAGGCCCAAAGTTCAGTCATCCTCCTCTTTTATGTTCTTTGATTGACGCCCGTGGTCGAGGCCTCCCGAGCCATCCGCAGCCCTCCACAGTCGTTGCTACGGGTGGCCCAATGCTCAGGCCCTCTCGCCGGGATGATGGAACTCCGATATCGGAACAGGAGAACAACCTCAGCGGCTTGGACCTCCGAATCGGCCACTTCCTACCGTAGTCCGTGCCTCCCGAAGTCTACAGGCAGTGCCGAGCGGAGACCCACGCTGGCGGCCCTCGGCAAAGAGCCCCAGGGCACCGCGATGTTAAAGTCAGCGCCGCCCGCGCTAGAAGCTCATCAAACCACAGCCTCACGATGATATTGTGGCAGGCCCAGCGCTCCGGAGCTTCAAACTGCGATCCCAAGTGAGGCATCGCCCGCTCCGCGATGTATCCAGAGCTGCACTGCCGCTGCTGGAGCTCTGGCCCGGTCCCCGGCAGGAAAGGCCGCGCCAATCCAGTTGGTAGGCCGCGAGGAGGGGGTCGAGGACGTGACTCAGAGAATAGTTGCATCCTCGCCAGGAGGCGACTGGGAGACGGTTTCCCCCTTACCCTACCCCCCTCCCCCACATAGAAAAACTAAAGAAACCTCCTCAACATACGTTTAAACAAACTACAAGATTTTTTAAAAGATGGAAAAAACTGACAGATTCTAGGCAGAGGCAGCCTTCATGCAGCGTCCCTAGTAGACATTGGTTGGTCGGTTTGTGTGATGTTGGTTGATGGGCTGGGCTGCGTCCACAATTCACTGCAATTTCTTGTGGTCTTGGATTGAGCTCTTCCAAATAGCTAATGGTTTCTTTACAGTAAATTTGTTTTTTTTGCATACAGCTCTACAAGACTATCCCTGTACATAAACCTAATTATAATGACAGATTTTTATATCGTTCAAGGAATCTTCCCTCTAGTCACTATGATGGAAGACAGGGGTTCAGGAGATTAATCGATACGCATTCACGAGCTCTACACGAGACGTTCAATGCCGTCCAAAGATAAATCTTCCAAACACAGTCTCTTCATTAATAGTTTCTTTATTGTAGTAGTAAAAACAGTAAGATATTCATCCAAACTTCTTCTTGTTTAAGTACATGTTGATCTTATTCGTAGTCAAGCTCATGCATGGTCGAAAGCTGTGACCTCTCCCCAATGCTTCATCAAAAAAAGTAAAACTACTAGCGAGAATCCCAGCCGCAAATACACCTCAGATTACGTATAAATCGCACCCACATAATTACAGCAGATAAAATTTAAAGGTAACTGTTTATAGTTATAACATACTTAGTTAAGCTAAATTGCTACTACACCAATTACCACAGATAGTGCAATGTGCAGAGAGCAGCCCACCAACTCTAGATGCAAAAGGCACCATTTATGCTCAATTTTACAGTCCCAGCTGCAGCTGGCCACAAAGCCCATAGCATTTCCATTTTCGTCGTCCCGGTTCTTCTCACCAGGCCCTTTGCCCAGCATCTGTCGCTGTCTTCTTCCACCCCTTTCTGATTCCCAATCCATGAGGTGGGCACAAGCCGGGCTCAGCGGCCTTCCCTCACCGAGCGAGTTGGGCCTGCGGTTGGGATATAGCGTTGGCTCGCTGGGACGATGGGCCATTCTCCACACTGCTGCAGAGCCTCCAGCGGCCCTTTCCACCATCGAGGCTCTGTACTGCTTCCCACAGCCTGTCTCCCCTCTGGTGCATCGGGCTCGGCGGTAACCTCTCCGGGCTGGTTTACGTCACCATGGCAACGAGCTGCAGCCCCCGGGAGGCAACCATGCCATGATGCATCCTCATAGAAAGCTTTCTACGGCGCATCTGTAGAAGTTGGTAAGGGTTGTTGGAGTTAGAGAACTGGGAGAATTTCTCCAAACTCAGCGGGTGCAGCAGCATCTATGGAGCGAAGGAAAAAGGCAACGTTTTGGGCCGAAACCCTTCTTCAGAATAATAGTGAGAATAAAATATTGGTGATAGATCTGGGCATCATTTTTTGAGGAACCAAGTCCCAAATGTACAACGAGGTGTTAAAGTTTCTTTATCTTAGCCAGTTAATTGGCCTTGAGCATCACGGGTTGAGAAAGAGAAACAGGCACATTCCAGGGTTTACATAGAAACATAGAAACATAGAAACATAGAAAATAGGTGCAATAGGTGTAGGAGTAGGCCATTCGGCCCTTCAAGCCTGCACCGCCATTCAATATGATCATGGCTCAGTATCCTGTACCTGCCTTCTCTCCATACCCCCTCATACCTTCAGCCACAAGGGCTCCATCGAACTCCTTCTTAAATATAGACAATGAACTGACCTCATCTACCCACTGTGGCAGAAAATTCCAGAGATTCACCACTCTCTGTGTGAAAAATGTTTTTTTCATCTCGGTCCTAAAGAATCCCCCCTTATCCTCAAACTGTGACCCCTTGTTCTGGACTTCCCCGACATCGCGAACAATCTTCCTGTCCAACCCCTTAAGAATTTTGTAAGTTTCTATAAGATCCGCCCTCAATCTTCTAAATTCTAACGAGTACTATCCAGTCTTTCTTCATATGAAAGTCCTGACATCCCAGGAATCAGTCTGGTGAACCTTCTCTGTACTCCCTCTATGGCAAGAATATCTTTCCTCAGATTTGGAGACCAAAACTGTACGCAATACTCCAGGTGTGGTCTCACCAAGACCCTGTACAACTGCAGTAGAACCTCCCTGCTCCTATACTCAAATTCTTTTGCTATGAATACTAACATACCATTTGCTTTCTTCACTGCCTGCTGCACCTGCATGCCTACTTTCAATGACTGGTGTACCATGACACCCAGGTCTTACTGCATCTCCCCTTTTCCTAATCGGCCACCATTCAGATAATAGTCTTCTTTCCTGTTTTTGCCACCAAAGTGGATAACGTCACATTTATCCACATTATACTGCATCTGCCATGCATTTTCCCACTTACCCAGCATATCTAAGTCACCTTGCAGCCTCCTAGCATCCTCCTCACAGCTAACACTGCCCCCCAGCTTTGTGTCATCCGCATACTTGGAGATGTTGCATTCAATTCCCTCGTCCAAATCATTAATATATATTGTAAATAGCTGGGGTCCCAGCACTGAGCCTTGCGGTACCCCACTAGTCACTGCCTGCCATTCTGAAAAGGACCCATTTACTCCTACTCTTTGCTTCCTGTCTGCCAGCCAGTTCTCTATCCACATCAATACTGAACCCCCAATACCGTGTGCTTTAAGTTTGTATACTAATCTCTTATGTGGGACCTTGTCGAAAGCCTTCTGAAAGTCCATATATAACACATCCACTGGTTCTCCCTTATCCGCTCTACCAGTTACATCCTTGTAAAATTCTATAAGATTCGTCAGACACGATTTACCTTTCATAAATCCATGCTGACTTTGTCCAATGATTTCACCACTTTCCAAATGTGCTGCTATCCCATCTTTAATAACTGACTCTAGCAGTTTCCCCACTACCCACTGAGTATAGAAGTTGGGATGTAATGTTAAAATTGTACAAGGCATTGGTGAGGCCAATTCTGGAGTATGGTGTACAATTTTGGTCGCCTAATTATAGGAAGGATGTCAACAAAATAGAGAGAGTACAGAGGAGATTTACTAGAATGTTGCCTGGGTTTCAGCAACTAAGTTACAGAGAAAGGTTGAACAAGTTAGGGCTTTATTCTTTGGAGCGCAGAAGGTTAAGGGGGGACTTGATAGAGGTTTTTAAAATGATGAGAGGGATAGACAGAGTTGACGTGGAAAAGCTTTTCCCACTGAGAGTAGGGAAGATTCAAACAAGGGGACATGACTTGAGAATTAAGGGACTGAAGTTTAGGGGTAACATGAGGGGGAACTTCTTTACTCAGAGAGTGGTATCTGTGTGGAATGAGCTTCCAGTGAAGGTGGTGGAGGCAGGTTTGTTTTTTATAATTTAAAAATAAATTGGATAGTTATATGGATGGGAAGGGAATGGAGGGTTATGGTCTGAGCGCAGGTATATGGGACTAGGGGAGATTATGTGTTCGGCACGGACTAGAAGGGTCGAGATGGCCTGTTTCCGTGCTGTAATTGTTATATGGTTATATGGTTACCGATGTTAGACTGACTGGTCAGTAATTCCCCATTTTCTCTCTCCCTCCCTTTTTAAAAAGTGGGGTTTATTATTTTGCCAAACTGGGATGAACAATTGTTGTAGTTCATCCATGCAGTCTTTAAATGCCTTCCATTGCATATCCACCGTCATCCCTTTAAGAATCAATTGCCAGTCTATCTTGGCCAATTCACGTCTCATACCCTCAAAGTTACCTTTCTTTAAGTTCAGAACCCTTGTTTCTGAATTAATTATGTCACTCTCCATCCTAATGAAGAACTCAGCCATATTATGGTCACTCTTGCCCAAGGGGTCACACACAACAAGACTGCTAACTAACCCTTCCTCATTACTCAATACCCAGTCGAGAATAGTCTGCTCTCTCGTTGGTTCCTCTGCATGTTGGTTTAGAAAACTATCCCGGATACATTCCAATAAATCCTCTTCCTCACCACCCCTACCAATTTGATTCACCCAAGCGATATGTAGATTGAAGTCACCCATTATAACTTTAACCTTTGTTGCACGCATTTCTAATTTCCTGTTTGATGCCATCCCCAACTCCACTACTACTGTTAGGTGGCCTTTACACAACTCCCACTAGCCTTTTCTGCCCCTTAGTGTTTCGCAGCTCTACCCATATCGATTCCACATCCTCCAAACTAACGTCCTTCCTTTCTACTGCGTTAATCTGCTCTCTAACCAGCAACACTACCCCACCTCCTTTTCCTTTCTGTCTATCCCTCCTGAATATTGAATATCCCTGGATGTTCAGCTCCCAGCCTTGGTCACCCTGGAGCCATGTCTCCGTGATCCCAACTATATCATAGTCATTAATAGCTATCTGCACATTCAACTCATCCACCTTATTACGAATGCTCCTTGTATTGAGACACAAAGCCTTCAGGCTTGTTTTTACAACACTCTTACCCCTTATACAATTATATTGAAAAGTGGCCCTTTTTGATTTTGCCCTGGGTTTGTCTGCCTGCCACTTTTACTTTTCACCTTGCTACCTATTGCTTCTATCCTCATTTTACACCCCTCTGTCTCTCTGCTCACACATTTAAGAAACCCTTTCCCTTTAACTCCATCTTCGACTATCCATTTGACATCCCACCCCCCTTATTCAGTTTAAAACCAACCGTGTGGCAGTGGCAAACCTGCCTGCCAGAATGCTGGTTCCCCACCTGTTAAGATGCAATCTGTCCCTTTTGTACAGTTCCCCCTTACCCCAAAACAGATCCCAGTGATCTAAGAATCTAAATCTCTGCCCCGTGCACCAGTTCCTCAGCCATACATTCAGGTCCCATATCTCCCTGTCCCTGCTCTCGCCAGCACAAGGAATTGGAAGCAAACCAGAGATAACAACTCTGGAGGTCCTGCTTTTCAGCATTTTTCCAAGCTCTCTAAAGTCACGCTGCAGAATATTAATCCCCTTCCTTCCGACATCGTTTGTGCCGACATGCACTACCACTTCCGGCTGTTCACCTTCGCCCTTGAGGATTTTCTGCACTCTGTCCGTGACATCCTGGATCCTGTCACCAGGAAGGCAGCACACCATCCTTGAATCCCGTCTGTTGCCGAAGAAACCCCTGTCTGTACCTCTCACAATGGAGTCTCCCCCTATAATGGCATTGCCTGACTTTGCCTGATGTTGGATTACTATCCAATTACTCTTGGTTTGAAGTTCACATGTCTTATATACTGATAATTTCCATAAAATGTGCAAGTCTTACGTGCATCCAGAGAAAACAAAAGTCGGATAATGAGGATCAAGAAGACTCTAAATGCTGGAAATCTGAACTAAAAAACAAAAATGGTGGAAACACATAGCACAGAAGGCCGCATATCTTTAAGGAGAACCAGTCATCTGCATCTGGTGGTTGTAGTTTCCTCCTAGAGGGTAGGGGTTGTGTCAGGGTGAGGGATGAGGAGTGAGTATGGGGATGGTGTGGTGGGTGGGTGACAAATGATGGAAATTTGCAGAGCACAAAATGGATTAATGTAAGATTAGTGTAATAATGAATGATACTAATCAGCATTGACTCAATGGATTGAAGGGCCTGTATATCTATTAATCTGACGGATTAACTTTTCAATTTACGACCACTTACAAATGCAGAGATCAAAGAGAAACCATGATTGACTACATTGTCATGCTCAGAGACCCAAATTTAAAAAAAAAAAATTTGGAGAGCTTTGGATCTTGCACTGAAAGGCATTTTCTTGTGTGGTTTAAAAGATAAATCAGTTCAGTTGAAGCTCTTCAAGAGGAATGGAGTTCTGTTTTGATTTGGCAAGTCGGATAAAGATGGCACCCAAGAATCCTTGGGGAATTCTGTCCCGTGCCTGCACCAGCTGAAATATGTAACTGCAGCCCACAGTCTAAAGACAAGAGCCAAGTCAAAGGGCAGCATCATGTAGGCACTGCAAGCAACATGACTCACCATTATGGGTGTGCTGTCAGTCATTCTTCACATGACCTTTCTCTCAGTCTAAATTCTACTCTTAGCAAAAGAAGAGAAGATGAAAATGGTGGTTTATAAAATGAAACATAAAACAGACAGGTATGTGGTCTGCGAGGCAACATCAGTACATTGACAAGTTTCTCATAAGATGTTACAGAGGGAATCTGCACAACTTCATCACTACTACTGAGACACATCACTTATTTTATTTACCATCGAGGCTACAAGCATCTGTAGTGTAAGATAACAGACTTTAAGGTTATTTTCCTGTTGACAGAAAGTGATGCAGAGCAACGCATCGATAAACTGTTCTGTTATGTGGAAGACACATCTGGCAGTCAGTTCTGCATTCTACTTTTAGTAAGGAACAGAATCCGCTTCCTTACTCAATCAGGATAAGATTTGAAGGTAGACACAAAATGCTGGAGTAACTCAACGGGACAGGCAGCATCTTTGGAGAGAAGGAATGGGTGACGTTTCGGGTCGAGATCCTTCCACAGACTGAGAGTCAGGGGAAAGGGAAATGAGAGATTTAGGCAATGATGTAGAGAGTTATAGAACAAATGAATGAAATATATGCAAAAAAGTTTAAAACGTGGTCGTAGTGTCGGAGAGCAGTCACAGAGGGGGAGCAGCGAATGAGAGTGTTGCAGAACTCTCATCTGTAGTTTCTTCCTACACATAAGATTTGAAGGAGCCGAGGTGAATGTAACATGTGACATTGGCCAAAATTTGGAGTTACCCATGTTTGTAATGGACTATAATGAATGAGCAATAATAATATGCAAAGGTTAGTTATCAAGATTAGACGATGTTTGGACTGCAGTATTTATTACTCCAACATAACCTCTGCCCAGATTACAGCTTGAATCATCAGATAGATTCATAAGCGTGGAAACAGGCCCTTCAGCCCAACTTGCTCACACCAACCAACATATACCATCTCCACTCCTCCCACTTGCCTGCATTTGGCCCATATCTCCCTAAACCTATCCTATCCAAGTACCCGTCCAATTGCTTCTTAAACGTTACAATAGTCCCTGCCTCAACTATGTCCTACGGCAGCTCATTCCATACACCCGCCATCCCTT
This sequence comes from Leucoraja erinaceus, assembly GCF_028641065.1. NCBI lineage: Eukaryota > Metazoa > Chordata > Chondrichthyes > Rajiformes > Rajidae > Leucoraja > Leucoraja erinaceus. Next base: position 95,980,322 of record NC_073379.1, on the reverse strand, counting down.
GGGTGAAAAAGTTACCCCTCAGATTCCTATAAAATCTTTCCCCCTTCACCTTAAACCTGTACCCTCTGGTTTCCATTCCCCCACTCTAGGCACGAGACTCTGTGCATCCACCCGATCTATTCCTGTCATTACTTTATACACCTCTGTAAGATCAACAAGAACGTTAATTTTTACCCAGTAACCTGTAAATGGAAATTTCCATTTACAGCCAATGAGGTTGAGCAGGCCATTGAGAAAGATGCAACACCAGACATAGTAACTGGAGACACTTTGAGAGGATGAACTTGAGAAGATGCCTAATTTAACATTGTTTTAACCATCCTATATTTGTATGTTTTAACCATCCTATATTTGCAGGTTTCAAAGGTTCAAAGGTTCTTTATTAGTCACATACACAAATTGATGTAGTGAAATGCGCATTGCCATTGCAGCACATTAAAAAAACATAACAATAATAAAGACATTTAAACATAAAAAACATCCCCCCACAATGGTTCCCATTATGAGGGAAGGCACAAAGTCCATCCCCATCCCCATGTCCACCCATAGTCGGGTGAAGCCTATTGAAGCTTCCACAGTCGCCTTTACGGATGCCCAATGATCCAGGCCCTTCTCGCCGGGTGATGGTGCTTTGGCATCGGGAGAATCCTCTCAGCGGCATGGGGCACCTGGAACGGCCGCTTCCTTACCGGAGACCGCAGCTTCCGAAGCCAACAGGCCACGCTGGATGGAGCTCCACCACTGGCGATCTCAGCGAGAGATCCCAGGCTCCCGATGTTAAAGTTCAGCGACAACCTGAAAAGCAGTCTCCCCCCCCTCCCCTACATAAAAAAGACTAGAACTCCGGAAAACAAAAACTCAACTAACTAAAACTTAAAAAAATAGATGAAAAAACAGACAGCTGCAGGCTGGGCAGCCATACCCGTACAGAACGGTGAATTAGAAACAATAATTAGGAAAATAAACAATATTTAAAATGGGGATATTGAGTAGCTATTCCAAGCATTCCATGAGAGAAAAAAAGTTGTAAGTGACAAACATACTGAAAATCATCCATTGCAAGATGCCGTCAGGAATTGTGTTTATTGCCCAAAGAATGGTAAAGAGATGGAGAAGTGTGTGTCCATGTGTACAAATTGCGAACAATGCACACCAATACAATGTATGCAAGTATGTAAATAAATTACGTGATGAGAGGATGTTGTGTCATCATTATACGTAAGCATTATATGCAATGAGTTCCTTGTAACAGATAGAACAGGCACCCTTGTGCAGAAGCCTTGAAATCAAGACAACATTCTTTGGCATCTGAAAAACTGCTCCCTGTAAACCGTAGCAACTTTAATGAGCTCCAGAAAACATAAAATCCATGTAGAGTCATTGGAACAGCTTGTAGAAATCAATCAGCAACTAACCTGCAGTTGATGATCCTTTTAAATAGAGCTAGTGAGGTTGCTCCTTCCTGTTCAGTGCATACAACTGCACAGGGCTGAGAGCACAAGATAGTGCATTGAGCTCCAAATTGTCAGTACACGATTAAAATCAGCATTTCACACCAAATGACACAATTTGTTTTCCTGTGCATAAATCCTCCAGTCAATCTTTGCTAGAGGGTTAACACCGCTCTATGGTCTTTGGTTAAAGGGCCTGTGCCACTTGGGCGTCATTTGCGAGTCACGCAGATGGCGCGCAAAGATTTTGTGCATCACAAAATCCTGGGGCGAAGCGCGCGTCATGATGCATAAATTATGTCACGTAAATGACGCGCAAATGATGCCCAAGTTAGACAGACCCTTAACACCCTTAACAGCGCTGCAACAATTGTAACTCGAGGTGCCTAAATGCATATGCATTTTGCATATTGGAAGAAAATTCACCACATGAAGCAACTTAATAGCTGAATTTTGCAGCTGAATGTTTACTAACTATTCCATGCATGTAATTGCAGAAAGAGAATGAAGATCAGGTGGATTTTCTGAAGACAGAAAAATGAAGTGCAACAAAATATATAATGTAATAAAATTATAGGCTGCATAGATGTTATTCACTGATAACCAGCAATGTGTTAAAAACCCAATAACTGTTGTTCCCTGTCAACCTTTCCTATTATGAATGCCTCTATCCACATTTAAAATAGAAAATTAGCATACTAATTATGTCATCATACAAGTGGTGGCACTAAATGACTCAAATTCCCTTTTTATCAATATACTTTTGGTGATTTCAAAAACAGAAAGAATTGAGCTAGTCAAACAGCATCTGTTGAAAAGGAAATCAGCCAGTATGTTGGATCAATGATCATTCCACAAAACTGAGGGAAAAAGAGAGGGCTTTACTGTTTTCAAAGCAGAGCTTGTGGAGGGTGCACAGTAGCAGTGCAAAGTGAGGTTGCATTGCACATTGGCACATTTCAGCCATTGCCTCCATCCAGAACATCCAGTGAACTATCATCCTTCTCCTTGCCTAGCCACCATTCAGCCTGTGTGTTCTAGGATCATCTCCCGCAGTTGATCTTGAGGGTAACGAAGATAAGACTCCTGTTCCCAGACATACTGTATGTGTGAAAGATACATCCTCTAGATGCGCTGGGACGCATCCTCAGTGATGTGACCTGGGGTCATCGGGTGTTTCAGGTCCCACAACATCAGACACCCTCGCCCAGGCGACCCAGCCGGGGTTGATCAGGCCCCGACTTGCATCCCAGCAGCAACCACCCGCAGATCAGCCCTCTTAATCCAAAGCCACCTAGTGGCTTTCTCTGCGGCTTTGCTTGTGGATGAATGGCCCTCTTCTTTGCCAGCCCTGTAATGCCCAACTGGTTGAGGACTTTGCAGAGTGAGCGTCCTGCAAAGCCTCTACAGCCCACCTCTATGGGCTCATAGTATTCTCTCCAGCTTTGACAAGCGATTGATTTATTTGGGGCGTGGTGGTGTTTGTTGTTACTGATGGCAGTGGCTATGCTCTCAGCAACCACCTTGAGCACCAGGTCAATGATCCTCTTCCACAGCAAAGTGGGCAGGAAGGCGTCTCACTCTTGCCCCAGACGTGGAGGTTTGCTGGGCTTGATAGGGCATCGTAGACAGCTCGGACAAGGAACCGGACACGCTGGAAGTCTGCCTGCATGATGTTTGACCAGGTAATCCTGCGCTGCGGTATGCTCTCCCACATTTTCCACGCTCCCTGTTGCCCGCGCCCCACCGTCCTGCTCACACGCTCTTCCTCCACACCTGCTCCACATCTGTGGCATTCTCTGCCTCAGAGGGCAGTGGAGGCCGGTTCTCCTGATACTTTCAAGAGAGAGCTGGATAGGGCTCTGAAAGATCGTGGAGTCAGGGAATATGGGGAGAAGGCAGGAACGGGGTACTGATTGGGGATGATCAGCCATGATCACATTGAATGGCGGTGCTGGCTCGAAGGGCGAATGGTCTACTCCTGCACCTATTAAGATTTACTAGAATGTTGCCTGGGTTTCAGCAACTAAGTTACAGAGAAAGGTTGAACAAGTTAGGGCTTTATTCTTTGGAGCGCAGAAGGTTAAGGGGGGACTTGATAGAGGTCTTTAAAATGATGAGAGGGATAGACAGAGTTGACATGGATAAGCTTTTCCCATTGAGAGTAGAGAAGATTCAAACAAGAGGACATGACTTGAGAATTAAGGGGCAGAAGTTTAGGGGTAACATGAGGGGGAACTTCTTTACTCAGAGAGTGGTGGCTGTGTGGAATGAGCTTCCAGTGGAAGTGGTGGAGGCAGGTTCGTTTTTATCACTTAAAAATAAATTGGATAGTTATATGGACGGGAAAGGTATGGAGGGTTATGGTCTGAGCGCAGGTATATGGGACTAGGGGAGAATACGTGTTCGGCACGGACTAGAAGGGTCGAGATGGCCTGTTTCCGTGCTGTAATTGTTATATGGTTATTATCTATTGTCTATTGCTCAGACCTCTTCCTGGATTAGATGGTGTCTCTCCTTGCCCCGGGACTTGCCAACCGGTCTTAGGGAAGTATCCCTCGCTCTGCCAGTTGCCATGACTCCCACCAATGCCTTAGGCATGACTCTGTCACCTCCACTGCTTTCTCCGCCCTCGATTTCCTCCCTGTTGTCACCTCGATGCCAGCCGATGCACCTTCTGGTCCCTGGAGTCCCTGTACTGCAGAGCTTCTCTTGTTTACGTTCCATAAACTCTTCCGTGAGGCCACTGAATGGGAGCTGCAAGATATTACTGGTCCCATACAGTGCTGTATTGTTGAGGCTGCGGGTAGGCCAAGCCACCTGTGGAGAGAGCCACCGATTTTCCTTTCAAAATATTCTTTGTTCCAGGATTTTCCCGGACCACCACTCCCAATAATTTTTTATAATACATTGGTGTCACAAACTGCACGCATATAGACCTTGAAAATGTTGGCATTTTTGCTACCAATTTCCATCATCTACTTACATTTACATAGTCCATTTCCAAAACTTAACTTCCCTTTCTGGACCTCTTTGGCACCATCTCAGGAGATAAATGAGGCACTAACATAATTTACAAGTAAACGGACATGCACAGCTATCTTGACTGTACACCATCTCGACAGTTGCAGAGCATTTTCCATGACCCTGTGGAAACATTAATGTGTGTTAAGCATTTGCTGCAATACCTTTATATTTTATTTTTATCATTCTATTTTTATTGTGGCAGATGACATAGTGTTTTCTTTTGAAGTCTTAGGGAAAGAATACAGCAATTCAAATCCAAAAATGGGAGTTGAGGAGTTCATTAAGTAATGTGAAATTAGAGAAATGTTAGTACCATTACATCTTTGATTGCCATAGAGACCAATATGATTCAAGAGTCAAGAGCCAAGAGTGTTTTATTGTCATATGTCCCAGATGGGACAATGAAATTCTTACTTGCTGCAGCACAACAGAATATGTGAATCTGTAAACATAGTACATAACGGGGGAAGACAGAAAAAATAAATAAAAAGTTCAATAAATAACAAATATAATGCAATGTCTTTTGCAGTTCAGCGCTCAGAGCTTATTCGTTGTTGTGTTTAATAGTCTGATGGCTGCAGGGAAGAAGCCGTTCCTGAACCTGGACGTTACAATTTTCAGGCTCCTGTACCTTCTTCCTGATGGCAATGGTGAAATGAGTGTGTGGCCAGGATGATGTGGGTCTTTGATGATTTTGGCTGCCTTTTTGAGGCAGCGACTACGATAGATCCCTTCAATGGTGGGGAGGTCAAAGCCGGTGATGGACTGGGCAGTGGTAACAACTTTTTGTAGTCTTTTTCGCTCCTGGACATTCAAGTTGCCAAACCAGGCCACGATGCAACCAGTCAGAATGCTCTCTACCGTGCACCTGTAGAAGTTTAGGAGAATCCTCTTCAACATGTCGAATCTCTGTAATCTTCTCAGGAAGTAGGGTCGCTGATGTGCCTTCTTTATAATGGCATCGGTGTGCTGGGTCCACAAAAGATCTTTGGAAATATGCACGCCCAGGAATTTGAAGTTTTTAAACCCTCTCCACCATCGTCCCATTGATGTGAACAGGATTGTGGGTCCTCATCCTTCCCCTATCAAAGTCCACAATCAGTTCCTTGGTCTTACAAGATACAAGATAGATTTATTCATCACATGTGCCAGATGGCACAGTGAAATGAAATTCCCATACAGCCATACAATAAAATAAGGGACACAACACACTATAGGGGTTGACATAAAACATCCCCACACAGCAGAATCAAAGTTTCCCACTGTGTGGGAAGGCACCAAACTGACGTAGAGAGCCATATTTAACTTGATCTTGTTAAGGGTTTGGGCACGCTAGAGGCAGGAAACATGTTCCCGATGTTGGGGGAATCCAGGGGCCACAGTTTAAGAATAAGGGGTAAGCCATTTAGAACAGAGACGAGGAAACACTTTTTCACACGGAGAGTTGTGAGTCTGTGGAATTCTCTGCCTCAAAGAGTGGTGGAGGCCAGTTCTCTGGATAGATAGGGCTCTTAAAGATAGCGGAGTCAGGGGATATGGGGATAAGGCAGGAAAGGTGTACTGATTGGGGATGATCAGCCATGATCACATTGAATGGCGGTGCTGGCTCGAAGGGCCAAATGGCTTACTCCTGCGTCTATTGTCTATTGTTAAGGAACAGTTTCCCTCCCTGAAGGACATCAGAGAGACAAATGGGTTTTTGCAACAATCCAATAGCCTCACTGTCAGCATTACTAATCCTGTTTTTTGCAGCAGCAGATTTGTTTTATTTATTTAATTAACTATTTTCAAACTCACACTGTGCCAATTTGATATATGCTTAACAAGGTTTTCCAAATTATCTCTGCTTGCTCTATATTGTGGCATTTTGTCATCATGCTCACAGAAACAATAAAAATAAAAGATCACGAGGTCCAGCCTTAGCAGGGAATGAAAAATAAATGGTATGGTTGATGTGGAGCCAGGGGATGAGTGTGTTAATCACTGATTGACAGGACTTTTCCTTAATTCTGTAAATAAGCAGTCCTCAAGCCTTGATCACAATATATTGGCCTCATGAATAACAGACACTGTCTAATTAGCACTGTCTTTATTACCAAACACATGTATCAACCCAGCACCTGCTACATTAATTTGGCCTTCTGGAAAATAAATCTCTTCACTATATTACAAAGAAGCTGCAACTATATTTTAGATTAGAGTGTGCCATTAGGGGCATTTGATTATCAGAAAGACATTAAAGCCTTCATGTTTAAAAATTTCAGGTTGATTCGGGAGGAAAATGAAAGTTATAAAGCAAGGCAAGAATAAAGGGGCATTTTCCACTGATGCAAATATGTCTTTGAGGAAAATCAACAAAGGAATTTTAAATATGGTTTTGATAGAATGAATAGGAAAGGATTACTTCCTATACTTAGGTAGTTAGTAAGGGTCATGAATTTAAAATGCTCACAAACAGCGCAAGGATAAATTGCTTTGTGCAGAGGGTTGTTGGAGCATGGAATGGTTTGCCTCAGGAACAGTTGAGCCAGAGAGCAATGTATTTTGTACAGGAAAATAGTATAATTATTTGCAGCAAAGGAATAAGCAGGGCCATTCAGGCAGAGAGAAGCAGTGGGATTAGTTTTGAATTGCTTGGGCAAAAGAGCCAGACTATACAAGATGGGTCGGGTGCTGGTTAAATATTGTTCCATTTCTTTATGCAAACTTATCCAGCAATATGAACAAACTATCACATGTGCCACTGGTCTCCCATAAATATTGTTTCATTATGATCATGGAATTGTTCAATGCTGGTATCGCCTAAAGAGATTACTAAAATCTTATGGATGGTTCGACAGCCTTGGCCGCGAGAGAATAAAGAGGAAGTGGATTGGATTTTATTTCCCCCATCACAATGAGGAACGTGGGAATCTGCTGAGGTAGATTTTTATGTAGTTGTGTGTCTTGGTGCTTTTTTTTTGTATGGCTGCAATTCGAGTTTCACTGTACCTTAATTGGTAAACATGACAATAAACAGACCTTTGAACGTTTGAAATATCTTCATGACCATCACATTAATATTAAGACATAATTATTAAAACATCAAGAGAGGGGTGAGGGTAGTCACAGCGCACCTCATAGGTTGAGGTGTATGGGCAACCATAACTCATTAGTGCAAAGTCAGATGAGTCCAATATTTTCAATGCATACAATGCCCAAAGCAATTTGTCCAATAGAATCACCATTCCTAACCCCTCACTATCAATTAGGACTGCCTTCCCAATCTCCCACTATTTTTGAAGGGGAATTCACTAGCACCTTCCAAATCCACATCCTTTCATTCCTGGAGCAGGAGCATATGAACACCAGCACGACCAAGCTTTTCTTAAAGTTAGACACCATATTGACCTCATAAAATATTGCTAATCTTTGATCGTTCCCAGGTTATAATCCAGAGATTCTGAATTTAGAATCATTAAGGATTGAAGAATGGGAAAGGGGTAGCAACACTTATAGGGGTGTATTATAGACCGCCAAATGGGGAGCGAGTATTGGAAGAGCAAATATGTAAGGAGATTGCAGATATTAGTAGTAAGCACAAGGTAGTGATTGTGGGAGATTTCAATTTTCCACACATAGACTGGGAAACACATTCTGTAAATGGGCTGGATGGGTTGGAGTTTGTAAAATGTGTGTAGGATAGTTTTTTGCAACAATACATAGAAGTACCTACTAGAGAAGGGGCGGTACTGGACCTCCTGTTAGGAAATGAGATGGGTCAGGTGGCAGAGGTATGCGTTGGGGAACAGTTCGGGTCCAGTGATCACAATACCATTAGTTTCAATATAATTATGGAGAGGGACAAAACTGGACCTAGGGTTGAGATTTTTGATTGGAGAAAGGCTAACTTTGAGGAGATGCGAAAGGATTTAAAAGGAGTAAATTGGGACAGTTTGTTTTATGGGAAAGATGTGGAAGAGAAATGGAGTACATTTAAAGGTGAAATTTTAAGAGTCCAGAATCTTTATGTCCCTGTTCGGTTGAAAGGAAATCGTAAAAATTATAAAGAACCATGGTTTTCAAGGGAAATTGGACACTTGGTTCGGAAAAAGAGGGAGATCTACAATAATTATAGGCAGCATGGAGTAAATGAGGTGCTTGAGGAGTATAAAGAATGTAAAAAGAATCTTAAGAAAGAAATTAGAAAAGCTAAAAGAAGATATGAGGTTGCTTTGGCAAGTAAGGTAAAAGTAAATCTGAAGGGTTTCTACCGCTATATTAATAGCAAAAGGATAACGAGGGATAAAATTGGTCCATTAGAGAGTCAGAGTGGAACAACTATCTGCAGAGCCAAAAGAGATGGGGGAGATATTGAACAGTTTATTTTCTTCGGTATTCACCAAGGAGAAGGATATTGAATTATGTGAGGTAAGGGAAACAAGTAGAGTAGCTATGGGAACTATGAGGATCAAAGAAGAGGAAGTACTGACACTTTTGAGAAATATAAAAGTGGATAAGTCTCCAGGTCCGGACAGGATATTCCCTAGGACATTGAGGGAAGTTAGTGTAGAAATAGCAGGGGCTATGGCAGAAATATTTCAAATGTCATTAGAAACGGGAATAGTGCCGGAGGATTGGCGTACTGCGCATGTTGTTCCATTGTTTAAAAAGGGGTCTAAGAGTAAACCTAGCAATTATAGACCTGTTAGTTTGACGTCAGTGGTGGGCAAATTAATGGAAAGAATACTTAGAGATATATATATAAGCATCTGGATAAACAGGGTCTGATTAGGAACAGTCAACATGGATTTGTGCCTGGAAGGTCATGTTTAACTAATCTTCTTGAATTTTTTGAAGATGTTACTCGGGAAATTGATGAGGGTAAAGCAGTGGATGTTGTGTATATGGACTTCAGTAAGGCCTTTGACAAGGTTCCTCATGGAAGGTTGGTTAAGAAGGTGCAATGGTTGGGTATTAATGGTGGAGTAGCAAGATGGATTCAACAGTGGCTGAATGGGAGATGCCAGAGAGTAATGGTGGATGGTTGTTTGTCAGGTTGGAGGCCAGTGACGAGTGGGGTGCCACAGGGATCTGTGTTGGGTCCACTGTTGTTTGTCATGTACATCAATGATCTGGATGATGGTGTGGTAAATTGGATTAGTAAGTATGCAGATGATACTAAGATAGGTGGGGTTGCGGGTAATGAAGTAGAGTTTCAAAGTCTACAGAGAGATTTATGCCAGTTGGAAGAGTGGGCTGAAAGATGGCAGATGGAGTTTAATGCTGATAAGTGTGAGGTGCTACATCTTGGCAGGACAAATCAAAATAGGACGTACATGGTAAATGGTAGGGAATTGAAGAATGTAGGTGAACAGAGGGATCTGGGAATAACTGTGCACAGTTCCCTGAAAGTGGAATCTCATGTAGATAGGGTGGTAAAGAAAGCTTTTGGTGTGCTGGCCTTTATAAATCAGAGCATTGAGTACAGAAGTTGGGATGTAATGTTAAAATTGTACAAGGCATTGGTGAGGTCAATTCTGGAGTATGGTGTACAATTTTGGTCGCCTAATTATATGAAGGATGTCAACAAAATAGAGAGAGTACAGAGGAGATTTACTAGAATGTTGCCTGGGTTTCAGCAACTAAGTTACAGAGAAAGGTTGAACAAGTTAGGGCTTTATTCTTTGGAGGGCAGAAGGTTAAGGGGGGACTTGATAGAGGTTTTTAAAATGATGAGAGGGATAGACAGAGTTGACGTGGAAAAGCTTTTCCCACTGAGAGTAGGGAAGATTCAAACAAGGGGACATGACTTGAGAATTAAGGGACTGAAGTTTAGGGGTAACATGAGGGGGAACTTCTTTACTCAGAGAGTGGTAGCTGTGTGGAATGAGCTTCCAGTGAAGGTGGTGGAGGCAGGTTCGTTTTTATCATTTAAAAATAAATTGGATGGTTATATGGATGGGAAGGGAATGGAGGGTTATGGTCTGAGTGCACATATATGGGACTAGGGGAGATTATGTGTTCGGCACAGACTAGAAGGGTCGAGATGGCCTGTTTCCGTGCTGTAATTGTTATATGGTTATATGGTTATATTATATGGTAATGAAGGACTTTCACCAAGCAGACTGCAACAGGTCCAGAAAGAACCTTACCATCATATTCTCAAAGACTCTTTGGGATAATTATTAAATGCTCGTGTTCTCAGTGCTAGATTAGTTAAAACAAATGTAGGTCCCTTCCACTCAGAAACGGGTGAATTGGTCATGGGGAACAAGGACATGGCAGACCAATTGAATAACTACTTTGGTTCTGTCTTCACTAAGGAAGACATAAATAATCTGCCGGAAATAGCAGGGGACAGGGGGTCAAATGAGATGGAGGAACTGAGTGAAATCCAGGTTAGCCGGGAAGTGTTGTTAGGTAAATTGAATGGATTAAAGGCCGATAAATCCCCAGGGCCAGATAGGCTGCGTCCCAGAGTACTTGAGGAAGTAGCCCCAGAAATAGTGGATGCATTAGTGATAATTTTTAAAAACTCTTTAGATTCTGGAGTAGTTCCTGAGGATTGGAGGGTAGCTAATGTAACACCACTTTTTAAAAAGGGAGGGAGAGAGAAAATGGGGAATTACAGACCAGTTAGTCTAACATCGGTAGTGGGGAAACTGCTAGAATCAGTTATTAAAGATGGGATAGCAGCACATTTGGAAAGTGGTGAAATCATTGGACAAAGTCAGCATGGATTTATGAAGAATAAATCATGTCTGACGAACCTTATAAAATTTTTCGAGGATGTAACTAGTAGAGTGGATAAGGGAGAACCAGTGGATGTGTTATATCTGGACTTTCAGAAGGCTTTCGACAAGGTCTCACATAAGAGATTAGTATACAAACTTAAAGCACACAGTATTGGGGGTTCAGTATTGATGTGGATTGAGAACTGGCTGGCAGACAGGAAGCAAAGAGTAGGAGTAAACGGGTCCTTTTCACAATGTTAGGCAGTGACTAGTGGGGTACCGCAAGGCTCAGTGCTGGGACCCCAGCTACTTACAATATATATTAATGATTTGGGAGAGGGAATTGAATGCAACATCTCCAAGTTTGCGGAAGACACGAAGCCGGGGGGCAGTGTTGGCTGTGAGGAGGATGCTAGGAGACTGCAAGGTGACTTGGATAGGCTGGGTGAGTGGGCAAATGCATGGCAGATGCAGTATAATGTGGATAAATGTGAGGTTATCCACTTTGGTGGCAAAAACAGGAAAATAGATTATTATCTGAATGGTGGCCGATTAGGAAAGGGGGAGATGCAACGAGACCTGGGTGTCATAGTACACCAGTCATTAAAAGTAGGCATGCAGGTGCAGCAGGCAGTGAAGAAGGCGAATGGTATGTTAGCATTCATAGCAAAAGGATTTGAGTATAGGAGCAGGGAGGTTCTACTGCAGTTGTACGGGGTCTTGGTGAGACCACACCTGGAGTATTGCGTACAGTTTTGGTCTCCTAATCTGAGGAAAGACATTCTTGCCATAGAGGGAGTACAGAGAAGGTTCACCAGACTGATTCCTGGTATGTCAGGACTTTCATATGAAGAAAGACTGGATAGACTCGGTTTGTACTCGCTAGAATTTGGAAGATTGAGGGGGGATCTTATAGAAACTTACAAAATTCTTAAGGGGTTGGACAGGCTAGATGCAGGAAGATTGTTCCCGATGTTGGGGAAGTCCAGAACAAGGGATCACAGTTTAAGGATAAGGGGGAAATCTTTTAGGACCGAGATGAGGAAAACATTTTTCACACAGAGAGTGGTGAATCTCTGGAATTCTCTCCCGCAGAAGGTAGTTGAGGCCAGTTCATTGGCTATATTTAAGAGGGAGTTAGATGTGGCCCTTGTGGCTAAAGGGATCATGGGGTATGGAGAGAAGGCAGGTACAGGATACTGAGTTGGATGATCAGCCATGGTCATATTGAATGGTGGTGCAGGCTCGAAGGGCCAAATGGCATACTCCTGCACCTAATTTCTATGTTTCTATGTTTTGACAAATGAGTAAAGAATGAACAAAAAACATTCAGACTTATTTCATGGAAGTACTGCTGATAAGACAGAAATGCATCAAACATCAGTCCCCACGAACATGAACACGAACATGCAAAACCTGCAATGGAGGAATTAGAGTGAGTCTGTCAGGAGGAGACAATCAAGTGAAATCAGTCCTAACTGCTAATGGCAGGTCAAGTTGGTGCTTGACAAGAAGAGGAATGTTAACACTCAAAGGTACAATGCTCTGGAATTCTGCTGAAGGGGGAATTACATTTGTTGAACAGCATCTCAGTTGGTTTCAGATATTTGGACTATGGATTCATTGTATGTTTTGTTTTTCTTTAAGTCAAACATTGAATAGCGAATGGAAATATAGTGCCATGGCTCAGAATTTTTTTAAATATTCAAAGTCCATGAGTTCAGGAGCACAGCCTTGTCTGTGACGTTCATGGAGGATCTTGCCAAATGGTGAAAGGTGAAATCACAAAGTTAACAGAATCCAAGCCACAACTGTGTGGTAATTGTTACAGAATAGGATTGCTGTATGCAGTGCAGGGATTATAATGTCCAGCTTTCTATAAGAAGAAAATAACATTGCTTAACATAGAAGGACCAGTGGGAAGGCAATATCTCCAAGTTTGCGGATGACACTAAGCTGGGGGGCAGTGTTAGCTGTGAGGAGGATGCTAGGAGACTGCAGGGTGACTTGGATAGGCTGGGTGAGTAGGCAAATGTTTGGCAGATGCAGTTTAATGTGGATAAATGTGAGGTTATCCATTTTGGTGGCAAAAACGGGAAAGCATACTATTATCTCAATGGTGGCCGATTGGGAAAGGGGGAGATGCAGCGAGGCCTGGGTGTCATGGTACACCAGTCATTGAAGGTAGGCATGCAGGTGCAGCAGGCAGTAAAGAAAGCAAATGGTATGTTGGCTTTCATAGCAAAAGGATTTGAGTATAGGAGCAGGGAGGTTCTACTGCAGTTGTACAGGGTCTTGGCGAGACCACACCTGGAGTATTGCGTACAGTTTTGGTCTCCTAATCTGAGGAAAGACATTCTTGCCATAGAGGGAGTACAGAGAAGGTTCACCAGACTGATTCCTGGGATGTATGGACTTTCATATGAAGAAAGACTGGATAGACTCGGCTTGAGGGGGGATCTTATAGAAACTTACATAATTCTTAAGGGTTGGACAGGCTAGATGCAGGAAGATTATTCCCGATGTTGGGGAAGTCCAGGACAAGGGGTCACAGCTTAAGGATGGGGGAAATCCTTTAAAACCGAGATGAGGAGAACTTATTTCACACAGAGAGTGGTGAATCTCTGGAACTCTCTGCCACAGAGGGTAGTTGAGGCCAGTTCATTGGCTATATTTAAGAGGGAGTTAGATGTGGCCCTTGTGGCTAAGGGGATCAGGGGATATGGAGAGAAGGCAGGTACGGGATACTGAGTTGGATGATCAGCCATGATCATATTGAATGGCGGTGCAGGCTCGAAGGGCCGAATGGCCTACTCCTGCACCTAATTTCTATGTTTCTATGGAAGCGTATATTTCAAATTTGTAAATTATGATTTACGTCCGTCTATCTTCGTGTTTTCATGGTTTAATGATTCTATTTTATTTTTAATGGAACAAAGGCCACTAAAATCTCAAGAGTAGCAAAGCAACTATTACATTTCATGTCTTGAAAGAGTCATTTCCTTCACTATTATAAAACTGTAAATCCAAACCATAAAGCTGTTACTTCCAAAGCAAAATATTCAGAATGCCCTTTGGTGTCAACAGTTTGGGGAAATGCAGAATCACTGCAAATCTTTATCCAATCTCTTCCATTCCACCCTGGTTCCCTGGCAGGATTTTTTTTTTAAATCTAAGTGCCTGCATACATCCTCCAGGAAGCAGTCCATTTTATTCAGTAAGCAGCCTTCCATCTGTATACTCTTTTCTATATGACGCACTATATTGCATTCCTATACCTAAAACCTGGAAATTGTATGGGTATCTTTTCAAAAGGATAAAATGAGCTTTGGGGTAAGGCACGAAACACTGCTGATCAATTGGAAATCTAACGAAACATCAGTCAACCACAAACACAAACATGGAAATGCCTGCAATGGGGGAATCAGAGTGAATCAGAAAAAAACGTTTTCACCCAGAGAGTTGTGAATTTATGGAATTCCCTGCCACAGAGGGCAGTGGAGGCCAAATCACTGGATGGATTTAAGAGAGAGTTAGATAGAGCTCTAGGGGCTAGAGGAGTCAAGGGATATGGGGAGAAGGCAGGCATGGGTTATTGATAGGGAACGATCAGCCATGATCGCAATGAATGGTGGTGCTGGCTCAAAGGGCCAAATGGCCTCCTCCTGCACCTATTGTCTATGTTTCTATGTTTCTATGAGTCTGTCAAGAGGAAACAATCTATGAAATCAGTCCTCAGAGCTAATGGCAGGTCAAGGTGGTGCTGGACCAGAAGAGGGATGTTAACACTCAAAGATACGATGCTCTTTGAATTGTGCTCAAGGAGGAATTACAATGTAAGTTGCAAAATAATCTGCATAACACCTCATTGTGGTCCTTTGAAAGTCTAGAATGGAATGGCAGAGATCACGTAGCAATGCTTCTCTAATTTATGTGTTGATAGGTGATATGTGTTGACAGGTGACCAATCTGGCAGCAGATTTCACAATATGCAAGTATCAGTCCTCATTCTGAGTTATCCACAAGGGGCAGCCACAATTTGAGAGATGTCAAAAGGAGAAATGACTAATGATTAATGACAACATTTTAATTCACCCCTTCGTGCCTTTCACTGGGACCTCTCAGAGACTGCAAAAGTCAGAGGGAAATGGAAGTTATTGGTTAGCTTAATTAACAAGTAACTGGCAATGGTGCAGATATTTTATGCCCCCAAAAATATGCATTCACAGGCAATGCACTGTAAGCGCCCATGAGGAATGTGCCACTACACTCGCTCCTCCCATTGTGTAGGAAGGAACTGCAGCTGCTGGGTTATATCAAAGATAGGCACAAAGTGCTGGAGTAACTCAGTGCGTCAGGCAGCACCCCTGGAGCAAAAAGATGAGTGGCATTTCAGGTTAGGACGCCTTCTTCAGACTGAAGGTAGAGGGTGGGGGGTAGAACCGGAGGTAGGAAAAGGTCAGAACAAATCAGGGCCGTCAACAGACGACCAAGAAGGCTCAGGTCTTATGTAAATCCAAGCTAGAGTTTGATAATTTGTGTGTTTTTTTTTTAAGAAATAAAGAGGACTGAGCCTCCACCCTTTTAGGTCATCTGTTGCTAATTTGTTCTGGCCTTTTCCTACCTCTGCTCCTCCCCCCTCCCCCCACCCCCCCTCATATTCTTTCAATCTGAAGAAGGGTTATGACAAGAAACGTTGCCCATCCTTTTGCTCCAAAGATGCTGCCTAACCTGTTGAGTAACTCCAGCATTCTGTGTCTGTCTGCCCCT
Source organism: Leucoraja erinaceus (assembly GCF_028641065.1). Classification (NCBI taxonomy): domain Eukaryota; kingdom Metazoa; phylum Chordata; class Chondrichthyes; order Rajiformes; family Rajidae; genus Leucoraja; species Leucoraja erinaceus. Next base: position 95,964,358 of record NC_073379.1, on the reverse strand, counting down.
GCCATTGGACTTGGAAGAAACATGAGATTGGTGATTACTTGGCACATTATCAATAAAGGTAACAACATGAAAACAAATACTAATGCATGGGCACACATGATGTGGGACAATAAACTTTGGGATAGTTGCGGGAAGTTGGCGGCAAATCTCATTGGGTTGTGTAGGCAGACAGGTGACAATGACTGCGAAGATGATGGAGTGAGGACAACTTTCTTGACAGTCGATGCGGGATGAATCCTGTATAGAGAGAATATTAGATCAGCTCCTGGAGTGACTGATGTGATGTTGATAACTAGATATGCTGTCAGTTATGCACTGACTAGTCTTGGCTATGGGTTAGCCATGACTGCTTTCCATATACAGGATAGTCATTGTCAGGCCAAATTGAACACATTCACTGAGCTTTTTGCAGCTGTAAGAAAGAATTGAATGCAGCGAGAATGCAGATATTTGATGCATATACCAAAGGACTGCTGAATTGCAGCAAAGCCAGCAGTGGGAGAAATATGAATAAAGTCACCTAATCCAAATAAAATATTTTGGCAAGTGAGACTCAACAGAAAAGATCCATGTGCCAAGAAAAGTCAATGGAATTTTAAATAGTGGAGCTAATATTTAGGAGGCCTGTTTTGTATGAATACTCAGTTGTTCGTGATCTGTATTGCAGAAGACCACAGGGAATTCATGAACAGGTACAGAAAGCAATTACAACAGCTAATGGAACGCTCGGCTTTATCTGGTGAAGTGCGGAATACAAAAGGAGAGTGAATCAGACTAGTCATGGAGAACTTGGTCAGACCATATCTGAAGGACTGCGATCTGGGCCCTGCACCTCTGGAAGGACACACTGGCCTTGGAGTAAGTGCAGTGCAGATCCATCAAACGATACCGCAGGATAAAAGATTATATTGCGATGACAAAGAAGAATTAAACTGGATTTAATTCCTTTTAGTAACAGATTGAGGGGTGATCTAATCATGGGGTTTAAAATAATTAAACCATCCGATAGAGAAGATTCTGAGAATCTATTTTAACTACTGGAGGAATCTAAACAAAGAAGGAAAATAAGAACAAAAGCAATTTAAAAGAATACAAATAGAAGCAGGAATAGACCATTCAGCCTCTCGTGCCTGCCCAGCCATTCATAAGCTCCTGGTCAATCTTTTACCTCAGAATCACTCTCAAGCAATAGACATATTTTTGTTTTTTTCGACGATGGACACAAAATGCTGGAGTAAATCAGCAGGACAGGCAGCACCTCGGGAGAGAAGGAATGGGTGATGTTTTGTGTCTGAAGAAGGGTCCCGACCTGAAATGTCACCCATTCCTTCTATTCAGAGATGCTGCCTGTCCAACTGAGTTATTCCAGCATTATTTTGTAGAGATACACCGCACAAAAAGGCCCTTCGGCCCACCGGGTCCGTGCTGACCAACGATCCTTCCATATTAACACTATCCTACACACACTAGGGACTATTTACATTTATACAAAACCAATCAAGCACAAACCTGTACGTCTTTGGAGTATGGCAGGAAACCGAAGATCTCGGAGAAAACCCACACAGGTCACAGGGAGAACGTACAAACTCCATACAGACAAGCACTGTAATCGGGATCGAACTAGGGTCTCTGACACTGCAAGTGCTGTAAGGCAGCAACTCCACAGCTGAAACAGCGTGCCTCTCCTTTGTGCCCCAGTGTGGCTCTCTTCAGTGTAAACCAGCATCTGCAAATCCTTCCTACAATTTTCTTTTTTTCCCCTTAATATACAGAAATTATCAAACTCTAGATTTGATTTACTCAAGAACTGAGCCTCTTTGTTAAAATCCCACAGATTCAAGAGCCTCTCGATGCAGATATTTATTCTCATTACTGACCCAAATGGTTGATGCTTATTTTGGGACTGTGGCCCCTTGTTTTAAATGCCCTGGCCTCAGGGAAATATCATTGCTGCATTTACCTGTTAAGCTCCTTAAGAATTCAATATGCTTCAATAAAAATGTAATGATCAGCATTACTGAAACTGGACATTTATTAAGTTTCATATTATTTCATGAATGTGCAACCGCTAATGTTGGTTTTGAACTCATATCTTTGGATTAGTTAAACTAGGCTTCCGGATTACTAGTTTGGCAATTTAATCACGTTATCATACGTTTTTATTCAGGAATGTACAAGGAAACATTTTTATGCAGACAGGATGGTACAAATTCAGAACTCACTCGCAAAACGAAAGTGGGTATTTCATGAATTGAAGAGCAGTCATTTTTGTTTTGCAATAGATGGTTTATTATTATTATTGCCACATGTACCAAAGTACAGTGAATAAGCTTTGGTTTACTTACTATCTAATCAAATCAGATAATACTGCATTTAGCTGTTAATCTACTAGCCATTAACCTACTTTCCCAGGGAACAATACAATTCAAGTACAATAGGTAGAGCAAAGGGGAAGATACACAGTGCAGAATATAGTTCTCAACATTGTGGCACATCAATTCCATAAACAAAGTTCAGTGTTAATAAACAATCACCAATAGGTACAGGAGTAGGCCATTCGGCCCTTCGAGCCTGCACCGCCATTCACTGTGATCATGGCTGATCAAGCACAATCAGTACCCCGTTCCTGCCTTCTCCCCATATCCCCTGACTCCGCTATCTTTAAGAGCTCCGCAATGGGGTAGAGGTGAATCAGAAATTCGGTCGAAAGTGAGTAAGTGGGATTGAGTAACAGATTGGCCCAGCACATCATTCTCAGCTCGTAAACTTTGACTATTCCAGTGCACACCAGGCCATCTCCCCCAGTTAAACTCTTTAAACTCTGCAACCCAAATTCACACTTTCATTCTGCACTCCTGTTCCTTTTGGCCTTTATTTGCACCTGGCTTCAGTTTAATATTCCCACAGCTCTGTAATATTCTCCAGCTCAGAAAAAACTCAGAACTATTTATATTCCTCCAGTTCTTTTGATCAATTTCTCCACCACTAGTGGCTGTGCATTTAGTGCTCCCTCAGCTCTGAACGTCCTTCCTTTTTACTTCTCTTAAGGCACTCATAAAAATCCATCACTTCCACCAGTCTCCCCTCTTTCAATATTACCTTATATGATACATTATAATTTTGAAAAATTATATGATGCATTACCTTTTTTTTGAATGATAATGTTTTTGAGAAGCATTTGAAAGCAGACAAAAATGCTGGAGAAACTCAGCAAGTGAGGCAGCATCTATGGAACGAAGGAATAGGTGACGTTTCGGGTCGAGACCCCTCTTCAGACTGACGTATTTGGGCAATTTTGTTACATTTCAAGTGCTATGAAAACAAAAGGGGAGTCATGGAGTCACGGCATGGTTACAAGCCCTTTGTCCACCAGACTTCATGCTAACCATCAAGCACCCACTTATAGTAATCCTATACTTACTCTATATTATTTTTCCTCACAGTCCCATCAACTGCTCTGGTATTATCATATAGATATACACTGAGACAATTTACAGTGGTGAATTAACTAACCAACCCAAAATATCTTGGGGATGTGAGAGGAGACTAGAGGACTCAGGGTAAAATGGTGCAGTCAAAGATGAGAATTCCACATAGGCAGGTCAAAATTGAAACCAGGTCACCATAGCTGTAGGGCAGTGAGTCTGCAAGCACCTTTGGTGCGTAAATAGTTGATAAGTGTATAGTGGAACAGATGTGGAACAGAGTGAGGAGCTGACCAGCCAATGCTACAAATGGTGTCAAAGGCTACAGGGAGATGGAGAATTGGGTTGAGAGAGAAAGATAGATCAGCCATGATTGGATGGCAGAGTGGACTTGATGGGCCAAATGGCCTAATTCCATTCCTATGTCATATTAACTTATGAAATGTGCATATTCAGACCATTAGTGGTCTATGGAAAGGTTTCCCTAAAATTTACAACCAGCTTCTCTGGTCAAGCTGTCTAGAATGTTCTGAATTATTCCCTTCTGATGTATATATATATATATATCTCTTTGCCTCTGTTTGTAAATTTGTCCATACTGCATCCAGGGTTCTGCTGCATGATCCTTGATGCCAACTCCCACATCTCTCTGTAGAAACAAAGAACTGCAGATGCCAGTTAATACAGAAAAGGATACAAAGTGCTGGAGTAAGTCAGCAGGTCAGGCAGCATCTCTGGAGAACATGGGTCAATAGACAATAGGCAATAGGTGCAGGAGTAGGCCATTCGGCCCTTCGAGCCAGCACCGCCATTCAATGTGATCATGGCTGATCATCCCCAATCAGTACCCCGTTCCTGCCTTCTCCCCATATCCCCTGACTACTATTTTTAAGAGCCCTATCTAGCTCTCTCTTGAAAGCATCTAGAGAACCTGCCTCCACCGCCCACTGAAGCAGAGAATTCCACAGACTCACCACTCTCTGTGAGAAAAAGTGTTTCCTCGTCTCCGTTCTAAATGGCTTACTTCTTATTCTTAAACTGTGCCCCCTGGTTCTGGACTCACCCAACATCGGGAACATGTTTCATGCCTCTAGCGTGTCCAAGCCCTTAACAATCTTATATGTTTCAATGAGATGCCCTCTCATCCTTCTAAACTCCAGAGTGTACAAGCCCAGCTGCTCCATTCTCTCAGCATATGACCGTCCCGCCATCCTGGGAATTAACCTTTCTTCACTGCCTGCTGTACCTGCATGCTTACTTTCATAGACTGAAGTACAAGGACCCCCAGATCCCGTTGTACATCCCCTTTTCCCAACTTGACGCCATTTAGATAGTAATCTGCCTTCCTGTTTTTGCTATGCATTAAACTTCATCTGCCATGCATCTGCCCACTCCCCCAACCTGTCTAAGTCACCCTGCATTCTCATAACATCCTCCTCACAGTTCACACTGCCACCCAGTTTTGTGTCATCTGCAAATTTGCTAATGTTACTTTGAATCCCTTCATCCAAATCATTGATGTATATTGTAAATAGCTGTGGTCCCAGCACTGAGCCTTGCGGTACCCTACTAGTCACTGCCTGCCATTCCTTTAATCCCTACTCTTTGTTTCCTGTCTGCCAACCACTTCTCTATCCATGTCAGCACCCTACCCCCAATACCATGTGCCCTAATTTTGCCCACTAATCTCCTATGTGAGACCTTATCAAATGATTTCTGAAAGTCCAGGTACACTACATCCACTGGATCTACCTTGTCCATTTTCCTAGTTACATCTTCAAAAAATTCCAGAAGATTAGTCAAGCATGATTTCCCCTTTAGAAATCCATGCTGACTCGAAGGAAGGTCTCGGTGGATAGGTGACTTTTCAGCTCGAGACCCTTCTGCATGGTCTTGACCAAAAACGCCACCTGTCCATGTTCTCCAGAGATGCTGCCTGACATGCTGAGTTACTCCAGTACGTTGTGTCACACAGCACTCTGTTCTATCATCACAATATATGTCTGGGGGGGGGGGGGGTCCTGGCCTCCTGGAAACACTGGACATTATGTTTTCTTTACATTCCCTGATCAAAGGCCTACATTAATCCCTGGAGTCCTGTCTCTTTCTCACATACTTGTTTCCAATGACCCCCCCAGTACAGAATAAGCTCCAGATGCTGTGTCAGCATCTGTTTCTAGTATGCTGCACTTGCAGAGAAGCATTTAGTGGTGTTAGGCACTGCATGGACTCCCTGTGTAGGCATAAGCCAATGAATACCACAGTTACAGGCAGATTGAGCAAAAGCTCACAAAAATAGTATTTGCCAAAAATGTGTTTTTTATCACCAAGAGAGAGAGAGAGAAAGAGAGAGAGAGAGAGAGAGGGGGGGTTTATTGTCCAGATAGGACAATGAAATTCTTGCTTTGCTTCAGCACAACAGAATATAGTAGGCATAAATAAATACAGAACAGATCAGTGTGACCATATACCATTGAATATATATACACACACACACATAAATAAGCAGATAAAGTGCACTGGGCCATTAATGTTCAGAGTTGCACCAATGTTCATCCATACTTTGGACACCACGCTGGAAACTGACCACTGAGCTAAATTTGTCTGTCTCTAGAAAAATAGAAAGTAATTTTGATGACAAAGATTTGTCGTCCAAAACGACAAAACAAAGTTGGAAGAATGAAAAATAGCTTCATGTACACGGCAGAGTGGAACAACCTCACTGCTGGTCAATGCAAATGTTCTTCTCAATTACCTTGGAGCTGAGAAGAATACCTGGCTGACTGGCAGAAAGGCTTTAATGCAGTTCTTGCCATTCCCTGAATATCTCTGATCAGTCATCATATGTTTCCCATTGAAATTTGGGCTGACATCTGAAGGAACTGCAAGGGCTTCAAATATCTTGTGCAAGAAAAGCTGATCCATTGAGTCAGATAGCTGTCTGGAAACTTAGTGATTGATGAAACATTTGTTTATTAATGGCAACTTTGTGGCAAAATGTGGATTGGTCTTTTGTCAGACTGTACTTATCTCAGAAAGGCATTTTAATCACATCTGGGATCAAAACACAGCAAAGCGGAAATATCATCCCGTGCTGCAGAGAGGGCTCTTGCAGTTGGGTTTTCTTGAGTTACACGTCGCTTGCATTGGAATTTGACTACTCGAGGCAAAAATCTGGAAAGCAACTTAATGTGGAGCACAAGTACTGACAGCTGCAAAATTACTCTGATGTCAGCTTGGCAGTACTTCTGTCGAAAGATTCATGCCCGATTTGCAGCACTGAGCAAGTTATAGAATAACGTCAGTGCATTGTACTCCTTTGAAATTCATTTCATTTGGAATGGATTTTGGGAGTAAGGTCCAACGATGCTGTTACACTGTCCAGTTAACAACAGTGGCCAGCGATGAATTTCCAGACAGTGCTACAAGGCATAAAAATAGGATGATTGATGGCTGAAAACGTTTGCTTGAAATAAGATGAAATTGGTGTTATTTTGTAAAATAAAATAGTGCAATAAGATCCTTAGCAAAGTCCCAAGTTGGGGTTGGAAATTCTCTGTGCCTATAAAGTGTATACCGCAGGAATGCTGAATGATCCCTGCACTGTTTGTGGCCGTGATCACAGGGAGTAATACTCCAAAATATAACGTGTGAAATATATCGCCATTTTTAGAAATATGAATCAACTGAATATGACCCAACTGAATCTTGAACTCAGGATCAGATAAAAAGCTATACTTTCTACGAACCTATCTCCATTGACGTATTACAGGTAACCCATTCCACCTCTTCCGTTTTTCTGTGTTTTTTTTATTTGTAACTTTCTACCTTCTCTTTCTCTCTCTCTTTCTATAAAAAATAAAAACACTAGAAGCAGAAGTAATTGATAATTGAAAATTTTAATAATGTATGACTGATGTATATGAAAAGTATTTTTACTATAATATGTAACTATACTTTATAATATGTCTACTTCTAATAAAAATATTTAAAAAAAGAAAAAAAGAAATATGAATCATGGGTCTTCTCTTACTCGAAGTGTGACACAAACACGATTGGTTTCTTCTGGCCATCAGCAATGATGTAGCTGATAACAACACCTACTCCAATCTTGGAAGGATCACACATGTGTTCTTGTGGTATCCTAATATACTAATGAGAATGAGCTGCATTAGCTCCAAGATAAAAGGACAATGTCAAGAATGTTTAATTGTCATATGCACTGGGAATGGAACAATGAAATCCTTACTTCCTGAAGTAGGCTCATTAACAAAATAACACAAGAAATAAATATATAATAATCAATAATACAATAAATTAATGATAAGTAAGAGCAGGTACCCTGACAATAATGATGCAGAACCACAGCATATATTGCAACCAGAACAAAGTCCATAGGAGATTGCTGCTGAGATAGGGTTATGGTTAGTCTGGTGCAGTTGAGTTCAAACGCCAGATGTTAATGGGAAAAGCTGCTCTTGAAAATATAGATTAGTTCTTATGCTCCTGTACCTTCTTCCCAACGGTAGCAGGGAGATGAGAGTGTGGCCAGGGTGTTGTGGATATTTGATTATATTAGCTGCCTTTTTGAGGTAGTGGTAGCTACAGACCCCTTCAATAGTGTGGAGGTCAATAAGTGGATCAGGCAATGTCCACCACCTCTGTAGCCTCCTTCATTCCTGGATGATGGTTACCCAAACCAGGCCATGACACAACCAGTCAGTATGCTCTCTACCATGCAGATGTAGAAGATTGATGGAGTATTCAGTGATATGCGAAATAACCTCAAACTACTAAGGAAGTACAGACATTGGCGAGCTTTCTTTGTGATTGCATCGATATGCCAAGCCCATGACAGATCTTCAGGCATGTGCAGCCCAGGAACTTAAAGCTGTTCACTCTCTCCACCATCATCCTGTCGATGAAGACAAGTTTGTGATTCCTCAAATTTCCTTTTCTGAAGTTAACAATTAGCTCCTTGGTTTTGCGAATGCTGAGAGCAAGGTTATTGTTCTGGCAATTAGATTTTCAATCTCCCTTCCATATTTTGACTCATCGCTACCCGTAATTTGTGCCATAACAGTGGTATCATCAGTGCATTTAAAAAAATGGCATTGGAGCTGTCTGGCTACACAGTCATGAGTGTACAGAAAGTGGAATGGGGATTCCTGAGGTCATCGAGGAGGAAGTGTTCTTGCTAATTGGCACTGATTAAAGTCAACCATGAAGTAGCGGATCCAATTGCACAAGGGATGAGCAGAGACCCAATTCTCTGAGTTTGTTGATAGATTAGAGGGGGTGAAGATGTTGAATGCTGTGCTGTAATTGCTGAAAAAATAGCCTCCCATACGTGTTCTTATTGTGGTGGTAGATAAGTTGTAGTGGGTCCGGGACATTACTAAGGCAGGAGTTGGTATGCATCATAACCATCTTCTTGCATCACTATGAATGTGAATACCACAACTTAAGTCATAGGTTTCCTGTTGATCCACGTTCCTATTTAATTTTCAAGGTGCTACCTGGAAAGGAGGGCTACTGTTGTTGGGTGAGATTGGATAAGCTGAAATGTAGGAGGCTGAGTGGTGGCATTTTAAAAGTTTATAAAATGATAAAGGGCATGGGTGGGATAAATACTCAGAGTCTTTGCCCCAGGGCAGAGGAATCTAGAACTAGAAGACACGGCTTTAAGATGAGGGCGAATAATTCAAAGACGATCTAAAGGGTTGATTTTTCACACAGAGGGTGATAGTTATTCTGGAATGAGCTGCCAGAGGAAGAGGTGGAGAGAGATACAATGTTTAAAAGGCATTAGGACAGGAACATGAACAGGAAAGACAAGGTTTACTGGACTAGTGCAGGCACATGGCATTCGTGTGTCACTTGCAATATTGACATACTGAGCACATCTTTTCAAATAATCTTTAGTTATATGGACAATCCTTTCTTCGTAATATTGGTTGCTTTGAGCAGGCAATCATCACTATTGGCAGTTCTAATCACTGGCCACAAAACACACACAGCATTTATTTTGACCTAGCACCTTCAATACTTCACCCATGTGAGGCTGCATTTTCTGCAAACACAGATAGCTGAATTTTCTGCTCTAGGCACCTCTACTCTTGGAAAAATAAACTGCTGCTATATTAGTATTCAATTCGGCAGCCAGGTCATTTATTTATTTTATCTAGAAATCTTGCAGCTTCCTGCCATTTCTATCAGCAATGTACAAGTCTGGCTCTGCTGTATCAGGATTAACTTCTATCTTGGTCTTCGTATTCGTTTATTATTGTCACATGGACCAAGATACAATGAAAAACGTTGTACCATCCAGATAAATCATACCATACACGAGTATATCAGGTAGTGCAAAAGAGAAAATAAACTGAGTACAGAATGTAATGTTATAGTTACAAAGAAAGTGAGGATGAGAAAAAGTGCAAGGCCCACAACTAGGTAGATTGGAATTCATTCTTAACATATAACCATATAACCATATAACAATTACAGCACGGAAACAGGCCATCTCGGCCCTACAAGTCCGTGCCGAACACATTTTTTTTCCCCTTAGTCCCACCTGCCTGCACTCATACCATAACCCTCCATTCCCTTCTCATCCATATGCCTATCCAATTTATTTTTAAATTATACCAATGAACCTGCCTCCACCACTTCCACTGGAAGCTCAATCCACACCGCTACCACTCTCTGAGTAAAGAAGTTCCCCCTCATATTACCCCTAAACTTCTGTCCCTTAATTCTGAAGTCATGTCCTCTTGTTTGAATCTTCCCTATTCTCAAAGGGAAAAGCTTGTCCACATCAACTCTGTCTATCCCTCTCATCATTTTAAAGACCTCTATCAGGTCCCCCCTTAACCTTCTGCGCTCCAGAGAATAAAGACCTAACTTATTCAACCTATCTCTGTAACTTAGTTGTTGAAACCCAGGCAACATTCTAGTAAACATTCTAGTAGAAGTCCATTTGATAGTCTGATAACAGCAGGGAAGCAGTTGTTCTTGAATCTGGTGGTACACGCTGAGAGACGAGTTAGGTCGGAATTATGGGAGAGGGAGAAGAGGGAACCTATTCATTCCTGGTGTAAATGCTTCTTGAATACGTTGGCTGCTATCCTTAAGCAGCGTGAAGTATAGATGGAGTCAATTGAGGAGGAAGCTAGTTTGCATGAAGGACTGGCTGTGCTCACAACTCTCTGCAGTTTTGGGCAGAGTACTTGCCATACCAAGCAGTGATGCAAACTAATGGGATGCTTTTGTCTGCCGAAGGGTCTCAACCCGAAATATTACCTATTCCTTTTCTCCAGAGTTGCTGTCTGTCCCGCTGAGCTACTCCAGCTTTTTGTATCTATCTTCGGTATAAACCAGCATCTGCAGTTCCTTCCCACACAGGATACTTTTTATGGTGGATCTGTTGAAATTGGTAAGATTCATTAGAGACATGGTGAATTTCCGTAGCCTTCTGAGGTGTAATGGTGTTATCAAGAAAATGAACCATCCTACCAACGACTAGAGAGCTGTCCTGAACTACTACCTCTTTGGAGATGCTTGGACTATCTTTGATCGGATGGTACTGGATTTATATCTTGCACTAAACGTTATTCACGTTATTCCCTTTATCATGTATCTGTACACTATGAATGGCTCAATTGTCATCATGTGTTGTCTTTCCGCCAACTGGTTAGCATGCAACAAAAGCTTTTCATTGCACAAGTGACAATTAACTGAGTTGAACTAAGGAGTGTCATTGGAGTGCTTTCTTAGTTGTAATGTCAATATGGTTGGACCAGGATACATTGTTGGTAATACTTACACTCAGGAACTTGAACCTCTTGGCCATCTTTATGTTAGCACCATTGGAAAAGGCTGAAGTGTGTACTCCACCTCACATCGAAATTGAAATCTAGCTTCTTAACTTTGTTGGCATAGAGGGAGAGATTGTTATCTTGATACCATGTTACTATGTTTGTTAACTACTTCCTACACTCCATCTCAGCATTGCTTGAGATCAGGTTCACTACGGTAGTGTCATCTGCAAACTTGCAAATGGAGTTAGAGCAGGTATGCAGGTAAATTGGCTTGGTAAATGTAAATATTGTCCCTAGTGTGTGTAGGATAGTGTTAATATGCAGGGATCACTGGACGACGCGGACCCGGTGGGCCGAAAGGCCTGTTTCCGTGCTGCATCTCTAAACTAAACTTAACGGCTCCGCAGGCATTAAAGAGAATAGAGTAAGAGGCTGAGAATGCAGCTTGGTACAGTGTTGAGTTTTATCATGGAGGGTGTTTTGTCACCTATCCTCATTGATTGTGGTCTAAAGGTCAGGATCCAGTTGCCGAGAGGAGTGGTAAACTGAGGGCCAGGAGTTTGGAGTGGGGTTTGAGTTTGGAATAATGATATTGAGGGTGTACTGTATAATCGATAAATCCAAAACTGATATAAGAAACATAGGTACAGGCAGCAACTCTGGAGAGGAATGGGTGACGTTTTGGGTCGCGACCCTTCTTCAAACACGAAACGTCGCCCATTCCTTCACTCCAGAGATGTTGCCTGTTCCACTGAGTTACTCCAGCATTTTGTGCCTATCTTCGGTTTAAATCAGCATTTGCAGTTCCTTCCTAGTCAAGTCAGGAGAGAGTCAAAAGTGTTTAATTGTCATATATCTCAGATAGAACAATGAAATTCTTACTTGCAGCAGCATAACAGAATATGTAAACATAGTACACTGTAAACAATATAATAAATGCGAAAAAAAAGTTCAGTGTGTGTATATATACACATTCTCATATATACACATACATACTGATCATATATCTATATAACTAAAAGTCTCATCTTGACGACTTCCTGTCTGCGCTGTATATTGATTTTAGAAAAAACGCTACCATCTATCGCTATGATTTTTGCCCATCTTCCTCAAAGTCCTCCTCTGCTGAGGCAGCCCTGAGAATTTTTCCAATCGATGAAAAATAAAAAAGTTATGAGTGTTTAAAAAATCTTGAGATCAGCTGATTGGTCCTCTCGCCTGTCAATCACCACGATGAAGGTAATGATGAGGGGGGGGGGGCAGGACTATAAAACTCCAGATGCCTGGACGTGAGTCAGTCACTCTGGAAGATCGCGAGGGACAGTCCACAACTCTGATTCTAAGCTGTGAATCAATTGAACTGTGAGTCTGCAATGTACTTGCAATAAATGATTTGTTAGCCCTTAATTGAATTGAATTGAATTGAATACCTTTATTGTCATCATTCAGACCTTACGGTCTGAACGAAATTTCGTGCCTGCAGTCATACATACAATCATACAACAATAAACATAAATTAACATCCACCACAGTGTATCCTCCAAGCACCTCCTCACTGTGGTGGAGGCAAAAATCTTAGTGTTACTATCTCTTCCGTCCTCTTCTCCTTCTGCGCTGAGGCGATTACCCACCGGGCGATGGCATAAACAGTCCCGCGGCTCACCGAACCCCGCAAACGGGCCGGTTCAAACACCGCGGCCCGGGGTGGTCGAAGCTGCCGCCCTCCAGTCCAGCGGACACGGCCGCTGGCCCGCGGCTGAACCCAGGACTCAGGTCACCGCCGCCAGAACGCCGTCCCAGCCACCGGAGCACCGTTCCAGCCCCAAGCCGGATCGCCCTCACGTGAGTGCCATTCCACCCTCGGGCTGGGCCACTCCGACGGGAGTGCCGTTCCACCCTCGGGCTGGGCCACTCCAACGGGAGTGCCGTTCCTCCCTCGAGCTGGGCCATTCCGACGGGAGTGCCGTTCCTCCCTCGGGCTGGGCTCCGACGGGAGTGCCGTTCCTCCCTCGGGCTGGGCCACTCCGACGGGAGTGCCGTTCCACCTCGAGCTGGGCCGATCCAACGGGAGTGCCACAGCCCCTCACGGGAGAGTCTCAGCCCCTCGCCAGGCCACCCTCACGGGAGCGTCACAGCCCCTCACGAGAGCGCAGTTCCAGCCCCGAGCTGGGCCGCCTCCACGGGAGCGAGCCCAGGGCGAGTCCTGTCAGGCTGCCTCCGGAGCCTCGAGGTCGCCAGCTCCGCCATTAGGCCTCAGCGCAGACGGAGACAGAGAAGGGGGATACGACCAAAAAGTAGTATTCCCCCGAAGGGAGATACAGCAAGCCCCATTTCAACCCCCCACCCCCCACCCCCACCCGCATACAAACACAACCTAAAAACCAAAAACGTAACTAGACAAAACGGAAAAAAAACACAAAAAAGTAAAAACAAACGGACTGCAAGTGAGCCGCAGCCGTTCACCAGCGCCGCCACTTCCGGATGACAATCCAATAAGTTGTTTGGCAATTTGGTGGCCTGCACTCTGCTTCAAATGCTATGAAATTGAATTTGATGGCCTGCATTCTGTTTGAAATGCAATTTCAAGGAATAGCCGTGAGTGAAATTCCAGCCCACCAGCCCTGACTGATCTGCCCGCCCACCAGCCCTGAGTGACTGAGCTGCCAGCCCACCAGCCCTGAGTGACTGAGCTGCCAGCCCACCAGGTCTGAGTGACTGAGCTGCCAGCCCACCAGCCCTGAGTGACCGAGGTGCCAGCCCACCAGCCCTGAGTGACTGAGCTGCCAGCCCACCAGGCCTGAGTGACTGAGCTGCCAGCCCACCAGGCCTGAGCTGCCAGCTCACCAGGCCTGAGTGACTGAGCTGCCAGCCCATGAATCCATTCGGCCCACAATATCCATACTAGCCCTCTGGAAACTTGGAATTGGTGGACAGGTGGAATATTGCATTGGGGGACCAGCCCTCCCGTGTGAACATGGGACTCAATGGGTCCCACAGTCTAGTATATATATACACACACACACACACACACATATATGTGCACGTAAAACAAACAAACAAACAATGATAGTATGATAATAACAATAATAGTCAATGTAGTTCAGAGCTTATTTGGTGTTTCAATAGCCTAATGGCTGTTGGGAAGAAGCTGTTCCTGAACCTGGATGGTACAGTTTTCAGGCTCCTGTGCCTTCTTCTCGATTACAGGGGTAAAATGAGTGTGTGGTTAGGGTGGTGTGGGACTCTGATTATGCTGGCTGCCTTTTTGAGGCAGTGACTCTGGTAAATCCCTTCGATGGTGGGGAGGTCAGAACCTGTGATGGGCTGGGCAGCGTTCACAACTTTTTGCAGCCTTCTTCGCTCCTGGGCGTTCAAGTTGCTGAACCAGGCCGGGATGCAACTGATCAATATGCTCTTGATATAATTGCATCAGTGTGGTGGGTCCAGGAAAGATCTTCAGAACTATGCACGCCCAAGTATTTGAAACTTTTGACCCTCTTTTGACCATCGTCCCGTCGAAATAGACAAGTTTGTGACTCATCCTTCAATCTTCCAAAGTCCACAATCAGTTCTTTGTCTTCCTGGCATTGAGAGCCAGGTTGTTGTGCTGGCACCATTTGGTCAGTCGATCGATCTTACTTCTATACTCTGACTCATCACCATCTGTAATTTGTCCAACAACGGTGGTGTCGTCGGCGAACTGGAGGATGGAGTTTGCACTGTGTTCGGGTAGCCGGATGTGAGTATAGAGACATAGGTGTTATGCAGACTCTTTCAATACCATTTTCGGTTGAGCAAATTTACTGATTGTGAAGGGATTACACTGGCAGCACTTCCCTGCTTACAATTCCAGATTTCAATTTACAGGTCATTGCTAATGTCCCTTCTTCTGACAACTATATTATTTCACTTTCTGAAAAAAACAGGCATGTTTATTCCGGTATAGTTTAGTATTATTTTATGTACAGTGAAAAGATTTTTATTGCTATTCAATCAAAGTAAAGGCTATACATGATTACAATCAAGTCATGCACAGTGTACAGATAAAGGAGTAAGTGTACAACATTTAGTGTAACATGAAGTCCAATAAAGCCTGATTAAAGATCTAGTTAGGTAGTTGGAAGTTCAGGACTACACTCTAGCTGAAGAGAGGACAGTTCAGTTACATAGAAACATAGAAACATGGAAAATAGGTGCAGGAGGAGGCCATTCGGCCCTTCGAGCCAGCACCGCCATTCATTGTGATCTTGGCTGATCATCCCCTATCAATAACCCGTGCCTGCCTTCTACCCATATCCCTTGACTTCACTAGCCCCTAGAGCTCTATCTAACTTAAACCCATCCAGTGATTTGGCCTCCACTGCCCTCTGTGGCAGGGAATTCCATAAATTCACAACCTTTCTGGGTGAAAAACTTTTTTCTCACCTCAGTCTTAAATGACCTCCCTTTATTCTAAGACTGTGGTCCCTGGTTCTGGACTCGCCCAACATTGGGAACATTTTTCCTGCATCTAGCTTGTCTAGTCCTTTTATAATTGTATATGTTTCTATAAGATCCCCCTCATCCTTCTAAACTCCAGTGAATACAAGCCTAGTCTTTTCAATCTTTCCTCATATGACAGTCCTGCCATCCCAGGGATCAATCTTGTTGCTGGTTAACAGTTGGGAAGGAACTGTTCCTGAATCTGAACGTATGCGTTTTTATGTGTGAATGGTGCCATTGCATCAGTAGCAAGCATTCATGCCATTTGCACTCACATGGCGTTAATTCTGTTGCTGGAATGGAGCTTTCATTACTATATTTTGTTTATAGGTTACTGGCAATTCTTCTTGCAAGGTCATATCTAAATTTTTTTATGCTCAACAGTTTGGACTGAACCTCATTATTACGGTCACCCAATTTGTCTGGACTCGACAGCCTAGATGATATTTTAACATAGTCACAATGCTGCTAACAATCTCTCTGCTCGAAATTCTTTATGCCAATCTTGAAACTATTTGCTCTTTCAAGTGGTTGCGGAAGAAAATAATCCTCTAGCTTCCGAAATACATCTGTGGATGGAATTATTTTGGTATTTTGTATGAAATTCGCTACTTCAAAAATATTTCCAGCAGTGAAGAACATGTCAATTCACTCAATATATATGGTGGAGGACTCACCTACTTGAGGTCTCTGTAGCCAGTTCACCATTTTTTCTCATTTTCCCATTTGGAATATTTTGGAGGACCAAGAAACCAAGCAGAGCAGTGACAATGCTGCATTCAAGGCTGCACTGCCATCAGCTCAGCTTTCGTTTGCATTTAAGTTCTTGCAATTACTGTTTCCCCCATGCTATGGTCTTTTAAGCTTTCTATTTATAAGCTGGCAGAACTGGGTTTTTTTAGATCGCCACTGTCTGTGCGGGTTTAGTGACTGTGCATTCGGGAAACTATTGATACTGTTTTATCTTCTTCGACTGCGGAATAATGAGATCCTGTGATCAGTGCCGTTGATCTGTAGAGCTATGGAGGTGCTTGAAATAATTGTTTCCAACTCATTTATCTCCCAGTAGTCAATATGCATGAGTTACACACATGTATCAGTATCATTGAGATGGAGTGAAATTTGTGAAGTCAGTAAGGACCATCTCTTGGAGATGCCAAGAGCTTCAGAATATGGGTGTGTGATTTATTGCAGGCTAATAACAACTAACACATGTGCGTACATCACATGTATGATAAGTCATTGCAGATAGTTCTGCCATAACACACGAGTCCATGATCCAGATTGAATATAACACGATTGATGGATTGTACAAGACATTGGTGAGGTAATATTTAGAGTATTGTGTTCAGTTTTGGCCAGCCTGTTATAGGAAAGATGTTGTTAAGCTGGAAAAGGTGCAGAAAAGATGTGCAAGGATGTTGCCAGGACTCGAGGGCCTGTGCTATAGGGAGAGGACTTTATTACTTGGAGCACAGGCTGATGAGGGGTGATCTTATAGAGGTTTATATCATGAAAGGAATAGATCGGGTAAATGCACAGAGTCTTTTGGCCAGGGTCAGGGAATCGAGGACTAGAGGACATAGGTTTAAGGTGAGGGGATTTATTTAACAGGAATCTGTGGAGCAGCTTTTGTTACGATAGGGCACTAGGCATATGTAACAAGCTGCCAGACCAGATGGTTGAGGCAGGTACTATGACAACATTTAAGAATCATTTAGAGAGGTACACGGATAGGATAGGTTTAGTGGGAATGGGTCAAATACAGGCAGGTGGGACTCGTGTAGATGGGGCATGTTGATCAGTGTGGCAAGTTGGGCTGAAGGGCCTGTTTCCATGTTGTATGACTCCATGAACCTTTGAATGAGGGAACACTTGTATATTAGACAGGCTGAATGGTTATATCGTGATTTTTATTAGGGACTAGAGAATCACTGAAATGGTACCTTGGAAATTGCCTAGCAGAAAAACAAACAGCCTTGGGTAAAACAAACTAGGAGAAAAAGAAACTGTTTCCTCATCACAATTGTCTCTTAAGAACATAGGTTCATTTCACCATGGGTATTCATTGAAACTGACAAGCGATTGCTTCTGCTGACACTTGTGCAATGATACTGTATTAAACAATGTAACATGTAGCCTTTCATATTCGTAACAAAAATAATCTTATAGCTATTAAGACAACTTCATTGTTCAAAACCCTGCGGAAAACATAACTTTGTTATTGCGAGTCGGAATCTCTTTACCCCTTAACAACCTTTTCCCCAATGACACAATTGTTTTATATGTTTTTCTACAATGCAAGGATCTTTAGGAATGTGACTACTGCCACGATGAAGAACTACCTGTATTTCACATGCACATGGGTTCACTTACAAGTTTACAAGCAAATATGCCAAAGAAATTAGAGGGATTAGAGGGATATAGGCCAAACACAGGCAGGTTGTATTAGTGTAAATGGGGCATGTAAGTTGTTGTGGGAAAATAGGGCCAAAGGACCTGTTTCCACATGGTATGACTCTATGAGATGAGCACTTGAGCACTTGATAGACCTTCACCCTCTGTTGAGCACTTTGCTTACAGTCTATTAATACCCCATCATTCATGACCCATAGTCAAAAGATCGGCCAACAGAACAAGTACTAACAGATGTCACTAATTGATGGATGAAACATTTAGGAAGTGCCCACACAGTTAGACAGGGTGGTAAAGAAGGCATTGGCAGGTTTGCCTTTATCAGTAACGATTTTGAATACAGGAGTGTGTTGGAAGGATCTACAGATGCTGGTTAATAGCTGGAGATAGACACAAAAAACATCATTTATTCCTTTTCTCCAGAGATGCTGTCTGACCCGCTGAGTTACTCCAGCATTTTGTGTCTATTTTGAGTAAAGGAATTGGAGCATCCTGTTACAACTGGTCAAGACATTGGTGATACCACATTTGGAGTATTGTGTGCTGTTCTGGTCACCTTACTATAGGAAGGATGTCATTAAGCTGGAAATAGTATGGAAAGATTCACCAAGATATTACCAAGATTTAAGGGTTTGAGCTATAAGGAGTGCCCAGATAGACGAGGACACTTGTTTTGACTGGATCATAGGAGGTAGATGGGTAATCTTACAGAGATATATAACATCATTAGTGGCTTGGATAAGGATTGTTTTCTCCAGGTTAGAGGAGTCCACAACTAGAGGCCATAGGTAGCAATGTTACAAAATTTTGAGATTTAAAAAATCAAGTCTGCAATTTATCCCATCAGATAAAGCATAACAATAAGTTTAATTTGACACCTAATTCACTTTCATATCTCAAGTATTAAAAAAGTTATGACCATTTTCATACTCGGAAATTAGCATCTTGTTCCCTATTGATTTTCAATGGGCATTACAAAAAAGCTGTGATCTTAGATAGTCAAAAGCACATTTCTTAAGGAAAGATTAACATTTTTAAATAGCCTAAGTGTCCAAAGATTATTCACAAATAATTCACAATATAACATGATTTTTATATCTAATTTACATTAATTTATAGGCCAAATGGAAGGAATTTAGTGTTCAATTGCTGTAAATAAATGCCCATTTAAATCGGTTTTCTAGTGGGTTTCTGTGAACGCGCAGGTTTAGAATGTTGACAGCGCGCTAGATTAGTGCCCTCAAATGCCGAGAAAAATACTGCGGGATATAAAAAGCCCAAAATGAGCTATTCGTTATAGATAATTATAATTATAGGGTTATATACATGCCCCATTTAATGTAAAAATAAAGTACATACCTTTAATTGTTTGCTTTATAAAACCCTGGGGCTGCGAAAGCTTGCGAACTGAACGACAGCTTTTAAATTTATTATATCTACTATTCGAGGCCTATAAAACTAATAATAGCTTTTGGGACCGGGTCTTGCAGCGATTCTCTGTTAATGATTTACTAGGCTGAACATCTGCGATTGGAACAGCCTAGTAAAAATCGGGTTTTAAACCCGCCCCCTCCAAACAGCTCCAAAATCACACACAAGGGGTGGGGCAGATGCTCAGCCACGATTCAGGTAGGTTTTGTAACATACCTACCATAGGTTAAAGATGAAAGAGAAAACATATATAAGAGACCTGTGGGATTATTCATGTGGAGAGGTGTATGTGGAATGGACTGTCAGGGGAAGTTGTAGAGGTGGGTACAAAGGCAAAGTTTAAAATACATTGAGATAGCTATATAGATAGGAAAGGTTTAGAGAAATATAATCAAATGCGGGCAGATGGGACTTGCTCAGTTATAAAACCTGGTGTGCATAGATGAGTTGGGGTGAAAGGCCTTTTCCCATTCTGCATGGCACTACAATTCTGTGAGTAAGCAAGTTTAAAAATGAAACTAAACAAAATGAAGATCATCCAGCTGAGTTATTTGTTTGTTATTAAAAACATGTTCTGAGTCTTCTATTGATTACATTGTTAGTAGATTAAACAACAATCCATAAATAACAATGTGTGATGGACGGTAAAGAAACTCCTTTAATGGTGGCTGAATTTCTGCCCGATCTTCCTTGATTAGAGTCAACAAGTCACACAGAGAGTGGTGAATCTCTGGAACTCTCTGCCACAGAGGGTAGTTGAGGCCAGTTCATTGGCTATATTCAAGAGGGAGTTAGATGTGGCCCTTGTGGCTAAGGGGATCAGGGGGTATGGAGAGAAGGCAGGTACGGGATACTGAGTTGGATGATCAGCCACGATCATATTGAATGGCGGTGCAGGCTCGAAGGGCCGAATGGCCTACTCCTGCACCTAATTTCTATGTTTCTATGTTTCTATACAACATGAAACAGGCTCTTTGGCCAAACTGATCCATGCTGACCACGTCTCGTCTAAGCTAGTCCAATTTTCCCGCAATTGGCCCAGTTGGCCCATATCTGTCTAAACCTTTCCTATCCATGTATTTGTCCAAATATCTTTTAAATGTTTTTATTGTAGTTGCCTCAACTACTTATTCGGGCAGTTCATTCCAAATACCCACCATTCTCTGAGATTGCCGCTCAGGTAAATCTTTCCCCTTTCACCGTAAACCTATGCCCTCTAGTTCTTGATTCCCCTACCGTGGGGTAGCTGGTATTCCCATACCTCTGTGCATTAATCTTATCGATTCCCCTCGGGGTTTTTATACTCCTCTACAAGATCACCACTCGGCCTTCTGTGCTCCAAGGAATAAAGTCTAAGTAGTGTGCCCAACCTCTCCTTATTGCCCAGGCCCTTAACTCCTGGCAACATCCTTGTAATTCTTTTCTGCACTCTTTCCAGCATATGTTCATCATATCTTTGGCAAAGATCCACATAAATCCCATTGAAATGGCTGTTTAGCTGCTTCTCCAGTGCTTCTGTAAATCTCATATAGAAATGACAGCAGATAATCCAGTGATCCCCATAATGTTTGCCTGCACTTCGTATCTACAAATTCTTATCTCTGCTGTCATGCCTTTGTCACATTTTCACGTCAGATTTTCCCATTATAAGCTTCCTGTCTCCGATTTATAACAGAAATCAATGCAAACTTGTCATACTGTAATTTTCCCCACAATTCCCATCCCACGCACTGCCTAAAGCCGTTGTCGATTCCTTTGTCTGCCTCACAACCATCTATTCTATCTGAAAAGAAAGAAACGTACAAATAAAAAGAGTCAGGGGAGTGAGAGAATCAGAGGAAGAAAAAGATAAGGACACACATTTTGCTTTGATAGCTCGTGCTAAGTATATGGAAAAGTATTGGTCACCAGCTAAGCTCACCTCCGATCACTCTGTTTCACTGCAGGCAATGAGACAAAATGTGTGGATGTGTGTATGGCTGGTGGGCACTTGCAATCAAAGATAAATATTACTCCTTCTGAGAGAATAGCAAAGTCAATTAAAACAACCTAAAGAAACATCACATTTTCCAATTACCATCTATCACGTCGAACATGGTCATTTGGCGGCATACTAAAACATCTCATGCATACATTTTATATCTCCAATTTTACATCACAAATTCCACAGTCCACATTTACAACAGAAGGTGCTGAAGCAACGCAGCAGGTCAGGCAGCATCTCTGAAGAAAAAGGATGGGTGATGCCTCAAGTCGGAACCCTTACAATAGAAGGTTCAGTTGGAACCAGTCAAATAAAATTGGAACAACACGCTGGGGGAGAGGTTGCATTGTCACCATTGGAAGTAGTGTGTAAATCATTAATTTCAGTGTTTCCATTATAAAATAAAAACAATTTGTGGTATGAAAATGGGAACTGAACTAAATCAGCTTCTGCGGCATGATCTTGGCCCACTAAAAATGTTTTTAACAACATCAAGACAATTTTATTTGCATCTAATTATGTATAAATCATAAATAATAAAGCTCTTGAAAAAATGTTGATTCTGAAACTGTTGATAGGCTATTTAGTCGGTGTGTAGAACCGTTTCATTTCACAATGCTGAGGCTATTGGCTGTATTTCTGCCTCTGTTTTGCCTCTGACAATTTTTACTTCACTCACTTTGCATTCACCTTAAAACCTTTGTTCCCTTTCAAGGATGATTCTATTATCTTTTAATAAGACATTCTGAATTCTGTTTCAATTAATGTTGAGGGTTGATTGTTGATCAAATGGACCACAGTGGGCCAAGGAATGTCAGATGTGGTCAAATTCAGATCAGTGCAATAACCATATAACCATATAACAATTACAGCACGGAAACAGGCCGTCTCGGCCCTACAAGTCCATGCTGAACAAATTTTTTTTCCCCTTAGTCCCACCTGCCTGCACTCATACCACAACCCTCCATTCCCTTCTCATCCATATGCCTATCCAATTTATTTTTAAATTATACCAATGAACCTGCCTCCACCACTTCCACTGGGAGCTCATTCCACACCGCCACCACTCTCTGCGTAAAGAAGTTCCCCCTCATATTACCCCTAAACTTCTGTCCCTTAATTCTGAAGTCACGTCCTCTTGTTTGAATCTTCCCTATTCTCAAAGGGAAAAGCTTGTCCACATCAACTCTGTCTATCCCTCTCATCATTTTAAAGACCTCTATCAGGTCCCCCCTTAACCTTCTGCGCTCCAGAGAATAAAGACCTAACTTATTCAACCTATCTCTGTAACTTAGTTGCTGAAACCCAGGCAACATTCTAGTAAATCTCCTCTGTACTCTCTCTATTTTGTTGACATCCTTCCTATAATTGGGCGACCAAAATTGTACACCATGCTCCAGATTTGGTCTCACCAATGCCTTGTACACTTTTAACATTACATCCCAGCTTCTATACTCAATGCTCTGATTTATTGAGTATAGAAGCAATGTCGGTGTGTAGAACCATTTCATTTCACAATGCTGAGGCTATTGGCTGTATTTCTGCCTCTGTTTTGCCTCTGACAATGTGTGGCACTTTGATAAAACAAACCAGGGCAGCATTTCTATCTACAGTACGTGGTTGAGCCCTGGGGAATGTGGTAGAATGGAGAGGCCGTGGGTGCAGGTATGTAGTTCCATGAAGATGCAACACTGTTAGACAGGGTGGAGAAGGAGGCATTTGGCATATTTGCCTTCATAGGCGAGGATTATGAGTACAGGATGGCATGTTACAGCTACACAAGACCGCATTTGGAGTATTGTGACCAGCTCTGGTCACCTTATTATAGGAAGGATGTCATGAAGTTGAAAAGGAGTTTAGAAAATTAGGATATTACCAGGACTCCAGCGCTGGAGTTTTAAGGAGCGGCTAGATAAGTGGAACATGTTCCCCTGGCAGATGAGGCTGTGGGGTAACCTTACAGATGTGGTAAATCGAAATACATTTTCTCCAGAGATGCTGCCTGGCCCACTGAGTTACTCCAGCACTTTGTGTCTTATTTTGGAAACCAGCATCTGCTGTTCCTTGTATCCATCTAAGACCAGAGGGCAAAGGTTTAATGTGAGGGAGTAAGATTTAAAAAGGACCTTTGGGACAATATTTTCATACAGGGATGGTATTTATGTGGAATGAGCAGCCATAGGAAGCCATGGAGGTTTACTACTCTACATCCTACTTCCAGCAGAGAGATTCCTTGCTCCAACAAAACCATGCTGAGTATCCCTCATAAACTCCTGCCCTTTCCAAATGCATGTATATCTTTTCCCTCAGAATCCTCTCCAGTAACTTTCCTACCACATTTGTTATATTTACTGGTCTATAGCTCCCAGGTCTTTCATTGCAACCCTTGTGCTGCCAGGAGTGATGTGGGGGCAGATACGATAGTAGCATTGAAGGAGCTTTTGAATTGGCACATGGACCTGCAGGGAATGGAGAGATATTGATCATGTGCAGGCAGAGGAGATTAATTTGGCATCATGTTTGGATGGACATGAAAGTCCAAAGGGCCTGTTCCAGTGCCGTACTGGTCTACGTTCTAAAGTAGGCACTTTCATTAAAAGGAAATAAAACTGGCAGATCATCGTTTGTGCACCAAAGGCAATGTGACCAAAGGGCCGCCTAAAAAGACAAACTTTCAATGTGTTTTAAGAGTGATGTAACTTCACTCATTCATCATATATCCTGGCAGCAATAAGTTTGCATGCCCAAACCAAAGAGATTTTTCCACATATTCTCCTCATTGTGTACTCTGTTGGCGAATTAAGCACCAAACCAGTAACGTCATTACTCTCCTGCCTTCCAAATATATTGCCTCTTAATATATGAAGGAATTGGAAGACATAAATGTCATTTAAAATTTAGATGCCAGCAGAAGACATCTGGCTTTTAATAATGTCATCGTTGTTTAAATGTGCTGCAAAAATGCAGGTCAAATGGAGCATGCAAATCTTATTCAAGCATCAGAAAGTGTTGGTGAATTGGTGGAATTTGAATTTGCTACCTCCCAACCCCCATTCCTTCCCATTCAATTAAGCTATATATCTCAGCTAGGTTAATGTTAGGGTGGAAGCGTTTTAGCCAAAGGCATTCCTAACTTACTCCTGCACACCTCCTAACAGCCAGCTCAAAGCAGTATTGATGAAGGCTTGAGAGATGGTGCCCTCCCTAATCCTCTTAACGGCAGGAAACAAAGAGAAACTAATGAAGAAATAAATGCAAAGCTTGTTCCTATCTGGCATTGACTGCGACACGTATATTTCAAACAGGCATTTGAAAGCTGCCCTTATTATTTATTAAGAATCGGGAGTATTTTTTTCAATCTTGCACTAAAATGTAGGTATTATTACATTTTCATTACTCAAACATTAGCAACATAATACACTTGCGCAAAGATTAATTACATAACATCTATTTTCAATTTCGAGTCCAGAACCAGGGGCCACAGTCTTACAATAAAGGGGAGGTCATTTAAGACTGAGGTGAGAAGGTGGATGGATTTAAGAGAGAGTTAGATAGAGCTCTACGGGCCAGTGGAGTCAAGAGATATGGGGAGAAGGAAGGCACGGGTTATTGATAGGGTACGATCAGCCATGATCACAAAGAATGCCGGTGCTGGCTCGAATGGCCGAATGGCCTCCTCCTGTACCTACCTATGTTCTATGTTTCTAATACCAATGACCAGATTTAATGTTGATTTGGGATTTTCTTAATTAAGGTTTCTTTTTAAAAAGACAATTCCTTCATTTCATATATTTTTCAATCTCATTTCCTATAATGGTTTATTCAAGTAAATTTGCCCACTTCTGGATTTACCCTGAGATAATCCTGCATGCATTGAAACTCTCCACAAGATTTCTTCATCTCACAAATTTAAAACAAGCTGTTGTTGATGACTGAAATATTCAGTTTTCTCAGTATTTCATTTGGATAGATTTGCTATTGTGGTAAAATCACAGAAGAATATAACAGAAACTCCATCCAACTTGCATGCAAATCAGTGCAAATACTTAAAAATGCAAACTTTGAGAGTCTTGTGAAGATGTACTATCCAAGACAACTCAATAACAAAGGCAAAATAAGAGAGACACCAGGGAAGATGAAAATAATGAAATGTGCTTGGCATTACAGTCCAAAGGAATTAATGGTCCTAAATCACACCATGGAGTTGAATATCCATTCAGTTCAGCTACAATGTGTTAAGTATAAATAGAGGTCAGGACATCATGGCACTGATGGATTTAGTGTAGTCAGCGAGAGATTGCCATTAATATAAGATTTCCTTTATGCCACACATGACAGCAATGTCCAGCACCCAATATAATTAATTAATGGATGAATGAATGAAGAGTTCTAAATAGCGCAAGGAAGAGGATGAGTACCAACTTCAAGACAGAAAACAAATCATTCCTTACAAGAATCAAATACATAATCCTGCACAGTATAAATGCATCAAAATAACATGTTGACAATTTACAGGGAAATTATTGTTTAAACACTTAAGAAACAATGACATTGAACGTTGGAAATGATAGCACATTGGAAAAAGCAGTTAGGCAAAGTTCTGCCATGGCAGCTGACACGAAACATGTGAGAGTCCACGGGAGTGATATTTTAGTTTAGTTTAGTTTAGAGATCCAGCGTGGAAAAAGGTCCTTCACCCCACCGAGTCAGCACCAACCAACGATCCCCATACACTAACACCATCCTACACACTAAGAACAATTTACAACCAAAGACAATTAACCTACAAACCTGTATGTCTTTGGAATGTGGGAGGAAACCGGAGCAACCAGAGACAGTCTCGGGGAAAACTTACAAACTCCGCGTAGACAAGACCCATAGTCAGGATTGAACCCAGGTCTCTGGGGCTTTAAGGCAGTAACTCTACGTTGCAGCACCATGTATTCTCCAATCCATGAGCCCATGTCACAGAGTGATAAAGGGCAGGCATTAGTCAAGGCAGGAGGGAATGGAATAAAAATGACAAAGCAAAATGTAAAAGTAAATGGCCTTCCTCAGAACAGAGGTAATGTTATATTATCACCACCAATATCTAACAGAAAACACATTACGTACTGCAGAAAAGACCTGGCCAGGAAATTTATTTTTGTTACCAGAATCAAAACTTTTAAATGAAGTGACACCAACGAGAATGTCCTTCAGCCAAAGGGTAACGAATGTCAGCTTTAAGCTTTCAAACTGAGCAACTTTCTTGAAATGCTCAGAGCATTTAATTAAGATTTAATAATAAAACCATAACCCCATGACTTCTCAAGAAATAAAGAGTCACTCACAAAAAGAAATAAAGATTTCTCTCAGCAGATTATTGAAGCGGCAACTTAAAACCAGTCGAAGGCCCAGTTGTGTGAATACTGTAGGAGAATGTTCTTGGGAAGCTACAAAACAGATGATAAATACAACATTTGCAATACTCTCACATCCTCATGACCAATTGGCCCAAATCTACCTCCTGCACCTGTTCATTCCATTGTTCAGAATTGAGAGCTTCCAGCTACACTGGCTAACACGTCAATGCGGACAAGCGCACAAACTATCACAAAGCTCCATAGAATAATGATAATACTGAGCCACTAATTATTTGCTAAATTGACTGAGATTCTGGATACTTTGAGGCTCATCGTGATTTTGCATTGTCGGCAAGTCGTTTATGGCTGGTAGATTGCCTGATTTTAAACAAGTATGAATTTACAATCTATGAAATTGTTGAACCAGAAAGTTTCCTCAACTTAGACATCCTCCATAGAATCACACAACTGGAGTAAGTGAAATTTTAATCACAAGGCGTTTTCAATGAATGTCAGCTCCACAAACTAGACTAACCTCTGAGGATTGAAAAGATTACTGGAGGTAACACTAATAATATCTTATGGCTAAAAGAAAGGTATGGATTCTACTTTGAGTATCAATCCAATCTCTCTGTCACATGTTCTCAGGTAAATTGATTAATATGATGAATATTTGCTTTGGTGTTCATCTGAGTGAAATAAGCTGACATAGTTTTAGTGCCATTTTGAATGCCTTAGTGTTACTCATGAATATGTTCATAGAATCATTGGACAAAGTCAGCATGGATTTACGAAAGGTAAATCATGTCTGACGAATCTTTTAGAATTTTTCGAGGATGTAACTAGTAGCGTGGATAGGGGAGAACCAGTGGATGTGGTGTATCTGGACTTCCAGAAGGCTTTCGACAAGGTCCCACATAAGAAATTAGTATACAAACTTAAAGCACAAGGCATTGGGGGTTCAGTATTGATGTGGATAGAGAACTGGCTGGCAAACAGGAAGCAAAGAGTAGGAGTAAACGGGTCCTTTTCACAATGGCAGGCAGTGACTAGTGGGGTACCCCAAGGCTCAGTACTGGGACCCCAGCTATTTACAATATATATTAATGATCTGGATGAGGGAATTGAAGGCAATATCTCCAAGTTTGCGGATGACACTAAGCTGGGGGGCAGTGTTAGCTGTGAGGAGGATGCTAGGAGACTGCAGGGTGACTTGGATAGGCTGGGTGAGTGGGCAAATGTTTGGCAGATGCAGTATAATGTGGATAAATGTGAGGTTATCCATTTTGGTGGCAAAAACAGGAAAGCAGACTATTATCTAAATGGTGGCCGATTGGGAAAGGGGGAGATGCAGCGAGACCTGGGTGTCATGGTACACCAGTCATTGAAGGTAGGCATGCAGGTGCAGCAGGCAGTAAAGAAAGCGAATGGTATGTTAGCTTTCATTGCAAAAGGATTTGAGTATAGGAGCAGAGAGGTTCTAATGCAGTTGTACAGGGACTTGGTGAGACCACACCTGGAGTATTGCGTACAGTTTTGGTCTCCAAATCTGAGGAAGGACATTATTGCCATAGAGGGAGTGCAGAGACGGTTCACCAGACTGATTCCTGGGATGTCAGGACTGTCTTATGAAGAAAGACTGGATAGACTTGGTTTATACTCTCTAGAATTTAGAAGATTGAGAGGGGATCTTATACAAACTTACAAAATTCTTAAGGGGTTGGACAGGCTAGATGCAGGAAGATTGTTCCCGATGTTAGGGAAGTCCAGGACAAGGGGTCACAGCTTAAGGATAAAGGGGAAATCCTTTAAAACCGAGATGAGAAGACTTTTTTTCACGCAGAGAGTGGTGAATCTCTGGAACTCTCTGCCACAGAGGGTAGTTGAGGCCAGTTCATTGGCTATATTTAAGAGGGAGTTAGATGTGGCCCTTGTGGCTAAGGGGATCAGGGGGTATGGAGAGAAGGCAGGTATGGGATACTGAGTTGGATGATCAGCCATGATCATATTGAATGGCGGTGCAGGCTCGAAGGGCCGAATGACCTACTCCTGCACCTAATTTCTATGTTTCTATGTTTCTAAACATAGAAACAGAAATATAGAAAATAGGTGCAGGATTAGGCCATCCAACTCAGTATCCTGTACCTGCCTTCTCTCCATACCCCCTGATCCATTTAGCCAAAAGGGCCACATCTAACCCTCTTAAATATAGCCAATGAACTGGCCTCAACTACATTCTGTGGCAGAGAGTTCCAGAGATTCACCACTCACTGTGTGAAAAATGTTTTTCTCATCTCAGTCCTAAAGGATTTCCCCTTTATCCTTAAACTGTGACCACTTGTCTTGGACTTCCCCAACATCGGGAACAATCTTCCTGCATCTAGCCTGTCCAACCCCTTAAGAATTTTGTAAGTTTCTATAAGATCCCCCCTCAATCTTCTAAATACTAGCGAGTACAAGCCAAGTCTATCCAGTCTTTCTTCATATGAAAGTCCTGACATCCCAGGAATCAGTCTGGTGAACCTTCTCTGTATTCCCTCTATGACACGAATGTCTTTCCTCAGATGTGGAGACCAAAACTGTATGCAATACTCCAGGTGTGGTCTCACCAATACCCTGTGCAACTGCAGTAGAACCTCCCTGCTCCTATACTCAAATCATTTTGCTATGAATGCTAACTTACCATTCACTTTCTTCACTGCCTGCTGCACCTGCATGCCTACTTTCAATGACTGGTGTACTATGACACCCAGGTCTCGTTGCATCCCTCCTTTTCCTAATCGGCCACCATTCCTAATTGGCCACCATTTTCATTTCACGGCACATCTCATATGTGTATGTAACGAATAAACTTAACTTGACGACTTGATTTAGATAATAGTCTACTTTCCTGTTTTTGCCACCAAAGTGGATAACCTCACATTTATCCACATTATACTGCATCTGCCATGCATTTGCCCACTGACCCAGCCTATCCAAGTCACCTTGCAGCCTCCTAGCATCCTCCTCACAGCTAACACTGCCCCCCAGCTTCGTGTCATCCGCAAACTTGGAGATGTTACATTCAATTCTCTCGTCCAAATCATTAATATATATTGTAAATAGCTGGGGTCCCAGCACTGAGCCTTGCAGTACCCCACTAGTCACTCCCTGCCATTCTGAAAAAGACCCGTTTACTCCTACTCTTTGCTTCCTGTTTGCTAGCCAGTTCTCTATCCACATCAATACTGAACCCCCAATACCGTGTGCTTTAAGTTTGTATACTAATCTCTTATGTGGGACCTTGTCAAAAGCCTTCTGAAAGTCCAGATAAAATACATCCACTGGTTCTCCCTTATCCACTCTACTAATTACATCCTCGAAAAATTCTATAAGATTCGTCAGACATGATTTACCTTTCATAAATCCATGCTGACTTTGTCCAATGATTTCACCACTTTCCAAATGTGCTGCTATCCCATCTTTAATAACTGACTCTAGCAGTTTCCCCACTACCAATGTTAGACTAACTGGTCTGTAATTCCCCGTTTTCTCTCTCCCTTTTTATAAAGTGGGGTTACATTAGCTACCCTCCAATCCTCAGGAACTACTCCAGAATCTAAAGAGTTTTGCAAAATTATCACTAATGCATCCACTATTTCTGGGGCTACTGCCTTAAGTACTCTGGGATGCAGCCTATCTGGCCCTGGGGATTTATCCGCCTTTAATCCATTCAATTTACCTAATAATAATAATAATAATACAAATTTTATTTATGGGCGCCTTTCAAGAGTCTCAAGGACACCTTACAAAAATTTAGCAGGTAGAGGAAAAACATGTAAGGGGAATGAAATAAGTAGTAGAGACATGACTAGTACACAAAGTAAAGACAGAATTCAATTCAAAACACACTATGAGGCAATTAATGCACAGATGAAAAGGGAGGGGGACGTGGGGCTAAGGATAGGCAGAGGTGAAGAGATGGGTCTTGAGGCGGGACTGGAAGATGGTGAGGGACACGGAATTGTGGATCAGTTGGGGGAGGGAGTTCCAGAGCCTGGGAGCTGCCCTGGACAAGGCTCTGTCCCCAAAACTGCGGAGGTTGGACGTGGATGGAGAGGAGTCCGGCTGATGTGGATCTGAGGGACCGTGAGGGTTGGTAGGGGGAGAGGAGGTCAGTGAGATATGGGGGGGCCAGATGGTGGAGGGCTTTGTAGGTGAGGATCAGGATTTTGTAGGTGATCCGGTGGGAGATGGGAAGCCAGTGAAGTTGTTTGAGGACTGGAGTGATGTCATGCCAGGATTTGGTGTGGGTGATGAGTCGGGCGGCTGCGTTCTGGACCAGTTGGAGTCGGTTGATGTAGGTGGAGCTGATGCCAAGGAGAAGTGAGTTGCAATAGTCCAGTCGGGAGCAGATGAAGGCATGGATGAATCTTTCAGCAGCGGGAGGTGTGAGAGAGGGTCTGAGTTTGCCGATGTTGCGGAGATGAAAGAAGGAGGTTTAATGACATGGCGGATGTGAGGCTCAAGGGAGAGGGTGGAATCAAAGATCATGCCAAGGTTATGGGCCTGGGGAGATGGGGAGTACCTAACTCCACTTCTCGGCTAACCTGGATTTCACTCAGTACCTCCATCTCATTTGACCCCCGGTCCCCTGCTATTTCCGGCAGATTATTTATGTCTTCCTTAGTGAAGACGGAACCAAAGTAGTTATTCAATTGGTCTGCCATGTCCTTGTTCCCCATGATCAATTTACCTCTTTCTGACTGCAAGGGACCTACATTTGTTTTAACTAATCTCTTTCTCTTCACATATCTATAAAAACTTTTGCAGTCAGTTTTTATGTTCCCTGCCAGTTTTCTTTCATAATCTATTTTCCTGTTCCTAATTAAGCCCTTTGTCCTCCTCAGCTGGACTGAATTTCTCCCAGTCCTCTGGTAGGCTGCTTTTTCTGGCTAATTTGTACGCTTCATCTTTTGTTTTGTTACTATCCCTGATTTCCCTTGTTATCCACGGATGCACTACCTTCCCTGATTTATTATTTTGCCAAACTGGGATGAACAATTGTTGTAGTTCATCCATGCAGTCTTTAAATGCCTTCCATTGCATATCCACCGTCAACCCTTTAAGAATCAATTGCCAGTCAATCTTAGCCAATTCACGTCGAATACCCTCAATGTTACCTTTGTTCAGAACCCTCGTTTCTGAATTAACAATGTCACTCTCCATCCTAATGAAGAACTCAACCATATTAATACCAGCATCTGCAGTTCCTTCCAACACTACCAGTCTGGGGATGTGCTAAGAGATGTAGGCTGCAGAGATATGAAAAAGGCCCATTTCTGTGCATTCCTCCTGCAAACAGTATATGTCTCCCCAATGCAAGTGATGATGATATGTGGTTTCCAGGCGTGCACTGCATCTCTTGAGGCATCTCTACAGCTTTCAAATCACAAACTTAATGTTTCTCACTTTCTGTTTTTATCTCAAAAAATACAGCTCAAAAAATGATGTTTTGTAATCTACTTTCTCTGCCTATTATTGAATCAGTAACACTGAAGCCTAGAAATTAGATTTGAAAGAAAACACTCACATAAAAAGTTTTTTTCACATGGCTTTAAGTGTTTGTATTATTTGAAGAAAAAAAATTGCCCATCAGGGAATTAGTCCTGGTTTTCATGTTTTAATTTACCCAACTGCCGGTGTAAGGTAAATTAAACCGTTGAAGATGTCTACTATGAAGATGTCATCAATGTACACATTGTGTATTTCTGACTTGTTGACAGAAAATTGGATCAACTGTTTGCAATCTTCACTGTTCACTAAGAATAAAACAAAAAGTGCATCATTAAGAAAAAAATGCATATGAGAATTAAAGAGTTGCCTTTGAAACAAGGATTTTAGCCTCGATTCAAGCCTTGACGTTGAAAAGTCGACATGTGCCTTTTTGCTTCCACAGATGCTGCTTGACCTGATGAGTTCTTCCAGTGTTCCGTTTCTTGTTCCAGATCTCAGCATCTGCAGTCTCATTTGGATTTAATTTTCAATGAATCACCCATCTTTGATTGGCATGTGCATGAGGGCACTGCAGAAGCTCGGTTTCACCAAAGATTGACTCAAAAAGCTAGAGAATCTCAGTGGGACAGGCAGCATCTCTGGAGAGAAGGAATAGGTGATGTTTCGTCACCTCAACCCGAAACATCCCCTATTCCTTTTCTCCAGAGATGCTGTCTGACCCGCTGAGTTACTCCAGTTTTTTGTGTTTATCTTTGACGTGTTGCTCCTTTTGCAAAAAGTGATTATTGTTCTTGTTTGCAATACCGTTTTAAAAAGTGAAATTTCAGCCACACTCCCAAGGTGCATTAGAGCTGGAATCTAAAGTTGCAGAAAGGTTCATCCTTTAACGTACATGGATATGTTGTGTGCTCACTGCTGTACATGGTCAGGGGATACTTCAATAAATAAATCCCATCCCACTAAATTGAGCTTTAAATGTAACTCTTACTGCCCAGGCATTATTTGTCCCTCAAATGGAATTCCCGGTGGTCACATTGAGCAAGCAATATCATAATTGCACGCGCTCAATGTAAACAGTAAGGATAAAGAAACTATACACCAAACTGTTTCAACATCCTGATCCATCTTTATTGCCTTCTCTGTGTCAGCGACAATTAGGGCTGCCATTTATCGTCCATTTTTAATGCCCTGAGAGTGTGATTGAAGGTCTCCCGATGTGTAATGCAGCAGATACAGTAGTTCCCTTACAATGCTGGCAGGAATGCCACTAGTATCTCACTGAAACCACAGAGTATATTTTCTAAGTACAGAAAATATGGTTTAAAGTTATTAACTATTTATTTTATAGAAAAAACTAACATTTCAGTCTCAGGTCAAGGATTTCAATAAATTGCTAGAATATATCTGTTTGACCATAACCGATTTAAACAGGAAGTATTTTTAAAGGATGTTTGATTTAAGTAAACATGAGTTGCCAAATGATTTAGATTAAATTCTTTTTGTTTGGATGACCCAAGAAATTTGAGGAAATAAAAATAAGCAAGAAAGAAAAATATGTTTTCTGAGCGGCGCGGTTAGAGTTTTTGAGGAATGTAGTCAGTAGATTGTAACCGACAGCTTCAATTACCAGCACACCATCCAAAGACATGTCTGTCTTTGAGTTTGAGAAATAGATCCAGGAAAAGGATGAATTAGCCTTAAGATTTGAAGAAATTATGTGGCAATTCAAGCAGAAAATTAACAATTACATTTCATGTCACCAGTAATAACTATTTCTGTAAAATCTTTGCTTAATGTTGGACACCACGACGGTAAATCAAACAGCTACACCTGTGTTCCATCAACTGCAATGTCCTCCGCATAGCAATGGCATTTTGGTTTAAATGCAGTTTTTACTATGATAAGCAAAACTGCTGACATCAGTTCAATGAAAAAAAAATCGCAAATAATTCATTTCATGGGAAAACCTGACCTTGGTTCAAAAGAGCAGACATCTATTTACTCATTGCAAAGTAGTATACCTTATCTGTAAAGGATTCTCTCCCATCCAATGCATACAGACACATTAATCAACAGTTCAAACAGTAAAAGAAGGTGCGAAATGTGTAGTGAAAGATATGCAACTGTTAGGCAAAACTTGAAGAATGTTTAAAAGCCATGGTTAGAGGAAAACAGATTCTGCGGTTTTCTATCTTGCCACTCCAACTTTGTTTCTGACAATAACCACAAAGCTATTGCAGGGAAGTATCAGCTCCTATAAATAATGTTTTCTTTAGACTAATTATCATAATAAGCCATGTTGTGACAAAATTCTAGTTGATAAGTCCGTTTCTAAGGCAATTGCTGCTGTGGTTTTGTGGAGACATTGCTTGTGCTATTTATTTACAAAGAAATGGCTCAGCAAGCTCGTCCATCTCCAGACATTCTAATCGGACTTACTTCAGCAAGGCATAAGAGACTTTACAACATTTATTTATAGAGCTACAGCACGGGAACAGGCCCTTTGGCCCACCGAGTCCACGCCAGCCAGTGATCTCTGTACACTAGCACTATGTTACACACTGGGGACAATTTACAATCAAAGCCAAATAATCTACAAGCCTGTAGGTCTTTGGAATGTGGGAGGAAACCAGAGTGCCTGGGGAAAACCCACTCGGTCACAGGGAAAACCTACAAACTACGTACAGACAGGACCCATTGTCAGTATCGATCCCACACCTCTGGCGCTGTGAGGTAGCAACTCTACTGCTGTGCCACCATGCCGCCCCCCTACTATGACATTACGTTTTCATGCTTTGTTTCCAAATATCAATAGCTATCCCATGGGATCCCACTGCTTAGGATGAGCTGGAGACCTGAAATATTAATAAAAATCCTGGGAACAGCATCTGCCAAAAAATATAAAGAATTCAAAGCTAGATAATGTTATCAGAACAAAAGTTAGGAATATTGATGAGCTATAAATACAAATGAACCTTGAAGGGCAGCATGTCCTACTTCTGCTCTTGTTCCTTTTGCTCTTAGAATAACTAAACATGATGAAATATTATCAGACTGAAGCATGAACAGTTTTTTGCTTCACAGGTGCTGGCCTTACTGAGTGAGTGACGTTTGCATAGCTGTGAAAGGATAAGAGAAAGTGGACACAGGACATATGAGATGACCAGACCATGAGCAAGAATTGGCAGGTGGTGAGTAAATGGGAAGAAATGCCAGAGGTGGTAGTTGAAGCATGGGATACAACAGCATTTCAAAGAAATTTGAACAGGGACATGGATTGGATAGTGTAGATTGGCTATAGCATGTTAGCCAATTAGAATGCTTAGTAATTATAACCCCGCCTAATTATAATATTCATAGTGTAAGATCCTACCCACTGTCTACCAGTTAGAGTAGCAGTGTGAACGTGTGATGACCTGCATAGTAGTTAATGACCTGAACAATAAAGATGCTGGTGTTTCAACCTGTGTGAGTTTGGACTCTTTACAGGTAGGTTTAGAAGGACATGGGGCAAATCCAAGCAGGTGGGACTTGTGCAGATGGCACATCCTGATCGGACAAGACAAGATGTCCAGACAATGGACTGAATGCTCATGGAGGTTGAGCTGTTGAATCTATCTGGAGCAGATACGATCAAGGTGAGGTGGTCAGAATCAGTGTTAAGCTGTTGGGATCCAAGGAGCATTTTTTAACAAGATGACTACAAGATTTTGGATTCATTCTCAAATCACTAACAATGGATATGTGACGCATCACTTTTAGAATACAGAGAAGATAAATGACTGTTAACAATTGATCAATGAGATGGCCTTGTAGTTCTGCTCATAAAATATTCCAGGTCTAAAGCATAGAAATAAATTAGGATTTGTCGATACCGGGATTTAAAACCTCAGTTTGTTCAACTGATGATAACATATCTCATTTGTTTATCAGCCACTTCTATTATTTTTGTTTTTTCACAGACTAAATTTATTTCAGGATATTTTGTCAATTAATAGGTTGAAACCCAATCCTTTGGTCTAATTAGTATTGGCAGCTCCTGCCATTTCTTGCATTTTTGATGTAGCTAGATTTCAGATAGCACAATATTTGCTGCACAAGCATGACCAACCTATAATATTGGTAACTGGAATCTATTTACACATACCTCTTATTATATTCGATTTTAACAGTGAATTAAACCATATTATTATAGTTTAAGATAATCATAATCATGTTCAGCGAGTTAATAACTCAAATTAACAAGCAAGAGACAATTTAAAATAGATTGCAATATTTTGGCAATGTTAATATAATTTATTTTCTGATGGAGAATGAAATTATTCAGGAGTGTATATCACTGGGTTTTGTTTTCTATCCAATGGTGTTACTCTTAACACTCAGTACAAATGTTAAGAGTAGCAGTAAGAATTGGTGCCCAATCACTTGGGCAGCTTACAACCCAATGGTATGAATATTCATTTCTCTAACTTAAAATAGAAACATAGAAACATAGAAATTAGGTGCTGAAATTATAGAAATTAGGTGCAGGAGTAGGCCATTTGGCCCTTCGAGCCTGCACCGCCATTCAATATGATCATGGCTGATCATCTAACTCAGTATCCCGTACCTGCCTTCTCTCCATACCCTCTGATCCCCTTAGCCACAAGGGCCACAACTAACTCCCTCTTAAATATAGCCAATGAACTGGCCTCGACTGTCCTCTGCGGCAGAGAGTTCCAGAGATTCACCACTCTCTGTGTGAAAAAAGTTCTTCTCATCTCGGTTTTAAAGGATTTCCCCCTTATCCTTAAGCTGTGACCCTTGTCCTGGACTTCCCCAACATCGGGAGCAATCTTCCTGCATCTAGCCTGTCCAACCCCTTAAGAATTTTGTAAGTTCCTATAAGATCCCCTCTCAATCTCCTAAATTCTAGAGAGTATAAACCAAGTCTATCCAATCTTTCTTCATAAGACAGTCCTGACATCCCAGGAATCAGTCTGGTGAACAGCCCTTATGACCTGTGTTGGCCATGAGTAAACATCCCACAGCAAGCGGTAGGTTCTGAGGAGGGGAAGGGATTGTGTTCCCCAACATGTAATCTCCCCTAATAACATATCTTTGTTCTAGGTGCTTTTTCCATTGGTGTCCACCATTTCCCATTTGAAGTACGCTGAGTATTTTCCTGTTCTTTCTCACTAAAGATAGGTTATCTTTTCATCCTTGTAACGGTATTAGTCTTCATTTCTACCATCTGTTACTGTGGCTGCTCTTTTTTGTCCACTGCCCTATTTCCTTGGCCTCAGGGGTACCTTCTCTGCACTCCCTCTATGGCACTAATGTCCTTCCTCAGATTTGGAGACCAAAACTGTACGCAATTTTACGCAAAATAACTCTTGCATCCCCTCTCGCTCCATTCCTCCCCCGCCTAAGTCGTTGTACTTGTTTCAAATTGCTTAGTCTCATTGTCTGTGACTTGTTTTCATTTGGCCCACAGCTAACTATGGCCTGTTTCCCTTATCATTGTTACTTTTTGCATTTCTCATTCATTTTTTCTATATCTCTCTATATCACCGTCTATATCTCTCCTTTCCCTTTTCCCTGGCTCTCAGTTTGAAGAAGGGTCTCGACCCAAAACATGCGCCTTAGTATCTTTATAAGTTTCATTCTTATCTAAGATCTCCCCATTGATCGTCTTCCTGATCATAAAATAAAGCCAGGTTTAAAGCACAGAACTTCTGGGAACGCCTTTCCTTTTTTCTCCAGAGATGCTGCCTGACCCGTTGAGTGACTACAGCTTTTTGTGTAAACCAGCATCTGCAATTCCTTCATACACAGATCACACACATAGATTCATCAGGTATAGTACATCCTTACTACACTGTTAACCAGATTTTGTTTTGTACACTTTCAATAGTGAGGTATAGGAAATTTAGCCCCTACCTGCATTCCTTAGCATTGCACCCACGCAAGTGACTGCAGTCGCTGGAACCTTGGGGAAAAATCAAACTGCTGGAGAAAGTCAGCAAGTCAGGTAGCATCTGTGGAGGAAAATGGACCACCAATGTTTCATAGGAACATAGAAACATAGAAATTAGGTGCAGGAGTAGGCCATTCGGCCCTTCGAGCCTGCACCGCCATTCAATATGATCATGGCTGATCATCCAACTCAGTATCCCGTACCTGCCTTCTCTCCATACCCTCTGATCCCCTTAGCCACAAGGGCCACATCTAACTCCCTCTTAATAGCCAATGAACTGGCCTCAACTACCCTCTGTGGCAGAGAGTTCCAGAGATTCACCACTCTCTGTGTGAAATTGAGTTTTGGGTTGAATTAGTTAAACCAGTATTCTGTGACATAGTGACATAGTTTTCCAACCTTTAACCTTGCCAAAGCTCTCTGATTGGACCACTGCTGCACTATTCTTTTTTTGTGTGAACCAAATCCTTTAACATTTTTATAAACATTGAATTCTCCAATTTTAGGTAATCTTTATCTACACCCCCACTTTCTGCCCCAGACCACCCCTCTCTTCCCCCCCACCCATCTCTCCCCTGTGTCCCATCTGGACCCTCTCCTATTTCTCCCTTCCAACACCTCCCCCTTCCCAGCCTGCTACTTTCCTCCCCTTGGCCTCGCAATTCATAGCTTATGAAACCTGCCTCACACCTTCTGTTCCTTTGTTCCAATCATCTGCCTGTCAAACCCTCACCAGTGTCGACCTATTACCTGCCACACTGTCCTGCCTTTCCCCTTCTCCAGGTTTCTTCTCGCCCCTCCTACAATCAGCTTAAGATGGGCGACACGGTGGCGCAGTTGTAGAGTTGCTGCATTACAGCGCCAGAGACCCAGGTTCGGTCCCGACTACGGGTGCTGTGTGTGTACGAAGTTTGTACATTCTCCCTGTGACCGCGTGGGTTTTCTCCGAGAACTTTGGTTTCCTCCCACACTTCAAAGACGTACAGTTTTGTAGGTTGATTGACTTTGTATAAGTGTAAATTGTTTCCAGTGTAGGTAGGATAGTGTGAATGTGCGGGGATCGCTGGTTGGTGCGGGCTCGGTGGGCTGAGGGGCCTGTATCTGCGCTGTATCTCTAAACCAAACAAAATAAACTAAAGGGTCTT
The DNA here is from genome assembly GCF_028641065.1 of Leucoraja erinaceus. Classification (NCBI taxonomy): domain Eukaryota; kingdom Metazoa; phylum Chordata; class Chondrichthyes; order Rajiformes; family Rajidae; genus Leucoraja; species Leucoraja erinaceus. Next base: position 95,924,856 of record NC_073379.1, on the reverse strand, counting down.
GAACCAAAATGTCACCTATCCAAGTTCTCCAGAGATACTGCCTGACCTGCTGGGTTACTCCAGCACTCTGTGTCCTTTGACTCTTATGTACTGTAGATTGTATATTTCATACTAGCCAATTATAGTGCTTATTAGTAGTAGCCCCGCCAAGTATGTACTTTATAATATCGAGAAGTCGTTTATGCTAGTTAGTAGCGGTAGCAGCTCAGAGCTGTAACATCTGCAGATCCATGCTGTAAGTGATTTAATAAATATGTGTGTTCGAGTCAAATCATTACATGCACCATTTCTTTCAACACAGGAATTAAGATGCGATTTTCGATGTCAAGATATGTGTGCTGAACAACTTTGACTGAATTGGTTCATTTACCATTCGGGTGGCCAACTGTCCCATATTAGCCGGGACATGCCGCATATTGGGCTAAATTGGTTTGTCCCATAGGGGATCGTCCCTGTCCCGTATTTGACTGCTACTCGAGGGGACTGTCGGGTCGGAGCGCCACGTCCGGCCCCGCCTCACCTGTTCAGAGGTAGTGCAGCCCATGGAGTGAAGCAGCAGTGCCTCGCCTGTGGCCCTGTTGGTCGGCAGCCCAGCCAGCTGCCGACCTTCGGACCTTCGCTTGAGTTGGATGGGGTGCCAGGCTATGCGCGTGATGTTGTGCGCAAAGTCTGGCACCTGGGCCAAAACTCCTCAGCTGGCCCACCGGCTGGGCTTTGTGTGCAGTCCAGCACCTGGGCCAACTTACCATTCACCCAGCCACGGCCGAGTCGGTCAACGAAGTGCCGTTGAGAATTTGTCCCTTATTTTGACCTTTTGTCCCTTATTAGGGAGTGAGAAAGTTGACAACCCTATCTACCATTCGCACACAAGTCTGTTGTGTCGGGATCAACTAAAAACCAAAAAGGCAGCAAGGTTGTTCTGCAAGGCTAAGTTTGTTAATGAAACAATGTAGACACAAGAAACTGCAGATGCTGGGATGTCCTTGTTTATTGACTCACCCTGCTTCAGGTGCCCTGACTCAAACTTATAACTCCCAGCCTTTTTCAGTGGTTTAGGATTATTGTGATCCTTTAGTTTCTGCATATTACCTTCGCAAAAAACATTTTCATGACATTTGTCAGGATGTCACATGCTTCTGGCCCAGGAATATGTTTCTTTGCATGCGTATCACATCATTTTGGCTCACATGTTAATATCACTGCTTCACCCTCCAGGATTCTATTCACTTTAAAGGACAGATCCATTCATTTAATACAAAAGCTAAATGGCTCTTCAGCCTTGCCTCGAATGCCAACACTCTGAATATAATTAGATCAGATTAGTTCATGATCATGTACATCAGGGTGCAATGAAATTCCTTGACCACATGAACTCTCGGAGTAAAACAGTACACGTACAGTAATGATAAATAGAAACAATAAATATGATAATGAGTGAAAAACAGCAGAATGGTGTAAGATTGTTTGTGCAAAATATGAGTAGTGCAAACTAATTGAATTGTTTGAAAGATACAGCATGGAAACAGGGTCTTCAGTCCACTGAGCCCATGCTGGCCATTTCACACTAGTTCTATGTTTTCCACTTTGTCATCCACTCTCTGCACACTGAGGGCAATTTACAGAGGCTAATTAAACTACAGACCTGCATGTCTTTTGGATGTGGGAGGAAACTAGAGCCCCTAAAAGAAGCCTACATGGTCATGGGGAGAACGTGCAAACTCCGCACAAACTGCACTCCAGACTACCACTACCATCTGATTCTTAAACTAGTCCCGGAAATGCTGCCACATAATATTACTCCTAACTCTACCTTGTTTGATTATTATGTTAGGAGTTAGCAGTAATATTATGTGGCAGCATTTCCGGGATTAGTTTAAGAATCAGATGGTAGTGGTAGACTGGACATAGAGGCTTTCAAGCTCCTGATTCTTCTCCCAAAAGGTAGAAGAGAGAAAAATGAAATGCCCAAGGTGGCAAGCATCCTTGACAATGCCTCCAGCCTTCCTGATGCAATACACAATGAAGATGGAGTGGATGGAAGGAAGTATGGGTTCGCGTAATCAAGAAGAGAACAGTTAATATATCAGCCTGTGATACATCCCATTCAGAATACTCTCTATAGTGCTTCTGTTGAAATTTGAGCAAATCCTTGTGGACATGCTGAATCTTCTCAATAAATCTTCTCAAATGCCAGAGCCAGTCAGCGCTTTCTTGATCACTCCATCAGTATGAGGGGACTAGGTTAGGTTGCTGGTGATGTAGATGCCTTGGAACTTGAAGTTGTTGATCATCTTTACAGCAACTCCATTGAAGAGAATCAGGTTGTATTCACCCCCCTTGCTTTGTTAAATCAACAAACAATTCTTACATCTTGCTTGCTGTAAAAGCTTGGTTATTGTCCTGACACCATGACCCTATGTTTTTAATCTCTTGCCTGTACTTTATCTTGTCATTGTTGTAGATCCGGCCAACAGCTGTGCTATCATTGGTAAATTTAAAGATTGAGTTGGCATTTTACTTGGCCACACAGTCATGGGACTGAGTACACAACCCAGAGGAGCACCAGTGTTCCAACCAAATGGTCAATTGTCCATTCATTCAGGTAGTTGGAGAACTTTCTGTCCAGGACTATAAATACAGTTGATAGAATGATAGAATGGGCCAGTTAGTCCATCAAGACAACTAGACATAGAAAATAGGTGCAGGAGGAGGCCATTCGGCCCTTCAAGCCAGCACCACCATTCATTGTGATCATGGCTGATCGTCCCCTATTAATAACCCTTGCCTGCCTTCTCATCATATCCCTTGACTCCACTCGCCCCAAAAGCTGTATCTAACTCTCTCTTAAATCCATCCAGTGACTTGACCTCCACTGCCCTCTGTGGCAGGGAATTCCACAAATTCACAACTCTCTGGGTGAAAAAGTTTTACAGTCTTAAATGGCCTCCCCTTTATTCTAAGCCCCTGGTTCTGGACTCGCCCAACATTGGGAACATTTTTCCTGCATCTAGCTTGTCCAGTCCTTTTATAATTTTATATGTTTCTATAATAAGAGTTCTACAACTCTTCTGTTCAATATGATTATGGAGAACTTGATATAATGTTCTATACACTAACCTTTGGTCCTTATTATTTAATATTCGTAGTTATTAAAAACCCATAAATCACTGACATAAGATTAACAACAAAGGTAGCGTAAATTTCCAATTGTGGAAGGGAGTTGAAAACCTACTAAGTATGATGTCTGAAGTGTTTGATAACAGAAAGGTTTGGCACTAATTATTAAATTAAGCCCTCCGGCTCTAGACTTTCCAACCAGGGAACTCGCTTCATTCTATCCATTCCTGTCAGCTCCTTTTAATAATTGAACATTTCAATCAAATCATCCCTCAACTTTCTAAGACCCAGGGAATACAATTTACTGTTTATAACCTTTCCTTGCAATTTAACCCGCAGTTACCAGATATTATTCTGGCAAAACTTTGCCTAAAACTGCACACAACACCACAGACATGGTCCACTAATGGATTTTCAAATTAGCTATAAGAAACCCTTATTTTTTGGTCAATTACATTATAAATATCATTGTTCGATTATTGCTAATAATTGCATTTTGTAATACCCAAGACATTTTAATGATCGAAGGACATGGGTTTTCCAAGCCTTTGCTTTCTACTGCTGCTAGCCATTGACCACTTTTGAAATATTCTGAAATATATGTTTTTTTAAGTTTTAAGTGCAGATGCTGTATTTGCCTACATTGATATCCATTTAGACACATCTGTAAAGTAAATTATTTTGTATTTTTATACTTACATTAACACCACTCAAAATGTTACCTCATTGTTTCCTTCCCAAATTTCTTGTTATTATATCATCCAAGATACTACTAAATGCACTAAGCAGATGAGATTCCATTAGTCATAAGGAAACAAGGAACGTCAGATGCCGGTTTACAAAAAAGCAACACAAATTCCTGGAGTAACTCAGTGGGTCAGACAGCATTTCTGGAGAACATGAATGGGTAACGTTTCAGTCTGAAGAAGTGTCCCAATCCCAAGTGTCACCCGTCCACGTTCTCCAGAGATGCTGCCTAATCCGCTGAGTTATTCCAGCACATTGTGTCATGTTGAGTCATAAAGAACAAATTGGTGGGCTTACCTATTTTCCAGACACTCTCTCACCAATTTATGCCAACAATTTGCCATAAATTTGCCAGAAATTAGTCTATAATTTCTCGATTTTGGTCTCTTGTTCTCAAGTTGTGGTGACATGATCAATTTTCACAATTGGATGAAATAGCTTCAGCAATAGCTCTAGTATCTCCTGCCAACCTTAAAATGTCTATCCTAAGTTTGTAAAACCCTCAAAGAACCCAACAGGACCCAAGGCAAATTCCTTGTATGTGAATACTTGGCCAATAAACGTATTCATTCATTCATTCATTCAATCATTCATTCATTCAAAGCATGCGTGCACTATGAAACATGTCACTCCATGGATTTGTTCACGTTTTTCGATCACAGGTCTGACTTTCATCACCTTTTGTTGTCTTCCTATTAACACTTAACACAAACAACTTTGCAAGGGAAAAATAAAGTAACAAGATGACACTGTTATTGCAATATGTCACATTCCCTCTATTTAATGCATGGCTTTCTCTATGTACACTTAATAAATCTTTTCAGTGATTGTTGTGATTTTCAATAAGAAAATTCATGTAGTCTAGCGCTGTGAATTGCTAATACGTTTCCCCAGTGAACAGACTGTAAAGTAGTTCTGATTCTGATTAAATGATTGCTGTGGCATTATTTATTTTATCAGTTCACCATTATTCATCGCCTCTTATGCTTGGGAAATCACTGGGTTATAACTTAAATATATCAGGCAAATTTGCAACTTCATTGAAATTAGATCTCTCAATATTTCGTGACATATATTTTATTTACATTCATGAACTTTTAATGCATTTCAGATTTGTTTTTAAATTATTCAGGACATATTTCAAGGAACGTGTTTCATTCATTTACAAATAGTATATTGCCTAATCTATTTTATGCCCTTGTGAGGTTTGCAATTATTATGACACCAGCTGACAAATGTAAGCATTTGTTAAATGTCAATTGTATTTATTTCTCTAACTTTGATAATCTGTAGTGATTTGAGAATAAATGACATCTGTATTAGTGAGATAATATGAGTCTATTCTGTTGGCACTATGTTAAGAAATGGTGGATTTAAGAACTGGTCGTATTTAATAAATACTCCTCATCCGCCACACAACTAGTCGACCCAAGCATTCAGGCTTTGCCAAGGATTTGTTTTTCTTCCTCTTGTTTTCGATCCTGCTTAAGTGAAGGCTGGACCTTAATCTTAATTTTGAATCTGATTGTAAACCCAGGAGGATTTTTAAGATTTAGAAACAAGGAACTGCAAATGCCAGTTTACACAAAAAAGAGATACAAAGAGCTGGAGCAATTTAGTTGGTCAGGTAGCATCCCTAGAGAACATGGATAGATGATGTTTAGTGTCAGGAGCTTTCTTCAGACTGACAAAAAAAGAGACACTAAGTGCCGGAGTAACTCAGCAGGTCAGGCAGCATCCCTGGAGAACATGGATAGGTGACGTTTCGGGTCAGGACCCTTCTTCAGACTCATCAAATGTAGACACAAGGAACTGCAGATGCTGGTTTGTCAAAATGTAGACACAAGGAACTGCAGATGCTTGTGTACAAAGTGTAGAGACAGGGACTTTAACTGATAATTTATTGTATATTTATTTGTTACATTTAAATCTGCAGCAAGTATGAATTGTGTAAGAAGGAACTGCAGAAGCCAGTTCAAACCAAAGATGGACACAAAAAGCTGGAGTAACTCAGTGGCTCAGGCAGCATCATTGGAGAAATGGGTTTTGAGTCGAGACGTTTCTGTCTGAAGAAGGGTCTTGACCCGAAACATCACCTTTTCTCCAGATATGCTGCCTGACCCATTGAATTACTCCAGCTTTTTGTGTCTATCAGCTACTAAGAATTTTTTGGTCGAGGTACGTATGATAATTAAATATTCATGAGCCTTAATAATTTTCAGCAATGGCAATGACACATGGAGTAACTACTGGCACTGGCAGCAGTCACATTCCACCTCCTCTTTGAGAGATACAGGCTGGCTTTAGTCATGGCAAGTCAGTTTGGTCAGTGATAGGCACACACAACAACTTAGCTTGCGGCCAGCACCACCCTATATGACTTTTTAAACATTTACCAAGTACACCATGGAACCTTCATTATTTTGATTCAAATACTGAACCATAGCATCTTTTGGAAATAATGTTCCATTGAACTTTTCTTACATTTATTAAAACTGATTTCTTGGAGATACTTTGCTCAGCAAAACCTTGCAACATTATGGCAGTCGTTATGTTGAAGATACGAGCTGAAGACAGTTTCTAGTCTTCTTCGGGGATTAAAGGGAATATGGTTCAGGATACATTACTTGACGGGCACTCATACAAAATACTTGTCTACTGGGATTACCAGGTTTATAACAAATAGGTTAAATATGACATGTTGTCCTGACAGATGTCAGTTTACTGAAGAAATAAAAGACTATTAATCTGTTTTCCAGTTACGAGTTAGGAGTAAGATTGCCAGGGGACCTAGTTTGTACAGATCAGAAATCACACAAAAATACATTTTGTGTAAACACACTTTAACATTAAGAATCCTCAATACTCCTCAAAAGTCACCGTACAATCACTATTTAGAAATATTGATTCATTATTTTTATAATTCCTTTGTTTATTAGAATGAAAATTTATCAAGCCTATTGGCCAATTAAAATATATGATCTAAATGAATAAAATGACTTCCATTTAAACTTAAGCAGTTGAATTGGGGGATTGGTCAGTTTTTATTCTTAAATGATAATTTTAAATTATTGTAAGATATCTGTATCTCTCTATGACTCAATGACATGGTCAATCATTACTTAATTGGCTGCTTACCATTCATCCTAACAGTGGTCAGTGTGGGTATGTTGGGCCAAAGGCCTGTTTCCACACTGTATGATTCCATGGTGACTTTGACAGCAAAAGGCTCCTGACCACATCACTTTCACAGCAGTGCTCACCAGTGAAGAGGCGAATACCGCACTAATGAGCAGTAAGTCTGAAAAGTCTACCGAGGTTGATGCCAAGACTCCAGAACTCCACAAGAAAATGGGTCCCAACAGGCAAAACACTGGTTGGCAAATTTACATAGAAACATAGAAAATAGGTGGAGGAGGAGGCCATTCGGCCCTTCGAGCCAGTACCGCCATTCATTGTGATCATGGCTGATCGTCCCCTATCAGTAACCCGTGCCTGCTTTTTTTCCATATCCATTGACTCCACTAGCCCCTAGAGCTCTATCTAACTCTCTCTTAAATCCATCCAGTGATTTGGCCTCCACGGCCCTCTGTGGCAGGGAATTCCATAAATTCACAACTTTTTGGGTGAAAAAGTTTATTCTCACCTCAGTCTCAAATGACCTCCCCTTTATTCTATGACTGTGGCCCCTGGTTCTGGACTCGCCCAACATTAGGAACATTTTTCCTGCATCTAGCTTGTCCAGTCCTTTTATAATTTTATATGTTTCTATAAGATACCCCCTCATCCTTCTAAACTCCAGTGAATGCAAGCCTAGTCTTTTCAATCTTTCCTCATATGACAGTCCCGCCATCCCAGGGATCAATCTCGGGAACCTATGCTGCACTGCCTCAGTCACAAGGATGTCCTTCCTCAAATTAGGAGACAAAAACTGTACGCAATACTCCAGTTGTGGCCTCACCAGAGCCCTATACAACTGCAGAAGAACCTCTTTACTCCAATACTGAAATCCTCTTGTTGTGAAGGCCAACATTCCATTAGCTTTCTTCACTGCCTGCTGTACCTGTAGGCCAACTTTCAGTGACCGGTGTACAAGGACGCCCAGGTCTCGCTGCACCTCCCCCTTACCTAACCTTGTTGTCATGCTGTAGAAATTAATCGAATTCTACATTTCTCTTGGCATCAAGACTAGTTGGGCACAAACGATAAGCAATGGCCAGCCACAAGGGTCAGTGTTTGCATCACAGTCGCACAGCAAGCATGCCTTGCACCAAATGCCAGAAGTTCATCAGACCTGGCAGATCCAGCAACACCAGCGGAATCAGGCAAGATACTCACATGCCACTAGCACACAGTGGAATTTTACCTTTGCCCTCTTTAGTTAAGAGAAAAGAGTCAGCCTTGCACCTCTACAGCAGTGATGCTGGGAAAGAAAATTACTCTTCTATACAAACAAGAGCACCCATGAGCCTTACCTTAGATACCCGATTACCATCATAGAACATACAGGAGTACAGCATAGGAACAGGCCCATTGGCCCACAATGTCTGTGCCAAACATGACGCCAAGACTAACTGATATCTTCTTACACATACTCTATATCCCTCCATTCTCTGCATATCCATGTGCCAATCCAAAAGTTTCTTAAATGCCACTGCCATATCTGCTTCCACTGCCAAACCCAGCAATTCCAGGCCCTCAACACCCTCTGTATAAAAAAACCTGACTTACACTTCCCCCTCTCACCTTAAAGCCATGCCCTCTAGTATTTGACATTTCCATCCTGGGAAAAAGGTTCTTCCTGTCTACCCTATTTATGCTTCTCATGATTGTATATACTGTCAGCTATCCCCTTAACTTTCAGCCTTCCAGGAAAAACAGACCAAGTTTGTCCAACCTCTCCCTGTACCTAATATCCCTTAATCCAAGCATCAAATCTGGTGAACCTCCTCTGCATCCTTTCCAAAGCTTCCACATCCTTCCTGTAAAGGAACAACTAGAACTGCACGCAATACTCCAAGTGCGGCCATTGTCCAAAGTCCTAAAGAGCTGCATATGACTTCCTGACTCTTATACTCAATGCGTTGACCTATGAAGCCAGGCATACCATATCCCTTCTCTACCACTTTATCACCTTTGTTATTTCCTCAAATACACAACAATGTTTGTAAGACACAATGAAGTTCGTATGATGTGCTGCATCATGCTGACTGTCCCTAATTAACCCATTCTCTTCCAAATGGGAGTAAATCATATCCTAAAGAATCCTCTCCAACAGCTTCCCTACCACTAATATGAGGCTCCTCAGCTGATATTTCCACAAATTCTCTCTACTTTCTTTCTTAAACAAAGGAACATTAGCTGTGGCCAGACACAACTTAAAAGTGTTCGACTTAGCCCCCTCGATCTCCTCTTGTGTCCTCACAATAACCTGGAACAGATCCCATCAGGGCCTGGGGATTTATTCACCTTAAAGCTCATCAAGAGCCTCAAAACCTTCTCCATCATAAATGGGTCTCTAACGTACTGTTCACCTCGAATTAAATCCAAGGAAAAAAGGTGAAAAGGGTGAATTTGGCTTGGAAAATTGCTGCAATATCTACATCACAAGACTGGCCTGTGGCAGGATACTGGCCTCGTGTTTAGGCAGATAAAAGTGAACTTGCCTCCTAAATATCATGGGACTAATGATTTTCAGACTGGCTCTCCCCATGAATGCACAGTGAAGCAGGTAGCCCCAAGATCGAACAACATCGAAGTATCCAGTTGAAGCCAACCTCAGCACATTAATATATGTAGGATGAGCGGCGAAGCTCTTATGAGCACATAATGGCCCTCCAATATGGATGGGTGGTCTGAAAATAGTACAGCTATTACATTAACCCAGAGAGCAGGTTTCCCTCTCGATCAGTTCCCTTTGCGGCAGAGCTAATCAATGTACATTCAATGTATAGTCAGTGCCTTCAAAGATCTATATATATATCGCATTGTGCACTAAGTGAACTAGGCTGACACGTGTGCTTTAAATCTTCACTCAAAGAGAGACAGCATTCTTAATCACATGCATGTCTATTAAAGTCTTGCTATTTCTGCAGAAATTCTGTGAGAAGTGATAAGAATTCTCAAATCGTTGTCCAATTAAGCAGTCTGTGACAGCAATAACAAGTGTTTGTCATACAGGAAAGACAGTCTGCTGTTCCTAATCAGGACAGGCTATCGGGGGAGAGGCAGCAGCAGCAGCAGGACAATTCATTCCATTTTTGGCATCTTACTTACTAATACTGTAATAGATGGGAACAAGGGTGTTTCATGTGAAGTCACCGCAGTGGGTATCACGCGCTTAGGCTCCTATTGCTAGAGAATTTTAATATTATCCTGACAGGAAGGAAAAGTGATATCAGTGAACACATGATAGTTCCATTTTTTCTGAAAATGAGAAATAAAAGATGGATAGACACAAAATGCTGGAGGGCGGGGGGTGGGGGGGGGGGAGGAAGGGGGAAGAGGGGGCAGGGGGGGGGGGAAGAGAGGAGCTGGCACTGTCACGAGGAATTGTAATACACAAATAGACACAAAATGCTGGAGAGCGGGGGGGGAGGGGGAGGAAGGGGGGAAGGGAAGGGGGAGAGGGGGAGGAAGGGGGGCGAAGGGGGAGTGGGGTCAGAGGGGTCAGAGGGGGTAGAGGGGGGGGGTAGGGGGGTAGGGGGGGTGGAGGGGGGGGAGGGGGGGAAGAGGGGAGCAGGCACTGTCACGAGGAATTGTATTACCAACGCCCATTCCACCTGTGTCCTCTGCACTACCCGATCCCCATGTGGATTCCGCCTGCACTAAGCACCCATGGAAGATACTGGGAGTGGGAATCTCATTGAGGAACTCATTCGGATGATCAATCATTCATGAGGAAAATAAATGGTGAGGAATAACAAGGTGGATGCCCCTGAGCTTAGGGGATGTTAGATTTCATCCAACAAACATTCTCATAATGATCTCCCCGATAAATGAGGTCAACATCGTGGCTCTCTGGACGAGGGTGAGATAAATATAGTCCAAAAAAACAGAATGGCATTTCAATTTTTTTTTTTAAAAGGGATTACCAGAAATTTTCTTCCACTGATGACTCCACTTCTCGGATGTCCATTCCACCCTTTATAAGAGGAATTATTTGCCGTTGGGCTGCTGTCATTGCTTCTTTGGAGGGTTTATCCTATTTAATAATTTTCCATTACACCTGCATTTGACTTTTACAGCGTGATTCCCACAACAAGAGAAACAGTTTTGGGATGAACCGAGCAGAACCCAGACCTTGCCGACAGCAATTTTATAAAAATCTCATTAGCATTCACCAAAGTGCAAGCAGCAATGGGAAGCAAGTGAAAAAACAGCATAAAGAGTCAGGGTCAGAAGAAAGCATCCATCATGTGACATTTTAATTCTCTAAATTCCTCTGTAGCTTAGTGATGTTATGAAATAGAAACATAGAAACATAGAAATTAGGTGCAGGAGTAGGCCATTCGGCCCTTCGAGCCTGCACCGCCATTCAATATGATCATGACTGATCATCCAACTCAGTATCCCGTACCTGCCTTCTCTCCATACCCCCTGATCCCTTTAGCCACAAGGGCCACATCTAACTCCCTCTTAAATATAGCCAATGAACTGGCCTCAACTACTTTCTGTGGCAGAGAATTCCAGAGATTCACCACTCTCCAACATCACCAAACTTGGAGATGTTGCATTCACTTCACTCATCCAAATCATTAATATATATTGTAAATAGCTGGGGTCCCAGCACTGAGCCTTGCGGTACCCCACTAGTCACTGCCTGCCATTCTGAAAAGGACCCGTTTACTCCTACTCTTTGCTTCCTGTCTGCCAGTCAGTTCTCTATCCACATCAATACTGAACCCCCAATACCGTGTGCTTTAAGTTGTATACTAATCTCTTATCTCTTAAATATAACGTCTGAAGCCGTCACCATATGCCACATAAAAGAAATTGCAATTGTGGAAACTCATCTTATACTATTACATATCCCAATACCATACAAAACATTCAGAGGCTTGGAAGATGTAGGACTAAGGTGAAATACAAGCAAATGCTTGATTAAAAAAGTCTAACAAACATGAAATATTTTGGAAGGTACACAAAAATGCTGGAGAAACTCAGCGGGTGCGGCAGCATCTATGGAGCGAAGGAAATAGGTGACGTTTCTGGAAACTGCTTTGCCTAATGTTTTTTGTGAATATTTATGCTCATACCGATGGACAGAAATGTATCACTCATCCTCTCTGGTCTTTGATGTGGAGGGACAATGTTAGGGCTTTGGACGATATTGTTTGTGGCATCGTATATACTGTAGTTGAGAGAATCAGCCCATAATAAGGTTCAGCTGTAGAACCAGAGCAAGTCATTTATAAACAATTTTCTTCATTATCTGTCGTGCAATGTAGCCATTATACCTTTTATATTGGAAGTAATGAGGAAGTTCCAAGCTGTTCGATTAAAGAGAAATTAGGGTGTTTCTCCATCATTAGTTCCAATGTACTAAGCTCTACTTGACATTTCCACCATCAGCACAAGCCAGTAACTTTCAGTGAAGGTAATAGCATCTGTAATTGGTACACCAAATCAGATCTTCAACTTAAAAATGTGAAAAAAGATTTTCCCTCTGAGATTTGCTTGTGGGCTTAAGTCACAGTTAGTGGCCATGGATATCTACTGAGGCAGTAAGCAATATGCAAATGGAAACAATCCCTCACTGTGTACACCAACGTTTTGTGGACTCACTTTACCCAGTTAAGTTAGGAAAGGGCGTAGAAGAGTAGACAAATTGTCTGTTGTCTCCTCCCATCCCCCAGCCTTCGGGCTACTCCTCCTTTTCCCTTTCTTGTCCCCACCCACCCCCGCCCCCGATCAGTCTGAAGAAGGGTTTCGGCCCGAAACGTTGCCTATTTCCTTCGCTCCATAGATGCTGCTGCACCCGCTGAGTTTCTCCAGCTTTTTTGTGTAACCTTCGATTCTCCAGCATCTGCAGTTCCCTCTTAGACAAATTGTCTAGATGGATTACATTTTCTTTGAAAGTAAGACTGAGCGCAGTACTAAATGTTAGATCCCTGCCCTGGAATGGATCTTTATCGGGTTCTTTCCGGGTCGCCCATGATTTAGAGACTGGTAAAGAAAAGGGCACCTGCGTTGATGATGACAAAAGGTTTCGGGAGCAGTTAATGACTAGAAAGAAGACTGACTCTTTTAAGAGCAATTTGCTCCAAATGGACAGAAGAGCTCCATAATGCAGATGGATTTTAATGTGGTTAATGTAGGATAAAGCACATAACTGCAGCTAACAAAAAACATGCTGGCAAAGACCCAAATGGGAAATGACCGAGATTGATCATTGATCATACTCCAAAGCGTCGACTCAGTATGAAGCTTTAACTGGTAAAACCAATTAGACATAGCACTATAAATCAGAAGAGGCTATTCTAATATTATTCAAATCAGTAATAAGGCCATTAGAAATTACATCCAATCTCCAAAAGGATTTGGATTGAAAGGTCCACATACAGAAGTAATCAAAATAGTTTCAGGCATCAGGAAATGTAGCGATATGAAGAGATTCAAGGATTTATTCTATTGAATAAAAAATGATTTACAGAAGGCAAAATGCATTTTGCCAAAAACAATGAAAGGGGGTTAAATAAACTACATTATTTGAACACCAGGTATGAGATCAACGAACAAAAAAATTGCACAAGGTAGACACAGAATGCTGGAGTAACTCAGTGAGACAGGCAGCATCTCTGGAGAGAAGGAATGGGTGACGTTTCGGGTCGAGGTACCTTCTTCAGAATTGCACACAATGAAAAAGGATAACATGTCAAGAGTCAAGTGTTAAATTGTCATATGTGCTGACAATGGAACAATGAAATTCTTATTTGCAGAGGCATAACAGGCTGGTAAAAATACACATACACAAAATCAATTAATAAACCCAATACTAGGGCAAAAAACTTCAAAGGCCTTAGTGCACTCAAAGATGGTCCACGGTTTAGTGTTGAAGTTAGAGTTGTATAATTTTCAAGCGCTTTATAGTTGTTGGTGAAAAGGTATTCTTGAACTGGTTGGTCACAGTTTTCAGACTCTAGTGCCTTCTTCCCAACAATAGAAGTGAAATGTGAGTGCAGCAAGGATGATGTAGGTCTGAAGATGTTGGCTGCGTTTTTGGGGCAACATCTCCTATGGATCGCTTTGATGATGGTGAGGTCGGTACCCATAGTGGACTGGGCAGTGCTCACCGCTTTTTGTAATTCCTGGATGTTCGAGTTGCCAAACCAGGCCGTGATGCAACCAGTCAATATGTTCACTATTATACACCTGCAGAAGTTCTGGAATGTATTCATCGTCTTACAGAATCTGATCAATATTCAAAAGAAGCAGAAGCATTGAGGGACTCTCTTAACGACTGCGTCAATGTGCTGGGCTCAGGAACGATCTTCAGAGATTTGCATGCCCCTAACCTGGAAACTGTTGATGTTTCACCACCAATCTATCGATGAAGACAGGTTTTTGCCTTCTAAAGTCAACAATCAGCTCCTTGTGCTATGGTGGCACAGTAATGCAGATGGAAGAGTTGCTGCCTCACAATGCCAGAGTCCTGGGTTTGATCCTGACTTCGGGTGCTGACTGTATGACGTTTGGACATTCTCCCTGTGACTGCTTGGGTTTCTTTTGGGTGCTCTGGTTTCTTCCCACATCCTAAAGATGTGCAAGATTGTGGGTTAATTGGCCTTTGTCAAAATTGCCCCTCGTGTATAGGAAGTGGATGATAAAGTGGGATAACATAGAAGTAGTGAGGACTGGTGATCGTTGGTCAGCATAGACTCGACAGACTGAAGGGTCTGTTTCCTTGCTGTATATCTAAATTAACCAAGAACTATTTGCCCCAACCCACAAACACTGGCTACCTAAATCCCAATTCCTTTCAAACAGGAATGTGGAACTAACTTCACAAACTGCAGGAAAAGGAAGTATTAAAGATAATTTAAATAAATCTTTAATTATCTTTAATTACAGATAAATTAACAGCCTTAATAATGGAACAGGATTGTTGTCTGTTGAGAAGCAGGATCAAGGATTGTAAATATATTTAGCAGCTATCCATTATTTCTTTGATTAAAATGTGACTTTTAATTCTCCAAGCTAATGAGTTGTGTGTCAGGATCGGTCATATTCGAATAAGGGTGCATAGCCGACAGAGTGTATTTATTGCTTCTTGAGTTTCCGTTGTACTTTATCACGTCAACTGCTCTGCCAAGAATCGCAAGATTTTTCAGTGTTTTCTTGAAACTATTCTCAGTAGATGCATAGCCGCAGCATAAAACCACCTGGAATCAGCCATAGTGTGGCAGTTTCACTTGGGAGTTTGTCAATCCACTGCACAATAAGATTTCAGAATGAATTACATTAGATTGACATTCAAATAGCAGCCGCAAGTAGCAGTAACCAATGTAGACACATCTGTTCTTTTTCAAATGCCTTTTGGAAGCTGTAGAAAATGGACACTTCATTTGTTCGCAACACGACTATCAAATACTCTTGATGCCCGGCAAGAACCAACAATGCCAGCGTCAGATTATTTAATTGGAAATATGGAAATATCAAGTGGAAATATATACCTGCCATGCATTTTTTGCCTCTAAAGCCATGTCATGTTCTACAACTTGTTTTTAATGTTTATTAAGTGAAGCTTGGCAACACAATAAAGTGCAGACCTACCTGGTGTTTTATCTTGGAATCACCCAATGCCAGGCAGCTCACAGTACTGCAACCTTTGTCCTACCCTTGTCCTTCTCGTTTTTTCAGGCTGCAACTCTGCACCTGGATTTCTGACTGAAATGAAGAATTTGAATGGAAAAGGTTCTCCAACATCTTCCTCAACCTGATCCATACAAAGATTGATCAAAACTAAAACAATTCCATTCCGTTAATGCACACCACGCTGTCTGAATGTGCTTGAGAAGAAATAAACACATTATTTTCCCACACGTACTAAACTTCATGCAAGGAGATGTGTCAGAAATATGTGTACAAAATATATGTTTTTAATAATGATTAATTACTTTGGGATGGTGCACAGCAATTACTGCCATTTAATTTCCTAACATCAATAGAAGCTGATATGTTCCAAACGCATTCAACATGTTTCATTACCATTTTAAAACAAACATGTCTTCACACCAATGCCGCCATTTTACATTCCTATTCTATGATCTTGAAGTAAAAAATAATTATGCACTGAAACACGTATTCTTAAACTTTGGTAATTTCAAATATCTTTATTTCAGACAATACTGCGTGGAGACGTTATTAAAGCATTGGCTTGGCTTGCTCAGCATACATCATTTCTTATTTACATGGGCTGATTGCAGCTTTATGACCATGCATAATTGTGATATGATCAGCAAGGAGCAATTATAGTGACTTTAGATAGAAAACACTGCAAGCAGACATTGAATTGGTGAAATATCAGGTCTAAACGGCTCAAGTTAATAACTTTGAACACAGAGCAGGTGTTAAACTTTTTAAGAAAGAGGAAAACATGAAAGGGGGTATTGTCTGATGCCCAAAATCTTTTCCTTTTCAATAATCTGAAGGAAAGTGGCCACTCGGTGACACGGTGACAAGAGGTCACAGCCTGCCTGTGGACCTTGTCTTCAAAAATGAATGATGCTGCCAGCTTAAGCAACAAAACAAACCCAGGGTCTTTGAAATGTTTTAAATATTCAGAGGTGGTTAAATCCTCTCCACATATGTCTCACAGCAGGGTTTAAGATTATTAAAGTAGTTGAACATAAATCTCTTTCATTGTAAGTGCACTGAAATCTGCCCCCTACTGGGCATTACTTCACCGCATCACACATCAATGAACCCAGTCATGCACTAACAACCACTACAACGCACGTGGACATTTGGAAGTCAGAGAAGGCAAACAAAAGGAAGATCAATCGATTTTTGAAAAAGTAATAGAAGAGCCTAAATCAGTGGAACTTTTATCGTCTAACATTTTCACAATCCATTGACCATGGATTATGCCTGATAATATGGCATGAAACCAAGGGATTTCGCTTTAATTGTTACTTTGTACTTCACTATTTTGCTAATTTTATTTTGAAGTGGATTGCTTTTATATGATAATTTGCATGTACAGTAATTTGCATAATTCAGCCTTAACGATAATTTGCAACTTCCAATAATCTGTTACTAGCTGCTGTAAATTTTTGTATAAAATGCTCAATTAAAGAATTTCTTAGGGACACAAGAGACTGCAGATGCTGGAATCGTGAACAAAAAAACAAATTTGCTGGGTCAGGTTATCTAATGATGCAATCAAATTATGCATAAACCTGCACTTGCTGTCATTGCAAATGGTATCTGATCAATAGTTAATTTACTACAAATTACACGCTTTCAAAAATGTCTTCAATTCTGATTATTTTTGTTTGTGCTTTTCAAATAAGACACATGTTTTCCCTTTCAGTGCATTTTCACAAAATATCTACATAATAGCAGTGACACTATTAAAATGATAGCAGGCAGCCTTGGAAGCCTTACCCCACTACTCAAACCTCACGTCAAAAACCTTGGCGTGATATTTGACTCAGTGCTGAAATTTGATAAACAAGTCAATGCCGTGGTAAAAGCTAGCTTCTTTCAGCTTCGGACGATAGCTAAAATAAAACAATTCCTCCAGTTTGATGACCTCGAAAAGAACATCCACACATTTATCTCCTCCTGCCTAGATTACTGCAACTCCCTTTACACTGGCATCAGCCAATCTTCCCTGTCCCACCTGCAACTGGTCCAAAACGCCACAGTGAGACTCCTGATGGGCACCCGAAAAAGGGACCACATCACCCCGAGCATGGCCTCTCTCCACTGGCTCCCTGTTTCTAGATCAAGATCCAAATTTCAAGATCCTCCTTTATGTCCACAAAGCCCTCAATGGGCTTGCCCACACCAACATTAAAAGTCTGTTTACCCACCACACCACCTCCAGGTCCCTCAGATCGGCCGACTTGGGGCTGCTGAATATCCCACGGTCTAGGCATAAGCTCAGGGGCGACCGCGCCTTTGCGGTTGCAGCTCCTAGACTGTGGAACAGCATCCCTCTTCCCATCAGAACTGCCCCCTCCATCGACTCCTTTAAGTAGAGACTTAAAACTCATCTCTACTCCCAAGCCGTTCTTGACGTCCTCTGAGCGAGGGCTATATGTATGTAGTGATATTTGTATTTAATCTATGAACCTCTGTTGTTTGTTATACTATTCTTATACCAATGTAAAGCACTTTGGCCAACGAGAGTTGTTTTTTAAATGTGCTATACAAATAAAAGTGACTTGACTTGACTTGACTTGACAAGGAACTGCAGTTGCTGGAATCTTGAATAGTCCCGACCCGAAGCATTGCCTATCTCCTCCACAGATGCTGCCTGACTCACTGAGTTACCCCAGCACTTTGTATTTTGCACAAGGTTAAGGGGAAGATAAAGGATTATTTTGCCACATGTACGAAATGTGGACATTGCCGCCAGTTATTCCCCATCATTTTGATTGTCCTGCAATATTCCTTCTTAAACTGCTACCCTCCTTGTTGTGAAAGAACTACATGCCCTCTAGTCTTTGACATTTAGTTACTTATTCCTCTAAGGGATGCTTTCCTCCAGCATTTGTTGCCTAGCCCTAATATTCACCCTCCTCTTCAACATTTTTGCAAAATGATTCCCTTTTATGTTTTTTTTGATGATTTAGATCTAAATCTTCAATGGGCAGCACCTGGAATAGTGAGTTGACATTACAATTAAGTATCAATGGAATGGTGAGTAAGGGTCTGAAGAAGGGTCTCGACCCAAAACATCACCTATTCCTTTGCTCCATAGTTGCTGCGTCACCCACTGAGTTTCTCCAGCATTTTTATCTACATCTTACAGTGAAAGTAAGATGATGAATATATATAGTGGGAGTAAGCGTTTGGGATTTGGAATAGACATTAACTTAATTCATATTATTGGTTTATGAGCATCTGCAGTCGATGTTTCATTACCCACAATAAAACTAAATATTTTGATAACTCATAGATATAACAACAAAATAAAAGTATCCTTCTGGTAATCATTGCTGTTGGCAGATGCATCCAACTTTGATTCCTAATTTGAAAAGAAACTGATGTTAAGAATCTTTCAAGGATATCGTCGGATCTCAAGTGTGCGACACGGTATTGCTACCAGTGCTTCCACACCTCAAAAATGTTTTGCTTAAATAGAATCCCAAATTGCCTGGAATTTGATGGTAATTTCTGAAATTTTCAAAAATGCTTCCTGCGAGCTATTGGTTATTGGGTTTTTTTCGCGGGCACACAAAGAAAAACGAGGCAAAACAGATCTATGTAACTACATCATATCTGTCTGCTTCTGTTACTCACTTGTACAATGTTATGTAAGGCAGCTTTAGTTACCTCCAACAGCTTTCATTGTCGTTTTTTTACTGCTCATGTGTCTCAGTCTCTGCCTCCCACTCCCTCTCCCTCCCTCCGTCCCTCCCTCTCTCTATCCCTCCCTCCCTCCTCCTCCCTCTCCCTCCCACTCTCTCCCACCCCTCCCACTTTCTCTCCCTCCTGCCCTCCCTCCCTCCCCTCTCTCTCTCTTGCTCATTCTCTCTCTCCCCTTCCTTATTTCTCTCCCTCCCTCCCTCTCTCCCCCCCCTCTCTCCATCCCTCCTCTCTCTCCCTCCCCTCTCTCCCTCCCTCTCCCTCGCCCTCTCTCCCACTCCCTCCCACTCTCTCCCTCCTGCCCTCCCTCCCTCCCATCTCTCTCTTGCTCCTTCTCTCTCTCCCCTTCCTTATTTCTTTCTCTCCCTCTCTTATTCTCACCCTCTCTCCATCCCTCTCTCCCTCTCCCTCACTCCTTCTCCCTCGCTCCTCTATCTCTCTCACTCTCCCCTCTCCCTCATCTCCCTCCTCTCCCTCTCTGCCCCTTGAGCCCACCCACCGTTCGGTAAGATCAAGGCCAATCCTAATGAAACTGTAATCCCCCCGCCCACGGGTAACTTTTCACCACCAGGTTTATTCAGAATTCTACCACTGCCTGAAAAATAATCAAAGGCTCAACCCAGTGAGAAAGAGAATTCCAAAGACTTTGTTATACGAGAATTTTCCTGAACAGTCTGTTACCCATAGCGCTGTGGCCATAGTTGCTGTGTTTAAACCCCATGGCGCTGCAGCCAGTAGTGTTAATCCTGGCTAAATTGGAGAGGCTAGGACTTCAAAATGGGGTAAAAGCTTCAGGGCTGCTGGGAGATTTGGTCAAATTGTAATGGCTCTCTACAGAGCTGGGACAAGCTCCTGAGTGGTGCCAGTGTGTCTAGAGCCTAGATACAATTTGCAAGCAAAGAATAGGAGCATCTGCAGACCCTGT
This sequence comes from Leucoraja erinaceus, assembly GCF_028641065.1. Lineage (NCBI taxonomy): Eukaryota > Metazoa > Chordata > Chondrichthyes > Rajiformes > Rajidae > Leucoraja > Leucoraja erinaceus. The sequence goes on along the minus strand of NC_073379.1, from coordinate 95,904,524 downwards.
CAATTAGGTGCAAAATGCATAGAATGGATTGGATGGGTGCAAACCAGACATACTCCTTTTAAATAATTATAAATAATGTTGCATAGTTTAACTTTGCCGAATGTTCATTGGATGAGGTATTGAGCCTTCTCTGGGTTTCTTGCTGTGCTGTGTGTATTACCTTTAAACTCCTTCGCGGGCCACATGTGGAAATTTCCCGAAATTTTCCAAAATTATTCAATTTCCCCAAAATTACCCGAAGACAACCCAAATTTCCCAAATTTCGGGTAATTTTCTTCAAAGTGGAAGCACTGATTGTTACTGCCTCACATTTCGCGTGAGTGGGGTTTGATCCAGCCCCCAGTCTTTGTGGAGTTTCCAAAGATATTCTAAGGATATGCTGGATGATAAATTAATTGGATACTAAATTCCCGCCTTTGCATGGATGTGTGCATCTCCGACCCTGTTATGGCCATGTTAAGACTAAAAGATTTTTAAATTTCGGACTTGAAGGGTACAAGCAAGTGCCTAATACTTGATAACTCCTGAGTACCGACTCAGCGTGTTCTACTAGCTTACACGTTTATACTTAATGTGATTGTGCCTAATGTATAGAAGGTTTGTCATTGAACTAGATGCAAAACAAAAAGGCACTGTACTTAGGTACACATGACAATAAAGTACAATTGAACCCGATCCCCGGAGATTCGGAGGCTTACCGCAGGTCTGGCAGACAGTAATATCGTGAGCTTTCGAGGCTTTCGAGGCTTCTGCAACGGCGACTTCACCCGCCCGAGTCGCGGGGTCGAGGATGACCTGGAGCGGGGCCTTACATCACCGCCCGGCGTGGCTTCAACGGCTGCGGGACTTTGCTAGAGCCCGCCGGGGGCTCCAACAACAAGACCCGGAGCGTGGCCTTGCATCACCCAGCGTGGCTTTAATGGCCACGGGACAATTGCCATCGCCCGCCGGGGGCTTTGACTCTGACATCGGGAGGGGAATGGGGAGTGCAGGGGAGAGATAATTTTTTTTTTGCCTTCCATCACAGCGAGGAGGAGATGCGCTGTGATGGATGTCTGTGTAAATTGTGTTGTGTCTTGGGTCTTTTTTTTCATGTGTGTATGACTGCAGAAACAACATTTCATTTGAGCCTCTATGAGGTTCAAGTGACAAATAAATTGTATTGTATTGTATTAGAAACATAGAAACATAGAAATTACGTGCAGGAGTAGGCCATTCGGCCCTTCGAGCCTGCACCGCCATTCAATATGATCATGGCTGATCATCTAACTCAGTATCCCATACCTGCCTTCTCTCCATACCCCCTGATCCCCTTAGCCAGAAGGGCCACATCTAACTCCCTCTTAAATATAGCCAATGAACTGGCCTCAACTACCCTCTGTGGCAGAGAGTTCCAGAGATTCACCACTTTCTGTGTGAAAAAAGTTCTCCTCATCTCGGTTTTAAAGGATTTCCCCCTTATCCTTAAGCTGTGACCCCTTGTCCTGGACTTCCCCAACATCGGGAGCAATCTTTCTGCATCTAGCCTGTCCAACCCCTTAAGAATTTTGTAAGTTTCTATAAGATCCCCTCTCAATCTCGATCAATACACCGCGGGGCTTGTTTCCACAGAGGCCCAGGGAGCCGTTGGTGAGAGGGGAGGAGTACCTGCGCTGGAACCTGCGACCAAATCGCCAACGTTCCAGAGAAGGAGTCTGGGGGAAGCCTCTGATTGGTTTACATTTTTACATTTTTGCCTTTAGGTTAAGGATTCTGGGAAATAAGGATTCTGGGAGATAAGGATTCTGGGAGATAAGGATTCTGGGAGTTAAGGGTACAGTATTTATTAGTAAAGTTTAACAGATAAAGTTTTGTGTTTTTTAATATTTAATATAGTTAAATTGGGAGTAGGATATGTCGGTGGAGATTGGCCCCGTGGTTTGTTCAGCCTGCAACATGTGGGAGATCAGGGATATGGTCGGTGTCCCTGGTGACTATGTTTGCAGGAAGTGTGTACAGCTGCAGCTCCTGGCAGACCGCATTGAACGATTGGAGTTGCGGTTGGACTCATACTGGAGCATCCACGATGCTGAGAAAGTCGTGGACAGCACGTACAGTGAGTTGGTCACACCGCAGGTAAAAGGTAAGAGGACAGAAGGGGAACGGGTGGCCAATAGTCAGCAAAGCAGTAGGCAGGTAGTGCAGGAGTCCCCTGTGGTCATCTCCCTCCTAAACAGGTATACCATTTTGGAAACTGTTAAGGGAGATTGCTCATCAGGGGAATGCAGCAGCAGCCAAGTTCATGGCACCATGGGTGGCTCTGCGGCACATGAGGGGGGGAAAAAGAGTGGAAGGGCAATAGTAATAGGGGATTCAATTGTCAGGGGAATAGATAGGCGTTTCTGCGGCCGCAAAAGAGACTCCAGGATGGTATGTTGCCTCCCTGGTGCAAGGGTCAGGGATGTCACTGAACGGCTGCAGAACATTCTCGAGGGGGAGGGTGAACAGCCAGTTGTCGTGGTGCATATTGGCACCAACGATATAGGTAAAAAAAGGGATGAGGTCCTACAGGATGAATTTAGGGAGCTAGGAGATAAGCTTAAAAGTAGGACCTCAAAGGTAATAATCTCTGGATTACTACCAGTACCACGGGCCAGTCAGAGCAGAAATAGGAGGATATTGCAGATGAATACGTGGCTTGAAAAATGGTGCAAGGGGGAGGGATTCAAATTTTTAGGGCATTGGAACCGGTTCTGGGGGAGGTGGGACCAGTACAAACAGGACGGTCTGCACCTGGGCTGGAATGGAACCAATGTCCTTGGGGGGGGTGTTTGCTAGTGCTGTCGGGGAGGATTTAAACAAATGTGGCAGGGGGATGGGTACAAGAGCAGAGGGGCAGGGGGGTGTAAAATGAAGGTAGAAGCAATAGGTAGCAAGGTGAAAAGTAAAAGTGGCAGGCAGACAAAACCAGGGCAAAAATCAAAAAGGGCCATTTTTCAACATAATTGTATAAAGGGTAAGAGCGTTGTAAAAACAAGCCTGAAGGCTTTGTGTCTCAATGCAAGGAGTATTCGTAATAAGGTGGATGAGTTGAACGTGCAGATAGCCATTAATGATTATGATATAGTTGGGATCACGGAGACATGGCTCCAGGGTGACCAAGGCTGGGAGCTGAACATCCAGGATATTCAATATTCAGGAGGGATAGAGAGAAAGGAAAAGGAGGTGGGGGTAGTGTTGCTGGTTAGAGAGGAGATTAACGCAATGGAAAGGAAGGACATTAGTTTGGAGGATGTGGAATCGGTATGGGTAGAGCTGCGAAACAATAAGGGGCAGAAAACGCTGGTGGGTGTTGTGTACAGGCCACCTAACAGTAGTAGTGAAGTTGGAGATGGTATCAAAGAGGAAATTAGAAATGCTTGAAACAAAGGCAAAGCAGTTATAATGGGTGACTTCAATCTACATATAGATTGGGTGAATCAAACTGGCAGGGGTGCTGAAGAAGAGGATTTCTTGGAATGTATGCGGGATAGTTATCTAAACCAACATGTAGAGGAACCAACGAGAGAGCTGGCTATTTTAGACTGGGTATTGAGTAATGAGGAAGGGTTAGTTAGTAGTCTTGTTGTGCGTGGCCCCTTGGGCAAGAGTGACCATAATATGGTTGAGTTCTTCATTAGGACGGAGAGTGACATTGTTAATTCAGAAACAATGGTTTTGAACTTAAAGAAAGGTAACTTTGAGGGTATGAGACGTGAATTGGCCAAGATTGACTGGCAATTAATTCTAAAAGGGTTGACGGTGGATATGCAATGGAAGGCATTTAAAGACTGCATGGATGAACTACAAAAATTGTTCATCCCAGTTTGGCAAAAGAATAAATCAGGGAAGGTAGTGCATCCATGGATAACAAGGGAAATCAGGGATAGTATCAAAGCAAAGGATGATGCGTACAAACTAGCCAGAAAAAGCAGCATACCGGAGGACTGGGAGAAATTCAGAGACCAGCAGAGGAGGACGAAGGGCTTAATTAGGAAAGGAAAAATGGATTATGAAAGAAAACTGGCAGGGAACATAAAAACTGACTGCAAACGTTTTTATAGATATGTGAAAAGAAAGAGATTAGTTAAAACAAATGTAGGTCTCTTGCAGTCAGAAACAGGTGAGTTGATCATGGGGAACCAGGATATGGCGGACCAATTGAATAACTACTTTGGTTCCGTCTTCACTAAGGAAGACATAAATGATCTGCCGGAAATAGCAGGGGCCCGCGGGTCAAAGGAGGTGGAGGAATTGAGTGAAATCCAGGTTAGTCGGGAAGTGGTGTTGGGTAAATTGAATGGATTAAAGGCCGATAAATCCCCAGGGCCAGATAGGCTGCATCCCAGAGTACTTAAGGAAGTAGCTCCAGAAATAGTGGATGCATTAGTAATAATCTTTCAAAACTCTTTAGATTCTGGAGTAGTTCCAGAGGATTGGCGGGTAGCAAACGTAGCCCCACTTTTTAAGAAGGGAGGGAGAGAGAAAACGGGGAATTACAGACCAGTTAGCCTAACATCAGTAGTGGGGAAACTGCTAGAGTCAGTTATTAAAGATGGGATAGCAGCACATTTGGAAAGTGGTGAAATCATTGGACAAAGTCAGCATGGATTTACGAAAGGTAAATCATGTCTGACGAATCTTATAGAATTTTTCGAGGATGTAACCAGTAGCGTGGATAGGGGAGAACCAGTGGATGTGGTGTATCTGGACTTCCAGAAGGCTTTCGACAAGGTCCCACAAAAGAGATTAGTATACAAACTTAAAGCACATGGCATTGGGGGGTTCAGTATTGATGTGGATAGAGAACTGGCTGGCAAACAGGAAGCAAAGAGTAGGAGTAAACGGGTCCTTTTCACAATGGCAGGCAGTGACTAGTGGGGTACCGCAAGGCTCAGTACTGGGACCCCAGCTATTTACAATATATATTAATGATCTGGATGAGGGAATTGAAGGCAATATCTCCAAGTTTGCGGATGACACTAAGCTGGGGGGCAGTGTTAGGTGTGAGGAGGATGCTAGGAGACTGCAAGGTGACTTGGATAGGCTGGGTGAGTGGGCAAATGTTTGGCAGATGCAGTTTAATGTGGATAAATGTGAGGTTATCCATTTTGGTGGCAAATACGGGAAAGCAGATTATTATCTAAACGGTGGCCGATTGGGAAAGGGGGAGATGCAGCGAGACCTGGGTGTCATGGTACACCAGTCATTGAAGGTAGGCATGCAGGTGCAGCAGGCAGTAAAGAAAGCGAATGGCATGTTGGCTTTCATAGCAAGAGGATTTGAGTATAGGAGCAGGGAGGTTCTACTGCAGTTGTATAGGGTCTTGGTGAGACCACACCTGGAGTATTGCGTGCAGTTTTGGTCTCCAAATCTGAGGAAGGACATTATTGCCATAGAGGGAGTGCAGAGAAGGTTCACCAGACTGATTCCTGGGATGTCAGGACTGTCTTATGAAGAAAGACTGGATAGACATGGTTTATACTCTCTAGAATTTAGGAGATTGAGAGGGGATCTTATAGAAACTTACAAAATTCTTAAGGGGTTGGACAGGCTAGATGCAGGAAGATTGTTCCCGATGTTGGGGAAGTCCAGGACAAGGGGTCACAGCTTAAGGATAAGGGGGAAATCCTTTAGAACCGAGATGAGGAGAACTTTTTTCACACAGAGAGTGGTGAATCTCTGGAACTCTCTGCCACAGAGGGTAGTTGAGGCCAGTTCATTGGCTATATTTAAGAGGGAGTTAGATGTGGCCCTCGTGGCCAAGGGGATCAGAGGGTATGGAGAGAAGGCAGGTACGGGATACTGAGTTGGATGATCAGCCATGATCATATTAAATGGCGGTGCAGGCTCGAAGGGCCGAATGGCCTACTCCTGCACCTAATTTCTATGTTTCTATGTTTCTATCTCCTAAATTCTAGAGAGTATAAACCAAGTCTATCCAGTCTTTCTTCATAAGACAGTCCTGACATCCCAGGAATCAGTCTGGTGAACCTTCTCTGCACTCCCTTTATGGCAATAATGTCCTTCCTCAGATTTGGAAACCAAAACTGTACGCAATTACGTATTACGCTGTATGTATTGTAAGAATGGAGGGAGGGAGAGAAGGAAATTGTGGAGTTTTGTGGGCATGAGAGAGAGAAAATAGTTATAGGGAAATAAATGGGGGAATTTGATGGCTCAGAGCCATCATAGACTAGATTTGCTGAATGGCCTTCAATGCCCGAAGAAAATGAGGAAATATGAATTACAAGGTATGATTACAAAAACAATATTCCTCAATGTGATCTTGCAAGGAGCCTCAAATAATCAGTGGCAAGAATGGTGCTTCAGAGTAATGAATTACACCAAAAGATCCCATTGTTAAACACAAAGAGGACAGTTAACTTGCATTTCACAGTGGCACAGATTGTACTCAGACGCTGATTGACAGATTGACAAACTGAGTGACAACCAAATCTGTACAGCTCCATGTAAGGAAAATGCTTGAATGATGTGTACCTTTCCAGATTAGAGGGCAAATCACGTAAACACTAACAAATGAAAGTGTAAAAATGTCTGCAGCTTAAGATGGTAGGAACAAAGAAAATCAGCTGCCCCACAAGAGTTGCCATGGAGAATATTTCTCCCATCATATTTTCTTTCCAGATATTGTGTGGTTTGCCTTTATTGCACGGTTGGCATGTTGCAACAAAACAGATGGGTCATAAACAGCGCTGCACCAATTATCTATGTACTTTCAATTATTTTGTCCAAGCCAATGTTTGCCCTCATCCAATATCGTCGAATTCATATGTCTACAAAATTGATCCTTGGTTGCTGACAGTGAATGAATTATCTGCGTGAGCCAGTGTTCATCCATTGTTTACTGTTACTAACCAAAATTTAACCTATGCAAACATCTGGTGGAGAAGGAATTGTCGATGTATTGCGTCAAAACCTTGAAACGTGATAATTCCTTTCCCCTCGCTACTGCTGCTCAATCGGGTACAGGTGTCAGGGGTTATGGGGAGAAGGCAAGAGAATGGGGTTGAGAGGGAAAGAGCCACAATTGAATGGTGGAGTAGACTTGATGGGCCAAATGGCCTAATTCTGCTCTTAGAACTTATGAATCCACTAAATACCTCAACTTCAAAATGACTAAACTTCAAAATGTACTTTCTGACAATAAAACATTCTGAGACATCTTAATGTAGTCAAAGATATTTTTACAATTTTAACAATTAAAATGTCCCTTTCAAATGTTCTATATTCCTCCTCTTTAGAGAATATTTTATCATCTATCATACTGCATCTGTATGCAAGCAGCATACTGGCACTCACATTAATGGGCTGCTCGTAACATTGCAGTAACAACCATCCGTAATCAGAATTCTGATTCCATAATGTGATTCTGTTTCATTTGTTTGAGGGAATAAAACTAACATAACCAGAATCAATAAATACACAATAGAAGAGCTCCCATCTCACAAAGAAGCCTTTGGAGACTAATGAGAAACACCATCAATGACATTCTGTGCATGATAGTAAAAAAGGGGGCAAAGAAAGCTTTATCAGAGGCTTCCCACAGATTGTGTAGAAAGGAACTGTAGATGCTGGTTTACACCAAAGATAGATACAAAATGCTGGAGTAACTCTGGCAGCATCTCTGCAGAAAAGGAATAGGCAACGTTTCAGGTTGAGACCCTTCTTCAGACTCTCCGAGATAATGGCTGGGTGCCTCGATCCAAAACATCACCTATTCCTTTTCTCTAGAGATGCTTCCCACAGATTTCTGCTTTGCATCATCCAAGCTCTTTTGCTTTCTTGGTATGCATTCATTTCCTCCATCACAAATACAAATTTGCATCAATCAAACCTGAAATATCGACCAACTCATTTTGATGGGTGTCAACACCCCTGGGTTTGTAAAATATCCAGAAGAAGCGTTTAAGGCAATGGGAAGTGCAAAACAGTTGTAACATTTTGCAGTATCTTTTCCTGAAGCAGGATACAGCATCTCAGAAATAGGTCCAGCAAGTTTTGTTAGCTCCTGATCTGATGATTTCAGATGACACTTGTTTAACGTGTAAGTGGGGGCTTATTGTGAGTATAAACCATCAAAATTGTGCAAGGCAGCAAATGTAGTTGGATTGTCTACTAAGGTACATTGCAATCTATTGTTGTGGTACAAGCTAACAGCGCAGAGGCTACAAGTTAAAATTCAAGCCTGAAAATTGTTTAAAAAAAATAGACTCCACAAACAGTGGAACTGTTGTGCAGGCATTGGAACATTAAGTATCCAAAAATACAAGGGAGTCAAAACTGGTTCACAATGTCCTTCAGAACAGTAAAACTGATTTTTTTAAAAACCTTTTGGTGTGTCCTATGCAACTATAATGAGTGTTATATTTTATTAATATCAGAGCACAAGGGAAGAGCTGTGCCCTTCCAGTGTCCCATGAAAACATTATTTTTAAAAGTAGTGATTTTTAACCAAAACGCACACTACTATGGAGAATGGACCTGTACCATTGCCTTTGGCAAGATTCATCATTTCAAATACAGGTTTCCTCATGAATACTTCAAGCAAGGTTTCACAGATCTGTAACAAGGTTCATCATGTTGAGCTATCTGATTCTGATTCAGACAATTATTTCAATCAAGTCACCCGTAGCTTTTCAAATTCCAGGGGAATACAATTTTTAACATGTGTAATCTTTCCATGTAAGCTAACTATCAAGGGTACAGGTAGAATTTTGCATTGTATCAATCCACCGCTAATATATTCTTCCTTAATTGTGATACTCAAAATGACCCACAATACTCCAACGGTGGTCTCACCATGCCATAGTATTGCAACTGAACCGTATTGTAAAGAATATTCTGTTTCTAAAAACTAACTAGGCTGTCTCAAATTATTTTGATATGGACATCATTTTCGTTTTGGGTCGAGACCCTTCCTCAGACCTGACAGACTTCTGCCAGTCAGTTCTTCACAGATTGCTTCTTGTAAGAACTCTATCCTCTACTCCCAATTCCTTCGTCTACGCCGCATCTGCGCCCAGGATGAGGTGTTCCATACTAGGGCATCGGAGATGTCCTGATTCTTTCAGCAAACGAGAGTTCCCCGCTTCCATGATAGATGAGGCTCTCACAAGGGCCTCCTCTGTATCCCGCAGCTCAGCTCTTACTCTCCCTCCCCCTATTCATAACGACATAACGAACCCCTTGTCCCCTTCCACCCCAGCCGTCGCATACAACATATAATCCTCCGACATTTTTGCCACCTCCAATGGGATCCCACTACTGGCCACATCTTCCTGTCTCCTCCCATTTCTGCTTTCCGCAGAGACAGCTCCCTCCGTAATTCCCTGGTCAATCATCCCTTCCCACCCAAACTACTCCCTCCCTGGGTACTTTCCCCATGCAACCGCAGGAAATGCAACACTTGGCCCTATACCTCCCCCTTCGACTCCATCCAAGGACCCAAGCAGTCTTCCCAGGTGAGGCAGAGGTTCACCTGCACCTCCACCAACTTCATCTATTGCATCCACTGTTCTTAGATATCAACTTCTCTACATCGGCGAGACCAAGCGCAGGCTCGGTGATCGTTTCACTGAACACCTCCGCTCAGTCCGTGTTAACCAACCTCATCTCCCGGTTGCACAGCACTTCGACTCCCCCTCCCATTCCCAATCTGACCTTTCTGTCCTGGGCCTCCTCCATTGCCAGAGTGAGGCCCAGCGTAAAGTGAAGGAACAGCACCTCATATTTTGCTTGGGTGATTTACACCCCAGCATTATGAACATTGACTTCTCTAATTTTAGATAGTCCTTGCTTTCTCCCTCGTTCCCCTCCGCATCCCAGTTCTCCCACAAGTCCTACTGTCTCCACCTACTTCCTTTATTTTTACCGCCCCCCACAGAAATCTGAAGAAGGGTCTCGACCCGAAACGGCACCTATTCCTTCCCTCCATAGATGCTGCCTCACCCGCTGAGTTTCTCTAGCATTTCTTGTCTACCAGTCTCAGGTACAGCGGGTTCTCACACATACAGGGCCTCACACACTATCAGCTCCATGCAGCAGTCAGCCTCCGAGGTAACAACATGTCATGTGATGTTATTTTAATGGAAAGCACAAAAAATATTGATGGATTTAAAGTTTGGTAGCACTTTGACATCATGCACCGCCACTGAGAGCTGTTTTTTTTTCAGATACTTGGCTGTAAAATACTCAACTATAGCAAATCATATTATTTTATTTCATAATTTAAGTCGTCATGAAATCAATGTATTAATCGAAAGACGTTACAAATTTTAAATAGAATTCTAAAATTCTATGTGCATATGGTTCAATCTCTCCACAATATATTCTGAATGGTTAAATATTGAGGTAAAACTATATTAACTGTGTAAATATCGAACAAAGTATAATTATACAGCACACTTAACAAGACATGTGATGATCTTAAAATATAAATGTATTCTTTTCATCTGGCAGAGGGAGAGAAGGTCATGAGAATGTGGATATAACAGTGAAGCTGCAAAAAGAGATTCAGTTAATGTGACCAACGTATGTGTGTTTTGGTTTGTAAATTATCATAGAACATACAACAGTTCAGCACAGGAACAGGCCCCTTGGTTCACAATGTCCATGTCAAGTCAAAATGCCCAATTGCACTAATCGTCACTGCGCACATGATCCATATCCCTCCATTCCATCCTGGGGATAAAGATTCAGACTCTCTATGCCTCTCATAATTTTAAGAAATTCTGTCAGACCTCCCTTTAACCTCTTCCTCTTTCTTAACTATCTGTTATGTTTGTAACATCCTGGGGGCATGAAATTCCGCTTGGGGAGTCTGCATCCTGCGGGCATGAACATTGAATTCTCCCAATTTTGTTAGCCCTTGCTGTCCCCTCCTCTTCCTCAACCCTCGGGCTCCTCCTCCTTTTTCCTTTCTTCTCCCCGCCCCCCACCCCCATCAGTCTGAAGAAGGGTCTTGACCCGAAACGTTGCCTATTTCCTTCGCTCCATCGATGCTGCTGCACCCGCTGAGTTTCTCCAGCAATTTTGTGTAACTTCGATTTTCCAGCATTTGCAGTTCCTTCTTAAACACTTAATCCCTCCATTCCCTGCCTATCTAAAAGCTTCTTATGTGGCATTATTGTATCCACCTCCACAACTGCCACTACCAGGCACCCACTATCTCTGTGACAAAAACATGGCCCCCACACCTCCTTTAAACGTTTTTCCTCTCACTTTAAAGTTGTGCCCTTAAGTCTTTGACATATCAACCCTGGGAAGTAAGTTCTGACTATCTACTCTATCTGTGCCTCTCATCATTTTATGTACTTCCATTAGGTCGCCCCTCAACCTCCGGTGTTCTGAACAACCAATCCAAGATTGTTAAATTTCTTCTGTAGCTTATACCTTCTAATCCAGGTAGCGTTCTGGTCAACTTCTGCTGCACTCTCTTCGAAGCATCCCCACCCTTTCTGTAATAGAGTGTTCAGAATTATCCACAATATTCCATATGCAGCCTAATCAAAGTCCTTAAAGCCGGAATGTGTTTTTCTGACTTGTACTTAATGCCCCGTTCAATGAAGGCAAGCATACAATACATCTTCTTGGCTACTCTATCTACTTGTGTTGCCGTTGTGTAGAAGCTGACCCTTTTACTGCCATACAGATCGGAAGGCTCACTGGTCAAGACTTAAGGGCCTGTCCCACGAGCATGCGACTGCATGCGGCGAGCACGACCAAACCGGAAGTGGGGGCTGCGCGGAGGTCGAGTGATCCCCGTACAGGACCGGTCCCACCAGCATGTTGTCATATGTTTCAGGCCAAGCTTTTCCCTGCCCTTTACTGGTGGGAGAGTCTAGGACTAGAGGTCATAGCCTCAGAATTAAAGTATGTTTCTTTGGGAAGGAGATGAGGAGGAATTTCTTTAGTCAGAGGGTAGTGAATCTGAGGAATTATTCGCCACAGAAGGCTGTGGAGGCCGTCAGTGGATATTTTTAAGGCAATGATAGATACAAGGACGTGAAGTTCGAGCGAAGTCCGCGGGAGATTCGCGCATGACGTACGGCGTGAAGACACTGCGTACGGCGTCGAGGTGGTGCCCGTCGAGGCGGTGCGTACGGCCTCAAAGCGGCTGCGGACCGGCAGGCCGTTGCCGCGTAGAATATATGGACAGTCAGTTTTTCGGAGCCCCACGCGATGTCGGGACCAGCTCCGCACAACTCCATACTGCTCCGCCGATCCAAGCGGGACCGGCCCCGCGAGACCGTAAGGTTCAAGCGACCACGTTAGGTCGCGCTTGCTGCATGCAGTCGCATGTTCGTGGGACAGGCCCTTTAGAGATGAATAAAATGAATTGATTGAGTGATCACATAATGATTCCTGGCTTGAAGTCTTGAAACACAGTATGAGCTTGAGATGGAAAATACTCTCAGGCAAGTTAATGTTAACTGTTTGGTGTAGATGCAATGGGCAGACTGCCCAGTGAAAGCAAATGGAGAAATAAAAGCTTAAAGAGACAATTGAGTGGATGATTTAAACCACATTGGTTTTAGGATCATCCCAATAAACTGACCCTATCTTTTATTGTGCTAGCACCAGATCCATTATATGTTTCTGACTGAATTCTATGAGCAAGCCTGTAAATAACATATGGCCATTTTATATGTCCAACTCCATCCATCATTAAATTCTACTTCTTGCGTGGTATTTTTAGTTGAATTAGTTGTGTTACTTTCTGTTGTTTCACTTTCTAACCCAATCAACTCTGCACTTAAATTACATTATATTTTTGATGGTTTTTTTGATATTCAAAAAGTTAATAATTTACAAAAATCTGTGAAGTAATCATTTATAAAGATAGGAGCTAGGGGTCATGGAAAAGGTGCAGAAAAGGTTTACCAGGATGGTGCCTGAATTAGAAGGTATTAGCTGTAAGGATAGTTGGACAAATCTGGATTGTCTTCACTCGAGTGTAAGAAGCCGACAAAAGACGTTGATAGAAGTTTATAATATTATTAGAGGCATAGATAAGCCTTTTTCCCAGGGAGGAAATGTAAAAGTCTAGAGGGTACAGCATTGTCAGAGAGGGAAAGCTTAAAGGATATGTGCTGAGCAACTATCTTTAAACACAGAGAGCGGGGTGTATGTCAGGAAGGCACTGCCAGGGTTGATCTGGAAGCAGATATAACAGTGGCATAGCACATGAATATGCAGGGAATTAAACAATATGGATAGTATGCAGGCAGACAAGTTTAGTTTAACTTGGCATCATGTTTGCCCTAGACATTGTGGCGTGAAAGGCCTGTTCCTGCACTGAACTATCCTGTGCTCTCTGTTCTTGTTCTGCAGAACTGCAATGACACTCTGCTATAAAAATATTGCTTCTGTTCTCATTTTTTATATATTATCATTTGCACATCAGTCACCAGCATAACGTTTCTCCAATAGTTCTGCAGTTGATTGATGAAAAGAAATTCATCTTCTGAAGGGAAATCTTCGGCAAGGTATTCGGATTATCAGCGTGAAATGTAAATTATCCATTTCTACATTTGCTTCCTGATTTTCTGGATATTCCTAGAATTTTCTCCTTTGCAAGAACCTGTCAAATCCTAAAAATTAAAAATGAACCCGGAAAGACAGCAACTACCTTCTTTGTTCATTGTCAGATCCGGGCATTGCTCGCGAGCAAGGCCAGCATTTAGTTTAGTTTAGAGATGCAGCACGGAAACAGGCCCTTCGGCCCACCGAGTCCACACCGACCAATGATCCCCACACACTTAATGCTATCCTACACACTATGGATAATTTACAATTTTACCAAAGCCAATTTGCCTACAAACCTGTACGTCTTTGGAGCGTGGGAGGAAACCGGAGAAAACACACGCAGGTCACGGGGAGAACGTACAGACTCCGCACATACAGCACCCATAGTCAGGATCGGATCGAACCTGGTGCTGTAAGGCAGCAACTCTACTGCTGTGCCACATTTATTGCCATGTCCAAAAACCACTGGGAAGTGGTGGCACCTGTATTCCGGTGAAGATGCTCCCACAGAGCTCCTGGGCAGGACATTCCACAACAAACTCAAGCACCGAAAGGAAAGATGGTGGTGACCATAGGGTGCAGTTCGACGGAGAGGAACCTGCAGGTGGTGGTGCTCCAATGCATCAAATGCTCCTGTTCCTCTTGATGATACGGTCATGGGTTTGGGAGATACTGTTAGTCTATCCTCATCATCATCATCATCATCAACCTTTATTGTCATCTTGCAAAGCAACAGTTGTACAGTGCAGAATGAGAAGACGTTTTCCAGAGAATACCGGAGCATCGCACATAAAAACTTAAACATTTCATGCATAAAATAAAAACAATTTAAAAAAAAACAGTTCCTGATAAAACAGTACGAATCGTTTAAAACAGTGCAGGTAAAAACAGCAACATTAAAATACAAGTAAAAACAGTCATAAAATGTCCAGGGCAGCTGATTGAAGTGGCCAGAGCCAGTGCCAGAGTTATTACTCCTAGGTGACTAACTGCATTGCATTTTGTTACAAATTGCAGCAATTGAACACCATACTGGAGGGAAAGAATATTTGGTGTGGTGGATGGGGTACCCATCAAGCAGGCCGCTTTGTTTTAGATGGCGTAGAGAATTGGAGCTGCAGTCATCAGCCAAGTGCCAAGTAGTCATTGCATGGCAGGCTCACTGATGCTGGAAAAGCCTCGGGGCATGAAGAAGTGGGACAATCGCGGCCAGATACCACTATTGGCTTTCTAGTCAATGGTGACTGACCCCCAAGATAATAAGGGTGTGGATAGTGATGATAATAACACCCAACGTTAAAAGATGGGTTGATAGACACTCTGCTGTTAGAACTAGTCATTGCCAATACTTCTGTGCTGTGAAGGATACTTGCTACTTATTAGCTCATATCGGACGGAGTATTGGCCACTCTATATTGGGCACAATGTCCAAACTTTGTTCATGAATATTTGCACATCTCCACTTTCAGATCTTAGGATGGAAGGGAGTTAATTGATAACACAGCTGATAAAACCTTTGAATCCAGCACAGGCCCTATAGAACTTTTGCACTGATATTCTGGGACTAGAACAATTGACAGTAGCATAGTGCTTCCTCAAATAGCTACATGTTAAATGTCAAAGAAGGAACTGCAGATGCTGCAGATGGTGTCTGAAGAAGGGTTTCGGCCCGAAACGTTGCCTATTTCCTTCCCTCCATAGATGCTGCAGCACCCGCTGAGTTTCTCCAGCAATTGTGTATATGTTAACCCATCCGTTCTCTTTATTGATTAGTTTAGAGTTTAGGGATTATGATGGACCTGCTATGCATTTCTGATTTTATGCAATCATTTTTTCTTATTTACCTTCATGTTTATTCCACAGTATATTAAGCAACCAGCTGATCAGTGGCAATCAACAATGTGATGAACAAAAAGCTTTTTAAAGCCAAACACTGCGAGCATGAAATGATTTAGAATGCACCTCTCCCTGGTAAACAGTCGGCAGTGTCCAATTAGCTGAGTGATGCCTCACCAATCTTAGTTCTGGAACTAAAGATTAAATCGGCTTTAAAAGTCCAAACAAGAATGCAAGTTTAATATTAAGCTCCATGAAAAGATTTATGATTGGCTTTCAAACATTTATCATTGATGGAGCTTTCAGATGGCTGCAGTAACTCTTGTTATTTACCATTCAAATATGTATTTACAATTCAATTGCTTAACAGCAGTCTGTTTTCTATAAGGCTGCTTCAGTTATTCAGGCTGAGAAATGATTGGCAGAGACAAATGCCTCAGTTAATCAATTTGCTGCCTGGATGTCATGCGATGTGATATGATATCCAAGTGTTTCATCTAAGGGGAAGAAAATGATGTTTCCGATTTCTCCTTCCTCACATCACACCTCATGCTAGCTGTCCACAAAAAGTATTCTCAACAAGTATGAAGAAATGCACAGCAATTGTATCAGACAATGCAGTTGAAATTATCGGTAAGCATGTACACAAGCTTAAAATGTTTCTCTTTCACCTCTGCTTCACTCATCTGCTGTTTTGAAAGTGGTTATGCATTCCTTTATTTGAATGATAGACTCTCGTCAGGGCTCCCCTGTTTTCAATAACACCTCATAACAAAAAGTTTCCGCACTAATAATCATCTTGAGAAAGGAACTCACTGTAATTGTATCCTACCTGTCAGCTGTCAACTGCGTACCTACATTACCGGAGAATCACTCAGGGTCCTTTGTGGATAAATTGGCCCTTTCTCAGGAAATGACTATTCCTGACTGAGTACCAGAGACAGAGAGAATAGTGCACACTCTATAATTAACTTTTGATTAAGTATTGGCTGTGGGCAATATTTTTACCCAGATCTGTTATTCTGATCAGAAGACCCAAATAACAATAAATTGTTCTGTTCAATACAAATACACTAAACATTTGAATGAGGCATGCATGATTTCGATATCATATATTCATTGTACTTTGTGTAAGTTGATTACATCATCCTGAAGCCTTCCCGAGGTGCCGTGTGGCAGAGGCGTTCCTGAGGTTCTGCACGGTGGAACTGGGAACCCGCCCGTAGGACCTGAAAGCTTGGCCGCCCGGAGCCTGTCGTGGACAGCCGCCAGGCCCAGACCCTTCTCATCCTCTGAGGAGAACCGATGAAGAAGGTTTCTTCTCCAATTTCACGTAGTCCTTGATTTCTCCCGCCTTCCGCTCCCCTTCCCAGCTCTCCCGCAGCCTACTGTCTCTGCCTCTTCAGGGCACGTCGGACGTGAGGAGCAAGGGCTGGTAGGAGGGTGAAGCAGAGCAATGCCTCCTGCAGCTCCAAGATCAGCTGCAAGCGGGGCCCTTGGGACACCAAGATGGCCGGACGAGGAGATAGATGCCTGCGGGTGAAGGCGACAAAGCAAGGCTCTGCAGGAACCTGGGGCTTACCTGGATCAGGAACGTGCGGTCGGACCAGGCTTTGGACTTTAGAAATAACATCAAAGCACGGTGGCGTCTGCATGTGTAAATATGTGAAATTAATTTCACTGTGCATTTGCACAAGTGACAAATAAAGCACCATTGAGCCATAAATCGAGACGGGTTAACACCTCATGATTTAATTCCAACTAGAGACCATGGTGTAAATGTCCTGAAATATATGATCATGGTCCTTGGGAGAATAATTTGTGAGAGAGCCATAATGTTCTTATGGAAATCTCGATTTTTAGAAAAATTGTTCAAATTAATGGATTTCTCCGGGTCATGGTATTTATTCATGCATCTACGGATAACATTGCAAGTAGATAGGATGGTGAGGAAGGGTTTTGGCCTTCACCCTTCATCAGACAGGGAATTGAGTACAAGAGTTTCGACATTATGGTACAGTTGTACATTGCGAAACCACACCTGGGTAATGTGTTCACCCTGCGTTAGGAAAAATGCCATGAGGATGGACAGAATGTAGAGAAGTTTAATGAGGATGTTGCCAGGACTGGAAGGCCAGAGCTACAGGGAGAGGTTGGGCAGCTGAGGATTTTATTCCTCTGTGCCCAATATGTTGAGGGGGTAATCTTATCGAAATGTACCAAATCACGAGAGGAATAGATAGGATAAATGCACAGGCTTTTTTTTTCCAAGGTAGGGGAATCAAGAACTTAGAAGGTATAGTTTAAGGTGAGAAGCGAAAGTTTAAATAGGAGCTGGAGGGACACCTTTTTCCACTCTCTGTCTAGAATGAGCTGCCAGGCGAATTAGTTGAAGCAGGTACAACAACACCATTTAAAATATCTTCAGAAAGGTATATGGATAAGAAAGATTCAAAAGTGAGCAATTGGGATTAGATTGCATCTATGGAGCGAAGGAATAGGTGACGTTTCAGGTTGAGACCCTTCTTCAGACTGATGTGGGGGTGGGGGGGCAGGCAGAAGAAAGGAAGAGGCAGAGACAGTGGGCTGTGGGAGAGCTGGGAAGGGGAGGGGAAGGCGGGAGAAATCAAGGACTACCTGAAATTGGAGGTCAATGTTCATAGCACTGGGGTGTAAACAACCCAAGCGAAATATGAGGTGATGCTCCTCCAATTTGCGGTGTGACTCACTCTGGCCATGGAGGTGGCCCAGGACAGAAAGGTCAGATTTGGAATGGGAGGGGGAGTTGAAGTGCTGAGCCACCGGGAGATCAGGTTGGTCAACCTAAAGAAGGGTCTCGACCCGAAACATCACCTATTCCTTCGCTCCATAGATGCTGCCTCACCCGCTGAGTTTCTCCAGCATTTTTGTCTACCTTCGACTTTTCCAACATCTGCAGTACTTTCTTAAACATTGGGATTAGATTGGTCAGCATGGATGAGTTTGGACAAAAGGCCTGTTCCATGCTGTATTACTTCATGACACTAAACTATTATCTGAAGTGGACAAAATTCAGGAGATTAATATATTGTATTCCAACTTAATCAAAACCATTGTGTCATTGAATTATATTCAAAAAACATAGGAATGTCTGAGGTATTATGTTTTCACCACAGTCTGATACCTCTCAGACACAGAAATTAAATATTTCATATTTATGTTTGTAATCTGCCAATTCTGACTGAAATTTCAGCTGCGCAATCATAAAAGTACACGGAGATGGGCAATACCCCAAATAGACAGAAGGGTTTTAATTTTTGAACAAATGTATAATTAACCATGACACTTTCACTTTCCTTGGAATGTTTCTTAATATGGTTCCCAGCCGTAATAGTGCATTCTTTGATAGACTCTGTTACCTAAATGGCGGGACAAGAGCTGAACTGCTGCCTGGAGCTCTAGAGACCCAGAGTGTTGTATCTGTGGAGTTTGCATGTTCTCCATGTGACTAACAGTACTGGAGTCAGAGATCATGGCGAGTCGGCAGGTGAATGGGTTTAGAAGGGAGAGGTCGATCAGCCATGATTGAATGGCGGAGTAGACGATGGGCTGAATGGCCTAATTCTACTCCTATTCCTTATGACCTGATGACCTTATGACTACATGGGTTTCTGCTTGGTGCTCCCATTTCCTCCCGTGTATCAAAGTTGTGCTGGTAGATTATTACCCCTTAGGTTACTACCCCTTAGGTTAAGTGGCAGAAGATTCAAAGGGCATGTAAAAGGTTAAGTTACAGGGAAGTAAGAAATTGATGAATGAAACTGATGGGAATGCTCCACTGTGAGATTTGATGGACCAAATTATCTCCTTTTTTGTTACAATAAATAATGTTATGAGAGACCATATAAAATATTCACAAAAACTGATGTCATTTGTTTTCCTATGAAACTTCTGCAAGAGTGCTGGTTCCTCACTGGTCCAATGTCCGAAGGATCAAAATCTACCACACTACCTATATAATCCACTCCACATTTGAAATTTTATTTATATGCATAATATTGTTTCCTTGTGGAGCATCAAAGAAAAGATGATAAAGATTTAACCATGAAACAAATTTTGTACTTGGTCATATTAACAATGACATGACAGTGACTTATTTTCAACTCCTAATGAATTGAAGAAGAAATCTTAAGATATCAAAAATTGTAATGCAATAGAAGCAAGGATGATTTGCCCTTAAAGCACTGCCAAACCATGTGATATCATTGAATTGAAAAGCTAAGGAAAGATCAATGTTACGGTTATGTACAGTTTTATGTATGATACACATTGCATGAATTGACATTATCACCTTTAGACAGATGCTACTTATCTCTGTGTTTCGGCAGAATTCAAACTTGCAATCACAGATAAAATTGAGCAGATAAATCTCCTGGACCTACTGTAATCCAACAGACAATTCCTTGGAAAAATCGAAGGTACAAAAAAAGCTGGAGAAACTCAGCGGGTGCAGCAGCATCTATGGAGTGAAGGAAATAGGCAACGTTTCGGGCCGAAACGTTGCCTATTTCCTTCGCTCCATAGATGCTGCTGCACCCGCTGAGTTTCTCCAGCTTTTTTGTGTACCTTCGATTCTCCAGCATCTGCAGTTCCTTCTTAAACTACTTGGAAAGATCATTTGACTTTATTTATACCCTGAATATAGTTTAAAATACTGCCCAATCATTTTTTCCCTGGTCACAAAGAAAACCCCGTTTTGTACATTCTCCTGCAAGGCGATTTTTCATCAAAATGGATGCTCATTCAGCTACCATGCAGTAAATATTTTCTTCAGCAAAATAAATCAATTTCCTTTCTCAACCAGTGTTATTTTGAGATTTTATGGAAAGAATGTCTTTAACATCCTTAGAAAATAAATTAAAAAATGGAACAACTATTTAACACATTACTAACTCAACCGTCCCTGACAATTTCCGTTTCCTTTTGGCAGACTCTATCAAAGGGCATCTCTGAATTAAAGACCTGCAAACAAGCTGGCTTCAGAATCTGTGTGACATTGGTGAACGTACCTATAAGAGATACATTGTAAAATGGCTTTAACCAATATAGCTCCTGTAGAAGTGATTGCATTTCAAATTCAATTAAAACAAATTAAAATTCCATTGAGCCTCTTTCTGCGCACAAGTCCAGCACAAAATGCACAATTTCCGATAGGCTGCAGAGACTTTTTTTACCCAAAATAACTACAGCTCTCAATCCATTAGATTATCACAGGTCTGCACAGTGTGTAACTCCATTACATCTTTATTATATTCACTTCCTCTTTGCGCTATAGGAAATTCAAATTGATTCTTCACTTTGGATTGCGTGGATCAGATTTTCAACACAATGAAAGTTGGGGCACTTCCTTCTACATGTGGACAGACAAGATTCTTGATTATCGTTTAAAAAAAATATATAACAGGCTAAAACATTTTTAAATAGTCAATAAAGTAATTAAGTTAGTTCCATGACGAATACTAAGAAATAAATAATCACCATATAATCATTGTGGAAACAAGTGCCTTTTCACATATTTTAATTTTCTATAAAATTATAACTGTCATTGATAGGTGACGACTCATTTATATGGCATGCAGAAAATAAATGTTTTACTTCTATTACAGTCATTGGTTTCATTTGTCCAACAATGCACATGTTAATTTGTTTGACATGGTACATGTCAAACCTTTTAAAAGAGCTGAATACAAATTGAAGCAGTCAGTGTGATAAGTGCACAAAGCAGACATTGGCAGTAATATTTTAATCCTTCTGCTTGCACCAAAATACTGCAAAATCTTCCATTAATTTGCTGCCAAAAGTCTCTAGGTCAAGCTCTAATTGGATCAGTTAATTAACAGGCATTCAAGATGTTTATTGCAATAATTGCTCTTATTGAGTTTCTTATTGATCCATATTATTCAATTGACTCTCAGTATGACAAATGAAGATTGTATAACAAGTTTTGAATGAGTATTAAAATTCACTTTAGTGTGGTCAAATAATCCCTCTCTAAAAATCTTGCTTAACCCATTCTAGATCACCAGATTACCTGCATAGCAATAAGATTATTTGTTTTTGGTTGATCAGACCCAAATCAAACAAAGGGAGGAACAGTGGTGTTCTAAGAATCCACTGCAAAATAAGCCTACAAAGCAATCAAGGAAATCAGAACTGAGTTGCAAAGAAAAACCCCATTGTAATCCTATATCTCAAGCTGCTTAATTGGCACGTTAAAACAAGCTATCAATTTGTTAACCCATTGAAACTGCACAAAACGACTCTTTATCCCTCGGCTTAGATATCTCGGGCAGGAATAGGGTGATTTCACGAAAGGTCACTGGAGCGTAGATCCGCACCCACGTGACCGAAAATCTCAAGTGGAGTACATGCTAGACATCCGGCGGTACATGTTAGTGGATGGGAAAACACGCACTTTCCCACCCGTTAAAAACATCGAAAACGGCCAGTTTTTGAGCTGCAATTTACTGTGCCAGTCGGGGTGACCGTGAGGAACAGCTACCTAGATTTACAGTCCAAAAAAAAGATAGAAACTAAGGTAAATTAAAGAGGGAGCTGAAGGTGCCAATCCAGCGGAAGTCAACAGCGGACATTTGCCGTGGAGATTTAAAGATCCAAAATATCGGGAATTATCGCGTTTAATCGCTGAATTTCATCAAAAGTAAGACATTATTGACTTTTTGTATTCATTTGTTATATGAGAAGTTTTAAAAGTGAAAAATCCCACAGTAAAATTGCAAAATCGCCCATGGTTCTCAGGTGGGCGATTTTACAATTTTACTGAGGGATTTTTCACTTTTAAAACTTCTCATATAACAAATGAATAAAGATAAAAGTCAAATTAAATATTTCATATTTATGCTTGTAATCTGCCAATTCTGACTGAAATTTCAGCTGCGCAATCATAAAAGTACACAAGATGGGCAATACCCCAAATAGACAGAAGGGTTTTAATTTTTGAACAAATGTATAATTAACCATGACACTTTCACTTTCCTTGGAATGTTTCTTAATATGGTTCCCAGCCGTAATAGTGCATTCTTTGATAGACTCTGTTACCTAAATGGCGGGACAAGAGCTGAACTACTGCCCGGAGCTCTAGAGACCCAGAGTGTTGTATCTGTGGAGTTTGCATGTTCTCCATGTGATTAACAGTACTGGAGTCAGAGATCATGGCGAGTCGGCAGGTGAAGGGGTTTAGAAGGGGGAGAGGTCGATCAGCCATGACTTGAATGGCAGAGTAGACGATGGGCTGAATGGCCTAATTCTACTCCTATTCCTTATGACCTGAGGACCTTATGACTAGGATAGGGTTTCTGCTTGGTGCTCCCATTTCCTCCCGTGTATCAAAGTTGTGCTGGTCGATTATTCCTCTTAGGTTACTACCCCTTAGGTGCGGAGTGGCCAAGATTCAAAGGGCATGTAAAAGGTTAAGTTACAGGGAAGTAAGAAATTGATGAATGAAACTGATGGGAATGCTCCACTGTGAGATTTATGGGCCAAATTATCTCCTTTTTTGTTACAATAAATAATGTTATGAGAGACCATATAAAATATTCACAAAAACTGATGTCATTTGTTTTCCTTTGAAACTTCTGCAAGAGTGCTGGTTCCTCACTGGACCTATGTCCGAAGGATCAAAATCTACCACACTACCTATATAATCCACTCCACATTTGAAATATCGGGAATTATCGCGTTTGCTCGCTGAATTTCAACAAAAGTAAGGCATTATTGACTTTTTTTATCTTTATTCATTTGTTATATGAGAAGTTTTAAAAGTGAAAAATCCCTCAGTAAAATTGCAAAATCGCCCACCTGAGAACCATGGGCGATTTTGCAATTTTACTGAGGGATTTTTCACTTTTAAAACTTCTCATATAACAAATGAATAAAGATTAAAAAAAGTCAATAATGCCTTACTTTTGATGAAATTCAGCGAGCAAACGCGATAATTCCCGATATTTTGGACCTTTAAATCTCCACGGCAAATGTCCGCTGTTCACTTCCGCTGGATTGGCACCTTCAGCTCCCTCTTTAATTTACCTTAGTTTCTATCTTTTTTTTGGACTGTAAATCTAGGTAGCTGTGCCTCACGGTCACCCCGACTGGCACAGTAAATTGCAGCTGAAAAACTGGCCGTTTTCGATGTTTTTAACGGGTGGGAAAGTGCGTGTTTTCCCGTTCACTAACATGTACCAGATGTCTAGCATGTCCTCCACTTGAGATTTTCGGTCAAGTGGGTGCGGATCTACGCTCCAGCGACCTTTCGTGAAATCACCCTATTCCCAGATCTTAAATGATCGTAGGGAATTTTGAGGGCCTGCAATCCCAGCAGATAATGGTCAGCGATTTAGGACATTGCTAATTATATTTCATGGTATGAGAGTATAAATTGTGTAAAATGGCGGCGCCTCACGGCAGAGGCCCCTGCAGTCCTTCTGTGTTTTTTTAATGTTTGTCCCGTTGAATGTATAGTTTGTTGTGGTTTTTATATATTGTTTTTAGCTATGGGGGGGGCGAGGGTGTGGGTGGGGGGGGCTTTTAAATCTCTTCCCTGTACAGGGGACCCGACCTAGTCCCTGTCAGGTCTCCATTGTCGTTGGAGCCTAGCACCGTGGAGCGGCCTCCAACCGGAATTACCTGGGGGCTCCAGTCGAGGAGCCTGCGGTCTTACCATCGTGGGGCTGGCCGGCTTCTGAGCATGGGGAGCGGGGTTGGCGCGTGGCTGCGACCCGTCTTCGGAGCTTCGGAGGCTCCAGCCGCAGATCCGGTGGACAGTGACATCGGGAGCTCGCGGGTCCCTGGTGGGAGACCGCTTTTCAGAGCTCCCGCAATGCCAACGTCTCCCGCCCGAGTTGCGGGGTTGAAAATGACCCGGAGCAGGGCCTTACATCGCTCGGCGCGGCTTTAACGGCCGCGGGACTTGCCATTGCCTGCCGGGGGCTTTAACATCGGGATAAGAATGGAACACAGGGGAGAGACAAGACTTTGCCTTCCATCACAGTGAGGAGGAGATTCACTGTGATGTATGTTTGTGTAAATTGTGTTGGTTGTGTGTCTTCGTTCTTGTTGTATGACTGCAGAAACCAAATTTCGTTTGAATTTCATTTGAGGTTCAAATGACAATAAATAAATTGTATAATTGTTGTATAACTGGTTATTTCTTTAATTTAGTTTTAGTCCATCGAGTCCACACAGACCATCGATCGATTGGTCACACTAGGCCTATGTTATCCCTCTTTCTCATCCGCTCCTTACAGACTAGGAGCAGTTTTACAAAGGCCTATTACCAGACAAACCAACAGTCTGGGATGTGGGAGGAATCTGGAGGATTTGAAAGAAGCCTACACAGTTACTGGAAGAATGCTCAAAATCCATACTGACAGCACCCAAGGTCAGAATCGCACCAGGGTCTCTGGTGCTTTGAGCAAGCAAATCTACCAGCTGTGCCACCCTTACTAGCTGCACCATTGTGCAGCTCAAATAGACATTTAGGTGTGTGTTTTCCCAGTTTGAACATGGTTAATTGTAAAATCTGATATTTGCACATTATAATGAACACCACACTTATGAGAAAACCACTTAATTTGTGTGGCATGGTGATTTTCACACAAACTTCTCAATTAAAGTTGTTTTAATTGTGCAGGCTGACCTCCATTCATCAACCCAGTTTAATGTCTACACTATTTAAGGACTGTGCATTGCCTTGAGGAAAAGTGATTTATTTTCAAGGAAAGGAGCTACCAAGTGTACAGTTGCAATAATGCAGTCATTACTGCATGAAAGGGGAACACTAAAAGCCACCTAGTCTGCTGCTGCAACAAATCATTATTTAAGGAGAACAGTCCAAACACCACAAGAGAAGCCCCTGGTGATAAAGTCAATCCGA
Source organism: Leucoraja erinaceus (assembly GCF_028641065.1). Taxonomy (NCBI): domain Eukaryota; kingdom Metazoa; phylum Chordata; class Chondrichthyes; order Rajiformes; family Rajidae; genus Leucoraja; species Leucoraja erinaceus. The sequence goes on along the minus strand of NC_073379.1, from coordinate 95,879,188 downwards.
ACTTCCACTTGAGAGGGAAAAATGTGTATGAAGATGGAAACTGATTATTTCCCATAAGAAATAGTGTGCATAACACAAACTGTCTTACTGTTTTTTTCCATCAATTCCATATATACATTGTTGCCCCAGGCATTGCAAGAAAACATCTAATATTGTTATTCAACGGCAAGACAAAGTTTTAAGCTAGCGCTTACAAGTGAAACTCTTCTACCTCTGACATCCAGACAGATCATAATACTTCAACAAAATGAAGTAATACTTAGATTTATTTACTTAGATAAACTCAGATGTACCGAGGCAAGTAGGACCTTCTTTAATATGTCAACTTTGCTACACAAGCTAAAACCAGTGAGTAACAATTGTTTGTCGAAATCTTCCCTTACGTTTTCATCACAGAGTCACAGAGCCATACAGTCCCTTTGGCCCAACTTGTCATCGCTACCCATTGACTAAATGAACTGGTCCCACAAAAGTTGCAAAAGACTTCCAAATTAATGGGAAGGAAAGTTCGAGAAGGGATAAGATAGTAAGGTCAGGGGCAATAGTGAGAGGGGAGGTGAATACCGAAGTTAAAGTGTTGTATATGAATGTTCAAAGTATAAGAAATAAAGTGGATGAGCTTGAGGCTCAGTTGGAAATTGGCAAGTATGGTGTTGTGGGAATTACAGAGACATGGCTGCAAGAGGACCAGGGCTGGGAGCTGAATATACGTCCTATCGAAAAGAGAGACAGGTGGGCAGCGGGGGTGGGATAGCTCTGTTGGTGAGGAATGAAATTCAGTCTTTTGCGAGGGGTGACATAGAATCAGGAGATGTAGTCAGTATGGATAGAACTGAGGAATTGTAAGGGTAAAAAGACCCTAATGGGAGTTATCTACAGGCCCCCAAACAGTAGCCTAGATATCGGGTGCAAGTTGAATCAGGAGTTAAAATTGTAATGGGTACGGGTAAAAGGTAAAGGTGGTTATGGGAGATTTCAACATGCAGGTAGACTGGGAAAATCAAGTTAGTACTGGACCCCAAGAAAGGTAGTTTGTAGAGTGCCTTCGTGATGGATTCTTAGAGCAGCTTGTACTGGAGCCTACCAGGGAGAAGGCAATTCTGGATTTAGTGTTGTGTGATGAACTGGATTTGATAAGGGAACTCAAGGTAAAGGAGCCATTAGGAGGTAGTGACCATGGAAATTCCAGTTCTAGACTTACCCCCTTAGTCTGGTTTAGTTAAACACTAAGTCAAACTCTGGTTACAAAACCTTACTTTATTGAAGAACAAACTGCAGGGACGGTTGCTGATCCACCCACGCAAGACAACAATATCTCATGCAAACAGAACAGGTCTAATTCAACTAATACACCCTAAAGAATTACACACCCTCTTATACCCCTCCAAACTAAGGGTGTGACATTGCTCGGGGGAGGCAACCCCCTACAAACCAATCACACATATTAATTATAAAAGTACATAATTGACAGTTCCATAACCCAATAATATAATCTTATATACATTGTAATTTGAAAGAAACTTCTAGAAGGAAGCAAACATAGCAACATGTGCCCTGAGATTCAGACAGTTCCTCCAAGGCTCAACAGTTCGACAATCATCAATTAGCAGAGTAAAGCTTAGCCACCTTATTTACAATGTGTATGTCTGATTTGCATTCACCCAATCCGTTTCATGCAAGTTACACCTAATTGTAAGGATCTGCAGATATACCATTCTTTCCCTGCAACTCTTATCTGGGCTCCAGCCAAGCTGGCACCATACTGCAGCTTGTCCCAGTTCTGCAAAAGGCACATTTGAATTGACCAAATGGCCTGGCAGCACAGAAGCCTTTACTCAATGTTAGTGTCCTGGCATCTACAATTTGGCCAGAATTAACATTAACAAACCATCATTTATGATAACCAAATAATCAGATAACCAGATATAGATATGTGTGACTATTACATGCTCCATCCATTAACAACAAGACGATGGTGTTTCTTCCCAGAATCTTATCAAGCTTCCCGAGTTTTCATGGGCGCGAATCCCCTCCATCCGTGTTGTTGCCCATTCTTCCATTTCCTTTCTATAGTCAAACCTATAACCTATAATTCCTGAAAAACGTGGGACAAAGCAAGTTACCATTCATGTACTAATGCTTTCCCATACATTCACTGTAATTCTGTTCTGTCAATACTGTCCCTTTTCCATTTCACTATACAATCTCTATTATATTCTGCTCTGTAATATATTCTTTACTATCCTAGGATCAACACTATTCAACCCTCTCCGTATTCACATGATGTTCTTCAATGTATATCTGATGATGGTTTCTCATATAAATTTCAGCTGGGTTCAGTCCAGATTTCCCTAGAGGCATGACTCTTATTTAAAGCAAACCATGAAGAATGTTTCAATTCAACCAAATTCAATCTCAGCCTTCAATTTAATATTTTAAGTTTCAGGGTCCATCACACCCTTCATATTCCACAGCTTTGTAGTTGATAACACAATTCCATTCCAATTCCTGTGGAATTCCCAGCTGTTCAAATTTAATCAATCAATTTCCATATGCTGTCAATTTTATCATAAAGCCAATTAAGAATGCCAAATCTAGGGACAATTTCTTTCCACCTTGATAATAGAAGCCGCTTTACTATCAAGGGTTAAACAATTTAGATCCTCCAGTCAAATACTTTGACTCTGACATCTCAACACCCTTTTCCTTATTCCCCCTTCTAATTCAATAGACTTCTACTCCAGTACTTCTTCCTTAGTATGTTGGCTCGGCTCTCAGTCAATAGGGGTTCTTCCTCATTAGTTTCCTTTTACCACTGAGTAATTTTCTGGATGGGGTCAGTATTGACCTTCCGAGGGGAACTCATTATATAAATTTTCAGTCCACCTCATCATTTTATACCACCACCTTATGTTCCCAGGGTATGTCTTAACTTCTGATACCTGTAAGGGTCTGTCCCTTTCTTGATAGCCACTAAGTAGTCGCATCCTACCCTCGATTATCCTCCTCTGTGTAAGACAAAGGAAGAATGCCATCAACAATCTATTCTCTAATTATTCTAAAACTATATACTATCAATTTATTTTTTATAACTAAATTTAGGCGCAAAGTGAGTATTTGCCCCTGAATCACAGAGGAGTATCTATTTTCAAATTTAAATTCATTTCTTCAAATCAGAGCTTTCTATAGAAAATGGTGGATGTTGTTATTTTCTTTTCCCTTCACTGGTGTCAACTATATGGAATGTTAAAGTTGGCCATTATGGTAGTATCTTCTTCTTCTTCCTCGATGTTAGTCCGGGGGGCACCGTCCTGTATGGTATGGTTGCCCAGCCTGCAGCTGTTCGTTTTCTCTCTTTTTTTTATTTTTAGTGAGTTTTAGTGGGTTTTTTTGAAGGTCTATTCTTTTTTATGTGGGGGGTGGTGGGGGGGGAAACATTTTTTCGGGGTCCCTACCTGGTCAGAGAGGCGGCTTTTCTCCAAGCTGCACTTTCGACCCGTCCTCTCGCGGCCTACCAGCGGGCCTGGAGCGGCGTTTCCTGAGGGGACCATCCAGAACCTCGGCTTCAGCGGCGGCACAGGGCTGGAGCGCTATCGCAGAGCGGAGCGGGCGATGCCTTGCCCGGGTCGCCGCGCTGGAGCTCCGGTGAGCTGAAGACCGCCGATGAAACATCGCGGAGCTGCGGGTCTGTGGAGCGACCAGCTGCGGGCAGCGGCGCTGACTTTAACATCGGGAGCCTGGGATCTCTCGCTGAGATCGCCAGTGGTGGAGCTCCATCCAGCGTGGCCTGTCGGCTTCGGAAGCCGCGGTCTCCGGTAAGGAAGCGGCCGTTCCAGGTGTCACATGTCGCTGAGAGGATTCTCCTGACGCCGGAGCACCGTCACACCCGGCGAGAACGGCCTAGAACATCGGGCCTCCATAGAGGCAACTGCGGAGGCCTCAATAGGCCGGACTATGGGTGGACATGGGGATGGGACTGGACATGGTGCCTACCCTCATAATGGGAACCATAATGGGGGAATGTTTTTTATGTTTAAATCTCTTTATTATTGTTATGTGTGTATTCTTTTTTTATGTGCTGCATTGGCAAGAAGCATTTCACTACACCTATGGTGTATGTGACTAATAAATAACCTTTGAACCTTAATTTCAAAGGAGTAGGAATACCATGGAGCAGCCTTCTCTGTGTGTTGGCCTCTCCCAGATGTATCTTAAAGGGACAGGACAGTATCATTTCTTCTTCGTTGTTGGTCTATATCTCTGGGGAGTTCCCTGGATGGAGATAATAATTACATATCCTACCCGAGCTGTGTCTTCTGCCCGTTCTCAAGGGTCCACATACTCTTTACCTCACTCCCCAGATAGTGGCCTGTTGCAGGCTGTTGTTGCTGCTTCATAAAGGCTGGCAGTATCATCAAAGACCCACACCATCCTGGCCACACACTCATCTCCCTGCTACCTTCAGCCTGAAGACTGCAACAACCAGGTTCAGGAATAGCTACTTCCCCACAGCCATCAGGCTATTAAACCTGGCTCGGTCAAAACTTTGATTATTAATAACCAATTATCTGTTATTTGCACTTTATCATTTTATTTATTCATGTGTGTATATATTTATATTATAGTATATGGACACATTGATCTGTTTTGTAGTAAATGCCTACTATGTTCTGTGTGCTGAAGCAAAGCAAGAATTTAATTGTCCTATCAGGGACACATGACAATAAACTCACTTGAACTTGAACTTGAACTTGATACCGTCCTGGAGGCACAAACTTAATAACAAGTTATTGATCATATTTACAATGGCTCAATGACTCCTATCCCTACTCCTGTACCTCCTGCGCAATTCATTTCTTCTTCCCCTAATGTCAGTTTAGTTCTCTTTTGTTCTTATTCTTTTTGACACCAGCTACTGTGTTCCTTTTCTTAATTTCTTTATTGCCCCTTGATTTCTCTTCCATTCTGCTGTATTCTGTCTTCTCGCTGGGCACTCCTTACTCCAATGACCTGATTGTGTACAGATGTGACAAGCTCCTTGATTTACAATGTTCTTTGCTCTAAGGGGTTTTCTTGGGCAGTTATAAGATTGTTCACAATTTTCTTTGATGTGATCTTCAGTTTTTACTATGATAGTACATCCAATTCTTTTATTCTGGTAAATTACTTGAGGGGGTTCTAGAGTAGGGGTCATATTTCCACATCCACAATTCCTGGACGGGTTGGTTAGTCAGGACTGAGAGAATGGGTTGGTTTGAGTAAACGGTGTGTGACCTCTTGGTTCCTGACTATTCGGCCCAGCTCTCTCTCTCTCTCTCTGTTCTCTCGGGTCCCAGTAGTCTCTTGAATTGATGAATCTCCTATAATTCCTGGGGTCTCGGATATTTCTATATTCTCTAGGATCCCTAATTTCTTCATGATCCTGGAAATTCTTTCTTTGACTCCCTCTCACCCTCTCACTTGCTCCCTTGTCGGACATGATCGACTCCAATGTCCCATCACCCCACAAGTGTAACATTGATTAGGTAATATGGTTGGATTTCTTTTACCCCTTGGTTCCATCAAATGGGTGGGTTCTAAATTTGGAGTGTAATTGTAATAATAATCTGAATAGTCTGGGACTCTAATTTCTCCCATTCCATTCCTCGCTAACATTTGGGGACTCCATGGCCCTGAGCCAGAGCTTGGTTCCTCCTTCTTGACCATACGTTCAGTTTCTCTTCCAGTTAGAGGATACTTTTCCTGTTTCCTACCATCCTTCCAATAGCGCCTCACAGATCCGGCCATTTGACTGGCGTGGCGCTCAGACCAGTCCCTGGTATCAGTCTTAATTGAGTCTGCTACTGTATTGGGGAGACAATTCAATAAGATGGCACAAAACTGTGGGGAACTTGTTCCATTCTGATAGTTCAAATCACCTGATTGTTCCATGTATAATTTTGAAAATCAGTCTAAAAATTCATCTGCTCCTTCACCCTTTTCTGGTTTTATTTCCATAATTCATGTTAGATCACTTGGCTTTTGAAACGTGTTTGCAAGGGCCGTTAAAACAGCCTCTTCTCTTGCACTGCCATCCACTAATATGTTTGTCAAGGCTTTGTATGTTGGGTGTCCTAGGGCTATTAGAAATGTTGTGTTTTCACCTGTAGTTATTATTTGTTGTATGGTCTCCCATAAGTCTCGGGAATCTGCAAGATATACACACATTGTGGTTCTTAAATAATCTATGAAGCCAGCAGGTGACTTTTTTCTATCAGGGATTCTGTTTAGTACGGCCATTATTTCTTGGGGCTTCCATGGAGTATGGACGTCTGTGGTAAGGGGATTATTTACACCTACTGCGCTGGTCGAATCAATGGCTGTATTTAGCACTTCCCTAACTGTGACTGTCCATGGGATATCTGTTCAATTTGTAAACTTTTGGTTACATCAAAATCTATCTCGGTATCTTCAATCACTGTCTCACCCTCAGATGAATCTTCCCGTTCACTAGGTGGTTCCCGATACTGTCTAAATAATTTTTTCCTCCCTCTCGCTACTCATCTAATTTGTCTAGGTTGTGGCACACAAAAATACTCTGGCTGTTGCACTATATCCATCATATCTTCCTTTTCTTTAAATACCGGGGCTAAACATTTTGTTCTACATCTGGTGCCATAAGCTACTGGACGATCTATTAATAGTGGAGTGGATAGAGTCAAAGAATCTGGCACCTCAGTCTCTGCAATCGGTAGAGTATGCTCACATGTAGAATCTGCAGTAGTTGTTATAGGTTCTGTAGACCTAAAATATTTATTACGGACACAAGTCATACAAGGTGTAAGTGAAGCCTGGGAAACGTAAAAAGAACATGGTGGGAGCTGCAAATCTCCACTAGTTGTAACATTTGTCCATTCTCCCAAATAGTCATCTCCATCCCCCTCGAAGTCAGCACTAACCACTTTAAATTTTCAGGGACTAGTTTCCTTCCAGGAGATCTACCTCTTCCCTGTTCCATGTGTTTTCCTTCATCTCTACTCCTGTCCTTCCTACTACCTGGAGGTCGATCTATTTCACCTTCCTACAGTTCTATTCCAAGTTTCTTGTTTCCTAATTTCTTATTTAGCGCCCCTGACAAATCTCTTAATTTCTCTGGCTTCTGAGGGAACTCATTGCATATTATTTGCAATGGGCTCGTTTCATCTTCTGTCATATCTCGGTCTATGCTGTTCCCCATGCCTCTGAACAACCGAAACAGAATTCCTAAATCCTTCCCTCCTTCCTGTTAATCGCTAAATGTATCAAGCTCGCTTCTGAACAGTGGCTAATGGCTCCGAAGTGTCCGCATCCTCGCACTTCTTTACTCCTGTGCTCCGCAAATCCTGCTCTCTTATTCAAATTCTTCTCCTATCTCCCATAAGTCCCATACACTTTCAACCTTACAATTTCCACAATCCTCAGTCATTCAAAGATCACAGTACTCCAGGGACCAATCAAACACCTTCTCGCAACTTGTTTAACCCTCAATCTAAACACATGAAAATGAGCTCCAAACATACAAGTAACACTGTACACTGACAATAAACCACACTGCTTATTATTATTAGGCACAACCACACTCCTACATAAACCACAATCATTCGTCTAATATCATATTCAGTAACTATACAGTTCCAAAAGCAAATCACAATATTTCAATCTAACTTCCAAAATTTAAATTTTGGAATAAGTTTTTTTGGCCTTGAATCACAATAATGTGATGGATGTTTATGTAAAATGTAAATTATGTTGTGTCTGGGGTCCATTTGTTTGGAATGTATGGCTGCAGAAACGGCATTTCGCTTGGACCTCAAGGGGTCCAAATGACAATTAAATTGAATCTTGAATTGAATCTTGAATCTTGAATCTAAAACAAAAACAATACACAATCTACAGTAAATACATTGCAATACACCATAAACTGCTACTTCATAATGTTGTCTCCACAGTCCAATGAGTTGGTTTCCCATTATCGAAAATTCCTCGGACTTAACAAGTTTACTCACAAAATAATGACAAAGGTTTTCCAACACACTAGTAAATCTCTCACAGATAGGTCTTCTCACAAAACAAAGTCAACATTTCTAACACCTAGCAAGTCCCCCACACAAGTCTATCTTCTTTCAAACGGGTACCCAAGAACCAGACACACAAATCCTACATACACAGAGATGCACACAGGCTTTTTAAAGCGGTAAACACACTTTGAATCCAGGCGGGACCACCTTCTCAAAAGAACAAGCAAACACAATACAGCAGTAAATTACCTGCACTTAAACACTTGGATTCAAACAAGAACAAATACAATTGTAACATAAGAGCCACATCACACTCAACCAAGAAATAATGCAGCTAATAGTCGTAATGCATTAAATCACACTATTTTAAATTACACTAGATCACACAATTCAAGCAAACAATTCTAACAATACAGGAGCAGAATTAGTTCCATTACCAGAACAAAACCAGTTACATTGCAAGGACAGAATATCACAACTCAAATAAAGACAGAGCAGTACAATTTAAGCAAACAGTTTTTTAAAGAAAAGTATTTAAACAATTCTAAGCAAGTCGTATTAATACAGAGTTATATATGTACTACGGAGCTATTTTACATTTTTACAAGATCTAGGTCAAAATGGATAGTCAGTGTGAACACCTCAAATTTAGAGAAATGTCAAAAATTTAGGTCACATTTAGTGACTTAATAACCTGTAAGTAATGTACTGTAAGGTACGATGCCAATCATTTACCTCAATACTCAGCCCTCATATATTGACCCAGCCCTCATATGTTGACCCCCAGTAATACCCTCATAATTGACCCGAATACCGTCTCCAGAGACTCGAAACAGCCGCTGACATATCCTCAGACAGCTAATCAACACTCCCCAGAGATTCGAAACAAGCTGCTGTAACCCTCCCCAGGGATTCGAACCCTCACTAGACCAGAGTTTGCCAGACTACTATCCTCTTATCTCGCCAGGATCCCCAACACAAGTACGCGAATGATTGATTCATCCTGATCAGCGAAGCGGGGAAAATCAATGAGAAAACCACACCGTGGCGCCGATTTCACCTCCCGCAATCTGGAACAACTCAACTCCCTGACCGCAAACTTATGTCTGGGGCTCCGTTGAGATACCGGACGAGCCCCCAATGTAAATTCTGGTTCTAGACTTACCCCCTTAGTCTGGTTTAGTCAAACATTAAGTGAAACTCTGGTTCCAAAACCTTACTTTATTGAAGAACAAACTGCAGGGACGGTTGCTGATCCACCCACGCAAGACAACAATATCTTGTGCAAACAGAACATAAGTCACATTCAACCAACACACCCCAAAGAATTACACACCCTCTTATACCCCTCCAAACGGAGGGCGTGACATTACTTGGGGGAGGCAACCCCTACAAACCAATCACACATATTAATTATAACAGTTCATAACTGACAGTTCCCTAACCCAATAATATAATCTTATATACATTGTATTTGAAAGATACTTCAAGAAGGAAGCAAACATAGCAACATGTGCCCTGAGATTCAGACAGTTCCTCGAAGGCTCAACAGTTTGACCAATCATCAATTAGCAAAGTAAAGCTTTGCAACATTATTTACAATGTGCGTGTCTGGTTTGCATTCACCCAATCCGTTTCATGTAATTTACACCTAATTGTAAGAACCTGCAGATGTCCCATTCTTTCCCTGCAACTCTTATCTGGGCTCCAGACAAGCTGGCACCATTCTGCAGCTTGTCCCAGGTCTGCAAAAGGCACATTTTGAATTGAACAAATTGAATTGCACAATTGAACAAATGGCCTAGCAGCACAGAAGCGTTTACTCAATTTTAGTGTCCTGGCATCTCCAATTTGGCCAGAATGATCAACAATAGTATGATAAGTTTTAATCTACAATTTGAGAGGGAGAAGAGAAAATCAGAAGTGTCAGTATTGCAGTTGCGGCATGAGGGTGGAACAGGCCAAAGTTGACTGGAATGGGACCCTAGCAGGGATGATGGTGGAACAGCAATGGCAGGTATTTCAGGGAATAATGCAGAAGGTGCAAGATCCGTTCATTCCAGTGGAAGAAAGATTCCAAGGGGAGAAAGAGGCGACCATGGCTGACAAGGAGAGTCAAGGACAGTATCAAAATAAAAGAGACGTATAACATAGCAAAGATGAGTGAGAAGCCAGAGAACGCCAGAAGTTAACTAAAAAGTTCTGTTAAAGAACAACAGAAGATAACTAAAAAGTCCCTTGAAGACAGAAACAGGTGAATTTATTTGGGGGGAAAAGGAAATGGCATATGAGTTGAACAGGTACTTTGGATCTGTCCACTAAGGAAGACACAAACAATCATCCAGATGTATAGTGGCCAGAGGAACTAGGGTGACGGAGGAACTGAAGGAAATTCACATTAGGCAGGAAATGGTGTTGGGTAGACTGATGGGACTGAAAGCTGATAAATCCTCAGGGCCTGATGGTCTGCATCCCAGGGTACTAAATAAGTGGCTCGAGAAATCGTGGATGCATTGGTGATCATTTTCCAATGTTCTATAGACTCAGGATCAGTTCCTGTGGATTGGAGGGTAGCTAATGTTATTCCACTTTTTAAGAAAGGAGGGAGAGAAAAATCAGTGAATTATAGACCAGTTATCCTGACGTCGGTGGTGGGGAAGATGGTGGGGATAGATTTAATCTGTAGAAGCATGAGAAGTGGAATACTGGGTGAGGTGGGTTGGCAATACTGAAAGATATGAGAAATCTGCAAATCAGTGAAATACATGAAGGGCATCTGTCAGGCTTTTTAAGTGTAGATCCTTCATTAAATAAATATTTTCATGCTTTTCACCCAATTAGCATCACCAACCATAGAAACTGTCCTCCTAAAATGTATCTGGAGCACATTGATGGTTTTGTTGATCACATATTTGGCATGCCACTCTTGAATGTATATCAATTATAGCTAAAGGGCCCGTCCCACTCTCACGACTTAATTCAAAAACTCTGCCGAGTTTAAAGGACCAAAAACAAAAATCAAGATCGTGGTAATCAAGAACTCTTATGACCTTCCATGACTATGTTCACGAACTCCCACGAGTATGTCTACAAATTCCCACGACTATTTCGATGCCCTCCTTAAGAGTAAAAAGTTGCAATTTCTTTCATCCCAACCATTTTTTTTACTCGTAGACATTTTATATCGGGCTGGAAAAAAGGTCCCGACTTATCTGATGCCACGAGTACCTGCGGCTGGCATAACGAGCCGCCACGATATATCTACGAGCTCCTAGGACTTCCTACGGACTAGTTACGAACATTCTGCGAGTTTGAATCAAGGGGAAAACTCGGGAGAATTTGTGAATAACTCGTGAAAGTGGGACAGGTCCTCAAGGTGGACATCATTTGTCCAAAGAAAATGTAGTTGATAACTCTGGTTCAGGATATCAAGTTATCTGCAATATTGTACTGTTACTGGGCAACTTAGTTATGACAACAGCTTGGCTTCTTATGGATATCTGCATAAGGATGTCCATAAGAAGCACCTTATTTCATTATTGTGATATGCCATCCCAAAAACGAAGATGGCACAATAATGAAAACGTAAGTCTTTACAGTTGGGAAACATACCTGGGTGATTGAATTGCCACATCAATGATATCCTGTACCTGGAGGAAGACAACCAATCTCTTTGACTGACATTTTTGCAGGCAGAATTCATGGCAAGGAGCATCAACCAAGATTTATTGGTCTTGTACATTGCCCTTTACATAGAAACATAGAAATTAGGTGCAGGAGTAGGCCATTCGCCCTTCGAGCCTGCACCGCCATTCAATATGATCATGGCTGATCATCCAACTCAGTATCCCGTACCTGCCTTCTCTCCATACCCCCTGATCCCTTTAACCACAAGGGCCACATCTAACTCCCTCTTAAAGATAGCCAATGAACTGGCCTCAACTACCTTCTGTGGCAGAGAATTCCAGAGATTCACCACTCTCTGTGTGAAAAATGTTTTTCTCATCTCCGTCCTAAAAGATTTCCCCCTTATCCTTAAACTGTGACCCCTTGTTCTGGACTTCCCCAACATCGGGAACAATCTTCCTGCATCTAGCCTGTCCAACCCCTTAAGAATTTTGTAAGTTTCAATAAGATCCCCCCTCAATCTTCTAAATTCTAGCGAGTACAAGCCGAGTCTATCCAGTCTTTCTTCATATGAAAGTCTTAACATCCCAGGAATCAGTCTGGTGAACCTTCTCTGTACTCCCTCTATGGCAAGAATGTCTTTTCTCAGATTAGGAGACCAAAACTGTACGCAATACTCCAGGTTTGGTCTCACTAAGACCCTGTACAACTGCAGTAGAACCTCCCTGCTCTTATACTCAAATCCTTTTGCAATTAATGCTAACATACCATTCGCGTTCTTCACTGCCTGCTGCACCTGCATGCCTACTTTCAATGACTGGTGTACCATGACACCCAGGTCTCGTTGCATCTCCCCTTTTCCTAATCCGCCACCATTCAGATAATAATAATCTTTTGTGGGGCTCATGTGTAAGGCCCCAGTTGATCCCTATCTATCATGGAACCCAGGTCTGTGACAAAGAGGCTGCTGATACAATAGATCATTAGTTCTACCAAGGTAGTTTAATTGGTTACTGGAATGTAATCAATTTCCTAGATTAAAGAGAAAAATAAAATAAAAGGCGAAATGATGGGAATGTGCAAGGGAAAATAAATTGCTAGGTGCGGGGAAATGAGGGGCAAAATAGAATTAAACGGGATTATTTACTTGGGAGCCTGCATGAACTTCATGGGCCAACTAATCTGAAGATAATAATTATCTAACATCCATTCTAATGCTGTATAAACAGCAATAATACAATGTGATGAATTAGAGCTCCAGAGTACAGTTTGTACCTTGAACCACATAGTGCCTATTGCAAGTTCTAAGTACTTAAATGTGCACAGTGAATTCCCAGAGGAATTACCACACACATTTGTGTATAGGAATAAACATAAATTAACAATTATATCAATAAATAAATAAACAAACACAGACAAACACAATTTGCATGTAAAATTATGCGGCATAGATAGGGTAGACAGTCAGAACCACATTACCCAACACAAGAGGGCATAGCTTTTGGGTGAGAGGGGGAAAACTTTAATTTAAATGTGCGGGGCAAGTTTTTTTTTTTAGCTCAGCAAGTAGTGGGGGGACTGGAACGCACTGCCAAAGGTGGTGGTGGAGGCAGGTACGATAGTGGTGTTCAAGAGGCTTTTAGATATGCACATAGAAGTGCAGGGAATAGAGGGATGTAGATGGGATCAGTTTAACTTGGAACATGATTGGCACAAATTTGGTGGGCCGAAGGGCCCGTTCCTGTGCTGTACTGTTCTATGTTCAGATACTTTGTCACAAACAGGTAAAGCAGCACGTTGACGTTATTTCTGGACATTGCTTAGACCTTTTCATTTATAGCATTTTCAAGAGAGGTTTCAGGTAGTTCAGGTAATCCAAGGATCAAAAGTTAAAAACTATGGCAATATCACTCCACTGAGTGATTGACGTTTGTTATATGTGCAGTCTCCTAACATCCACGCACAGCTTGGTCCTCTAGAGTAAAATCCTAAAGTTAGCTTCTCAATGTACTAAAGTTTTAGGCTTGGAATGCCCTTGCCCCTCTAAGTAGCCAAAATAAAGCCCTCTCTTCTTAAATGCGCAGAAAGAAGTCCTGACCAACATGAAACGGAAGCTCTCTCTGGTCCTATAAATTGTGTTTCTGGTGCTTTCAATGAATCACTTTACCTTGGAGAATCTGGTATGATGGAGAAACAGGAAGCCAAGTCATGCTACACATCCATGTAGCCCTGAAACTGGCATGGCTGGTGTCCCTACCAGCCATGCCAGTTTCAGGGCTACATGGATGAAAAAGACTTACAGATGGATGATTGCATTCCTGAAAAAGACTTACAGATGGATGATTGCATTCATTGGCAAAGCTATAGAATACAAGAGGTGGGATATCATGTTATAGTTTGATAAAACATTGGTTGGCCATGCGTGGAGTATTGTCTAGTTCTGGTCACCAGACTTTCTGAATGATACAATTGTGCTGGAGAATTCAGAGGAGATTCAGCAAGATGTTGCCTGGGTAGGAGTACTCGGTTACAAAGAGAGATTGCATTGTCTGGGTTTGTTTTCAGGGGACGTTGAGAGGTGATCTGACAGAGGTATGGTGATTTCATTGAGATACATAAAACTGGGGGATGGATAGTGTCAATATCTTTTCCCCGTGTTGAGGGGAGGCCAAAGCAAGAGGGTATCATTTTTAAGATGAAACAGAATTTTAGAGGGGAAATTTAGATTGGAAAGGACATTTTTTCCACACAGATAGTAATTGGAGTCTGGAACACACTAAGGTGGTGGTGAAGGCAGGTGCTCTCACAATATTTAAGTAACATTGGGACATGTACTTTAATTGCCAAAGCACAGGCTATGAACTTAATGGGAATAAATGGAAATGGTAGAGAAGGGTGTAATGGTCCACAAGAACCCGGTGGGTTCATGGATCTGGGTCAGTGCTGTACAACTCTACTTTTGTTGTCCTGGTGCTGGCTGCACTCAAGCATACGTCCTCTGCTTGCTTAATATACCTGTGCAATGTAAATTGGCTCGTACAGCAGATAGCAGAGCCTGAAAGGGTCCATAAACACAGAGGTTGAGGGCAGTTGTAATGAATTAATTGCCTCTGGCAATAGCCTCTGCCTTGTAGGTTAATTGCACATTTCCCTGCAGCAGATGTCCTAGCTTTGTAATTGCTTACAAGCAAAGCTCAAGTCTGTGAAAACACTTTCCTCAGATGCTTTCCAAACATGTGTAAGAGTGGATGTCAATGTTACATGACTAGCATTATTTGTCTTTATTTCCGAACTTATGGAATCAGTTGACACAGATCTTGAAACTGTTCCCAAGGACCAGTTCAGGATTGGGAACATGAAGGCTGCAGTCTTACTTTAATAGATCCCACACCAGCAGATGACACTATGAATGACCTTTAACATAATGCAGGCCAGTAACTCAGCAGAAAACAACAGTGCATTGAACTGCATCATAATTTCCTCATTGGCACAGACTTTCAATCTTTAATGAGCATTTTAAATATCCTGTGTGGGATCATATAACACTAATGGGACTTGTTACAAGCAAGAGCCATAGATATCAGATCTCATTATTTCCTGCCCCTTGCTTGCCTCATTCCAAACCAATGTATTCATTTAGAATAACCAGCGTCTTTAAGCCACCTTTTTGTTGAAAGTAGGGCATGTAGTTAACAATCAAGAAAACACTGCCTGACTAATGGATCATGTTACGATACCGTTAGAGTAAATGTCACCAGCTTATCATTAAAGGGAAGATTGTATCCAAATCCTTGGATTGATTTGCAAGAGGCAAGCTGAGAACATAAATTAAAATTGGAAGATTACTATTATAAAACAATCAGAAGTTAATTACAATAATTCATGAATTAATTGTCCATAATATCTTGTTAGGCAACAATTATAAAACATAAAACTATGTTACATTTCTGTACCTAAATTAATAGTGAATATTTGATAAACATTTGTTAATTATTTATTAGTCATACCTACATTACAATTATTAGTACCGTATCTGAATGATATACACAAAAATTGAAATTATGTTATCCATTGCAAGCAATGACATGTTATAATTGAACACTTTAACTCCTATTTGGTGTTTTTCAAATATTGAATTTATTTTTCAGCGACTGGTTGATCTCAGGCAACTTTCGCTTTGGTAGGTTTTGTTCTTGCGTACTTATCCTAGTTAGTGAGGTTGAAGAGTCAGTGGGAAGCCCACATGAGAATAGATGCAAAAATGGAAAATGCCTAGTATGTGAATGATCTAAAAGTAGAATGAATGTTAGCGATGGATCCTTGAAATTGACCATTTAAAGGCCAAGAACCAAATATCACACCATTTAAAGCTAATGCTGCAAAGTGACAATGCCAATAGAGGCAAAAATATTTATCATCGTCATTCATCATCGTTGAAACATTAACGACGCAGTGGTGCTGGTTTCCAATGGGCAAGGTGACGTACGCACCACACATCTCTGTCCTCCATGCAGCTGGCAAGCTCCTCTTTTGTCTCTGCACATGTGTCTTCCATCAATGTCTTCAGCATGGTCTTGATTGGCCGTCCCGGGTCACGTCATCTATGAGTGGGTTCCCACAGCACAACCTTGTTTGCTGGCATTTCTGGGTGGCGGTGGCAGTGGCCAGCGAGCCTCATCCTTCTCCACCCGATCTTCTCGGTCAGTGGTGGATTTACCCCATAGAGCAGGGTGTTGGTGATGTGGTCCCTCCAACTGAACTTTTGAACTTTTCTGAGCATTCGGGTGTAGGTACCATCGAGAGACTTGGACAGTGCTCAAGTGAGAGTCCATGCCTCACACCTGTATAATAATATGGTCTCTACAGTCGCATGGACGAATCTGAAAATATAAAAGTAAGTATTGGGCAATATATGAAAGATTAATTGGCACATTCTACTTATTAATAATCTGTAATTGAGGATAAAAAGTGGTCTGTACAAGTGGAACAGTCCCTTAAGTGCTTCAATCAAGTTATTTTACATCATTCATTGAAGGTTCTGGGGAAAAAAGTGATTTGTAGGCTGACTTCCTTGCAGTTTTTCTATATTTAAATATCACATAGATAGGTGGATTTTAATTTATAGGCCGTTCTACTTCCCTGCACTCTCAGATTAATAGTTCCATGCACGGGAATTTTAGAGGGGAGATATGTGCTTCACAGAAAGCACAGGGACATGCCCACAAATCCCTAGTCTATGATTTGTATATCTTTTTGAGATTTCAAGATCGCAAAATAACCCTGATTTTTCACCCTATGATTATTTGCATTTTTCAGTACTTTATTAGTAAATTGTTTAAAAAAAAAGTTTCTACATTAAGTATAGCCCAAACTAAAATGATGCACAAGCATGGCTTCAGGAACTGCAGTTTTATGTTGAAGATGGTAAAAGTACAGGAAGATGCATCAAGGAATGGATCCGTGATTGACCACACTACAATCCGGGAAGAAATGGAAACTGATAGCACTGGGCTCAGGTCAAATTTATGTCGGTCAGTTGAATGTATTCATTGATAACGATGGGGTCAAATAAATTTCTGAATCATTGGGAAGCTGCCAGGCAGAAGGTGGGCAGAAAGCAGTTCGTACCTGACAATAGGAAATTGGCAATACAGCCCTGCTACTCAACTTGCATGAAGGGATGCTGGTGAAGCACCAGGGAATTATACAATTGGATTGACTTTGCTTCACCTGCCAATGCCAACTCACTTGTGCACAGGTGCACACAGCAGAATTGGCTCCATTTATCCTTTAACTCACTTGTAACATTGTAATTTATTTATTTTAGGAACCTCAATTCATGACTTGAGTACAAACCTTAACCATATATTCCAGGAGTGCATTGTCAGTGGAGTTTCGGATAAAGCTTTAAAGCATGCATGCATCCATTTGTTGGTTCAGACTGATGTTAAATGCCCCATTTAAACAAAGACCAGATATCTCTCCTGGTTTGCCGTCATAATCAACATTCTGTCAAAAGCAGATTCATTAAGCTCTCATTTTTTTACTGCTCATGGGATCTCATTCTGTATAAATTGGCTAAGACATTTACCCAGATTATAAATAAAAATATTGTAGTTCCTAACAGTAGAATGTAGAAACAAGAAACCACAGTTACTGTTTTAAAAACAAAACACAAAGTGCTGGAGGAATTCAGTGGATCAAGCAGTATCTCTGGAGAATACGGATGGCTGAAGTCTCAGTTCGGGACTCTTCTTCAGACTGATTGTAGGGGGAAGAGAAAGCTGGAAAAGAGGAGGGGGAGGGCAAAGCCTAGAGAATAATAGGTGGATAAAGGTGAGAGGGGTTTTGTTAGGCAGATGGTTGGACAAAGCCCAGAGATGAAAAGAGAGGAGGTGCTGTAGCTGGGAGGGGGGGGAGAGAAATGTGTGTGAGTCCTGGTGGGACATAGGGCAGAGAGAAGGGATATGGGGAAAGAAAGGGGAGGTGGTTCAGTTCCCTAAAATTGAAAAATTCAATATTCATATCATTGGGTTTTAAGCTACCCAAATGGATAAATGGGTGCTGTTCTTCCAGTTTGCGTGCATTGGAGGAGGCCCAGGAAAGAACGGCCAGTATGAGTACGAGAAGAGGAGTTAAAATGGTTAGCAACTGGGAGATCCGGTAGGCCTTGGCAGACCAAGCGTCCGGCAAAATGGTTGCCCAGTCTAAGCTTGGTCTCGCTAATGCACAGGAGGCCATATTGGGAACACCGGATGTAATATATGAGGTTAGAGGAGGTGTATGTGATTCGCTGTCTGACCTGGACAGACTGCTGAGGTCCCATGATGGTGAGGGAGAAATAAGGGCAGGTATTACATCTCCCGTGATTTCTGGGGAACATGCTTGGGGAGTGGGCGGTTTACGTAGGAAGTGATGAGTGAACCAAGTTGTGAAAGGTGGAAAGTGGTGGGGATGGAAAAATGTGACTGTTGATACGTTCACATTGGAACATGATTTTGATCGAGATTTAGAGAATCCCTTAAAAGTTAGTTTGGAAATTGACAAGCAAACAAAAAGCTGCCTTTGATTTAACAATGGACTGGGGAAAAAGTAACCATGTAACAATGTTTCCATGTAACCTCCCCACAGTAATCAGACGACATTGTCTCTTAAGAACACAACTACTCCTTTAACCATGGGTGGTCATTGAAATTGGGGTGGAAGATTGCAACCTTCATGTGGTCCGCCCTGTTTCAACGAATGCAATCAACCTGGCTTGCACAATCAAATAAGATCAAATAGAACAAGTTGTCCTACAACATTAGGCTGTGCATGCCATACGCAAGAAGAAGAAGAATTCATTGAAATTGACAAGCAATCGCTTCTATTGGCACTTGTGCAATGATACTCTGTTAATCAATGTATCATACAGCCTTAAGTATTTTTAATTGAATTGCAAAAATGAACTTATTGCGATTGAAAATGCATTTATTTTTGAAAATGCTGGGGAAAAATAACAATCTGAAACTCTCTGTCCCCAGATCCCTTTCACTTAATGGCAACATTGATTGTATAATGCAATTTTATTAACATGTGGTTTCTTAGTAACGTAACTCTCGTGTTATAGCAGAATTACCTGCAGTTTGAACATTCAGCTCTGACACCACAGCGCCTTGCAAAGTGATACTGCTAAAATGAACACAAGGTGTAGGCCATCTGATTATCAACACAAAGAATACCTCACACGGGTAATTATCCTTCTAAGATCATCCTAATCATCAAAAAAAGTAATGAAAGAAGATGATATACTCACGAATAACATATCACCAGCCATCATTTTTGTTTCTTCAAAATAACGACCCCCAAGTCAGATGTAGTAATCGATGCAAGATTTAAATGGGATAAGATTAAAAGTAGTCGGCCTTAAAAATGATAGGGCTGTTAATTTCAGAGATGATCATCAACCTATTGCAGAGGTCAGAAAAAAACTGCAAGAATGAAGGAGGTTTTCGAGATGGTGAGGATGCAGTTGTGGATACAAGGATTTTAAAACGGAGTTGTTGCTTGTCAGTGGGGCAACGTCAGCCAGCTGGCAAAGGAATGATGATTGAATGGGAACTACAGGAATTCAATAGCAAAAGGACCACCATGGTTCAAGTTCGGAGCCATCATCAATGCTCCAGGGGAAGTTGCAATGGATAATTAATGCAGATTTGTCAAGGCAAATTATTAAGCATAGTGATCATTTCCTTCAGTGGACAAGTTCTCTAACAGATATAGAAACCAACATATAATCAATAAGTAACCCCCCTCTGGGATTCGTCTCTTTTCTGTTCAACACAAAATGTTTTCTTTATCTCTACTTCTTAGCAGCAGCTAAGCATCACTTGGTGACTTCTCTTGGGCTGGTTCATCTGACTTCTCTCTTCCATGTTATTGCAAATCCACCCCAACACCTGGTTCATACTCGCATAATGTTAGTTGGCACTTGAATGGGAATATTAAGGGAGTGCTGCACTTTCATCATTCAAATAAAACACTAAGCCAAGTTCCTGTCTGACTCTCAGGTGGCCATAAAAGATACTATGATATTCAGATAGGAATGGAGACTTCACCTGGCACCGTGGGCGAGGTTTATCTTTCAATAAACATCACTAGCGCAGCAATTGATTTACACACCAAACTCACACAGGCAGCTTTGATGTTCTCATCCCCCACACTCTGATCCATTTCAGTATTTTCACCTGGTGTAGACACTTCCTTTGTTTCCTTGTACAAACCACATATATTTGAGTGAACCCAGAACACTACCTGCCCAGGTATCAGTCACTTGATCTTCTATGATCACATCAAGCTCCACTTATGCACAAGTCTGTTGCCTTCTTGATGGTGGAGCTTTCTTCCAAACAATTCTGGAAAAATCATTTGAGCACAATAGCAAACTGGGAGTCTCAGAAATAGCACAGGGAAGACATACATCACCCAACTTCAGCAATGAACCAATTAAACAACTGAATATCAGCATGACCCAGAGAATTACAAAGGATATACATTGTAACCAATACTGATGAAAAACTGATAATGGTGAAAACATTCAGACACACGGAAAATATAAATACTTCAGATCAATATCCCTTCATCAGGACTGAGAAAAGCTAGAAATAAAACATTTTTTAGGTCACCCGGAAGGAGAAGGGGAAGAAATAATAAAGAGAGAATGTTGTGATAAGATGGAGACCAAGAGAAACTGAATCCTGCTGATTGGTGCCGTCTGAGAGAGGCAGAAAGTGGTTACCAAAATGCATCTGTTCATCAATTGCAAACCACTGAAATTGGAAAATAACAATAGAATATGCATTAATTATTTAGCATCTTATAGAATTTAATTACTTCTGCCGAAAGGCAATTCCTCAGAATTTGAAATCGGTGATTTTGCAAATCCCAGCATATAGCTTGAGTGCTTAAAATGCCAATTGGCTTCCTTCCATCTATGTGGCATTCAAGATATTGAAACATCTCATAATATGCTATGGTTCCCAAAAGACAGAATCTGCCACAAGAGGCATGATATCATTGGCCAATACGCATTCATACACCTGAAGTTAGATTTTGTTTTTGTGTCAACCAGCATCTGCAGTTCCTCCCTTCACATGTATCACTGGCCAATGCACGAGATGACCACAGCTGTAAGCAGCGCTGCTCTCTCCTATGGACCCACTGAAGGCAATGGTGGTCATGATGGTGTATCCCTATCTTTCAGTTGACATCTCCTTTTGCTTCTAGCTTCAACCATAGTTTCCCAATTGATTGTTGTAAACAATGTAGATAGTTTCTATACCTCTCTAACACAACTTTGGGCCCTGCTGGCTAAGACCACATCCCCAAATAACATATCCTTGGTGATCCACTATTTTTAATCTTGAGCAGGCTGCACATTCAGTGTAGAGCCAAAGTGGTGATTTATTTTGTTGACTAGGCACCAACAATTTCAGACAGAAATTCCCTTTCCTGCATTTTGGATTCTAAGATTGTGAAGTTATTCAGAGAAATACACGTATATTCATTTGGAGCTTGATTTGTAGAATATAAATATTTATAAAATCCAGATTTAGGAGCATTGAAATGAATTATATCTATTTTCTGGGTGGCAATTGCAAAGGAATAATGAATAGGACAACTGATATGTCCAACAACAACATAAACATGTTCAATATCGCATTGCATGAATGTTGGACAAAGGTCGGTCTGGTTTGCACCTGTAGATGGTGTGTCAGACTTGATAAGCTAACAAAAGCGTGTATAATAAAGAGTATATAATAGGTAATTACCAAAACAGCCTGGTCCAATCATCACAACAACTTAATCTAATTGATACAGCTCAATCCGAGTTAAAAGATACTAATAAGAAATTTAGCTCCAAACATTGACCAAGACATTGGTGTATTAGTGTATTATTGGATATGCTGTTTTTCATTGGAGCTTAATCAAAGCTCTATTCTGCACCTCTAAATGGATATTAAAGATTCAATTTGTCTTTGTACAAAGAGCAGAATTTGTATCTCCTACCCTGACTGTTATCACCAATCTTAAGAAGTACCTGGCTGTTCTTTTCAGAGCATCAGAGTCATCTATATATGACTAAATCTCTGTTCTTGACCACTTTTGGCCTTCTGTGCTGCGATTTCCGAGAGAACGCCGCCACCTACGGCCATCATTTTTGGGCACCTCGCTCAGAGTCCCCCTCCGCCGCATGTGTGCTGAGGATTTTTCCCATCGATGAAAAATGACAGAGAAATGACAGAGATGACAGACTTGTTCGGCACGGACTTGTAGGGCCGAGATGGCCTGTTTCCGTGCTGTAATTGTTATATGGTTATATGGTTATATCAATGTTTTTACAAAATTCCCCATTCTCTCTGCTGCCCCTGCTGGAGGGAGGGGGAGGGACTATAAAACCAGGAAGTGGTGTGCCTCAATCAGTCTCTGCAAGTGGTGTGCTTCAATCAGAGCTCTGAATAACAGTGAACAAATGTCTCCACATCTGTGAGTACCCATAATGTGGTTTGAAAATGAAAATATGGTTAGTTTGAGGAAAAAAGCACTGTCTGCAAATGGTTGTTTGGGTTGAAGTAAAAAGGCACCCTCTCTCTCTCTCTCCCTCCCTATCCCTCTCCCCCCCCCTGTCTCTCTCCCTTTCTCTCTCTCCCTCCCCTCCTCTATCTCCCCCCTCTCCCCATCACCACCTCTCCCCATCACCCCCTCTCCTCTCCCCACCCTCCTCTCCCTCCTCTCCTTCCTCCTCTCCTCCCTCCTCTCCTCCCTCCTCTCCTCCCTCCTCTCCTCTCTCCCCCTCATTCCTCTTCCCCCTCCCTCTCCTCTCTCCCCTCCCCCCCCCCCCTCTCCTCTTCCCCCCTCTCCTCTTCCTCCCCCCTCTTCCTTCCCCCCCTCTTCCTTCCCCCCCTCTTCCCCCCCTCCTTCCCCCCCCCCTCCTCTCCCCCCCCCTCCTCTCCCCCCCCCCCCTCCTCTCCCCCCCCCCTCCTCTCCCCCCCCTCCTCTTCCCCCCCCTCCTCTTCCCCCCCCCTCCTCTTCCCCCCCTCCTCTTCCCCCCCCTCCTCTTCCCCCCCCCTCTTCCCCCCCCTCCTCTTCCCCCCCCTCCTCTTCCCCCCCCTCCTCTCCCCCCCCCTCCTCTCCCCCCCCCTCCCTCCCCCCCCTCCCCCCCCCCCCCTCCCCCCCCTCCTCTCCCCCCCCCTCCTCTTCCCCCCCCCCTCCTCTTCCCCCCCTCCTCCTTCCCCCCCCTCCTCTCCCCTTCCCCCCCCCCCTCCTCTCTTCCCCCCCCTCCTCTCCCCCCCCTCTCCCCCCCTCTCCCCCCCCCCCTCCTCTCCCCCCCCTCCTCTCCCCCCCCTCCTCTCCCCCCCCTCCTCTCCCCCCCCCCCTCCTCTCCCCCCCCTCCTCTCCCCCCCCCCTCTCCCCCCCCCCCCCCCCCCCCCCTCCCCCTCCTCCCCCCCCCCCTCCTCCTCCTCCTTCCCCCCCCCCTCCCCCCCCCCCCTCTCTTCCCCCCCTCTTTTTCTCCCTCTCCTCCCCTCCATCCCCTCCCCCACCGTCCCCCTGCCCTAAACCCCCCCCCTCCACACACCCCTACCCCCTTCTCCTCCCCCCCCTCTCCTCCCCCCCCCTCTCCCCCCCCCTCCCCCCCCCCTCTCCTCCCCCCCTCTCCTCCCCCCCTCTCCTCCCCCCCCCCTCTCCCCCCCCCTCTCCTCCCCCCCTCTCCTCCCCCCCCTCTCCTCCCCCCTCTCCTCTCCCCACCCTCTCCTCTCCCCCCCTCTCCTCCACCCCTCTCCTCCCCCCATCTACTCACCCCTTTCCTCCCCCCCCTCTCCTCCCCTCCCCCACCCCTCCCTCCAACCTCCCTCCCCTAAACCCCCTCCACTCCACACCCCCTACCCTCTTCCCTCCACCCCTCTCCCCTCCCTCCCCCTCCCTGCTCCCCACCTCTCCCCCTTCACAGCACCCCCTCACTCTCACCCTCTCTCTCCTCCCCTCCTCCCCTCCCTCCCCTCCTCCCCTCCTCCCCTCCTCCCCTCCTCCCCTCCTCCCCCACCTTACCCCCTCATCCACCCTCCCTCTTCTCCTACTCTCCACCCCTCATCCCTCTTGCCCTCTCTCTGTCTCTCCCTCTCTCTCTGCCCCTTCTCTCTCTGCCCTCACTCTCTAACCCCGCACCCCGCCCCCTCTAGATATGACTGCAAGTTGGGGGCTATGCGTCAGTAGATAGGGTGGTTATGGGGTAAAAGGAGCAAATTAATAATATTAATATAATATCAAGGGGGGTAATTAGCGTGAGTGTGTGGTGGGGGGGAGAGGGGGGATAGTTAGTGTGTGTGACGCTGCATGCCGCCCCCCCCACAACCGCACGTTGGGGGAACAGACCCAACGGGTCTGCACTTGGTCTAGTATAGTAATACAACACAGAAGCAAGCCCTTTGGCCCAATTCATCCTTGCTGATCATAGCTGGTCCCACGTACCTGAACATAGCCCATATCCCTCCAAACCTTTTCTAAACATCTACCAGTTCAAGTGTCTTTTAAATTTTGTTGAAGATAGATACAAAAAGCTAGAGTAACTCAGCGGGTCAGACAGCATCTCTGTAGAAAAGGAATGGGTGGCGTTTCGTGTTGAAACACTTCAGACTTTTCAGACCCTTTTTTCAGGCTGCAGACAGGTAATTTTGTCATTGTTCCCAACTCTATCACTTCACGGGCAGCTCATTCGAGAAATGCACTCCATTCCGTTTACAAATCATGGTGAGGTTTCTGTTCATGCAAGGTGACTGGACCAGTTTTTTTTATTTGACATCAATAACTTATGCAACTTACAAGATGGGAAAATGTTAGTCCTATTTCATAGTTCCTAATTTTAGCCCAGTAGGTATTTGACAGATAGGTTTTGATTTAAAAGGCATTTTGACAGGTACATTGAAATGAAATGAAAAATGAAATGATTCAATTTATTGTCATTGTCAGTGTACAGTACAGAGACAACGAAATGCATTTTTAGCATCTCCCTTGAAAGGGAGACACAGGGCGTCGCGGTGTGCCCGCGCCTGCCGCCGTAACATTCCATTACAGGCAAAGGTGGGTGAAGTGTCTTGCCCAAGGACACAACGACAGTATGCACTCCAAGCGGGATTTGAACCGGCTACCCTCCGGTCGCCAGCCGAACTCTTAGCCCATTGTGCTATCTGTTGACCCTACATATAGGAAAGGTTTTGAGGGATATGGGCCAAATACAGGCAAATGGGACTAGTGTAGGTGGGGCATCTTGGTCAGCATCGGCAAGTTGAGCCAAAGGGCCAGTTTCCATGCTGTATGACTCTGATTCTATGACGAAATGGCCAGGTTGTTTTTGCATCCAGGCCTCATTTAATTACTATATCAGCTTTGCCATCCATTTTTGTTGAGATGTAATAAAAATATTCAATAAGCCATAAATCAACCTTCAGAGAATCTTGGCATTGCCACGACTCAAAAAATGGTTGCATCTCAGATTGAAACAATCAACAAGATGAATTACTGCTGATTGTACTCATTTGAAAATATCTTCAAATCATTCAAATGTTGCACATTTTGAAAGGTTTTAAATGAAAATAAATAATTTACAAATAAATTGATGGTGTCTCGACTATGGGTGGCATGGGGGCATAGCGGAAGTGCTAGTGTCTTACAGCGCCAGATACCTGGGTTTGATCCTGACTACAGGTGCTGTCAGTAAGGAGTTTGTACGTTCTCCCCGTGACATGCGTGAGTTTTCTCCGAGATCTTCGGGTTCCTCCCACACTCCAAAGACCTACAGGCTTGTGAATTAATTGGCTTGGTATAAATGTAAAATCGCCCCTAGTGTGCGTAGTTCAGTCTAGATTTTGTGAAGTCATTTTCAATGATTTCAATTAGGTTATTCATAGATAACAAAAAACAACTTATAATGTATGCAATGTTAATTTTTGCTTCGTTAATAGATCTTATAGAAACATATAAAATTATAAAAGGACTGGACAAGCTAGATGCAGGAAAAATGTTCCCAATGTTGGGCGAGTCCAGAACCAGGGGCCACAGTCTTAGAATAAAGGGGAGGTCATTTAAGACAGGTGAGAAAAAACTTTTTCACCCAGAGAGTTGTGAATTTGTGGAATTCCCTGCCACAGAGGGCAGTGGAGGCCAAGTTACTGGTTGGATTTAAGAGAGAGTAAGATAGAGCTTGAGGGGCTAGTGGAGTCAAGGGATATGGGGAGAAGGCAGGCACGGGTTATTGATAGGGGACGATCAGCCATGATCACAATGAATGGCGGTGCTGGCTCAAAGGGCCGAATGGCCTCCTCCTGTACCTATTTTCTATGTTTCTATGTTAATAAAAGTGCACCATGTTATCACTGAAATACTTCAAGCGATGATTTACCAAATGTCAGAAAAAAAATCAATCACATCCCATATTTATTTATTCATGTGTGGTAAGATTTATTACCAATCCCTGTGTCCTCTTTAAGTGTCGGTGAGCTGGCTTTGTGTGTGTGTGTTCATCGAAGATGTTGGCTTGGATCTGTTCGTCAATAGCAAGGGACTGAGATTTGGCATTCATTTTCTTCGAGCAGCTCACTGATATGTTGTGAGCTTTTAAGTAACTGCACAGTACTTAGAGATATTTTAGGGATATCTACAGACTCTGTCAGCAACTGAGGAGAATCCTTACTGAGATATAAAGTCTTACCAAAAAATATAAATTTGGCTTGTTAATTCAACAGGTGTGGAAAGCAAATGAGCTGTTGAAAGCAAAATCAAATGAAGGAAGGAAAGACAGGTATAAGATAGCATGAGATGAAAGACACTGGACAAAGAATTTTAGGGAAAGTTGTTTATGTCCAATGATTGTTAAATTCAGAAGTGGGATATTGCAGAGAGAAAACTAGATTTTCAGGGTCAGATAGGTTATTTTGTAATTATTAAGATTATTATGTCACCAACTGTGCCACCATGCCCTGGCTAGTACAGTGGTGCATCTGGTGGAGCTGCTGACTCAGAGTGCCAAGGACCCAGGTTTCATCCTGACCTTGGATGCTGTCTGTGTGGAGTTTGGACATTCTTCCTGTAGACCCCTTGGGTTTCCTACTGATGCTCCACTTTCCTCCACTCCACCTCTCAATGATGTGTGGATTTGTAGGTTAATCGACCACTGTAAAATTGCTCCTAGTGTGGATGGAATGAAGGTGAAAGTGGTATAACATAGAACTAGTGCAAATGGGTGATTGGTGTGGACTTGCTGGGCCGATGCCCCTGTTTCAATGCTGTATCTTTGAATCCATCATTTCAAGCAAAGAATCACTATTCACTGAATATTGCTGAGGCAGCTTTTTGGGATGTTTCATGGTAGGGACAGCAAATGCACCTTTTCAAGAATTTGGCAGGTAATTCTCTCAATGAATATTTGTACCTCTGAAATTTTGTGACAGCACGGTGATTCTGACAGAAAATTCAAGACTTGTGCATTTACCTGCACAAATCCAAATAACAAAAGTTGTCTAATTTACATCTATCTATATTACTAAAATTACTACTAAATTTACATCTATCTATATTACTAAAATTACTACTATACTATATTACTATATTACGGTATTGTACTTCCGGTGGCGCTGGTGCCAGCAGCCTCCACCTACAGCCCGGTATCTTTTTGTTTTTTTGTTTATTTAGTTATGTTAAAGTGTGTTTTTTTTGTGTTTTTTGGTGTTTTTATGTGGGGGAAGAGGGCACGGTGCGGGGGATACCGTCCTTCAGCCGCTTCCTGGTGAGGACGCGACTATTATTCAAGTCGCGTCCTCCCCCCCCCCCCCCCCACAGCGGCCTACCTACCTGGATTGGCGCGGCCTTTCCTGCCGGGATCGACCGGAGCTCCAGCAGCGGCGGGACAGCGCTGGAACATCGCGGGGCTGGTGATGCCTTACCGGGGGTCGCCGTTTGGAGCCCGGAGTGCTGGACCTGCTGTACCGACATCCTGGAGCTGCGGTTTGCAGAGCTCCCAACGCGGGCGGCGCTGACTACAACGCGGGGTCCTGCGACTCTGCCCGGCTCGACCTGCGGACTCGGGAGCTGCAGACTCCGGCAGCGGGAGGCGGCTGATCAGGAGGTCCGGGCCGCTGAGGAGGAGGCTGCTCACCGTCGGGGTTCGGCGTCGGCGTTCCACCAGCCCGGCGTGAGGGCCTGAACATCGGGCCACCCGGGGCGGCGACTGCGGGTGCTTGGAAGGCCCCGTCCACGGATGAACACGGAGGGGAGGCTGGCTGGACTATGGTGCCGTCCTCACCTGGGTGCCATTTATGTTATGTTGTGTCGTGGACTTCTGTATTTGTGCTTTTTTTAAAATTTTAATTCAATTTCAATTTTATTTTTAATATGTTTTATTATTTATTTATTATTTATTTTTATAATTTCTTTGTGATTTTTTTTTAATGATACTGCCTGTAAGGAAAATTCATTTCGTTGTCTCAAATTGAGACAATGACAATAAATTGAATACAATACAATACAATACAATAAAAGTCTGTTTTTGACCGGTTTTGGACATCTGTGCTGCGATTTCCGAGAGAACGCCACCACCTATGGCCGTCATTTTTGGCCACCTTGCTCAGAGCCCCCCTCCGCCGCATATGTGCTGAGGATTTTTCCCGTCGATTAAAAATGATAGAGATATTAATGTTTTAACAAAATTCCCCATTCTCTCTGCTGCCCCCGCTGGCGGCAGGGGGGAGGGACTATAAAACCAGGAAGTGGTGTGCCACACAGTCTCTTCAAGATGGAGGAAGGCAGAGGGTCACGTTTCTCTGAGCTGTGAATAACACTGAACACATGTCTACTCAAATGTAAGTGCCCTTAGTGGTTCTAAAATGCTTGCAGAATGTGTCTATTGGTTCTAAAGCTTGCAAAAAGTGTCTCTATTGGTTCTAAAGCTTGCAAAACATGTCTATTGGTTCTAAAGTTTGCAAAAAAATGTCTATTGGTTCTAAAGCTTGCAAAAAGTGTCTATTGGTTCTAAAGCTTGGTTCTAAAGCTTGCAAATAAATGTCTATTGGTTCTAAAGCTTTAAAAAAAATGTCTATTGGTTCTAAAATGGTTCATACTAGTGCTCCAGAAAGCCCGCCCCTCCCCCTTGGTTGGCTTGGCTTGGCTTGGTGTGTCTTGAAATTGAAAGGCACTACTTACTGCAAATGGTGGCATGAAGTTGAAAGGCACTACTTGCTGCAAATGGTGGCTTGGGAGCTTTGGCTTGAAGTTGAAAGGCACTACATACTGCAAATGGTGGCTTGGGTGTGGCTTGAAGTTGAAAGACACCACTTATTGCAAATGGTGGCATGAAGATGAAAGGCACTATTACTGCAAATGGTGGCTTGGTTGCTTTGGCTTGAAGTTGAAAGGCACTACTTACTGTAAATGGTGGGTTGGGAGCTTTGGCTTGAAGTCGAAAGGCACTATTACTGCAAATGGTGGCTTGGGTGCTTTGGCTTGAAGTTGAAAGGCACCACTTACTGCAAATGGTGGCACGGTTGAAATGCACTACTTACTGCAAATGGTGGCTTGGGTGCTTTGGCTTGAAGTTAAAAGGCACTACTGTAAATGCACTTACTTTCTGTTTGCACTCTATATTGATTTTAGATAAAACGCTACCACTTACGGCCCTGATTTTTGGCCATCTTACTCAGTCCCCCTTCGCTGAGCAGGTGCAGAGAATTCTTCCCATCAATGACAAATAAAAGTGTTATTAGTATAAAAAAAAATGTTGACAATCTCTCTCCTGTCAATCACTCCATGAAAGCCACACCATTTCCGGTGGGGGGCGGGGGGGCGGGGAGGGGTTATAAAATCCGGAAATGTGGGTGTGGCTCAGTCTCTGCAAGATGGAGGAGGGAGAGGTCATGACTCGCTGTCTTTAGTGGCTTTGCACCCTACTTTAATGAATTTAATGAAATTGGATTTAATGAAAAGAAGACAGAGGTGATTTTATTTGATCCCAATGGCTGCCGTGAACCTCCATTTGTTGATTTAGGTCCATTGTCAAGGTACGTGAAGCCAACAGTTGTGAACCTGGGTTTTAGGATGGACAGTGACTTTAAATTAGATCGCCAAATATGCGCGGTGGTTAAGTCCAGCTTCTTTCACCTAAGGAAGCTGGCGAAGGTGAAGCCCATTCTCGAGCGGCAGCATTTTGAGACAGTAATCCATGCCTTTATTACATCTAGGCTGGATTACTGTAACGCGCTCTATTTTGGTGTTGCTCGTTCTTCACTGGCTCGTCTCCAGTTGGTTCAGAATGCTGCTGCTCGCCTTTTAACAGGGACTCGAAAGAGGGAGCACATATCGCCAATTCTGGCCTCCCTACACTGGCTCCCGGTGCACTTTCGGGTTCATTTTAAGTTACTGTTATTTGTTTTTAAATCTCTGAATGGGCTCGCCCCGCCTTACCTCTCTGAGCTGCTCCACCCATACACTCCTGCCCGGTCCCTCAGGTCAGCTGGTCAGCTGCTCCTGGAGGTACCGAGGTCTAGTCGGAGGCTCAGAGGGGATAGAGCCTTCTCTGTTGCTGCTCCGGCACTCTGGAACACCCTGCCGCTGCACATCAGACAGGCCCCCTCACTGTCCATCTTCAAATCCAGTGTTAAAACGCATTTGTACTCCCTGGCTTTTGACCATGCCTGAGGCTTTGCTTCTGTTTGTGGTGTTTTTGATGTTTCTTTATTTTACATGTCTTTTCCTACTATTTCTTTTGATTGTTATTTTTGGTGTGTATTAACTTTTTTGTCAATGATTAGTAATGTACAGCACTTTGTTGCAGCTATGTTTGTTTTTAAAGTGCTCTATAAATAAAATTATTATTATTATTATTATTACTTCAAATGGTATGAAACTGCACTTGAATTTGGTGGCCTTGCACCCTGCTTGAAGTGGTAAGAAACTACACTTGAATTTGGTGGCCTTATACCCTGCTTGAAATAGAATTTCAAGGATTAGCCGTGAGTCAACTACCAGCCCACCGGCCGTGAGTGAGTGAGTTGCCAACACAACAGGCTTGATTGACTGAGATGCCAGCCCAAGAATCCATTTGACGCACAATTTGCATACTAGCCCTCTGGAAACCAGTCCCTTCAGCCCACAACACCCATACTAGCGCTCCAGAAAGCCCCCCTGAGAGGTGGAATATTGCGTTGGATGACCAGCCCTCCTGTGTGATGCTGGGA
Source organism: Leucoraja erinaceus (assembly GCF_028641065.1). Taxonomy (NCBI): domain Eukaryota; kingdom Metazoa; phylum Chordata; class Chondrichthyes; order Rajiformes; family Rajidae; genus Leucoraja; species Leucoraja erinaceus. The sequence goes on along the minus strand of NC_073379.1, from coordinate 95,847,768 downwards.
CCCAACGGGTCCCACTTAGTCTAGTTGAGTTATGGAATTCAAGTTTTTTAATGTAACCCGACCATTACAATCATGTAAATTGCTCAATGTTTCATTCAGCATTGGAGATCAAATGGCCCATGGGTTTATTCCAGCTCTTGGAGCAAATCCATCAGATCCATTCCCTTGCTTGTTTCCATATAGCCTGATCTCTCCCTCTACGCCCATCAACACCTCCACCCATCTAGCCGAGGGTGAGTTAAAACTTGACAATTAATTTACTAACCAGCACATCCTTGGGATGTGGGAAGAAACTGGAGCACCTGGGTGAAACTTGAACCATAGCTAGGCATTTGATCAATTACAGCATTTTTTCTGAAAAGCATGATTCAAACACATACCTATCTCCTTCGCTCCATAGATGCTGCTGCACCCGCTGAGTTTCTCCAGCATGTTTGTGTACCTTTGATTTTCCAGTTCCTTCTTAAACATTCAAACACATACCATTGCTACCAAGTGTAATTTCAGAAATGTTGTGACAATGTTGTTCTGCACAGATTGCATTATTTTCCTGATGGGACTGATTTAAAATGCATGCCAGCTGGCCAATGTTCGCAAATCATTATACACCACTAATGGCTTTTTCAGCATTTGTGTACAAGCCTGGTTAACTTTGCTAGATAGTTTCGAGATCATAGGCAAAAATTACTATGTAGTAAGCAGAGTGTAAATGCATTCATAAGTAACATAGTATTGAATCTGCAAATTATTTTTGTTGATGGTTTTGGGAATGAATATAAACAAGGTAGACTACGGGAATTGGAACTTGTCTGTTCGCACGTTTGCTTATTTTCTCTTCTTCAGTTCAGTTCAGGTTATTATCATGTGTACCAAGGTACAATGTAAAACTTTCTGTTGCGTGCTAAGCAGTCAGCAGAATGACAATACATAATTACAATCAATCCATTTACAGTATATAGATACATCAGGTCATAAGTGATAGGAGTAGAATTAGGCCATTTGGCCCTTCAAATTGACTCTGCCATTCAATCATGGCTGATCTATCTCTCCCTCCTAACCCCTTTCTCCAGCCTTCTCCCCAAAACCTCTAACACCTTTACTAATCAAAAATCTATCTATCTCTGCCTTAAATGATAAGGGGATAACATGTAGTAAAGCCAGCAAAGTCCAGTCCAGAAAAGTCTGACCTGACTGATCAAAGAGGTAGATAGTAGTTCAGCACTGCTCTCTGTTTGTGGTAGGATGGCTCAGTTGCCCTTATAATAGCTGGGAAGAAAGTACTAAGTGCTGCTGCAGGAGTACAGATTTAAAGGTGCGGAGCGATTGTAATATGAGTTTGTAGATCTGTTTCTGTGGCTAGCACATAAATAGTTGCCTGGAATTTCATTTCAAATATTATAGAAGGTATTTGCTTTTCAAATACTGGGCTGGATTTTAACTGCTGGTAGTGGGAGATCTCAATGGAAAGGATTGTCATATGTCTGCATGCGGCATAAGCCAATTCATACACAAAGTTTAATGGAGTATAGATATGGAAAATAAAAATTAAAGAACAATTTCAACAATAGATCGGCACGGTAATTATCCTACATTTTAAAGATGCCTACTGAGGAAATGAAAGGACACTTCCTTCCCTAGTTATAGAAGGGAATTAAGCCTCTGTCGCACTAAGGAAACCTGAACGGAAACCTCTGGGGACTTTGCGCCCCACCTAAGGTTTCCGTGCGGTTCCCGGAGGTTTTTGTCAGTCCCCCTACCTGCTTCAACTACCTGCAACCACCTGCAACCACCTGCAACCTCCGGGAACAGCACGGGAACCTTGGATGGGGCGCAAAGTCTCCAGATGTTTCCGTTCAGGTTTCCTAAGTGGGACAGGGGCTCAATACTGTATGCAGCCACACAAAAGGAGTTGTGACTGGGCGTGGCCTAGGAGGTGCGGGTGCAGGTGCAGAGAGGGGCATTATCCCACAGCATTCATTGCATGATCTAAACAGAGCAGGAAAGGTAAATACAATTGCAAATTCAGCTACGTATATCCTGCTTTGTGCATTGTCATTCCTGCTTCCTTTCTTGTGTTGTCTTATAAAGCCTACATCTTTCATTATAGAAAAATACCCACCCTAAAATGCAATTTCCCCTATCCATCCATCACTACACACCCCACACTGCTATGCAATCTCATGATCCTCCCCAAGACCTGTCTTCACCACCTGCATTCCATTCTGGCATCCGGTGAAGAATAGGGATTGGTGAGCAAGTGTTTAGATGATCATCAGAAATCATGGGTTATAGCAATAAACCTAAACTAGTGGTCACTAAATGTGTGAGAAGGAACTACAGATGTTTGTTTAAGCCGATGATAGACAAAAAAAGCTGGAGTAACTCAGGGAGGCAGCATTTCTGGAGAGAAGGAATGGGTGGCGTTTCGGGTCGAGACCCTTCTTCAGACTGGGTCTAACTTTTCCATTCTTTTGAATATCTTGTCTGCAACGGTTGCAATTTGTTTGTTCATACTGTAAGTTGCGTATAAAACACAAATCTTCAGAAGAGCAAACTTGCTCAATGGTTCACCATCAGAGCTTGTGTTTGTCATGCACAGGGTTGGTTGCGCAGACTTTAATGGCACCTCTATGCCAAATCCATTTTACACTGGTATTACCCTGATGACTCTTACGTCACTGATAAGTTTGAGTAGAAATAGGACAACGATCAATCGTCAGCTCAGAGGGTGTATGACCCTTCAGGTTCTACTCAGCTGAAACAGGGGGTGAATTCCAGAGGGATATGATATAAAGGGAAATAATCGAGGACTTGTAATGATCGTTCAGAACCTCTAAGCACATTGACCCAAATACTGCAAGAATGAGGGAGCCCATGTCAAGAAAGCATGGATTATGCCACAAGGATGTCTTCTTCCATGGACAGATGCTTCCCAACACTGTAATAACTTACTCCCATCGTCCAGCAAATGAAGGGAAGAATCGGTAGCAAACCTAGCTGTTAGCAAACCTAGCCAGAGATGTGTTTCTACTTCATCCATTGCAATTCCCCTATGTCTTCACTGCCCACAGGTAATTAGTCAACATGGCAACTCCAAGTTCTACCGCTTGTGGGCATTCTTGTCTGTAAAACACAGATGACTTCAACTCAATGGTCAAGGAAAGGATCTGAACAGCCTACCAGGACATTTGCTGCAGATATAGTGGATGCACGCACAGGAAGTGGAAGATTAATGAAAAGAGGACTTAAACCCGGAATGTTAACCACATTTTCTTTTCCTCAGATGCTGCCCGATCTGCTGACTGCTTCCAACTGCTTTACTAATGTGTTGTAGTTGCACAAGGATATGCAATGTAAGCCACACAATGGCAAATTTGTACATGGCATTGTGCCAAACGGCAGGTCCTACACGATCAGATAAATGATATTTCTTTTCCGATGTTGATTGTGAAATAAATGTTGTCCAACACACCAAGAGCACTTCCTGCATTTCAAGTGGTTCTATGGGATCTTTTATGTTGCAGATGGGACTTTGGTTTATTATCTCATCTAACAGATGCTATAACCAATCATGCTGCTTTATCTCAGTACAACATTGAAGTGTCAACCAGGATTATGTGTTTGTTTCCCTGGAGTGAATTTTTAATAACTGACTTAGAGGAGAGGTTGAAAAAAGGCTAGCATTCATTTTATTTCCTAATTCATTCTTTAGGGTTTAGGATTTGGACATTGCCAGCAAGACCTATATTTAATTCACAGCTTCAGATGCCTTCCAGAGGCTTTGGGCTTGTTATGATGAATACCTAGGAATACATCTCTAAGTATCTTTAAAAGGTTTTTGAGTGATCCCCGTATATTTGAAATGAACTCTTCGTAACAGATGAGATTTGACCTTTCATCTTTTGCTGTCAGAGGCAGGAGATCAGAGTCAACCATGTTTATAGCATTGATTGAACAATGAAGGATAATAGTGACTTTCATCATCTTTCCCAATGGAAGAACGATGAATTCAAACATACTAATGAGCAAGGGAACCATTAAGTAACGCTGAAGAAATGCTAGTTTTGAAACTTCAGAGTATTGTAGTTAATATAAGAGCAGAATCCTCACTGGGACAAAGTTTAATCACAGTCTCACTGCACGCATGCATTCCAGGCATTCGACAGAGAAATGATTTGAAAACAATATGTGCCTTGCAGGTTTAAAAAGAATATTGTGAGAGTTGGAAGGTGAGATACAAGGAGTACAGCAGACTGCAGGCTTGCTGCAGAATTTTCAATTCAGCCTACAATTTGGGTGTGTTTCCAATGGATCACTGTTGTGGCCACTGGTCCTTGTGGTTACGTATTAGTAACCAACACTGGGAATACAAAACTTAATATCAAACTTTACAGTGATAAGTCAGGTAAGAATCGGTTTCAGGAGAACATAGTGATGTGCACGGACACATTGTAGAAAACATTTGATTTGGAGAAAAGTGTTTTTGATAAGAATAAGGAAAGTCTAGATGTTTACTAAAGAATCAGCCCAGATGAAGTTAGCTTAATTGGCCTTTCTCTCTATTGTGTAAATCGATGATTTAAAGTTCAAACTTGTTTTGGAATTCAACACATTTGTTTTATTGCTCCCTGTATGTTTCAGTTGGAAATATTTTTTTTCAGCAAATTGATGCTGAGGTCAGAGGAGCATCTAAGACCCGGGTGAATAATGGAGCAACCCTCGTCTCTTTAACTGTTTAAAAAAAAAAAAAAAGCGACAGGAATAATGGAGAAGGAAATAGAGTCAACTAAAGTCCAATTAATAGAAACATAAAGAGGAAGAGAATTCTGATTTAGTGTTAAAAAAAAAAAAATGAAAGTAAAAAAAAATTAAGATTTTTGCGCCAATAGAAATAATTTACTACCTGCAGGAGTGAGATTCCATTATTCTATTATTCCCCTTCTTGGTCAAGAAAGGTTGAGCTACAGATACATAAATCTCATTACTAAAAGGGTTCTTAAATCATTGTATAGCAGGTCTAAATTTCTTTCAGGATTTCACTTAATCCTGACAGCAAAAAATGTAGCAATTTCTTCAAATGCACAGAGACGTAACAACAGAGAAGAATAAACTGTTGAGTAAAGTATTCACAAGTCACAGTGCATGTCCTTCCTCACCACTAGTTGCTGGGTTCTTTACAAACCAACAACAGTATTGATCGTAATTTTCCTGTTATCTAATCAGGAAGTTCTCAACTAGTAATTCTAACAAGTCAATTACAATAATGTATCTCAAGTTAGTAGTAGAAATAAAGTATAGAGGTTAGGTGATGAATGAGATCAGAAGAGATGAAATAAGTCATTGTAATAAAAAGGAATAGCAGATGCTGGTTTATACCAAAGAAAGACAGAAAATGCTGGTGTTACTCACTGGGTCAGGCAGCATCTCTGGAGAAACTGGATACATGATGTGTCTGGTCGCGAGTCTTCTTCAGATTAATAGTGGAGGGGTGGGGGAAATCTGTAAGCAAGAAAAGATAGCAATGTTACAAAATTTTGAGATTTAAAAAATCAAGTCTGTAATTTATCCCATCAGATAAAGCTTAAAAATAAGTTTAATTTGACACCTAATTCACTTTCATATCTCAAGTATTTAAAAAGTTAAGGCCATTTTCATACTCGGAAATTAGCATCTTGTTCCCTATTGATTTTCTATGGACATAACAAAAAAGCTGTGATCATGGACAGTCAAAAGGCCATAACCTTCTTAAAAATTAAGAGAACTGAATTAAATTTTCAGTTATCGTAGATTGAACCATTCTGAAACAAACATAAAGTAATCTAACTTGGATGACCTGACTATAACTATTATACAAGGCCATAAAAACTAACAATACCTTTTGCGACGGGGTCTTTCAGCGATTTTTCGTTAATGATTTACTAGGCTGAACATTTTCGATTGCAACAGCCTAGTAAAAATCGAGTTTTAAACCCGCCCCCTCTAAACAGCGCCAAAATCGCGCACACGAGGTGGGGCAGATTCTCAGACACGATTCAGGTAGGTTTTGTAACATTTGTCCTTGTCTTTTCTAGGTATGTTTCCAGTGCTCACATGCCCCCCCCCCCCCCCCCCCCCCCCCCCCCCCCCCCCCCCCCCCCCCCCCCCCCCCCCCTATTAGTTTGAAGAAGAGTCCTGACTTGAAATGTCACCTATCCAAATAAGTAATTGTGTGGTTTGGTGTCGTGATCCATGTGAAAATCAGTAGAGTCACCAGCACCCTAAAGCTTTATCTCAGCTCAGCAAGATAAATACCTTCTGCATCACAATCACAGTGTGGCTACAGGTTTGGTGATAATATTGACATTTGTAAATTCAGAACCATTAGATTATAGTGATAAACTTTGGGGAAGAAACTGATAGAGCTCATCTCAAAGCATAAATTTCAATAACAAGATTGTGGGAAAGCAGAACACTAGAGGAAGGGATCCAAATGGAAGTGGATGATGTGTACGAGGTGAAATGTCTTGGTCAATAATATCGCAGATAGATGAAGAGAATGGAAAACGATAATAAATTATCATTGAAATGATTTATTGAGAGCAGTGAAGAGGATAAAAGTTGGAAAAGCGGTTTCTCAGTGTCAGACATCAGGAAGAGCAAGGATGCCATTCAAAACCTATTTATGTTCAGTACCCCTCTTGTGCCAAAGGAAAGAATGATTTCAGTTGAATAGAATGAGAAGTGGTACGTGAGCATATAAATTAAGGACCTGTCCCACGAGCATGCGACCTGCATGCGGCAAGCGCGACCAAACCGGAAGCGGGGGCCGTGCAGAGGTCGAGTGAGTGACGTGAAGTTCGCGCGTGTCGTACGGCATCAAGACGCTGCGTATTGCGTCGAGACGCTGCGCACGCCCCCTTCGAGGCGGTGCGTACGGCACTGAGGTGGCTGCGGGCCAGCAGGCCGTTGCCGCGCAGAATTTTTAAACATGGTCAGTTTTTCAGAGCCCCGCGCGATGTCGGGACCAACTCCGCACAACTCCATATGGCTCCGCCGATCGAAGTGGGACCGGCCCCGCAAGGCCGTACGGCTCAAGCGACCACGTTAGGTTGTGCTTGCCGCATGGAGTCGCATGCTCATGGGACAGGCCCTTTAGGAACAGGGCCAGTCAATCCTTTGACCCTGCTGTGCATTTGGAGAAAAAGACAAATGCAACAATATAATGATATTTTCACGTACTGCAAGCATGAAATGGTGCCTTTTGGTAGGCTGGATCACATGAAACAGTAATAAAATGAGTTCATTATCACTGAGATATCTGTGATTAGTGTTAAGAACCCATGTAAAGTGCATCAGAGTTTGAGATGGGTGCAAAAATAAGAGGCTGTTGTGAAACTACATCAAACCAATGTCTGATTAAAAATGAACAAACAAATATATCTATGAATTCTTGGATTAGGGTGGTGGCATCTGATGAAAAGTGCAGTGTGGGAGTCATGGACAAGCACATCTGGATCTTGTGTCACAAAAAATGCAAGTAAAATGCCCATTACTGCAAGAAAGAATGTCTTTATTGCGTTCATATACATATGGCAATGGAACACTCTTGACAAGCAATGATGTTTGGGCACTAACTGCTCCCCAAGGCTGATTTCCCCTCTAGATGTTGAATGTCCTATGGTCAAAAGGTCATATGTGATAGGAGTAGAATTAGGCCATTTGGCCCATTGTCTACTCCACCATTCAATCATGGCTGATCTATCTCTCCCTCCTAACCCAATTCTCCTGCCTTCTCCCCATAACCTCCGACATTAAAAATATCCACTGACTTGGCCACCACAGCCTTCTGTGGTAAAGAATTCCACAGATTCACCATCCTCTAAAGAAATTTATCCTCATCTCCTTCCTAAAAGAAGGTCCTTTAATTCCGTGGCTATAACCTCTAATCCTAGACTCTCCCACTAGTAGAAACAGCCAATGCCCAGAATGCCTAGTCAAACCAGGGAGATGGTTTCAGTCAGAGGCTGCCAGAGAAGATGCATCTCATGAAAGCAGGTTTCTGCCCAGCTTTGTTTCAGCACCATTTAATCTGGAAGTGGGCAAGTTGATGGCACGTCAGGATAGGATTTTGTTAAATGTTATCATATCACCCATTCACAACCCATTCCTTCTCTCCAGAGATGCTGCCTGTCCCGCTGTTGCTCCAGCATTTTGTGTCTACTTTTGATTTAAACCAGCAGCTGCAGTTCTTTCCTACACATCTCCTCCACATGTTCATTATTCTATGCTAACCCTATCAAATCTATTTTGTAGTTGTAAAGATTAATTTTAGATTACCCTTCAACCATGAGATGAAAAACGCTTCCGGTCTTTCCTACAACCACAAGCTGCAAGAGGAGGTAGTTGATGCTGGGACTATCCCAACATTTAAGAAACAGTTAGACAGGTACATGGATAGGACAAGTTTGGAGGGATATGGACCAAACGCACGCAGGTGGGACTAGTGTAGCTGGGACATGTTGGCCGGTGTAGGCAAGTTGGCCGGAGGGCCTGTTTCCACACTGTATCACTCCATAACTCTATAACTCTATCCTTTAATTCAATTATTCCGATCATTCTTACCAAGTCAATGAGATCAGAAATGTCCAATGATTGCTTTATGTTTTAGCCATTAATTTCAATGAATAAGAAAATGTAGCCATTATTCCATAAATTTACAACTCCTATCCACTTGATGTTAGCCTCCAAGGTGTAAAATGTACCCCATACATTTAAATCACTATTTTAAATAACTTGTATATATCTTATAGTGATTTCCAATTAATTCACTCATACGACTGGGGATTATGCCAATAACATTTAAATGGAAAAAGTGAGCTAACACAGAAATAAATTGCCCATAATGGTTTCATAAATCTGATAATAAAACCCCCAAGGTGACAAGTACTTAAAGATTTGGACGTTTGTGACATTGCCATGTTGTATGGTGCCTTCGTGCAAGGCTTAAGAAAATTAGTTACTTTCTTCATCTTAGTATTGATTTGCCTCGTTAACAAACTGTGGAAAGATAGATTATGTAACATTAAAAATCTCTAAAAATAGATATGTCGTTACCAATTGTAGTTTGATGCATGGATGAAAAATTATCTTTCATCTTTTGACAGTCGAATATAGATTATAACTCAAGTTTATACTGATTAAACATATACACTTTATCATTTAAGAAATGGAAAAAATGTTGACAACAGCTGAAGGTGCTTGTCATCTTGACATTGTGGAGATTTAATGCTAAATAAAAGCATATAACATTTTGCACCATAGATATCAAGTCGATTGATTAAATCTCAGGAATGAATGAATATCTGTTTGGAAAATTATATTAAGTAATGCAAATAATTCTCCTAAAGGTATCTGCAAAATTCTTCATGTAACAATGTTATCTGAAGATAAGATGATCAGAAGGGGTATTTATTTACACGTAATATAGGTGAACAAGAGATCATTTATTTTGATCTGCAGACATTTAACAAGATTGAACTGCAGTGTTTTGTAATCCTCTGCTAATATGAAAATAATTAATTTCAGAATAATATTATCTTATTTTAGCTGTTAGATTGGAAGCAATATCTAAATTGGGTGGTAAATTGGCTGACAGCATGAGACTGGAGTGAACTTAAGATTGCTTAAGAACTTCTCATTTATCACAATGTTTTGTACATAGAAACATAAAAAATGGGTGCAGGAGTAGGCCATTCGGCCCTTAGAGCCAGCACCGTCATTCAATATGACCATGGCTGATCATCCAAAATCTGTACCCCTTTCCTGATTTTTTTTACCATATCCCTTGATTCCATTAGCCCCAAGAGCTACATCTCTCTCTTGAAAACATCCAGTGATTTGGCCTCCACTGCCTTTCATGGCAGAGAATTCCACAGATTCGAAACTCTCTGGGCGAAGAGTGAGTTTATAAGCACCTTCCTTGCTAGCTTTTGTTCGTTCAATATTTTTTTCAGTTTCTGCATCTATCTCTTCATTGCAACATTTTGATTCTTAAACTTCCTGTTGAATCAATACCACAAACATCTCCGTCTGAAGAATCTGACAGAAAATCATTCTTCTTCTGCATTATTCAGCCTCAGTACCAGATTTCCAAATTGTGCCAATTTCTGAAATTAAAGGTCAAATTTCAGGTGTGTTTGTAGAAATTCTCTCAATTAGATTTTTTCATGCATTCAGTTTGTTTCATTTCCAAATCTCAAAACAATTTTTATGTCGGTAACTGATATCAGTTTAGTTCTGCTTTAACATTAACTCCTTTGCTGTTGAAATTTATTCAGCATTGAGATGGATGGTCAATATAAAGGGTGCAGTTTTGAATCCAATACACAGTATGACACTAGTTGCAAATGCAAATTAAAAAAAAATCAACAACAGAGATTTCACAATTAAATCACGGATTAATATCCATGAGATTGATATTAATGATCAGAGACACAGATATTTTTTTCTGTGGGAGGCAACAGTAATAACCAAAAGTGAGTCTGGTTCTCATAACATGCAATTTAAAATCAACACCATTGTCTAGTCAGATCTTCAGTACATGAGGACATGCTGGATGCCTGGGTAGAAGACAAGGCTACAAATATTACATGAATTATGTGAACATATCAACCTTGTTAGCAAGAATTGGTTGGAAGAATCAATGAACTGGAAACATTATATTCCAATAGACAATAGACAATTGGTGCAGGAGTAGGCCATTTGGCCCTTCGAGCCATTCAATGTGATCATGGCTGATCATCCCCAATCAGTACCCTGTTCCTGCCTTTCTCCCCATATCCCCTGACTCCGCTGTTTTTAAGAGCCCTATCTAGCTCTCTCTTGAAAGCATCCACTTTGAGAACCTGCCTCCGCCGCCCTCTGAGGCAGAGAATTCCACAGACTCACCACTCTCTGTGAGAAAAACTGTTTCCTCGTCTCCGTTCTAAATGGCTTACTCCTTATTCTTAAACCGTGGCCCCTGAATCTGGACTCCCCCAACATCGGGAACATGTTTCCTGCCTCCAGTATGTCCACGCCCTTAACAATCTTATATGTTTCAATGAGATCTCCTCTCATCCTTCTAAACTCCAGAGTGTACAAGCCCAGCTGCTCAATTCTTTCAGCATATGACAGTCCCGCCATCCCGGGAATTAACCTTGTAAACCTATGCTGCACTCCCTGAATAGCAAGAATGTCCTTCCTCAAATTTGGTTGACCAAAACTGCGCACAATACTCCAGGTGTGGTCTCACTAGGGCTCTGTACAACTGCAGAAGGATTCCACATAAGTATGAAACCAGGTTTAAGCAGGTTACTACAACATAAAGACATTCAGTATCCAGGGGGTGTAAATCTGGCAAAATACAAAGCAAGACCCCTGACCAAGTGTGTGTAGCCTTATAATTGTATCCTGTGGATTACAAGTGGAGGTAGAAGGGCTAATAAGAGTTGAACAGAATATGGTATTGGTGAATGTGGCACAAAATAGTTGGACAATAGTCGTCCCAAGGCCCTGCAGAGTTTACAAAGTGATTATCATAGAACAATAGATGATAAACCATCCCATCTGCTCGCATCCCAAGATTAATCTGCTGTATTGGCAGCTGAAGAAAGCTGATACAATGTTAAACTTCTCCCGTGGCCAAGGGCAGCAAACACAGATGAAGACAATCAACATTTCTTGATGATTAATATCCACAGAGGATTGTTACTCAAACAAACCACCATATTGGATGAAATCTGTGCGAAAAGCTTTTCAAACATCCTTTGATAGAATTCTGCCGATGATCCAGCACTAATTGTGCACTTAGGATGATGTTCCAACTGCAGCAGCCAGTGTTGGAGAAACTCCATCTTAAGCATGGTAGTGCAGTGGTAGGGGGCGGCACGGTGGTGCAGTGGAAGAGTTGCTGTCTTACATCACTTACAGTGCCAGAGACCCAGGTTCGATCCTGGCTATGGGTGTTTGTCTATATGGAGTTTGTATGTTGTCCCCGTGACCTGCGTGGGTTTTCTCCAAGAACTTTGGTTTCCTCCCACACTCCAAAGATGTACAGGTTAATTGGCTTGGTGTAAATTGTCCCTAGAGTAGGATGGTATTAATGTGTGGGGATTGCTGGTCGATGCGGACTTGATGGGCAAAAGGGCCTGGTTTTCACAGTACCGGACATGAAGCCAAGTTAAATTAATCGCATTTGCCTGCATGAGATCCCTATTCCTTCATTCCTTGCATATTCACATGCCTATCTAAAAACCCCCTGAAATGCTAATATCATATCAGCCTAAATATGAAGGAAAATTACACTCACAGTGATGCATCAATTATATTTTGAGTGACAAATATTCCATTATTTGAGTGAAGTTCAGAACCAGCATGTTCCAGTAAGGAGGCGACATGTAGGATCATGATGGGTCCACAAAGATCTGTGCTGGGACCTCTGCTATTTGTGAAATATATAAATGACTTGGGCATAAATGGTCCCAGTTTGAAGAAGGGTCTCGACCCAAAACATCACCCATTCCTTCTCTCCAGAGATGCTGCCTGTCCCACTGAGTTACTCCAGCATTCTGTGTCTATCTTTGGACATAAGTGGAGACAGGTTGGTTAGTAAGTTTGCAGATGACATCAAGATCGCTGGGGTCACTGACTGTGAGTAAAGGGCCTGTCCCACCAGCATGCGATAGTACGCATCTAGCGCGACCAAACATGGTCGCTTGAGGCGTACGGCGTCGCGGAGCCGGTCCCACTTCAATCAGCGGAGCCTTAGCGAGTTGTGCGGGGCTGGCCCCGACATCGCGCGGGGCTCCAAAAATCTTGCACTGTCCGAAATTCCCGCGCGACAACGGCCTGTCGTGGGACCTTGTCGGAAACCTTCTGAAAGTCTAGATACAACACATCCAGACTTTCAGAAGGCTTTGAAAGACAGAAAGACCATCTAGTTTCTTCAGTCATTCATAAGAGGACAATCCCTAGAAATGGGCTAATTAATCTGTTTTGGATTGCCTCCAATCCTAGTATATCTTTTCTTAAATAAAGAGACCAGATCAATCAGTATTTCAAATGTGCTCTCACTTTTACTCTGTCAAATGATAACAATGGTAATCTAAACTCAAATCCCATTGCAAAACGGCAAAATGACATTTGCCCTCCAAACTATGTGCTGCACCTGCCTGCATTCCTCTATGGAATAATGTGTGGAAACAGGCTAAATATGAGATATGCTCTACATCCAGATTTTAGAACCCATTTTGTGAATTCAAAATCGTCCTTCAAGATATTGGGCCCAGCTTTGGATATCTCCTCAGCTTCGCACATTTGTGGGCAACATTCTGGAGTTGATTCCTCTTCACAAGGTGTTGTGTTTCCTTAGTCTAGACCTCATTATATCACAAACAATTCAATGTCCTTCTAAACTGCAAAATTGTGGTTATTTGCTAACGGCACGTGTTCTATTAAGGAAGTATCAAATAATTCTCCTTGTTCCTGGCTGTGAGAAGAGAACTCGGAGCAGTCAACTGGTTCACTACTAGATGGGTTTCACTGTGCTTGGAATACAACAAATTCATTCTCAAGTGTTACATTAAGGGCTTCACTGTACAATAGAATTCTTTGTTCTTGTAGCCAACGGGACATAATAGTATCTTCACTGTCATCTGTTATGGTTTGTCATGTATCATCAGCTGAGTATGGAATGTAGAGATTTCACTGTTATGTCTACATTGTGTAGACAGGTCACTTGCCATAATATTCATGGTGTGGTATCGCACTATAATCACACAGCTTTCAGCACACAGCCATTTTGTATCTTAATTTTTATTACCCAACATATCAAACATCAGTGTTGCTTGTAGACATAAGGAACTGCAGATGTTGGATTCTTGAGCAAAACATAAAGTGCTGGAGCAACTCAGTGGGTCCAGGCAACAGTCTGAAGAAGAGTCGTGACTGGAAAGCTCACCTATCTATTCCCTCCAGAGATGCTGCCTGACCATTTGAGTTACTCCAGCATTTTGAGTTTTGTTCTGTAATCTTTTCTAGGATACCAGCCAGGATACTAATAAAACATTTTTATTAAACCTGGGATCTTACAGAAACAGGCATCCTTTCCACAATGTATATCTGCTCCATTGAGTCAATAGAGCAATTGACCGATGGAGAAAGATGACTGGAAGCTTTTTCCCTGATCATTGCAGCAGCATATAAACAGAAAGCTGGTCACATGCTGCATTCAGATGTTATACGTTACAATTAGTATTAATAAGAAATATTATTGGATAAATCAATTGTAATTAAAATGAACACATTTCCTAAATTTGAGATATATGGGCGACACGGTGGTGCAGCGGTAAAGTTGCTGCCTTACAGCGCCAGAGACCTGGGTTCAATCCCAACTACGTGTGCTGTCTGTACGGAGTTTGTACGTCCTCCCCGTAACCGCGTGAGTTTTCTCTGAGATCTTCGGTTTCCTCCCACATTCCAAAGGCGTACAGGTTTGTAGGTTAATTGGCTTGGTAAAAATGTAAATTGTCCCTAGTGTGTGTGGGATAGTGTTAGTGTGTGGGGATCGGTGCGAACTCGGGGGGCCGAAGGGCCTGTTTCCATGCTGTGTCTCTAAACTAAACTAAACTAAACTAAACTAATTCATCATTAGAAATGGGTGAGGTGTCGGATGATAGGAGGGTGGCCAATGGTGTGGCTCCCTGGGAACTTTAGGCCAGTGACATCTGTGGTTGGTACATTATTGGAGTGGATTCTGAGGGATAATACATATAAGCATTTAGATAGCCAGGGGTTGATTAAGGAGAGGCAGCATGGCTTTATGCATGGGAGAACGTGTCTCATAAATTTGATTGTGTTTTTTTAAATAAATGACCAAGAATGTTGATGAGCACAGAACTGCAGACACATCTATATGGACTTCAGCAAGACCTTTGATAAGGTTCTGCAGGGCAAGCTGTTCTGGAAGGTTAAATCACATAGGATTCACAAAGAGATAGCTAATTGAATACAGAATTGGCTTCATGGTAAGAATCAGAAGGTGATGGTGAAAGGATGTATTACTGGATTGGTGGCATGTAACTAGTGGTGTGCCTCAGGATCTGTGCTGGGCCCATTGCCGTTTGTCATATTTATCAACAACTTGGATAGAATGTACAAGTACAGGATTAGAAAGTTTGCAGATGACACTAAAATAAATGGTTTCATAGACAATGAAGATGGTCATCAAGGGACGGGAATTACAGCTGGGCAAGTGGGCTGAGGAATGGCTAATAGAGTTTAACACAGACAAGTGTGAGGTGCAACATTTTGGGAAGTCAAACCAGGGCAGGCCAGTCACAGTGAATGGTGGGGTCTTGGCCTATATCATAGAGCAGAAGGATCCAGGAGTACAAGTGTATAGATTCCTGAAAGTGATATTGCAGATAGATGGGGCAGTGAAGAAGGCGTTTGGCATGCTAGCCTTCATCAGTCAGGGCATTGAATATAGAAGGAATGGGTGATGTTTTAACCCGAAACGTCACCCATTTCTTCGCTCCAGAGATGCTGCCTGTCCCACTGAACTACTGCAGCATTTTGTGTCTATCTTCGGTTTAAACCAGCATCTGCAGTTCCTTCCTACACATTGAATATAGAAGTTGGGTCATAATGTTACAAGAAAATATTGGTGAGTGAAATTGGAATATTGTGTTCAGTGTTGGACAGACTGCTATAGGAAATATGCTATTAAGATGGAAAGGATACTGGGAACATTTCAGAGGGTATTGCCAGGTTTTCAAGGCCTGAGCTACAGGGAAATGTTGGGCAGGCGAGGACTTTCTTCCCTGAGCATAGGAGGCTGAGGTCTGATCTTATGGAAGTGTATAAAATAATGGGGAATAGACAGGGTGTATGTACTGGCTTTATCTCAGCGTAGAGGAATCAAGAATTAGAGGGTGTAGATTTAAGGTGAGAGCATTTTCACTTTTGATGGGTACATCAAACGGGCTGCCAGAAGAAGTAGTTGAGACTGACACAATAACAACATTTAAAAGATGTTTGTGCAGGTACATTGATGGGAAAGGTTTACATAGAAACATAGAAATTAGGTGCAGGAGTAGGCCATTCGGCCCTTCGAGCCTGCACCGCCATTCAATATGATCATGGCTGATCATCCAACTCAGTATCCCGTACCTGCCTTCTCTCCATACCCTCTGATCCCCTTGGCCACAAGGGCCACATCTAACTCCCTCTTAAATATAGCCAATGAACTGGCCTCAACTACCCTCTGTGGCAGAGAGTTCCAGAGATTCACCACTCTCTGTGTGAAAAAAGTTCTCCTCATCTCGGTTTTAAAGGATTTCCCCCTTATCCTTAAGCTGTGACCCCTTGTCCTGGACTTCCCCAACATCGGGAACAATCTTCCTGCATCTAGCCTGTCCAACCCCTTAAGAATTATGTAAGTTTCTATAAGATCCCCTCTCAATCTCCTAAATTCTAGAGAGTATAAACCAAGTCTATCCAGTCTTTCTTCATAAGACAGTCCTGACATCCCAGGAATCAGTCTGGTGAACCTTCTCTGCACTCCCTCTATGGCAATAATGTCCTTCCTCAGATTTGGAGACCAAAACTGCACGCAATACTCCAGGTGTGGTCTCACCAAGACCCTATACAACTGCAGTAGAACCTCCCTGCTCCTATACTCAAATCCTCTTGCTATGAAAGCCAACATACCATTTGCTTTCTTTACTGCCTGCTGCACCTTCATGCCTACCTTCAATGACTGGTGTACCATGACACCCAGGTCTCGCTGTATCTCCCCCTTTCCCAATCGGCCACCATTTAGATAATAGCGAAAGATGGGTCAAACAGCAGCAAATGTGACGAGCTTAAATGGGGCATCTTGGTCAGCAAGGACGAATTTGTCCGAAGGGCCTGCTGTCATGCTGTATGACTATGATTATGACTTCTTACTTTTACTGTGGTCGGGCAATCAGGTACACCTCACTGATCTTGAGGTGACATATCCCAAGAAGGCCTGTGGAAATTTGGCAACTGCTAGACATAATTCATTGCCACAGAAGGCTGTGGAGGCCAAGTCAATGGATATTTGTAAGGTGGAGATTGATAGATTCTTCATTAGTTTGGCTGTCAGGAATTATGGGGAGAAGGCAGGAGAATGGGATTGAGAGGAAAAGATAGATCACCCTTGATTGAATGGCGGAGTAGACTTGATGGGCTGAATGGCCTAATTCTGCTTTGATAACATGAAAAGCTCAAAAATCAGTGTGAGCTGGAGCAGGATAACACACTAAACGGGCTGTCACACTGCGGCGACCTAATCTGCGAGTTTAGAAGAGTTTGCCCTTGACTCAAACTCGCAGCATGGCCGACACATGGTCCTAGGGGGTCCTATGAGGTCATTGGAACTCTCCTTCAAGCTCGAGGGAAGTTCCCAAATACTCGCTAGGTCGCAGAAAATTTTTCAGCATGTTTCGGGAGTAAAATTTGGTCGGCATGGTTCTTTTTAACTCGTAGTGCAGTGGAGTGGGGTCACTATTTAGTTACAGGCAGCCGTAGGCAATCTCCTTTGCTAACCGGGCATTTTAATTGGCTCATTGGAGTTTTCAGGATCAAGGCAAACTGACCAGTAGGTTAAATACCCGCTAAACTTTATTAAACGTTGACGGACTTAAAAGTGTCTCCATTCCCCCCCTTCTCTTCCCTTCCCTTCCCTTCCCTCCCCATCCTCTCCCCTTCTCTTCCCTTCCCTCCCCCTCTTTCCCCCTCTCTCCCCGCCTCTCCCCCACCACGCATTCTAAAGGGCTTACCGTACACTGTGCAGCCATCTTTTATCTTCCTCTTCATCGTGAGTGTGAATTCTAGACAGCGCTCCCCCGCTTTCCCAGGCCCCCAACTTTGCGGTGTGTGTGTGTGTGTGTGTGTGTGTGTGTGTGTGTGTGTGTGTGTGTGTGTGTGTGTGTGTGTGTGTGTGTGTGTGTGTGTGTGTGTGTGTGTGTGTGTGTGTGTGTGTGTGTGTGTGTGTGTGTGTGTGTGTGTGTGTGTGTGTGTGTGTGTGTGTGTGCAGTAGGTCGATCCAGCTCGCGGTTTCACCGCTGACGGTCGATCCTACTCGAGGTTTTTCAGGCGAGTGCCCTCGAGCTTGAAGGTCGAAGACACTCTCCTGAATTTGCGGATTAGGTCGCCGCAGTGGGACAGCCCCTTAATACAGGTAATGGTGCAGTCGGATGGTCCAATGGTGCTGCTCTCCTGCAGTGGTGCTTGGTTCCTTCCGAATGTTCTGGTTTCCTCCCACATCCCAGTGTGCGTCTGCTTGCTAGTTTAATTGGCCACTGTAAATTGTCCCTAATGTGCAGCTAAGTGGTATGATTGGGCGGTTGGGGTGGGAAGAGTTGATGAGTAAGTGAAGGAAATAACAGGGGATTTGTGTAAATGGCTGCTTGATTGTCACCCTGGTCTTTGTGAGCTGAAGGGCCTGCTTCCGTGCTAAGGTTGTATTAGTTTTAAAGATAAAGCTGAAATGGTGAATCCGAAATGTCTCACTAAAAAGCTTTTCCCCATCACATTCCTGTAGCATCCTGAGAGAAGATCGCTCTGCGCTGTTCCCTTTCAATGAAAGACTAAGCTAGTATGTTCCTTTATCTCTCATTACCTCCTGATTACAGGGTAGGCGTTTGGAGTCGCGGGAATCGTCAGAGGAATCTTTATCTGCTGAAGAGCTGGCTAATTTAAGTACTGACTGAACATTTTGCTCTGTGATTTGTAACAACGGCTAACCATTCAAACGGCACTCCAGCTGGTCTTGCCTGCACCAGTACACAACTGATACATCAGCGTATTATTCCACTCCCACTGTACCAAGCTAACAATGCAATTTTGCAATTGTTCATTCTGCTCTCTTCTCCTTTAGAACACATCACTGATCTCCCGACTTCGAAATGCCAAACAATACCTGACTGACAAGATAACTATCGGTCTTTAATGCTGAAGTTAGTTCAATGCACTAATAATACAACCGTCACGTGTAAATCACTAAAGCAGATACTCTGAGCAGTACACATTCAGAAATATGACTTTGTTCTGTGTTTCGCTCTCTTTTATTCCATTTTTACTAAAATTAATATTTTTAGTAAAGATGAATCTGGTTTATAATTTAAAGTTTTTAAATATCTTCGATTTAGGCTTCTGCATTGTTTTTTACTTTTAGGTCAAAATCAATAAATCATATTTTGATGTCAATCGAGCTGATACTTGTCTTCTTTGCAACTTATGCCAATCAAGGGATATTGGAACTATTCTATGCAAGCCAAATGAATTTATTGCAAGCGTTTATAAGAGGGAGTTAGATGTGGCCCTTGTGGCTAAGGGGATCAGAGGATATGGAGAGAAGGCAGGTACGGGATACTGAGTTGGATGATCAGCCATGATCATATTGAATGGCGGTGCCGGCTCGAAGGGCTGAATGGCCTACTCCTACACCTAATTTCTATGTTTCTATGTTTCTATAATATGGAACGCGATGAACACAAGTCTGTTTTCAACATTTACAGCAACCTCTTACACGTTTCCTGCTAATCTACATCCTTTGAAGAGTCCATTTCATTCTCCAACTTTCTCCGTCTCTGTCTCTATCTATTCTGATGAAAGCTCTCTGACGATACGTTACAAATATTTTCCTTTTCCCTTTATGGAGGATTCCCCCAGCTTAATTGACAAGAGGATTAAATGTATTTCTGCCATTGCCAATACTTCTGCCTTCATTTCAACCTCCCCATCATATTCTGAAGGAACCCTTTCCTCTGTGGCGACATGGTGACATGGTGTACAGCATAACAGCCACCACCTTCACTGTGACATCTTCCCTTGCAAGATCAGTAGATGCCTTTCTCCACCTGCTTTTTTTCGGGGGGTGGTGGGGGAGAGGGGGGGTTGCAAAATCTTTTTCAGGTAAAACAGAAATCTAATGCTTCTTCTTTTAATTTGACGCTCTTCTTTCATTGCTTACAATGTCATGATTTAAAACCTCTAGTGCCACAGTGCGTGCAGATACCCAATCTGCACACTAGACTGCTACATGGCACAGCTACAAGTTCAAATCTTTGTCACCTCTCACTTTAATTCTCCAACCCACTCCCAGTCTGACTTCTCAGAACACGCCTTCTTTCTTTGTTCAGTAAAGCTCAACATGATCTTGTGGAACAGCATCTCATCAAACACACTACAGTCTTCTGGAATCACAGCACTAATTTCAGGTAAGATTCTGCTCTTTCTATTACACATCCACTGAACTCCTCTTTTGATTCATTATGTGTCCGATTATCACATCCATTAACTCTGCTTCTCTCAGATACTGTATATTCCCAACTCTGTTGTTGTTCCAAATTTCTAGCATCCACAGTATTTTGCTTTTAGAGGATTATTCTCAGTTCAATGGGGGGGGGGGGGGGGGGGATGGGGAGAAGAAAGGAAAATGGAAAAAAGAAGTGGAGGAGCCCGAGGGCTAAGGGAGAGCTGAAAAGGGGAGGAGACAGCAAGGGCTACCGGAAATTGGTGAATTCAATGTTTATGCGACTAGGGTGCAGACTGCCCAATATGAGGTGCTGCTCCTCCAATTTCCGGTGGTGCTCACTCTGGCCATGGAAGAGGCCCAGGACAGAAAGGTAAATTTGGAATGGGAGGGGGAGTTGAAGTGCTGAGCCACCGGGAGATCAGGTTGGTTAATGCGGACCAAGCGGAGGTGTTGGGTGAAACGATTGCCAAGCCTATGCTTGCTCTCACCGATGTAGATCAGCTGACATCTAGAGCAGCGGATGCAATAGATGAGGTTGGAGGAGATGCAGGTGATGCACCTTTGTCTACCTTCGATTTTCCAGCATCTGCAGTTCCTTCTTAAACACATTGGTAATGTTGCTGTCATTTCTGTTCCTGAGTTAGTTTCTGCCCAAAAATGGGGAACATTGGCCACATTATCTATGGATTATCTATCTGCATTCCCGCCTTGGTTTATCTGGTTCTTAAACCTTCATCTAAATGTTATGACCATATTATTTCATTGCTTTGCAGGTCATCCTCCAATCTGCCACTTGCTGTAACTTTGGTGTATCTGAAAAAGTTCTTCCTGTATTCCAGCTGATACGTACTCCTGATAATGTATCACTTCTGTCTGATCTGATCTGAACTGGCTCTAGAATGAATAGCAGCAAATTTCAAATTATTTCTCGTGTAAATCCATTTTTAGGAGAAGCTAGCCCCTCCCTCGTTTCGTAACTGTCTGTAGCTTGACTGAAAACTGTGCTTCTGCATTTCTGGTTTCTATGCCAGTGCCGTCTAAAGAAGGGTCTTGGCCCAAAATGTCACCCATTTCTTCTCTCCAGAGAAGCTGCCTGTCCTGCTGAGTTACTCCAGCATGTTGTGTCTATTCCCAGTACCTTCAGCTGTCCAGGTCAACAGGTTTGGAATTCCAATACATAAATCTCCTCTGCCATTCTAACTTCTCTAAGATAGCTACACCTTAAAAACAATCTTGTTGGCTTGGAGTCAACATCTGTCCCATTACAGCCCTGTGAAACACTTGGGACATCTTATTTCAAACACAAGCTATTGTTCAGAGTAATGTTTTTATCAAAGATTGAAGGCTGATGTGCTTGAAACAAAAAGCATCCTTGTTTGCAACAAAGGAACGAAAGGAGATCAGATAAAATAGTAAATAATACTTGTGTGCAGAGAAATTTGGAAATAATTAATTGCATTGAAGTGAGTAAACCAAAAAGATAAGGAAAGGAAAGAGAACCATGATGAGGGAAACAAATATGTTACATCTTTGGACCAGATTTCCTTATTGGTATTTTAATTTATTTTGTTTAGAATACTTTCTTAAATGAGTCCAGTCTGACTAAAGCCTCAAGTATATCTATGTTGGTTCAAATATCACATTCTGTTGTGATAACTTAATGAAACTGCGAACAGTAAACATAGCTCCGATTTCTTTATCAGCAGGATCTATCCCACGGTTTCTTCTCCCAAGCAACAATTTAAGATGAACAATACAACTCGTGTCTTGGCTTAGCTTTCAAATCAATGTACTGAATATTAGTTCAGAAAGCAAATAAATAGCAGTAACATAATATGATCAAACATGAATGCTAGACTATTCAAAGTTGACATGGGTATGATGGGCTACTGGATTGTGTTGCCTTAAGATGGTAAAAATAACAAATGGCTTTCTGTCATTTCTGCAACGCTAACATTATATACTCAAGTTTTAAACCTTAGCAGTTATTCTTTCCCTGTTATCATCTTACACACTGCAAAGACTTACTGGTTTGACAGTGGGAACTGAGTAAAAGCAGAGAAGTTCTCTTCTGGTACATCAAAGGGCTGTTATTCCCCCTAAGAGTGTAACCTTCATTTACAGTTCAGTGAACTGAGCCCCTATTTTCTCTAACTTCAAGGAGTTTCTCTCTCCCATGTCATTCTTTCTCTCCCTCAAGCTGATCAATGTCCCCTATCCCTGGTGTCGATAGTCTGAACTGGTTTAGGTTTGAAGGTTTCACTGGGGAAGTAAGTCCACGTTTTACACTTTATGCTGCTCTTGTACATACTATAGAAACAACAGATCGTGGCCTCTACAAAATCTGTGACCATTCCTGTATTTTATGTGAAATAAGCCAGAGGATGATATGAAGCTGAGGATTCTCTTGAGAAAATGCCTTTTCCGTTCACCTTCTGTAAAGAAAGAAGACTCAGCTTCTAAACTACCTAATATTGTTGAAACAAAATAATCCAGACGCTGCTTTATACCAAAGTGCTGGAGTAAATCAACGGGTCAGGCAGCACCTCCAGAGAAAAAGGATAGGGTGACGTTTCTGGTCAGGTCCCAAAACGTCTGCAGAAGGGTTGTTTGTGTTTGAAATAAGATGTCCCAAGTGTTTCACTTTTGAGTATAGAAGCTGGGATGTAATGTTAAAATTGTACAAGGCATTGGTGAGACCAAATCTGGAGTATGGTGTACAATTTTGGTCGCCCAATTATAGGGAGGATGGCAACAAAATAGAGAGAGTACAGAGGAGATTTACTAGAATGTTGCCTGGGTTTCAACAACTAAGTTACAGAGATAGGTTGAATAAGTTAGGTCTTTATTCTCTGGAGCGCAGAAGGTTAAGGGGGGACCTGATAGAGGTCTTTAAAATGATGAGAGGGATAGACAGAGTTGATGTGGACAAGCTTTTCCCTTTGAGAATAGGGAAGATTCAAACAAGAGGACATGACTTCAGAATTAAGGGACAGACGTTTAGGGGTAATATGAGGGGGAACTTCTTTACTCAGAGAGTGGTAGCGGTGTGGAATGAGCTTCCAGTGGAAGTGGTGGGGGCAGGTTCATTGGTATCATTTAAAAATAAATTGGATAGGCATATGGATGAGAAGGGAATGGAGGGTTATGGTATGAGTGCAGGCAGGTGGGACTAAGGGGAAAAAAAATTTGTTCGGAACGGACTTGTAGGGCCGAGATGGCCTGTTTCCGTGCTGTAATTGTTATATGGCTATATGGTTATATGGTTATAAGGGTCCCAACCCAAAGTGTCACCCATTCTTTTGTCGGCCTTGGCGCTTGGACCTGGAAGTACCCAGCTCCGCCCAATCTCACCAACGTCATTCATAGGAGCAATAAAACTACAAACCATGCAATAATATGCAACAACTAAAATCCATTGGCCCGTCTCCAATGTTCGAACAAAACTTGCATAACCTTTACGCCAATTTGGGGAAAAAAATCTGGGATATTTTTCATTTATATCATGTTCTACCACTCACTTTTCTAAATTGGGATGCGTGACACTCACAGGAAGTCATTCAAGCCTCTGGACTCAGAATTCCACAAGTACTTTTCTTTATTTACAACCAAAATTATTTTCAACACCTTGCTACAATGGGTTTTTATGTTGTCTGTAGAAAATTACACCTAGGCATTCTAATTACAAACCAATTTCTTCAGCACAAGGGAATTGATTTTTTTTTTAAAGAGAACTACCTTCAAATTTAACATGGTTCATTTTAACATCTCATTTCACTTGGCTCCCATGGGCTCTTTCTTAATCTAAATTTAACTATCTTCTCTTCCAAAGACATTATTTTCAACTAGGATGGTGATCATACCACGGTGATAAACAAGCTAATCAACACAGTGTTGCAGAGGTGCAGCTTAAGTGGAAGCAAATTAATTTTTGGTTTTGAATAATATGAAATAAAATTGTCACAGTTTGTCTTTGCAACACCATATATTAATTAATATTTTGTCAGATCATCCATCTTTCGTGTTCTCTATATTTATTCCGTCTAGCATTCTCCACTGAATCTCTTCTTTCCTATATTTACCATTGTCTTAATTCAATACATTGGTGATTAAAACCACTGTCACTATTATTTGGTCGTCATCCTCATTTTAATACAAATGTTTCTTTTAAAAATTATTTTATTTCATTATGAAAGCAAATGAGTGTAAAGATTTTATTGATGTATAACTAACCTAATAGTAGGCTTTAATTTCTGACGGTGCAATTCATTTCAATGCAGTTCAATCCCATACAACCAGGATTCATCCAACAGGGTATTTAATCACTTGTGCTGTCTATATTAATGTGCAAACCTCGGCATCCAGGTACCCAGATAACTTATACCATGTTTGGGTCTCCTAAGGGTGGGGAATCTGTGGAAATCAGTGCCACAGCCGACTGTGGAGGCCAAGTCAATGGATATTTTTAAGACGGAGATTGACAGATACTTGATTAATAAGGGTGTCTGGGGCTATGGAGTAAAGGCAAGAGAATGGGGTTGAGGAGGAAAGAGATCAGCCATGATTGAATGGCGGAGTAGAAACATAGAAAATAGGTGCAGGAGGAGGCCATTCGGCCCTTTTAGCCAGCACCGCCATTCATTGTGATCATGGCTGATTGTCCCCTATCAATAACCCGTGCTTGCCTTCTCCCCATATCCCTTGACTCCACTAGCCCCTAGAGCTCTATCTAACTCTCTCTTAAATCCATCCAGTGATTTGGCCTCCACTGCCCTCTGTGGCAGGGAATTCCATAAATTCACAACTCTCTGGGTGAAAAAGTTTTTCTCACCTCAGTCTTTGACAATGGGCTGAATGGCCTAAAACCTGATGAATTTCAGCAAACTAGGGACACAAAAACCCATCCCACTGTGGAAACTATCCCTTCAGCTGCTTTCTTACCAACCTTTTTCCTACCTTAGTTCATCCAACCAAGCAGCAATCCTGTGAATAGAGTGGTAAATAATGCTCGCCTTCATTGATTGGGGCATTAGGTATAAGAGTCAGGAAGTCATGTCCGCTCTAGTCTGCATTAGGCTGCATCTGAAGGATTATGAGCAGTTCTGGTTTCTTTAGAGCAAGGAGACCCGAGGGGAGACCTGATTGAAATTATGAGAGGCGTAGATAAGTTTCTAATGGAATTTTTCCAAACCCCTTTCCAGAGAGAAATGTTTGATCAGACTGTATATAGTGGCATCTTTTGGCTCTCTAAAACTCCCTCAACATTTCATGTGGGCATATGGAATGAGTTGAAAGGAGAAACCCCTACTGTTTGGAGGTGGAGAAACAAGACTGCTACTGCTCTGGACCTCTGGTTCCTTGCATTACAGTATCTGTGAAGAGTTTCATTAAATTAAGTAACAGCTTCATAGTGAGGAAATAATATTGCAAAAAAGCTTGACCAGTATTATATTAAATCCTGCCATCCCTTGGTAACCTGAGCATACAGTAGCTCAGAATTATAGTTAATCCATCTGGTGCATATATGTTTCTTTAAAACTTCAATTTAAGAAAGATTGAAGACACTTCCTAACAATTGTCCATTAGACCATCCTGCAGTACATCTACTAATTTTTGACATCCTGCCAGTTAGGTTAGCATTTTCCTTCATTACTAATGCTCAAACATTTATGTTTCTTAAACTCTTTTTTTCAAATTATTCTCATCGAACAACTTCCATTAAACGTTGAGATGAGATTAAATAGGACACTGCATAGTGCCACCTTTGTTATTCAACAATGAATATAATTCTATAGGAAGGATATGATTAATATGATAGAGGAAGGATATGACGAAGGATTTTATGTTTCATGTTTAATTAAGGGAGAGAGAGTGTAGAAAAGATCCACAGGAACATTGCCTGGACTGTACGGCTCAAATTAGGAGAGATTGGATCGACTGGATGTACTTTCCCAGGAACAAAGGAGGCTGTGGGGTGACCTTATAGATATTTACATTATTATGAGGGGTATAGATAGAGTAAATATTCATTTCCCAGGGAAGGGGAATCTAAGATGTGAGATGAGAAGGGGAAGATATAAAGGAGATCTGAGGGGCACATTTTTCTCCACACAGATAGTCAGTATAAGCTGTCAGAGGTAGACGCAAAGAACTGCAGATGTTGGTTTATGAAAAAAATAGAATATGATGGAGTAAATCAGTAGGCCAGGTAATATCTCTGGAGAAGATGGAGGAGTGACATTTCGGATCGGGACCCTTCTTCAAACTGATGGCAGTGGGGGGGGGGGGGGGGGGGGGGGGGGGCAGGAGGTTGATTGGCAAATGGTTGGACAAAGTTCTCTGGCAACTCATTCCATATATTTCCCACATGAAATGTTGCTTCTCAGATTCCTATTCAATCGTTCTCCTCTCACCTTAAACCTATATCCGCTGGTCTTGATTTCCTATGTTGGATAAAATACTCTAGCCTGCCCAACATCCGGCCCTCAAATCCTGATAACATTCTCACAAATCATCGCTGCACTCTCTCCAGCTTAATGATGTCCTTCCTGTAGCAAGATGACCAAAACTGAACACAAAACTCCAAACGTGGCCTCGACAACATGTCGTATAACTATAAAATAACATCCCAACATCTGGACTCAATACCCTGACTGATGAAGGCCAATGTACCAAATGCTTTCTTGGCCCATCCTATCGACCTGTAATATCATTTTCAGGGAACTATGTACCTGTACTCCTAGATCTCTCTGCTCTACAACACTCTGCAGAGAGTAGTGCGTTCGGCCGAACGCACTATGGGAACTTCACTTGCCCCCCTGCAGGAACTATACATCAGGAGGTGCAACTCCAGAGCAAACAAAATCATGGGAGACCCCTTCCACCCCTGCAACGGTCTGTTCCAGCCGCTACGGTCAGGCAAACACCTCTGTTGCCATGCGGTGAGAACGGAGAGGTTGAGAAGGAGTTTCTTCCCAGAGGCAATTCGGACTGTAAACGCCTATCTCACCAGGGACTAACTCTACAGAACGTTTTTCCTTCCATTATTTATTATGAAAAAGAATATGTGTGTTATGATTGTGTTTAGAATTTGTTTGGTTGTTTTGTTGTTTGTCTTTTGCACTAAAGTCCGCGAGCATTGCCACTTTCATTTCACTGCACATCTCGTATGTGTATGTGACAAATAAACTCGACTTGACTTGACTTGACTTGACTCTACGACACTCTCCGGAGCACTGCCATTCACTGTGAAGGGCCCGTCCTGGTTTGACTTCCAAAAATGCAACACCACACACTTATCTGCATTAAACTCCATTGACCATTCCTCAGCACACTTGCACAGCTGATCAAGATTCTGCTGTATTCTTTGATAGCCATTTTACTACCTACATACTACCCACTTTTGTGTCATCAGCAAACTTGCTAATCATGCTTTGTACAGTCTTATCCAAACAGTTGATATGGATTACAAATAGCAATGGGCCTAGCATGGATCCGTTTGGCACCCCATTAGTCACAGGTCTCCAGTCCAAATAAGCAAAAATCACCTTCTGGTTCCTTTATTGAAGTCAATTCTTTATCCAATCAGTCAGCTCTCCATGGATCCTTATCTATTTTTATCTTTTCTCCCAGAATCACTTCTGCTTCCTTTATTGAAGTCAATTCTCTATCCTGTCAGTCAACTCTCTGTGGATCCTTATCTCGTTTTATCTTTTCTCTCAGATCCTCTGCAGTTATTTGCCGATCACAGATGTTAGGCTCACTGGACTATGACTTCTCAGGCTTTTCCTTGCAACCCTTCTTAAATAGAGGCACAACATTAGCCATCGTCCAGTCTTCTGGTACTTCATCTGTTTAATGATGATTCCTATATTTTAGCCAGAGTACCTGTAGTTTCTTCCCTAGCTACCCAGCATCCTTGGATATACCTAATCAGGCCTGGAGATGTATTTACTTTTGCATGCCTTTGGACATCCGGCATCTCCTCAACTGTATTACAGACTGCCTTCAATCTCCATTAAGTGCCCATTAACTGCATGTCTTTCTCCATGGGAAAAACAGAGAAGAAATACTCATCAAGGAATTTGCCCGTCTCCTGCAAATCCACATTGAAATGACTGCTTTGGTTTCTGATCCACCCTATTGTCTCTCTAGTTTTCTCTTTCCCTTATTGTACATGAACTGTCTATGAATTTTCCTTAATATTATTTGCCAGGTCAGAGATGAACCATGTGTTGCAGAATGTTCAGGAAGTTGACACATTGGCAAGGAAATAGCCGCCACCCTGCTAACTTCTAAACTATAGTTTGAATCAGATTATAAGATGCATCAAAAAAAATGAAACATGAAAAAAAAAAAAAAATAGCAATTGCCCTAATTTCAATATTATTTTCCCTTCAGATCATTTCCCACAGATGACATGGTGTGATTCAAATCTATTGAATCTTATAAGAACCCAAATAATTTTCCAGTCATTGACACCAAGGGCGTGAAGGAAATTGCCTTAAATAAAGGCGGGAGAAACTGAAGTCCTCGCGGATCAGATAGAAATAAGGGAAGAACCCACTATTAATTTCATGACAAGACACACCCGCTTATGTAGATTGGATGAAATATGAATGAATGATGCCTTATTGTCACATGTATCTAGGGCACTTAGGTGCAGAGAAGTGCTCTGTTTTGCATACAACCTAGGCAGTACACATGTATCACCACATGTCTGGTGTCAACAAAGCTACAAAGTGCCGAACAGTCCTATCCATTGCCTGCAACCGCAAGTGAAAGTAGGCCCCTCCCCCTCACGTCAGTCCCATCTTTGTTCTTAGCGGCTCCCCCACACCGTTTTTCCACTCTGTTCCATGTAGTGGAATGTAACTGAGAAAGTTATTTAACAGGGATAGGCTGTTCTCACCCATGTGCTAAGTTTTAGTTCAAATAAAGACATCTGACTCCGTTAGTCAGAGGGTGGTGAATCTGTGGAATTCTTTGTCACAGAAGGCTGCGGAGGCCAAGTCAGAGGTACATTTAAGGCAGAGATAGATAGATTCTTGATTAGTATGGCCATGATTGAACGGCGGAGTAGACCTGATGGGCTGAATGGCCTAATTTGGCTCCTATCACTTATGATTTACGACATCAAAGCAATTACTAAATTAAGATGTTCAAGAAGGAACTGCAGATGCTGGAAAATCGAAGGTACACAAAAAAGCTGGAGAAACTCAGCGGGTGCAGCAGCATTCCGGTAGGCGGCGCGACTCTGGTCAGCAGCGGCCTCTGCTGCCTGTCCGCGTTTTTATTATTTTTTGTCTGTGTTTTTATGTAGTTTTTGTTATTTTATGTTGGGGGGTGTGTGTGGGGGGGGGTGGGGTGGGAGGGGGGGGGACACTTTTAAATCTCTCCCTGCACTGGAGACCCGACCTTTTCTCGTTGGGTCTCAGTTGTCGTTGGGGCCGCAACGAGGAGCGGCCTCCAACAGGAAGAAGCCGGGGACTCTGGTGCCGACTCACCTCACCGTCGCGGAGCTGGCCGAGACCGGAGCGGGTGGAGCGGTGGAGGAGCGCTGCCGCTGCTGCTGCTGCTGCTCGGAGGCTGCAACTGCGGGTCTGGCGGACGGCGGCACCGGGAGCCCGCGGATCCCTGGAGGGAGACCGCTTTTCGGGGCTCCTGCAACGGCGACTTCCCCCGCCCGAGTTGCGGGGTCGAAGAGCTCCTGGAGCGGGGCCTGACATCACCGCCCCGCGCGGCTGGGAATGGCCGCGGGACTCTGCGAGCGCACGCCGGGGTCTTTAACACCAAGACCCGGTGTGCGACCTCGCACCACCCGGCGTGGCTTTAATGGCCGCGGGACAATCGCCATCGCCAGCCGGGGGCTTTGACTTTGACTCTGTCATCGGGAGGGGGGGTGGGGGGAGAGTGCAGTGGAGAGATAAGCTTTTTTTGGCCTTCCATCACAGCTATGTGATGGATGTTTATGTAAAATGTAATTATGTTGTGTCTGCGGTCTATTTGTGTGTAATGTATGGCTGCAGAAACGGCATTTCATTTGGACCTCCAGGGGTCCAAATGACAATTAAATAGACTATTGACTATTGACTATTGACTATTGATCTATGGAGCGAAGGAAATGGGCAACGTTTCGGGCCGAAACCCTTCTTCAGATAAGATTGTGGCTGGTGAAATTTTTGTACAGTAAATGGATACTTCAGGGCAAATTGAAAAGAAAATCAGCTATCACCTCAGCAAAGCACATTATTCACAGAACTGTCACTCAGAATGTAGATGGGCACAGTGATCTTAAGCCGTGGAATTCCTTTTCCTGAACTTATTTTCATTAAATACCAATTTAAAGAAAACAGAGCAAAATGGGCATCCTGTTCCATTCAGCCCAAGATAAATTTCCGTTTACAATGAGGACAACTAGCAAGTTCTATAAAATATAGTCTAGTCGCAAGAAATCACTGTTATAATTTAATCTATTGGTGGTTTTGGAACCCTCTGAAATGCATCTGCTATTATATCAGTGATATTCAAACTGTTTGTTCTTATTCATGTTTCAGACAAGAAGCAAAAACGTTAGCCACAAAATAGTATTATATTCATTCTGTACAATCCAATGAAGGATAAAATGAAGTTGGCTGAATAAAGAGTGTCCTATACAATGGTCAAATTTTGTTGGAAAGGGAAGAACAATTATCAATGGGGTCGTTTTTTTCAATGGAATAAACATGATATGAACAAGTGCCTTTTTAATGAAACAGAAAGACAGTTGCACTTCTATTTTCAGTAGTGAAAGTAGTTATGGACCATTTTTAATTTAAATAATACACTGCTTTTTCAGCATGGCAGCAGCTGAAATATGAGCCTTTCAAAGGAAATGCATTCTGGAAATACCTTTGACAGTGAAATGTTGTATTTCATAGAGATTCTGTATCTATTGAGTCAGAGATGAACAATTACTAACTAAAGGGCTTGCTTTGTGTATGTCACAAAACAACACTTTGTTCTAATCTACCTTATGTTTGGGTAAAACGCCATCTTATAACGTATAATAATCGGAAGGGAAATGAAGCCGTATTTTTCTGTGGAAAACTATTTTAAAAAGGAATCCAACATAATATTGTATTGGTTCTCTCTGCTCAGGGGACACAGAAAACCTAAAGGTAATAGCAGTATGTTAAATTAATCCCTTCACCCTCCACATGTTTCAATTCCCCCCCGTTCTACGAGTCCCCATCACTCTCAAAAATTGCTATTATAGTGAAGGTTCTTATCAGCTAAAATTCCGTGCTAATGGCCAGCAATTTGTTAGTTGTATGTTTGTCTGGAAATTGCTTCAGGTCTTTGGAGCTTTCAGTACATGACTGTACCAACACTGTCTGATATCCTTGTGCTTGTTAATTCTTAGTTTCTTTCTAATAGGGGGAATCAATGAAAATCACAGAGTGCACCTGCGACGTACTAATTCCACCCACATATAATGATCGTTATAGCCGTGGCAGGTTCTGACAAGTCAGGAATGAGCTGGGAATTGTAACCGATTCACTTGGGAAAGTTTACCACACCAGGAGCTACTCTCAGTTCTCCATTGTCACCTCGCAGAGGAAGAAAGAGCTACCTGGAATATCATTAAGATCCAAACGAGTACTGACAGGAATAATTGTTAAGCCACCCATCAAACGTGAAAATTCAATCACAACGACCTGGCAATGATTGAATAGAATTACCGCCAGCAGTTCAGGTTTAACATGAATAAAGCTGAGTCTTGTCCCTTCTTGAGACAAGCTCAAAAATGGAGATAGTACTGTCTGTAGCCATCGGGGGACCATGATTCTTTATTCCATCCTATCAAGCTGCTCAGTGATATTTATAGGAAGGAGCTGCAGATGCTGGTTTCAACTCAAGATAGACACAAAATGCTGGAGGAACTCAGCGGGCCAGGCAGCATCTCTGGAGAGAAGGAATCACAATCAATCATAATAATACTTTATTAGCCAAGTATGTTTTGCAACATATGAGGAATTTCATTTGCCAAGTCTGTCATACAAACAAAAAGCAACGGAACACACAAAACACATTTTAACATGAACATCCATCACAGTGACTCCTCCACATTCCTCACTGTGATGGAAGGCGAAAAAAAGTTCAAATTTCTTCCCTTCTTTGCTCGAGGTCGAGCCTCCTCATCGTTGGAGCTTCCTGACTCGGCCACTCCTGAGACTGCGAGCTCGCGATGATACAGTCCGCAGGCCGCGGTTGTAGCGATCCCAGGTAAGGGATCAGCTCGGATATTAAGCTCACAGGTGGGGCTCAAGGTTAGTCCGAGGAGGCTGCCAGCTCCATCGAAGTTAGGCTGCAGAGCGACCGGGGA
The DNA here is from genome assembly GCF_028641065.1 of Leucoraja erinaceus. Lineage (NCBI taxonomy): Eukaryota > Metazoa > Chordata > Chondrichthyes > Rajiformes > Rajidae > Leucoraja > Leucoraja erinaceus. The sequence goes on along the minus strand of NC_073379.1, from coordinate 95,815,093 downwards.
TACGATCCAGAAAATAATCGCATCCCCGGCAAGGTAAAAAACTGAAAAAAAAAGTTTCCCCTGACCCCCTCCCCCTCCTCCCACATGAAACAAACTGGAGAACATTTACACAAACTTTTAACACACACTAAACATTTAAAAATAGACGAAAAAACAGACAGATTGTTGGTGGGGCTGCCAATCGCGTGGCGCCCCTGGATGTGACCTTTCGGGTTGAGACCTGTCTGACGAAGGGTCTCGACACGAAACGTCACCCATTCCTTCTCTCAAGAGATCCTGCCTGTCCCGCTGAGTTACTCCAGCAGTTTGTGTCAATGCTCAGTGATATCTGTCCTGCTGAATTAATTTCAATACCCAATTCCAGATAGTCACCAATATCATTTTTTATAAGAACTGCTTCCCCCCCCCCCCCCCCTAAAAATGCTTCTTGGCTAATCATCACTTTTAAAAGATTTAAATCTATTATTGACACAATGCAACACTTGGCTTTCTTCTGTGCAGTACAACTCTTGAATCGTTGATAAAGCCATAGAAGTATGCCAAAAAAATATACAATGGGTATAACTTGATCACCAGAATCAATGCTGATGTTTTTGGGCTAAGGCAGGGCAGTGGATGCAATGGATGTCCTACTGATCAGCTCTGGTAATGGAAGGGATCTAGGATAGAAGGGTGGGTATGGGAATGGGAAGGGGAGTTGAAATGGTGAACTCGTGTAAATCAGTGATGGTCGAATCAGATAGGCTCGAAGGGCCAAATGGCCTACTCCTGCACCTATTTTCTATGTTTCTATGTTCAGCTTGGACATGATGGGTTAAAGGGCCTGTTTCTGTGCTGTACCTTTCAATCAAACAAAACCTCAGATTCACTTGAACTCTGCCACCTCTCTCCCCTCTCTTGATCTCTCTCCATTACAGGAGACAGACTAAGTTCCGAGCTAACCATTTTAACTCCCCTTCCCATTCCCACACTGTCCTTGAACAAAACACACTGTGCTGGAGGCACTCAGCGCACCAGACAGCATCTGTGGAAGGAATGGACAGATGACATATTGGGTCTGGAATCGAACTAGCTCCCTAACACCCCCCCCCCATCCACCCGTGTGCACACACACACTCTCACCACCTCCCAACTCCCCAGTCACTTTACCACCCTTCCCTGGCCCGCTCATCTAACATCCCCAATTATCCCCCCCTTTTCCAGCTTTACTCCCCCCCCCCCAACCCCCCCCCCCCCCCCCCCTCCCAACCACACTCCTAGTGTGAAGAATTGTCCAGACCCAAAATGTCATCTGTTCATTCCCTCCACTGATGTTGCCTGACCTGCTGAGTTCCTCCAGCACTTTTGTGTCTTGCTCAAGATTCCATCATCTGCTGTTTCTTGCGGCTCCAGTTTCTCCGAGATGTAGCTCCTGAAAAATTGGAGCCAATAGTTGGCACCAATGTTACAAAGCCTCTTGTGTTAAGGAAATAACTTGAAATAGTTATTTGAATGTTGGAGAAAGGAATAGTAGACAATTCTATTAAATATCTACTGGTGGTCTAATTGTTAATCTCAAGAGATTAAAAAAAAAAGATTATTTGAGTTAAATTACTCACTATGCCATCAATGTCGGGAGATTTTTATTTTTAATTTAGCTGATTTATTGCATTATAAATATTAAATGTCACTGTAAGTAAATGACACTGTTTATCAGCCAAATGTACCAATTGATGACATAGGCATGGTCAAAATATATTCATAGGGATTGACAATCAGACCATTGTTTGCAATATTATCACATCTACAGACCTCCCTAATCATTTTAACCACAATACTGACAGCAACAGATTTAACTATAATGTCCTGTTGTTTTAAATGCCAAAATAAGAAATGTTATGTAATTTGTGGCCTTAAGTATCATTCGACAGACAATAAAAGCAGCAAAATATGACTGGTTATCTGCCAAATAAAACTAATGGTAACTTGTAGTTGTGGCATATAATAATAGCACCATGGTTGTTTTAGCTACAACATGAATGTCTGGTGTTGCAAATGCCTTTAGATTTGGATTTTTGTGGTGCACTGTGTTAATAAAAGTAATTCCGCTTCCCTCTCTGTCAGCACATTCAAATTATTACACGTTACAGTAACATTTAGAGACACAAGAGGCTGCAGATGCAGTAATCTTAGGCAAAAAAAAAAAAACAAACTGCTGGAGAATCTTAACAGTCCTGACATCATCTGTGAAGTCAAAGCAATTATCAACAATTTCAAAACCCTGTTCATTCCTAATGCAGGGCCTCGACCCAAAATGTTTACCATCCAGTTACCTCCACAGATGCAGCCAGGCCTGCTGAGTTCCTCCAGCACCCAGTTACATTGATTTTGATTTAAGCTTTTTGGTAAAATAGCTGCTCCTTTCAATATTTGAATGAGTGATTAACCATGTGGAGAGAGAAAGGCAACTTTTGCATGGAACATAACCATATAACCATATAACCATATAACAATTACAGCACGGAAACAGGCCATCTCGGCCCTTCTAGTCCGTGCCAAACAACTTTTTTTCCCTTAGACCCACCTGCCTGCACTCATACCATAACCCTCCATTCCCTTCTCATCCATATGCTTATCAATTTATTTTTAAATGATACCAATGAACCTGCCTCCACCACTTCCACTGGAAGCTCATTCCACACCGCCACCACTCTGTGAGTAAAGAAGTTCCCCCTCATATTACCCCTAAACTTCTGTCCCTTAATTCTGAAGTCATGTCCTCTCGTTTGAATCTTCCCTATTCTCAAAGGGAAAAGCTTGTCCACATCAACTCTGTCTATCCCTCTCATCATTTTAAAGACCTCTATCAAGTCCCCCCTTAACCTTCTGCACTCCAGAGAATAAAGACCTAACTTATTCAACATAACATTTTATATAAATGGAAACCAAATCTGGCCCTATTTGAAAAGTACCTTCAGCAAGCTAGGTGTCCCTGACCATTTTCTTAATTTGTCTCCACACTAGGCCTGATGATTGAGGCCAACAACCTTACTACAGCCACCTCCTGCAGCAAATGTCAAGTTGAAGCAAGCAGTGATGCCCATTGAAGCTGCTAATCCATTGAAAGGCCTGGATAGAATGGATGTGGAGAGGATGTGTCCACTAGTGGGAGACTCTAGGGCCAGAAGGCACAGCCTCAGAATAACAGGATGTACCTTCAGAGAAGAGATCAGGAAGAATTCCTTTAGCCAGAGGATGGTGAATGTGTGGAATTCATTGCCACAGATGGCTGTGGAGGCCACGTCATTGGGTATTTTTAAAGCCGATATTGATAGGACCTTGATAACACGGGTGTGAACAGTTATGGGGAGAAAGCAGGAGAATGTTGTTGAGAGGGACAGATAGATTAGCAATGATTGGATAGCGGAGCAGACTCGATGGGCCCAATGGCTTAATACAATACAATACAACGGTTTATTTGTCACATTGCACAAAAAGTGCAAGTGAAATGATGTCAGCAGCGATACAATGATAAAGGTCACACACAAAAACACAATAAAATTTTAACATAAACATCCACCACAGCATTCATCACTGTGGTGGAAGGCACACAATTTGGCCAGTCCTCCTCCATTTTCCCCCGTGGTCGGGACCTCAACCCTCCGCAGCAGTCGCTGCGGGCGTCCAGATGGTAAGGACAAGGTACAAGTCCAGGTAAGTCCAGAGTCGGCTCATCCCCACCGGAGACCGCAGCTTTTAGTTGGTATAGGCCGGCGGCCGAAGATTTAAAGTTCCCTCCACGTCGCAGCCATAAGCACCGCAGTCTGCAGGGCCGGCGGTCGAAGCTCCCCTCCAGGGGTGATGTTAAGTCCATACCGGACCCGCGGTAGAAGTTGGCCGCGGGCCAGCGGTGGAAGCTTCTTCTTCCCCCCGGGTCCCCCACGAGGGATCCCGGGCTGTAGACGCCGCGCCAGCTGGAGCTGTGCAGACCGCGGCTTCAGGCTGCCGTCTGCTGCGGGCCAACGGAACGGAGCGCTCCCCTCCAGCGAGCCCCAGCTCCGTGCTGACAGTCCACGCTGCACCCGCCGCCGGAGCCCCGAGCTTAATTATGCTCCTATGGGTTTTTATGACATTATTCAATCAATTAATTAATCAATATTCAATCAATACTGCCTGATACCTCATAAAATTTGACAAATAAAATATAAGCAGATAATATTGACAGATTGAAACAAATAAGGTCATTAATACTCAATAAGTTAAGATATATCTGTTTGGAAAGAAACAGTTACTGCTTTAGGGCATTTTTTCGGGATATGTTTCTTATACCCTTGACTAGATCATGTCTCAATTACACTCTCCCTAAATTGAAAACCCTGATTTTCCGCACTCTTCCCTTTAACTCAGTTTCCCGACATCAACACTTCTCAGCATGACCTGCAATGCTTGAATTTCCTCTCTTCTCAGTAATGGATTTCCTCCCTTCTCAGCACAGAAATGGATTTGATCAGGCCAGATTATAAAATGCCTCCTATTTTATATTCTAATATTTTGCTTATGTAGTTTACGAACCTCAGTTCTAATCTCTGTTGGCTGAGCCAATCATGAAGTTTGCTTTTCATCTATTCTTTGATTCAGCGCATAATATTTTACATTTATATGTATTACATTTGTCTGCTCAATATCCTGCCAATCTACATCTTTGCAGCTTCTGATCTTTAAAAGCTTTACCGACCCTCCTGATTTTATTCCCTCTGTAAGTTTGGATCAATTTGCATTGAGTTTCCTGGCCATTTATGTAAATTGGAATGTCATAGTCTCAACTTTGAGATCTGGGCCATCCTTCAGATTGCTTTGTTACATGGTAATATTATTGTCCCTCTGAATGTATGCTGACTGCTGTTTACTGGTCATCTGCACATGTTGTGGGTGGCACAGCGGTGCAGCGGTAGAGCTGCTGACTCAGAGCGCCAGAGACCTGGGTTCAATCTTGACTACCGGTGCTGTCGATGTGGAGCTTGCACATTCTCCCTGTGACCGTCTGGGTTTTCTCCAGGTGCTATAGTTTCCTCCCACATAGAAACATAGAAACATAGAAATTAGATGCAGGAGTAGGCCATTCGGCCCTTCGAGCCTACACCGCCATTCAATATAATCATGGCTGATCATCCAACTCAGTATCCCATACCTGCCTTCTCTCCATACCCTCTGATCCCCTTAGCCACAAGGGCCACATCTAACTCCCTCTTAAATATAGCCAATGAACTGGCCTCGACTACCCTCTGCGGCAGAGAGTTCCAGAGATTCACCACTCTCTGTGTGAAAAAAGTTCTTCTCATCTCGGTTTTAAAGGATTTCCCCCTTATCCTTAAGCTGTGACCCCTTGTCCTGGACTTCCCCAACATCGGGAACAATCTTCCTGCATCTAGCCTGTCCAACCCCTTAAGAATTTTGTAAGTTCCTATCCAAGGACATCCCAAGGACGTGCAGGTTGTAGATTCATTGGCTCCTGTAAATTAAATAGTATGTAGGACATAGAGTATGTAGGACATAGAACTCGTGTGAACGGGTGATTGATGGTTAGCATGGACTTGTGGTGCCAAAGGGCCTGTTTCCATGCTGGAATAATAAAAATCTAGAAAAACAAATATGCACTTTCCAAAAAGATATTGATTAGCAACAGAAGTTGTGGCTATTTCTCCCAGCCCCAGTTCAATGCAAAGAAACCATGCCTCCAATTGCTTCAGGTGAGTCTTGTTGACTTAGCACAGACCGGATTCACAATAGGGATCTGCCAGGTATATACAGGTTGACATAGTGAAATATTTATTAGTCCAACAAAAAACAAGGAGAAAATTAATTTAGAACACAAAATACTGCTCTCGTACAACTGATCATTGATGCATTTAAATAACCTTAATCAATTGTTGAAATTTGAAGAAAATAATATTTATTGAACTGCAAAAGAAAACTCCAAGCATTTCTATTTCTTGCAGCCATGCATATACAGGGTGCACTCATAATAACAAATAAAAACATCATTTTGTTTTCAGAAGACTGTCATCACACATCCTCTTATCACTGCATACAAGTAGTGCAAGTCACTGATGTCACTATTTATTTCAACAAACCATCTAAATCCTTGTACCACACACATTACAATCCCAACAGCTCTATGAAAATATAGTTGAACATATTCAGCATTCATTTTACTTTGTCAAATCCCAAGCCATTTTTCAATATTACCTCGGAGCATTTGATATAAAGCAGCTTTCTGAGGTAGAATTTTATCCACCTAAATATAACTATAAAATGAATAGAGTGAAAGCGTGCTTCAGCTACACGATATCTTCTTCAATAACATCTGGCAAATTGAAAGATTCAAGATTTGAATGAAAAAACCCAGCTTTTTTTTTTCAAAATTTAAACTGTACGGGCAGTTTCTTGCCAACATTCCCTGCAGAGAATTTGTATGTATAAATAAGTAGTGTTAAAAAAGCACCTTTGGCATAATGCAGGGTAGTTCACCAGATCATTCATCACACCAAATCAAGAAAGGAGATATTAAGGTCAATGGCTAAAAGCTTGGCAAAAGCAATATATTTAACAGAATGTTTTGAGAGGGAGAGGGAGAGGGAGAGGGAGAGAGAGCAGGTTAGGATGGAGGGTGGGGGGGGGGGGGGAAATGTTTAGAAAAATCATTCCAGAGCCTAGGGGAGTTGTCAAATAGCTGAAAGTATGACTGTGAATTGAAGAAACAAGAGAATTTTGAGGTCAGGATTAAAGGAATGCAAAGTTATTGGAGGTTTGTATGTAAGGACATGAGATATTGCAGCAAGGATAAGCCACTGAGCCATTTGTGTCCATTCAACCCATTCATAAGACCTTTGTTGACATTTGAACTGGTGCCTCACTAGTCCTTTTCCCATAATTTCTTCAATTTCTAAAACTTTCAGCCTCTGTCCTGATCCATCGGTGGCTGAGCTTTCCTAGTATGGAGGATATAACATTCCAAAGATCCTCTCAATTAATGGATTTCTTCTGCAAATTATTCCAAAGATCGTTAGTGGTGAGATTTCTTCTCTAAATGTCTTGAAATTAGGAACCTGATTCCAGCCACCTCAGCCAGGGGACACATATACCCCCCCCCCCCCCCCCACCCCCCTCCCCCACTCCAATCCACTCAACTCAACTTCAGCATGTTGCTTGCTTCTGCATTTCGCCATATAACCACAGGAGATGCAACATCCGTCAGTTCTTCCAGGTGAAGCAGCATTTTTCTTGCATTTATTGTAACCTACTCAGTGTTCTCTACATTGAAGAAACTAAATATAGATTGGACAACTAAAGTGGGTAGTATTGTAGACAGTGAAGATGGTTGTCAAAAATTGCTGCAGAACCTTGATCGGTTGGGCAAGGGGGCTGATGAATGGTTGTGGAGTTTAATACAGAGAAGTGCGAGGTGTTGCTTTTTGGGAAGTCAAACCAGGGCATGACCTACACAGTGAATAGCACGGGTCTGGGGAGTACTATTGAGCAAAGGGAACTAGAAGTGCAGGTACATAGTTCCTTGAAAGTGGCATCACGAGTAGATCGGGTGGTCAAGAAGGCTTTCAGCACATAGGCTATCATCAGTCAGAGTATTGAGTATAGAAGTTGAGAGGTCATGTTACAGTTGTACAAGACATTGGTGAGGCCACATTTTTTGAGTATTGTGTTTAGGTTTGGTCACCCTGTAATAGGAAAGAGGTTGTTAAGTTGAAATGGGTGCAGAAAAGATTTACAAGGATGTTGCCAGGTCTTGAGGTTCTGTGGTGTAGAGGTATACAAGATCATGAGAGGAATAGAGAGGGTAAATGTTCTTACCCATAGTGAAGGGGGGAAAGATTTAAAAGGAACCTGAGGGAGCAACTTTTTTTTACACAAAGGGTCGTAGGTGGAAAGAGCTGCCAGAGGGGATAGTTGAGGCAAGTAGTAACACAACATTTAAGAAACATTTAGACAAGTACGTGGACATGGTAAGGGGGAAACCGCTTCGGGCAAGTTCGGTCGCCTCCTCCATGGAGAGGCGACTTTTTCCAGGTCGCCTCCCCCATGGCCTAACAACAAGGTTCGGCACGGCCTTTCCACGGAGACGCGCCCGGGACTTCAACGGCAGGCGCAGGGTGGACTCTCGGCGTGGAGCGGGTGAGCCCTCGCTGGGGCTCGCCGGAGGGGAGTGCTCGGTTTAGCAAGCCCGGGGCAGCCGGCAGCCTGAAGAGTTCCAGCTGGTGCGGCGTCTACAGCCCAGGATCCCTCGTGAGGGACCCGGGAGAAGGAGCTTCCACCGCCGGCCTGCGGCCAACTTCTACTGCGGGCCCGGCGTGAACTTAACATCACCCCTGGAGGGGAGCTTCGACCACCGGCCCTGCAGTCTGCGGTGCTTCTGGCTGCGGCGGGGACTTTAAATCTCGACCGCCGGACTGCGGCCTACACCAACCTAAAGCCGCGGTCTCCGGTGAGGAAGAGCCGATCCTGGACTGACTCTGGACTCTGGTTCCGACCACGGGGGGGAAATGGAGGAGGACTGGCCAAATGTTGTGCCTTCCACCACAGTGATGAATGCTGTGATGGATGTTTGGGTTACATTTTTATTGTGGTTGTGTGTTCTTTATTATTGTAGTGCTGCTGACAACCCAAATTCCACCGACCCTGGTTGTGTGGCAATAAATTCTATCTATCTTCTATCTATCTAACTGACCATCCCTTTCTGACCTCACCAAATGTGAATTCCAGCACCATTATAACAACCATAACACAACCTTGAGAAATAGCACCTCATTTTCTGTCTGTGCATATGACAATCTGCAGGAATCATATTTCAAATTCTCTAACCATAGATAACTTGCCCTCTCTTTCTATATGTATGAGAACAGACTTTCTGCTGTCAACATTGCTTTGTCTCAATTTTTCTTCTTTCTTTTTCTATTTTTGTATGATCTGTTGGCCATCCCCCATGCCCTTACTATTCACAACACATTACACAGAGAAAGCAGCTGAATATGACGTTCACTGCTTACCTGCAACACTATAGTCTCACTCTATAGAAGCTAATAACATTGTTCCACCCTTTCCACTCCCTCACCTTCTCCGCTTCCTAAAACAAACTTGTTTTTTCTTTCCTTCTTAGTCCTGAGAAGAGTCTCAGACCTGAAACCTCAGCTGTTTTTTCCTTCCAGATATCTCACTTTACCTGCTGGATGGATCCAGTATTTTATGTTTTTATTTCAGAATTCCAGCATCTACATTTTTTTTCAGGAAAGATAACGTCCTCATTCAGTCTGAAGAAGAAGCTCAACACAAAACGCTATCTGTCCAATTCCCTTCACAGATGCTGCTTAACCTACTGTGCTCCTCCATTAGCTTGTTTTATGTAGTCTTATGTAACAGTGGTCTTTATATAATTGCAGACAGATGTCTTTACTCTGGTACTAACATTTCTTGCAATAAAGGTCAACACACTGTTTCCTTTCTAATCGGTTACTGCACCTGAACATTAAATCCAGTGATTTGTGTACAAGGGTACTCACGTCTTTCTCTACACCATCTGGTTTGCACTTCTTGCCATTTAAACATAAACTCTGCTTTTCCATTTTTTCCTTCCAAAGTGAATGACTTCACATCTTTCTACATTCTATTACATCCGCCATGTCTTCTCCCAGTCACTTAATCTATGAATAGGATATCCTACTGAAGCCTCTCTCGAATCCACTACTGAGCCCACATAGCTATCCAGTATCATCAGCAAACTTGTATATGGTGTACTTGAATCCTTCGTCCAAATCAATGATGTGGATTATGAACAGCCAGGGTCTTTACACTGATATTTAGTGTAAAGATTTTAATATTTTGGTCTATTTATTCCAATATTTTCAGTCCATTAATATTCTACCAATCTTCAATCCATGCGAGTATATTGCACCCAATCCTATATGCTCCGATTTTGAGTTTTTTTTCCCCAGTGGCAAATTTATCAAGAATCAATTCCAAATGCACTGCATTAGCTGTTCTCCCTTATCCATCCTTTCATTACAACATCATCAAATTCTAATAGATTTATCAAAATAGATTTTCCTTTCGTAAAGAAGATAGACACAAAGTGCTTAGAGGGTCAAGCCACATCTCTAGAGAAAAAAAAAGATGGGTGACGTTTTGGGTTGGAACCCTTCTTCAGACTCACGTTTTGGACCTTCAGTGGTATAAACCAGCATCTGCCGTTCCTTTTCACACAGTTTCCTTTCAAAAATCCATGTTGAGCCATATAATAATATTATAAAAGGACTGGTCAAGCTAGATGCAGGAAAAATGGTCCCAATGTTGAGCGAGTCCAGAACCAGGGGTCACAGTCTTAGAATAAAGGGGAGGTCATTTAAGACTGAGGTGAGAAAAAACTTTTTCACCCAGAGAGTTGTGAATTTATGGAATTCCCTGTCACAGAGGGCAGTGGAGGCCAAATCACTGGATGGATTTAAGCGAGAATTAGATAGAGCTCCAGGGTTCTAGTGGAGTCAAGGGCTATGGGGAGAAGGCAGGCACGGGTTATTGATAGGGGACGATCAGCCATGATCACAATGAATGGTGGTGCTGGCTCGAAGGGCCGAATGGCCTCCTCCTGCACCTATTTTCTATGTTTCTATGTTTCTATGAGCCGCTCAAATATATTATTGTTAAGTTCCCTGTAGCCACTTAATCAATTATATCATTATATTACAAGTGGAGTATAGTTGCCCTGTTTTCTGTCATTCTCTGTTCTTAAATAATGGGGTTACATATGTTGCCTTCAAAGTTCTAGGAACAATTTTAGAATCCATAGAATCTTGATATTATAACTATCATGTGTTCACTATCTCCATAGCCACCCGTCAATATCTTGGGATGAGGTCATCGGGTTTTGGCTATTGATTAGTTTTCAGTCATGTTATCATTTCCCAGGGATTCTTGTGTCTCTTCTGTGAAGGGAAACAAAATGGTTGTTTAATTTCTCTGCCATTTCCTTTCTCCCCAGTACATTTTCTTCTGTCGCAGTCTGCAAGGGAGCCACATTAGATTCTGTTTAACTTTTTCTTCTTGCATATCTACATCAGCTTTTACAATCTGTTTTTATATTATTTATTAGACACCTTTTATATTATCTTCCTCCTTCCATCTCACTTTCTTTTCCCTTTTGTTCTAAATTAGGAAATGCTCCTAAAGCTAACACTAAGTACCTGTGTTGGTGGCTTTCAGATATTTTCTTGATTTAATACCATCTTTAACTTCTCTGCTTAACCATGGCTAAACTAATTTTCTTTAGGTTTTTGAGTATTGCCAGGATACATGTTTGTTGTAAACTGTGTATTTCTTCTTTAAACATTTGTTTTTACTTGCTTACTGTCTTATGTTTTAATATACTTTCCCAATTTACCAAAAGCAATCTTGCCTAATATTTCCTTTGTTTAAATTAAGATTCTGGTTTCAAATTCAACTAAATTGCTTTTCATCAGGATATAATATTTTATCAAAAGATTATCACTTGTGCACAATTATTTATTAAACTTTTCTTATTGTACAATTCTACATCTAAAATACCCTTATTAGCTTCTCAATAACTCATTTAGATAAGCATCTCTAATGAATCCATCTCTAATGCATCCTATGAATATGCTTACCATACTACTGCAGCTAATTTGCAATGCTCAGTCTAAGTGTATTGTATTCCTCCATAATTCATATTCCATATCCCTTTAGTTTTCTGCTTCATACCATACTGTATATTACTCCAACTGTTGGGGAACCCAAGAACAATTTCTCCTGTTTGGCAATGTGTGCATTCAGATTAAGAACCTTAAATTTGAGCTTTCTACATTTTTCCTGGCCCGCCTCTAATTGGATCAGTAACTTCATGTTTTTTTATGTACTTGACAGTTGTTGTTTATCATGTTAAGTAATGATAAACATAATCTTATTATTATCAGAAAAGCTAATTTTTTAATGATCACTCATTATGACTTTGTCCATTCACATTAATGATCTGAATTTCTTAATTGGAAATGCCTTCCCCACCAGTTAGTTTAAATGTTTAGGATACGGTCTCGATCTGAGACGTCAGCCATTCATTCTCTCTAGAGATGCTGCCTGTCCTGCTGAGTTACACTGACATTTTGTGTCTATCTATAGTTAGCTTAAAGCCTTACCTGCAGTTAGTTATTCAATTTGACCAATTCTAGTGAAACCTGTCCCAATAAGACAGTTTGCTCTTTCCCCATTATCGGTTAATGTCTAACAAATTAAAACAATGTGCTGAGTAACTCAAACGGTCAGACAACATTTTGAGGACAGGGATAGACAACGTTTTTGGTCTAGACCCTTCTTCAGACTGGTATTGTGTTCTAATTGTCCAGCATCTGCAGTTCCTTATGTCCCCATGTTTTCCCATGGCACATTTTGAGCGATGCATTCTGCTCTTGTTGACCAGTGTCAACTTCTATGTAGTTTAAATAATAACCCAGAGACTATGACATTGTGATTCTAATACTTAATTTATACCCTGACTGCCAATACTCCTTCAGTTAAACCTTCTTCGACTGCTATCTATGTTGTGATTTCTTGAATCGACTAAAATAAATTGCTCTTTCCTCTCCCATTCCAATTTCCTCGCCAACTCCAATGAGCTGTTATTAACCACAGCATAAAATAAGCAACACAGCTGCAGAAAAAATATCTAATCTGTTAATTTTACTGTCCTTATCACCAGATCATTTGTTTTCACCAACGTCAATGGTCATCAGCAGTGCTGTGGTCAGTTTGCTCATCTTCTCGCCATATTTTTCATATGTAAAAGTGCAAGAATTAAGGCTGCTCCAATGCTACCTGCTGGGTCCACATACCTGCCTCATGCCAATGCCCCCTGCCTATTGACTGACAATTTCTGTGGAACTTAATCTTAGGAATGTAACTGCTTCTTGAAACTTCCCCACTTCCTGATGCACCACAGGGTCTGAATCTCAGACTCCAACTCATCAACGTCAGCCAAAGTTTCTTGAGTGGCAAACACTTACAAGGCATGGTGTCCATTAATCACTATGGTTTCCATCAACTCCCACTTACTGCAGCTGCAACATACCACTATGTTGCCATGGTTCCTTTATTACAATTTATTCATTTAATTACTTTATTTCATTAATAATCTGTGTCACTAAAACGGGGTCTATTTCAGTTAGGCATTTTGAGTCTTAAGGGGTTTTTCTCTCCACAGATGTTCCTGTTTGCTACACATTCCCAGTACTTTGTTTTATACAATACTTCGTATTATGTCATTTTGTGTTAAATGCTTTTTTGCGAACTCATCTTTCGCATTGATTCCTTTTCTCCAAATTCGGCTTTTAAAATCCTATTTCCTGACCATCAAGCTTTTTCCCAAATTTGTTGCTGCCCTGCACCAAGTGTCATCAGTTATTAATTTTGTTTCTTCATCAAAATGAAGCTGAAATTATTTAGACACTTTGGACATTTTCAAACAATTACACATGCTCATTTACATATATTTACACATATAATGAATGTCAAAAAACAATTCCAAAACATCAAATGCATTGCATCGTTTGAGTTGACATTTAAAAAAAAAATTAATCTGATTTATAGCTGATCTTTTTTTACGTCATCTGTTAGTTGTACAATGGAGGTACTGGACACTGGACTGAAGAAGTACAATTATTAGGACAGGCTGAGCAAACTGGGTCCCTTTTCTCAATCAAATAGAACTTACAGATGCAATATGTTGAGCTTATTTAAAATTATGAAGGATTGCATGGAGAAAGGTAGATGTAGGCAAGGTGTTTCAAGTTGAGAAAATCCAAAACCATTCACGATTTAAGGGAGCCACCAATGAAAATTGTCAGGGATTCTGCAGAAATGTATTTACATGGACACTACTTTGTAAGGTGAATATTATGTTACATGGTCATAGAGAAGTTAGAGGTGAACTAGGTTGAACAGGGAAAGAAAGGCATTATGATGGAGTCAAATGAAATAAGATGGTAGGAGGATTGTATGAAACATAAACATGCATAGAACCGTGCAGTCAATGTTCCTGAATCTGTGCTACAGTTTCTGCATTATTCCATGCAGTATTAGTTTCCCACCACATCACATATGGGAATTATTGAGACAAAAGCATGTTTTCAGGCTTTAAGTCTTTTGGCTATTTCTTTCACAGTGGTGATGCAGGGGCACTTTAAATTGGCAAGTTTTACTCATTCTGGCAGTCAACCCACATCCTGATGAGAAAACAGCAGGCAATTACATCTTGTTTAAAATCAATGCTTGGAACCAACTGCGTCAGCCTTCTGAGCATTACAGACTCTCGTGTTAGGCAGCTGGAAGCATTAAATCCCCGTGTTTTAAACCACGTCACAGCTACAAGGCTCCCATATCCACCCTATGATTTCTAAATGTTTCTGGTGCATTCAAGATGCACCTTGCTTTTATCACATTAGGATTTAATTCATTTTCAATCAGAAATGTCTCTGTAATCAGCAATGTTGCCTTCCAAAGGACATGCCATATAAATGATGCGTTCTTTCATTGTGCAACATTTATACCTTCTTGCCAAAGTGGATTGATGAATATATTTAAAGAAAAGTTTATATTAGGGAATGCATGTGAATGAGTTGTCCTGAACTAGTGTGCAAATTTACCAAATAAATGATTGATACAGCTCTGTGGAGATTCTCTTTGAAACTGCCATAATGAATTGCTGTACACTTATCTAAAGGAATATGCAGAATATGATTATCCCTCATTACACACACTGCCGAACATCACAAATTAGGGGCTTCCGACATTGTTAATATTGAGACAAAAGCATGTTTTCAGGCTTTAAGTCTTTTGGCTATTTCTTTCACAGTGGTGATGCAGGGGCACTTTAAATTGGCAAGTTTTACTCATTCTGGCAGTCAACCCACATCCTGATGAGAAAACAGCAGGCAATTACATCTTGTTTAAAATCAATGCTTGGAACCAACTGCGTCAGCCTTCTGAGCATTACAGACTCTCGTGTTAGGCAGCTGGAAGCATTAAATCCCCGTGTTTTAAACCACGTCACAGCTACAAGGCTCCCATATCCACCCTATGATTTCTAAATGTTTCTGGTGCATTCAAGATGCACCTTGCTTTTATCACATTAGGATTTAATTCATTTTCAATCAGAAATGTCTCTGTAATCAGCAATGTTGCCTTCCAAAGGACATGCCATATAAATGATGCGTTCTTTCATTGTGCAACATTTATACCTTCTTGCCAAAGTGGATTGATGAATATATTTAAAGAAAAGTTTATATTAGGGAATGCATGTGAATGAGTTGTCCTGAACTAGTGTGCAAATTTACCAAATAAATGATTGATACAGCTCTGTGGAGATTCTCTTTGAAACTGCCATAATGAATTGCTGTACACTTATCTAAAGGAATATGCAGAATATGATTATCCCTCATTACACACACTGCCGAACATCACAAATTAGGGGCTTCCGACATTGTTAATAGGAGTGTAGAATGATGGAGTCATACTGTACAGCAGGGAAAATGGCCCTGGGCCCAACTTGCCAATGCTAACCAAGATGCCCCATCCATGCTAGTTACACTTGCCCATGTTTGGCCCATATCCCTCTAAACCATTCCCATTCAAGTAGTTGACCAATTGTCCTTTAAATGTTTAGAAAAGAACTGCTGGTGCTGGTTTACATCAAAGACAGACACAAAATACTGGAATAACTCAACGGGTCAGGCAGCATCTCTGGAGAAAATGAATAGGTGATGTTTCAGGTTGAGACCCTTCCTCAGTCTGAACAAGCGTTTCAACCCAAAACATCACCTATTCCTTTTCTCCAGAAGTGCTGCTTGACCCGCTGAGTTTCTCCAGCATCTTTTAAATCTATCTTTTAAATATTGTTATAATACACGTCTCAACCACCTCAACCTGCTTGTTCCATATATCTACTACTCACTGTGTGAAAAAATAGCTCCTCACGCTTCTATTAAATCTATCCCCTCTCAACTTAAACCCAAGTTCACTGTCAAGTCAAGTCAAGTTTATTCGTCACATGCACATACGAGATGTGCAGTGAAATGAAAAGTGGCAATGCTCGTGGACTTTGTGCAAAAAGACAAACAAACAAACAACCAAACAAACTACAAACAAACTGCAAACGTACATAACATCCCACTGGATCTTGTTTCCACTATTCTGGGTAAAAGACAATGTGCATTTACCTGATCCATTACCCTCGTGATTCCATACACCTCTCTAAGATCACCCCTCAGCCTCCTACACTACAAGGAATAAAGTCTTAGCCTGCCCAATCTCTCCCTACGACTCTGGCCCTAAAGTCCTGGCAACAACCTTGAAAATCTTCTCTGCTCTCTTTCCAGCTTAACAACATCCTTCCTATAGCAGGGTGAACAAAACTAAGCTCAATACTCCAAATGTGGCCTCACCAACATCTTGTATGACTGTAACAAAACATCCCAACTTCAAAACTCAATACCCTGACTGATCAAGGCCAATGTACTGATTTATCTCTCTAGTTACTCCGTTTCCCTTAATGTACATAAAATCTCCTTGGACTTTCCTCAATATTATCAGGCAGAGCCATTTCTTGCTCCCTTTACGCCCTCCTGATTCCCTTCTTATATATGTTCCTCAGTTCGTGAATGCTCCAGGGATGCCCTTGATACCAGCTGCCTGTACCAGTCCAATGTCTCCTCTTTCATGACCAGAGCTTCAATCTCTCTCATCGAGGCTTCCTCAATCCGTTCACTGTAACAAGGACATACATGCCCTGAGCTCTTGTCATCACACTTTAGGCAGCATTGTGGTAATTGCATTAATTCTTCATTTTGCAAAATAAGTTTTTGGTGACCACACATTATCACAATAACTAGAAAACTAAAATTCAATGACCAATGTTTCCTTTAGAACCCCATCCAAAATGAAGAACTGCTTTGTGCATAACTGAAAAATAAAGTGCTCAGGATAAGGTTCATGATCTATGACTGATAAACTAAAACACTATCATATAAATGTATGTCCAGAGTTCATTAGCACACTTATTCGTGACACACTTTTTATATAATTTCCAATTCGTTAAAGATGGATTAGATTAGAAAAATTCAAATTAAGTCGTCCTTTATTCCAATTTTTGCACCATCTCTGCAAAATACCAAGTGTCAGAGGCCATTAACAATTACGATATGATTCTTCAGAGCTTCGAGGATATGACGAGGTATTGAATGGCCACTGCATCGTTACTACACTTTGCATGATGAAGGGGAGAGTTGAGTTATCATACCTTGTGGGATTAATGTAATTGAAAATTTCAAAGTGAATGGAGATGCAGTTCCAGCAAATGAACGGAGTTATAGACATCACAGTTCTTCTCTTCCCATTGTCAGAAGATCAAATAACTCCCACGTTAACAGCAATCTACTTGAACCACTTCAATGTTCTTACTTATAACACGCTACCCTCTGCACCATGAGAACCAAATACAGATTGACTTTGCTTAATACATTCAGTTTGTTAGGGTAAGACTGGGTAAGAGGGGGGATCTTATAGAAACTTATAAAATTCTTAAGGGGTTGGACAGGCTAGATGCAGGAAAATTGTTCCCGATGTTGGGGAAGTCCAGAACAAGGGATCACAGTTTAAGGATAAAGGGGAAATCTTTTAGGACTGAAATGAGAAAAACATTTTTTACACAGAGAGTGGTGAATCTCTGGAATTCGCTGCCACAGAAGGTAGTTGAGGCCAGTTCATTGGCTATATTTAAGAGGGAGTTAGATGTGGCACTTGTGGCTAAAGGGATCAGGGGGTATGGAGAGAAGGCAGGTACAGGTTACTGAGTTGGATGATCAGCCATGATCATATTGAATGGCGGTGCAGGCTCGAAGGGCCGAATGGCCTACTCCTGCACCTATTTTCTATGTATCTATGAACGTCCAATTTTCTGCTATTTTACTTTTCCATTGCACTCCCACTGATAGGTCTGCCTTTGGCATCCAATACTGTTCCAACAAAGCTGACTGTCAGCTCAAGAAGCAGAATTGCAGCTTGTCTATGCCCAGTACTGCCCTTGGGATTCAATGATGGATTCAACAATTTCAGATAATCAGCCATTGTAGTTTCATTTCTCACATTTCCAGTGTAATCTCCTTTATTCGCCCCCTCTTTTAGTATTTTAAATGTCATTAGTCTGCTATCATTAGCATCTCTTCCAGACATTTCATTCCTATTTACTGATGTTCACAATGCACTAGCAGCCTGCTCTCCACCATTTATTTACTCAGTCTTGCCTCCACTGCACTCTTTAACAAACCTTATCTCTAGTTTTCTCCGTCTCTCTTTGCTCTGAAAGTTTTTAAACTATCCGAATTCTTATGAAAGGTCATCAACCCAGAATATTAATTCTGTATTGATTTCCACAGATGCCACCTGATCTTAGTTTAGTTGAGAGATACAACGCAGAAACAGGTCCTTCAGCCCACCGAGTCCGCACCAACCAGTGGCCCCCGCACATTAACACTATCCTACACACTAGGGAACAATTTACATTTATACCAAGCGAATGTGCCTACAGACCTGTACGCCTGTGGTATGGGACGAAACTGAAGATCTTGGAGAAAACCCACATGGTCACAAGGAGAAGGTACAAACTCTGTACAGTTTGAACATTTTCCGAATGTCCTGACTTTACTTCAGGAGTTTGTGTTCCTAATGGCACTCGTCTTAAGATGTTTCGATGAAATTTTGGCTTGAAACCTGATCTATATGTTTAGTATTACTCAATAGGACCTTTTGGCTATTAATATATTTCAAGTAATCCCTTCCTGAAACCTGCCCATAATTACAACCAAACCAATGGACTGTTTACAAAAGAAGGCTAATTTGCTTGAATTCACACTTTCAGAAATTACCCATTGATGTTAGCAGCCAGATCAGCACATTGTCTCCTTTGAAAAGTATTTGACTCTTGATCTTTGAAAAGTATTTGACCAGATAAAGCAGGAAGGGCACTAAATATCATTGGGTCCAACGAGATTAGTTGACTTAAATTGGTTTGAACAGGAAGTGGCATTTGTCACTGAAAATGAAAACCATTGGAGACTCTGAACCACAGGCTGCACTTCAATATCAATTACTTGAAAGAAAGTATCAGGAACATGTCGTATAGCTTTGTAATTGAGAGAAAGGTAATTGTAGATAAGAGTCTTAGAACAGAAAATTAAATTGGAAATGATTGAAGATGCGATTCGAGGATTAGCTCATATCCAAAATATATTTTTTAATATAGATAAGCTTAGCATGATTTTTAGTTTTGTTTAGAGACCCTTCGGAACACCGAATCCGTGTCGACCAGCAATCCCCGTACACTAGCACTATCCTACACACTAGGGATATTACAATGATAACAAGCCTAGAAGCCTGCAGACCTGTACGTCTTCAGAGTGTGGGAAGAAACCGGAGCTCCCGGAGAAAACCCACACAGGTCACGGGGAGAACGTACAAACTACATACAGGATCGAACCCGGGTCTCTGGTGCTGTAAGGCAACAACTCTTCCACAACTCCACCGTGCCACCTATAGACCGTAATGGACCTTGGTAGAGGTAACTCCAACCATGCATCCACCATGAAAAAAATGTGTGTTTAAGGCTGCTGAACAGAAGGAGGATCTGCGTGCTATATTGGGCAACTCATTGAAGGTATAGGATTATTTCATGAACTTAAAGTAAAAATGAGCCAGATTCTAGCATGCATTGCCAAACCAATTAACGATCGGAGAAGGAAGTATTACACAGCAACTGTGTAAAACATTGATTTGGCATTGTGTAGAAAGAAGCCCAACCAGAATATCATTGGAGGTTCATGTGCTTGATTAATTAACGTGAACTGTTACAATAGACTTAGAAAGAAGAGGAATGTTATTCAAGAGAAACAAAGACTACAAGAAATCATGCCAAAGGTCTTTAAAGCCATGGAAGGATTTGACCCAGTAGGAAAAAAAGAACCAATCATTTTATAGTCCATCAATGGTGCATGTCGAAGTCATAAGAGAATAAAACTCTGTTAGATATTAGGAATGAATATTTTCATTGAATCATTATTGCATTATGCATTATCCTTGAATTCATTGTAGGCATTCACCAGGCAAAGGTCTGAGAATGCCCAACATAACTTCAAATACAACAAAAATGATCAGGGAGAGAAGTTGATATGTCATGAAGTAAAGAAGTTACTTGACTAGTAATCAAAAGACTGGACTAGTGACCTGGCTATTGATGATTAGTTTAATAGCATAATTAACACTGCTGCAGTTAGGGATTTAAAGTTAACTGAATAAATATGAAATATAAAGCTAACATCAATTATTGAGACCATAAAATCATCTCAATGCTGTAAAAATCCACTTAGTTCATTAATGTAATCAGAGTAGGAAAGCCAGTCAGAAGGCAAGCCAGACTCCAGACCATAAGTCTCAAGCAAGCAATTTACTCTTACCCGGCCTTTAAAATGGCCTGGCAAACAACACCACTTAACTCCAGGGCAATAAACATTGTTTCTTCCGGTAATGTTCATCTCCATTAAATGGATTTAAAACAGGTAACAATAGGCGCAAAAGTTCATTAGTAAAAGGAGCAGAATTAGGCCATTTGGCCCATCAAATCTACTCTGCCATTCAATTATGTCTGATCGATCTTACCCTCTTAACCCTATTCTCCTGCCTTCTCCTCATTACCCTTGACACCCGTACTAATCAAGAATCTATCAATCTCTGCCTTAAAAATATCCATTGTCGGCCTCCACAGACTTCTGTGGCAAAGAATTCCACAGATTCACGACGCTCTGACTAAAGAAATTCCTCCTCATCTCTTTCCTAAAGGAATTTCCTTTAATTCTGAGGCTCTGACCTATGGTCCTAGACTCTCCCACTAGTACAAACATTCTCTTGGGACTTGATTTGTCGCCAGCGAGAACAGAGAAGAACTTTCCGGAGGTTTTGTTTCCACCATTATTGCATGTTTTGTTTCCACTCTAATGAGTTTGGGGGAACTGAAGGAAGTGAGTGGGTTGAGCATCAACTGTGGCCGGAAAGCAATGGTCAACGTTCCTGCATCAGGACTGTGAGTGGAGAGGGAAGATATCAAGTATAAAGAGGAGGGGTGCGGAGAGACAGAAGCAAAGGGACGTGCGTGTCAGGATGCTGTTACAAAGAGATTTTAGTTCCACTTAGAGATACAGTGTGGAAACAGGCCCTACGACCCACTGACTTTGTGCCAATCTCACTAGTTCCAACCTCCACACCAGGGGCAATTTACAGAAGCCAATTAACCTACAAACCTGCACGTCTTTGGAATATAGGGAGAAAGCCAGAACACCCAGAGAAAACCCATGCAGTCACAGGAAGAACGCACAAACTCCATACAGATAGCACCTGTAATCAAGGTCAAACCAGGATCTCTGGCGCTGTCAGGTAGCAACTCTACCACTGCACCACTGTGCCGTGCCGCCCCTGTGGGATCACATGGATATCAGACAACTTTTTAAAAATATATTGCATCTGCTCAGATAGAATTGTTTTTAAAAATTCCTTAAATGGTATCACTGTGGTGCATGTTTATGTTAAGTTCTATCATTCTTTTTAATTGTGTTGTGTTGTTTTAATTGTACGGCTGCATGGTAACTCAAATATCACTGTACCTTAATTGGTGCATGTGACAATAAATGTACAATACAATACAATACAATACAATACAATACAATACAATACGGTTTATTTGTCACATTGCACATAAAGTGCAAGTGAAATGAATTTGCCAGCAGCGGTACAATGATAAAGAACACACACAAAAACACAATAAAAATTTAACATAAACATCCACCACAGCATTCATCACTGTGGTGGAAGGCACACAATTTGGCCAGTCCTCCTCCATTTTCCCCCGTGGTCGGGACCTCAACCCTCCGCAGCCGTTGCTGCGGGCGTCCAGATGGTAAAAGGACAAGGTACAAGTCCAGGTAAGTCCAGGATCGGCTCTTCCCCACCGGAGACCGCGGCTTTAAGTTGGTGTAGGCCGCAGGCCGGCGGTCGAGATTTAAAGTTTAAAGTTCCTGCCGCGCCGCAGCCAGAAGCACCGCAGACCGCAGGGCCGGCGGTCGAAGCTCCCCTCCAGGGGTGATGGTAAGTCGCCACCGCGCCCGCGGTAGAAGTTGGCCGCGGGCCGGCAGTGATGGCTTCTTCTTCCCCCGGGTCCCCCATGAGGGATCCCGGGCTGTAGACGCCGCGCCAGCTGGAGCTGTGCAGACCGCGCGCGGCTTCAGGCTGCCGGCTGCCCCGGGCCAGCGAAACGGAGCGCTCCCCTCCAGTGAGCCCCAGTGTGGGCTCACTCGCTCCGCGCCGAGAGTCACGCTGCGTCCGCCGCTGAAGCCCTGGGCGCGTCTCCGGGAAAGGCCGCGCAGATCCTTGCTGTTAGGCCACGGGGGAGGCGACCTGGAAAAAGTCGCCTCTCCATGGAGGAGGCGACTAAAGCGGTTTCCCCCTCACCCCCCCCACACAAAGCACACAAAGAAACATTAAAAACATACTTTAAAACATACTAAAAAAAAGAAAAAAAGTTGAAAAAACTAACGCGCTGCTGACAGGGCTGCCGCCATTGCAGCACCCCCACGATAGTGTGGATCTGTGAATGTGAATCTAAAGTATGTAATAGTCAAACAGCGCAGAAACAGGTCCTTCTGCCCAAATTGCCCCTGCTGTCCAAGATACCTCATCTACACTAGACCCATCTTCCTGCAAGCACATCTAACACATTTCATCATCAGTCAAATAATTACGTAGGAATATTATCCATTAAGTGTTTAATCAGTCCATTCTTTCTTTCCCTCATCCTGTACCTAATTTGACATTGAATTCAGCACTCTGCCACTTCCTGGTGAAGACATTACAATGCTCCTTCTTTAAGTTGAATCGTCGGGGAAGATATACATTTCTGCTCTGCTCTCCGGTCACAGATCCTTTAGACCAGGTGCAATGAAAAGCTTTGTTTTGCATGCTATCCAATCCTATCAAGATATACAATCGCATTAAACTGTACAATATGTAGTGCGAAGGGGAAGATACTGAGCACAAAATATAGTTTGTAGCACAATTCCAAAAGACAAAACTTCAGTTTCTGCATCTTTGCCCAAAGGTAGAATTGTTATACGAAAGGAACCAGACAGACATGCAACCTTGACAATATTTCCATCATTACTGATGCAACACACCATGATGACGGACTGGATGGAAGGAAGTGATAGACTAGGTTGTGCTCACCATTCTCTCGAGGTTTCAGGCAGTCAAAAGAAGAGAAGTTGCCATACCAGACTGAGATGCATTCCAACCGAATACATTCTATAGTGTATCTGTTGAAATCTCGTGGATCGACCAAAACCTCTCTGATGCCTAAGATAATAAATATGCTGATGCCATTTCTTGATCACAGCATCAGTGTGAAGGGTCCGGGTGATGTTTCTGGTGATATGCATGCTAGGAACCTGAGCTGTCGACCATCTCTTCAGCAGCTCCATTCATGAGGACAGGTTATATTCACCGCCTCACTTTCTTAGGTCAATAATCAACTCTTTCATAGAAACATAGAAACATAGAAAATAGGTGCAGGAGTAGGCCATTCGGCTCTTCAAGCCTGCACCGCGATTCAATATGATCATGGCTGATCATCCAACTCAGTATCCTGTACCTGCCTTCTCTCCATACCCCCTGATCCCTTTAGCCACAAGGGCCACATCTAACTGCCTCTTAAATATAGCCAATGAACTGGCCTCGACTACCTTCTGTGGCAGAGAATTCCAGTGATTCACCACTCTCTGTGTGAAAAATGTTTTCCTCATCTCGGTCCTAACAGATTTCCCCCTTATCCTTAAACTGTGACCCCTTGTTCTGGACTTCCCCAACATCGGGAGCAATCTTCCTGCATCTAGCCTGTCCAACCCCTTAAGAATTTTGTAAGTTTCTATAAGATCCCCCCTCAATCTTCTAAATTCTAGCGAGTACAAACCGAGTCTATCCAGTCTTTCTTCATAAGACAGCCCTGACATCCCAGCAATCAGTCTGGTGAACCTTCTCTGCACTCCCTCTATGGCAAGAATGTCTTTCCTCAGATTTGGAGACCAAAACTGTACGCAATACTCCAGGTGTGGTCTCACCAAGACCCTGTACAACTGCAGTAGAACCTCCCTGCTCCTATACTCAAATCCTTTTGCTATGAATGCTAACATACCATTTGCTTTCTTCACTGCCTGCTGCACCTGCATGCCTACTTTCAATGATTGGTGTACCATGACACCCAGGTCTCGTTGTATCTCCCCCTTTCCCAATCTGCCACCATTCAGATAATAGTCTATTTTCCTGTTTTTGCCACCAAAGTGGATAACCTCACATTTATCCACATTATACTGCATCTGCCATGCATTTGCCCACTCACCCAGCCTATCCAAGTCACCTTGCAGCCTCCTAGCATCCTCCACACGGTTAACACTGCCCCCCAGCTTTGTGTCATCCGCAAACTTGGAGATGTTGCATTCAATTCCCTCGTCCAAATCATTAATATATATCGTAAATAGCTGGGGTCCCAGCACTGAGCCTTGCGGTACCCCACTAGTCACTGCCTGCCATTGTGAAAAGGACCCGTTTACTCCTACTCTTTGTTTCCTGTATGCCAGCCAGTTCTCTATCCACATCAATACTGAACCCCCAATGCCGTGTGCTTTAAGTTTGTATACTAATCTCTTATGTGGGACCTTGTCGAAAGCCTTCTGAAAGTCCAGATATAACACATTCACTGGTTCTCCCTTATCCACTCTACTAGTTACATCCTCGAAAAATTCTATAAGATTCGTCAGACATGATTTACCCTTCATAAATCCATGCTGACTTTGTCCAATGATTTCACCACTTTCCAAATGTGCTGCTATCCCATCTTTAATAACTGATTCTAGCAGTTTCCCCACTACCGACGTTAGACTAACTGGTCTGTAATTCCCTGTTTTCTCTCTCCCTCCCTTTTTAAATAGTGGGGTTACATTAGCTACCCTCCAATCCTCAGGAACTACTCCAGAATCTAAAGAGTTTTGAAAAATTATCACTAATGCATCCACTATTTCTGGGGCTATTTCCTTAAGTACTCTGGGATGCAGCCTATTTGGCCCTGGGGATTTATCGGCCTTTCATCCATTCAATTTACCTAACACCACTTCCCGGCTAGCCTTCATTTCACTCAGTTCCTCCATCTCATTTAACCCCCGGTCCCCTGCTATTTCCGGCAGATTATTTATGTCTTCCTTAGTGAAGACAGAACCAAAGTAGTTATTCAATTGGTCTGCCATGTCCTTGTTCCCCATGATCAATTCACCCGTTTCTGACTGCAAGGACATTTGTTTTAATCTTTTTCTCTTCACATATCGATAAAAATTTTTGCAGTCAGTTTTTATGTTCCCTACCAGTTTTCTTTCATAATCTATTTTCCCTTTCCTAATTAAGCCCTTTGTCCTCCTCTGCTGGACTCTAAATTTCTCCCAGTCCTCTGGTAGGCTGTTTTTTCTGGCTAATTTGTACGCTTCATCTTTTGTTTTGATACTATCCCTGATTTCCCTTGTTATCCATGGATGCACTACCTTCCCTGATTGATTTTTTTGCCAAACTGGGAAGAACAATTGGTGTAGTTCATCCACGCAGTCTTTAAATGCCTTCCATTGCATATCCACTGTCAACCCATTAAGAATCAATTGCCAGTCTATCTTGGCCAATTCACGTCCCATACCCTCAAAGTTACCTTTCTTTAAGTTCAGGACCCTTGTTTCTGAATTAACAATGTCACTCTCCAACCATTTTATGGCCACTCTTGCCCAAGGGGCCACGCACAACAAGACTGCTAACTAACCCTTCCTCATTACTCAATACCCAATCTAGAATAGCCTGTTCTCTCGTTGGTTCATCTACATGTTGGTTTAGAAAACTATCCCGCATACATTCCAAGAAATCCTCTTCCTCAGCACCCCTGCCAATTTGATTCACCCAATCTATATGTAGATTGAAGTCACCCATTATAACTTTTACCTTTGTTGCACGCATTTCTAATTTCCTGTTTGATGCCATCCCCAACTTCACTACTACTGTTAGGTGGCCTGTACACAACTCCCACTAGCGTTTTCTGCCCCTTAGTGTTTCGCAGCTCTACCCATATCGATTCCACATCCTCCAAGCTAATGTCCTTCCTTTCTATTGCGTTAATCTGCTCTCTAACCAGCAACGCTACCCCACCTCCTTTCCCTTTCTGTCTATCCCTCCTGAATATTGAATATCCCTGGATGTTCAGCTCCCAGCCTTGGTCACCCTGGAGCCATGCCTCCGTGATCCCAACTATATCATAGTCATTAATAGCTATCTGCACATTCAACTCATCCACCTTATTACGAATGCTCCTTGCATTGAGACACAAAGCCTTCAGGCTTTTTTTATCAACACTCTTACCCCTTATAGAATTATGTTGAAAAGTGGCCCTTTTTGATTTTTGCCCTGGATTTGTCTGCCTGCCACTTTTACTTTTCACCTTGCTACCTATTGCCTCTACCCTCATTTTACACCCCTCTGTCTCTACGCTCACACATTTAAAAAACCCTTTCCCTTTAACTCCATCCTCAACTATCCCATTCGACACCCCACCCCCCTTATTCAGTTTAAAACCACCCGAGTAGCAGTGGCAAACCTGCCTGCCAGAATGCTGGTCCCCCACCTGTTAATATGCAATCCGTCCCTTTTGTACAGTTCCCCCTTACTCCAAAACAGATCCCAGTAATCTAAGAATCTAAATTCATCTTACCGAGATTAAGTTTCATCTTAACGATATTACCTAACACCATGACACTTGGTTCTCGAACTACTTTGTCGCATCATCAACAGTGGGTATTGGCCAACAACAGTGTTATGATCGGCAAATTTGAAGGTTGAGTTGGCATTGTACTAGACCACACAGTCATGGGTCTACAGGGAGTAGAGCAAGATGTTGAGATATTGGCTGACAGATTCCAGCTGCAGATAAACCTCTCGAAAGTCTGAGCAAATACAAACACAGTAAGCTCTTGGTGATGGTCATTCATCACTTGGACCAAGGTTCAGCCCATTATTGTAGAGAGTCAAACCAGCCTAATGACCAAAGTGACTGAAAGTGAAACATTTCAAATTCTGCTGTAAATTCATTTAACAGATCTTTGTTTTTCAAAGTGTCCCATGCTGCCTAGACCTCATATATCAAAACTAACCACAGAAAATGTTGAAATTGCACAGGATGTTAAGAGGCTGCAGTGTAGAGAACATACAGATGGTTGGTATTTCAGTGCTGTTTCATGAAACAATTACCTTTCAAATCTCCCCAAGATGTTTCTTCTTGAACCATTTCAACTGCTTCTGCAGGCAATCTCTTTACTTACAACAACTGGGATTTGAAAATGGCGCCAAACTGGTGACTCTGAATACTGGCTCAGTGTACTACTGCTTTAGGCTTGCACTGTATCTGAGATGCTAATCTAATATGTATCTAAGTGCTTTTGTACAGTGATACTTGTACTGAATTGTATACCAAAATGAATTTCATTGTACCATGGTAGATGTGACAAATAAAGTAGCATAATGTTTACTATCCTTTTTGTATAGCAGTTAAATGAAATGGTCAATGCCCATTCTCTGTTCCATAACCAATACATAGAAACATAGAAATTAGGTGCAGGAGTAGGCCATTCGGCCCTTCGAGCCTGAACCGCCATTCAATATGATCATGGCTTATCATCCAACTCAGTATCCTGTACCTGCTTTCTCTCCATACCCCCTGATCCCTTTAACCCCAAGGGCCACATCTAACCCTCTTAAATATAGCCAATGAACTGGCCTCAACTACTTTATGTGGCAGAGAGTTCCAGAGATTCACCACTCTCTGTGTGAAAAATGTTTTTCTCATCTCAGTCCTAAAAGATTTCCCCTTTATCCTTAAATTGTGACCCCTTGTTCTGAACTTCCCCAACATCAGGAACAATCTTCCTGCATCTAGCCTGTCCAACCCCTTAAGAATTTTGTAAGTTTCTATAAGATCCCCCTCAATCTTCTAAATTCTAGCGAGTACAAGCTGAGTCTATCCAGTCTTTCATCATATGAAAGTCCTGACATCCCTGAAATATTCAGTTGAAATGGTACTTTAGCAAAAACAAAGCATTCAAAGATTAATTGGTCCAGCAAGATGTATTTGCAATATTTTCCCTTCAATTTCTAGTAAGGAGAGAAATCCTAATTCTAAAGACAGCATGTGTAAATGCATCAAGTGTCTAAAGAACTACACAGCATTATATAGCTGAACATGCATATATTTAGCCTCATGTTTTAAACAGGAAAATAAGCAGATTACCAGAATCAGGATTACAGCCAAGTAAAGTTTCTATCAATCTAAAATTGGCTTCACACTGCGTCTATTTAATATTTACGCTAAATGCCAAGAATATCATTAGGTATAATTATCAAGCCATTATTTAAAGTACCATTTTTAGAACGATTTCCTCAGGCTTCCTTCCTGCCTCCAAAGAAAATTCACATTATGCAAAAATCACATTTTGATATATCGTGTTTCTTGCAATGCAAAACGTGACATTCCTATCAAATCCATACAATAATAATAATGAAACCCATATGGAAGAAAAAGTGGATCTATATAAGGCAATGCGGACTTATGAAGGTATTATGATCTAACCCGTCAACAGAAAAAAATAAAGAATCAGATTAGCTGGTACCAACTCGAACCAATTTTATTTGGTTGCAAATCAGCTGCTCTAATCCTTACATCAGACTATGTTTATCCAAGAAGGTTGCACATTAACAATGACATTCATGGAAATGATAAGGGTATGACTTACCTGGGTAACCTGGGGGAAAAGGTTATAGAAAGGACAGTCCAGTCTCCTATCTCCGGATCAGTATTTAGGATCCTTACTGATGGTGCAGATTTGGACCTGAGGTAGATTGGGATCGGATGAGAGTTCCTCTCTCTCTCCCACCCTGGCTACCTGAGCTAGAAACATTTCAGACCCTGCATGGGTCCTAACCAAGCAACATTTATCATGTACCTGCAGAAATCAATCCAATCTGGAAGGAGTAAATTGCCATGACAAAGAAAAAGTGAAACTTGATCTGAATAAGATTGTAAATCCTAATTACACTTTGAAGTCACTTCATGCCCGCCATTTGCATGAAGGTGTACGAGGTGGCATCACTAACTGACTTTAGTCAACATGTAGAAACAAGGAACTGCAGATGGTGGTTTACAAAACAAAGACATAAAATGCTGGAGTAGCTCAGCGGGTCAGGCAGCATCGCTGGAAAATATGTCTAGGCGACATATCGGTTCGACCAGAAATGTTGCCTATTCATGTTCCCCAGGGATGCTGCCTGACTCACTGAGTTACTCCAGCATGTTGTGTCTCTCGCACTTTAAGTAAATGTATGTAATACTGTAACTAAACAAGCAGCCTGCAAAATACAGAATGACAGATCCAATGTACATCAATCCAATGTCTAAAGTTCAGCAATTCTGGCAAAATCATTACTTTTCATATAATCAATTCGATGTACTGTATAACACAAATTTGTTTCTGGCTACGTGGCTCCATTATAATGAGGATTAGCAGGATCTATGCAAAGGCATGGTTAATAATCTGAGAATATATTACCAGTTCATGCTGCTAATTGTTTTAATACACGATGAACACTTATCAGTGCATGCTCTCTGGTGCAGTTTTGAACAGTGCTATTGGTCTTTTTCTTATCTTAATTCCCTAAACCCCTTTTGCATAAGTCTCTGTTCAAAGCAGCAGCATTGTGAAGCATAAAATACCAAATGAGAAAATGAGTAACCTGAGCATTGTTGCTATAGCTGCAGCCTTCTTGGGCATTAGCTCTTTATTTTTAATTGGATCACCTTAAACTATTTACAAATACATTGACAATGTGTTGTAGATCTTGTCAGTAGATTCGACTCATGTACACAGACTTTTCCCCACTGTGGGAAAAAAATCTGTAATGAAGCTCAGATGAGGAAAACACAAGGAACAATTGAAAGCCTATCTTTATGAAAGCACACCACTATGTTTTATAAACCAAAGTGCCATGTGTTGTTGGCAGTCCCTTATCAGTAATACTACAGCTGAATTAATTAGGATCAGAATTGATATGGTGGTAGCAAAGAATTTTAATGCAAATAATTCAGGGTTTTTATTATCATGTGCAAGCTTACAAATTGAATGTGATCCATCTTCCTTTGATTGTTCATTCTGTGGTAAGCCACCCAGGCATATGGAAACTATTCAATCCATTTGGGAATATCATGTCAATTACATCCCCTTCCTCATTATATTAAAAAATAATGGCAAGCACCAGAGTGAAAAACATCGGATGGAATTAGATTTTACTCTATTTGATTAAATATTAGTCACATCTCACATGGCCAACCATAAAACCTACAAAGTGCACCGTTCGTTTAAAAAAAAGTTCACATTTACTCATATTAATAATAAAATAAGATAGGAAGCAAAAAAAGGTTGACTACCAACTCAAGAATGGACCCGAGATTTAAAAGCAACTTGCTGGTTTGTAATTTACTAGATTGGCTGTGGAGAGAATGTGTAGGTGGGACAGTTTAGAACCAGAGGCCGTAGCCTCAGAATAAAATGACGTGCCTTTAGAAAGGAAATGAGATGGAATTGTTTTCATCAGAGGGTGGTGAATCTGTGGAATTCATCGCCACAGACGGCTGAGGAGGTTGAGTTATTGTGTATTTTTAAGGCAGAGATTGACAGATTCTTGATTAGTACGGGTGTTAGGGGTGATGGGGAGAAGGCAGTAGAATGGGGTCGAGAGGAAAAGATAGATAGATCAGCCATGATTGAATGGCGGAATAGACTTGATGGGCCGAATGGCCTAATTCTGCCCCTATAACTTATTAAAGGCTCAAAAGGCACTGTGAGCTGGAGCAGGATGTGTTGATATACTTACTATTCCATGGCAACGAATGGTCAGAGAACTCCTAGCACAGATGATCCCAGACCTGATGAATACTCAGTTTCTGCTTTTATTCCATTACTTTTATTGCTCAGCACTGTTGAATTATCAAGGGAGATCCAAATGTTGGAAGGGAAGAATTGGTGCTGCATTGTTCCCCGAAGGTCATACCATTTTTTTTTTCCATCTCTGCTGAAACCATTAGCTATGACCGCCGAGAATATTGATGATCATCCGTCAACTATCCTGATGAATGGCTCTGTCATCACAACTGATTCAATGGATTTTTACATGACAGCTTCCTACATAAGGTGCTTATACAATCTCAAGAGCACATATTAGCAGAATGTCTACTGAAGGAAAATATTCTTGTTAATTGGAAAAAAAGAGGGTTTTCCAATGGGGTTTCTTACATTTCCTTAATTGTCCCCAGCACTCATAAGAACTCCCAATCATCATTATATTTGAACTGTGAATTGTGAACTTCGTGACCCATCTGTATAGTTTCATTAGGTTTTGATGACATGAGGCCAGACTCACACGAGTCAATTGAAGCCATTTGTAATGAACCATTGATCAATTTCACAAATGCTGATAATGATACGCTGCTGAAACTGTTTATCTTGGCAACATAAAACGACACAAAAGCTGTAGTAACAGGCAATATCTATGGAGAGCATTGATTGGTGACTTTTTTGGTTAGGACCCTCCTTCAGACTGATTGTAGGGGTGGGGGGGGGGGGGGGGGGGGGGGGGTGGTAGAATGCTGGAAGAGATGTGGGGATGAGACCATCTCTCTTCCAGCTTTCTCCCCCCTACTACAATCAGCCTGAAGAAGGATCCCGACCCAAGATGTCAACTATCCAAGTTCTCCAGAGATGTTGCCTGAACCATCCTATCACCATCTAGAATGTGGTTCTGACCTACTATATACCTTATTGGAGACCCTCGGAATATCTTTAATTGGACTTTTTCTTGCAATAAACGTTATCCTGTATCTGTGAACTGTGGACGGCCTGATTGTAATCATGTATAGTCTTTCCCCTGACTGGATAACACACAACAAAAAAAGCTTTTCACTGTACCTCGGTACACGTGACAATAAACTAAACCCGCTGAGTTACTCGAGCTCTTTGTGTCTTTTATTTTGTGAACCAGCATCTGCAGTTCCTATATCTAAACTATAGAGTTGTTAAATGATAAAGGAATCTCAGATCTTCTGA
The DNA here is from genome assembly GCF_028641065.1 of Leucoraja erinaceus. Classification (NCBI taxonomy): domain Eukaryota; kingdom Metazoa; phylum Chordata; class Chondrichthyes; order Rajiformes; family Rajidae; genus Leucoraja; species Leucoraja erinaceus. The sequence continues at coordinate 95,782,727 of NC_073379.1, read as the reverse complement.
TGCAATTGAAACAATGTTTCACCAATACCTTGTTTCAATACCCTTCAGCTAACTGCTTCAAATGACGGAAAACTAAGAAGACTGCAGATGCTGGATATCTGAAGTAAAAAAAAAACAAACTGATGTCCTGGAGGCCAGTCAGCATCCAGTGAGAGAGAAAACGGTGAGTCAGTGATCTTTGATCAGATCTGCAAAAGCGAAAAAACAAATCTTGTTCAAGTTGCAAAGAAAGGGGTGTAGCGAGCAATGGGATTGTTTACAGAAGTTGGAGACATGGCCAATCAAACTGGCAAAACTAATGTGTTAAGATTATTAGGATGAATACTGTCAAAGCTAGCCCCACAGAAGGAGGTGTAAACAGAGGGAGGGCAGGACACTTTGACACAGCTGGGATGGCTGCTGCCTTAAAGCTTTAAAAACTTCAATCCTGACCTCCAGGTTGTTTTGTGTGGAATTTACACATTCTCTCTGCGACAGCATGGGTATCCTCCAGGTGCTCCCACATCCAAAGTTTCCTCCCACATCCAAAGATGAAAGGGTTGGAAGGTTAATTGGATGCTACAAATTTCCCCTAGTGCGTAGGTGACTGGTGGAATCTGCAAGATCTTTATCTTGCCTGAAGCCTCCTAATAATAATCTTCCACAAAAGACAACATGCCGGCTTACACCAAAAAGTTCCTTAACAAAAATCGCAAGTTTATAGCAGTTGGAAGTGTTGTGGAGCAAGTGAATCACTCACAAAAGTATGTTCAGACCAAACAGAAACATATTTATTCAACTGATCCTTTACCTCGAGCAAAGAGAGAAAAGCCTGTTCCACTTTACCAGTGTGGATTCCAAATCACTTTTCGAGTTTGGTTTGGTTTTCTGTGGAAACAAATCACTAAATAACACACAGGGAACCATGACTATGATTAAGATCAGACCATCCTAAAAACGTTGTGGCTCAAATTGGTGCTTCTTCTTTTCAAATATTCTGATTGTTTCGGAAATGTAGCTGTTGCCTCTTTTAAATGATCTGATTAGCTTGTGTCGCCAACTTTTAATCTGAGTGGAAGAAGTTTTTTTTTCATTTAAAATGCTGACAGGCTAATTAACATATGCAGCTTAATAACTGTCGGTTTATGAAGCAGACATTTGGTGTGTCTGAGAAACTGTGCACCTCTGCCTGGGATAATTTCAGCAGTAGCATTGGTTTTCCCTTAATCACAGAAGTCCTGAGCTCACTAAATGCTCATCTCACTCATCAAAAAGGGTTTTAAAACGTTGGACTGAAGCTAGCGTGACTCTTACAGGAGCTTTCCATAACAATTATATAGGATTTATTTCAGACAGGTATTAAAACAGATACAGTGAAGAAACTGTCACAGATTATACATGAGCCTGGATTGTGAGATCACCCAATAGGACATTTCTGCTTGTGGAAAATCTTTAATCCAGTAAATGGTATTTTTTTATTTTATTCTGTGGAAAGACTGATTTCCAGACAAGTGGTTGAAATGGTTTATAATTTGCTACAGGTGCGATGGACTGCTTTCAAATCTTTTTTTCTGCTCAGACAGAAAGTGAAACAGAGATGCCCGTTGGTATCCATTTCTTTTTCCACAGTGGAGTTATAAAGGTTGCGGTTGACAAGGAGATGGGCCGAATAAATGAAAATAAATATGGGCATATCTATATCTGACTTAGACTAATGCGGGTACCATATCAAGTGTGCAGAGTCTCACAATACCTGTTGAATATGACAATCATAAGGATTGCTGTCACGGCCATGTCACATTACAACAAACATTGTTACTCGACTCAAAATTACATAACAAAAATGCAGAAACTGGTGAAGACCAAACCAGGTAGATATTGAGGATTTGAATGCTGAATAAAACAGCTGAAAAAGCCGAAACCTAATGACCTCCCTACTGTTCAGCACTGGATCAATTTATTATTGGATTCAATGCCAAAAAGACTGATCTATGAAGGGCAAAAAAGGAAATATAAAAAGTGCACAGAAATCTATATGAATAATAGCAATGGAAGGAAAATTCATTTATCAGCCAGTGTCTTATGAGATCACATAGCATAAAACATCCCAGTGAGAGTATTGTTATAACACAACCTAGGAAGCTGGCAAGCATTCATGGAAAATAGAAACAGGACAATGGTTCCACTTTTGTTATAGATTTAAAACAAACCATGGTATGGAGCTTAAAATATTAATAATGAAACGTGTTCCTCTTTATCCCCATTATATTCGCATTAAGTTTACATTCACATTAAAGTATATATTAAGACGTGGAAATTGGACAAGCCCATTTTCAGCTGCAGAAATGATACCATTCTCACAGCAGGTACCCAATCACCTCTCATTTGTTTCCAGCTAATGCTACTCAAATAAAATCTGATGAAGTGTTTACTGATCACTGCACGCAGTGGAAGAAACACAATATTTTTTGTTAACCAAAGATATCAAGGGACAGAGGCAAAGTCATTTCAGTGAAAACAATGAATATCAGGAAAAAAAAAAAACGATGGGTAAATACCTCACTCTTGTTCTTCTGTAATTGTGCAAGCCTCAACCTCCGCTTTAGACAGAGGGACAAAGTTGGGCCGTTCAGCCCATCTAGTCTACTCCACCATTCAATCATAGATGAAATCAGAGACACTGTTGGCAGATATTGTCACACAGCTTCTAACTTTCCATCAACTTGCCATTCCGGCCCTCTGAATTTAACAATGAATTTGACAAATTCACTTGATTAACCTTGTACAGTTAGCATCCGAGTTCTGCAAAAGGATATCAAATAATCTATCTGTTTCTCTCTCTCCACAGGCACTACCTGACCTATTGAATATTTCCAGAATTCAGTCTTCATTTCAGTTTTCCAGCATCTGCCGTCTTTTGTATCTCACAATTCCAGCAACTTTTTTTCCTCACCATTTCACAGGCTTCACCATTTCCTACATTCTTGAAGTAATTTTGTGTTAAGTAACAAAGTTTGTCCTGATGACTGTCAGATCCAGACGATGGTTTGAGACTCTGTACATCTGATAGGATATCTGCATCAGTCTGAGGAAAGGTCCAGACCCTCTCCAGATGCTGCCTGACCTGTTGAGGTCTTCCAGAACTTTGTGTTTTGCTCATTATTCCTACATCTGCAGCCTCTTGTGTCTCAACTATTTTTTCCAATTTTCCTTTCCTTCTGCTCCTCTGTTTTCAGTATTCAGTAGTATCAGTATTCACTTTATTGTCATTTCACTGAATACTTGCATACACAGAAGAAACGGAAATTTGTTTCTCGTCAGTTTTGTCAGTGCAATTAATAAAAACAGAAATAAATACTTACAAGTTAAAAATGATTATCTCTAAAATTGAACTGAAATAGAACTAAAACAGACAGAACAATCGATCCCTAACATAGGACCAATTTTAAAGTGCTGTTCAGTGGCTTCACCTTGACAGGTGTTGGGAGGGGTTAGATGTGGGGGTGTGTGTGTATGGGGAGGGGACACAGTCCGTTAACCATATTTATTGCTTGTGGGAAGAAGCTGTTTAACATCCTGCTGGTTCTACAGCTGATACTCTTCCCAGATGGCAGGAGGGAGAAGATGTAGTGCGAGGGGTGGTAAAGGTCCTTAATGATGGAGATGGCTTTGCGGATGCAGCGCTTCTGGTAGATCTCCAACAGGAAAGGGAGGGGGCCACCATGATCCTACTGGCTGTCTTCACTATCCTGTTTCAGACATTTCCTTCTTGCTTCTCCACCTTGCTGAGCAGCCACAATTAACGAATCATCGTCCCCACTCTCAGCCGGCACCAACTCCATCATGTCATTCAGTGTCTCTTGGTTTCCATCACATTGCAGGCAGTCTCTTTGATCTCTCCAGCCCTCACCCTTTGCAGCAAGTTGAAACACATGCTTTTTAAATTCCTTGAGTGCTGATGAAAGGGCATTGACATCAAACGCTGCATTTTCCTTCCCTCACCACAGACAGCATTTGACACTGTTATGATGCTGTGTGTCTAACATTCACTTATTGCAGAATTTCAGAATCAGCAGTTTTCTTGGGGTTTTCAGTAATTGGAAGCTAACCAGAGAGTTAGCAAGTTTTATTGGACACTTTAAACAAAAATCAATATTCAAAAAGATAGACATCACCTTTATACCAATGGTAAATAATCATTCAGTCTGGAATAAATGGACAGACGAATAGAGCACAAATGCCAAGACCAAATGCATTAGAAAATGTCAGTGGACTTGCAAGGTTAGGTGAAGTAAGCCTTCTCACTCATACCCCTCATCCCTCCTATCTTAGCTGATTATTAACTCTAATTCTGAAGGGGTAAAAAAGATATATCTATATAACCAAAACTCTCATCTTGTTTGTGTGTATGTATATGTGTGTGTGGGTGTGTGTCATCTGGGCACAATCTGCTTGATTCTCATTTCCTTCCAAATGCTAGGCCACAGCCTTCCCATTTTCACACATTCTACTCACATTTTCCCCCTTGAGGTGATAAATGTCTTCCCATCGCATTTCCACCTATATTTCCGAACGTTTTAATCCTTTAAAGTTTTAAAAACAGCCCGAAAACTCACCCATTTTGGAAAAAAAAACCCAGAGTGACATCACAATGGACTCGCAAGGCAGGATGGGACACTCTGGGAGGGAGGGCCACTCCAGCACTCGTGCGGCGGCTGCCGGTGCCCGACGACCGACATCTGGTGGCGAAGGTGGAGTCGCGGGCCCTGGCTGGAGCCGAGCCTGGTGCTCGAGCTGGAGTGAGAACCGAGCCCGGGGCTTGGGATGGGGCCGTGACTGGGGCCGATAAAGAAGTCGCCGCTGGAACCGAGGACGAACCTGGGTCTGGACTGGAGCCCAAGTGGAGTCTGGGTAAGGGACGGTGCAGTCGGAACCTGCACTGGAGCCCAGGCGGAGGCCGAGCTGATGGCTGGATGCTGCCACTGGAACCATGGATGATCCTGGGTCTACAACCAGGGCCAGGTCGAGTACAAGAACCAGGCCGAGTTCCAGGCCCTGGCACTGCTCTATGACCTGGTTAGGTCCTGGGGTAGGGAATGTGAGGAGGATGAGGGAAATGAGGAGGAGGGAGATGGGGTGGGGTCTCTACCCTTCCCTCTCTGCCCTCTCCCTCTCTACCAGCCTCCACCTCCCTCTACCTCTCTACACCCCTCCCTCTCCCTCTCTACCTCCTCCCCCTCCCCCTCCCTCTCTACCCCCTCCCCCTCTCTGTCCCTCTCTACCCTCTTCCTGTCCATCTCTAACCCCTTCCCACTCCATTCCCCTCCCTCTCTACCCCCCTCCCTCTCTACCTTATTGGGACCTATGGGTGAGTGGTGGAATATTACATTCAGGGACCAGCTGTTCGTCCCCCCTCCCCGCCCGGGTTGGGGGACGGGACCCGACGGGTCCCACTTGGTCTAGTATATATATAAAATTCTACCAAACTAAATAATCAGACCTCATCTTGTATAGTGGTACCAAAACGATGGTCCCATGAAGAATGTAGCGATTGATGATAGGTAGTTTGTTCAGTATCAGGATCGTAACCACAGCCTTAAGTGGACGAAGGGATACTTTAATCATGAGACCACAAGTCCAGGGATCTGTAAGCATGTGATGATCAGGCAGGGTAGGCAATGTTAGGAGAGAATGACTATGTGTCACCCTTTCTGCATTTGGTCAAGAAGTAATAGCCAGATAGAGACACATTGAACACACTCTTTCTAAATATATATATAAAATGCTATGTTGCAGAGTTTGTAGGCTACACTGGTAAAATACAGGCTTCTTTTTTTCTCCAGAAGGTGAAGGTTTTTTCAAGTAAATATTTTATGTTCAATATAGAGGATGGATTACTGTTCCACAACAGTTCCAATATTCACACCCTCTCAGCCATCTTCCAGTATCTTGTCCAATCATGCATCATACCCCAGCCCAACAACCTACTGCAGCAGTCTGTAGCTGCCACTATCTCACTGTAGCTTTCTTCAACTCAAACACTAATGACATTACTCACCTTCATGCATCCACTCAGAATCTGACAAACTCCTCCTTTCGTTTTAGCCAAATCATCAAATTTACAAATAATAAGAGAACAGCGGTCGAGTTGCAGGTGGTTGCCGGAGGTTGCAGGTAGTGGAAGCCGGTAGGGAGACTGACAAAAACCTCCGGGAACCTCTAGGAACCGCACTGAAACCTTGGGCGGGTCACAAAGTCTCCAGAGGTTTCCGTTCAGGTTTCCTAAGTGGGACAGGGGCATTGCAGTGCCAGAGACTCGGGATCAATACTGACTAAGTGTGTTGTCTGTTTCTTCTTACACATTCTTCCTGTGACAGCGTGGGTTTTCTTTGGGGGCTCCAGTTTCCTCCCACATTCCAAAGGCATGCGGGCTTGTAGGTTAATTGTCTTCTGTAAATTGTCCCCAGTGTGTGGGATAGAACTAGTGCACTGGGTGATTGTTGGTCAGTGCGGACATGATGGGTTTAAGGGCCTGTGTCTATGCTGTGTCTCTAAACTAAACTAAATCTAGAAACTGTATGGACGGACACGATAACGGATAGATAGCATGGGCGTATCAGGAGCATAGCATCTGCCCAAGGTTAGAGGGCACGTTCTATTGTTCTTTTCTCAATTAAATTTCCCTTCATGTGCTGTATATGGCAAATTAGTGGGCAGGTTCTGGCAGTGTAGTCACAAGAATCGTTAAATTGAGAAGACCTTCACTGCAATCGAACCCTTCATACCCATCTGCTCTGGTACAGGCATTTCTTTGCATCAGATGGGAAAATGTCAAAAATTAGAAAACATAGCTTCCAAATGAAAGGGGCAAAAATTTAAAGGAGATATGCAGGTGAAATTATTATTTTACACAGAGGGTGGTGGGTGCCTGGAACACTCTGCAAAGAGTGGTAGCGAATGAATTGATGATTGTGGCATTTAAGAAGCTTTTAGAGAGACCCATGGAGGGTATGGATCACGTGCAGGCAGGTGAGATTAGTTTAGCTTGGCATCGAAAGTATAGCACAGACATTGTGGGCCGAAGGACCTGCTTCTGTGCTGGACTTTTCTATGTTCTAGAGTAAAACACAAATTGCTGGAGTTTTTCAGTGTGTCAGACAGCATCTCTGGAGGATATAGATGGGAGACGTTTCGATTTGGGACTATTCAGACTGATTGCGAAGGCTAAAAAGGAGGTGGAGACAGAACAAAGCCTGCCAAATGATAGGTGGATAGCAGGAAAACAGCAAGAACCACAGAAGGAGAGCAGTGAATGAGGGTCCAACTGCACTTCCATCAGAGAGAGAGGGGAAGTCCAGAACTAACGGGTCACAGTTTAAGGATAAGAGGGAAGTCTTTTAGGACCGAGATGAGAAAATTATTTTTTACACAGAGAGTGGTGAATCTGTGGAATTCTCTGCCACAGAAGGTAGTTGAGGCCAGTTCATTGGCTATATTTAAGAGGGAGTTAGATGTGGCCCTTGTGGCTAAAGGGATCAGGGGGGTATGGAGAGAAGGATACCGAGTTGGATGATCAGCCATCAGTTTCTATATTTCCATGTTTCAAAATGGGCATACTTTTAGATTTTCTATTTTCTGTGCTGAAGGCCCAGGGGATGAAAAGGGAATTATGGCTAAAGGATCAGGGGGTATGGAGAGAAGGATACTGAGTTGGATGATCAGCCATCAGTTTCTATGTTTCCATGTTTCAAAATGGGCATACTTTTAGATTTTCTATTTTCTGTGCTGAAGGCCCAGGGGATGAAAAGGGAATTGTTCATTTTTAGTGGCAAAGGAGGAATAAAAATTAGCTCAGTTATCATGCACGCTCATGTAACTGCAGTTTCCTGGCCCCTGCAATGAAGCAACCTCATCTCCAAATGACTTTCCAACAAACCCACAATTAATTAATAATCTCTTTAAATGGTGCTGATGCAATGCATGGCCCTACTGTTAACTTCAGACTGAGTGTTAATTACATTTGCAGGAGTTAATTTCACAGGAAATTGGGCAATGCCCATGGATCAATGACACCTGCCTACACCCCGTGCTTGGTCATAGGTGGATCATGCACGCAGGAACAGCCAATCAAAGATTAGATTAAATGTGATGTGTGTTGAAAGGTGAACGAGAGAGATTGAGCCAGGAGATATTGATCTAGAAGTGCAATCAAAATCAGAGAATACAATATCTGGTTACTTCAGAGCTGTCTTTACACTGTGAACTACAGAGAATTGAAGTTATTTATCTGTTTTAGGTTTTTGTAAGGCAATCACTGAACAGTAACAGGTTAATTATCATTGTTAATTCACTGGGTGATAATCCATCAACTCTTGGCGAGAATGCTTCTGCTTGTGGTGGTATCACCACCAATTATTTGAAGCTTGTGTTGGACACAAAGTGCTGGAGTAACACAGTGGGACAGGCTGGAGGACATGGAGTGGTCTGAAGAAAGGCCCCACCCAAAACATCACCTATCCATATCCTCCAGAGATGCTGCCTGACCTGTTGAGTTACTCCAGCTCTTTGCGTCCCAGCAGCTGCAGTTGCTCATGTCTATAACTATTTTCAACGTGACTGCATCCAATTCAAACCATTCCCACCGTCAAACATAATGTTAGAAAACAACAAAGCACACAGTCCACATCAGAAATCATAAAAATTGCAACCAATTTATTTTATAAATCTCGGTAGGGTGTTGCAAGACATCCAATGAGCTTTGATTCATTAACCTCACACAAGGCCTCTGCTGCAGAAAGCTCATGGTAACTGGATACATGAAATATCACATGAACAACTCTGTCCATGGATGAACCTAAAGGTGCCCAGGGGAAACCATCATGGATAATTATGTTCAGGAAGTCTTTAATCGTTGACCTGAACTAGAAGAATACAGGACTGTAATTAATTAAAAGATAGGACGTAATCGATATAAACAGCAAAGTAGTTTTCTTTTTATAAATGGGAGCAGCTATTAATATTCCTCACAACAGTATTAAATACATGGCTTATTAAAATATCATTTAATACTGTTACCATTTTTACTCTCATTGCAATACTTCATATTCATAAGAATGAAACGTAATAATATTATCCATCCTTCCCAAGTCACAAGGTTACATAAACTCCACTGAAGGGCATGTATTATACAGTATGTCAGTAGAATGATGCTTTCCTGTCACATCATTCAGATTAAAACAAAAACTCTCCAGCTTCAGAACTAATATAAAACCGATTTTTTTCTTTCTTCACATGAAAGCTCAACACTAAAAAGTCCAGAGTAGTGTCATTTTTCGCCACGTGATGCGATTGTAACTGTCACTAAACCTAACAATTCGCACTAAGATGAAGAATAAATGTACTTTGTAAGTAGAAAGCAATGATTGCACTTCACAGAACAGTAACAGTCTTGTGGATTCAATGAAAAACTGATTCATTCTCAAAGTTTATGATCTTGTCAAAATCCCTTTATTCTATCCCTAGCTCCTATCTGAGAACTGCTAACGCATTCTGTTTGCATGATGTGATCCTTGCTTCAGAAATCAGCAGTTGGAGCAAACGTACGGCCATATGAATTAGAATCAGCAGTAGGTCACAGCACAGCAAACCTACTCCACTCCCCAATAAGATCATGCCTGATAACAGCAGACAGCGCTGCAACCTCGTAGCTCCAGGGAACAGCTTTGATCCTGACCTCGAGTGGTGAAGGTTGTGTGTTCTCTCGTGTGGCCACGTGTTTTTCCTGCTCCCTCCCAAGATGTACGGGATGGTTAATTTACCCCCTTTGCATTGGTTAATGGCAATAAAAGAATCAAAAGGGATTCAATGGGCATCCGTGAGAAAGAATAGGATCAGGGGTGCTGGGAACCAAGAAGAGGGATAATGGTACTCTGGAGATTACTCCCCTGGGAGCTAATATAAGCCCAATGGACTGAATGGCCTCCCTCTGTGTTATTGTTAGATCAGTCCACCAAACTTTCTCTGAACTGCTTCCAATGTATGGAGACCAATACTGTGCATAGAAGTGCAATTCTGTTCAGAAGTGGTTTCTCTGAAGCGTGACCACTCTGCTTTTAGATTAAATTCTCTTTGTAGTAAAATATGAGTTTCTGCTGACCTTTTCCTAACTATTTTAATCACTTACATACAGTCCCTTTAAAAATGATGCACTTGGTACCATAGATCCCTTCGCATCAAATTTCCCCCATTTAGAGAAGATGCTTTCTTTATTTTTTCCTGCTTTTATTGCCCACTCACTCAACCTACCTATTACCTTTAGACACACTTAATTTTATTTTCTTCACAGATTAATTTTTCTACCTACATTGGTGTCACGTCACATTAAGTATTCTGGTATAAATGTGGGAAACTGAGACCCCAGCACCGAATGCTGTGGCACATTACACGCTAGCCAACCAAAGGACAATCCATTCATGCCTGTTCTCGGTTAGCCAACCACTCTCATAAGGTCATACGTGATAGGAGCAGAATTAGGCCATTTGGCCCATCTTGTCTGCTCCGCCATTCCACTATGGCTGATCTATCTCTCCTTACTAACCCCATTCTCGTGCCTTCTCCCCATAACCCCCGGCACCCGTACTACTCAAATCTTCCATCCATCTATTGTGGTACCTCCTGCACAAGCTTTTAATTTTAACAATAACCTGTGCAGTAATATTCTTTCATCACTCTTCTGGAAATCTAAGTAGGGTAAATCCATTAGCTTTCCCTGATGTAAGGTCAGTCATGTGGGGGGGGGGGAGATGGGAGGCCGTGAGGCTTGTGAGAAGGCATCGACGACGGCCACGACGCCATCTTGGTAAAGGAGCCTGGCCTCTGTGAGGGGATGGCAAGGATGACGCCGCCATCTTGGTAAAGGAGGCTGGTGGAGATGTCCCCCCACCCCCCCCCCCCCTCAAGGCCTGGCCTCTGTGAGGAGAAGGCAATGACAATGCCACCATCTTGGTAAAGGAGGCTGGAGGAGTGTATTCACCCCCACTCACCTCAAGGCCTGGCCTCTGTGAGGAGAACCGTCGCCATTATGTGGTTCTTCTTCTTATCGAGTGGCTATCTAAATGGCGTCAAGTTGGGAAAAGGGGAAGTACAACGGGATCTGGGGGTCCTTGTTCATCAGTCTATGAAAGTAAACATGCAGGTACAGCAGGCAGTGAAGAAAGTGAATGGCATGTTGGCCTTCATAACAAGATGAATCGAGTATAGGAGCAAAGCGATCCTTCTGCAGTTGTACAGGGCCCATGTGAGACCACACCAGGAGTATTGTGTACAGTTTTGGTCCCCTAATTTGTGGAACGACATTCTTGCTATTGAGGGAGTGCAGCGTAGGTTCACCAGGTTAATTCCCGGGATGGCGGGACTGTCATATGCTGAGAGAATGGAGCGGCTGGGCTTGTACAGAGTTTCGAAGGATGAGAGGATAAGATTGTTAAGGGTTTGGACACGCTAGAGGCAGGAAACATGTTCCCGATGATGGGGGAGTCTAGAACCAGGTGCCACAGTTTAAGTATGCCATTTAGAACAGAGACGAGGAAACACTTTTTCTCACAGAGAGTGGTGAGTGTGTGGAATTCTCTGCCTCAGAGGGCGGTGGAGGCAGGTTCTCTGGATGCTTTCAAGAGAGACCTAGATAGGGCTCTTAAAAATAGCGGAGTCAGGGGATATGGGGAGAAGGCAGGAACGGGGTACTGATTGGGGATGATCCGCCATGATCACATTGAATGGCGGTGCTGGCTCGAAGGGCCGAATGGCCTACTCCTGCACCTATTGTCTATTGTCTATTGTCTTATCCTGGCCTCTATAATCTGAGTATGTCAGATCTTGATTTCAATTCCTCTTGCGACACCTAACATATTTTTTGCATTCCTAACTGTTTGCTGTATCTTCAAAATCTTCATCTAACTCGGGCCAATAACAGATCTTCTGGCAATTACATCTTTGGAGTGTGGGAGAAAACCGAAGATCTCAGAGAAAACCCACGCAAATCACGGGGAGAACATACAAATTCAGTGCAGACAAGCACCCGTGGTTAGGATTTCAATTCCTCTTGCGATACCTAACATATTTTTTGCATTCCTAACTGTTTGCTGTATCTTCAAAATCTTCATCTAACTCGGGCCAATAACAGATCTTCTGGCAATTACTTTTGTACTCATAACACCAGAGTACTTGGCATACAATTCTTATAAACTGCCATCTCAACACACTTGGTTCTATAAGTGTGTTTCCGTATTTAACAACAACCTTGTCACAACATTGTCCACAGCACATATTGTCGACTACTGTACAATCTTTTATCTTGTCTGTATCTTTATGGTCAGTGAGTGCAATGATGATAGATAAATGGGACTTAGTCCCAATCTAGATACAGGCAGTTTTGACACCTTCCCCTTCCTTATCTTTGTGTCTCTCTCTCTCCCCTGACTCTCAGTCTGAAAAAGGGTCTCAACTCAAAATGTCACCCTTTCCTTCTATCCAGAGATGCTGCCTGTCCCGCTGAATTACTCCAGCATTTTGTGGCTATATTTCTGGACACAGGCAGAGCAGCTTCCAAATAATAGTCGTTTGACAGAAAGTGCAAGACCACCCAGGAAAAGAGTAGAGCAGGTAAATTGGAGATAATATACCCATGGATTAGGGTTCCAGGTATAGGCAGATTATATCAGAGGTTAAAGACAGCTCATAACCATGTTCAGCCAGAAAGGCAGAATAGGCTATTTATCTCTGCTTCCTCCTTTGATCCCCAAAGTTACAGAAGCTATTCTCCAACCAGTTTGATTCAAGAAATATCTTGTGATATCAAGTGATGACTCAGAGCACTAGACAAAGACTATAAGACCTATGTTCCAGAATCAGATACACTTCAAGCCAAGCTGTGTCAGCACAGTTATAAAACTGCTCAACTGCATGGAAGATTTAAGATATATACAGTTCATAAAGAGCAAAACAAACTAAATGTTCATTTTGGATTTTGCCGGGAGCCGTTGGCTACAAACGTCATCATGGTTGTGGCCCAGATGTGTGCCAAATAACTGAATTCATGAAACAAGGTGAAAGTAACTGCCCTTGACTCAAGGCAGAATTCATAATAAACACAGGGCCAAAGTATATAATAAAATCCAAATACGTTGTCAGAAGTGTTGTCAGGATAACTCATATACATAGATTATAAGTTCATGTTATAGGAGCTGAATTAGGCCATTTGGCCCATCAAGTGTCCTCCACCATTCAATCATGGCTGGTCTATCATTCCATCTCAACCCCATTCTCCAACCTTCTCCCCAAACCCCTGACACCCTTACTAATCAAAGGTGAAAGCGTGGAAGATCAAAATTTGCATTGAAGCAAGTGTCACCTGGTTCTTATCAAAGTGTCTTTAATTAAATATATGTTTTATTTTAAATTATTTAAGCCCATTTCAACTGATTTCAATTATGTGATTATCAGAGATATTTAGCAGTTAAAGGGCCTGTCAGGAGCGCTTCAGAATCACTATCCAAATCATAGTGCCATCTGAGAGAAGGTGGTGAAGATACTGTATGTTTGGGGGAACAAAAGTAGGAGACAAATTAAATCTTACAAAACCAGAATAAGGAAAAAGTTCAGCAAATATGAGATAAAGACTAGATTAGATGTCTATTTGAAACCATTGAATTTCATGTTCAGTTTAGCTTAGCTTAGAGATACAGCATGTCACCACACATTAACACTATCCTAAACACACTAGGAACAATTTTACATTTACACCAAGCCGATTAACCTACAAACCTGTACATCTTTGGAGTGTGGGAGAAAACCGAAGATCTCGGAGAAAACCCACGCAAATCACGGGGAGAACATACAAATTCAGTGCAGACAAGCACCCATAGTCAGGATTGAACCCGGGTCGCTGGCGCTGTAAGGCAGTAGTTCTACCGCTGCGCCACTGTGCCGCACTTTTTTTCTGGGAGAGGGAGCAAATCATGGTTCTCAAGGCTTTTATACATTCTAAGCACCATCCTGCCTATAGTGCCTTTGGTACATCAAAATGCCCCGATTATCAAAGAAAGGTTATCACTGAACAATATTAAGATGATATTAGGGTAGGTGATGAAAGATTTGGTCACATGACTAAACTTTCTGAAGTGTCATAATGTAAGGAGGCCAAGTAGAGAGGCAGATAAGTTTAGAGAGAGGATTCCAGACCCCAAGGCCTTGGTCGAGGATGTTGACACTGGCATTGAAAGAGCAAGCAAACTGAGGATATGCAAGAACTATGTAGCCAATGTTCCACTTTACAGTGCATGCCTTTACTGACTCATACATCATCAGAGATGCAGTGTCATTGGTGTGATTATTTCTGAAATCTAAAAGTGGACTTATTAACCAATCTTATTTTATGTCCATAATGTGCATGCTTACAATTACACTCAGCTCCATTCAATGAATGTTATAATGAGAGGAAGTAATAAATCACAGTTTCAACATTTAACATTAGGGTTGTAATAACCAGCTTTGCAGTCAATTATCCTGTTCAAATAATGTCAGCATATGTGTATTATTATTAATGAAGGTATTATATGCAGAACCAGCCGGTTCACCTCACTCGCCATAATAATGTTTTTTGCTATGTGCATATTAAATGAATAACATCTATTTTAATAAATATTGACAGGGTCGTTGAAGGTTAAGTTTGTCTTGCAATGGTGCAAAACGAGTAAGAGTGTCTCTGGCCAATTTAATTTTCCACATGGAAAAGAAAATAATGTTAGATACAAAATGAGCTTGTTACTTACTCTGGTGGTTTGCACTACCATTAAATGCAAATGTTGCCATTGTTGTAAGTATTTGCTCTGTAAACAATATGCCAAAACCTAGCCTCTTATCTGTTGACCTGATTATTATAGGAATGGGAAGTTTCAGATTCTGCTTCCTCTAGCCGTAAGGAACAATTAAAATAAAGACTTGCTTTGTAAGATTTCTCCCTGCTCTGAACTACCTACATGCAAGATTAGACTCATGAAACAAGTCATTGCCACTTTTCAGGTCATGGAGCAAAAACTGTTGATCTTCTTTGTCTTTGATGATGTGCATCTGAATAAATGGAACTAGCTTGCTTTAGACTAATTTTCTTGCTGCCTTCTCAAATAGGCTTATTAAAGTGACAATTGCAAACCAGGTGAGATTCCTAATTGTTCTGCCATTCTTTTTCTGTCATGATTAAGATCAGCCATTAACCAAATGTAATATATTTATTTAATTGAATCCCTTTTCAAGTGAGTCTTTGGATGAACAAGGTCAGCCTTTTTCAATGGCTTGTAGATAATTGGGCCAAATAAGTGGTTCTGAGGCAAATAAGGAATGCATCACATTGCTATGTGCCCGTAGTTGCATGCAAACCAGACTGGGTTGTAGAGATAATCCCCATGCACATGCTGGAGGTCTGAAATGGAGAGGGAAAATACATTGTGAACTGCTAAGTATCTCTGATATTTTCAGTTTATATTTCAGGTTAAAGAATATGATATAACCTGATCTTTGTATAGTTATCACAGATTTGTATTTTTTTAAATTGATTTAAATGATTGAATCAAAGCCCTCAGATGCCACGAGGAGCTTTGAACCCATCACCAGATTAAAGCAAGATTAAATAACTGCTCCCATAATCCATTGATAGCCGAGTGGGATTTTTCCAGACTTTGCCACCCTCAACCACCCACCCGAAACATTTCCATTCATTAGGGTTCATTTGTTAAAACAATTTTAACAAAAGATGCATCTGTTTCATTCTTCAAGTTGTTCAGGTGCAAGAGTTAATAAATCCAGCGAAAGTAAGCTTTTGCTCTTAATCACCGCGATAATAAATACATAGCTGCATCTTTCAGACCACCTTCGCCGTTGAGAAATCATCAGGAACTGAATCACATTCATGTACAAAATGTGCAGGTGGTCCATGATGTCAGGCAGGAAGTTATTAATGTGATTGCCAGATTCTTAAGATCTTGCATGAATCACACAAGCTGGCAAAGTCAGCACTGCCAATGTACATAGCAGCTTCACATATTAGTTACATTGCAGGCCATTTCCATATTTAGTGGGTAGTGATCTCTGCGATTTAATAGCTGTGTTTTCCAGTTTGCTTAAAGCAGATGGTGGTCATTTCTTAACCATGATTGGTAAATAAAATTCTGAGCTCAGTCCCATTGCATTAATGATCAAAGATTTACGGGCACTTATGGCACCTGTTTGAGGCTGACCAGGTGGTGCTTCCTCATTCGGTCCTAATATATTGCCCCTCAGTGTAGCAGGAGATGGGCCCACCACTACAGGCTACGAGTTCCTTATTCTAGTTTAATTTAGTTTAGTTTAGAGATACAGCATGGAAACAGGCCCTTCAGCCCACCGAGTCCACATCGACAAGTGATCCCCACACATTAACACTATCCTACACATACATGGGGCAATTTACAATTTTACCAAGACATTTAGTTTACAAACCTGTACGTGGGAGGAAACTGGAGCTCCCGGGGGAAATCCACACAGGTCACGGGGAGAATGTACAAACTCAGTACAGACAGCACACGTAGTCAGGATTGCACCTGAATCTCTGACGCTGTAAGACAGCAACTCTACCGCTGCACCACTATGCCACCATGGTTGGGATGCCAGATATCTTTGAAGGCAGCGTGCTTCTGGGAGGTGAAAAAACACTAAGTTGAAAAAGGTAAGATATATTCCACACACCCTCCCAGTGACCCAATGAACATTAGGAACAAAAAAACAGGAACAAATTTGTTTCCATGCAAACTGAAAATCTCATTACAAGAACGTCTGCAGGTTATCCTATTAACTGTGATCCATTATCATTACGTTGCATTTTATTGCTTCCAAATTGTTTTGACATAATATGCGTCTCTTCTGAGTCATTAATGGTTGTTTATCCATACTATGAAAGTATTTTATTATTTTTAAAATACCACCGTTTTAATATAACTTAGGGATAACGTTAATCAAGTGTAAAGCTATTGATTACAATAAAGCAGAAACTGATTAAGATGTTCCATTCAACAGTGTATGTTTTCATAAATGACAAAATAGATATTTAATAACTGCAAGACATTTCCACATATTCAGTTCTGTTGATTAAGATCATAATGGATTTTAACATTGAACAATGCCATTTAGCTCTGTGAGCTTTCATAGTGGAACTGCTTTGGGAGCAATTTAACTGAGAATTTGTTTTTAGTTTTCTTCCATTTTGTTGGGTGCTGTAGGTATAGGAAAGAATGGTTCATTCACATATATATTAGCTTTATAATTTTCTAAAACTTGTCCATTACTCTGTGACTGTTGGGAAGGTCATCTCATTGAGAAAAAAATTATCTCAAATCCCATAGTGTGGCATAGTGCAAAACTAACAAGAGGAGATAACAATAGATTTTGTTTAAATCATCGAAGGGAAAGGAAATTAAAATAAGAACACAGGATGACTCTTTTGCTGTTGAAGGTAGACACAAAATACTGAAGTAACTCAGCGGGTGAAGCAGCATCTATGGAGAGAAGGAATGGGTGACGTTTCGGGTCGAGACCAATCTTCAGCTATCCCTTCTTTTGTATCCCTTCTTTTGCTGTGGATATCCGTTGTGGCTGATGCACCAGATGCATCTTGTGAAACTTGTGCAAAGAAAAAACATCCTAAGTATAGAAACATAGAAACATAGAAATTAGGTGCAGGAGTAGGCCATTCGGCCCTTCGAGCCTGCACCGCCATTCAATATGATCATGGCTGATCATCCAACTCAGTATCCCGTACCTGCCTTCTCTCCATACCCCCTGATCCCCTTAGCCACAAGGGCCACATCTAACTCCCTCTTAAATATAGCCAATGAACTGGCCTCAACTACCCTCTGTGGCAGAGAGTTCCAGAGATTCACCACTCTCTGTGTGAAAAAAGTTCTTCTCATCTCATATGAGGCTGGTAGCTGATCTTTTATTTGTCCAACGTTGCCTACACTGGATAAAATTACAGCCTCTTCATTCAATGGAAAAGTGGGAGAGGCAATGATAGAACTAGGTATGTAGTCATATTAAACATTATTAAATCATATTGAAAACTAATAAAAACTGTAGCATCGACAACTGCACTCAGAAGTTCTGCTGAAATTGTATTGTTTGATCCAACCAACTCCTGGTTTTCTGTGGAGATTGCATTGCTCAGACTATATTGCACCTTTAGCCACATTTATTATCTTCACTACCAAATCAATAATTTTGCCAATTTCTCACTTGCTCATTTATTCTTGTAGCTGATCTATTTATTTTCTCCGTCATAATAAACTCCTCTACTGCCCTTCCTACTCTGTTGGTGACTTTACTGTTTTCATGTTATTACTGCTCAGTTTGTGTTATGAACTAGTTGAAATCTGAACTGTGCACTGCTTTGCTATTGTTGTCAATATACCATATTTTAAAGGAAGTTTATATGATGACACCTTTTCAACACCTCTAAAGCATCAGCGTTCATATTTTCTGTCATCTATTTTCATTAGATACAGCTGCATAGATTTCAAATTAAATTCATACACTAAAAGGCAACCACAAGCTTTTGAGTATATTTAGTCATTGAACCATTGATAAAAATAGGAGCAATAACACTTCAGATTGTATCACCAGATAAATTGAAGTAATTAGCCTCAAAAGATTAAACAAAAAAAAAACAAAATATTCTCACTGAAAGGGAGATGTGAATCTCTAATGTAATAATAGGCTGCAATATATTTTAGTATTTTTAATGAATCTCTCACTATAAAAACAATTTTAGCAACATTTCATGAAAGAAACAGAGACAGAGTAATATAATCTGCAAAATTAGAATCAGGGCCAAGAAGATAATTGATGAGAATTTTTTACATTTTTAGAATACTAGTTAATATCTCAGTAAAAAGTGCTATTTTAACAAACTTGTTAATGCACAAATTATGAATAGCATGAGCAACTATTTTAGATAAATTGTATTAACCAAAGTGTTAAATGTTTGGGTAAACAAGTGATAAATTAAAAGAATATTTTCACAACTTGAAATTGATTGCTATTAGCAAAATACAAAATGCTGGGGGAACTCAGTAGGTTCATCACAGGTAGAGGGAATGGTGGAGGGAATGGACAGATGATGTTTCAGGTCTAGACCCTTCTTCAGACTGATGGAGGGGGGGGGGGGGAGGTCAAGATAAATGGTGATCTGGAGTAGGGAAGGGAGGGTGATGAGCAGAAAGCAGAGGTGGAGGAGGGGAAAGTAATCAGGTGATAGGGGTGGAGGGAATGGAAAGGAAGATGTGGGTGGGGAGACCGGAAGGGGAGGGGGAGGTGTTGAACTGAAATAGGAGAATTCAATATGACGTGCTGTTCTTTCATTCATGGCAGTGGAGGAGGCTGATGACATAGAAATCAGCAGATAGACAGAAAAAGCTGGAGTAACTCAACGGGTCAGACATGAAAAAAGGAATAGGTGACGTTTTGGGGCGAGACTCATCTTCAGACCCAAAAGGTCACCTATTCCTTTCCTCCAGAGACGCTGTCTGACCCGCTGAGTTACTCCAGGTTTTTATGTTTATCTTTGGTTTAAACCAGCATCTGCAGTTCCTTCCTAGACATAGGTCAGTGTAGGAATGGGAAAGGGAATAGGAGCCAGGAGCTCTGGCTGGCCCTGGCAGAGGTGTTCAGAGAAATGGTTGCCTAGTTTATGCTTGGTCTCACCAATATAGAAGAAGCCTAATTGAGAGCAGCAAATGCAATAGATGAGGTTGGATGAGGTGCATGTGAACCTCTGCCACGCCTGGAAAGGCTGTTGAGGTTCCTGACACAGGGATAGATGTTGCAGTTGCAGGATAAGTCCCTCAAACAAGAAGGGAGAGGGTGTGTTGGTTGGGTGGGGAAATGAGCAAGTGAAGGGGTCAAGGAGGGAGAGGATCCCATTGAAGCTGGCACAAATGTTGGAGAATAATAGTTTGGATGCGGAGGATTATAGGGTCAAAGGGAAGGACCAGGAGAACTCCATCCCTATTCCATCTGGCGAGGGAGGTCTGGTGAGAGCAGAACTGCAGGAAACAGAGGATACATGTTTAAGAGCTTCATCGACAACAGTGTGAGGGTGAAACTCGTTTCCTGAAGAAAGAAGACATCTCAGATATCTGAGAGTGGAAAGCCTCACCTTGACAGCAAATGCAGCAGTCCGAGAAAATATGGGAATGGATAGATTCCTTGTAAGAGACAGAAAGGGAGATGGTGTGAGCAAGGTAGCTGTGGGTCTCAGTGGATTTGCAGTAGATGCCTGTGGTAGCCTTTTGCTTGAAATGGTGACCATGAGTGATCATGAAAGGGGAGAGAGGTGTCAGAAATAGTCTAGGTGAATTTCCTTTCTATACACCTCTTACACAACATTTTAATCATATAATGTTAGAATGCTATGCAATTTTTCCTTGATGTGGCAGAATTATTTTTTGTGCGTGTATGTTTAGAGCTTGGCATTTACTGCTTAATCTGGATGCAGACGGTCGTATTTTTGTGTCTCAACTTCAGTATTGTTTGGTGTGACTGTATAGCCTTATTTATAACAGCTGATCAATTTACTTGACAAACAGTTTAGTTTATTCAATTTAATATTAGAACAAGCATAATTTAATGTAGAATTGTTCTGAGGAATTGATTTCTGCCAAATGCATTCTCAAATTAGTGTCACTAAAGAAAGCAGTGGAGCCAAACTAATGATATTAGACATTTCAGCAATTTATCTTGGTATAATGATTCACATGTGGAGTAATGAACAACAAGATTACTGGATGAATAATGGTATTATTTTAGGTTAGGTCTACTGATTTCCTTGGACTAGTTCTAGATGCCAACTGGCACATCAGTACTTACAAAATCAAATAATTGCATTTTGATGTATTCAGTAATTTTTTACATTATCTATTGGTCACAGTTGACTTGATAATCTGTTCGATGTCATTCCAGGCTTTGGAGGCACAGTCAGTAACTATGATAATAGAAGTCGCCATAACTTGCTGCCAGCAATGAGTCACATCTCTGAATGGAGACATATGAAAGGTGGCTGACTGGTGATTATGAAACTATGAGTTGGACAAATTAAAAAAAAATCTAACTATATCAAAGACTAATAAACTCTGCCACATAAGGAAAGAATAGCTGTGGCTACACTCAGAAGTTGCCCGAGTTCGCTGCTGAACAAAGTTCACAATTTCAGAGGCTCCACTATCGTTAACTTACAACCAGGTTCCAGCTCATTCATCCCTTCTGAAGCGCCATACTTTATGTGATTAATGCTGTCTCGTGGATGGGTCAGAACAGCCTCTTCCTGTAAAAAAAATAGCTGAGTAAAAGCATTGACAGCTAGCAAAGTCGATAGTCGATGTCCAGGGGAGACAAGATACCACAGATGCTGGAGCCTGGAACAAAGAAAAGGACTGCTGGAGGAACTCAGTGGGTCAGGCAGCATCGGTGGAGGGGAATGGACAATGGACACTTCAGGTTGATGCTCAATGGAGTCAGCATTACACAGCGCAGCCCAGCAAAAGGCCCTTTAGCCCACCTCAGCCAGGCCGACCACATAGGTAAATCGGGCTAGTTCCATTTCCCACTATGTGGCCCATATACCTCTCTACCTTTCTTATTCAAGTATTTGTCCAAATGTCTTTTAAAAGTTGTAATTGTATCCATGGTTACAGCTCCTCTGGCAGTCCAATCCAGATATAAACTACTCAAAGTGAAAAAGTTGCTCAGAGGTCTTTCTTAAATCTCTCCCCTCTCACCTTTAGTCTATATCCACTAATCATTGGAAAAAGACTGTGAGTGCTCACCTTACCCATGCCTTTCATTATCCGGTGTACCTCAAGAAGTTTGCCCTTCATTCTCCCATGCTGCAAAAATAGCAGCCTATCCAACCTCTACCTATGACTCTAGTCCTCAAGTCCAGGGAATATCTTGGAAAGTCTCTTTTGCACCTTTTCCAGTTTAGTGATGTCTTTCCTTCAGCTGGATGATCAGAACTGCACACAAATACTCCAGAGTGTTCTCATCAATGACTCGTATAGCTGCATGATGATGTCTCAACTTTTGTATTCAACATCCCTCCCAATAAGCGAGTTCGGTATTCTGACTGCGCACGTCATAGGTCGCCAGCGATAAAAATTCTCGGCAGCCGTGTCGCGGCTAGGACTCAGTACCCCATTCCTGCCTTCTCCACATATCCCCTGGCTCTGCTATTTTTAAGAGCCCCATCTAGCTCTCTCTTGAAAGCATCCAGAGAACCTGCCTCCACTGCCCTCTGAGGCAGAGAATTCCACAGACTCACAACTCTCTGTGAGAAAAAGTGGTTCCTTATCTCCGTTCTAAATGGCTTACTCCTTATTCTTAAACTGTGGCCCCTGGTTCTGGACTCCACCAACATCGGGAACATGTTTCCTGCCTCTAGCGTGTCCAAGCCCTTAACAATCTTATATATTTCAATGAGATTACCTCTCATCCTTCTAAACTGCAGGCAATGAAGCCCAGCTGCTCCATTCTCTCAGCATATGACAGTCCCGCCATCCCGGGAATTAACCTTGTAAACCCTCCCAATAGCAAGAATAACCTTCCTCAAATTAGGGGACCAAAACTGCACACAATACTCCAGGTGTGGTCTCACTATGGCTGTACAGCTGCAGAAGGACCTCTTTGCTCCTATACTCGATTCCTTTTGATATAAAGGCCAACATGCCATTCGCTTTCTTCACTACCAGCTGTATCTGCATGTTTACTTTTATAGACTGATGCAACTTGATGCCATTTAGATAGTAATCTGCCTTCCTGTTTTTGCTACCAAAGTGGATAACCTCACATTTATCCACATTAAACATCATCTTGCACTCCCCCAAACAGTCCACAGTCCCCTCCCGATTGCCCACCCTCCCCTCCGTCAGTGGGCGGCCAGTGACGTCGGGAGTCAGAAGGGAATGGCGCCCCCAGGCCCACAGCCAACACAGAGAAGCAGCGCTAAATCTAGCTCAATTCAGCCTGTCTCGCCAGGTTAACCTACCAGCCCTGCCTGGACTTACGGGAACGAATGCTCAGGCCAACAGCCAGCGCGGAGAAACAGCGCTAAATCCAGCTCAACTCTGCCTGTCTCACCAGGTTAACCTACAGCCTTGCCTGGATTGACGGGACACCAGCCTGGAGCCATGGAGTTAGCGCTGCTTCACCACGCTGGCTGTAAGCCTGGGCCGTCGTTTCCGTAAGTCCGAGCAGGGCTGATAGGTTAACAGGCAGAATTGAGCTGGATTTAGCGCTGTTTCTCCGTGCTGACTGTGGGTCTGGGAGGTCGTTCCCATAAGTCCAGGCGGGGCTGTAGGTTAACCTGGTGGGCCAGGCAGAGTTGAGCTGGATTTAGCGCTGCTTCTTTGCGCTGGTTGTGGGCCTGGGGGCACCGCTCCCGTCTGACTCCCGACGTCTCTGGCCGCCCCCAGGGAGGGGGGGGTGGCACTCAGGAGGGACAGGGATGGTCTAGTGGCGGTTCGGCAGCGATTGCAGTGCCGGAGAGCCGGGATCGATCCTGGCTGCAGATGAGGTGCAGGTCTGACTCCATGCCGCGACACGACTGCCGAGAGTGTTTATCGCTTGTGACCTTTGACAAATCCCATGATTCCTTGCATTTTTCGGAATACCGAACTCGCTTATTAAGGCAAGTCAGGATGGCTGGTTCAGATGAAGGGTCTTGACCCAAAACGTTGACTTTCAGTGCCCTCCACAGATGCTGCCT
Organism: Leucoraja erinaceus; assembly: GCF_028641065.1. Taxonomy (NCBI): domain Eukaryota; kingdom Metazoa; phylum Chordata; class Chondrichthyes; order Rajiformes; family Rajidae; genus Leucoraja; species Leucoraja erinaceus. The sequence goes on along the minus strand of NC_073379.1, from coordinate 95,758,906 downwards.
GACACATTAAGTTCCTCCAGCCTTGTGTTTTTTTGCCCCAGGGATTAATTCGCTTCCAAAATTTAGCAACCATGATCTTACTCAAAGAAAGTACCGACATAATGGGACAAATAGCCTAATCTTGATTATTTATATTCATACCTATTAAAAATATTGAAAGAGTCAGTTTGTTCCACACCCAAAAAACTCTAAAACATTCAAAGATATGAACATCAATCAAACAATCAACAGATATTATAAATATTGAAAAGCTAAAACATTAAAAACCCAATTAAAATCAGATCAATTGAAAATGTGAGTTCCCCAACTCATTGACAAGCTGAAGGGCATTGAAATACAGAAAGCATTCATTCTCCAATTAAAGAATATATTTCAAGCACTTGCTGACCTTGATATGAAGAGGAGGAAACACAGATGAGATCAACAAAAGTGAAGCAAAGCGATAACAATCAATAACCAGAAGGGTGCTTAGGCTGTGGCCAGAAGAGAAAAGAGTTGATTGCACCCAGCAGATTGAATGCTATAGAAAGCAGACATGCCCTGAAGTAAAAAGCTGCAGACACAAATCCCAGAGGTCAAAGGCCAAATACCGGGAGCAGTACAGCAAAGCATTGTCATGAGGTCAAACGCCTTGCAAACATAACAAGCACACAAATTAGGAACAGAGTAAGCCACTCAGCCTCTCAAATCAGGTGCAATTGAATAATAATCCTGTTGATCTGATTTTAACGTCAACTCTCCATTCCCATGTACTCTCAGTAACCTTTCACTTTAACTTTTAAATCAAGAGTCAAGTGTGTTTAAACGTCCTATGTACTGGTAGCGGAACAATTAAATTCTTACTTGCTGCAGCTGGCAGCTGATTGGAGAAAAGGTGCCGTTTGTTACAACTATTAACCACACCTTCCATCAGGTTGCTGATGGTTGAGAGTAAACTGATTTAGCCGGATTAGATTTATCCTGTTTTTTTCTGAATGGGAACAACTTTCAACATTGTCAGGTTGATGCCGTAGCTTTAGCTTCACTGGAACACATTGACTGGAGTCCTGGAGCAGACTCTACAGCCAGAATATTTCCCGATTCCGTGACCTTTTCTATTTCCAGCACTCTCACACATTTCTTAAGACAATGGGAAATGTATTAAATTGGGCGAAGGCTGACTTCTGTAATGATGGGGACCACAGGAGGAAGTAATGCTTTAGCCATTTTGTTTGACCTTCCAACACTCCACTGGCCTCCAGGTCCAAGTTTCCGAGGTTCCAACCGGACAAACTCTTCCACGTAACTCTCCAGTTTCATCAGTGGAGCCCTTGAACTCTGCCCTCACTTTAACTCTGAATCTCTCATGGCCAATGGGAACTAACCTTTTCAGTCCCTAATAGGCCCTCTGGACACTGACCTTCTTGACCCCCACATAGCAGGAAGTCATCTTGGCTCTAGATAGTGCAATGTCCATGCACAGTACGGTTTGTAATAGACAGGGTGCATTGCCAGTTCAGCAGAGTTACTGACATCTATAGCAGCAGATACATGTCCAAAACTGTGCACAATGACCGTACAGTGTGCCGCTAGGCATACTACATTTTCCAGGGTATTCCAGTTATTATTTTTCCTCTTTTGTTTCCCAACATTATAAGCAGAAATCACCATCTTGCCCATTTCCACAGCTGCCGATGTCCTTTACATCCATCGCACAGATTACTTCTCCACTTGTCATAAGGTCATAAAGAATAGGAATAGTATCAGACCATACATGTTTTATATTATTGTACATCACTTCTAATAAAAATATTTAAAAAAACCTAAAGTCTACTCCACCATTCAACCATTGCTGATCTATCTCTCCCTCCTAAAACCCCATTCTCTTGCGTTCTCCCCATAACCCTGACACTTACCTCTGAACTCTCTAATATTCTGCTTACTGTTTCCTAAAGACTTCCCCAAAGAACTTGCTCTACTTGTTCCACTTCATTCACTAGAATCAGCTCCACCACCTCCACCTTTCTGGAAAACATTCAGCCTGTAACCATCAACTCTAAAGATGCAAAATACATCCTGACAACCTGCGTTTCAATTCACAGAGGAGATGACATTTCTTGCAGTTCAGTGTTGACAAATGAAAGATACATTATATTTTGCTTCCATTAGCACGTTGTTTGCCATTGTACATGGTGGAGTGTTTGTGGTGCATCGATTGTTGCTTTAATAGCCAGTTAAGATCAGTAAAACTATGGATACGAGCAGGGGTGGTGAGGGGATGGGACACTGCGGGTGTTGAGGTGGATTTGAGAGTGATCACTGTTGAACCCGATGCTCCCTGGATCCAAATTAATAGAAACCTTGGATTATTTTTTTTCTTCATGTATATTCAATGAAAAATCATTGGACATGACAGGGGCTATTTTCTGATATGCACTGGCAGATTCTCCCAATACCTTGAAGCCAGAGTGTAGATGAAAAGCTGATCGTATTAAAATATTTTGATTTATAACACTTTATTATATTTGATCAAATCAAGATAATGAGTCCTCAAAGCTTATGAGAGTGCTTGTGTGAATTTTCATTAGAAATACTTTGATTTATGATTATTGCAAGTGCAGACTATTTAGTGGAGAGATTTTTAGTGCATTGGCTCAGAATGGTACAATAATCAATAACACCCCATTAACCTAAGTTACTTCTGATCCATTTTTAAAAAGAAGGAAACACATGGAGTATGGAGTAGGCTACATTTCAATTGTGTCTAGTGTTGTTAAAACCCTAAAATAAAATAAAAAGAAGTTAATTGACCTTTTAAATTATGCACTTTTATGACCTTTTAAATAATTCATTTAAGTATGCATTATTCATCAAACTAGATGGATTTATTTAATGGTTCCTTACTATAAATAAAGGTCACTATTGGGACCAAATTTTACATGAGAAGTATTTATTCCATATTTCATATGTTCTGTCCAATTGAATATTTCTAATATTTTGGACACTTCATTTAAGATTAGCCACATTTTTAAAACATTGAGGTGTCTTAGAAATAATATGAAGTTTTTTGATACCTACATTATGTCACTCGCTAAAACGTAGAGCTGCAAGGCTTTAGTATAACACATTTTACAGAAGTTAAAATGTACATTTGTTATATTAAACTCTTGAAACTCCATGAGTAGAAATTATTTCCTCAAACACACCGTTTTCATACACTACACAAAATAATTTAATGAAAAAACACTAATAGATGGAAACCAAGTGATATGCTTGGCTTTTTTTAATTTCTGCTAAATTTATTTGTACATGTATTGCTGTTGAATAACACAAGCCACTTAAGCAGAGGTCATGCACTTAAACACAGTGCAAGTATGGTTCATTTCAAAGCACATCAATGGGACACTGTTTGACATGGTTAGAGGCCATGGAGACTTGTACATGGAACAACCAACAAATATATCCATCTTAAGCCATCTGCATATGTTTCAATGGAGGTCTGCTTCAGGCTGTCATGATCAAATAATGTCCCAACCGTCTCTACAACAAATTCTTTGCGAGTCGATCACTCCTCCCAACCCTCGCCTTTGATACCCTGATCTTGATCCTCAATGGCCTCAATCATCGATTCTTAAAGAAGCCCTTTCCCTCTTCAACATCTATGTTAAAAATATTTTTAAATTACAAGTTTGTAATACAGTAGTATAGGCCAAAACGTTTGCATGTACTTTATCAAACAAAACTTGAATTTAAGCTACAAAAGAGATTTTGGGACAAGCCATGAAAAATTTGGTCAAAAAGATTAGATTTGATAGATTTCAAGGAATATCTTAAAAAAGAGAGACGAAAAAGCACTGGGAGATTAAAGGGCCTGTCCCACGAGCATGCGACTCCATGCGGCAAGCGCGACCTAAAGGGCCTGTCAAACGAGCATGCGACTCCATGCGTGGTCGCTTGAGCCGCACGGACTCGCGGGGCTGGTTCCACTTCGATCGCCGGAGCAATATGGAGTTGTGCGGAGCTGGTCCCGACATCGTGCGGGGCTCCGAAAAACTGACCGTGTTCAAAAATTCCCCGCGGCAACGGCCTGCCGGCCTGCAGCCGCCTCGACGCCAAACGCACCGCATCGACGCCGTACGTCACGTGTGAACTTCCCACGGACTTCGCTCGATCTTCATGTCACTCATTCGACCACCGCCCGGCCCCCGCTTCTGGTTTGGTCGCGCTTGCCGCATGCAGTCGCATGCTCGTGGGACAAGCCCTTTAGGTCGCGCTTGCCGCATGGAGTCGCATGCTCGTGGGACATGCCCTTTAGGAAAGATATTACGCATCTACAACAGAAAAGGGTCAGCTGTCACTTGGCTCCAGACTTCAGTCAAAGTATCGTAGAGCATAGAAAATGGCCATTTATCCAGTGTTTTTGTGCTGATTGTTATGTACCCATGTATCCCATTTTTCTGATGCTTGTCCAAATAGTTTTTGAAATATTAACAGTATTTGTACAAATACTCTGACAAATCCCCTCTGCACCCTCTCCAGTTCAACGCCATCCTACACACATTATTCTAGCTGCATCCTAACCAATGTTTTAAAAACTTTTACCATAACTTTCCTGCATTTATCTATGCCCTAGCTCATGAAGGTAAGTATCCCATATATCTTCATCAGTATCTTATTTACCTGCGCTGCTACCTTCAGGAATCCTTGGACATGAGCACAGAGGACCCTCCATTTCTTAATGCACCCGCAACCCCTCAGTTTCAGGTTTAGTTTATTGTCACGTGTACCGAGGTACAGTGAAAAACGTTTTTGTTGAGTGCTAACCAGCTAGAAGAAAAACAGTACATGATTACAATCGATTTCATTGCAAAAGGATTTGAGTATAGGAGCAGGGAAGTTCTACTGCAGTTGTACAGGGTCTTGGTGAGACCACACCTGGAGTATTGCGTACAGTTTTGGTCTCCAAATCTGAGGAAGGACATTATTGCCATAGAGGGAGTGCAGAGACGGTTCACCAGACTGATTCCTGGGATGTCAGGACTGTCTTATGAAGAAAGACTGGTAGACTTGGTTTATACTCTAGAATTTAGGAGATTGAGAGGGGATCTTATAGAAACTTACAAAATTCTTAAGGGGTTGGACAGGCTAAATGCAGGAAGATTGTTCCCGATGTTGGGGAAGTCCAGGACAAGGGGTCACAGCTTAAGGATAAGGTGGAAATCCTTTAAAACCGAGATGAGAAGAACTTTTTTCACACAGAGAGTGGTGAATCTCTGGAACTCTCTGCCACAGAGGTTAGTTGAGGCCAGTTCATTGGCTATATTTAAGAGGGAGTTAGATGTGGCCCTTGTGGCTAAGTGGATCAGGGGGTATGGCGAGAAGGCAGGTACGGGATACTGAGTTGGATGATCAGCCATGATCATATTGAATGGCGGTGCAGGCTCGAAGGGCCGAATGGCCTACTCCTGCACCTAATTTCTATGTTTCTATGTTTCTATGATCCATTTACAGTTTGTAGATACATGATAAGGGAATAGCATTTAGTGCAAGGTAAAGCTAACAGTCTGATCAAGGATAGTCTGAGGGTCATCAAATATGTAGGTAGTAGTTCAGGACTGCTCTCTGGTTGTGGTAGGACTATTAATGTGGATGTGCAAGACTCATTAGTCCTCCCAAATGCATCATCTCTCATTTATCATGATTACATTCTATCTGCCATAGAATCTGCCCATCTTATCAACTCATCGCAGTCGCTGTCTCAAAAAGGCTGCCAACATCATCAAAGACCCACACCATCCTGGTCACACACTCATCTCTCCGTTGCCAATGGGAAGAAGGTACTGGATCCTGAAATCTGTAACATCCAAGTTCAGGAACAGCTTCTTCCCCACAGCCATCAGGCTATTAAACACAACATCAAACAAACGCTGAACAATAACAGTCTATTATTATTATTATTGCACTATATCTGTTTATTTATTTTGTATATATGATCTATGGTCTATAGACACAGTGAACTTTTATCTTCCATTTTGTATTATGTTACATATTCTGTTGTGCTGCAGCAAGTAAGAATTTCAGTGTCCTATCGGGGACACATGACAATAAAACCCTCTTGACTCTTGACATCAATATTATCATATAGACAAAGATTACCATGCTCATTGTCAATAACACCATCGATTTCTAAATACTTTCTATTCATTTCACCGTATATCCAATGTATAAGACATATTGGAACAGTCCCAACAGAAATCTCTGAGGTGCAAGCTTCACAGGCTTCAATCACAAAAAAAATATTCTGCTATCTATTATCAAGCTAATTTTGGATCCAGTTTGTCCTGGATCCCATGAGTTCTAACCTTTTCGATTGGGTCTTCCTTGAAGGATCTTGTCAAAGGCATTACTGGAGTCCACATAGACCACATTAACCACACTGCCCTCATCAATACACTTTGTTACCTCTTCAAAGAATTCGATCTAGTTTATTCAGAAAGGGTCTTCCCTTAACAAAGCCATGCTGACTATCTTTGATTAATCAGTGCCTTTCCAAGGGTAAATTAATTCTATTCCTCAGAATTTTTTCCAATAACTTCCTCATTACTGATTTCAGTCTCACAGGCCTGTAATTACCTGGCTCATCATAGATTCAGCCCACTGTGATTTGCATTATTCTTGTAACAAAAGGGCCAGCCTTGTTTGTATTTAAACCAAACAACAGAATTGGATATAATATCACAGCTGGGACCGAAACAAAGTTAAAAAAGTATTCAGCATAAATTCCAAAGAGAGTAATGTTTTCAGTGTCCTGCCTTCTCCCTAGGTTCATGGATGTATTTATCCCCTTTTCCTTTCAGCATCCATTTTAAAACTATATAATTTTGTCCACTTTGCCTTCCCTTGAGCTTCTTACCAGAGTATGTGACTGCTGAGGAGGAGGATGCTCACCGTCGGGGTTCGGCGTCGGCGTTCCACCAGCCCGGCGTGAGGGCCTGAACATCGGGCCATCCGGGTGCTCGGAAGGCCCCGACCACGGATGAACACGGAGGGGAGGCTGGCTGGACTATGGTGCCATCCTCACCTTGGTGCCATTTATGTTATGTTGTGTCGTGGACTTTCTGTGTTTGTGCTTTTTTTAAATTCAATTTCAATTTTATTTTTAATATGTTTTATTATTTATTTATTATTTATTTATTTTTAATGATTTTTTTTTATGATACTGCCTGTAAGGGAAATTCATTTTGTTGTCTCAAATTGAGACAATGACAATACATTTGAATACAATACAATACAATACAGCACACTACTTTCTGTTAAATATCATCCACCTTGACTTTGTGTGCCGATAATTACATTAAAATGAAACTTTTAAGAAAACCTCGCTTCGGCATTGCCAACTTTTTTCTTCCTATTCCTCCATACACCCGACATGTTAGGGAGGGATATGGCCCAAAGGCAGGCAGGCAGGTGGCACTAGTATACTGGGACATGTTGGCCAGTGTGGGCGAGTTGGGCCGAAGGACCTATTTCCACACCTTACCACTCTATGACTCTATGTTAATGCATTGAACAATTGGGACCTGCACAACCTGCGATGTGCAATATAACTATGCTGTATTACTTCAGTAGGTTTCAGTGAAACATGTGCCCACTCACAAAGAAGCAGAACCTCCACAGCATCTGTAAAGCCTGCGACATAATCTCTCTGCTCAGGTCCCAGACTGGTACCTGAACTTCATTGTTATGGGTTCCCTTTAAATAATTGACTTAACCAACCAACCAATCCCTGTCTACACTCTCCTCCGCCTAGCGGAGCTGGTCCTTACCATTTATAACTTTACGTTTGACTCCTCCAATTTCCTCCAAATACAATGCGTAACTATGGGCACGCGCATGGGCCCCAGCTATGCCTGCCTCTTTGTCGGGTACATCGAACAATCCTTGTTCGAGATGTGCCAGGGCCCCATACCCGACCTCTACCTCCGCTACATCGACGACTGCATTGGTGCCACCTCCTGCACCCACACACAACTGACTGACTTCATCCACTTCACCACTAACTTCCATCCAGCACTCAAATTCACCTGGACCATTTCCGACACTTCCCTACCATTTCTTGACCTCACTATCTCCATCGCAGGTGATGGACTTCTGACCGACATCCACTATAAACCCACTGACTCCCATGGCTATCTAGGCTACACTTCTTCCCACCCTGCTTCCTGTAAGGACTCCATCCCCTACTCCCAATTCCTCCATCTACACCACATCTGCTCCCAGGATGAGGTGTTCCCCACCAGGGCATCGGAAATGTCCTAATTCTTCAGGGAATGGGGGTTCCCTTCCCCTACTATAGATGAAGCTCACACCAGGGTCTCTTCCATACCCCGTAACACTCTCTCTCCCCATTCCCCCACTCGTAACAAGGGCAGAGTGCCCCTAAACCTCACCTTCCACCCTGCCAGCTGTCACATACAACAAATAATCCTCCATCATTTTCGCCACCTCCAACATGACCCCACCACTCGCCATATCTTCCCATCTCCTCCCATATATGCCTTCCGCAAAGACCACTCCCTCCGCAACTCCCTTGTCAATTCGTCCCTTCCCTCCCGCACCACCCCCTCCTCGGGCACTTTCCCTTGCAACAGCAAGAGATGTAACACTTGTCGTTTTACCTCCCCCCTCGACTCCATTCAAGGACCCAAGCTGTTGTTCCAGGTGTGACAGAGGTTCACCTGCACCTCCTCCAACCTCATCTATTGCATTCGCTACTCTAGATGGCAGCTGATCTACATCGGTGAGACCAAGCGTAGGCTTGGCGATCGTTTCGCCGAACACCTCTGCTCGGTCCGTATTAACCAACCTGATCTCCCTATGGCTCAGCACTTCAACTCCCCCTCCCATTCCCAATCCGACCGCTCTGTCCTGGGCCTCCTCCACGGCCAGAGTCAGCACCACCGGAAACTGGAGGAGCAGCACCTCATATTCCGCTTGGGCAGTCTGCACCCTAGCGGCATGAACATTGACTTCTCCAATTTCCGGTAGCCCGTGCTGTCTCCTCCCCTTCTCAGCTCTCCCTCAGCACTTTGCCTCCTCCTCTTCCTTTCTCCTTTCTTCTCCCCCCCCCCCCCCCCCTCCCCAACCCTACATCAGTCTGAAGAAGGGTTTCGGCCCAAAACGTTGTCTATTTCCTTCGTTCCATAGATGCTACCGCACCCACTGAGTTTCTCCAGCACTTTTGTCTACCTTCAAGTAATTGACTTACCTGGTTTGTTCTCCAGCAGGGTAATGCCCCTCCCTCCACTGCATTAGAAACATAGAAACATAGAAAATAGGTGCTGGAGGAGGCCATTCGGCCCTTCGAGCCAGCACCGCCACTCATTGTGATCATGGCTGATCGTCCCCAATCAGTAACCCGTGCCTGCCTTCTCCCCATCCCTTGACTCCACTAGCCCCTAGAGCTCTATCTAACTCTCTCTTCAATCCATCCAGTGATTTGGCCTCCACTGCCCTCTGTGGCAGGGAATTCTACAATTTCACAACTCTCTGGGTGAAAAAGTTTTTTCTCATCATAGTCTTAAATGGTCTCCCCTTTATTCCGTGGCCCCTGGTTCTGGACTCGCCCAACATTGGGACCATTTTTCCTGCATCTAGTTTGTCCAGTCCTTTTATAATTTTATATGTTTCTATAAGATATCCCCTCATCCTTCTAAACTCCAGTGAATACAAGCCTAGTCTTTTCAATCTGTCCTCATATGACAGTCCCGCCAGGACTCTCTCTAACCTCTACAGGTGCACAGTCGAGAGCATGCTGACCGGTTGCATCGTGGCTTGGTTCGGCAATTTGAGCGCCCTGGAGAGGGAAAGGCTACAAAAAGTAGTAAAACTGCCCAGTCCATCATCGGCTCTGACCTTCCTTCCATCGAGGGGATCTATCGCAGTCGCTGCCACAAAAAGGCTGGCAGTATCATCAAAGACCCACACCATCCTGGCCACACACTCATCTCCCCGCTACCTTCAGGTAGAAGGTACAGGAGCCTGAAGACTGCAATGACCAGGTTCAGGAATAGCTACTTCCCCACAGCCATCAGGCTATTAAGCTTGGCTCGGACAAAACTCTGAACATTAATAGCCCATTATCTGTTTATTTCTACTTTATCAGTTTATTTATTCATGTGTGTATATATTTATATAAGGGTATATGGACACACTGATCTGTTCTGTAGTCATGCCTACTATGTTCTGATTGTGCTGAAGCAAATCAAGAATTTCAATGTCTTATCAGGGACACATGACAATAAACTCTCTTGAATCTTGAATCTTGAATCTTGAATCCATCTCAGGGACAATCTCGTGAACCTATGCTGCACTGCCTCAATCACAAGGATGTCCTTACTCAAAATAGGAGACCAAAGCTGTACACAATACTCCAGATGTGTACCAGAGCCCTATACAACTGCAGAAGAATCTCTTTACTCCTATACTGAAATCCTCTTGTTATGAAGGCCAACATTCCATTAGCTTTCTTCACTGCCTGCTGTACCTGCACACCAACTTTCAGTGACTGGTGAACAAGGACACCCAGGTCTCGCTGTGCCTCCCCCTTACCTAACCTAACCCCATTGAGATAATAACCTGCCCCCTTGTTTTTGCAGCCAAAGTAGATAACTTCACATTTATCAATATTAAACTGCATCTGCCATGCATCTGCCCACTCACTTAACCTGTCCAGGTCACCCTGCAACCTCCTAACATCCTCTTCACAGTTCACACTGCCACCCAGCTTTGCGTCATCCACAAACTTGCTAGTGTTGCTCCTAATTCCCTCTTCCAAATCATTAATATATATGGTAAACAGTTGCGACCGAGCCTTGCAGCACTCCACTCGCCACTGCCTGCCATTCTGAAAAGGACCCGTTCACTTCTACACTTTGCTTCCTGTCTGCCAACCAATTTTCTATCCATGTCAACACCCTACTCCCAATACCATGTGCTCTAATTTTAGTAACCTGTCTCCCGTGCGGGACCTTATCAAAGGCTTTCTGAAATTCTAGATAAACTACATCCACTGGCTCCCCTTCATCCATTTTACTTGTCACATCCTCAAAATATTCCAGAAGATTAGTCAAGCATGATTTCCCTTTCCTAAATCCATGTTGACCTGGACTAATCCTTTCACTGCTATCCAAATGCCCCATTATTACCTTTTTAATAATTAACTCCAGCATCTTTCCCACCACCAAAGTCAGGCTAACTAGTCTGTAATTCCCCGTTTTCTCACTCGCTCCTTTCTTGAAAAGTGGGATAACATTAGCTATCCTCCAATCCACAGGAACATAGAAACATAGAACATAGAAATTAGGTGCAGGAGTAGGCCATTCAGCCCTTCGAGCCTGCACCGCCATTCAATATGATCATGGCTGATCATCCAACTCAGTATCCCGTACCTGCCTTCTCTCCATACCCCCTGATCCCCTTAGCCACAAGGGCCACATCTAACTCCCTCTTAAATATAGCCAATGAACTGGCCTCAACTACCCTCTGTGCAGAGAGTTCCAGAGAACTGATCCTGAATCTATTGAACATTGGAAAATGATCACCAATGTGTCCACTATTTCTAGAGCCACCACCCTGAGGACCCTGGGATGCAGACCATCTGGCCCAGGGGATTTATCATCCTTCAGTCCCATTAGCCTACCCAATACTATTTCTCACCTAATGAAAAATTCTTGCAGTTCCTCTAACCCCTTAGATCCTCTGTCCTCATTGTGGTCATTGTTTCTGACTATCTCATCACAAGTGTGGAACACACAATGTAAGAATAACCTAGCAGTGCTTTGTGCGTTTGGCCTCGTGTACCACAAAATATCCTAGTGGTCTCTCCATAAAAAAAACTGCCATCTGCCAATGATTAATAATGTCTTTACAAGTACAGACCAATTGCTGGGCTGAGACTACTCTGTTACTATTCTGTTCATTCGCATCCTAATGCTGACGTCACGGATGGGAAACTATTGTATGAGAAAAGACAAAAGCAACTCAGGGAACTTAATGGGTCCGACAACATAGGTGGAGGGGAAGGGAAATGGAGGGAAATCTTTTCAAAAAAACTATCAAATTCATGCTCTGTTGAGTTCCTCCAGCTGATCTCTTTTTGCTACAGATTTCAGATACAGTCTATTATCCTTAAAATACTGGGATTGGTTGATTGAAGCAGAAATGTGCTTTAATGGAGGATGTTAAAGTACTGTTCCAATAGAGTAAATAAGGAGATACCATTTCTTGTTGGAGTCATGAAACTGCAGATGCAGGAATCTTGATCCAAGCACAATGCGCTGAAGGAACTCACATGGGTCAGGCAGCATCAGTGGAGGGAAACGGACAGGCAACATTACCAAACAGAACTCCTTTTCAGACTAATGTAATTTGGGGGGTAGAAGCTGGAATAGTGCGGGAGGTGGGGCAAAGCTTGGGAAGTCGTCGATTGGTGAAGGTGAGGGGGGATTAATTGGCAGATAGGTGGAGTAAGTGACAAAGACTAAAAGTGAAAAGGAGACAAATGGGCATCAGTTCAGTTCAGTTCTTCGTGTCTCAGTTCAGTCATCAGATAATGAAAGAAGAGGAGGAGTGAAATGTGCCCCATTAAAGTCCACAGTGCAGTTAAGAGTACTGTACGTTTGGTTATTCTAAATGCATCAACCAAAATTCTTCTCTCAAGAGGATGACAGAGACAAAGTGAATGATTGGTGAGTAGAAGGAAGAAGGGCCTGAAGATGTGTTATCAACCTGAAACATCATCCATTCCTTCTCTCCAGAGTGGCTGCATGTCCCGCTGAGTTACCCCAGCATGTTGTGTCTCTGAATGATTGGTGTCCTCCACAGTAACCTTCTGTGATTCTTCACATTTACATGTTATTTCGATGAGTAAGGTACAGTTGTTTTCAAAGTTCATGATCAATTTGAATAGCCTTTTGATCTATTGATACTGTATCTTAATCCATTTTAATGAGTGGCTGACTGAAGTCAGATTTTACTTAGCGAGGGTAAATATAATCTTCCGTTATATTTCTATAAACCAGTCAATACAAATGTTTACCTCCTTGCCACCACATCAGAGCTGTGATCATCGAATTGAAACGAGCAGATTCAGGCAGCCTGTCTTGAACATCTGCCAGACTTTTAAAATCCGTCTTGACTTTGAATCTGCATAAGTGCACACAGTTTCAATTACATGCACGAGCATCCCTTTGTCACTCCTACTACTGGGACTGCTGGAATAATAAACAGATTTTCTTCATTAATAGTGTGACTACGCTTTTGGAAAAGCTTAGATGATTCAATAATCAAACCTTTCAAATATATGATTTAAGTGAGTGTACACTCATTGTGAATTCAGCAGTGGACCTGATTCAGGAAGTTAGATTTCACAAACCAGTTAAAAATCTCTGTTTGCTGAAATCAATTAGAATAAGCTTGGAAAAAAAACCCCACAGAAATAAACGAGTGAATGTAACAATAGTAAATGCATTGAAATAAGCCAGTCTAATTTCATTTTCACACATTGATGATGGGCAATTTTTCATTGTCGTGAAAGCATTCATGAAGAGGACATGAAGACAGATGAGAAGTAAGTACACCGAGTCCTCATTACCTATCAATTGTAGTCAGGCTCCTGACTGTTCGAAATGTGACCCTTGGTTCCTGCTTTGACACTGTGTTGATAACGTTAACTGATAAATAATGACCTCCTACACCCCCTGCCCCTGACAACAGCTGTAGATTTTCAACCACTCTGCGTGCCCTTGGAGAAATTCTCCGGTCCCCTCCGTATCTCGGCAGCTCCTGTGATTATAGAAATCAATCTGCACTCTGCCTGATGCAACTGGGACAGAATTCAACTGGCAATGATGTAGCTGGGGGCCATGGTTACTGCATCATGCTCGTCAGTCTGCTGGATCATTAGACAAACAGGCTCAAAGGGCCATATGGTCGGCTCATTCTGATGACATCAGAGAGATCTATACCTACTGGGACTGTGCCATCCAACATTGTTAGGCCTACTGAAAGTCAAGTGGTTTTGTCCCTGTTAAACCACATTCTTGCGTTGCTTTTGAATGCATATTGTTGTTAACGTTAACAGTTTAAATAAAACAAATGCACACATATTTCTAGTCAAACATTTCTAGTCAAATATTGATGGGGTACTTTGCATTTCCAAAAATGCATGATACTATTTAGTCCCAGTGTTAATGTACAAATAAGCTCTCTCACAGATCCACGACTTTACCTTTCATCAGCATTTCAGGAGATCATATTCATAAGATCATAAGTGATAGATCATAATATCATGTGATCAGAGCAGGAATAGGCCATTCGGTCCATCAAGTTTACTCCACCATTCAATCATGGCTGATCTATCTCTCCCTCCTAATCCCATTCTACCTTCTCACCATGATCTCTGACATCCATACTAATCAAGAATCTATCTATATCTGCCTTAAATATATCCACTGATGGTCTCCACAGCCTTTCGTGGCAAATGATTCCACAGATTCACCACCCTCTGAAATTCCTCCTTCCTAAAAGAAAGTCCTTTAATTCTAAGGCTACGACTATTCCGAAATTCTCCCACTAGTGGAAACATCCTCTCCACATCCACTCTATCCAAGCATTTCATTATTCTGTATGTTTCAATGAGGCTCCCGCTCATTCTTCTAAACTCCAGCAAGTACAGGCTCAGTGCTGACAAACGCTCATTATATCTAAACCCACTCATTCCTGAGATTATTCTTGTAAACCTCCTCTGGACCCTTTCCAGAGCCAGCACATCCTTCCTCAGATACGGTGCCCAAAATTGCTCACAATATGCGGCCTGACCAGTGCCTTAGAGAGCCTCAGCCGAAGATAGGAGCAGGATTAGGCCATTCAGCCCATCAAGTCTACTCTGCCATTCAATCATGGCTAATCTATTTCTCCCTCCTAACCTCATTCTCATTTCTTCTCCCCATGACTTCTGACACCAATACTAATCAATTAATTCTTGTCCATTTTGTAATATCAGATAGGCCAAACATGCCCACTTGTTCTACAACAGACAAAGAGATGGATGTGGAGGGGAGGGGAGTTGTTACAATTGTGGATGGCATTGTATTGGCATAGCTATACTCAAACAAGTCTGCTGTCATCCCACCTCTCCCCAATAGTCCATTCACTGGCTTCAAGAGCAGAGCTTATCATGGGGCAGAGGGGTGTGGTTAAAAAACTGTCGGCCAAAGCCATATTGCATATTGTATATTCCCACCCAAGTCAACTCCTTTAGGCTTTGGGATCATTTCTTCGTAATCAGATATGGATTTTTGCTAAAATGATCTTGAAACTGAAATTTCCTGAGGCATTGAGGGAGATGAAGGGAAACATGGTTTTTAATTATAAAAAAGGCAGAATAGTTTAAGTTTAAAATGTTAAAAGAACAATTAAGTTGTCATTATAGATTAATAATACTAAATAAAAGATAGATGTAAGGCCAGAAGAAGCACCAGCGTAAATTGGAGGAGCAGCACCTCATATTCCGCTTGGGGAGTCTGCATCCTGGGGGCATGAACATTGAATTCTCACAATTCTGTTAACCCTTGCTGTCTCCTCCCCTTCCTACCTCAGCCCTTGGGCTCCTCCTCCTCCTTTTTCCTTTCTTCTCCCCGCCTCCCCCCACCCCCTATCAGTCTGAAGAAAGGTTTGGCCCGAAACGTTGCCTATTTCCTTCGCTCCATAGATGCTGCTGCACCCGCTGAGTTTCTCCAGCATTTTTGTGTACCTTAGATGTAAGGGAAAACAGAAGTAACAGTTGTATCATTTATTATTTTTAATCTGAGTTATTAGAAAAATAATAGTGATAACATTTTCATTCCAGAAGGTTTTTTTTCACAGGGTTTATGATTTTGGAGCTGCACAGTTTTGAAGAGGTATAAAACAGTTCATCCTTTGGGTATGGAATAGTCTTCCAATCTCAACATTATAGCTCTAATTCGAAACACAAATCAATGTTTTCATTGGGAGTTCCATTCATAAGGACATCCAAAAGACTGTTAGTTTCATATTGGTTGTGCAGTCGAACAGGGAAATTGAAATGTGGTCTCTACTGAACGTTTTTCCTTCCATTATTTATTATGTAAAATAATATGTGTGTTATGATTGTGTTTATAATTTGTTTGGGTGTTTGGTTGTTTGTCTTTTGCACAAAAGTCCGCGAGCATTGCCACTTTCATTTCACTGCACATCTCGTATGTGTATGTGACAAATAAACTTGACTTGACTTGACTTTAGGCTGAGAAAGTCTTCATTGCAGCAGATTAAAATGGAACTGTTGTTTAATCTTATGGAACCATGAAGAAAGGTTAGCAGAATCTGCAATTTACAACATTCTTCATGGTTCAGGCAAGAAAGTGTCAAGACAAATGAGAATGACTTAACCCAGGACTGACATTGAAGTACACTTTCTGCCAATTAATTCTAAATTTACAGAGCATCAGACCAATGTATGAAACTGATTAAATGTTCCCCCAAATCTCCTGTGCCCAGTCAGCCGGAAGCATTCTAGTATTTTGATGTATTTTAATATGTTTTATTGGGTTTAATGCCAGGAGAGACAGCATCATAGTATACATGGTGTATGTTATGCTGTCATAGTGCCATTTAATAAGTAGAGCCATACTACATGTAAGCAGCAAATATGTCCATTGTGTTAAATGTACAGCAGCAATACAATGGACAAATACAGTAGCACCACAACCCAGGGGCACAATGAAATAGAAATGGCATTAGTCAAATCAGATCTCAAATCTACTGTCCAAGTAGACATTTCACATAATTTACAGCAAAAGTTAAGGAGGTAGTTGTTTGTGAATAATCCACGGCAACAAACATAGTGAAACATTAGTCTTTATTCCATAAGTAATACAGAACATTCAAACTGCCAGCCATGCATTCCCAGCTCGGCGTGGCTTCTGAAAACCGGCTGTCCTAGTTAGTGTAGTATCGTAATACCATGTAATGGGTGGCATGCATATATATGTAGTGGAGATTATAAATGGCATGGATTAATAAGGGTTAATCTACATCTTTCCTCTTAAAGAAGCAAAGCATATATAGTGTGGTTAGTGGAGTATATATTGTAAAACACCAGTAAAAGGTGTGTGCATATATGAGCACATAAAACAAAATGGGTCATGCACAGTTCAAGTATAGCCGGTGAACTTTCCAATCAGTGGGCTTGGCTTGCAGACACGACCCGCACGTGGATGGTAGTACCCCTCATGCGCCTCATCCTTCTATGAGGAAGCAAGTCCGTTATCGGGTGAACACGGTGGAGAAGACACCGGTGGCGATGGGGGCTCCGGGGAAGGCAGGGTTGGCTCTGGCACTGGTAAAAGGAATCACTGGAGCAGCATTCGCGGAGCATGAGGGAAGTCCAACAGGCTGGTCAGGGTGCCAGTTTATTAACTGGGAGGAGGTGTTGGTGGGTGCGTCGGTAGATGCCATTGTCAACACTGACCAGGTACGAGCGTGGCTCCGTAGTTGACCCCAGAATGACACCAAGGTGGTCATAGCCCCTCTGAACGACCGTAAGCGGAAACCTGCCCCTTGTTGAACGGTTGAAGCGGAGAGCTGGTTTTATCGTAGTATCGCTGCGGTGTTGCAGCTGGGATTGGATCGCCGACGGCACGTGAACTTGGGGTTCTAGCAGTTGCTTGGCCATAGGCAGTGTTGAGCGGGTTCGTCGTGACATGAGTCGTTCAGTCGAAGATCCCAGGAGAGGGTCGCGGACGATTGAGTAGGTTGAGTAGGTCGAGATAGACATCAGAGCCAGCCCTGTGTGAGCGTTCCATTAGTTGTTTAGCGCTTCTTACCGCGCGCTCGGCCAGGCCGTTGGACTGCGGGTACTCGGGGCTGCTGGTGATGTGGTGAAAGTCCCAGCGTTTCGCGAAATCCTTGAAGAGCTGACTGGAGAATTGAGTTCCATTGTCCGAGAGTAGCTTGAGGGGTGATCCGTGGTCAGAGAAGTGGCGAGTGAGTTTTTGAATGACCTTGGGAACAAAGTGCAAGTGAACATCAGCAACAGACTGGCATGTAAAGCAATACCCAGCTCTACAGACTTGACGTGCAAAGCAATACACACAGCGCTGCCCGTTTGGCACGCAAAGGTTTAAACAGAGCGCTCTGAGCTTATTGAGTGGGAATTTAAACAAAGAGTTGTCGGCTGCAACGCTATGGGCTTTAAACACAGCGCTATGGCCACAGCACTATGGGTCACAGACTGTTCAGGCAACATTCTCGTATAACAGGGGATCATGCAATAATAATAAAGACTACATTTGATTCCTGGGCCACCTTATTTCCAATGGGGAGATGGTAGGGGCAAGATCATTGTCTACATTGTGCCACAAGATAAGAGGTATAAATTCACTTACACCTGCAGCCATGCACCAAAATGGTGTTATTTGGGTGGCCCCATATTTGTTCTTGAATCACTTTGTTGCTGTTTTTGCACTGGCATGTAATAATGGGGAGTAACTGCAGGAATCACATGCAACAGCCAACATTAATCACTGCTAATCGACGTCTTGCTTGCATTTAAAGACAGGTGCTCCTTGACGACAAGCACTGCTAAAAGTTACTGTGAGCCCTTCAAGCTACCACTGAGAGCCAGGTGCAAAAGCAGCCACTCCAACTCTCCCCTCGAATTAAATCTAGCAGAACTAAACACCAGGGGAGATGTCCTGTAACTTGGAGGAAGCAATTAATGTCAGAAATTCATGAGCAATGGAATGATTTTACCTGGAACTTTAATAACAGGGGAGGAGGGATCCTCCAAGAACCTTTGCTAAAGTAGAAACAATCTCATGAGTATGGCCATGGTTATTGAAAACAACTAATTATATCAGACAATACTGTATGGTAAAAGTATTAGTTGTACTGAGGTTAAAGTGCTCAGTCTGAAGAAGGGTCTCAATCTATTCCTTTTATCCAGAGATGCTGCCTGACCCGCTGAGTTACTCCAGCATTTTGTGTCTATCTAAAAGTGCTTGCAGTTGCGTTGCTGGCTGGTGGTTGATAGGCGATAATTGAAGATAACACTCTGTGCTCCAACACTGTCTTACTGTCCCTCATCAGCCAGATGGCCCAGACTGATGTGTCAGGAGAAACTGCAGATGCTGGTTTAAACAGAAGATGGACACATAAATCTGGAGTAACTCACTGGGTCAGACAGCATCTCTGGAGAAAAGGAAGGGTCTCGACCCGAGACGTCAACTATTCCTATTCTCCAGAGATGCTGTCTGATCCGCTGAGTTACTCCAGCTTTTTGTGTCTATCTTTGGCCCAGACTGATACCACTGCTGTGGAATCATTACGTCAACAAGGCAGCCAATATCATCAAAGATCAACACCACCCGAGCCATGCTCTCATTTCGTTCCTACCGTCAGGAACATGAAAAGCATAATCACCATGTCAAGAATAGCTTCCTCCCAGCAACTACCAGGCTCTTGAACACTACACAACACTGACCACAACCATAAACAATGTCTTTGGTAGCACTACTGGCACTTGTATTACAGTTAGTAACTTATTGAACTTTTAATTCTTACTAGACCAGTAGGACCCGTTGGGTCCCGTCCCCTCAACACGCGGTTGTGGGGGGCGGCTTGTGGTATCACACACACACTAACCACCAACCTTTCCCCCCCCACACACACACACACTAACCAGCAACCTCCCCCCCCCCACACACACCACTAACCACCACCAACCTCCCCCCCACACACACACACACACACACACACCTCACACACACACACACACACACACACACACACAAACACATACACACACATATACACACACACACACACAACACCACACACACACACACACACACACACACACACACACACTAACCACGCCCCTTGATACTAAATTAATATTATTCATTCGCTGCTTTTACCCTATCCCCCGCCCTCTTCACTCATGCATCACCCCCAACTCACAGACACGGCTAGAGAGGGAGAGGGAGGGGGGTAGAGAGAGAAGGCACAAAGAGAGAGAGAGCAGAGAGAGAGAGGGGGCAGAGAGAGAGAGAGAGGGCAGAAACAGAGAGAGGGTACAGAGAGAGAGGGCAGAGAGAGAGAGGGTACAGACAGAGAGGGGGCAGAGACAGAGAGGGGGTACAGACAGAGAGAAGGCAGAGACAGAGAGAGGGCAGAAGGAAGAGAGCAGAGGCAGGGCAGAGGCCGAAAGAGGGGCGAGAGGGGTGGAGAGGGAGGAGGTAGAATGAGAGGGGAGAGAGAGAGAGGGGAGAGAGAGAGAGAGAGGGGGGAGAGAGAGAGAGAGGGGAGAGAGAGAGGGGAGAGAGGGGAGAGAGGGGAGAGAGAGAGAACCTGTCCCACAAAATAGGTTTTATTTAAACTAAAAAAGAAGAGAATATAAATACAAAATAAATGAGTTCATTCCATATAGGCTGCTGGAATATCCAGGGTCTCTACTCTTCAACCTTCGGGATGAAGACTGGGAACCCTGAGTTCCTAAAGTCTATAGAAGACACTGATATAATGATATTAACAGAAACATGGTATCGAAAGGATACGTTCATTCACTGTCCCTCAGGGTACCATGAGGTCATAGTGCCCTCAGTAAAAACTACTGATATACATAAGGGCAGAACCTCCGGGAGGGTCTTGGTGTGGTACAAAGTAGAACTAGACAGTCACATTACATCAATAAAACAGGGGAAATCACATATATGGTTGAAACTAGATTAAAAAATTGGGATAATTGGAAAAGACATATATCTATGTGCCGCCTACATACCCCCAAAATAATCGCCATATTTTGACGAGGAAATATTTGAAACTCTCCACAGGGAAATCAACCATTTCCAGACCCAGGGAAATGTGCTACTATGTGGAGACATGAATGCCAGGACCGGATGTGAACCTGATTCCATAGACCCACAGGGCAACAACCATGTGTTTGGTCAAGCCCCCTTGTATGTCACAACAACTATCATTAACCGAACGACCTTGACTGTGAAATAAATAAAAGTGGTAGAGAGGTAGTGCACCTCTGTCGAGCCTTGGGCCTGTACATAGTTAATGGTAGGCTCAGAGGGGACTCGCTGGGAAGGTTTACATATTCCTCAGCTCTTGGGTCTAGCGTGGTAGACTACGCAATTACTGACATTGACCCCTGCATTATCAGTGAATTCACTGTTAGGCAGCAGTCCCCTCTTTCAGACCAGTCAAATTAACGTGTACCTAAAATTTCCTGTTCAAACTAAAGACTTAAAAAAGGAACCCAGTAAGCTGTATAAACTAAATCAGACTTACAAATGGGTTCAGACACTGGAGATAAATTCATCATGGCCCTGAACTCACCCGAGCTCACAAATAAAATACTGAAATTCAAGACAAACCCATATGAGACTACTAGAGATGGTGTAAACATGGCTATAAATGACATTAATATGATCTTTCTCAAGGCAGCCATCAAAGCTATGTTGATGTGGACAAGCCATCAGAGTTGATGTGGACAAGCTTTTCCCTTTGAGAATAGAGAAGATTTAAACAAGAGGCCATGACTTCAGAATTAAGGGACAGAAGTTTAGGGGTTACATAAGGGGGAACTTCTTTACTCAGAGAGTGGTAGCGGTGTGTAATGAGCTTCCAGTGGAAGTGGTGGAGGCAGGTTCGTTGGTATCATTTAAAAATAAATTGGATAGGCATATGGATGAGAAGGGAATGGAGGGCTATGGTATGAGTGCAGGCAGGTGGGACTAAGGGAAAAAAAGTTGTTCGGCACGGATTTGTAGGGCCGAGATGGCCTGTTTCCGTGCTGTAATTGTTATATGGTTATATGGTTAAAGCTGACCTTGTGAAACAGAAGAGAAAAATTATCAAAAAACACAAGCATGAAAAATGGTTCGACCATGAGTGTAAAAGCGTCAGAAAAGACCTGAGGAAAATATCGAACCAAAAACACCGTCAACCAAACAACCCAGACTTACGTATTAGATATAATGAAACTCTTAAAAGGTATAAACACACGATTAGGAACAAAAGACAAAACTACACTCACAAGAGACTTGAAGAAATTGAAAATTCCATAAATCAAAACCAATTTTGGGATATGTGGAATAACCTGAGCACAACAAAACTACAAACACTACCAATTCAAGACGGTGATATCTGGAGAGCACACTTCAAAAATCTATATAAGGACATCCCAATAAATAAAAGAAACTCAAATTATTCCCATATCAAAGAAAAACTCCAAACACTAGAAACAGTAATTAAAAATTATCAGAACCCTCTTGATTCCCCAATTACCTTGGAAGAACTGACCATAAAAATAAAATCTCTCCACTCAAAGAAAGCCTGTGGTCCAGACAGCATCAAAAATGAAATGCTCAAGTATAGTACTCCGGAGATGCAGGACATAGTGCTTAGGCTGTTCAACATCATACCACGATCAGGTTATTTCCTTGATATTTGGTGCTTATTTCACCCATTTATAAGAGTGGAAACAAATTAGACCCAAATAAGTATCGGAGCATCTGTGTCAGTAGCTGCCTAGGGAAGTTATTCTGCAGTATCATAAACAACAGAATGCAGGATTTCCTTAACAAACACAACATTCTCAGTAAAAACCAAATCGGCTTCCTCCCAAAACACCGTACCACTGACAACATTTATACCCTCCACACCCTCATTGGAAAACATGTACACCAAGCGAAAAATGGGAAAATATTCACCTGTTTTATTGACTTTGAGAAAGCATTTGACTGTATTTGGCATGAAGGGTTCTATTACAAACTCCTCGGCTGTGGTATAGGGTTGAAAGGTATATGACCTTATCAAATCAATGTATCTAAATAATAAATGTGGCGTTAAAATTGTGGACAAACGCACTGATCTCTTCGCCCAGAGAAGAGGCGTCCGGCAAGGCTGCAATCTGAGCCCGACACTGTTTAATGTATATATCAACGATTTGGCAGTAAAGTTGGACCAGAGCACAGCGCCGGGCCTCTGTCTTCTGGACGGAGAGGTAAAGTCCCTGTTTTATGCGGATGACTTGGTTCTGCTGTCCCCCACAGAACAGGGACTGCAGCCACAGTTGGATCTACTTGATGAGTACTGCCAAAATTGGGCCCTGGCAGTAAATCTAAAGAAAACCAACATCATGATTTTTCAGAAAAGACCCAGATGTCAGGAAGATAAATACAAATTTACTCTCAATTGTATCATTATCAAACACACTATGAGCTATACTTACCTTGGTCTAACTGTTGCAGCATCAGGGAGCTTCAATATGGCAGTGAATGCACTAAAAGAGAAAGCTCGAAGAGCTCTGTATGCAATAAAAAGAAGATTCTACAACATCCAAATCCCAATTAAAATCTGGCTTAAAATATTTGACGGTGTAATCCATCCTATTGCGCTTTATGGTAGAGTATGGGGTCCGCTCAGTCACCATGGTTATAGTAAATGGGAAAAACATACAACAGAAGCCCTGCATGCGGAATTTTGTCGGAACATTCTCCGTATCCAAAGAAAAACACCAACAAACGCATGTAGGGCGGAACTAGGCAGATACCCACTGATAATAAATATCCAGAAACGACCACTACATTTTTGGAATCACCTTAAATCTAGCCCCCCAGATACCCTCCAGTTTAAAGCCCTTCAAACCCAAGAGGGGAACCCAGAAAAGAGTTCCCTGTGTCAGTTGGTACTGAGACTAACTACCCCTATTCAGTTAAACCCTATCCAGTTACACCCTGACCGGCCTCAGATCAATACTGATCCCCAATCACCAATTAGAGTGAACCAAATTATCAAACAATGTAAAGAAACATATTTGGAACATTGGGATAAAGAAACCAAAAGCCAAAGCAGATTAGAATGTTACTGTGCCCTAAAAAGAGATTATAAATTGGCAGACTATCTCTCAACTGTTAGAGACATAAAGCAGAGACAGCCCCCCACCAGATACAGGTTAAGTGACCACTATTTGGCAGTTGAAAAAGGAAGACAGAAGAGATTCTGGCAACCAAGAGAAAATAGAATATACGGCCACTGTTTGACAGATGAGGTTGAAATAGAGGTGCACTTCCTCCTAAAATGCAATAAATTTGACAAAACAAGGAAAGCATACTTTGACAAACTCAGTCTGGCAACCCCAGATTTTAAAGAACTAGATGATACAACAAAACTAAGAATAATCCTAAGTGAAGGAAATACGGCACATCTTGGTGCACAATACGTAACAGCATCCCATAACCTGAGAGATGGTGAATGACCAACATGCACATATGTACGCACACATTAATCGACATTAACTAACACTAAGAAATTAATACTGAATTGCTAAACTTGCTATTGTGTTGTACTGCTTACAGCTACAAGAATGTGTAGCAATCAATAAAGGGCTATCGGCCTATTGCAAGTTTATGTACAGGGACATATCTATCCATGCATTGTATACTTGTATTTATACATGCATTTCAAATATGAATGTCATGTTTTATACTTTGACAATATAACAATGTTTTTTTATTATGCCAATAAAGTTTTTAAATTGAAATTGAATTGAAAAGAGAGAGAGAGAGAGAGAGAGAGAGAGAGAGAGAGAGAGAGAGAGAGAGAGAGAGAGAGAGAAGATCCATACGCAGGTCCAGGCAGAGGCGAGAGAGTCAGCAAGAGTCGGAGAGAGATGTGTGAGAGAGAGAAGAGCGGTGTTCACGGGGACTTTGGAGGTAGAGAGAGAGAGAGAATAATGAGAGAGAGAGAGAGAGAGAGATCTGTTGTATTATTTGAGAGAGAGAAAAAGAGAGAGAGAAAAGAGAGAGAGAGAGAGAAAGCAAAAGAAGGGAAGAGGGAAGGAGGAGGGAGAAAAAGAAGAAGGGGAAGAGAGAGAGAGAGAGAGAGAGAGAGAGAGAGAGAGAGAGAGAGGAGAGTGACCCGAGAGTAGGATGCAGAGACTGAGGGAGCTCCAGTACAGGGCCCTGCTCGTTTTTTTTTTCTGCGAATAGGTTCTTCAGTTTGGAAAGGCTTGCAAGAAATTACCAGCTACAAGTAGAAAGCCTCCCGTTCTTTGGACAATCGCCAGCTGACCAACGACCTGAATGAGTTCTACTGCAGGTTTGACAAGCAGAAACGTAACCCTGGTACTCCCACCCCCCTCCCCAACCAACACAGCCAGACCTTAGTCTGCAAAGAATGGGCGCTTCAACACCCACTCCTCCCCATTCCCCTCTTCACATCTACTTAAAGCAAGACTCCAGTCTGAAAAGACTGGACCCTTTCCAACCCACCCCCCTCCAATCACCACATAGAAAAACATAACCTCCATCATCAACAATAAAAATTGTGGAGGTGGAGAGGCTTTTCATAAGACAGAAAAGCCGGAATTCTCCAGGACCAGACAATGTTTCCCCCACTACTCACAAGCTCTGTGCCGAACAACTGGTACCGGTCTACACAGACATCTTTAACCAGTCCCTGTTTTTAACCAGTTTAACCTGTACTTTCACTGCCTGCTTCAAAGTCTCCACTATTGTACCCAAAAAGGCAAGGATTACTGGTCTTAATGACTTCAGGCCTGT
This sequence comes from Leucoraja erinaceus, assembly GCF_028641065.1. Lineage (NCBI taxonomy): Eukaryota > Metazoa > Chordata > Chondrichthyes > Rajiformes > Rajidae > Leucoraja > Leucoraja erinaceus. Next base: position 95,733,269 of record NC_073379.1, on the reverse strand, counting down.
TGCACTGACATCTGTAGTCATGAAGACCCTTGCAAGACTAGTGCTGGCCATGCTGAAAAATATCACGAACCTCCTGCTGGACCCTCTGCAGTTTGCATATCAGGCCAATAGATCTGTGGATGATGCAGTCAACCTGGGCCTGCGCTTCATCCTCCAGCACCTAGACCGCAGGGGACCTATGCAAGGATTTTGTTTGTTGACTTTAGCTCTGCATTCAACACCATTGTGCCAGAGCTACTACACTCCAAACTTTCCGAGTTGACTTTGCCTGAACCCCTCTGTCGGTGGATCACCAGCTTCCTGACAGACAGGAAGCAGCATGTGAGGCTGGGATAGCACATCTCAGACCCACAGACCCTCAGCATAGGAGCACCGCAAGGCTGCGTACTCTCTCCTCTCCTCTACTCTCTCTACACCAATGACTGCACCTCCACAGACTCCTCTGTCAACCTTCTTAAGTTTGCGGACGACACAACCCTGATTTGACAGAGGATGTAGTTCCTACGGCAGGTGAGGAAGCACAATCTGCCACAGGCAATGATGGTCCAATTCTATACGGCCATCGTAGAGTCTGTTCTCACCTTCTCCATCATGGTCTGGTTTGGCTCAGCCACCAAGCTGTATATATATATATATATATATATATGTGTATTGTGATTACAGGCCTGTTCATTGTTTTGTTGTCAGAACATATGACAATGCAACATTGTTGATTCTTGCCATGTGGCAGGTCACCTTAGCCAAGAGACCATCATGTTTCACCCTTCATCCATCTGCAAATGCCCTACAGGAAGTGAACAACCATCCACCAGATTGGATGAAGCTACTGAATGCCTTTTTATCACTTGTAGCTGTCATACATTGACAACCTTGTCCATTGTGCGTCCTCGCTATGGTATCCACTCGACTATTTGGGGAGCAGCTCCTTAGACAATCGAGGAGGAATTTGGTGAGGTGAGCTGGTAATCTGTAGCCTCACTGCACCGCAGCCCCTGGTTCCACCCACATTTGATTCTGACTTTGGATGTAGTCTCTGTGGAGTTTGCACATTCTCCCTGTGACCGCCTGTGTTTTCTCCAGGTGCTCCAGTTTCCTCCTGCCCCAAAGGCATACTGGTTTGTAAGTTGAAGGTAGACACAAATTGCTGGAGTAACTCAGCGGGACAGGCAGCATCTGGAGAGAAGGAATGGGTGACGTTTCAGGTCGAAACCTACTTCACTCCTGGGGGCATGAACATCGAATTCTCCCAATTTTGTTAGTCCTTGCTGTCTCTTCCCCTTCCTCAGTCCCCCTGCTGTCTCTCTCCCATCCCCCAGCCTTCGGGCTCCTCCTCCTTTTTCCTTTCTTGTCCCCGCCCACCCCCGCCCCCAATCAGTCTGAAGAAGGGTTTCGGCCCGAAACGTTGCCCATTTCCTTCACTCCATAGATGCTGCTGCACCCGCTGAGTTTCTCCAGCTTTTTTGTGTAACCTCAGACTGTCACTGCCTGTCCCGCTGAGTTACTCCAGCATTTTGTGTCCACATTCGATTTAAACCAGCATCTGCATTTCTTTCCGACTGGTTTGTAGGTTAATTAGTCTCTGTAAATGACTTCTAGTGTGCAGGAGGTGTTTGCAAAAGTGGGATAATACTGAACAAGTTTAAACCAGTGATCAATGGTCAGTGTGGACTCAGTGGGCCAAAGAGTCTGTTTCCATGCTGTATCTTTCACTCAATCAATCAATGATTATCCCTGTATGAGAAAGCATAAGTCTGCTCTGTGGTAATAGTTGTCAGGATTCTCTCCTTTCTTGAAGTGGTGATGGCTGTGGCATCTGTGAGAAGCCTTGGCATATCTCCTCCACTGGATGATTAGATAATGTCATTGTGATTGGAGCTGTTCACCACAAAGCTACAGAATGATGATGGAATTACCTTCTGCTCCCAAAGCCTTGTTTTATTTTCAGTTTGATTGGCCCTGATGATGTCTTGTTCATCAGGAGCGGCAGCACGACTGACCCTGATAAGCCACAATGGAAAGGAGTCAAGCGTGCTCAGGTCCAGGGCAGAGTTGCAGTTGAGGAGGCCTTCAAAGTGTTCTTTCTATTTCTCCTTTGTGCTTAATGAGTTAATCTTAGGTGTCAGAGGTTATGGGGAGAAGACAGGAGAATGGGGTTAGAAGGGAGCGATAAATCAGCCATAATTTAGGTATGTTACAAAACCTACCTGAATCATCATTGGGAATCTGCCCACAGCCAGGTCCGCGATTTTGGCGCTGTTTGGAGGGGGCGGGTTTAAAACGCGATTTTTACTAGGCTGTACTAATCGCAGATGTTCAGCCTAGTAAATCATTAACAAAAAATCGCTGCAAGACCCGGTCGCAAAAGGTATTATTAGTTTTATAGGCCTCGATAATATAGTTATAATAGTTTTAAAATTACTGTCTAATTCCGCAACCTCTCGCAGCCCCAGGGTTTTATAAAGCAAACAATTAAAGGTATGTACCTTAATTTTACATTAAATGGGGCATATATATAACCCTATATATCAAGTTATCTATAGCGAGTAGTTCATTTTGGGCTTTTTATATCCCGCAGTATTTTTCTCGGCATTTGAGGGCACTAATCCAGCGCGATGTCAACGTTCTAAACCAGCGCGTTCCACATGAACCCACTAGAAAGCCGATTTAAATGGGCATTTATTTAAAGCAATTGAACACTAAATTCCTTCCATTTGGCCTATAAATTAATGTAAATTAGATATAAAAATCATGTTATATTGTGAATTATTTGTGAATAATCTTTGGACACTTAGGCTATTTAAAAATGTTAATCTTTCCTTAAGAAATGGGCTTTTGACTATCCAAGATCACAGCTTTTTTGTAATGTCCATTGAAAATCAATAGGGAACAAGATGCTAATTTCCGAGTATGAAAATGGCCATAACTTTTTTAATACTTGAGATATGAAAGTGAATTTGGTGTCAAATTAAACTTATTCTTATGCTTTATCTGATGGGATAAATTGCAGACTTGATTTTTAAAATCTCAAAATTTTGTAACATTGCTACATAATTGAATGGACGAGTAGACTTGATGGGCCAAATAGCCTAATTCTATTATCACTTATGACCTTATGATCTCTGCTCACTGCTCTTGGCTCTCAGTGGGATAGAATCCTGGGTCTAGACAAAGTGCTTAAGCAGGTCAGGCAACATCTCTGGACATAAAGGATGGGTGACATTTCGGGTCAGGACCCTTCTTCAGACTGATATCTTCGGTATAAACCAGCATCTGCAGTTCCTTTCTACACAGAATCCTGGGTGCTCAATAGCACTAAAAAACTCATGCATATCACGACTGTCAGCAAGTTGTTAATCCTTCACTGTCTATTCTTTTGGTCACAGGTTTTCTGCTGGATGTTTTGCCTCCAGGTGTAAATGGAACCTTTTCTTTTCCTTGAGGAATTGTACAACTTGCAATCTCCAAATGCCTGACATTTACAGTTAATTAGCTCTTTAATCTCCTTGTCTTCTAATCAAATCAGTCCTGGTTCTTTTTGGTGGAGAAACCAAGAGTTTCCTCATCGATGTCAATTACAGTTGGCACCAAGGCAGTCCATACATCAACAGTCTGCAGGCTCTATTGGCTGAGTGTCAAACATGTTGGTATGAGATTTAATTTTAGTTATAATTTTAGACATACAGTGCGGTAACAGGCCCTTTGGCCCACCGAGTCTGCACCGACCAACGATCCCCGCACACTAACACTATCCTCCACACACTAGGGACAATATAACTTTATACCAAGCCAAACCTACAGACCTGTACGTCTTTGGAGTCTGGGAGGAAACAAAAGATCTCAGAGAAAACCCACGTGGTCACGAGGAGAACGTACAAACTCCATACAGACAGCACCCGTAGTCGGGATCGAACCTGGGTCTCTGGCACTGTGAATGCTGTAAGGCAGCAACTCTACCGCTGTGCCACCGTGCCACCCCGAGATGTTGTCTGAGAAGATTCCAACAGAGATCAGAACCAGGACCAATCAAAATATGGCCTAATTTGACCTCACTGAAGCTTTTAGGTCCTGTAACTGGGTAACACTGTAGTGTACTCTTCTTACATTGAACTGCACATAGAAATATTATCCATGTTGCATTTATTTCATAATGGCATTCAAGATTAGAACCTAACCAATGAGTCTACAACAGAGCCAATTTCATTAAAGGGCAGTTTCAAACAAGGCTCTGTCACTGTCCTGGCCAATTCTTCTCACCACAATGTCGCATCTTAACTCCAACAAACTCCCAGAGGACGTGAATCGATTGTACACAACAGCTGATGAATTCCCTTCTCCTTGAATAGTGAGCTTCTCCTCCCACTTGCCGTAAAGAGGGATAGGAGGAGAGATGTGACATTTTAAACACAGCCTGGATGATGCAGAAGTTAAGTAGCTCATGACTGCTTTGGCCTTCTCCAGAGATGGAGTGGTTCAGGTTCAGGTCTATGGCTGGGGCATTACCTCTAGCACATGGTAGAACTTTTAAATTTACTGTTTTTAAAACTTTCACTTCAAGGTGCTTTGTTCCTTGTACATATGTTGATTGTTCCAGGAAGACACTCGGCAATTGGTGTCCTTGGCCAGAGATCTGCAGTTGTTCCTTCTTCCCTGGACTGAGTGATTTATCTTTGGTCTCATTCTTCCTACCTCTCTTATGTTGGACCCCCAGTGAGACAGATACTAAAAATTATTATTTAACTAATGTTTAACAGCCCTCACCTTCCAAAGGGAAAGAAAAATATTTGCAAGCATGGCAGCTCCAAATACCAGCTCCATGAAGTGTAACAAGCTTTGGTCCAGATTAATCCTCAAAGCAGCAATGGAGATGAATCCCCTTGAACAGCCCTGATAGATGTCTTCCCATCATTCATTGTGTTTAATGGTTCCTTTATCATCATGTGTATCAATGTACAGCAAGATTCTTTTTTTTGCATACAGATCAGCCAGATTACTGCCATACATGAGGCCAATCCCTGATTAAGTATATAATGTATAGAAACGGCCACTGTTTTTAAATGCAAGAGTCACCAGGTTTTGGTTCCATTTAACAGACCCATCTGGAACTAGCCATAAAGGATTGTTGCAGCCTTCCCCTTCCATCCGGTCGTCCCATGAACCTTTGCCCCCCTCCTTGCCCGGCCATCTTCAACCTTCTTGTCCTGTGGGCACCTCCCACAGTCGACCTTGAAGGCGCAGAAGGTAAAACTTATCCCCCTCCCTCTGGTTCTTCCTACCATCCCTTGTCCAGTTTGCCGCCATTGAAGAATCCCTCCACTTCCTCTGCGGTTCCCAGACTACGGGAACGAGCAGGAGCCAGGTGCGGCAGCTTCCCTCTCCCCGTCCCACAGCGGGAGAGCCAGGACTGCAGTCACGGTATGGTCACGGCTTGCTGCGTATGGCATCTACGGAGCGCGTGGCCCACACTGTGGCTTAGCTGAACAGCAATGTGCCCAAATGCCACAATACCAACAAAAAAGTGCTGCAGAGCTAAATCAATATGCTGATTTCCATAATCATGTAAAATTAGGGCTCCTCAGCAGATTAAAACTATCCAATAAATGATCATAGTGTAATAGTAGCAATGTTACAACATTTTGAGATTTAAAAAAATCAAGTCTGCAATTTATCCCATCAGATAAAGCACACAAATATGTTTAATTTGACACCTAATTCACTTTCATATCTTCAGTATTAAAAAAGTTATAGCCATCTTCATACTCGGAAATTGATTTTCCATTGACTTAACACAAAACCTGTGATCGAGAACAGTGAAATGGCCAGAACTTTCTTAACAATTAAGAGAACTGAAAGAAAATTTCAGTTATCATAGATTGAAGCATTCTGAAACAAATATGAAACAATCTGGATGACCTGAAATTAAAGCATATAATTAGTTAGTTACCCAATTGTAGCTAATTCCAAACTTCAATTACTAGATCTAAACATCTATCCATTTATTTAAATAGCCTAAGTGTCCAAATAACATTCACAAAGAATTCACAATAAAACATGATTTTTAAATCTCATTGACATTAATTTATAGGCCAAATGGAAGGAATTCAGTGTTCAATTGTTGTAAATCAGTGGCCATTTAAATCAGCTTTCGAGTGGGATCCTGTGGAACTCTGTGGAACGTGCTGATTTAGATTGTTCCCATTGTGGTGAATTTGTACCCCAAATGCCCAGAAAAATACTGCGGGATTTAATGGGGCCCCAAATTAGCTACTCGCAACATAAAACTTTGTATAAAGGGATCTTAAGAAGCACTTTTTAATGTAAAAATAAACAACCTACCTTCCGTTGTCCCCTGTATGAGATCCGTCTCGTAGTCGGCGGTCGCGGGTTTGGAGGATAATTTTTAACCTACTATAACAATTAAATTAACCAATTAAGTTTAAAAATAGCTGCAGCGAATGAACCTCGAAGCGATTTTTCGTCAGCAACTAAGTAGGCTGAACAACCTCGATTTGAACAGCCTAGGGAAAATCACGTTTTAAACCCGCCCCCCTCTCAACAGCGCCAAAATCGCACACACGGGCAGGGACAGATCTGCAGCCCCGCTGCAGGTAGGTTTTGCAACATACCTAGTAATAGTGACATTTGTGAACATTGGATGTGCACAACATGATCAACTGAACATCATCTTCTGATGTAAATCTCATACATTCTTCAGCCTATAAAAGGGCAGAAGGAATTATGTTGGAGTTTAATCTGGTCAAATATACACCTAAAACATTCCTTTTTCCCCCACCAGCTACCACCCTTTAATCCCCACTCCTCACATCAACTTGCATCTAGAGTTCAGTGTGTAAGAAGGAACTGCAGATGCTGGGTTAAACTGAAGATAGACATAAAAAGCTGGAGTAACTCAGCGGGACAGACAGCTTCTCTAGAGAGAATGAATGGGTGACGTTTCGGGACGAGATCAGAAGAAGGATCTCGACCCGAAACGTCACCCATTCCTTCTCTCCAGAGATGCTGCCTGTCCTGTTGAGTTAATCTAGCATTTTGTGTCTATCTAGAGTTCAGTATTGTATTGTATTCGTATTGTATTCAAATTTATTGTCATTGTTTCAATTTGAGACAACAAAATGAATTTCCCTTACAGGCAGTATCATAAAAAAAAAAAAATAAAAATAAAAATAAAAAAATAATAAAAATAAAAATCATAAAAAAATAAATAAATAATAAATAAATAATAAAACATATCAAAAATAAAATTGAAATTGAATAAAAAAAAAAAAAAGCACAAACACAGAAAGTCCACGACACAACATAACATAAATGGCACCAAGGTGAGGATGGCACCATAGTCCAGCCAGCCTCCCCTCTGTGCTCATCCATGGTCGGGGCCTTCCGAGCACCCGCAGTCGCCGCCCCGGGTGGCCCGATGTTCAGGCCCTCATGTCCTTGCTATTGGAAGTTAATCGTCTCAGCCTAGGGACAAAACGGCAGGAGTTTCTCAGGGTTGTGTCCTGGGCCCATCTATCTTCAGCTGATTACAATATAGAAAAGTACACCGCAAGAAAAGGCCCTTCAGCCCACGATGTCCATGCTGAACATGACTATCAGGTTAAACTACCCCTTTTCTTCCTCTACATGATCCATAACCCTCCATTCCCCGCCTATCCATGTATTTCAATAAAGACTTGATTCATAGAGGCAGAAGCGAGAATGGTGCTGATTGTTGCACCATTCAATTTCAATTAGCTCTACAGCAAAAGTAGTAGGCCGTGCTTGCACAAAGCAACACCCAGACAACATTCAGGCATTGACTGGTACATGGTAAGTAATATCTGGCAGACAATGGGAAGTGTCAGGGCAATGAGCCTCTCCAACAAGAAAGAGATTAACCATCTACTCGCGAGGATGTCATTAATGAGAAACTCAACCAGAGCGGCCACATAATTATTGTGGCTACAAAAGCAGGTCCAAAAGGGCAGAAGTCTACAGTGAGTAACTCACCTCCTGACACCACAAACAAGGCATATGACTAATATGATGGAATACTCTCTGGCCATCTGAATGAATGCAACTCCAACAACACCTTGGATGTTCAACACCATTAAGGAAAAAGTGGCGCATTTTTTGTCACCCTGTCTTTTCTATATATATATATCATTACACAGATTATGCATGCTACACATTCCTTATGTAATCCAGTCGAGATCTTCATCCCTACCCTGTAGCCAGTGCGTCACTCTCTCTCTTTAGATTTGATGCAGACCACGGGAATGAAAGCATGTCATGTTCCCTCTGCTTGTACTGCAATAAAGACTATGAGTTATAATCTCTATGTGTGGGTCTGATCATTCAACATGGTGTCAGAGATCATGGACCCCTTACTCACCTAGTTGGTTTCAGTTCATTTTAGTTTGTTCAGTTTGTTATTTTACTATGGCTGGCACACTTCGTAAGCCTGAACCTTTAGTGTTTGTCGGTGACCTCACCGAGCGTTGGTGTATCTTTGAAGAGAAAACTTCACCATGTATATCCGTGCAGCGCATCATGCTGCAGCGTCAGACATTCATGCCTCCATTCTCCTCAATCTGGCTGGTACAGAATCCACTCGACGTGCTCGCAGATTTCACTACGCCACAGTTCAGGTAGACGCTGAGGGTGTTCAAATATTCCCGGCAGAATCTATAGATGACCCTGTCTGCCTGCTGAACAAGTTCAGACAGCTGTGTAAGCCACGCACTAATCTCGTAATGGAGCACCACAGATTCTTTTCACGCAGCCGTTAGCAAGGTGAGCCTGTTGAAGCCTATATCAGTTCTTTAAAGCACATCGAGTTTGAAAATCTATGTGATAGTCTTATACATGATAGACTGGTTTATGGTATTCTCAATGACAAGGTGCGTGATGAACTTATACGTGATACAGATCTCCGTCTAGAAAGGGCTGAGAATCGTTGTCGTGTTGCAGAGATGGCAGACTCTCACACTAATTCTCTGGGACTGGGTTCCCACTCTGCCTATGATGTAAATGTTGCCGGCATGTTTTATCAGGCCCAGCGCCAGCCATTCACAAGTGCCTGGTAGATTGGGTGTCAGATTCATTAGTAATTGTGTGAACTGTGGAGGTTCTCATGCAGGCATTCATGAACAATGCCCGGCCTTGAACAATGGACAAGTTTGCTACCACTGTAAATGCAGAAGCATTCATCCACTGCTGCCGCTCGCATGGGAACAGAGTAGAGGCACTATCCCATGCACACAGTGGAAAATGTTGCAGCGCAGCTCAGTAAGGCAACTGTATTCACAGTTCTAGATGCCAAGAGTTCATTCTGGCAGATTCCGCTGGATCACAACTCTTCCAAGCTAACCACTTTCAGCACATCCTTTGGTCATCACAAATTCCTGTGTATGCCGTTCGGCATAAACTCGGCAAGTGAAGTATTTCAGCGCACTATGGAACAACTATTTGCAGGTTACCCATACTCCATCATTGTTGATGACATTCTTGCTGCTGGACAAACAGTTCAAGAACACGACGTGAACTTAAAGAAAGTTCTGGATCAACCTCAAGTTCAAACCCTTAATGTATTTATATGTATTTATGTATGTACTTAATCTATGAACCACTGTTGTATAACATTAGTACCTCCACCAATGTAAAGCATTTTGGTCAAAAGAGAGTTGTTTTTTAAATGTGCTATAGAAATAAAAGTGAATAAAAGTGACTTGACTAAAGTGCAAATTCAGAGTGAGCGAGGTGAACTACGTGGGTCATGTGTTCACCAGTGACAGCCTCAAACCTGATCCATCAAAGACTATTGCAATTAACGAGTTACCAGCTCCCACAGACGTGCTCAGCCTGCAGAGATTCCTTGGCATGGTTTACTACTTGGGGAAATTCATTCAAAATTTCAGTGAACTATTGGCCCCACTGCACCAGTCAACCCACAAAGACACTGTTTGGTCCTGGCATGAACAACAGTAGCAGAGGGCGTTTGACACAAATGTCTTGCCCCCACCCTCACCTACTTTGATGTTAAGCTACCTGTCACACTGACTTGTGGCGCCTCGCAGTACGGATTAGGGGCAGCTTGCCTCCAAAATAACGGGGACGGCAACAGTTGCCTATGCATCTCGCACCGTGACCGACATGGAACAACGCGATGCTCAGATTGAGGAGTTGCTCGCGGTTGTTTTTCTTACAGGAAGTTTAATGACTTTATCTTCGGAAAAGCGGTCATGATTGAGACTGACCATCATCCCCTAATCAACATTCTGAACAAACCGATACATGTTTCTCCAGGATGTCTCCAACGTATGTAGCTACAGCTACAGAAGTATGACATTGTTCTACCTACAAACATGGCAAGGACATGCACCTGGCGGACACCCTGTCACGTGCTCCACGGAAGAACTGCGAGAAATCATCCACAGCTGAAGACAACTTCCTTGTCATGACGGTCTCCTATGTTCCTTCGTCCTGTTTGGAGAACCTGGTAGCCCAAACTGCTGCTGACGATACCTTACGATCGCTCTCCTCCATCAAGCAGCATGTGTGGTCAGACAAGCAATACAGATGACCGCTCCCAATCTGGCCCTTCTTTGCCGTTCGCGATGAACTAGTACAACAAGAGGACATTATCGTGAAGGGCCACAAAGCTGTAATTCCTGCTTCCTTACACAGCAAGTACTTTGGTGCAATCCATGCAGGACACCCAGGCGCAGAGTAAACTGGCCTGCGAGCGAAATGCATGGTTTTCTGGCCTGGCCTGGCTGATTATATTCATGAAAAAATAAAGTCCTGCGCAGTGTGCAATAGTTTGACACCACACCAACTAAAAGCAGCCACTTATCTCACATCTGGTTCCCAACCTCCCATGGTCCACATTGGCAACTGACATTTTTGAGTTGCATGGCAAACAATACCTGGTTCTAGTCGACTCGTATTCCGGATGGTTTGAAATCGATCTACTCAGTAGCTCCACCTCTGCAGGGGTAGTCCAGAATCTGGCACACCAATTCTCTGTTCACGGGTCTCCGTATCAGCTACTGTCTGACAATAACAGTCAATTTACCAGCCAGTACTTCAAAAACTTTGCTACACGCTGGGATTTTCGTCATATCACCAGCAGCCCCAAATACCCACAGTCAAACGGGTTGGCTGAACGTGCCATCAGGAGTGCCAAACAAGTGATGGAATGATCCCACAGAACAGGATTGGACATATACCTAGAGCTGCTCAACCTGCGCAACATATCCTGTGACCCGATATTGGGTTCACCCGCCCAGCAACTGATGTCAAGGCAAACCTGAGCCACACTGCCTGTGGCAAAACAGCAAATGATCCCACCATCTGAAATCCAGTCCAGGCAACTACAAAACCGTAACGTGCAAAAAGGATGATATGACAAGATGAGCAGACCACTAGCCAAGGGACAGGCGGTCCATCTACAAGCTGAAAAGGGTCACAATCCCCTCGGTGTAATTTCTGGAACTGCTTCCAAACCACGTCCATATTTGGTCAATGCTGATGGCGGCACCTACAGACGTAATAGACAGCACATCCTGCCTGTGAATGAACCAGCACCACCTCCGTATTATCCTGACCACAAAGGTATATCCCCTAATCAACATTCTGAACAAACCGATACATGTTTCTCCAGGATGTCTCCAACGTATGGAGTTGGAGACATCCCCACTTAGCGGCGTTGGCCCGACCATACCACCACAGCCATCCTGATCCGGTAGTTTCACCCATGACCACGCCGCCTCGACCCCTGCCAAGGCCTCCAGTTTCATCGCCGGGGATGCTGTTTCAATCTCCTGCATCTGTTCTGCCACAGATCGCATCTCCGGTGATGGGAGAAAAAACAGGACTGTACCATATATGTGCCGGTCGCATCTGCCAGCCCACCCTAAAGTACCCGGGTTATGTTTGAACTTCCCTCCAGCTTACTTACACATACTATATGTAGTTCATGTAATCAGTAGTACCTACATTTTGCATGCGATTATCATATCTTTTTTATTAGACATTTATTATTTAAGAGGAAGGATGTAGATTAGTATGTCTTTACTATATATATATACTATATATATATATATATATATATATCACCACACAGATTATGCATGCAACACATTCCTTATGTAATCCAGTCCAGTTCTTCATCCCTACCCTGGGCACACCGGTCCTGTAGCCAGTGCGTCACTCTCTCTCTTTAGATTTGATGTAGACCACGGGAATGAAAGCATGTCGTATTCCCTCCGCTTGTACTGCAATTTAGTAGTAGGCCCCCCTCGGTCATGACTGACCATGGGTGATGCATCCTGGTTGGATGCAAGCCTGGGCGATGTCATATGGAGGACAGGCTGTTGCCCATGCAGCACGTCCCCCCTCTCCACGTCATTGATCGATCCAAAGGAACAGCAGGGCCGTTACAGTTTGACACCAACGCCGCCTCAGGAGCTGCCAGAGCGAGGTTGTAGACAACGACAAACTGCTTTAGGGGCTCTGACTCCGGATTTTCTTGAGGTTTACTCCAGGAGCCTTTTCCATGACTGGCTATGGCCACAAGGCAGTGGATGTTTTAAATCAGAGTTTTCCCTCTCCTAGATGGACTGCCTTCCCAGGCTGACGAGCCCCATCTGCCCGAGACTCGTGGCACCGGGAGCGTCTACCTTCCCGTGCAGGTCTATAGCACCTGCCCACTATGAGTTATAACCTCTATATGTGGGTCTGATCATTCAACACCCTACTAGCCACCTGAAGCATTCAGTCCCTCCAACACATTGCGCAGTGGATGCAGTGTGCATCATCCATCAAATGTAAGGCAGTTACAACAGCAATTCTCAAAATCACAATCTTTACTAAGAGGAATGACAAGGCCATTTGTTGCATGGGGACACCATGACCTGCAGGTTTCTCAACAAACCACAGGGTTTCCTGACTTGTATATATATTGCTATTCCTTTAATGTTGCTCCATACCCAACAACACTTTGAAGTACTCACACCGTAAAGACCGCAACAATTCAAATAGATGACTCATCAATTCCCCAAGGGAAATAATGAGAGGCAATGAGTGTTTGTCTTGTCGGCTACCCTCACTTAGCCGAATACCAAGTTAAGTATACACTTGAGAACTTCTTCACTCAAAAGATGCCTGTGAGAAACAGTGTTTTAATGAGAAGAATCATATCACTGGTGGTCAGTCGCACATCCATCAACTTAAAATTTAAGGACACCATCAATATTACCACTCTAATGGGAAGGGATAGATTGCCCGCATCTGAAAGCAGGAAAAACAAGAAAGGAATGGAAAATTTAAAGAAGCTAAATGTAAACTCAAGCTGAATAAAGTAATTACAATTTTTCAGCACAAATAAATCCACTCCTTGTCATCACAGCATAAATGCAATGGTTAATTTGAATTATATAAAGGTAAATAGTAACGACAAGAAACATAAATGAAATGGCTATATAATGTGTAAACCCACTTTGTGCTAATGGGCAGATATGTTAACGGCATTTAAGAGGCTTTCAGATAGGCACATGGATATGCAGGGAAAAGAGGGAGATAGATTACGTACAGGTAGATGTTCATTATTTTTGACACAGGCATTGTGGGCTGAAGGGCCTGTCTCAAACAACTGCTGGTCTACAGAGCCATTGTCCTCCCCACCCTGTTGCATGGAGCCGAGTCATGGACCACCTACAGCAGGCAGCTGAGAGCCCTGGAACAATACCATCAAAGATCCTTACGAAAGATTCTGAGGATCAGCTGGGAGGACAAACGCACCAACATCAGCGTTTTAGAGGAAGTCAACATGACCAGCATCACCACCACAATAATGCAGCACCAACATCGATGGACTGGCCATGTCATCCGCATGTCCAACACACATCTCCCTAAACAAATCCTGTACTCTCAATTGAAGGAAGGTCGGCGAGCCCCCGGCGGGCCAAAGAAACGCTTCAAGGACAACATCAAGAACAGTCTGAAGAAATTCCACATCACTTCGAGCAACTGGGAGCACATTGCACTGGACAGGCACTGCTGGAGGAAATCCGTGCAGGCAGGAGCTGCACTTCGTGAAATAGAGCTACGCCGTGTTGCAGAGACAAAGTGACAGCACCGTAGAAGAGAGAGAAGGGGGCTCGACAACGACCAACCACCGCCAGTCTCCACTGCCCATGTTGCACCAAGGTGTGTGGATCGCAGAACGGCCTCTATAGAAATCTGCAGACCCACAAGTAGACGATCCTACGGAGAGAAGAGGACAGTCATACTCATTTTGAGTGACCGCCGATGATGACTTTTCTATGTTCTATCAAAAATGACCCTAGGGAGTTGACATCCACCACATTGCAATGTCATAACTTGTTAGAATCAGTTTAATCAAATGGACAAAACCAAATCTTGAAAATGTTTTCAGTCAGGTCGAAATTGAATGCAGAGGAAGAGCCATGTGTTGGAGCTCTTATTGAGAGTAACACCTGACAGCGAAAATAGAGAATTTACAGCTCTTTCCCCACGACTTGAAAATGATTACTTCCCCCAAATCAAATCAACATGAATCGAAAATGGAAGTCGCAAAGGCAAAACAGTAAATATTTACAGAGTTATGAGCACGCTGTCTAGAGACATATTCAGGCCAGGTTTTAATCAACAGATTACAGTTAAGTCCGATATTGCATTTTGACTTACGAGATGGCAGAGACAAACACAATTTAAACCAACGTAATATTAAGTGATAACAATGGAGTGAAATGCTTATGATACCTTGCACCGGAGCAGACAAACTATCACAAGAGAAAACTCACAATTCATTTGAAGAAATCAAATCAAGAGCATCTGCTTGACTGAGAGTCTACAGAGTGATCTCTTTATTACCTGCAAAGTCTATAAACAGAAACTCCTATTCAATATGCCACGGATGCTCCCGTCTCAACTGACAGAGGGCATAAAACCCAAACAGCAGTACAAAAATGCACTCGTGAAATTAAACCCAAATCTACACCGGGGGCAAATTATATGTCACCATATCAGTATTGATTGTATCAAAATACACTCTGTGCACAGGTAATAATATAAAAGCTATACAGGGAACTAGCAGTGCATAAGGCCATGTGTTTATGATAGCTAGAACTAAATCCATAATAATGGGCTCAACATCTCAATCATCAGATGGGCACAATGGTGACTCTGAAATAGGTTTGTACAGTCTCAAACTAACTGCATCGACAGTACAATATTGCCCTAACATGCAGGTAAGAGCCATAAGCTGGTGGACTCTGAAATTCCTGGTTCAAGTGCGGAAAACAGGTTCATTAATTCCAAATGTTCACATGTGATGGGAGAGGTTGGAGGATGCAGTCATTTCAGGCATGACTCTACGAAGGATGTCATTAAGCTAGAAAAAGTGCACATAAGATTTACGAGGATGCTGCCATGACTCGAGGGCCTAAACTACAGGGAGCAGTTGGCCAGGTTAGGATTTTATTCCTTAGAGCACAGAAGGCTGAGGGGTGATCTTATAGAAGAGCATAAATACATGAAAAGACAATGTGAATGCACAGTCTTTTCCCAGGGAAGGAGATTCAAAAACCAGAGTACATTTGTTTAAGGTGAGAGGGACAAGATTTAGTAAGAACCCGAGGGGCAACTTTTTCCACTCAAAGAGTCATAGGTATATGGATAAAACTCCCAGAGAAGGCAGTTGAGGCAATACTATAACAGCATTTCAAAGACATTTGAATAGTTACATAGATAGGAAAGTGATATTGGCCAATCATGGGCATATGGTGTCTGGCTTAGATGGAGCATATTGGTCGGCATGGATGAGATGGGCTGAAGGGCCTGTGTCCAAGCAGTATGATTCTATGACTAGCTTGTGCTGAATACTACTCCATGGAAGAAAAGATGTGTTGAGGGAGTTTTTGACCAGCATTCCTTATACTCCTTATACAATGTGTCATTTGATGGAGCCAATCTACAAAGCAGCCCATTTTATCAACTAGAGCTATCATGAAAGAGAAGAAATCAATAATAATATTTCTGCTTCCAGCTAGCTCGACCCATCCCAACGCTGAATTGCATCAACTCAGAAATAATGAACACCTACAGTAAATTCAATGTGCAGCAAATAAAAAATGTTTATCAGTGAATAAAATAACAAAACATTTCACCTACCAGCAGTCAGAATATTACTGTCGCTTTGGAATATAATTGCTCTAGATAGCAATCAGAAGCTGAGTGTGGGCACCCATGGTCAGACAAGCAGCTGAGATCCATTATTCAAGTTTACAGGTGAGAATAGGAGTTTACAGGTTAGACAGGTTACAATTAAAATAAAATATGTGGATCTCCATGAAGAAGAAATCAGATAAAATATATGTAAAGCTCCAAATGATTAACCATTTGTATTTTCAATCGTCAATTCTTAATGAAAGTCAATGCTTAAATTTTGCTTAAATTAAAATAAAGAAATCAATGTATCTGACTGAGCTCCAATATCAACAGTAGCTTTGAAACCTAAAGCAGAGTATAAATCATATCGTCATTGACTGTTTCTTAGCAATTTCCGTCACTCTGGCGATGGTCTTCTTCTTCTTCTTGTGTTTGAGGCAGCAGAAGTTATGTAACGCCCTCCAGGCACTGTAGCCACTTAGGCATTCCACATTCAGCTGCAGCTGGGTGATGCCATCCAGTTCGACATCCGTAGGTGCTCACCCTAAAAAGGGAGCATGCTCCGGGTTGGTGCCAAGCTGCGACGACTGAGGTTGCATTATTTCTGCTGTTGTCTCTGTTTGTTGTCATTCGCCTGACTGAGGTCAGTTGACAGGGCTCACATAGAAACATAGAAAATAGGTGCAGGAGTAGGCCAGTCGGCCCTTCGAGCCTGCACTGCCATTCAATATGATCATGGCTGATCATCCAACTCAGTATCCTGTACCTGCCTTCTCTCCATACCCCCTGATCCCTTTAGCCACAAGGGCCACATCTAACTCCCTCTTAAATATAGCCAATGAACTGGCCTCAACTACCTTCTGTGGCAGAGAATTCCACAGATTCACCACTCTTTGTATGAATAATGTTTTTCTCATCTCGGTCCTAAAAGATTTCCGCCTTATCCTTAAACTATGACCCCTTGTTCCGGACTTCCCCAACATCGGGAACAATCTTCCTGCATCTAGCCTGTCCAATCCCCTAAGAATTTTGTAAGATTCTATAAGATCCCCCCCTCAATCTTCTAAATTCTAGCGAGTATAAGCCGAGTCTATCCAGTCTTTCTTCATATAAAAGTCCTGACATCCCAGGAATCAGTCTGGTGAACCTTCTCTGCACTCCCTCTATGGCAAGAATGCATTTTCTCAGATTAGGAGACCAAAACTGTACGCAATACTCCAGATGTGGACCCACCAAGACCCTGTACAACTGCAGTAGAACCTCCCTGCTCCTATACTCAAATCCTTTTGCTATGAATGCTAACATACCATTCGCTTTCTTCACTGCTTGCTGCACCTGCATGCCTACTTTCGATGACTGGTGTACCATGACACCCAGGTCTCATTGCATCTCTCCTTTTCCTAATCGGCCACCATTTAGATAATAGTCTGCTTTCCTGTTTTTGCCACCAAAATGGATAACCTCACATTTATCCACATTATACTGCATCTGCCAAACATTTGCCCACTCACCCAGCCTATCCAAGTCACCTTGCAGCCTCCTAGCATCCTCCTCACAGCTAACGTTGCCCCCCAGCTTAGTGTCATCCGCAAACTTGGAGATGTTGCATTCAATTCCCTCGTCCAAATCATTAATATAAATTGTAAATAGCTGAGGTCCCAGCACTGAGCCTTGCGGTACCCCACTAGTCACTGCCTGCCATTGTGAAAAGGACCCGTTTACTCCTACTCTTTGCTTCCTGTTTGCCAGCCAGTTCTCTATCCACATCAATACTGAACCCCCAATGCCTTGTGCTTTAAGTTTGTATACCAATCTCTTATGTGGGACCTTGTCGAAAGCCTTCTGAAAGTCCAGATATAACACATCCACTGGTTCTCCCCTATCCACGCTACTAGTTACATCCTCGAAAAATTCTATAAGATTCGTCAGACATGACGAATCTTATAGAATGTCATTTGCCTGACTGAGGTCAGTTCACAGGGTACAACATTGGGAGGTCGACAACATGACATGGTGAACATTTAACAAATAACTCCTGTGCCTACATAAAGTTCAGTTTAGTTTAGTTTATTGTCACGTGTACCGAGGTACAGTGAAATGCTTTTTGTCGCGTGCTAATCAGTCAGCAGAAAGACAATACATGATTACAATCAATCCATTTACAATGTATAGTTACATGATAAGGGAATAACGTTTAGTGCAAGGTAAAGACAGCAAAGTTCTGGCAAGGATAGTCTGAGGGACAGTAGTGGTAGATAGTTGACAGCAAAGGACAGTGGCTCAAGAGTAACACTGGGACCTTCATCCCAATACATTAAGATCGATTTTATATTGGCTAGTAGAATCAAGGGATATGGGGAGACGGCAGGCACGGGTTATTGATTGGGGACAATCAGCCATGATCACAATGAATGGCGGTGCTGGCTCAAAGGGCCGAATGGCCTCCTCCTGCACCTATTGTCTATGTTTCTATGTTTCTATGTATTCAGCGATGAGCATTGTTGACTCAGTAAAATAAATCCAACAAACGGCCTCACGCAGATCCCCCAGAGGAAAAAACATGGAAAAGATTTCCAATAAAGTTCTCTGCTCTTCCAAAAACATTTCTGTGGGATATGAGTCATCGTGTGTGACAACTGTAACAAGACATGGACATAAAACGGTTCGACAGTCCTTTGATTTTTGTCCTAGTCTTAGTCTGAATAGTTTCATCATTATACTACATAATTCAAATACATTTAAAACTCAAAAAATCTTTCAAAAAATCATCAAAGAAGGCAAATACAATACAAAGCACCAAAAAAAGAACTTTCAAACTCTTAAATACAGGTGCACAACCTTTTATCCGAAAGCCTTGGGACCAGACACTTCTCGGATTTTGGAATTTTTCGGATTTCGGAATGGAAGATTTTTAGCGTAGATTAAGTAGGTAGCGCGGGCGGCTTGAATAGTCTGGAGCGGCTGCCTCCTCCCCGGAGACCGGGGAATCATTGTAAATCATTGCTTAAATGTTAGTCAGTTAGTTTGGAGGAATGTTATGTGGGGGGGGGGGGGGGGTGAAGGGGGAAACTTTAATTCTTAGTCCCCTACCTGGTCGGAGAGGCGGGGAGCGGGCAATGCCTTACCGGGTCGCCGTGCAGTAAGCTCCGGAACGCTGTGGCCACCGACTCCCAACATCGCGGAGCTGGGGCTGCGGGCAGCGCCGGTTGTAGCTCCGACCCCGGCAACTCTACCCCTGGCTGCGCGGCGCTCCAAATCCAGCGCGGCCCGCGGCCAGACGCCTGCAGCCCCAGCTCCGTGATGTTGGGAGTCGGCGGCCACAGCGCTAGGATACCAGCGGGGAGCGGGCAATGTCTTACCGGGTCACCGTGCGGTAAGCTCCGGAGCGATGTGGCCGCCGACTCCCAACATCGCGGAGGTGGGGCTGTGGGCGTCCGGCCGCGGGCCGCGCTGGATTTGGAGCGCCGCACAGCCAGGGGTAGAGTTGCCGGGGTCGGAGCTACAACCAGCGCCGCCTGCGGCCGGACGCCCGCAGCCCCAGCTCCGCGATGTTGGGAGTCGGCGGCCCCAGCGCTCCGGAGCTTACTGCACGGCGACCCGGTAAGGCATTGCCCGCTCCCCGCCTCTCCGACCAGGTAAGGGACTAAGAATTAAAGTTTCCCCCTTTAATTACTAACATTTAAGCAATGATTTACAGATGTTTAAGTGTCTCCCCGGTCCCCGGGGAGGAGGCAGCCGCTACAGTTGTACAGACCTGGGTTGACCGTGGGTTGTTTCGGGTCAAGTTTGGCGCCAAACGTGAGCTTTGGTGTGCAGACGACATCCTGGAAAAAATGGCCGGTTTTCGGAGCTTTTCGGTTTCCGGAATTTCGGATAAAAGGTTGTGCACCTGTACTTGAATTTTTTTTTAATTTTGCCCTTAATTTGTTTGCAACTCGTAAGCCAGTTAGAAATCTTTAAAATTTGGGAAAAATGTATACATATACTTTAAAAAAATAACCTTTCCATATATGTTTTCCAACTTACCAAACACCAGCAGCATCTTCTAGACTTGCACAACTTCTAAACAAACACAAATACTTGAAAAAACACTCCAAAGTTGCTGCCAGTTATGCAAGGGAACAAAGGTGAATGCTCATAGTTTCACCTGTTATCCCACAATACTGGGGAATTGCATTTTTGGAAGTATCATTAATCTACATACTGCAGTTGTCACCAACTTTCTCTCAAGGCTAAGGGATGGGCAATAAATGTCATTTTTGCCAGGTATATTCGCATGTTAAGAATGAAGTTTTTGAAAGTAATTCTCTTCCAAAGATCTTGTTCATTTTGGCATTCCTCGACAACGATAAAGAACAAAACCAATTACTCACAGCCTGTTTCTTCCTGGCTGTTCAAACTTCAAAGAGTTCCACAGAATAAGGAATAGCATTGAGAGCATTGTTGTCTGAAATCAAATGGATGGCTACTGATCAAAATACTGTACCTAGATGAATGTGTTCCATCATCATTAAATAACATGACATTTCTACGAATACCCCTTTCATACCAACCAGGATTTTTACTAATACATGTGCTATTTTCTCATTTTCAGCACCATGTAATGTGTTAAAATAAAATTGCCAATAAAGCAATTATACCCACTTCTGGTATATACAAGCCATTAATTAGTTAAGAGCCATATTTTGTATGTATTATGGAAGTCACAAATCTGTCAATGATCTAATTCAATGCTAAATATTGAAAATATGTAAATATGTTGGAATTCAGGCTATTGTAAGAGTCAATGTTTAGATATTGCAAAGGTGCTTGTCATTTCTCCATTTTCAACTATGTCCTTTGTTGGTTTGCAAAGCAAGACTAACAAGATTCAGGCAACCATCAACCTCTGAAAAACATCTGTGATATTCAGTAGGTGGAATGACAATAGAGTATTATGGATATAGAAACAGAAAATGCTGGAGATATTCTCCAGGCCGGGTAGCATCTTCAGAGAGAGAGACAAACAGCGAACAGTCCAGGTTGTTTAATATGGACTAGATCCTCTTCGTGCTATTTTTTTTTCATGCATTCCACTCCTGCATTGTGTCTGTCAATGAATGATGCAATATGCAATACAATTATGCAACTTCACAGAAATACATTGCTGGCCTTTTTTATCAAAAATGTTTTCACAATTTTCATCCCATCTTGATACATCCCAACTAATGCAACAATATAATGGCACTGGGCATATAATTCTCCAGTTTCTCACAGCAGTGTCAATTATTTGCACACAAAGAACCAAAAAATGGTATCCTGCCATGAAAGATCCTAGTGAGCTTGAGAATCTGCAATAGCAGATCCGGGTTTTATAATAAAAGGCAAGGGAGGCCAAGGGAATGGAGTATTTCGCTGCTGCAAGCTTGACCCATGAAGTTAACGAAGGAGAGATCAGGGTAAAGGTATCTTCACTTCTCCCTGTTGGATTGTCGTGGTGGGGGAGCTTGTGTGTTTCAGTGACCCCTAGAGCTATGCCAGCGGGAGATTCGTCTCCTGTTAGGGTCTCCCATGCTGGCCAGGTCGAGGGTTGGAGGCAAGATGAAGTGCGATCCACTGGTCCTCCAGGTTGGAGGATGAGCTCAGGGCTAACAACCCTGTCTCGTAAAACAAATATGTTACGGAAACAGCAACTGAAGGAATCAACACTACTGGGCGTGATGGACTTCCAGGGCTATCAACAGATGCTAGGACCAGACAGCATCCCAAGAATAGCCCTGCACTGGACACCGGAAGGGAAAAGGAAAAGAGGGAGACACAAAACCACCTGGCATCAAACTGTAGAGGAGGAAATGAAAACAATGGACCTGACCTGGGGTAGTGTCCAGAAGATAGCCCAGAACACACAGGAGTGGAGGACCTTTGTTGCTGCCCTACATGCCAGGAGGCATAATAAGCAGTAAGTAAGTAAGTAAGTAAGTAAGTAAGTAAGTAAGTAAGTAAGTAAGTAAGTAAGTAAGTAAGTAAGTAAGTAAGTAAGTAAGTAAGTAAGTAAGTAAGTAAGTAAGTAAGTAAGTAAGTAAGTAAGTAAGTAAGTAAGTAAGTAAGTAAGTAAGTAAGTAAGTTTCTTCACTTCCTTCTGCCTAGAGATCTGGATGATAGTAAGAATTGTTTGTATAGGTGAATGGATGGTTGGCCATAGAACCCAGCAGATTCTCATTAACAGTTCCTGAACAGAAATGCTGGATGTCCAAGCTTGGGTGTTAAGATCACATTGTGTTTATCAGAGTGTCGTAGTATTGTGTTTACATCATTCGACCAGTCGGCTGGTCCCTTGCATCGATTATCAAAGGAATCTGATTAAGTATTAAAGAATCCAAACCATCTGGAAATAAAAATAATTGAACATCAAAATTTTGCATGATTGTTGTAAAGTCTAACCAGCTAAATATAAGCTAAATAATTTTAAAAATTATATAAGCCTTCTTTAACCAATCCAACAAAATATAATTAGCTCTTATGAGTGTAATAAGTATATTTTACTCATTAGAAATGTTCAATAAACTACAGTATCATTTCAATTGGGAGGTCCTACCAGCACATTCTAAAGGTGAGTCAAGATGGGAAATATCCTGATTTGGGACCCATCTCAAGAAAAAATATCATAATGAATCAGCCTTCCAAAAATGTATTTGATCAGCCTAACATGGAGATGTAATTGCATTGGTCAGCAACATTTAGAGTGAAACATTGGAAAGAGTCACTGAGTAACTCCACTGCTGGGTTTTCAGCAGAACATCACCATCCCTTACATTATCAAGACCCAAATTTTGCTTCCATACTGCCGCTGCCAAAAATATCTAATTTAAGCAACCCTTCTGAAGCCTCAGAAATTTTGCAGAGGCTCAGACTAGAATCCACCATCTCTACAGCAAATGGAGAATTCCCAGGCCCCACACCTCACAATGCTGATTGATGAGGGAGGATAATACAGTTACTTGCAGTCTCTGCAATCTGTGCTAAGACTTAGTAGCTCCCAACCAAAGACAACAAGCTGCCCTTCCAAGCTGCAGTCCCATCTGCAAGATTTGTTCAATTAAATGGTCACATTACATCAAAAGCTGTTATGTTGTAATTTTATACATTTTACTGAATATTATCTGTGATTTTGGAAGACCAAACTCCAGCATTTTTAATTCTCAACAAAAATTTTGAGACCAAAACTTTTAACTTGGGAATGTTTGAACTTTAAAAACACACCTTCATGGAAATTAAACTAGTCTTAACAGATTTTATAATGTAGAATCAGGCTAATATGATGTCATGTTGTAATTTCTGGACAACACAGGCTTCCATCTGTTATAATATTTGGCAGACATCCAGGTTTTTGAAAGCATTTAACCTCATTTGAGAAGTAAAGCTCAGAATATTATGGTGAATAACGAATTGGCAACCAACTGCACAAATTCAGGAAAGAGAATGCACCAATATTATACAGACCTCACATTACTTTGTTTTGAAGTTTTGTTCACAATACTCAGATAAGTTGAACTGGTTCCAATCGCTGATTCAGCAATTCTGGCAGATTAACAAGATGCATGTGGCTATTTCTCAGAACAGTCAGTTGTCAGCATTTCCTACTGACAACTAGTGTTTCCAAACAGTGCTCAGCTATTGCTGATGAGAAACAGCGCAGGGTTTACAAACCACATGCTGACTGCCTTAAGATCAATCCACACCTTTCTGCAGCCAGGTGCAAAGGTCAAATGAAATAATTGCAAAGTTTATATCCTGTAGCACTTTACTATTTATTAACACTAAGCTACATTTCATAGCCAAAACTGAAAATACTCAGCAGTTCTGACAGCATCTGTGGAAAGAAAAACAGTTAACTTCTCAAGACCAGGAACCAGCCATGTACCTGGACACATGCATATCTGGGACACTTGTCAGATACTTCATCCCCTCTCACCTCCAAACACCTATTTGATTGATCCATTGTAGAGACAGTGGAGTCTGATCCTGGCCTCTGCAATATTTCTGAGGCCACAGAAGGGTTGCTTAATTTAAATATTTTTGTCAGGGAGAGTATGGAAGCAAAATGTGGGGCTTGAGATTGGAGATGTGTACACGCACCTGTGTGCCAATTTTCGTAACTTCGAGGGGCAGAATAAGGTCATTCGGCCCATCAAGAGTACTCTGCCATTCAATCATGGCTGATCTCATGATGTCAGTGCCAGAAATGTTTTTTTGCAAGCTGTTGCTAGGACCATCTTGTGTTACCCATTATAATTTTCCGAAATTCCTAAGGCTTTCTTTTTTCCTTTAAAAGCCCGATTATAATTATCCATGGGAAAGGTACTGAATTGTAGACATCAATGGTGACATGGGGATTTGCCTTTTGTCAAATCTGTCAAAATATCAAACTTCAAACCTGTCAGTGCTCTAGAAATTTTCAAAAACTGTTGAAAGCACAAAAAAAAGTTAGAGATAATTAAAGATTTGAAACAGTGTCCTTTTTTTTCAAGAAAAACTTAAATGCATAAGAAATAATTGAAGACATTTAAATATCGAAATTAACTAACAATAAAATGAAATACCTAATATTGTCCTAGGTTTCTCACATTTGATCCTCTTCGTTGAAATGAATGGGTCCACTGCCCCTATAGAGTTCAATCTGACCCATATTCAGCAGACAGATTGCCCAGTGAAATTGCTGGGGTTTAGCCCAACATTGGAATGCAATCCGGAAATTGCTGACAGAGCAGATTCAGGATTATTGCTTGTGATTGCTTGATTATATTATTGATTATCAGAAATAGTTGCTTTCCGAAAACTATAACTACTCTGAATTCAAATTCACACATGCACTGACTTCACAGCCCAACACCCGGACTTCCATCTGTATATATGTATATATGTATGTAGCCCCGCAGAATTGTGCACCTATCCCCACCCCCCCCCCCCCCCCTTCTCCCTTCTGTTTTTGTTTTTCTGTTTCTTGTTTTTTGTGCTAAATTGTATGTATGCACTGAGTACGAGCAGCTTTCAGTTTCACTGTACATGTATAGTGACAATAAATGGCATATCATCATATTACATTTGTGGAGAATTCCCAAACTTGTCACCACATACATGGAAAATGCCTGTAGTTCCATGTGGAGCCGTGGGGGTATCCCAGCAACTTAAGGCTCATTGAATACAAGTGCCTGGTACAGTATATGGAAGCAATTGTGTAGATTGCCTCTACCTGATCATTTCCCTTCTCTACTGAATAATATTGATTAAATACAACTGATAAGTGTAGGATGGGTTTTATCAATAGTTATCATTATCCCATCTTTGATAGTTGTCACTTGCACATGTGAAATATGGGCATTAGACAGGCAGACTAGAATCACTGACTGAACTCACTGAGCATGTTCTGTTAAAGGCAAGCGTTGCAGTGGTACAGCGGTAGAGTTGCTGCCTTACAGGGCCAGAGACCCGGGTTTGATCCTGACTGCAGATGCTGCCTGTATTGTTCTCCCTGTGACCACGTGGGTTTTCTCCAGGAGTCCCAGTTTCCTCCCACATTCCAAAAATGTGCGGGTCTGTAGATTAACTAGATAAATTGTCCTAAGAGCGTTGGATAGAATTAGTGTATGGGGTGATTGTTGTTCAGGGAGGATTTGGTGGGTCAAAGGGCCTGTTTCCACACTGTTCTCTAAACATAGAAAGTCCATTCCTTCTATCCAGAGATGCTGCTTGTCCCA
This sequence comes from Leucoraja erinaceus, assembly GCF_028641065.1. NCBI lineage: Eukaryota > Metazoa > Chordata > Chondrichthyes > Rajiformes > Rajidae > Leucoraja > Leucoraja erinaceus. Next base: position 95,707,344 of record NC_073379.1, on the reverse strand, counting down.
CTGAGTTACTCCAGCACTTTGTGTCTATCTTCGGTGTAAACCAGCATCTGCAGTTCTTTCCTACACAAAGGATTGCTGGATTTACAAATAGTTTTGGGGCAAAGGAGAAGCAAGTCTGCACTGCATCTGAAGGATTGATGTCTACAACTATTTCTGGCTCCAATGTGAAAATAGAAAATAGAAAACTTCCATTTCCTGCTTCTATCCTTTTAATGACAGCAACTATGTAGACCGACATGCATATAGTCTCATTACAAAGAATATTGAATAATCTGTCTTGCAAATACAGAACAAACTGAATTAATTAAATGACAATGATATATAAATATTCTTTAATCATATTTGATTGTTTTCATTTCTGCATGCCCCACTAATTTACTTTTTAATGCCAATGGTAGAATAAAATTGAAAATAAATACTGTATTTTAGAACTGCTGCAATACATTTTAATCACATATTAGTGGCAGTTATCTGCGGGGCTATTTTTTTTAAGGCATTAAACGATCAACAGTAAATGTCTTTTAAAAATGATCCTGAAGTTTCATAAATCTAGCCCAGGGCAACAAAACTGCCAGCTAAACTCACGATGATCTGCACTGATGAAACATCAGTGAACTCCTAAATAGCACAATACGGCTCAATGCCGTAACATTTCCTTAGAGCACTGGAGCTAAGCTTCTGCCTAATGATGCTGCCTTTCTAAACAACAACACTATATTAATCACCAAGAAAGTGAAAACCTTGCTGCAGGTCTGCTCGCACCTCTCCTGTGAAATCACATAACGGATGTGGCACTCAAGCAAGTAATTTTGAAAGTGACAAATATTACAGATGCTGAATTTATGGGAGTGCTTGCTCGCTGTTTATTAACTCATCCATCTTAACCAAAATAAAATAATCGTGCTACCAGAAAAGTGAGCCCTTCTTATCCTGTCAGCTAGCAGATTTCTACAGGTAATCAATATCTATAATTACTCAATCTCCCAGTACTCATTTAACCCCTGAGCTGCTGACAGAGATTGCTTACACTCAGGTGGCAGCATCAAATAATCACAAGCCAATTACAAAGAAAAATGTTTTAATTAGTGCACTTTGTTGCTCTGAGTTGACCTTCATCAATATTTAAAATTATTCTCTAAATGTACTTAATCATAATGTCAACAAACCTGCCGCCTTGTTGAATTTTTATAAGGTTATAAATGATGCTACATATTCATTACCAGATGAATACATATTTTGGATTTAAGTATGAGGCTATTTCAAAGATGTTCATCTCATAATTCCCATTAATATTTAAATCAAAATAAATTGATTCTTGCGCCCATCATCCTCAAAATAGAATAGCAAAACAAAAGGATTTCTGCTGCTGCAATATTAGGTAGATGATGAAGTTCCTGAAGAGAGATTGAAGATTCTCTGTAGAGCTGCACGTTGTTCTGGTGGAGGGACAATCAATTATATAGGTAATGAGCGATCCATGAAGAGACTTGAAAAGCATAGAAAGGAGAAAAGGGTCATAGGTCAAAGTCTTTGATAACATATCACCACTAAATAGTCCACAAAATATAATTCTCACAGGACCCAGTGACCAGGAGAAACTTTTAATAATACTAGTTACACTCCCATGGTGTTCAAGGATATGCCTCATTGTGCATTTCTCTTGTGAAGGTGCATCCCTTCAAGGCTTCAGTGTGTCTAAGAGTACTGAGCCATATCTCTCTTGCTTGACAATGCTTGAAAGTCTTGATGTCTGACTACCACAGAGAGAGAGTTCAATGGAATTACAGAGCAGAAGAGGGCCTCAATGAATCTCCTGAGTGCATCACTTCTGAAAGACCACAGGTCATCGAGTGTTAAATTCAGGCCATTTTGCATACTATACGCATGTCAGGCAGCTGCCAAATGCAAAAAAAAAAAACAGACAAGAAAAATAGATATTTCATTCAAAATGATGGAGAAAGGAACAGAACAAATAAAATATGTATAATGTGTTGGCATTCATAAGTCAATGAATGCGTTGCTTAGAATTGGAATTTTCAGTTCAATGATATGTGATGTCAGACATTCATATTTTGACTATGCACTTCTGGCCAAGGTGTGAAATTTACTAAACTTACATTTTACTAAACTAAATTTACAGTTTAAAAAAAGAATTTGAATCACACAACCATTTTTCAAATCTATGATTGTAAGAAACTTGCTGTACCAATGAATTAATTATTTTAGAAGTGTAGTCACTGTAACTTCATTGATAGAGCAACCTATTTCTGCACAGCAAATGTGACAAATAATTAATTAAGTAACCTAGAAACATTCCCAGAACATTTCTTTTTGTTACTTATTTTGTTTTCGCCCCTTACTTTTCTAGATTTCTGCCGGTCCCCTTATGAGAGTAAAAAAATAAATTTATATAGTGTCACTTATTTCAGTATCATGGAATTGCGAATGTATTTACCAAAAAGTAAACTTTGGTAACAACTACTTCTGGGTCATGACACTGAAACTTTAATTCAGCACGTCCTAACAAGGGTCATTTTTGATGAAATTTACATTAGACAAGTCATCCATGATTTCATTCTCTATGCAATTATCTACTTGGAGCATTGTGGTGTAATTTGCTTCACCTTGTCTCAGGAGAAGATAGTCTCAGATAGTTATATGGATGGGAAGGGAATGGAGGGTTATGGTCTGAGCGCAGGTATATGGGACTAGGGGAGATTATGTGTTCGGCACGGACTAGAAGGGTCGAGATGGCCTGTTTCCGTGCTGTAATTGTTATATGGTTATATGGTTATATGGTATTAGAAGGATGGGGACTACAATTTCTAACTGACTGGTAGGCCACATATACCTCTGTAAGCCATTGATTTTCTTCTTGGGGACCCCATTATCCAACATGTCTGAACTCCTCCTCCTCCTCCTCCACCATTGATCTGCACCAAACAGCAATTACACCTCCCTCATCCCTTCCTTCCCCCGTTTCTTGCCTCCCTTCCTTCCCCCCCTCCTTCCCCCCCCTCCCCCTTTCCCATCCCTCTCCATCCCTCCCCCCCCCCCCCCTCCCCCCATTCCCTCCCCTCCATTCCCTTCCCTTCCCCTATCAACAACCCATCCCTTGAAATACCCAGGTACTGAAACTAACTACCGAAGTCGGTTTATATTTTTTATTATTACGTGTACCGAGGTACAATGGAAAAATGTGTTTTGCATGCAATCCAATCAAATGAGATAATCCTCTACATAAATACATTCAAACCAGACTCAAGTGCAATAGGCAGAGTGAAGGTGAGATACAGTGCAGAACATAATTCTCAACATTGTGGCACATCAGTTCCAGAGACAAAGTCCAATGTCCGGAATGAGAAAGAGGAAAATTGGGCTGTACCCTCGACCATTCAGAAACCTGATAAGAAACCTGAGTCTTCTTCCCAACTCCAGGGCCCTCTAAAATTAATGGGCAAATTAATGGAAAAGATACTTAGAGATAATATATATAAGCATCTAGATAAACAGGGTCGGATTAGGAACAGTCAACATGGATTTGTGCCTGGAAGGTCATGTTTGACTAATCTTCTTGAATTTTTTGAAGAGGTTACTAGGGAAATTGACGAGGGTAAAGCAGTGGATGTTGTCTATATGGACTTTAGTAAGGCCTTTGACAAGGTTCCTCATGGAAGGTTGGTTAAGAAGGTTCAACTGTTGGGTATAAATGCAGGAATAGCAAGATGGATTCAACAGTGGCTGAATGGGAGAAGCCAGAGGGTAATGGTGGATGGCTGTTTATCGGGTTGGAGGCAGGTGACTAGTGGGGTGCCTCAGGGATCTGTGTTGGGTCCTTTGTTGTTTGTCATGTACATCAATGATCTGGATGAAGGTGTGGTAAATTGGATTAGTAAGTATGCAGATGATACCAAGATAGGGGGTGTTGTGGATAATGAAGAGGATTTCCAAAGTCTACAGAGTGATTTAGGCCATTTGGAAAAATGGGCTGAAAGATGGCAGATGGAGTTTAATGCTGATAAATGTGAGGTGCTACACCTTGGCAGGACAAAGCAAAATAGGACGTACATGGTAAATGGTAGGGAATTGAAGAATACAGTTGAACAGAGGGATCTGGGTATAACCGTGCATAGTTCCTTGAAGGTGGAATCTCATATAGATAGGGTGGTAAAGAAAGCTTTTGGTATGCTAGCCTTTATAAATCAGAGCATTGAGTATAGAAGCTGGGATGTAATGTTAAAATTGTACAAGGCATTGGTGAGACCAAATCTGGAGTATGGTGTACAATTTTGGTCGCAAAATTATAGGAAGGATGTTCAACAAAATAGAGAGAGTACAGAGGAGATTTACTAGAATGTTGCCTGGGTTTCAACAACTAAGTTACAGAGATAGGTTGAATAAGTTAGGTCTTTATTCTCTGGAGCGCAGAAGGTTAAGGGGGGACCTGATAGAGGTCTTTAAAATGATGAGAGGGATAGAGAGAGTTGATGTGGACCAGCCTTTCCCTTTGAGAATAGGGAAGATTAAAACAAGTGGACATGACTTCAGAATTAAGGGACAGAAGTTTAGGGGTAACATGAGGGGGAACTTCTTTACTTAGAGAGTGGTAGCCGTGTGGAATGAGCTTCCAGTGGAAGTGGTCGAGGCTGGTTCGTTGGTAAAATTTAAAAATAAATTGGATAGACATATGGATGAGAAGGGAATGGAGGGTTATGGTATGAGTGCAGGAAGGTGGGACTAAGGGGAAAAAAATTTTTGTTCGGCACGGGCTTGTAGGGCCGAGATGGCCTGTTTCCGTGCTGTAATTGTTATATGGTTATATGGTTATATGTTTAAAATCTTTAGGTCTGATTCCAGTAATTTCCCTAGGTGCAAATCTCCACCAAACTTGGATTCTTTGTTGGTTTCAGATCTTGCCCACCACCCTCAATCTACACCCAGAATTTACCAGATTATTTTATTGAACTCACACCAAGTATCAAGCACCTCAACAATTCCATATATCCAGTCACAATCCAGTGGAGTACATTTTCATTCCAAAATGTGCATTGCCAAAGGCCTCAGAAGCTGCTGAAGTTTGCTAAGGCAGCCAAAGCATTAAGACCAACCAGTGATCTGGGTGAGCTCCAGCAATGAGAGTAGTACAAAAATACATAACTACTGCAAGTCAGGTCAAGTCATGTTAAGTCAACTTTATTTGTCACATACACGTAAAAGATGTACAGTGAAATGAAATGCTTGCGGGTTTGTGCAAAACAGCAGAACAGAACCAGTATTTATATTAAAAAAAAGACACAACAGTATTTATGCCCTGGGAGATCAGAGTTTACAGTCCTGATGGCCTGTGGAAAGAAACTCTGTCTCATCCTCTCTGTTTTTGCAGCATGATAGCGGAGGCACTTACCTGACCGTAGCAGCTGGAACAGTCCGTTGCTGGAGTGATACAATGATTTATGCTCCAAATGCAGTTAAGTTGTTGAAACTAATCACACAGTTAACTAACAAAAATCTTGACCAGAAACTACTAGCCGTGAACAAGGGTTTCTCGGCTGCCCATTACTTTCTATTGCTTATCTGTAAAATCTTTCATGGAGTCCACAAGTTGAAATATTAACTCTGTTTCCCTTTCCATAGATTCGGCCTGGTAGAAACATAGAAACATAGAAAATAGGTGCAGGAGTAGGCCATTCGGCCCTTCGAGCCTGCACCGCCATTCGATATGATCATGGCTGATCATCCAACTCATTATCCCATCCCTGCCTTCTCTCCATACCCCCTGATCCCTATAGCCACAAGGTCCACATCTAACTCCCTCTTAAATATAGCCAATGAACTGGCCTCAACTACCTTCTGTGGCAGAGAATTCCACAGATTGGCAGAGTGTTTCCATCATTTTCTGTTTTGTACCCAAACAGTTTAATCCACTATGTCGTATTTATCTGAAACTCAGAGTCATGCTTACATATCGAACTGGTGGTCATTTTCACTGTATCCAGTATGGTGTTGCCAATAAATGCATGTTTAGCCATTCCCTCCTTTAAGCCATTCCCTCAACACACCCCGGCATATTCCTTTGTCACCCTCAAACTACTCTATCCTTCCAATAGCACTTTCCCACGCATGGTCAGGAGCTGCACCCCCTGCCCTTTCAAACCTCGCTTTCAGTGGAGGCCAATTCACTGGGTGTATTCAAGAGAGAGTTAGATATAGTTAGATTGTGTCAATCTGAGGTTTAGGCTCTTGGGGCTAACGGGATCAAGGGATATGAGGAAAAAGCAAGGCGGGTTACTGATTTTGGATGATCGACCATGATCATGTTGAATGGTGATGCTTCCTCAAAGGGACGAAAGGCCTACTCCTGCACCTATTTTCTATGTTTCTACGTTTCTATCATTCAATGGTACAAATGCTCTTGCAGATTATATATCTGTGCCTCGTTTAATTTAGTGTCATTTATTATCCATTTGTTCAAGTTCAAGTGAGTTTATTGTCATGTGTCCCTGATAGGACAATGAAATTCTTGCTTTGCTTCAGCACAACAGAACATAGTAGCCATTGACTACAAAACACATGAATAAATAAACTGATAGTGCAAATTACAGATAATGGGTTATTAATGTTCAGAGTTTTGTCCGAAACAGGTTTAATAGCCTGATGGCTGTGGGGAAGTAGCTATTCCTGAACCTGGTTGTTGCAGTCTTCAGGCTCCTGTACCTTCTACCTGAAGGTAGCAGGGAGATGAGGGTGTGGCCAGGATGGTGTGGGTGTTTGATGATACTGCCAGCCTTTTTGACGCAGCGACTGCAATAAACCCCCTCGATGGAAGGAAGGTCAGAGCCGATGATGGACTGGTCAGTGTTTACTACTTTTTGTAGTCTCTTCCTCTCCAGGGAGCTCAAGTTGCCGAACCAAGCCACGATGCAACCGGTCAGCATGCTCTCTATTGCGCACCTCTAGATGGTAGAGAGAGTCCTCCTTGACAAACCGACTCTCCGTAATCTTTTCAGGAAGTAGAGGCGCTGATGTGCTTTCTTGATAATTGCATCAGTATTCTCGGACCAGGAAAGATCTTCAGAGATGTGCACGCCCAGGAATTTGAAGCTCTTGACCCTTTCAACCATCGACCCGTTGATATAAACGGGACTGTGGGTCCCCATCCTACTCCTTCCAAAGTCCACAATCAGTTCCTTGGTTTGCTGGTGAATCAGTTCCTTGGTTTGCTGGCACCATATGGACAGTTGCTCGATCTTTTCAAACGGCATTTCATTTGGACCTCCAGGGGTCCAAATGGCAATTAAATATACTCTTGACTCTTGACTCTTGATCTCTCTTCTATACTCGGACTCATCCCCATCAGTGATATGTCCCACAACAGTGGTGTCGTCAGCGAACTTGATGATGGAGTTCGCACTATAACCGGCTACGCAGTCATGAGTATAGAGTGAGTACAGCAGGGGGCTGACCACGCAGCCTTGAGGTGCTCCCGTGCTGATTGTTATCGAGGCTGACACATTTCCACCAATACGAACAGACTGTGGTCTGTGGATGAGGAAGTCGAGGATCCAATTGCAGAGGGATGCGCAGAGACCCAGTTCTGTGAGTTTGGTAACCAGCTTGGAGGGGATGATAGTATTAAATATAGAGCTGTAATCAATGAATAACAGCCTGACATATGAGTTTTTGTTGTCCAAGTGGTTCAGAGCGGAGTGGAGGGCCAGCGAGATCGCATCCACCGTTGATCTGTTGTGGCGGTAAGCGAACTGCAGTGGGTCCAGGTTTTTGTCGAGGTAGGAGTTGATTTGCTCCATGATCAACCTCTCAAAGCACTTCATCACCACAGGCGTTAGTGCCACTGGTCGATAGTCATTGAGGCACGTCACCTTACTCTTCTTGGGCACCGGTATAATTGATGCCCTTTTGTGCTGTGGTCTCTTCATCATTGGGAAAACTAAACACAGATAAAAGCCCCTGTCCCACGTACGTGTCCTTGGCACGCTAATTACTCGACCTCATGGTCGCGTTGAGGCGAGACGGTCCCGCGAGTCGCACGCGACTTCATGCGCCCGCACAGCCGTCTGGAGCGCGTGATGTCATTTGAAGATGGACACAAAATGCAGGAGTAACTCAGCGGGACCGGCAGCATCTCTGGAGAGAAGGAATGGGTGATGTTTCGGGTCAAGACTCTTCAGTCTGAAAGAAGGGTCTTGACCCAAAACATCATCCATTACTTCTCTCCAGAGATGCTGCCGGTCTCGCTGAGTTACTCCTGCATATTGTGTCTATCTTCAATTTTCTTGGCCCTGCTCTGGGAGTAGAAGTGGGGGCGGATCCGGATCAGCAACGGCCGTGAGCCCCAGGCTGAGTTCGGCGATCGTTTGCCTGCTTCTGCTGCTGTTGGAGGTGAGACGTTGTGCCGCGCCAGGGTCTTGGGCCTGTCCCACTTTGGCCGTCAGTTACGCGACAGGCTGGTGGCACGCGAAGATTTCGTTCGGTACAAAATCCCAGAGCGCCACACGATACCGCGCTCAATTCCATACCCCTCCGCGCTTCTCAATGGGACCAGCCCCGCGTGGCCACACAATGCCCGTGCACCTCAATGCGATGATGAGGTCACGTAATTTGCGTGCCAAGGGCACGTAAGTGGGACAAGGCCTTAACTCTGCAGAATATCTCCATTTAGTTGCAGCCCCAGGCATTGTAATTCTTTAGCTCATCCTATTTCAACCGCCTGCATGTTGGCTATCGAAGCTGAAGGGAGGAATGTGCACACATTCTCGTTGTCCGAGCACGACGTGAGGAGGGCTCTGACACGGGTGAACACGAGGAAAGCTGCAGGCCCCGATGGCATCTCGGGGCGAGTACTTAAGTCCTGTGCTACGCAGCTAGCTCCAGTGCTCACTACAATATTCAACCTCTCCCTGGCCAAGTCCGCGGTCCCTGCATGCTTCAAAAAATCCATCATTGTACCGGTACCAAAAAATGCCTCCCCAGCCTGTCTGAATCAATACCATCCGGTGGCCCTTGCTTCGGTATTCATGAAATGCTTTGAGAGGCTGGTGAAGAATCACATCTGCGCCTTCCTCCCTCGCAACATGGACCCGCTACAATTCGCATACCGTGCGAACAGATCCACGGACGATGCGGTCTCCCAGGTTCTGCACACCGCTCTCTCTCACCTTGACAGCCAGAAGAGGGGCTACGTGAGGATGCTGTTCATAGACTTCAGTTCAGCCTTCAACACGATAGTCCCCACCAGACTGGCCGGGAAGCTGCTGGAATTGGGGCTCAACACCTCCCTGTGTGCCTGGGTCCTGGACTTTCTCACTGCCAGGCCCCAGGTAGTCAAGATGGGAGGGAATACATCGAAGTCCCTCACCCTGAGCACAGGATCCCCCCAGGGTTGCGTCCTCAGCCCCCTATTGTACTCCCTGTACACACATGACTGTGTGGCTAGGTTCAGCTCCAACTCGATAATCAAGTTTTCTGATGACACTGTTGTGGTGGGCCTGATCTCAGACAACGATGAGAAGGCCTACCGGGAGGAGGTGGCTGGTCTAGCACTCTGGTGTCAGGACAACAGCCTCCTCTTGAACATCAAAAAAACTAAGGAGCTGATCGTGGACTTTAGGAGGGCACAACATCCGAGGACGTACACTCCATTGAGGATAAATGGGGATACTGTGGATAGGGTGAGCTGTTTTAAATACCTGGGAGTCCACATCTCAGACATGGACATCACACGCTGCCACACTGGTGAGTAAGGCAAGGCAGCGCCTTTACCACCTCAGGCAATTGAGGAAATTCAGAGTGTCTCTGGGGATCCTCCAGTGCTTCTACTCAGCGGCTGTGGAAATCATCTTGTCCGGAAATAGCACGATTTGGTTTGGGAACTGCTCTGCCCAGGACAAGAAGGCTCTGCAGACAGTAGTGCGTTCGGCCGAATACACTATTGGAACGCACTATGGGAACCCCCCCCCCCCCCCCTGCAGGAACTATACATCAGGAGGTGCAACTCCAGAGCCAACAAGATCATGGGAGACCCCTTCCACCCCAGCAACGGACTGTTCCAGCTGCTACGGTCAGGCAAACGCCTCCGTTGCCATGCTGTGAGAACGGAGAGGATGAGAAGGAGTTTCTTCCTAGAGGCCATTAGGACTGTAAACTCCTATCTCTCCAGGGACTAACTTTACTGTACCAATTTACTGTTGTGTGGTGTCTGTTTAAAATTGCTGTCTTTTTTCTTTTTCTTCCCTCCACAAATATGTGAATATGAAAGGTACACAAAAATGCTGGAGAAACTCAGCGAGTGCAGCAGCATCTATGGAGCGAAGGAAATAGGCAACGTTTCAGGCCGAAACCCTTCTTCAGACATATGTCTTCTGCACACACATATGTGAATATGTGATTCTGTTCCATTCTGTTTGTAGTTTGTTTTTTGCACAGTCCGCGAGCATTGCCACTTTTCATTTCACTGCTCATCTCGTATGTGTATGTGATGAATAAACTTGACATGAAAACCTCAGATAGACACAAAAAGCTCAAATAACTCAGCGGGTCTGGGGAAAAGAAATAGATGATGTTTCGAGGCGAAATTTCGAGGCGATGCTCCAGTTTTTTGTGTCAATCTGACCAGCAGCTGCAGTTCCTTCCTGCACACATTCCAACCTCACAAACCTTGACCTCCCACAACAGTACACTGAGAAGCAGCGCCTCCTTTGTTGATTTGGAGCATTACACTTTCTGGACACACCATGGGGTGGAAGATTGCAACCTTCACGTGGTCCGCCCTGTTTCGACTAATGCAATCAACTCGACGTGCACAATCAGAAGATCAAATAGAACAAGTTGTCCTGCAACTTTAGGCTGTGCACGCCACACAAAAGAAGAAGAATAAAACACACCATGTTCAACAATTTCAACTCATTACCACCTCTGCTCCTATATTTTCAGAGAACAGCTGGCCATAACCCATCCAGTCCTCATCATCTCCATTTGTGCCACTACAATTACTTTTCACTTTGCCCTATCATCCTTTCTGTTACCAATCTCCACAACCACAGATTTTCCTATTTGTTCTTTTCCTTGTTTCCACACACCCACAGTTAGATAAAAATGTGTTTATTGGCAACACCATATTGGATACAGTGAAAATGACCACAAGTTCAATATGTAAGCATGACTCTGAAGTTCAGATAAATATGACATGGTGGATTAAACAGATTGGGTACAAAACAGAAAATGATGGAAACACTCAGCTCACCAGACATCTCTAATGTGTTGTAGTTCTGGTGAAAGTAATTGATTTCAAAGGTGATGCAAGTAATTTTCTCTGCACACTAAAACGTCTCTTTGGTGGACAAAATGTTGTCTTGATCTGTAATGTTTGATTAGATGAACATCTTCTGTAAAGGAGTTCAAGTGCCTACTCTCAGCTCCCAGCCTAAAATTATTAAGTCACCAATGACCTAGTAATTGGCTCCTATCTGTCATTTTCTTGCTGGCTAGCACTGGAATTAATGAGCTCTCCTTATATGACTAGAGGAACAGCTGTAGAGGGATTACTAGGTAAAGATTGCAAGCATTATTTAAAGCAAAGCACTTCTTTCACTGCTCATTGCTGCTAGAAATTAATATTTCATTTCACTTGAAGAAGCTTTGGGAAAAATTGAGAGATTTTCTGCCACACATGGCGAAGAGTTGTGAATTGCTGGAGCTGCATCCAGTCAACCAAAACATTTTCATTGCAGTCTTACATTGTATATAGAGGAAAGTTTAGGACAGTCAGGTGATGTTATGGACTATGTTTACATATAGAAACATAGAAACATAGAAAATAGGTGCAGGAGGAGGCCATTCGGCCCTTCGAGCCAGCACCGCAATTCATTGTGATCATGGCTGATCGTCCCCTATTAATAACCCGTGCCTGCCTTCTCCCCATATCCCTTGACTCCACTAGCCCCTAGAGCTCTATCCAGTGACTTGGCCTCCACTGCCCTCTGTGGCAGGGAATTCCATAAATTCACAACTCTCTGGGTGAAAATGTTTTTTCTCACCTCAGTCTTAAATGGCCTCCCCTTTATTCTAAGACTGTGGCCCCTGGTCCTGGACTCGCCCAACATTGGGAACATATCTGTTCTACTGCTGCAAATGAGAATTTCTGGTCTGCTTCAGGACATATGACAATAAAACACTCTTGCCTCTTGAGATGAGGCACAGGACATCCAGTCTCTGCTCTAACAACAGTACATCCACATGTGGTTGATCCAGTTAACAAATCCCGTTGATGATACACAATCATTCATGGTGAAGCAATGAAACAATGACAACAATCTCCTTCCAAGCCTATGATGAAGTAAAAGCTACTTAAATTAGTTTCGTTTATAGATACAGCGCGAAAACTGGCCCTTTGGTCAACTGAATCCACACCGTCCAGTCATTCCCACACATTAACACTATTCTACACACACTAGGGCCAATTTATATTTATACCAATTATAACAAGCCAATTAGCCTACAAACCTGTATGTCTTTGGAGTGTGGAAGGAAACTGAACATCTCAGAGAAAACCAACGTGGTCACAGGAAGAACGTACAAATTCTGTACAAACAGCACCTGTAGTCAGGGTTGAACCTGGGTCTCTGGTGCTGTAAGGTAGCAACTCTACCACCGGGCCACCATACCATTGCACCATCTGAAAGTCGCTGTGCCTAGTGTAATAACCGAAGAAGCAACAGTAGCAATGTGGGGATTAAGATCAATAATCCATAACAATCACTATCTTGTTTCCTAACATTAGTCATAGAGTCAAGGAGTCTTACAGCATGGAAACAGGCCCTTCACCCCAACTTGCCCACACCGGCCACTAATGACCACCATTAGGTATGATGGTGGTCATTAGACTGTCCTGGCCAATTTTAGGCCAATCTCCAAGCTGCCATTTATCTCGAAAATCATGGAGAAAGTAGTTTATACCCAGCTGAAACTCTTCCTGGATGAGCACAACATCCGGGAGGTCTTTCAGTCTGGCTTCAAGGCTATGCATAGCACAGAGTCGGCTTTGCTAAGGGTCTCTAACAACATCCTCCTGGCAAACGACTCCGGTAATTATGTGGTTCTTGTCTTGCTGGACCTATCTGCCGCCTTCGACACTGTGGACCATGGAATATTAATTTCCCGATTACAGCAACAAGTGGGCATCTGTGGCAGTGCCCTGGAATGGTTCAGGTCCTATCTGGCAGATAGAACCATCCGTGTAAGCCTTGGTGGCCTTGAATCCTCCTCTGCTCCCTTGGCATATGGGGTTCCACAGGGCTCAATTTTAGGGCCCCTGCTTTTCTCCCTTTATCTACTTCCACTGGGCTCAATTTTAAGAAGGCATGGCATCTCCTTTCACTTTTACGCGGATGAAAGCCAGTTGTATATGCCACTCAGGAAAGAAGATAATTATTCCCTAAAATCACTTCTGTCTTGTCTTGAGGACATTAAGTCCTGGATGGCCTTAAACTTTCTGGGACTTAACGAAAAAAAGACAGAAGTGATTTTGTTCGGCCCTAATGGCTGCCGTGACCCTCCCTCTGTTGACTTGGGTCCATTTGCAGTGTTCGTAAAGCCAACAGTTTTAAACCTGGGTTTTATGATGGACGGTGATTTTAAATTAGATAAACAAATAGGCGCAGTGGTTAAGTCCAGCTTCTTTCACCTAAGGAAGCTGGCAAAGGTGAAGCCCATTCTCGAGCGGCAGCATTTTGAAACAGTAATTCACGCCTTTATTTCATCTCGGCTGGATTACTGTAATGCGCTCTACATTGGAGTCTCACGAGCTTCGTTGGCTCGTCTCCAGTTGGTCCAAAATGCTGCCGCTCGCCTTTTAACTGGAACTCGAAAGAGGGAGCACATTACGCCAATTTTGGCCTCCCTTCACTGGCTCCCAGTGCACTTTCGAGTTCATTTTAAAATTCTTTTATTTGTTTTTAAATCATTGAATGGCCTCGCCCCGCCTTACCTCTCTGAGCTGCTCCACCTATATGCTCCTACCCGGTGCCTCAGGTCAGCGGATCAGCTGCTCCTTGAGGTACCAAGGTCTAAGCGGAAGCTCAGAGGGGATAGAGCCTTTTCTGTTGCTGCCCCGGCACTCTGGAACACCTTGCCGCTGCAGATCAGACAGGCCCCTTCACTGTCCATCTTTAAATCCTCCCTAAAAACTCACTTTTATTCACTGGCTTTCGACACTGGCTGAGACATTGTTCCTGTTTTAGTGCTTTTAATGTCTTTTAATTTTTTACTGTTTTTATAGTCCTGTCGTCTTAATGGTTTTAGTAGTTTGTAATAACTTTTTGTTGATTTCCCATGTACAGCACTTTGTGGTAACTGATGTTGTCTAAAAGCGCTTTATAAATAAAGTTATTATTACTATTATTATTATTATTATTATTATTATTATTATTATTATGAGATTAACCACTTTACTAATTTTTGATTTCAGAAACTGAGATATTTTGCAAAGCCTTTTCAGGATGTGCTGGCGCTGGTGAGGGTCCAGAGGAGATGTACAGGAATGATCCCAGGAATGAGTGCGTTAACGCTATCCTTTGATGGCACTGGGCCTCTACTCGCTGGAGTTTAGGAGAATGAGGGGGGACTTCATTGAAATTTACCAAATAATGAAGGACTTGGATGTGGAGAGGAAGTTCCGCTAGTGGGAGAGTCTCAGACCAGAGGTCATAGCCTCAGAATAAAAGGATGTTCCTTTAGGAAGGAGATGGGGAATATCTTTAATCTGAGGGTAGTGATTCTGTGAAATGCGTTCCCACAGAAGACTGTAGAGGCCAAGTCAATCGATGTTTTTAAGGCAGAAATAGATAGATTCTTGATTAGTATGGGTGTCAGGGGTTATGGGTAAAAGACAGGAGAATGGGGTTGGGGAGGAGAGTTAGATCAGCCATGATTAAATGGCAGAGTAGACTTAATGGGCTGAATGGCCTAATTCTTCTATCATTTATGAACTTAAGAACTATGGAGCCTGGAGCCACAAATATTTGCTGCCCAATCGTACAATTAAATCCTTTGCCATATCATGAAGGTTGCTGTGACTGCAATGAAATCAGTTTGAGTTTCCTTGCAGCATTTATCACAGTGATATTTATGACCTTACACAGTATGACAAAGGGATCCATAAGGCATTGAATGCAATTAGTCAACCTCCCTAGCCGAAGAAGTGTATTTCTGGTTCTGAGGCTGAGTTGCAATTTGATAATTTTTTCCATGTCCTTTTCAAGCTCTCCAAAGAGCTTTATTGGCTAAGGAAGCACTTCCAAAGATCCCACATTGTGGAAAAGGTGGTAGCCATTACCCATGCAGCACGGCACCCAGAGACAGGAATGCAATAATGAGCAAATCTATTTTGTTCACATTGACTAAAGATCAATATTAGTATAGAAACCTTACTCTTTCTTAACATAATACAGAACATCCACTCTATGGGAGCAAAACACAAAGTGTTGGAGGAATTTAGCAGGCCAGGCCAGGAGGGAAATGGACAGAACACATTTCGGGACAGTTCCCTTCTTCAGGCTTTTTGCACAACGTTTCAGCATTTGCAGTCTCTCGTGTCTCCATTTGTGATGAAGAATTGGCCTTGGTTCAATAAGGTGACGAAGGTGATTGATGCGGGTGGGGCGGTGAATGGTGTCTACATGGATTTTAGTAAGGCATTTGATAAAATCTGGTAGGCATTTTAATCTTGAAGATCAAAAATCCAGATTTTACTCTGGAAGATTAAATGTACAGGATTTATAGCGACTTAAAGACCTCTCCCACTTGCATGCGATTGCATGCGTTTGGCGCGACCAGCCGGAAGCGGAGGTCACGCGAAGGTCGAGCATAGGTCGCGAATGACGTCATATACGCATATAAAGGGGGGTTTGCTGGCTGCTATTTCATGATCATCATGGAAGAGATACAGATTGCATTGCTACAACAGCAACAGAGACTTCTGTTAACAGCAGCCCTCATGCTAACATATCATCTAGGCAGGAGTACAACAAGGAAGGCTATCAAGAAACCCAGGAAGAGGTCTGGGTGGATGAGGTCTTTGTTCCGGATGAGACCCACTTTGGGCCAAGATGAGATCATGATGACGGATCTGCAGCGGAAAGATGAGGCTGCCTTTAGAAACTTCACCAGGATCTCCCCTGACCTGTTTCAGGAGCTAAAGACACGAGTCGGTCCTCTTCTGCAGAAACCGGACACCTTCATGAAGAAGGCACTGGAACCAGGCTTGAGCCTGGCCATCACCCTCCACTACCTTGCATCAGGGGATTCCTACAAGAGCCTCTCCTACAACCTCCGTGTGGCTCACAACACCATCAGCAAGGTTGTCCGAGAGACCTGTGATGCCATCAACAATGCATATGAAGAAGAAATTATTGACTGCCCTAGTACACCTGACATAGAAGCATAGAAACATAGAAATTAGGTGCAGGAGTAGGCCATTCGGCCCTTCGGCCTGCACGCCATTCAATATGATCATGGCTGATCATTCAGTATCCCGTACCTGCCTTCTCTCCATACCCTCTGATCCCCTTGGCCACAAGGGAACTCCCTCTTAAATATAGCCAATGAACTGGCCTCAACTACCCTCTGTGGCAGAGAGTTCCAGAGATTCACCACTCTCTGACGAGTGGAGGAGAGTGGCGCACGGCTTTCAAACCAGATGGAACTTCCTACACACATGTGGGGCAGTTGACGGGAAGTATGTGGCCATCCGGTGTCCACCCAGGGGAGGCTCTGTGTACTTTAACCACAAGAAGTTCCATTCCATCTGTTAGCTGTGGTTGATGCAAACCACAACTTCCTGTTTGTGGATGTGGGCACACCAGGCAGTGCCGCAGATGGAGGGATTTGGAGAGAGACCTCCCTTGGGCAAGCACTGGAAGAAGGGAGAGCAGGCCTTCCTGATCCACTACCTCTGCTGGGAGAAGACAACCCTGACATCCCCAATGCACTGGTTGGTGATGATGCCTTCGCACTCAGGCCATGGATGATGAAGCCATACCCTCACAGGCGGATGTCAAGGGAGCAAAGGATCTTTAATTACAGGCTGTCCAGGGCTAGGAGGGTTGTGGAGAATGCTTTTGGTATCCTTGCTAGCAGATTCAGATTCCTGCTGACCACAATGGAGCAGGAGCCCGAGAATGTGCAGACCATTGTCTACGCAGCACGCGTCCTCCACAACCTGATCCGCAGCTGAGATGCAGCAGCAGCCATGGTGGAGGGTGACACGATGGACAAAGAGACAGGAGACGTCACGCCAGGTTCATGGGGAGCTGCAAGACAGACTGCACCAATGGTGGCACTAGGCACATTGCAAGGTAACACCAGCAACAAAAGAGCAAAGGAGCAGAGGGACCATCTGTGTGCTTACTACAACTCCGAGCGAGGCAGTGTACCCTTGGCAGAACAATATGGGCTGAAGATCAGCAGCAAACGTCCCACACCACAAACAGAGGACCACCACTGCAGGAACTGATCTAATAAAAGGAGGATCTATGTATGTTAATAGAGGATTTTTGCATATGAAATTAGTAATACTGTGATAATTATAATACCTCACACATCGGACTTTCTTTGAAATGCCATAATTTTAAAAGCGTTTAAATGCCTTTGTCTGCTTTATATGACGTTTATATGGACATGGAGTCAATTATTAAAGAGGTAATAATGGGGCATTTGGATAGCAGTAAAATGATTAGTCCAAGTCAACATGGATTTATGAAAGGCAAATCATGCTTGACTAATCTTCTGGACATTTTTGAGGATGTGACAAGTAAAATGGATGAAGGGATGCCAGTGGGTGTAGTGTATCTAGACTTTCAGAAAGCCTTTGATAAGGTCCCGCACGGGAGACGGGTTACTAAAATTAGAGCACATGGTTTTGGGGGTAGAGTGTTGACATGCATAGAAAATTGTTTGGCAGACAGGAAGCAAAGTGTAGGAGTGAATGGGTCCTTTTCAGAATGACAGGCAGTGGCCAGTGGAGTGCCGCAAGGCTCGGTGTTGGGGGCGCAACTGTTTACCATATATATTAATGATTTGGAAGAGGGAATCGGGAGCAACACTAACAAGTTTGCAGATGACACAAAGCTGGATGGCAGTGTGAACTGTGAAGAGGATGTTAGGAGGTTGCAGGGTGACCTGGACAGGTTACGTGAGTGGGCAGATGCAGTATAATATAGATAAATGTGAGGTTATCCACTTTGGCGGTAAAAACAAGGGGGCAGATTATTCTCAATGGGGTTAGGTTAGGTAAGGGGGAGGTGCAGCGAGACCTGGGCGTTCTTGTACACAGGGTCACTGAAAGTTAGCTTACAGGTACAGCAGGCAGTGAAGAAAGCTAATGGAATGATGGCCTTCATAACAAGAGGATTTCAGTAGGAGTAAAGAGGTTATTCTGCAGTTGTATATGGTTCTGGTGAGACCACATCTAGAGTATTGTGTACAGTGTTGGTCTCCTAATTTGAGGAAGGACATCCTTGTGATTGAGGCAGTGCAGCGTAGATTCACGAGATTGATCCCTGGGATATATGAGGAAAGATTGAAAAGACTAGGCTTGTATTCACTGGAGTTTAGAAGGATGAGGGGATATCTTATAGAAACATATAAAATTATAAAAGGACTGGAAAAGCTAGATGCAGGAAAAATGTTCTCAATGTTGGGCGAGTCCAGAACCAGGGGCCACAGTCTTAGAATAAAGGGGAGGTCATTTAAGACTGATGTGAGAAAATCGTTTTCACCCAGAGAGTTGTGAATTTGTGGAATTCCCTGTCACAGAGGGCAGTGGAGGCCAAGTCACTGGATGGATTTAAGAGAGAGTTAGATAGAGCTCTAGGGGCTAGTGGAGTCAAGGGATATGGGGAGACGGCAGGCACGGGTTATTGATGGGGACGATCAGCCATGATCACAATGAATGGCGGTGCTGGCTCGAAGGGCCGAATGGCCTCCTCCTGCACCTATTTTCTATGTTTCTATGTTTCTATGTTTCTATGTTTCATGACACATTTTTCAATTCAATGCAGTTCAATGTCTGTGTGTGTTTTATTTATCTAATAAGTGGAGGCTTTTATATGTGAGATGCATTCCATGATTAGACATGGTTACCATATGCCATGTTAGTTAATCATAATGCCATGATTAACTAACTGCTTTTTCCACTACACGAAAAGGTTACACTGAAGTTTAATAATCAAGTTGTAGGTGAAGTTATTTGTGATAAATACAAAGACCCATGACTTTATAAGAATTAATTTGTTTATTTAGTGCAAGCAAGCAAATAATGTATTGAAAAACAAGAAATTAATTTTTTATGTGCAACACGGGTCAACAGAATATTGTTTAATTAGTGCAAGCAAACAAATGACGTATTGAAAAACAACAGGAAATAAAACTTTAAAAACTTTAATGTTGGTTAGAGAGCATCATTCTTTACGGCCAATTTGCACTGGGCAATCCTCAATCAAATAGTCGGAGAGATTCAGGCTCAAGTTGGCACTTGTGTCCTGACTCCAATCGCGCCGGGAATTCTGTTGACCCGAGCCTATCCATGCCTGATGCCGCATGATGTGGCATTGAGCTGGCTGCCCTGACTTTGGGCGGGCCTGCCATCCATGGGTGTCATAGGCCGGGATCCCATCATTGCCTGTGGGTAAAACACATACATATCATAAAACACATACATGATCATATTGAATGGCGGTGCAGGCTCGAAGGGCTGAATGGCGTACTCCTGCACCTATTTTCTATGTTTCTATAAACGTATCAATATGTATGGGAGCTAAACAAATCATATAAAACAAATCACAACTTTTCACATGCAGTGTGTCACAGACAATCTTGAGTCAGACTAAAGACTCAGAAAGGTTTCACAGTGTACCGTGGTGCCCTCATCCCCAAATGTTGATGTGGCATGAATGGCATGTGCTTCATCGGACTCTGCAGCACCAAGGAATTCGTAGTGAATAATTCATAAAAAGTATTAAAGTCAAACATTTTATAAATCCAATAAACTTTGATTAAAAGATTTTACTGGCTGAAGAAATCTGTGCGTACCTGCCAAGATTAAACCCTCCAAGGAGTAGCTGGGCCATGGCGATTCAGGGATCTGCAACATCTCCTCCCTCAAGAACATTGAGTAGGCGTAAACGTTTATTGTGTCAGCAGTAGTCTTAGCCTGTCGCATGATCTGCAACAAAGCGAGTGCAATCCTGGTAAGTATTTTTTGGGAGGCGATGGAGAAACATGGACGTAGGGCGGAGTAAATGAGATATTTGCTGATGGTTCACCCGAAGGCACTTACATCCACGAACATCCATGCGCCGCCCACTTAAAGCCACTTGCAGCTTTATTGGGCTTTGGTTAGACTGCATCTGGAGTACTGTGTGCAATTCTGGTCACCCCTTTACCAGAAGGATGTGGAGGCTTTGGAAAGGGTGCAGAAGAGGTTTACCAGCACGATGCTTGGATTAGGGGGTATTAGACAATAGACAATAGGTTCAGGAGTAAGCCATTTAGCCCTTCGAGCCAGCACCGCCATTCAATGTGATCATGGCTGATCATTCCCAAACAGTAACCAGTTCCTGCCTTCTTCCCATATCCCCTGACAGCTATTTTTAAAAGCTCTATCTAGTTCTCTCTTGAAAGCATCAAGAGAACCTGCCTCCACCACCCTCTGAGGCAGAGAATTCCACAGACTCACCACTCTCTGTGAGAAAAAGTGTTTCCTTGTCTCCGTTCTAAATGGCTTACTCCTTATTCTTAAACTGTGGCCCCTGGTTCTGGACTCCCCCAACATCGGGAACATGTTTCCTGTCGCTAGCGTGTCCAAGCCCTTAACAATCTTATATATTTCAATGAGATACCCTCTCATCCTTCTAAACTCCAGAGTGTACAAGCCCAGCTGCTCCATTCTCTCAGCATATGACAGTCCCGTCATCCCGGGAATTAACCATGTAAACCTAC
Source organism: Leucoraja erinaceus (assembly GCF_028641065.1). Lineage (NCBI taxonomy): Eukaryota > Metazoa > Chordata > Chondrichthyes > Rajiformes > Rajidae > Leucoraja > Leucoraja erinaceus. Next base: position 95,686,332 of record NC_073379.1, on the reverse strand, counting down.
GCTGCACTCCGTCAATAGTAAGAATGTCCTTCCTCAAATTAGGGCACCAAAACTGTACACAATACTCCAGGTGTGGTCTCACTAGGGCTCTGTACAACTACAGAAGGACATCTTTGCTCCTATATTTGATTCCTCGCGTTATAAAGGCCAACATGCCATTCGCTTTCTTCACTGCCTGCTGTACCTGCATGCTTACTTTCATAGTGTTTAAGAAGGAACTGCAGATGCTGGAGAATCGAAGGTTACATAAAAAAGCTGGAGAAACTCAGCGGGTGCAGCAGCATCTATGGAGCGAAGGAAATATTTCGGCCCGAAACGTTGCCTATTTCCTTTGCTCCATAGATGCTGCTGCACCCGCTGAGTTTCTCCAGCTTTTTTGTGTAACCTGCTTACTTTCATAGACTGATGTACAAGAACCCCCAGATCCCATTGTACTTCCCCTTTTTCCAAGTTGACGCCATTTAGATTAGCTACAGGGATAAGTTGGACAGACTTAGCCTGTTTTATCTGGAATGCCGGAACAGCGGGGTGAACCGATAGAAGTATCTAGAATTATGAGAGGCAAAGATAGGGTAGACAATCCAAATAGATTTTTCCAGGATGGAAAAAATCAAGTACTAGAGGGTATAGGTTTCAGATGAGAGGGGCAAAATTTAAAGGAAATAAGCTGGGCAAGATAGAATAGAATAGAATAGAATAGAATAGTTTCTTTATTGTCATTGTAACATGAGCCATGTACAACGAAATTTAAAAATGTCAGCCAGTCAGTGCACCATTCAAACATTTCTAAAAGCTAACGATACATACAAGGTAAAATATTAAAAGATAAACAACTAAATAAATATCACGAAAAATAGCACGCATAAACACCCAACCCTCCATCCTTCTGTCGATTTCACAGTGTACCACAGTCCCTTAGTCTGTATCGCCCCTGCGTTCCTTGGCGGCTACATTTAGTGCTTTTATAGCAGTGGGGTAAAAACTGTTTTTTAGTCTGTTCGTCCTTGTCCTTGTAGATCTGTACCGTCTGCCTGACGGCAACAGTTCAAACAGGGAGTGTCCGGGGTGGGAAATGTCCTTTATGATGCTCTGGGATTTTTTGGTGCAGCGGGAACTGTGTAAGTCCTCCAAGGTAAGGAGAGGGCAGCCGACAATCCTCTGGGCGTTGTCAATGGCCCTTTTTTTAGATTTTTAACATAGTGCTTGGAACTGGGTAGTGGATGATGCAGATATGTTAGTGGCATTTAAAATACTTTTGGATAAGCATATGGATATACAGGGAATGGAGGGAAATGGGATAGGTGCAGGTAGATAAGTGATGGGCTTGGCAGCATGTTCAGCACAGAAATAATGGGGCTGAAGGACCTGTTCCTGCCTTGTGTCTATGTTCTCTGTTCAAAGAAAGGCACCACAAACAATGCAATAATCCTTCAGTATATTGGAGTGTTGGCCTAGGTTTTCCTGTCATGGTTCAGCATCAAGATTTGATCTCTAATCTTCTGTTTCAGGCAGAATGCAGCTCACAGAGCAGGCACTGGCCAATGTCAAGCTGTAGGCAGCCCCCTCCCTGCTCCCTAATCACAATCTATAAACTTTCATGCAGTCCATCCAAGCATTTCATTTGTCGAGCCCAATAGCTTTCTTCGGCTTCCCCACCTTCTCTGCACGAGCTAATTTTCTCTCTTTCTCAGTAATGATGAAAGATCCTGGATATGAAATATTAATTGTTTCTCTTTCCACAGATGTTGAGATGTTGAGCCTGTTGAGTGTCTCCAAGTCTGAAGAAGGGTCTCGTCCTGCTAAGTTATGTCTATCTGAGTGTCTCACAGAGTTGTACTGCACAGAGATAGATCCATGCTGAACTTTTTGCCCAGACATACTAATCCCATTTGCCCATGTTAAGCCGATATTCTTCTGATACTTGCCTATTAGCCTGAATATACACTCCTCACCTACAGTAGAAGTGTGTGCATGAGTCTATACCGAATGCTTTACACAATTTACTCTTAATCAGCAATGATTGTTAAATATACAGTCTAAAATTTAGTTCTTTTAAATCAGTTTAATGAGTAATGAGCTTTAAATTTAAACAGGAGTGCCTTAAATGGACTAAGTAGGTACCTACTTTCTGCCTTTCTGTAAAATAATTGTAACTCCCAAACATTGTTTTTCTCTTTCTTCAATTGTGACCTGATCCATCAAATTTCAGTTTTCCAGGATCAACAATATTTTGTTTTAAAGTTAATTTTGTCCGCTGTTTTACTAATTCAGCCTTATTACATTACAACACAACATTACAAATATATTTTTAACTATCTTCAAGGCAATGAGACAGTTTGTTAACTTTAAAATTGCAGCGACAGGGATTGCCAAAGTTGGAGCTAAAGACTGGATAAACTCCAGTAGTTGTTAGTAATATTGCAAACACATTCATGCACACTCAACCCAGCTGTAGTTTGCTACCAAAATGTCACTCATAGCTCCTACCAACCAAAACAACTTCATTGAAGATATCAAAGTGATCCATTTGGTAAGGAGATTTACTGATATTTATTATCTAGAGGCAGAGTAGTGAGCCAAATTACTCATTTTATGGAATAATCTCTGCTTCAGCAATTGTGGACACGGACGGAAATTGTCATTAAGGCGCTTGTCATTATATCTCTTCCACATAATATACTGAGGATACTAACAATGATATGAATAGAAAGAGAACAATACCTTCATGTGTTGTACTGTGAACTTTCTCACGCTTGACAAATGAGGAGCTTTCTCAACATGGTGTTAGGACTAATTTGTTTCATTCGACAGTGGGTTTAATACCACGTTTCCTTTGTTTGAAGCAGAGCTATTTGGTCCCTTTCATCTTTTTAACAGCTTACTTCATCAGAGGGAAAGAATAATCCAGAGGTTAAAAGTGATGACCAGAGGGATGAACAAATGGAAACTGAAGCAGCCTGGAATAATTAAAATGTGGCAACGGAGCTACCAGATCATTAACATTCACAACTTTAGCATTCCATTTATCCGTGTTGGCAAAGTGCATTTTGCCTGATGCAGGATACTTTTTTTTTCATTATAGATTGTGCTATTGTGATTGTATGCATGCAACATACACCTTTTTCCTGTATTTGTGTGAATGCTTCTCTCTGTCCCTGTGGTCATAAACTGCCGGATACGTGAATAATCAAACGAAAGACAAGATTACGATCAGATTTCTATAACTTACAAAATTCTTAAGGGTTTGGACAGGCTAGATGCAGGAAGATTGTTCCCGAGGTTGGGGAAGTCCAGAACAAGGGGTCACAGTTAAAGGATAAGGGGGAAATCTTTTAGGACCGAGTTGAGAAAAACATTTTTACAATACAATACAATACAATACAATACAATACAATTTATTTGTCACTTGAACCTCATAGAGGCTCAAGTAAAATGTTGTTTCTGCAGTCATACATACAAGAAAAAAAAAGACCCAAGACGCAACACAGTTTACACAGACATCCATCACAGCGCATCTCCTCCTCGCTGTGATGGAAGGCAAAAAAAACTTATCTCTCCCCTGCACTTCCCTCTCCCCCCGATGCCAGTCAAAGTCAGAGCCCCCGGCGGGCGACAACAATTGTCCCGCGGCCATTTTCACAGAGAGAGTGGTGAATCTCTGGAGTTCTCTGCTACAGAAGGTCAGTTCATTGGCTATATTTAAGAGGGAGTTAGATGTGGCCCTTGTGGCTAAAGGGATCAGGGGGTATGGAGAGAAGGCAGGTACAGGATACTGAGTTGATCATATTGAATGGCGGTGCAGGCTCGAAAGGCCGAATGGCCTACTCCTGCACCTATTTTCTATGTTTCTATGATTCTATAGTGAATATTTTTTACATATCTTTTAGGATATATGGAAAAAATAACTCAAAGACACGAGGAAGACAAAAGTTAGACGTATAATCACAGAATGATACAGTGCAGTAGATGGACACTCTGTCTACCAAGCATCTGCCAGCACCAGCCTGAAAATGTCCAATTAGTTACAATCCCTGCTCTCCTCCAGCAGCTCTGTATGTATCTCATTTAAAATATTTATCACATTCTCTTCTGAATGTGACTGTTCACTCTGTTCACACCATCAGTTCAGGTAATACTGTGAGAAAAGAAGTTTCCATAACTTGTCTCTACCTCTTTTATAACCATCTTAAAAGAGTTCTCTGTTTACCGAACCGCCCCACTGGAAACATGTTCTGCCTGTTCATGCTTTCAAAACTATTCTGAATTGGAACCCGCATATCGATTTTCCTCTTAACCCTCGTGTGTAGGGAGGAACTTCAGATGCTGGTTTCAACCGAAGATAGACACAAAACTCAGTGGGACAGGCAGCACCCCCAGAGAGAAGGGTTGGGTGATGTTTCGGGTCGAGCCCCTTCTTCAGACTCAGTCCCATTCCTTCCCTCCAGAGATGCTGCCTGTCTCGCTGAGTTACTCTGGCATTTTGTATCTATCTTCCTCTTAACCTTCATTGATCAAAGATAGTCTCCAGTTTCTCCAGTCTTGCTGTAAAAGGCTTGACACACCAAAGCCTCTCAGCTGTAAAACTGAAGACCTCAGCGTTGACATCATCCAGTAAATGTTTTCAGTATCTTCTGCAAAGCCTTGACATTCTTCCTAAAATCCACATTTGAATACGGTTTGCCAGTGAAAGCAAAATGTATCTTATACAAAAGTTCTCACCATCAACACCAGAGGATGGGTTTTAATAGAAAAATCAATTGGACCAGCACAAATATACTATGACTGCAGAAGCTGAGCATGCTACACCAAGAAACTCTCTTCTTGACACACCAAAGCCTTTCCATAATTTACAAGGCATATCAAATGCATAGGGCATAGGTGGGATAATCAGAACCTTTATCCCAAGTTGGAAATGTCAAGGGCCAGAGGGCATAACTTTATCTGAATGGTGGCCGATTAGGAACGGGGGAGATGCAACGAGACCTGGGTGTCATGGTACACCAGTCATTAAAAGTAGGCATGCTGGTGCAGCAGGCAGTGAAGAAGGCGAATGGTATGTTAGCATTCATAGCAAAAGGATTTGAGTATAGGAGCAGGGAGGTTCTACTGCAGTTGTACAGGGTCTTGGTGAGACCACACCTGGAGTATTGCGTACAGTTTTGGTCTCCTAATCTGAGGGAAGACATTCTTGCCATAGAGGGAGTACAGAGAAGGTTCACCAGACTGATTCCTGGGATGTCAGGACTTTCATATGAAGAAAGACTGGATAGACTCGGTTTGTACTCGCTAGAATTTAGAAGATTGAAGGGGGATCTTATAGAAACTTACAAAATTCTTAAGGGGTTGGACAGGCTAGATGCAGGAAGATTGTTCCTGATGTTGGGGAAGTCCAGGACAAGGGGTCATAGTTTAAGGATAAGGGGGAAATCTTTTAGGACCGAGATGAGGAAAACTTTTTTCACACAGAGAGTGGTGAATCTCTGGAATTCTCTGCCGCAGAAGGCAGTTGAGGCCAGTTCATTGGCTATATTTAAGAGGGAGTTAGATGTGGCCCTTCTGGCTAAAGGGATCAGGGGGTATGGACAGAAGGCAGGAACAAGATACTGAGTTGGATGATCAGCCATTATCATATTGAATGGCGGTGCAGGCTGGAAGGGCTGAATGGCCTAATCCTGCACCTATTTTCTATGTTTCTATGTTTAAGGTGCAAGGGGAAAATTTTAAGGAAATGTGAAGGGGAAGTTTTTTTACACCTGTATTGTGCTGAAAGGGTTGTGATGGAGGCAGGTGCGATCGTGGCATTTAAGAGGTTTTTAGATGGGCACATAGATGTGCAGGGAATGGAGGGATACAAGTCATAATGAGATTGGTTAGGCTGGCATCAAGGTTCAACACAGACACTGTGGGCTGAAGGGCCTGTTCCTGTGCTGTAGTTTTCTAGGTTATATGTGCTAAAGTCTGGATCTTGATGGTAAACCCACCACTGTATCATTGCAGCAATATTGGCTTACAGCAAACACAACACAATCCAGAACAACGGAGACAGAAGGAACTGCAGATGCTGGAAACCTGTCTAGAACCCAAAGTGCTGGAGTAACTCAACGGGTCAGGCCCTTTAGAGGACGTGGGTAGTTTTGGGATGAGGCCCTACTTCAGACTCTCAGATCCCGACCCAAAATGTCACCTATCCAACTTCTCCAGTGATACTGTCTGACCCGTTGAGTTACTCTAGCTCTTTGTGTTTGACAATCCAGTACAGATGACCCTATTTGATTGTTTCTATCATTGACAGGTATTTTCTATCATGTGTACAAACAGTGTTCACAACATCTCCTCTTCACTGACCATTATCACAGAGGCAACTCGAGGCTACATGCATAGTCCCCTGCTCTATGCTCTTGACACTTATGACTCTGTGGTTAAGCACAGCAGGAATGACATCTACTAATTTGTCGCCGACAACACTATTTTTGACCGAACCATGGGTGGTGATGAGTCAGCATAGAAACATAGAAAATATGTGCAGGAGGAGGCCATTCGGCCCTTTGAGCCAGCACCGACATTCATTGTGATCATGGCTGATCGTCCCCAATCAATAACCCATGCCTGCCTTCTCCCCATATCCCTTGATTTCAAATTCACAACATTCTGGGTGAAAAAGTTTTTTATCACCTCAGTCTTAAATGACCTCCCCTTTATTCTAAGACTATGGCCCCTGGTTCTGGACTCGCCCAACATTGGGAACATTTTTCCGGCATCTAGCTTGTCCAGATGTGGTCTTACCAGTGCCCTATACAGCTGCAGAAAAACCTATACTGAAATCCTCTTTTTATGAAGGCCAACATTCCATTAGCTTTCTTCACTGCCTGCTGTACCTGCACACCAACTTTCAGTGACTGGTGTACAAGGACGCCCAGGTCTCTCTGTACCTCCCCTTTGTACCTCCCCTCTGTACCTTTTCTCTGGTCGGCTCCATTACAAACTGCTCCAAGAATCTATCTCGGAGGCATTCTACAAACTCTCTTTCTTGGGGTCCTGAACCAACCTGATTTTCCCAGTCTACCTGCATATTGAAATCCCCCATCACCACAGTGGCATTACCTTTATTACATGCCAGTTTTAACTCCTGCTGCAACTTACACCCTACATCCGGGCTACTATTTGGGGGTCTGTAGATAACACCGATTAGTGTCTATTTGCAATTTGCAATTCCTCAACTCAATCCACAGTGACTCTACCTCGTCAGTCCCTATGTCTTCCCTCGCAAGGGTCTGAATTACATCCCTCACCAGCAGAGCTACCCCCCCTCCTCTGCCCACCTGCCTGTCCTTTCTATAGGATGTATAACCCTGAATATTAAGTTCCCAGGCCTGATCCTCCTGCAGCCACGTCTCAATAATCCCCACAATGTCGTATCTACCAATCTCTAACTGAGCCTCAAGCTCATCTACTTTACTTCTGATACTTTGCACATTCATATACAATATTTTTTCATTCTTTACGCATCTCACCTTTCACATCGATCCCTATTACACTTGGCCGTACTCTCCTATCCCTTTGTGAGCTTCTGGGGTCATTAACTATCCCTTTACTGCCTTTCCCTTTCCCTTCAACTCCGTTGACTATCCCATTTGACTATCCCCCCCCCCCCCCCCCCTCCCGCCCCCCCGCTTCTGAAAGCATCAAAGAGAGAGATGAAAGGTTGAGTGATGCTTTAACAATGACCTCTCACTTAATGTCAATGTAATTAAGGGACTAATGAGAAAGAGGAAGTCAGGAGACCACATGCCAGATTTCAATGGTGGGTTGGTAGTGGAGAATGACATCTGTTTCCAATTCCTAACTATTAACACCTTATCCTTGGACCAGCACATAGAAACATAGACAATAGGTGCAGGAGTAGGCCATTCGGCCCTTGGAGTCAGCACTGCTGTTCAATATGATCATGGCTGATCAACCAGAATCAATACCCTGTTCTTGCTTTCTCCCCATTTCCATTGATTCCATCAGCCCTGAGAGCTACATGTAACTCTCTCTTGAATACATCCAATGAATAGACCTCCATTACTCTCTGTGGCAGAGAATTCAACAGATTCACAACTCTCTGGGTGAAAATGTATTTCCTCATCTCAACCCTAAATGGCCTACCCCTTATTCTTAAACTGTGACCCCTGGTTCTGGTCTCCCCCAACATCGGGAACATTTTTCCTGCATGTAGCCTGTCCAATCCTTTAAGAATTTTATATGTTTCTATAAGATCCCTCGCATCCTTCTAAATTCCAGTAAATACAAGCCCAGTCAACCCATTCTTTCATCATCTGTTAGCCCCGTAATCTCGGGAATTATCCTAGTGAACCTACGCTGCGCTTCCTCAATAGCAAGAATGTCCTTCCGCAAATTAGGAGACCAAAACTGAACACAATACTCCAGGTGCGGTCTTACCAGGGGCCTGTACAACTGCAGTAGGACGTCCTTACTCCTATACTCAAATCCTCTTGCTGTGGAGGCCAACATGCCATTAGCTTTCTTCACTGCCTGCTGTACCTGCATGCTTACTTTCAGTGACTGATGTACTAGGACACCTAGGTCTCGTTGCACCCCCTCTTTTCCTAATCTGACACCATTCAGATAATATTCTGCCTTCTTGTTCTTGCCAGCAAAGTGAATAACCTCACATTTATCCCCATTATACTGCATCTGCCCACTCACCCAACCTATCCAAGTCACCCTGCAGCCTCATAGCCTCCTCCTCGCAGCTCACACTGCCACCCATCTGTGTGTCGTCTGCAAGACTTGGAGATGTTACATTTATAATGTAATCATGAAGAAAATGTGTCATGCCTCTATTTTTTCAGAAGTGTATAGAAATAGATGATGTCACCAAATATACTAACTTCTGTAAAATAAGGTATCCTGACCGGTTGCATCAGGGTCTGGTACCACAATTCCACAGGAATGCAAAAAGCTGTCTCGTGTTGTTCTGAGCCAACTCAAGACCTGCACATGATCCTGACTGCAATTTCAGTTTAGTCCAGTGAGACTGCAGCAGAAGGTGAACCCCCATCTTTCAGAATACATGTTAAATCAATGCACTGTCAGCATGCCCAGGTGAAAATACATTATTTAGGTACTCTGCGAAAAACTCCCTGGGCATTCTGGTCAACATTTATCAAAACCACCAAAAAAAGATTAACGAGCCATTCATGTCATTTGTCTTCTCTTATCTGATCCCTCAGGGTCAACGATAAGTTACTTCCACTCTGTTTTTGGGGGATCTTCGGTAACTGAAAAGGCCAAAGGTGGAGCAAAAGATGTTTCATGGTTTCTGGTGAGGAGGTGTAGTAGATTGAATTGTTTTACATTAGTCTGGTAGATTAGCTCCAGTGGGAGATAAGGTGTAGCTGATAATTAAATCACTTTACACCAGGGAACAGGTCTGTGGCTGTTTTCACTTGTCTTTTCTGTGGTTTAAATGTTTCATCTGACCAAAGTAAAGCAAAGTTTGAAATGAGATTTGCTATTTACCAACCACATGGCATAACATTTCTATACAGCTGCTCCTCGACCTACGATGGAGTTAAGTTCCGATAAACCAATCATTAAACCGAAAATATCGTGTCGAAAACGCATTGAATACAATTTGATCAAGTGCCCGGAAGTGACGTGCGGCTCGCTGCCGTTGCTGAGCATTTGCACCATCGTAAAGTCGAAATGTCGATAGTCGAAGCATCGTAAATCGGGGAGCAATGGTATCTACTTTGTTATTTTCTACCCATATTATGAGGCAAATTTTCCAAATCGTCAAAGAACAAAAATTAAAGTCTGTTGCTGAGTGGTCATTAGGAATTTGAATAGATGAAGCCCATCCCAATCAGAAGGCAAAAGGTTAAATGTTATTACGACATTCATATAAATGCACAAACAATATCAAGTTAATAATGCAATCTAAATACAGCCATCCTATGTGTGACCAGCGTACTAGGTTGGCTCTTCTGAAAGGCCAGATGTTAAAGTTTCCAGGATTTTCCTTGCAGCTCTTCTTAAATAGAGGCACAACATTAGCCACCCTCCAATTACCCATCACCTTACCCGAAAAGGACTGCATTAAGTTTCTAAGTCTTTCTGTCACATGGTGAGGTCCTCAATTTAATGAACATTTAATGAAGCATGTACACACAGTCCTATACTGCCCACACTCTGCAGTAATTGTGATTCATTGGGTGTCCATTACTCAACACTAACCTACAGTGCTGGGTACATATGGTTGATGTATGTGTAGTTCTGGTCTGTGGGCCCAAACAATGAAGTGCGTTAGACAAGGCATCAATGTGTCATCTCCACTTCTGTCAGAAAAATAAAAAGTCAGGGGAAATAAGCAACATTCACAATGCAATCCCGAGGCAATGCCTACCAGGCAAATCAACTCTAACATTTTAAATGCATAATGCAACTGTACAGCACTTCAAACTTGAGTATATAGCATGTAATTGGCAACCTGTAATAAATAAAGGCTATTTACTGCGAATGGCATTGTTTACAAAGCCATGTCATTTGCTATGTCGCTCATTTGCTATGTCGCTCTTCCAGGGAGATGCTAAATGCATTTCGTTGTCTCTGTACTGTACACTGACAATGACAATTAAAATTGAATCTGAATCTGAATCTGAAATCTACTCTTAAACACATGCTGTACTAACCAAGAGCGAAAGGAGATGTCCTCCCAGCACAGAGAACTGCTCACTGATGGATCTAGTACTGCCAGTCTGGTACCCTTCCAAAGTTTGGAAGCAGTCTTGACCTGTTGGTATTGTGGTTTTATCAGAATGCCAGCAAGTGCTCGGGCAGTCTGAGCTACAGTTCTGTGAACTGGCAAGATCCCATCCAGTGCCAGGACTTTTCAAATCGGCAGGCGCTGTGCTTTTCCTTCAGTATTTCCTGCCATGTGACCTCCGAAGCCCTGCGAGCAACTTGCTTAAGTGCCTTTTTTTCTCTCTAAGGTGGCTTACAATTCTGGGGATTGAAGAAACGTGGCATTAAGGAATCAATGCCTGCTAAATACTTTGCCACTTATCTCCGTGAGAGTGCAGCAGGTTGAACATTTATGCTGCATTCATACTTCAAGTGAGGAAAGAATATTTTATGCAGATAAACCCACCTACTTTGGCAATATTTCCATTTAGACCAGCTTAGGAGCTTCTATTGAATTACTCAGTGACCTTCAGCCAGCAAAAACAACCTTGGATTTTACAGGTGAGTGGTCTGAAAGCACTAAACAGGGAATCACAAATGAAGGCTTGAATTGTTAGACCTAGCCTTATTATACACTAAATCAACTGGCAACATAAAGAAATCCCCATTTACTGGAGACTGACAGTCCTTTAAAAGCCACAGGCCTGCTTACGTGTGCAATGTCACAAACAGCCAGCTTCTAAACCTTCAGACAGATGACCATTTACTATGAGCCTATTTAAATGAATAAAGACCAAGCATTTGAATGGAGTTTAGTTTAGTTTGGAGATACGTGGAGCGCCGTTTCCTGGCGGGGACCGCCCAGCACCTCGGCTTCGGTGGCGGCACAGCGCTGGAGCGCTATCGCGGGCGATGCCTTGCCTGGGTCGCCGCGCTGGATCGACGCGCTGGAACTACGGTGAGCTGTGACCGCCGAGTTCAACACCCCTGGGTTGCGGGTCTGCGGAGCGGAGCGGGCGGAGCCGACTTCAACATCGGGAGCCTGGGAGCTCCAAACCGGCACGGCCTTGTCGGCTTCGGAAGCCGCGGTCTCCGGTAAGGAAGTGGCCGTCCCAGGTGGCCCAGCCGCTGAGAGGACTCTCCCGACACCGGGGCAACAGTACCCGGCGAGAACGGCCAGGAACATCGGGCCTCCGTAGAGGCAATAGCGGAGGCCTCAATAGGCCTGACTTTGGGAGAACTGGGGATGGGGACTGGACATTGTGCCTTCCCCCACAGTGGTAACCATTGAGGGGAGATGATTTTTGTGTGTAAGTGATTATTTTAGTTTGTGTCCAAGATGGCTGTCGGAAGGGAGAGTATACGCTGGAGCGGTTTAGCTGCCGCTGCTCTCTCTTCACACTGTGTTTTTGATTTTTTTGTCTTTGGATCGAATTCTGTCTTTAATTTGTGTACTGGTGATATGTCCTTATTATTTATTTTACTCCGATTATATGTTTTTTACTCTTGTTAAATTCTGTAAGGTGTCCTTGAGACTTTTGAAAGGCGCCCATAAATATAATTTATTATTATTATTATACAACCTGGAAACCCACCAAGTCCACACTGACAAATGATCCCCGCACATTAACACTACCCTAAACACACTAGGGACAATTTTACACATATGCCAAGCCAATTAACCTACAAGCCTGTACGTCTTTGGAGTGTGGGTGGAAACCGAAGATCTCGGAGAAAACCCCACGCAGGTCACGAGGAGGACATACAAACACGGTACAGGCGGGAGGATCGAACACGGTCTTGCGCTCTGCAACGCTGTAACGCAGTAACTCTGATGGCGCCACCGTGCAGTTAAATTAATTAATTTTAAGCAAACAGTCTGTGAATTATTTTTACAATTAAAATGCTGGAGTTAGACAGCAGGGAATACAGCACGTAAAAACAGAAGCATTGCAAAAAGGTGCAGAAGTAAGCCATTCGGCCCTTTGAGCCAGCACCGCCGTTCAATATGATCATGGTTGATCATCCAGAATCAGTAACCTGTTCCTGCTTTTTCCCCATATCCTTTGATTCCGTTAGCCCGAAGAGCTATATCTAGCTCTCTCTTGAATACATCCAGTGAATTGGCCTCCACTGCCTTCTGTGGCAGGGAATTCCACAGATTCACAATTCTGTGGTGAAAAGGTTTTGCCTCATCTCAGTCCTTAATGGCCAACCCCTTATTCTTACACTGTGACTACTGTTTCTGGACTTCCCCAACATTGAGAACATTGTTCCTGCATCTAGCCTGTCCAATCCCATAAGAATGTTATATGTTTCTATAAGGTTCTCCTCTCATCCTTCTAAATTCCATGCTGCACTCCCTCAATAGCATTTAGCCCATCGACCCATTCTTTCATCGTATGTCAGTCCCGTCATTCTAGGAATTAACCTGGTGAACCTATGCTGCACTCCCTCAATGAAGGCCAACATGCCATTAGCTTTCTTCACTGCCTGCTGCACCTGCATGCTTACTTTCAGTGACTGATGTACAAGCACTCGTTACACCTCCTCTTTTCCTAATCTGACACCATTCAGATAATAATCTGCCTTCCTGTTTACCTCACATTTATCAACATTATACTGCATCTGCCTATTCACCCGACCTATCCAAATCATCCTGCAGCCTCATAGCAGCGTCCTTGCAGCTCACACTGCCACCCAGCTTTGTGTCATCTGCAAACTTGGAGATGTTACATTTAATTATTTTATCTAAATCATTAATATATGTTGTAAATAACTGGAGTCCTAGCACCGAGCATTACGGCACCCCACTAGTCACTGCCTGCCATTCTGAAAAGGACCCGTTAATTCCTACTCTTTGCTTCCTGTCTGCCAACTAGTTCTCTATCCAGGTCAATACCCTACCCCAATACCATGTGCATTAATTTTCCCCACTAATCTCTTGTGTACGAACTTGTCAAAGGCTTTTTGAAAATCCTGATACTCCACATCCATCGGCTCTCCCTTATCCATTCTTCTTGTTACCACCTCACAAAATTCCAGAGGATTAGTCAAGCATGATTTCCCCTTCATAAATCCATGCGGACTTTGACTGATCCTGTCACGCTTTGAAAATGCGCTGCTATTACATCTTTAATAATCGACTCAAGCATCTTCCCCACTACTGATGTAAGGCTAATTGGTCTATAATTCCCCTTTTCCTCTCTCCCTCCTTTCTTAAAAAGTGGAGTTACATTGGCTACCCTCCAGTCCACAGGAACTGATCCAGAGTGTATAGAACATTGGAAAATGATCACCAATGCGTCCACAATTTCTAAGGCCACCTCCTTGACTACTCTGGAATACAGACCATCAGGCCCTGGGGATTTATCTGCCTTCAGTCCCAACTCTTTACCTAACCACCATTTCCTGACTAATGTGAATAAACAGAGAAATGCGTAATTAAAATTTTATGTCCTTGACTTTTCAAACATTTTATGTTTGTAAGTACTGTAGCAATGTTACAACATTTTGAGATTTAAAAAATCAAGTCTGCAATTTATCCCATCAAATAAAGCATAAAATAAGTTGAATTTGATACCTAATTCACTTTCATATCTCAAGTATTTAAAAAGTTATGGCTATTTCCATACTCGGAAATTAGCATCTTGTTCCCTATTGATTTTCTATGGACATAACAAAAAAGCTGTGATCGTGGACAGTCAAAAGCCCATATCTTTCTTAAAAATTAAGAGAACTGAATGAAATTTTCAGTTATCATAGATTGAAGCATTCTGAAACAAATATAAAATAATCTTACTTGGATGACCTGAAATTAAAGCATATAATTAGTTAGTTACCTAATTGTAGCTAATTCCAAACTTCAATTACTAGATCTAAACATCTATCCATTTCTTAATAAATGATTAACATTTTTAAATAGCCTAAGTGTCCAAATAATATTCACAAATAATTCACAATAAAACATGATTTAAAAATCTCATTTACATTAATTTATAGGCCAAATGGAAGGAATTTAGTGTTTAATTGCTGTAAATTAAAGTCCATTTAAATCAGCTTTCTAGTGGGATTCTGTGAACGCGCTGGTTTAGAACGTTCACATTGCGGTAGATTTGTGCCCTCAAATGCCCAGAAAAATACTGCGGGATATAATGGGGCCCAAATTAGCTACTCGCAACATTAAACTTTGTATAAAGGGATCTTAAGAAGCCCTTTTTAATGTAAAAATAAACAGCCTACCTTCTGTTGTCCCCTGTATGAGATCCGACCCGTTGCCGGCGGTCGGGGGTTTAGAGGTTAATTTTTAAACTACTATAACAATTAGATAAATCCTTTAAATAGCTAAAGCGACGGGATCTTCCAGCGATTTTTCGTTAATAATTAACTAGGCTGAACATCCTAGGGAAAATCGCGTTTTAAACCCGCCCCCCTCTAAACGGCACCAAAATCGCACACACCCGCAGCGACAGATTTTCAGCGACGCTTCAGGTACGCTTTGCAACATACCTAAGTACTGTCTGCTCAAAGCAATATCGTTATAATAAGAATGTCCAGGTAGTTATAATAATTTCTATCTACAATGCGGATATCAGCAAACACATTTCTAATGGCAGGCAAGGGAATATAAACAATATAATCGGTGCCCTTCATTTGATACTCCTTCATAATTTATTTTAATGACATGAAAGTGGCAGAAGGGTGGAAGTACTGTTTAAAGTGTTGGGGGTTTGGTCGGAAGATGGAAGGAGAATCTGAATGGATGGACAAGAGGGCTTGGATATGCTTCACAAAATATGAGTTTTGGGTTGTTGGTTTTTTATAAAAATACTGTGTAGGGTGGAGCTTCCAATCCAGAGTCTCATATAGAGAACATTCGGAACAGTTTTAGTACAGAAAAAAAAATGGAAGTATACATTTGCAAAGTTTGGAATGATTTTTGTTTTGCCTTGATTGAAGAACCAATTCTTCAAGACTGAATATATTCTGACTACTGACTATTTCATGATCAAATCCATGTGACCATTATAAGAAATAGACAATAGACAATAGGTGCAGGAGTGGGCCATTCGGCCCTTCGAGCCAGTACCGTCATTCAAAGTGATCATGGCTGATCATTCCCAAGCAGTATCCCGTTCCTGCCTTCTGCCCATATCCCCTGACTCCGCGATTTTTAAGAGCCCTATCTAGCTCTCTCTTGAAATCATCCAGAGAACCTCCTCCACCGCCCTCTGAGGCAGAGAATTCCACAGACCCACAACTCTCTGTGAGAAAAAGTGTTTCCTCATCTCCGTTCTAAATGGCTTATTCCTTATTCTGAAACTGTGGCCCCTGAATCTGGACTCCCCCAACATCGGGAACATGTTTCCTGCCTCTAGCATGTCCAAACCCTTAACAATCTTATATGTTTCAATGAGAATCCCTCTCATCCTTCTAAACTCCAGAGTGTACAAGCCCAGCTGCTCTATTCTTTCAGCATATGACAGTTCTGCCATCCCTGGAATTAACCTTGTAAACCTACGCTGCACACCCTCCATAGCAAGAATGTCCTTCCTCAAATTAGGAGACCAAAACTGCACACAATACTCCAGGTGTGGTCTCACAAGTGCTCTGTACAACAGCAGAAGGACCTCTTTGCTCCTATATTCGATTCCTCTTGCTAAAAGGCCAACATGCCATTTGCTGTCTTCACTGCCTGCTGTACCTGCATGCTTACTTTCATAGACTGATAAACAAGGACCACCAGATCCCGTTGTACTTCCCCTTTTCCAAACTTGATGCCATTTAGATAGTAATCTGCCTTCCTGTTTTTGCTACCAAAGTGGATAACCTCATATTTATCCGCATTAAACTTCATCTGCCATGCATCTGCCCACTCCCCCAACCTGTCCCAGCTGCGGTCCCAGCACTGAGCCTTGCGGTACCCCACTAGTCACTGCCTGCCTTTCTGAAAGGGACCCGTTAATCCCTACTCTTTGTTTCCTGTCTGCCAACCACTTCTCTATCCATGTCAGCACTCTACCCCCAATACCATGTGCCCTAATTTTGCCAACTAATCTCCTATGTGGAACCTTATCAAATGCTTTCTGAAAGTCCAGGTACACTACATCCACTGGCTGTCCCTTGTCCATTTTCCAGGTTACATCTTCATAAAATTCCAGAAGATTAGTCAAGCATGATATCCCCTTCATAAATCCATGCTGACACGGACCGATCCTGTTACTGCTATCCAAATGTGTGGCTATTTCATCTTTTATAATTGACTCCAGCATCTTCCCCACCACCGATGCCAGGCTAACTGGTCTATAATTCCCAGTTTTCTCTCTCCCGCCTTTCTTAAAAAGTGGGGTAACATTAGCTACCCTCCAATCCACAGGAACTGATCCTGAGTCTATAGAACATTGGAAAATTATCACCAATGCATCCACAATTTCTAGAGCCACTTCCTTAAGTACCCTGGGATGCAGACCATCAGGCCCTGGGGATTTATCAGCTTTCAGTCCCATCAGTCTATCCAACACCATTTCCTGCCTAATGTGGATTTCATTCAGTTCCTCCATCACCTCAGATCCTCTGGCCACTACTATACCAGGAAGATTGTTTGTGGCCTCCTTAGTGAAGACAGACCCAAAGTACCTGGTCAACTCATCTGCCATTTCCTTGGTCCTCATAATAAATTCACCTTTTTCGGTCTTCAAAGGTCCAACTTTGGTCTTAACTAATTTTTTCCTCTTCACATACCTGAAGAAGCTTTTACTATCCTGCTTTACCCTCTATAATCTCCAATTACATATTCATTGATTAAGAAAGCTTTTGTGTTGCTTTCGGGATAAATCAAAGGGCCAGTGCTGTTCCCATATTGATGTAACTACGTGCCTGCCAGCATGGGATTAACCTGTTTCAAATGAAGTCACTTCAACTAGCCAAAAGGTATTACACATTTCTTACTGCTGAAATTGTAAAATGACTTCCTCTCTTTCTGTCACAAATAACCGGCTCAGGGAGATGCAATGACATGAAAAACAAAGATAAGCAGCCATACACATTGAGCACCTTCACCTCATGCTAAGGTGCTGGGCATGAGAGTAAAAGTCTAAAACCTCCAGTATCAACATATCTTGGTTGGCAGAGCTTCAGACACGATGTAGTAATACTTTTTTTTAGAGATGCAGCACAGAAACCGGCCCTTCGGCCCACCGGGTCCGCGCTGACCAGCGATCCCTGCACATAAACACTATCCTATATAACCATAAACCATATAACAATTACAGCACGGAAACAGGCCATCTCGACCCTTCTAATCCGTGCCGAACACGTATTCTCCCCTAGTCCCATAAATCTGGCTCTGAACACCAGGAAAACAAAAGAGCTCATTGTCGACTTCAGGAGGCACAGCACCGACTTAGTCCCCCTACACATTAACGGCGAGTGTCACGGGGGGAAGGTGGAGAGGGTCAACACCTTCCGGTTTCTCGGCGTCCATATCGCGGCTGACATCTCCTGGACGGACAACACGACGGCGGTCATCAAGAAGGCTCAGCAGCGGCTGCACTTCCTGAGGGTCCTCAGGAAGCACAACCTGGACTCTAACCTGCTGCTGACCTTCTACCGCTCGTCCATCGAGAGCCTGCTGACATACTGCATTACAGCATGGTATGGCAGCTGCACCATGGCAGACAGGGAGAGGCTTCAGAGGGTAACCAGGACAGCGCAGAGGATCATTGGTTGCTCTCTCCCCTCCCTGATGGACATCTACACCTCCCGCTGCCTTAGCAGGGCAAAGAAGATCACCAAAGACAGCTCCCATCCTGCGTTTGGACTGTTCGACCTGCTGCCCTCTGGAAGGCGCTATAGGTGCATCAAATCCAGGTCAAACAGACTCAGGAATAGCTGCTTCCCGAGAATTATATCTACCATAAATTCAAATCCACACATGCACTGACTACACCGCCCAACACGGACTTCCATCTGTATATATGTATATATGTATGTAGCGCCGTAGAATTTGTGCACCTATCTCTTCCCAGAGTAGGGGAATCCCCCCCCCCCCCCCCCCCCCCCCCATATCCCTTCTGTACTTTTTGTTTTTCTGTTTCTTGTTTTTTTGTGTAAAATTGTATGTATGCACTGAGTACGAGCAGCTTTCAGTTTCACTGTACATGTATAGTGACAATAAATGGCATATCTATACCTGCGCTCAGACCTACACCTACTAGGGACAATTTTTACATTTACCAGGCCAATGAACCTACAAACCTGTACGTCTTTGGAGTGTGGGAGGAAACCGAAGATCTCGGAGAAAACCCACGCAGATCACGGGGGGAAGGTACAAACTCCGTTCAGACAGCACCCGTAGTCAGGATCGAACCTGGGTTGCTGCGCTGCATTCGCTGTAAGGCAGCAACTCTACCGCTGTGCCACTGTGACCGCCCTAATTATATTTTGCAGTATAGCACCCTAATGAAAATAATGAAACCCTGAGTCAGTTTAGGGCATCAACACCACTGCCAGTTTAGGGCATCAACACCACTGCCAGACACTAATTCTCTGAGCATCATACGTCATAGTGCAATATTTGATACAGCTACACCGCCCTCCCACCAACTGGAGCGAACAGCCCTGACCTCCCATATACCCATTGGAGACCTTCAAATTTTCTTTAATCAGGCTTTATTAGACCTTATCTTGCACTAAACATGATACCCTTTATCCTGTATCTGTACACTGTGAACAGCCTGATTGTAATAATGTATAGTCTTTCTGCTGACTGGATTGCATGCAACAAAAAAGCTTTTCACTGTACCTCCGCACACGTGGCAATAATAAACCAAACAAAACTAAACTATCAGGGATTGGAAGCAGATAGATAAGATTGCATTTTTAACATTCTTACAAGTATGCTAGAACCATTCCAAAAATTATTTTTGACCTTCCATGTTAAAAGCATGCATAATCTTCTAATTTCTGAAACTGATGTAAGAACAACTTTGCATTTTTTTTTCCACATGGAAGTATTTTGATAAATCCATTCTTCCTTTTTTTTACTCCCCATATATGGTCTTGATTTTGAAAATGGTCCAATGTTGTAGACCCAAGCAGAATCAAAACTAACTGTTTTGCTGCTCAAATTTAATTCAACTTGAATGGTACCATTGAATGGTAGATGCATAGAATCTCTTGCCCAGAGTAGGGGAATCGAGGACCTGAGGACATTAGCTCAAGGTGAAGGGGAAAAGATTTAAAAGGAATCTGAGGGGTACCTTTTTCACACAAAGGGTGGTGGGTGTATGGAATGAGCTGCCAGAGGATTTAGTATAGGCTGGGACTATCCCAACGTTTAAGAAACAGTTAGACAGGTACATGGATAGGACAAGTTTGGAGGTATTTGTGATGTACAAATGTGAATTGTGATGTACAAATAAATGTGAAGACGGAATTGTAAATCGCCCGCACATGAGTAAAATGTCAAAAGGTGATATTTCCAGAACCATCTTCAACTAGGAATTAATTAGCCTTCCCTGAGAGATGCCAGAATTAAGCCAATTTGATTCACTATTAACGATGCTAAGGATGAGCTGAGGACATTTGATTTATCAACATCTGCGATCCCAACATCATTCCAGCTGTGGTGCTGAAGATGTGTTCACCTTCAGCCAAGCTGGCATCTACTTGACAAAGTAGAATTTACCAAGAAACATTCTATCCAGAAAAGTTTGAATAAATAGTTTAAATATAGAATTGTGGATCATACAATGCGGAAACAGGTCCTTTGGCCCAACTCATCCATGCTGACCATGTTCCACATCCATGTATTTCCCATTTTCTCGCGTTTAACCTTTATAAACCTTTATATTCATGTACCTGTCCCAATGTCTTTTACATATTGTTCTTGTTTCTGCCTCAATCACGTCCTCTGATAGCTTGTTCCACATACATACCACTAGCTGTGTGAAAATATGTTTCTCAGTGTCCTATTATCTTATCTTCATACCTCAGACCTATGCCCTCTAGTTCTTGATTACCCTATCCTTGAAAATATACAGTGTGCATTCACCCTATCTATGCCCCTCGTGATTTTAAAAGCCTTCATAAGATGTCCTCAGTCTCCTATCCTATATATAATCCAGCCAGTTATTTCCAATTATTATTGTGATTAGTAAATATGTAGACCACATGAAAGTTTTGGTGTTATTCATAGTAAAGATAGTTGTCTAAGGCAATAACAATATATAGACCAGGAGTGAGCAACCTATGGCCCCCGGACCAAATGCAGCCCATAACACAAAATCAACGGCCCGCAGGCAGATTTTTTTTCCCGTAATCATCTGGCTCGCTGAGCACCAAGATGAGCCCAGCAGTGCCGCACAGCCTTATAGTAAGTACTCAGTTATCAGATGTATTGCAGGTGAATACATACATGTATACACATATAGGTCTGCACATTCAAGGATAAAGGAGACAAATTAATTCTCAGCTACTCTTCTAATAATAAATTATATGAGATTTATTACAAGCTGCAATATCTTGAGCATTTCAGCTTTATATAACTTGCAGAAGTATTTTTAGCAAGAAAGAGCTCCAGAAATAAATTGTGAAGTATCAAGTTTTATTGAGAAAATATAAACTACACAGCACCATAATCTATCAAACTAGAAACAGAAATATGCACATGTTCATTAATTTCAAATGTCAAACCACATTAAAAAATTGCATCGGTTTTCGATGTATTTGGTTGGGAGCTCATTATCTGCAAGAATTCTCTCATAAGAAAAGCAGGAAACAAAAGCAGGGCAGATTTAATGATTGAAATGAAATTAAGGGGTTGAAGAGCAGGGGGACAGTCCTCAGCAGGATATACACTCGTTCATCCTTTGTTTGTTTATTTGTGGCTGAACTTGCAGCTTTGGTTACAACTAGATAGGTACGGTGAACTCCCACCCACTCATTGCATAGGTTGCATCTATGCGGTTTTATTGAACAATGCATAACACACAATGTTATACAATGCACAACAGTGATTTGATAATATGTGTAGGAAGCAACGGCAGCTGCTAGTTTATACCGTATATAGGCACAAATAGCTGGAGTAACTCAGCAGGTCAGACGGCATCTCTGGAGAAAAGGAATAGGTACGTTTTAGGTCGAGACCCTTCTTCGGATAATGCTGCCTTCCTAAGAAAGTCACATGCGGGAAAATTCCAGGTATTGAACGAAATTGTGACTTCACCAATAAGCAGTCAATTGTGGAGAAACATATTTCTCCTAAGCCATAGGAGAAATTTCACCTTGTGGGATATTGAGAAGAGATTGAGAAATAACAAATGGACAAAATAAAATAAGATAATTATTGGAGATAATAGCCTAAAATATCCACACTGTTCTATACTGCAGTATAGTATTGGATGCTTTATCCAAAAGCACACACTGCACACACAGTCAGGGACATAATGAGGAATGCTCTGTTCGGTCACAAACTTTAAATCGAATTGCATTTGCTTTACACAGGATGCCACAGACAGAAGTTTCCCATTTAGATTGAGAGAAATGCACTGATAGATACTCCAGGAGACCAATTTTCAGAGCCTAAAATTACGTGAACTTATTACACATAATTGAAACCATCTATGACTAGCAGCAGTATTCGCTATCCTGCAGTTTGGTAAACTCTTTTGAGGTTACTTGCCTCACGCTGACCCTCTTCCATTAGAGCTCCCTGAAAACAATTGGAGAATCAAATTCTGTAGATTGCATTTCCCCCAAATTCCTTTTATTAGGCTGTTTAACTGTGGAGTAAGACAGTACTATTCATCATTTACTAAGCGTATTAAAGTATGTAATTAAGTAAAGCTTTCCCATGCTGACTTATGCTTAATGAATGGCACCAGAAGACAGCTGGAGATTCCAAACTGCGGGTAACTCCTTTGCTGGTTCCAGAATCTGCATGCTGATCCACAATCTCTTGTTGTTTCTAAACTGTGCCGGAGATGCAATAATAATTTTAGTGTGGGTTATTCGACTAGCCTTCTAACATTAAATGTTTTCAAGTGTTTGTTCATTGAACATCTAGGTTAACAAAGAAGGGAAGCAGAGAAGGCCATAATAACTTTCCTGGCAATGACATCCCACTGAGCCAACAGCTACCTACGGTTCATATTAATGAAGAGCTGACAAAGAAGAAAAAGAGGGAATTAAAGAATGAATAGAGATCATGGTCCGTGGAATGGCAAAGTTAAGTAAACTAAACACCATATAGTTGCAATGACTACCAACAAAAAGATTTGTAAAATAGGTGTAAAATTTGAGAGCAGGGCAATAAATTAAAATTGTATGATAGATGCAGATCTGAATGGGGATCAATAATATGCTGTCTACCACAGGCATTTGTGAAGCATTCATGGAAGAAAATGAAAAAAAAAACGAATTAAAGAAAATATACATGTTCTTTCAAATGTTCATGGAATATTTTTGTTATATTCTAAGGCTGGTGAGTGATTAATGTTACGGCTGAATTTTCTTACCTGAGCAATTGATTGTATAACTTATTCCCTTGCCATAGAGTTAAGTGAAACAATTTGAACCTGGAGATGTGTGTTTCGTTTTGCAATCAAATTCAAATATTGAGTGTGGTTTTTGTCAGAAGCATGTCGGTAGAATGTTGCCTGGGTTTCAGCAACTAAGTTACAGAGAAAGGTTGAATAAGTTAGGTCTTTATTCTCTGGAGCGCAGAAGGTTAAGGGGGGACTTGATAGAGGTCTTTAAAATTATGAGAGGGATAGACAGAGTTGATGTGGACAAGCTTGTCCCATTGAGAGTAGGGAAGATTCAAACAAGGGGACATGACTTCAGAATTAAAGGACAGAAGTTTAGGGGTAACATGTGGGGGAACTTCTTTACTCAGAGAGTGGTAGCTGTGTGGAATGAGCTTCCAGTGGAAGTGGTGGAGGCAGGTTCGATTTTATCATTTAAAAATAAATTGGATAGGTACATGGATGGGAAAGGAATGGAGGGTTATGGTCTGAGCGCAGGTAGACGGGACTAGGGGAAAATAAGTGTTCGGCACGGACTTGTAGTGCCGAGATGGCCTGTTTCCGTGCTGTAATTGTTATATATGGTTGTATATGGTTATATGTCCAGCAGTTAATGGGAAGATAGTGTGTTATAACGTCTCTACCATTACCCAACTTATCCGCATTGATGACATCAGTATTGTGGGATGGAATTAATCCAGTGGCTCTCTGCAAGTCTGAAAAGCAAGGGGAGATAATAAAGGAATACAGATTGGTACCAGACCAGAGGATTTACGCACTTTTTCATTCTTTATTCCATTCCAGAGTGAGTCGTAGGAGTCATAGAGTTATAGAGTCATAAAGTGATACAGTGT
The DNA here is from genome assembly GCF_028641065.1 of Leucoraja erinaceus. NCBI lineage: Eukaryota > Metazoa > Chordata > Chondrichthyes > Rajiformes > Rajidae > Leucoraja > Leucoraja erinaceus. The sequence continues at coordinate 95,662,262 of NC_073379.1, read as the reverse complement.
GGAAACAGGCCCTTTGGCCCAACTTGCCCCACACCAGCCAACATCTCACAGCTAGACTTGTCCCACCTGCCCACATTTGGTACATACCCTTCATAGCAAATAGATTTGAGTATAGGAGCAGGGAGATTCTACTGCAGTTGTACAGGGTCTTGGTGAGACCACACCTGGAGTATTGCATATAGTTTTGGTCTCCTAATATGAGAAAAGACATTCTTGCCTTAGAGGGAGTACAGAGAAGGTTCTCCAGACTGATTCCTGGGATGTCAGGACTTTCATATGAAGAAAGACTAGAAAGACTCGGCTTGTACTCGCTAGAATTTAGAAGACTTTGAAGAATTTAGAGGGGGGATCTTATAGAAACTTACAAAATTCTTAAGGGGTTGGACAGGCTAGATGCAGGAAGATTGTTCCCGATGTTGGGGAAGTCCAGGACAAGGGGTCACAGCTTAAGGATAAGAGGGAAATCCTTTAAAACCGAGATGAGAAAAACTTTTTTCACACAGAGAGTGGTGAATCTCTGGAACTCACTGCCACAGAAGGTAGTTGAGGCCAATTCATTGGCTATATTTAAGAGGGAGTTAGATGTGGCCCTTGGGGCTAAAGGGATCAGGGGGTATGGAGAGAAGGCAGGTACAGGATACTGAGTTGGATGATCAGCCATGATCATGTTGAATGGCGGTGCAGGCTCGAAGGGCCGAATGGCCTACTCCTGCACCTAATTTCTATGTTTCTATCCCTCCAAACCTGTCCTATCCATGTACCTGTCTAACTGTTTCTTAAATGTTGAGATAGTCCCAGCCTCAACTACCTCCATTGGCAGCTTGTTCCATGCACCCACCACCCTTTGTGTGAGTCCTTTCAGGGATCAGTGACTGGTTGCATTACAAAACTGGCAGGGGTCCTAGGTTGAAACATTAGAACCCATTTCAACGCCCAGGTGAAATGGGTCCCAGACTAGTAGAGATGCATTCCGGAAATTGTCATCTTGAATGGGATAGTAGAGAAAGTTCTGGTTGCCACACAAAAATAAAGTTATGGACGCTTTAGTGAGTGTGTAGAAGTGTAGAATCTTCTCTTGATTGGAGGAGAGGCTGAACAACTTGAATTGCTTCCACTGGAGTTTAGTAAACTGAAGTGTGACCTGATGGAAATATATTTATTAGATACAAAGATAAAGTTGATGGGTGATGTCTTTTTCCCAGGGTGAAAATGTCAAATACTAGAGGGCATAGGTTTAACTAGAGAGGGGGTTAATGGAGATATATGGATTGAGTTCATATTTATACAGAGAGAGTGGTGGGTTTTTAGACCACTGCTGAGATACAATAGTGCCATGTTTGTTTAAATGTCTCGTAAACATGAACAGGCAGAGTATAGAGGAATATGGACCATGTGCAGGCAGCTGTGATTAGATTGGAAGCATGGTCGGTGCAGGCATGTCAGGCCAAGGGGCCTTTTCTGAGCCGTACTGTCCAAAGTTCTATGTTCTTAAATTAAAATGTAAAGGAAAGATTTGAGACCAGTGCTTGATAAATGTAAATACTAGATCCTAAAATCAGGCACTAAAATAAGAATATTATTAATGCTAACTTCCTAAGCATTGTTTGTTAAAATGGTTTCAAGATTGAAATCAATTTTTAGGATCATTTTCATTTTTAAATGGATTTTTAACCTTAAATTATTTCAAACTGTTTATAAAAGAATTGCAGATGCTGGTTTGCACCAAAGATAGACCCAAAATGCTGGAGTAATTCAGCAGGAAAGGCAGCATCTCTGGAGAGAAGGAATGGGTGACGTTTTGGGTCAAGACTCTTGATCAGACTGATGTTCGTACTTCAAACCACCCACCAGATGCATGGGTTAACTCATAATTGAAGTATCGTATGCGGGGTGGAAGATTGCAACCTTCACGTGGTCCGCCCTGTTTCGACTAATGCAATCAACTCTACGTGCACAAACGGAAGATCAAATAGAACAAGTTGTCCAACAACTTTAGGCTGTGCACGCCACACGAAAGAAGAAGAAGAAGAAGAAGAAGAAATATTGTATGCAGTTTTGAGCACTTTTTCGTGGTAATTGGAACAATGGGTAGGGAAGATTCAAACAAGAGGACATGATTTGAGAATTAAGGGACAGAAGTTTAGGGGTGACATGAGGGGGAACTTCTTTATTCAGAGAGTGGTAGCGGTGTGGAATGAGCTTCCAGTGGAAGTGGTGGAGGCAGGTTTGATTTTATCATTTAAAAATAAATTGGATAGGTATATTGACGGGAAAGGAATGGAAGGTTATGGTCTGAGTGCAGGTAGATGGGACTGGGGAGAATATGTGTTCGGCATGGACTAGAAGGGCCGAGATGGCCTGTTTCCGTGCTGTAATTGTTATATGGTTATATGGTTATAATGGAAAGATATAAAAGCATCAGGATATGTAATGGGCAGGAAAACATTGGGGTAATTAACACTTTTAAAGTGGTGGTGATGAGGAGGAAGGGTAGTGGTCAAGCAGCAGATGTTGATGTTATTTGGAAATAGTGAGAGGTTTGCATGGAAGCTAAACCACCATTGCCAGATTTACGCATAGCCACAATGAAAACTCAGACTGTTTTACAAAGAGAGATTCAAAAATCTCAGGCGGTTTTCCCTAGGGGAGTGTAGAATGATTGAGTAAAATGGTCAAAGTTATACAAAGGACTTTCAAGGGCAAGAGAAGATTACTTGGTTGACAAATTGATAACATGAAAATAAATAAATTAGACACATTTCGTTTTGGCAAAGTCTGGAAAGTCTGGCATTAATTAAACGGTAATTGAATGGGTATTTAAAGAAAAATCTACATGTAATAGCAGGTACGTGTTTTTGGAATAAATAGCTTAGCTATGAAGCAAACATCAATACTGGAATAAAGTTTTAGAAGCATACAGCACAGCCCTTTAGCCCATTATGCTAATCTACACAAATCCCCTTTGCCTGCACTTGGACCACATTATTCCATGCTTTGCCTATTTAAGAGTCTCATTGCTTCTTAAACACAGTAATTGTACTTGATTTCACTGCTTCCTCTGACAGCATGTTCCAGATATCAACCACTCTTTGTGTAAACAAATGTTCCCATCAGATCGCCTTTGAAACTGCTTCCTCTCAATGTGAATCTATGCCATGTTGTTATTGATATTATTTGCATTGTATTGTGTGCTGTGCATTGGATTATGTGCATTGTGTTACAGGCCTGGGATGCTGCTCCAAGTAAAAAATGAATGTCCCATTATCTGTACATTGACAATTAAAGACACTCCCCCCTGGAAAATGATTTTACCTCTTCACTATCTATGTCTATCATAATCTATATACTTCTACTAGGTCACCCCCTCACCCTCATTCATTCCAGGGAAATCAAGCAAATCCTATCCAAGCTCTCCCCATAACTACAGTCTTCCAAGCCTGGTGCATCTCTTCTGCATTCTCTGCAACGTAAAAAGTATGGTTATCAGAATTACACATAATACCCAAATGCTTCCTAAGTTGCATGCATAATGTCCCAGTTCTTAGGAAAGGATTCCAAGGATTCTGTCCCTTTCCGAAACGTCATCTATCCGAAGATAGACATAAATGCTGGAGTGGATTGGATAAGCTAGATGCAGGAAAAATGTTCCCAATGTTGGGCGAGTCCAGAACCAGCGGCCACAGTCTTCGAATAAAGGGGAAGCCATTTAAGACTGAGGTGAGAAAAAACCTTTTCACCCAGAGAGTTGTGAATTTATGGAATTCCCTGCCACAGAGGGCAGTGGAGGCCAAGTCACTGGATGGATTTAAGAGAGAGTTAGATAGAGCTTTAGGGGCTAGTGAAGTCAAGAGATCTGGGGAGAAGGCAGGCACGGGTTATTGATAAGGGACGATCAGCCATGATCACAATGAATGGCGGTGCTGGCTCGAATGGTTGAATGGCCTCCACCTGCACATATTTTCTATGTTTCTATGTTTCTATGTAACACACTGGGTCAGGTAACATATCTGGAGAACAGGAATAGGTGATGTTTCAGGTTGAAACCCTTCTTCAGAGCTAGAGTCATGGGAGAGAGAAAGCTATCCATTTCTCTCCACCGACGCTGCCTGTCCCATTGAGCACATCCAGGTTTTTCTTTGCTCACAATTCCAGCACCTATAAATAGTTGTGTCCCAATTCTTCCATTCTGTGCCCTGACATGTGCAGGCAAGCTTGACATATGTCTTCCAGCCCATCCTTTTGATTGACGTTGCCACGTTGTAAGAGAGTAGTCTCCTGTTTAAATAGTAATGACAAAGTAATGATTACTTTTAAATTAATTTTTGCACTATTTTTACAAAGGCATAGTGGCACAGCAGTAGAGTTGCTGCCTTACAATGCTGGAGATCCAGATTTGATCCTGATTATGGACGCTGTCTGTACAGGGTTTGTATGTTACCATGTGATTGTGTGGGATTTCTCCCATTCGTACAGGTTTGTAGGTTAATTGGCCTTGGTAAAATTGTAAATTGTCCCTAGCGTGTAAGATATTGCAGTTGTATGGGGTGATCGCCAGTTGGCACGGACTCAATGGGCCAATGGGCCAGTTTACGCACTATTTTTCACCTTCCATCACAGTGAGGAATGTGGAGGAGTCACTGTGGTGGATGTTTATGTTAAAATGTGTTTGTGCGTTCTGTTGCATTTTATTGGTATGACTTTATGGCAAATGAAATTCCTCATATGTTGCAAAACTTACTTGTCTAATAAAGTATTATTGTGATTGTGATTGTGATATCTCTAAAGTCTAAAGTTTTATAATTATCTTTTCATCAATATTTGGAAGAAAACTTTCAACCCTACTCAGATATGACTTCTTGTTTAGTATGTGTAGTTCTGGCTATTTTCTCAATGTGTGTTTCTGTAATTACAATAGCTGAGCTCCTAACAATATGCAAAATGTGCCTCAGAAGTATACAAACCTATAACATGATCCCAGGAGAGTCAAAAGCTAAACTAAGTTTTAAAACTCTTTGCTTCAAAACCATTGCACAATAGTAAGCAGTTAAACAACATGGACGTCAGTGATCCAGTGTAAATTATCATTCAGGAGAAAAGGAAACTCGATTGCAAAACAATTCAAAACCTACCACGACAATCTCAGTTAACCCCAGATCTATTTTTTACAGTAAGTTTAAAAATAAAATAATGATTTATATAATGGTAAGGCAAGGTCAGCTCAACTTATTAAAGTTTGTACTTTGATATTGGTGGTCAAACCATGTTCAGCAACCACGTTTCAAAATTAATCTCAAACATTGTCTTAACAATAACTTAATTTGTCAATGGAGAACCTATATGTCCTGAAGGAAGACATGATAATTGCCTGAAAATATACTACTGTACAGATTTTGGTGGTCATTTCCTTTTTTATCTAACCTCTTTCTTTCCAAAAGCTATAAAGCTATTTATACAGGGAGGGTCACACTAAGTGATAGTGTTGCTTCCTTTTGCACAGTCGCCAAGATGATTTTGATATCACAAGGGCAATATTCAATCAACAGTGAAAAATATTTCATACAATAGTGTCAGATATTCATGAAAATATTTCTGAAGTTCATGACCTGCATTCTTCAAGATATATTAATATAATATAACCTTGTGTTGACTTAAAAACGATTAAATCTACCAGCATTCACTGCAACTCCCAGAAGGTGACAAACCAACAACTCAGAAAGTTGCTTTTCAGATATTAATATGGGTTCAGGGCTTTAAAACAATGTCAAGTCTGACTAAAGTGTCTTCAAAATATTTTCTGTAATATAAGTAATTTGGTGGAAATAAAAGGGAAAATAATCAAAGAAATGCAATTTTTTTTTAAAACTAGTCACCCGGAAAAAAATAATAGACTCATAGAGAGATACAGCACAGCAACAGACTCTTCAGCCCAATGAGTCTGCAATGACTATCAACGACCTAATTACACTTATCTTACATTGATTCCATTTTAATCTCCCCACATTCTCATCAACTCCTCCCTCTCCCTATTCTACCACTTATCTACACATTAAGAATGGTTGACTAACCTCCTAACCTGCACATCTTTGGGGTGTGGAAGGAAAACAGAGCTTCCAGTAGAAACCATTCGATCACAGGTTTTGTATACAGAGGGCGTGAGTGCCTGGAATGCACTGCTGGGGTGATAGTGGAGGCAGATAGAATAGTGACATTCACAATACATCTGCAAAACCACATAGATATGCAAGGAATACATAAGGACTCAGGCACAGCTTCATTCCCAGAGCTTTAGCGGCTCTGAACCGGCCCTGCTGAGTGCCCCCCACCCCCCCTGGACTGTCTCCCTTGGATGGTCACGTCACACAGACACATCTGCACTTTAGCCTGTTGAACTGTTATGACTATTTTACTATTTTAGACTATTTACTATTTACTATTTACTATTTACTATTCTCGGGATATCTAAATCAAAATTGTATTAGTTATTTATGTTATGACATCGGATGGAAACTGCAAACCAAATCTCGTTGCGCAATGACAATAAAATATATTATTATTATTATTATTATTATTATTATTATTATTATTATTATTATTATTATTAAGAGTTGGTTTTGGTATCAGATTTGGCATAGATATTGTGGGCCGATCGACGTGTACTACGATGTTCAATGTTCTAAGGAGAAAGTGCAAAGTCCTCACATGCAGAACTTGAGGTCAGGGTTGGAGCCAGATCTCTGGCACCATCAAGCAGGGGCTCTACTAGATGTTTGCAACTGTGCTGCCCTCATGGAGTCCCACCCAGACAAGCACAGCTGCCTAATCCCACCAGAGTCCCCTCATCCAGATCCAATGCAACTAAACGCAGTCATTACATCCCACTCACACGCCTTGGCCACAGGTACACCTCATCCACAGACAGAAATCACATAAATACCTCCCTCCCCACACACACACACACACATCCCCACTCAGCTCAGAGAGGAAAACACAACTTCCATATTTCACAAACTGACTTTTCACCAAGATGCAACTTCCCCACACACCAACCATCCATCTTCTTCCTCTAATAGTCTCATCTGTAGTGTTGTTCTCAGATCGCAGGTTATCAATACCAGTCATGTCTCAGTATCTGAGGCCTCAAAGGGTCATCGTTGCTATAGTGTCTGTTCTGTGTGCAAGCCTATTGCATTTGTTTGAAATTTGGTTGCAGTATAGAAGTTTAGTTCAACCACACCTGTGCCACTCACAACTACCAGTATCTATTCCCTTTATTTCATATTAACTGGTGAACTTGTTCTGGTTATTATGTGTCTGCATCATGTTAAGTTTAGTTTAGGTTAGCTTAGAGATACAGTGTGGAAACAGGCCTTCTGCCCACCGACTCCGCACCGACCAGCGATCCCAACACACTAACACTATCCTACACACACTAGGGACAATTTACATTCATACCAAGCCAATTAACCTACAAACCTGTACGTCTTTGGAGTGCGGGAGGAAACCGAAGATCTCGGAGAAAACCCATGCAGGTCACGGGGAGGATGTACAAACTCCGTACAGACAAGCAGCCATAGCCAGGATCGAACCCGGCTCTCTGGCACTGTAAGGCAGTAACTCTACCACTGCAGAAATGTGCCATCTTTTTCTGAACTGGAACATGCATCAATAATTGGCTCATAATTAACTTCAAAGACAGGTTTAGCAAACATGGGAAATTTGGCCCAAGTTTAAGCAAATGCTTTATTTGATTGATGAACTACATTTCAATCTGATACAGGAAGCCTTTTCAAAGTTCTGAATCACATAATTAATCATCATCAAGGCTGACAGAAGCACCACTCAAAGAACTCTGTGGGTGCTTCACTGAGAGTCGGATAAGCTAGCGTTGAAATTCTTCATTGCATGGCTACATTATACACGGGATTAGCAGCACATCCTCCTGATATTCAGTTACATTGAATTCAGAAGAGCCAAAAATCAGAAGTTGCGCAGTAGCATCAAATAACATCTCTACAACTGTATTTGTTTAATGCATGTGATCAAGGGGAAAAAATCTACTTTGTTTTATTAAGGAACTACCTAATCACTGGGAATAGATGTAGTTTATAAAATTATCCGAACCAGCAAACTGTGGCTCCCGTCTATGTTGACCTTAGCTTAGTGAATGGCACTATTTTCGCTGAACTGGAAGATTATAGTTACAGATCCCAAAGTAGAGCAGTACTGAGGGAGCACTAGACTGTTGAACATACTGTCCATGAACCAAGAAACACATGCACCACCCTGCCTTTCTGTAGCGCCTCCCGGAGATGAGGGTAAACAGGACATGGTTGGGGTGAGAGCATCATGTGAGCGCCCTCCGGACAGGCTTGCTTGGGACTCAATGGAGGGGGTACCGGTGATGCGTTGGGCAATTTTCACCACCCTCTGCAAGAGACAGAGCTCAAACTGCAGTTGGTAAATGACTGAGGGAGCACTAATCATGGCCATTTACTTCACTGTTGTGGGTGGAGCTGTGCTCACTACAGATCGACATTTGCATTCCCCATTTTACAACAGAGACAGTTTGCAACTTCTCCAGAACAAAGAATCCTCCAATTTTAGGAGACTAACCAACAAACAATTTTCCCCCTCACTTCCTTGGGCCCCCGCTTGAATGCACCCCCTTTCCCCTTCCCCTACCAACCATATCCCTTCCTCTTCCATTCCATGCTTCATCTCACCATATCTTCTTATCTCACTAACCTTTGTCTGTTCATCTCTGGCCTTTGTCCAACCATCCACCAATCAACCCCCCTGCATCACCAGTATCCAACTATCAATTGCCAGGCTTTGTCTTGCCTCAACTTCTCTTCCAGCTTTCTCCCCACCCACTACAATCAGTGTGAAGAATGGTCCTAACCTGAAACGTCGCCTATCCAAGATCTCTAGAGATTCTGGCTGAACCGCTGAGTTAGTCCAGCATTTTGTGTCTTTTTCTGTAAATCGATATCTGTAGTTCCTGTGTCTGTTTGTTTGAAGTTATAAGGTCATAAGGTTATGTGACAGGAGCAGAATTGTGCCATTCGCCCCATCAAGCCTACTTGGCCATTCAATCATGGCTGATCTATCTCTTCCTCCTAACCTAATTTTCCTGCCTTCTCCCCATAACCCCTGACACCTGCACTGATCAAGAATCTATCTATAAAAATATCCATTGACCTGGCCTTCACAACCTTCTGTAGAGAAGGATTCCACAGATTCACCACCCTCTGATGAAAGTAATTCCTCCTCATCTCCTTCCTAAATGAACGTCCTTTAATTCTGAGGCTATGACCTTTAGTCTTAGACCCTCCCACCAGTGGAAACGGACTCACCACATCCACACTATCCAAGCCTTTCACTATTCTATACATTTCAATGAGGTCCCCCTTCATTCTTCTAAACACCAGTGATTACAGACCCAGTGCCATCAAACGCTCATCATATGTTAACCCACTCATTCCTGGGATCATTCTTGTAAACCTCATCTGGACCCTCTCCAGAGCCAGCACATCCTTCCTCAGATATGGGGCCCAAAACTGCTCACAATACTCCAAATACGACCTGACCGGTTGAAAGGTTATCTGTGAGGCACTGCTGAGATTAGATTTCCTTGTGACCCCTTGGATTTTCTTAGCTATTTTGGGGTCACACTAATGTAGGCAATGGTGTAGATTAGGATGCAGGCAGTCCAAGAGGGATGGACATCCTTGTGCTCTCTCACTTGCCTGTGTGGCTAGGTTCAGCTCCAACTCAATAATTAAGTTTGCTGATGACACTGTGGTGGTGGGCCTGATCTCAGACAACGACGAGAAGGCCTACGGGGAGGAGGTGGCTGATCTAGCACTCTGGTGCCAGGATAACAGCCTCCTCTTGAACATCAAAAAAACGAAGGAGCTGATCATGGACTTTAGAATGGCACATCATCCGAGGACGTACACTCCATTGAGGATAAATGGGGATCCTGTGGATAGGGTGAACTGTTTTAAATATCTGGGAGTCCACATCTCCGAGGATATGACATGGGCATCACATGCCTCAGCACTCGTGAGTAAGGCAAGGCAGCGCCTTTACCACCTCAGGCAATTGAGGAAATTCAGAGTGTCTCCGAGGATCCTCCAGTGCTTCTACGCAGCGGCGGTGGAAAGCATCTTGTCCGGGAACATTACCATCTGGTTTGGGAATTGCTCTGCCAAGGACAAGAAGGCTCTGCAGAGAGTAGTGCGTTCGGTCGAACGCACTATGGGAACTTCACTCGCCCCCCTGCAGGAACTATACATCAGGAGGTGCAACTCCAGAGCAAACAAAATCATGGGAGACCCCTTCCACCCCTGCAATGGACTGTTCCAGCTGCTACGGTCAGGCAAACGCCTCCGTTGCCATGCGGTGAGAACGGAGAGGTTGAGAAGGAGTTTCTTCCCAGAGGCAATTCGGACGGTAAACGCCTCTCTCACCAGGGACTAACTCTACAGAACGTTTTCCTTCCATTATTTATTATGTAAAAGAATATGTGTGTTATGATTGTGTTTATAATTTGTTTGGTTGTTTTGTTGTTTGTCTTTTGCACAAAAGTCCGCGAGCATTGCCACTTTCATTTCATTGCACATCTCGTATGTGTATGTGACAAATAAACTTGACTTGACTTGATACAAGTGCCTATGCCAGAAACATGTATATTGTTGAGGTCTGGTCTCATCTCTCTGGTGAAACAGTGAGCTGGGTTTGATAAGTATATAGGCCAGAGACAGACCCAACTGGAAAAGAAAACAAAGTGCTGGGGTAACACAGCGGGTCAGGCAGCATTCCTGCAGTACGTGGATAGGTGAGGACCCAGTTTCAGTCTGCAGTCTAAAGTATTCAGTGATGTTCTCAAAGCTTCATTGTAGACCAAGTCATGGGAATCTTTAGCCCATGAACAGTCAAAGCAGAGAAGGAGTATTTATGTTTGCACTGAAAACCATAAATCCAAACATTGAGAGGATGCAACAGCCCAATGTAATGACAGAAACATAGAAACATAGAAAATAGGTGCAGGAGTAGGCCATTCGGCCTGTCGAGCCTGCACCGCCATTCAATATGATCATGGCTGATCATCCAACTCAGTATCCTGTACCTGCCTTCTCTCCATATCCCCTGATACGTTTAGCCACAAGGGCCACATCTAACTCCCTCTTAAATATAGCCAATGAACTGGCCTCAACTACCTTCTGTGGCAGAGAATTCCAGAGATTCACCACTCTCTGTGTGAAAAATGTTTTTCTCATTTCAATCCTAAAAGTCCCCTCAGTCCCCCTTATCCTTAAGCTGTGACCCCTTGTCCTGGACTTCCCCAACATCGGGAACAATCTTTCTGCATCTAGCCTGTTCAACCCCTTAAGAATGTTGTAAGTTTCTATAAGATCCCCCCTCAATCTTCTAAATTCTAGCGAGTACAAGCCGAGTCTATCCAGTCTTTCTTCATATGAAAGTCCTGACATCCCAGGAATCAGTCTGGTGAACCTTCTCTGTACTCCCTCTATGGAAAGAATGTCTTTCCTCAGATTAGGAGACCTAAACTGTACGCAATACTCCAGGTGTGGTCTCACCAAGACCATGTACAACTGCAGTAGAACCTTGCTGCTCCTATACTCAAATCCTTTTGCTATGAATGTTAACATACCATTCGCTTTCTTCACTGCCAGCTGCACTTGCATGCCTACCTTCAATGACTGGTGTACCATGACACCCAGGTCTCGTTGTGTCTCCTCTTTTCCTAATCAGCCACCATTCAGATAATGAAGGAGCACTTCACTGCACCGTGTACTCACCCGCCCTCCCCATCAATGACCTCCTCCCCCACCTCTGGCAGAATCTGCTGGTCTGTTTTAGACTTCCTCAGCTATATCGGAACTCACAGAACCAGATTGGAAGTAATTCATCGCCAACGCCAAGGATAAAAATTACGTCAGCTCCAATACCTATTTTCCATTGGCAGTAAAACCTGGGGTGATGAAAAGTGCTGCAAAAATGCAAATCATTCTCTTTGTGGAATTTTAGATGAATGCAGTCATAAAGAGAAATATTCCGTAAAAGCAGGATTTGAACTGGTTTGGATTAGATGAGTATTGTGCAGTCCACCCGATTTTCCCTTCCTCTGATTTCAATGAAGAACAAATAACAGGCAGGATATTAATGAGCAACTGACCCAAACCTGGCCCATGCCCATCTGGTGCATTAGATTAAAGCTGCCCCATTAAAAATAATTTTAAGATTGGATAGACCTACGTTATATTAAAATATTCCCTGTTGCTTCCAGCTAATGGAATATAAAGGTCTCCTGCCTGAAATTACTACTTACATGTTATGAGTAGACAGAATAAATTTGCTTTATGCGTTCTTGTAAAATGCCTGATAGTGAATCGACAGTCCACCCCACTCACAAATTTCCAGTTGTGTAACAGCCTGGCAGTTCACCATCAGCCATTTCACATCACTGCACAAAATCCCACTTTGTCTCACATAACGCCAGCAACGTGAAAGAAACTCTTCACAGAAATAGGTACTAAATAAACATCGAGCCTAATTTGATAAATTGTATGGTACTCATAGAGGGGGTGAGAGATTCCTAAAATGTGCTTATTGAATCAGGTAGCACTCTACTTCCATGGCAACTCTCAATTGGAGCACTGTGTTCGATTCAAGTGCATTGTAAAGGTCTTGATTGTTTGTTCCAATTACTTTGAAAATAAAAACTAAAGCAATAAAAAGCATAATCAGAAGAATGAAACAGAAACCTAAAGGTCTCAGATTTATCCACCTTGTAACCTTTAACAATTTTAAATGTCTTCTTTTCCTTGTTACTTGTTAATCCTTTATGGAGATTGCTTCTATCTATAGGGCAATCTTTTGTAGTGAGATAGTAGTTCAGTGCACATATGTTTACATTTCCCTCCATGAATACCAGGAACTTCACAATTTTTGTATGTGCATGTTCAAATGTTAAAAGCTTGAATTTTAATGTAAATGTTGACATCTTACATTTTTAGAGAGCCATCATGCGTGTAACTCCTCCAGCAGAGCCCCGTCCTCTTCTCTCATCCAGGATCGAGGGTGACTTGTTTTTCTCCAGCTCTGTGGTTCTGAGGCGGCTGGTGTGGCCAATATGGGGACCACAAACCCTTACACAGATGGAGTAGAAGCCAGTCGGACATGTTGCCGACTGGCCCGCTGCAGACTGCACGAGTACGTGCTGAGGGGCACACAGCAACTTGGTGCATCCAACACCGAGGATCTGTGGGGGAGGTGGACAGTCTAGGGTCCTTCCGCTGCTGGACATTGGGGGGGCAGGGTGTTGCGGAGACTCCCTTCAAATAAGGGAAGGAATATCCTCCCAGGCAGCCACATGAGATGGCAAAGGTGTGGGGTAAAATTTGTAAAGACCATGTTATGATGAAACGAATGTACGAATAGCCTCTGAAAAAGTCAGAATAACTTTTGCACAGTTCCTCTATTGTATATATTTTTACTCTGAATAAAGTTTATTTTAAATAAAAAGATGGGGTTGAAGCAAAGGCTGTGTGGGGGAGGACCACAATCTAGGTTTCTTCTGTTTCTGGACATTGGGGGGGGCAGGGTGGAATGGAGACACCCTCAAACCAGGGAAGGAATCTCACCCCAGGGGGCCACACGAGTGGCAAGGGTGCCTGGTATAATTCTGTTTTTTGGGAATACTATCAAATAGAACACTAACACATCCATGTGTAGCCATTGAGAATATTTTGCACAGTTCTTGTTCTGTGCATATTTTTTATCCTGAATAAAGTTTATTTGGATTTATTTTAAATGGGGTAGGAGGAAGTCATGAACGTTCTGAAATCACTCTGTGTTATTCTACGTCACTCAGATCCACTGATTGATTCCAGGTGGAGACGTGTAGCGTTGTGCTAAGGAACAATCCACCCAGTCTGACACTGGAGAATCCATCTGAAACACCTGCATTGGAGTTCAATGGAGAAGTACAGTCACAAGTTATTTTAGTTTAGTTAAGAGATACAGCTCGGAAACAGGCCCTTCGGCCCACCGAGTCTGCACATGCCAGCAATCCCCGTACATTAACACTATCCTACGCACACTAGAGCTCATTTTACATTGATATCAAGCCAATTAACCTACAAACCTGTACGTCTTTGAGTGTGGGATGAAACTGAAGATCTTGGAGATAACCCATGCAGGCTACGGGGAGAACGTACAAACTCCATACAGACAGCATCGGTAGTCAGCACCTCTGGCACGGTATGCGTTGTAAGGCAGCAACTCTACCGCGGCGCGTGATTAAAGAAAGTGTGGGTAATGTAGATCATTGAATAGTTTGAGTTTATTTGGATGTTTCAAACGTTTTGCTTTTAATATTTAACAATTGTTCATATTTTTGATAGTTTGATTGATTTTTTATAGTCGGCCCACACCATTGTGGCCACACACTCATCTCCCTGCTACCTTCAGGACCCTGAAGACTGCAACAACCAGGTTCAGGAATAGCTACTTCCCCACAGCCATCAGGCTATTAAACCTGGCTCGAACAAAACTCTGATTATTAATAACCAATTATCTGTTATTTGTACTTTATCAGTTTATTTATTCATGTGTGTATATATTTATATTACGGTATATAGGACACACTGATCTGTTTTGTAGTAAATGCCTACTATGTTCTGTTGTGCTGAAGCAAAGCAAGAATTTCATTGTCCTATCAGGGACACATGACAATAAACTCACTTGAACTTGAACTTGAACTTCCATAAGTTAGAACATGCCAAAGCAGTCCTAATGATTCTGACAGCTTTGGCAGCCGGCCATTCCACAAACTCGGATTGCTTAGTTAGTAGTGCAAAAGATTTTCCAGCAGGCCCTCATTCCGTGCCCTTCTTTCATTCAGTCCCTAAGGTATCGCAGAAGAGACAATTATTTGAACTAAAAAAATGATTATTTTGGCAAAATAATTTACAATAAAATATGCAGCATTATTCAACAGCGTGCTTACTCCCAAGCAGCTCCAACAACGTCTGTACTCATGACATAACAAAACATTTCTTAAAATGGTACCAACCAATGTTACATTAGTCACATTCCTCCTTTAATATTGGAGAAACGAAAACAAAAGTGAATTCCAAAATGGCTGTGCAATCTCCAGATGCTTTATTTTAGCATCCTCTAGAGATGTAAGTTGGCAATCTACTATTTTCCTGGTCTTCAATTTGTCATCTTTATTACTCTCCTCAGATGTATCATTTTCATCTCCAAGTATTCATCACTTGACTCCATCACATATATGGCACCATTGCAAGTCCATTCCATCCATGAGCACAAGCTTTCCTGCCTCTGAAGTAAATGGGGACTACTATTGTTATTAACATTTGTTATCTTCAAGAACGTACTGTGCAAAGTACCATATCCAATAGCAATTGTAACACTGAATGGGTATTCTGTGGCCAGGTGGATTCAATACCAGCTGTGTCAGGGCTCCCACCTCTTCCAATCATGTGACCAGTAGGAGTTCTGCTTTTAGCATTCACATAATCCATTGGTTTTCGTCAACTGTAATGCAGCATTCATATATCTCAGCCTTGCTGAAGAACACTATTACTGACAGGGTGGGTCTGCTCCATACTTGTACCTCAGCATAACGCTTCAGCAAAAATGCCACATATTCTCAGGCACCATTTCCTTGTAGATAACAATTTCGCAGACTCCCCTGCATTAAACTTCATGGCCTCAACCTTCTCAACAAATGCATGACTTTGGATAGCGATGTCACTTCAAGTTCTGCAGTATGTCCTCATATGATAGTTCCATAGTTCATGATGCCAATGAACTGAACAACATTTCATGTCTCCGACCTTATTGTTAATAACAGCACCGCTCTTCTCTCCATATATATTATCCCATCCTTTATTCCATGTCCTCTCCTGCAATCTACGAGGGTTTTCTTTATTAAGGCACACTTTCACATATTTTGTATACAGGGGAAATGAGCAAATTCTGTTCATATCATGCTTCATGGGTTTAAACATATCCAATCCATCCAAAGCTTGCCACCCACACTGCTCCATTGGAGAAACTCTTGGATTTCTGCACACTTGATCTCTAATCAGCTTCTACCTCAAGGATGGAGGTGGAGCTGCCCACAGGATGGTGCAAATCCCACAACCTCACTCTTAATGTGGAAAAAACTAAGGAGATGGTGATCGACTTCAGGAGGGTGGGAAAACAACATCGTACTCTGCTGTATATTGATGGAGCTGCTGTGGAGAAGTTCCCAGGACTCCACCTGGCGGATGACCTGACCTCTACGACCAACACCACAGCAGTGGTAAAAAGAGCCCAGCAGCGGCTCCACCCTCTCCGGAGACTAAGGAAAGCAGGTCTTCCTACTGCTCATCTAAGAACCTTCAACAGGGGCACCATCGAAAGCATAATAGCCTACGGCATCACTTCCTGGTTCGGGAGCTGCAAGGCTTACGAACAATATCAACTCAACAGGATAGTGAAGACCGCCAGCAGGATCATTGGTGCCCCACTCCCTTTCATGTTAGGGATATCCAAGAAGCGGAGCATCAGTGGAGCCATCTCCATTATCCAGGACCCCTACCACCCATCACACAGATCTTTTCCATTCTGCCATCTGAGAAGAGGTACAGGAGCATCAGCTGCAAAACCAGCAGGATGCTACACAGCTTCTTCCCACAGGCAATAAGACTGATTAACGGACTGTGTCCCCTCCCCATATATCACTCACCAACACATTCCTGTCCAACCCCTTAAGAATTTTGTAGGTTTCTATAAGGTCCCCCCTCAATCTCCTAAATTCTAGCGAATACAAGCCGAGTCTATCCAGTCTTTCTTCATAAGACAGTCCTGACATCCCAGGAATCAGTCTGGTGAACCTTCTCTGCACTCCCTCTATGGCAATAATGTCCTTCCTCAGATTTGGAGACCAAAACTGTACGCAATACTCCAGGTGCGGTCTCAACAGGACCCTGTACAACTGCAGTAGAACCTCCCTGCTCCTATACTCAAATCCTTTTACTATGAATGCTAACATACCATTTGCTTTCTTTACTGCCTGCTGCACCTGCATGCCTACCTTCAATGACTGGTGTACCATGACACCCAGGTCTCGTTGCGTCGCCCCCTTTCCTAATCGGTCACCATTTAGATAATAGTCTGCTTTCCTGTTTTTGCCACCAAAGTGGGTAACCTCACATTTATCTACATTACACTGCATCTGACATGCATTTTCCCACTCACCCAGCCTATCCAAGTCACCTAGCAGCCTCCTAGCATCCTCCTCACAGCTAACACTGCCCCCCAGCTTAGTGTCATCCGCAAACTTAGAGAAGTTGCATTCAATTCCCTCGTCCAAATCATTAATATACATTGTAAATAGCTGGGAGCCTTGCAGTACCCCACTAGTCACTGCCTGCCATTCTGAAAATGGCCCGTTTACTCCTACTCTATGCTTCCTGTTTGCCAGCCAGTTCTCTATCCACATCAATACTGAACCCCCAATACCGTGTGCTTTAAGTTTGTATACTAATCTCTTATGTGGGACCTTGCCGAAAGCCTTCTGAAAGTCCAGATATAACACATCCACTGGTTCTCCCCTATCCACTCTACTAGTTACATCCTCGTAAAATTCTATAAGATTCGTCAGACATGATTTACCTTTTGTAAATCCATGCTGACTTTGTCCAATGATTTTACCACTTTCCAAATGTGCTGCTATCCCATCTTTAATAACTGACTCTAGCAGTTTCCCCACTACCGATGTTAGACTAACTGGTCTGTAATTCCCCGTTTTCTCTCTCCCTCCCTTTTTAAAAAGTGGGGTTACTTTAGCTACCCTCCAATCCTCAGGAACTACTACAGAATCTAAAGAGTTTTGAAAAATTATTACTAATACATCGACTATTTCTGGAGCTACTTCCTTAAATACTCTGGGATGCAGCCTATCTGGCCCTGGGGATTTATCAGACTTTAATCCATTCAATTTACCTAACATTGTGATTTGATTGTGCACGGCAGGTTGATTGCATTTGTCGAAACATGGGTGGACCACGTGAAGGTTGTAATCTCCCACCCCAGGAATAAAGTGAGGAAAGACTTAACAGGAACAGCAACTTTTTCACAGAGGGTAGTGGGTATAGAAACATAGAAACATAGAAAATAGGTGCAGGAGTAGGCCATTCGGCCCTTCGAGCCTGCACCGCCATTCAATATGATCATGGCTGATCATCCAACTCAGTATCCCGTACCTGCCTTCTCTCCATACCCCCTGATCCCTTTAGCCACATCTAACATCTAACTCCCTCTTAAATATAGCCAATGAATTGTCCTCAACTACCTTCTGTGGCAGAGAGTTCCTGAGATTCACCACTCTCTGTGTGAAAAATGATTTTCTCATCTCGGTCGTAAAGGATTTCCCCATTATCCTTAAGCTGTGACCCCTTGTCCTGGACTTCCCCAACATCGGGGACAATCTTCCTGTCCAACCCCTTATATACCCAACGTATATGGAATACGTTGACAGAGGAGGTTCAGGCATGTACTAAAACACCATTTGAAAGATTTGGACAGGTACAGTACATGGATTGGAAAGGTTAAGAGGGATATGGGCCAAATACCAGCATGTGAGACAAGCGTAGATGGGCATCTCGGTCAGCATGGAGAAGTTGGGGCGAAGGGCCTGTTTCCATGCTGTATGAAGCTATGTCTCTATTAGTGGGTTTCTTTATATTGAGCAATGATGGAGGCAGAACTATAAACAAAATATATTTTATTGAAGGGAGTAACCCTCTCATAAAGACCTGTATCTGGATTAACAATGTGAGAAGAATCATCTCTTTTGAAACGAGTCATATCTTAAATGGGTCCAATTGCATTCCCTGTTAAAGATTAATGCAAAAATTGTTACAGTCAACTATGTTATTCCCAGGTGATTTGGTAGATCTTGTCTGATGCATTTTTAGGGTCTCAATTGCCTGCTTTTTGTTTTGGTACAATCTGGTTTTATGGCCTAGGAAATAAAATAATAACATTCTACCTTTTTGTTTTAAATGCCAGGTTCATCATACAGTGCAAACAATTCTCTTCAGTATCTGTATAAGGTTGGATGGAAATCCAGGTGCTTGAGCATCATTATTTGTTGCATCATGTGTCACTGCAATCAACTCACACAGCTCGATGGCTCATGACATATTTCTACATATTATTCCCATTAGGACGGATCGTGGCTGGGGTTCAGTATTTCAGGTCAGGCAGAACATCTCAATGTCATAATATCATCAACTAGCTCTTCTGACACTATGTTTCATTACCTTTCATTCACCAACTCAGATACTGGGAGACTAGGTAACCAATTAAACTAAAAAAGTGCCTTGTTAGACAAAATGCCTGCGGTGAGATATGCAGCATTCCTCCATGTGCCTCCACACAAGAGGTCTGCCTCTGGTGAGTTTAATACAACCGTTGTAATGATAACATAAAGAGCTGGTTGTTGAATATAATAGGAAGATTAAACGAGAACTTACCGTTTGAAATTTGATCTTTATTTTATAAGAAACTGAAGTGAGGGAATACGTGAAGAGCCCGCCAGCCGCATGCGCGTCAATCTTCAGAGCAGTTATATAAAGCCACAGACTAGTTGCAGAACTTAAACTATAGAAAGATTAACAACCTTAGAGTTACCGGATGATCTTTATGAGAATCAGGGTTGGTAGTGGGGGACATGTATTCCCTCACTTCAACTTCTCATAAAATAAAGATCAAACTTAAAATGGTAGGTTCTCGTTTAATATTTCTATTTTATATCGAAGTCACGTGAGTACATGAAGCCTTCAAAGCTCCGTGGTTTCATGCAGTGAAACAGTCTATATGTAAGCACACTGTACCAATCAACCAAACATGGTTGAAAGAAACATGCTTCATTGAAACATGATGTTAATTCGCAAACATGCCCATGCTTTAATAGAAACAGTCCCTTTACATCAGGGATAACCACTTGATTTAATCAACACAACTTAAAATTCTACTAGTAAATAAACCAGGCCTGTTAATTGGTTTATTGTAAAACTTCTGAAAAGTTCGCTCATCGACCCATCCAGCTATCGCAAGAATGTGATCCAGCGGAACTTCCATATTACTCGCTGCCGAGGTAGCTGCAGCCCTGGTAGAATGAGATTTGAAAATATCAGTATCCACTCCTGCATCTGCTAATACGCATCTTAACCACCTAGAAATGGTTTGCACCGTTACCCTTTTGTGTGGCTTTTTGTAACTTATGAAGAAAGCCTGTTCGCCGCCTCAAAGACTTTTTGTAACCTCGATGTATTTCTTAACATTGGTAACCACACACAATCTGCAATCTGGTGGTTACGCCAAGAGCTCCAATTTGTAGCCCAATGCACCTGACGTGCTCTGCTTAATTAATTTGTCTATATAAAAGGTCACTTTATTGTCATATATAACCGCATTATCCAGTCACAGTTTCTGTAAAGATTGAACTCTTTGTGCTGAGACGAGCGCCATGAGCATGACCAATTTGTGAGTGAGCTGGGGCAAAGATAATGATACGGCCGGTGCCAAATTGCGAAACAGCCTTAACACTACTTTAACGTTCCATACCTCACGATATCTAGGCCTTGGAAGGTTTCCGTTAAAAACACCCTTCATGAATTTAGATACCAATGGGTGAGAGCCCACAGTTACTTCTGTGTCCAGACCCCAGCACTAAATATGATGATAAGGCACTACGAGCAGTGGTAATAGCACTGTAACTTAACTCTTTCTCTAAATATAAAGTTGAAAGAAACTCCAACACATCGGCTATATCTGCCTTCTCGCAAAAGTTCTCCCATTGATTGATATAGGAGAAGTACTGCTTCTTTGTGCCATCACACCAAGCTGCAGTTATTACGTCCACTGTCCGGTTGGATAATCCTAGCCCCATGAAAGGCCTTCTTAAATTCTGCAAATTAACAAGTCAATTCGGTCATGTAAAGGATGAGGCTCCTGAGACATATATGTTTATGCCTGTGAACAACCATGGGTGGTTCCTTTAATAGTCCTTTAAATAATGGAAACCATGGTTGCGTAGGGCATTTAGCTACTAAAATACCTGATGCGTTGTCTTGCATTATCTTTTGTAAGCATCTACCAATAAGACAGAATGGAGGGAAAGCATAGAATAACACTCCCCCCCCAGCCTATAGAAAATGCGTCTATAGCTTCTGCCCCTGGGTCTGGTTGCCAGGCTACATATCATGGTAGTTGATGATTAAGCCTGGAAGCGAACAAATCAATGTCTGGTGTTCCATAACGAGCTATTATGTTGTCGAATACTACCTGATTCAACATTCACTCAGTTCGATCATTGAACCTTCGTGATCTAGCATCTACTACCCTATTAAATCTGTCCGGCAAATGAGCAGCTGAAATCCAAATGCTCCTATCTATGCACTAAACCCAAATACGTTTTGCCAACGCATCACAGGATAATGATCTACATCCACCCATGTGATTTACATATGCCACTGCTGTCGAATTATCCAATTGAAGTCTAATATGCACACCATGTACCTTCCCACAGTATGCTTTCAAGGCATGAAATGCTGCCAACATTTTCAAATAATTGATGCCATATTTTCGACCAAGGAGTAACTCCTCCTTGTTCCATCTCCCACCACAACTAGAGACGGTATTAGTTGCACCCCATCCTAGTTCACTAGCATCACTCTGCAGTGTTGTTGTGGGTTTACTAGGTAGAAAGCTGCCTGAACAATGATTAATATTCACAATCCACCATTGTAATTCAGCTTTAGACTCTGACAACAACTGCATAGGCCTGTCGAAATAACCTGTATGGAGTCTTAGTGCCTGATCCTTTTCACACTCCAGATTCCGATAATGCATAGGCCCATAACATGCGGCAGGGAAGGCAGCTACTATCTTGCCAATTACCCTGGCAACCTGGTGGATAGATGGTTTCTCATTAATCAGTAGATTAGATCAAGCCTCTACCAAATTTTGTTTTTTCTCCATGGGCAGGGTCACAGACATCTCTGCTGAATTGATGATAAACCCTAAATAAGAAATAAATCTGGATGGTATCAGCCTGGATTTAGCTGGATGGATGATAAATACCAATATCGCAAAGATAAGCTTGGCAGCTGAAACAGCTAGATTAGTGAGATGCAACATTCTCCCGATAATCAGAATGTCATCTATATACCCCACAACAATATGCCCTTCAGCTCTAAGTAGGGCAAGCACTGGTTTGAGCAGTTTGGTAAATAGCCGAGGGGCTGAGCTTAAACCATTAGGTAACACCTTAAACACCAGTTAAACTTCAGATATTTCCTGTGATTCCTATGAATAGGAACTAAATAATATGCATCCTTAAGATCGATGGATGCCATAAAGCAACGCTCAGTAACTAGCTGTTTAGTGGTGTAGAAATTTTCCATTTTAAAATGTTTATACTGCACATTTGAGTTGAAGCTCGCCAAATCAAGAATGATACGGCATCCACCATTTTGCTTCTCCCTTGAGAATATGTTAGAAATATATTCCTCTTTCTTATGGACTGACCGTTCAATCACTCCTTTTATTATGCAATGCCTCTATCTCTGCTTGCATATCCAAAGTCCTTTTTGGAACGAATATACGCCCGACTCGGCATATCTTGCGAGGTGGAAATGTGTTAGCCAAGAACTCAATTTTGTAACCCATTATACTATGCAGTATAAACGGGTCCGAAGTTATCTGTCGCTACTCGTGCAAAAATAGACTTAACCTGACACCAACTTGTAATTCCTCCGGACACCTCCTGTGACTGATGGATGCACACCACCTACCTCGAAGATCATAGGCGGTTTAACACCAGGGCCAGCTTGGAAGATGCGGCAGCCTCAGTTCCCAGCGGCTCAAGATTTCAGAGCGAAGGGAAGGAGACCAAACAGAACCAATCTTTAGCCGCTGGGAACAGAGGCTGCCGCATCTTCCAAGATGGACAAGATGGGCCTTGGCCTAAAAAAGACCCGTGACTGGGTCTAAATTGAGCAGATCTGATATTGCCACCAGCCTCAGAGAACCGATTCCTGCTGATAGTCACATAGGGATGATATCGCTGGAATAGAGGAGTCTTACCCATATAGGGTGTCTTGACCATGCCAGCAGCAGCCTTTATTTCCTCCTGCAAGTTCTTGACGCTTACCCAAATCTTCTCCGAAGAGGTATTTAGCAGGCTGAACATTGCTGGATCTGCATAAATATGCAAATTGGGGTTTAATTCTGTTAGCCGAGATTCCAGAGATAACTCCCTCTTCACTTCTTCAACATTTTCACTTGGGAACTATCAGGTATGAATCTCTCTTGTGCCCCTGATTCAAAGTCTTTGGTAAGGGTGCACAAGTTGCTCTCATTCCTCCTACACTATGTTTGGAGCAATGCTGGGGATCTTGCACCGCTTTGGAGACATCACTCCAGAGACAACTGTGTTTTACCGCCACAGCATTGCACCAAAATACCTGCCATATTTGCCTTCATCCTGAGGGACCCCATCCCCCATCATCGCCAGAATATACAGGCTGTAATTACCAATATCCCTGGTGCATATTTGCCACTCCCTGAACTAGTTTCAACATCCTCTCCGTCTCCACCTTTCCCAATTAATATACAGGTCTTCATTCATGTTTCACCCACACCTGCCTTTATTTATAACGTTGTCCATTTTGGTGACAAAAACGGGAAAGCAGACTATTATCTAAATGGTGGCCGATTAGGAAAGGGGGAGATGCAGCGAGACCTGGGTGTCATGGTACACCAGTCATTGAAGGTAGGCATGCAGGTGCAGCAGGCAGTAAAGAAAGCGAATGGTATGTTAGCTTTCATTGCAAAAGGATTTGAGTATAGGAGCAGAGAGGTTCTACTGCAGTTGTACAGGGTCTTGGTGAGACCACACCTGGAGTATTGCGTACAGTTTTGGTCTCCAAATCTGAGGAAGGACATTATTGCCATAGAGGGAGTGCAGAGACGGTTCACCAGACTGATTCCTGGGATGTCAGGACTGTCTTATGAAGAAAGACTGGATAGACTTGGTTTATACTCTCTAGAATTTAGGAGATTGAGAGGGGATCTTATAGAAACTTACAAAATTCTTAAGGGGTTGGACAGGCTAGATGCAGGAAGATTGTTCCCGATGTTAGGGAAGTCCAGGACAAGGGGTCACAGCTTAATGATAAGGGGGAAATCCTTTAAAACCGAGATGAGAAGAACTTTTTTCACACAGAGAGTGGTGAATCTCTGGAACTCTCTGCCACAGAGGGTTGTTGAGGCCACACACAGTTCATTGGCTATATTTAAGAGGGAGTTAGATGTGGCCCTTGTGGCTAAGGGGGTCAGGGGGTATGGAGAGAAGGCAGGTACGGGATACTGAGTTGGATGATCAGCCATGATCATATTGAATGGCGGTGCAGGCTCGAAGGGCAGAATGGCCTACTCCTGCACCTAATTTCTATGTTTCTATGTTTCTATGTTTCCCAACCACTGAATCAACACAATTCAGTCTATCTAGTCATCCACTTGTTATTGCTCGTGGGTGCTTGCTGTGTCATTTGTTTACAACATTATCTAGATTACAACAGCGAATTCATTTCACTTGGTACATCACTGCCTGTATAGCACCTTGAAGCACTCTGAAAGCATGTTGAAAATGTTATAGAAGTGCAAGAATTTTTTCCACCTCCAACGTGATCTCACCACTAGTCACATCTTTCCATCACCGCCCCTTTCCCCCTTCCACAGAGACCGTTCATTCTGCATCCCCCTGGTTAACTCAGCCCTTCCCATTCAAACCATCCCCTTCCCAGGTACCTTCCCCTGCAACCGCAGGATATGCAACACCTGTCCCTATACCTCCTCCCTCGACTCCGTCCAGGGACCCCATTCAGTCTTTTCACGTTAGGCATTTGCACCTCCTCCAACCTTATCTACCATATCCATTGTTCAAGATGTGGACTCTTACACATTGGCAAAACCAAATGTAGACTGAACGATCATTTTGCTCAACACCTTCGCTCAGACTGCCTGGGCTTGCGTGATCTCCTGGTTGCCAAACATTTTCACTCCCCTTCCCATTACTTTACTTACCTTTCTGTTCTGAGCCTCCTACATTGCCAGAGTGAGGCCAAATGCAAATTGGAGGAACTGCACCTGATATTTTGCTTGAGCAGCGTACAACCCAGCAGAATTAGTATTGATTGTTCGATCTTCAAATAACCCTTGCATCCCTTCTCTCACCATCCGTTCCCCACCCTAGTTGTTGTACGAGTTTCAATGTGGTCCTGGTGAGTTTCACTGTGTGTGTAACTCATTTCCACCTAGCCCACAGCTAGCAATGGACAGTTTCCTTCATTATCGTTACTTTTTTGCCTATCTTTCATTCATTGGTTCTATATCTCTATGTCACCATCTCCAGTATATCTCTCAGTTCCCTTTTCCCTGACTGAGTCTGAAGAAGGGTCTCAACCCGAAACATCACCCATTCCTTTTCTCCAGAGATGCTGCCTGACCCGCTGAGCTACTCCAGCATTTTCAGTTTATCTGCAAGAATGTAAATCTTTAATTACTGTAAGAAAACCACTGCAATAGAAGTATCTTTATTACCATAATATATTATAAATTTAAATTCCATTTAGACTATTTTTATATCTCATCTGCCCTCTCAATTTTGCTTATTATTTTGTCTTTTTGGTTTTCTTCCCATCTGTTCTTCTATTTTAAATCTGGCATTGATTCAACACGCTGTAATTCTCCCCCTGAATGGCAGGGAGCCAATTGCGCATTTATTGTTATAAGACAATTAGGGGATGAATTGCTATTGTCTGGAAAGTACTATTGGTCATTTTATTTTATGAAAGCTTATCTAACCCATATCAAAGTTGAAATGAGAGTGGTAAGCAGCTGTACAATGGGATAATTAACAATAATATGTCGACATATACAGTACATTTTGATATGTTAACAATTTAACCGAAGCAAAAAAAAAAAAAAATTACATGCCAGTAAAGCAGGAAGCTGCAAATCTTATGTGAATAAAATGAGCTTATTGTCAAGGTTGAACAGATGCCTTTCTCTCAGTCCCAATGACCATTGAATTAGACTTCTTTGGATACAATAATGGACATTGAAACTTCTTTCCCTTGTGTCAAAGACTATTTCTTGCGAGTTAAAATTGACACCTACGATTTCAGCCCAAGAAGGAATAAAAAACAAAATGTTCTTGTAGGAGTAGGATTTTGAATGTTGCTGTGACAGTGAAATACATATCCCAGTATGAGAGGGTGTGAGAAAACATGGTTATGGGCTGTAGTGGGATGGAAGGGGAGGAATCTAGAGATCCAATGACGCCAAGGTCTGCCAAACTAGAAACAAGAGCTTGCACCATTTTATCAATTCATTTCCCACCCGGTAAAAAAATTAATAGGTTGAGAGGAGGAGGTGGTGGTGTTCTGGTGGACCAGAAAAGCACAGGCTCTAGAAAGTCTGAGGTATAGGAAGAAGTTGAGTAGACTGGGACTGAGACCATTCCTCAAGTGCAAGAGGATTAAGGGTAATCTTATAGATGTGTATAAAATCATGAGAGGAATAGATCGGGTAGATGCACAGAGTCTCTTGCCCAGTGTATGCGGATCAAGGGCAAGGGGACATGGGTTGAAGGTGAAGGGGAAAAGATTTAATAGGAATCTGAGGGGTGACTTTTTCACACAAACAGTGGTGGGTGTATGGAACAAGCTGCCAGATGAAGTAGTTGAGGCAGAGGCTATCCCAACATTTAAGATCAAAGTCAAGGTATCAATAAAGACTACTTTGACTTTGATCCCAACATTTAAGAAACAGTTAGACAGGTACATGGATAGGACAGGTTTGGATGAATACGGATTGCTGGGCCAAATTCGGGCAGGTTAGACAATTGTAGCTGGGACAATGAAAGATGGTGATATTGTGTAGAATGCAAAGACAGTCTTGAGATTGCAGGTGCAGAGTGGTTCAATGCATCAGAAAGAAGCTCTAGTCAGCAAAGATTTGCTGGAAGCCTTTGAAAGCCCTCTGGCTCACAAGTAGTTCTCCAGAAACAGTTCACCTTCAGCCACCATGCCACGCCAACATTTAGCTGTCATCTCCATGCAGAA
This sequence comes from Leucoraja erinaceus, assembly GCF_028641065.1. Lineage (NCBI taxonomy): Eukaryota > Metazoa > Chordata > Chondrichthyes > Rajiformes > Rajidae > Leucoraja > Leucoraja erinaceus. The sequence goes on along the minus strand of NC_073379.1, from coordinate 95,635,014 downwards.
ACCTACAGTTCCAAGCCCACATCTATTAGATTTGTCATTCTCCTAACTGCACAATGAATGCTGATTAAGGCAGAATAAGCAAGTGCAAAGCTTTACCAACAGCCTCAGATAAGTTGTACGATTCAACTACCATAACAATGACAGCACTGACATAGGCACCGGCATCTTTGGAAATGGAGAAGCAAGACATTCCATGGCCCTTTGCATTCTGTCATCCTTCAACCAGGAGGCTGGATGGTGAGTACCAGTTGCATTTTACACCACAAAATACTTCACAGCTAAGTGCCACCTTACCCCGACCCCCAGTTCACCTGCACAATGCAGGACCACTTTCAAAGCTGCAAAATGGACATTTGAGATTAACCACAGTCCACCATGCCTTGCTCTGGCAACCCGCTAATACTTCATTGCCAGCCATTCACACAAGAGCTGTACAACATCTGCTGTGCTGACTCATTCAGCAAATGGCAAATTCCCAATGGCGTCAGTGAGTCAGGAGAATTTGGAATGCAGTTGATGTTGATATGTGCTCATAAGCAAAGTGTTGACTCAACTGGTGCAAACAGTCTGCAATTCCGGTCAATTTTCAATTGATATCCAATGTAGTATTTGCATAAAAGAACCTTAAATGGAATTAAATCCAAATTAAGTAGCTCCATATAAAATTGTTTTAGGACATATTTTCCAGCATTTTGTGCAAGCCAATATTAGTTGTTTTTTTATATTATTAGAGAACGATAAAGTGGAAGGGCTGATAGCTGTTTTCCCCTGGTGGGTATTTTGTAAACTTTCTCAATCATGTAAATCTCATTTATTCAGACATGTACTATATAATAAGTCAGAGGTGGCTTAGAATAATTTACATTTCAATCTCTCAAATGGATTTGAAGTTGAAAACAGCATGACTATAAAATTTTATTATCCAGACCAAACGTAATTTATAGTTAATGTATGAAAAAGCTTCTCATTTCATTTTATTCAGTGTGATAAAAGGGGAGCAACATTACTGTAATATGTGTATGAAGTGTATGAAACTGTTCAGGAGATATACGTCATGCTGTTTCCTGCATAAAATAATAACAAGGTTAGGCATATGCAAATACTAAATGCCGGTAGTTTTGTATAGTAGCACAATAAATATCTAATGTGGTGCAACACTCATTCACCTCAACAACAAAAGGTTATTATCATTCACCATCAGTAATTTCTTCTATGCAGGGAATCTGCTTGAAACTCCAGACATCAACTTTTTAATAAATAATCATCTTACAAAATATTCCTGTGAGCTTGAGGTAGACACAAAAAGCTGGAGAAACTCAGCGGGTCAGACAGCACCTCTGGGGAAAAAGAATATGTGACATTTCTTTGTGACAGAGTTGACGTGGAAAAGCTTTTCCCACTGAGAGTAGGGAAGATTCAAACAAGGGGACATGACATGAGAATTAAGGGACTGAAGTTTAGGGGTAACATGAGGGGGAACTTCTTTACTCAGAGAGTGGTAGCTGTGTGGAATGAGCTTCCAGTGAAGGTGGTGGAGGCAGGTTCGTTTTTATCATTTAAAAATAAATTGGATAGTTATATGGATGGGAAGGGAATGGAGGGTTATGGTATGAGCGCAGGTATATGGGACTAGGGGAGATTATGTGTTCGGCATGGACTAGAAGGGTCGAGATGGCCTGTTTCCGTGCTGTAATTGTTATATGGTTATTTCGGGTTTAGACTCTTCTTCAGACTGAGAGTCAGGGGAAAGGGAAACGAAAGAGAGGTAGACGGCAATGTGGAGAGATATAGAACAAATTAATGAAAGATATGCAAAAATGTATAAAGAAAGCAGGCTGTTGTTAGCTGCGACCTACGTGAGAATGAGTACAGATAATGAGACTCAACTAGATGACTTTGAAGCTGCTACAACTTGGGTGGGGGAGGGATGGAGAAAGGGAATGCAAGGGTTACTTCAATCAATAAATAAATCAATATTCATACCACTGGGTTGCAAACTCAACCCAAAACGTCACCTAAATTCCTTTTCTCCAGAGATGCTGAGTTACTCCAGCTTTTGGTGTCTATCTTCGGTTTAAACCAGCATCTGCAGTTCCTTCCCACACATTCTTATGTGCTTTATGATTTCGCGGGAAACATACTTTTTTTTAACTTAATCTCTACCTTTATATACGTCAATGAATTATACGGAAAAGTAATCAAAAGGTATGTGTCGTGGTCATTGTCCCCTTTTGATCATTGTCTCCTTGCAAATCTTTACTTTCCTATTGACCACCTTTAATTTGACCCATTCGTATTTCCCCTTTCATATTGAACCATTTCTGGCACTGGTTCCTCTTCCCACTTTGAAATTTCAATGCAGCATACCTCCCATGTGTTCAATTTTATCCCCTCCTCTTTTGTTTACCTTCGAACACTAGGAAATGTTCTACGTTGAGATTGGTAATACACAGTTCAATCTCTCCACTGGTTCATTCATTCTGCAATCATCTCCATGCTGTCAAATTGTGGGCCTGACAATAAACCCAGGGTAAACCACAACTTCTAATTTAACTCAGTGTAAACTATCGTTTTCAGCCTGGGTTTCAGTTCTATTTCTTTGCAATTGTTTCCCATTATCTGTATGACCACTCAGGTTGAACCAATCTATCTTAAATATCTGTGCCTTGTACAATGCTGAGATTAGCTTGACAGTACACAATCCATACATTAACAGGTCCACTGATTTCCATCTGCACAAATTGCTCATCCTGTGCCTCGCTAAGCAAATCATTTGCTGAAACCCATCTCACTGGACTCTTTTTATGTTGACCCTTCTTTATCCTCCATGATCTCCCAGTTTTCTCAAATGTAGCTGCCTGGCTCTCGTCAAAACTCCCCTATTCATCATCAATCGCTTTCTTCCACACATTAAATTCCTGGCTTTATCGTCAAATCTATTAACAGGTTAGACAGGGGTAGACATAGGGCATAATTTGGGTAGACAGTCAAAACTTTCAAATCACAGATGGCATAGCATTAAATTGAGAGGGGTTAAGTCTAAAGGGATGTGCGGACCGATCTTTTACACAGAGAGTGATGATTACCTGAAATGCACTGCCAGGGGTGGAGATTGAGGCAGATATGATCGTGACATTTAAGAGACTTTTGTATGTGCATGTACTGTATATGCAGGGAATGAAGGGATATGAATTATGTGCAGACAGATAGGAGTTGATCTTGGCATAATGTTAGGCACAGACATTGTGGGCCAAAGGGCCTGTTCATGTGCTGTCCTTTTCTGTGTTCTATCTCAGCTCCATCTCTACCCAGTAATAAAATCATTTCAGTTAAAAGGATATGTGCCTGTTAATGCAAAATGTGATATGGATCTCACAGGAGCAACATAAGATCATAAGGTCATAAGATCATAAGGTCATAAGTGATAGGAGCAATTAGACTATTTGACCCATTAAATCTACTACGTCATTCAATCATGGCAGATCCATTCTCCATAGAAACATAGAAAATAGGTGCAGGAGTAGGCCATTCGGCCCTTCGAGCCTGCACCACCATTCAATATGATCATGGCTGATCATCCAACTCAGTATCCCGTACCTGCCTTCTCTCCATACTCCCTGATCCCTTTAGCCACAGGGCCCACATCTAACTCCCTCTTAAATATTGCCAATGAACTGGCCTCAACTACCTTCTGTGGCAGAGAATTCCAGAGATTCACCACTCTCTGGGTAAAAAATGATTTTCTCATCTCGGTCCTAAAATCTTCCCCCTTATCCTTAAACTGTGACCCCTTGTTCTGGACTTCCCCAACATCGGGAATAATCTTCCTGCATCTAGCCTGTCCAACCCCTAAAGAATTTTGTACGTTTCTATAAGATCCCCCCCTCAATCTTCTAAATTCTAGCGAGTACAAGACGAGTCTATCCAGTCTTTCTTCATATGAAAGTCCTGCCATCCCAGGAATCAGTCTGGTGAACTTTTTCTGTACTCCCTCTATGGCAAGAATGTCTTTCCCTCCCTCCTAACCCCATTCTTCTGCCTTCTCCCCATAACCTCTGATCACAATGTAATGCCTTCCTCTGCTGAGCTTTTCATTGCCCAGCTGGATGGTGCCAAGCCAACAATAAAGAATAAATAACCTCCAGGGAGAAGATGATGAAAAGGTAATGGAGAAAGAAAGAACCAAAAGAAATATCATCACAAGGCTGAGTTGGTCGTACTCTCACCTTCGAGCCATACGGTTGTATGGTCAAATTCTATTCTTGAGAATTGAATACAAAAGTTCAAGCCTCCAATATTAAGGGGGCAGTTCACTTTTCCCATAGAGTCATTAAGTCAGGCAGTTGCCCAGCATGGACACAGGCCTTTTGGCCCATTAAGTGTGTGCCAAGCGTGAAGCCCCAATTTACACTAATTCCATTTTATTCTCCTCACTGTTCGATCAATTCACCCAGATTCTTCCAGTTACAAACAAGGGACAATTTACAGTAGCCAGTGGGAGACCCAGATGTAGCCCACACACCACAATGGGAATGTGCAAACACAGCAGAAATGCCATCAACGGTCAAAATTGAACCCAGGTCACTAGAGCAATGAAGCAACACCTTTGCTAGATCTATGACTACGATGGTGTTATTTCTGAGGGGATTTGTATTGAGGTCCCATCTGCCCTCTCAAAGAAAATCCAATTACATTATTTTTAGGAATAAAGAGTTATCCTTAATTTCCTGGTCAACAATTAGATCAAAATCAGTTCCAAAAATAATTTCATTGATTTGGTCGCATTGGTCTTTACGGGATCATTCTGTGAGCAAATTCCCTTCCATGATTCTTCCATTTCTTTCCATTGTAAAAATGTACGTCTTTCTTTATGCATCAAATACACACTAATTCCGAATGCAGTCTCTCTCTCATTTTCCTCTGATGTACCCAAGTCATGTAACAAGAATAATTTCAGCATCCTCCTTGCACCTGACCTGCTGAGCATTTGCAATATTTTCTGTTTTCGTTCATAATTTACAACAGCTTTGACATCTAAATCATATTGTTTTTCTTATCTATCGCAATAAATCTGAAGAAGCCTAATTCGTATTCACAATGCAATAGTCTCAGTAAACTGAAAATTGAAAATGATGTTTTTGTGAAATTGTCTTTCTCCTCACCATGTAAAATTATCATTTGAGTAGACTTTAGTGATAACACTAAAGGTGAGGGTTGGAATACAACGGTTAGAAACGTAGAAACATAAGTGCAGGAGTAGGTCACTCAGCCCTTCAAGCCAGCGAATGTTGATCATTCAATATGATCATGGCAGATCATCTAAAATCAGTACCCCGTTCCTGCTTTTTTCCCCATATCCTTGATTCCTTTAGCCATCTATATTACTAAATCTCTGATCTTGAACGCTTTTGGCCTACTGTGCTGCGATTTCCGACAGAACGCCGCCACCTATGGCCGTCATTTTAGGCCACCTCGCACAGAGCCCCCCTCCGCCTTACGGGTGCGGAGGATTTTTTCCATTGATGACAAATCAGAGAGATATTAATGTTTTTTAAAAATTCACCGTTCTCTCTGCTGCCCCTTCTGGAGGGAGGGGGAGGGACTACAAAACCAGGAAGTGGTGTGCCTCACTCACTCTCTGCAAGATGGATGAAGCCAAGGGTCACGTCTCTCTGAGCTCTGAATAACACTGAACAAATGTCTACACAACTGTGAGTATCCTTAATGTGGTTTGAAAATGAAAATATGGTTTGTTTGAAGTAAAAAGGCACTGCCTGCAAATGGTTGTTTGGATGCTTTGGCTTGAAGTTGAAAGGCACTACTTACTGCAAATGGTGGCGGGTGCTTTGGCTTGAAGTTGAAATGCACTATTTACTGGGTGCTTTGGGAGCTGTGGTTGAAATGCACTATTTACTGCAAATGGTGGTTTGGGAGCTGTGGTTTAAAGTTCAAAATGCACTACTTACTGCAAATGGTGGCTTTGGAGCTTTGGCTTGAAGTTTAAAAAAATCACCATTCTTTCTGCTGCACCTGCTGCAGGGAGAGGGAGGGACTATAAAACCAGGAAGTGGTGTGCCTCACTCACTCTCTGCAAGATGGATGAAGCCAAGGGTCACGTCTCTCTGAGCTCTGAATGACACTGAATGTCTACACAACTGTGAGTACCCTTAATGTAGTTTGAAAATGAAAATATGTTTTTTTTTAAGTAAAAAGGCATTGCCAGCAAATGGTTGTTTTGAGTGCTTTGGCTTGATGTTGAAAGGCTCTACTTACTGCAATTGGTGGCTTGGGAGTTTGGTTTAAAGTTGAAAGGCACTACTTACCGCAAATGGTGGCTTGGGAGCTTTGGCTTGAAGTTGAAAGGCACTACTTACTGCAAATGGTGGCTTGGGTGTTTTGCTTGACGTTGAAAGGCAATACTTACTGAAAATGGTGACGGGTGCTTTGGCTTTAGGTTGAAAGGCACTACTTACTGCAAATGGTGGCTTGGGTGCTTTAGCTTGAAGTTTAAAACAATCACCATTCTTTCTGCTGCCCCTGCTGGAGGGAAGGGGAGGGACTATAAAACCAGGAAGTGGTGTGCCTCACTCGCTCTCTGCAAGATGGATGAAGCCAAGGGTCACGTCACTCTGAGCTATGAATAACACTGAACAAATGTCTACACAACTGTGAGTACCCTTAATGTGGTTTGAAAATGAAAATATGGTTTGTTTGAAGTAAAAAGGCACTGCCTGCAAATGGTTGTTTGGGTGCTTTGGCTTGAAGTTGAAAGGCATTACTTTCTGCATATGGTGGCTTGGGTGCATTGGCTTGAAGTTGAAAGGCACTACTTACTGCAAATGGTGACTAGGGTGCTTTGGCTTGAGGTTGAAAGGCATTACTTACTGCAAATGGCGGCTTGGGTGATTTGGCTTGAAGTTAAAAGGCACTACTGCAAATGCACTTACTTCCTGTTTGCACTGTATATTGATTTTAGATAAAATGCTACACTTACGACTGTGATTTTTGGCCATCTTACTCAGTCCCCCCTCCGCTGAACAGGTGCAGAGAATTCTTCCCATTAATGAAAAATAAAAGTGTTATTCGTGTTTAAAAAAATGTTGAGAATCTCTCTCCTGTCAATTACGCCCTGAAAGCCACACCTTTTCCGGTGGGAGGGGGAGGGGTTATAAAACCCGGAGGTGTCGGTGTGGCTCAGTCACTGCATGATGGGGGAGGGAGAGGCCATGACTCTGTCTGAGCTGTGAATCAACTGAACACACTGAATGTCTGCTGAATTGTGAGTTTGGTGTTATGTGTGGTGTTATGTTGGTTTCACACTGCATAAAATGGTATGAAGCTGCATTTGAATTTGGTGGCCTTGGATCCAGCTTGAAGTGGTATGAAACTGCACTTGAATTCGGTGGCCTTGCACCCTGCTTGAAGTGGTTGGAAACTGCAATTGAATTTGGTGGCGGTGAACCCTGCTTGAAATGGTAGGAACATGGATTTGAATTTGGTGGACTTGCACCCTGCTTGAAATGGAATTTCAAGGAATAGTCATGAGTCAACTGCCAGCCCACCAGCCGTGAGTGAACTGCCAGCAGATTAGGCTTGAGGGACTGAGCTGCCACCCCAAGAACCCATACCAGCACTCCAGAAAGCCCCCCCATTGGCCACCAATATTGGAATTGGTGGAGAGGTGGAATATTGCGTTGGGGGACCAGCCCTCCCGTGTGAACATGGGACCCAATGGGTCCCACTTAGTCTAGTAAGAGCTAAATCTCTTGAAATTGATATTATATGAGGTTTCAAAGCCAGTCTGACTCTATTAACACCTAAAGTACAGTGACATACAGGTATATCTTCAGACGTTGGAGTCGAATTGTTACTGAGTCTATTTGGCTGAAGGACTGGTTCAAAATCCAAAACTTCGACAGTGTAGTTTTGCTGTTCAGGCTAGGGTGAAACCAGATAGGACAGCAGAGTTATATATGGGCAAAACTGCTGCATTTGATATTGATCCATTGATCCATTAATCCATTTGATATTGATGGTTTGGGGAGGGCCAAGGGGGCTACCTTTAGTAATACCACTGCCAGTTACATACATGGGGGGGTCTTGGACTGAGTCAATATACTCTTTCCCATATCAAATAAGCTAAATGTATCCAGCATGCAGGAAAGAAGACAGGGAAGTATGTTCTTGATTTTTATCCAAATTGATTTGAAAGTCAATCAAATTTCAGTTAGAAAGTTAACAACCGCAGGGGGTATCTTTGGAAGCATTGTGTTTAACCAATTAGCCTCAAGGGCAGGAACCGGGGGGGTGGTCTTAACTTCCGTGCCCTCAAAGTTGCTCCCCCATGGGAACAAGGGCTGAAGAGGGACAGGCATGGAGAGGGACATTAGTTCACGGGATGACCGGAATGGAGGTGACGGGCTTCGTTGTCAGCTGCAACTGGGATTGCAAAATGGCGTCAAATGGCTCTTGCATATGGACTCAGTGGGCTGTACTGTTCACAACGTACTAACCAGAGCAATTGTGCTTATGCACGGGGACAGAGTTATTGAGCTGTATGCAAGCTTTTTGCTGGCATGCAAAACATGGATTTCACTGTATCTGGTACACTTGACAATAAAGAACCAATTGCCTTTTACTCACCAGCTGTGTGCAATGGAGTGATTTGAGTTGGAGGTTAAGAAGATAAGAATCTGAAAAAGGATCATCTCTGGAATTATCTGCCCCAGAAGGCTGTGGAGTTAAGATTATTGGACGTATTTTAAGAGGGCGAAGAAACATTAATGAAAGATCAGAGAATTGAGGACTATGGTAACTGACACAGAGGAGGAGTTGAGACCAGGGGCATATCAACCTTGATCATGTTGCTGGATAGGTTTGAGCGGATGAGTGGATCTAACTCCTGTTCCTATTTTTCTGAGTTTTTGACTGTTTTATGAGGTGGGACAGAGCAAGGAGAGCTGGTGGTGAGAAGGAAGTCAATCCCTGCCCAGGTTATGAGATGATCATTGAAACCTTTTAAGTGTTTGCATGTCTTCCTCAATAGAATGTTTTTATTTATTTTTAATTAATTCTGCTGCATGCATGCGTGTGATGAGTGTGATTGTGGGATGGAAAGGGGGGTGGGATAGGGGAGAGGTTTTATTTACAAAAAAATCTCAATTTTCATTGTGACGGGATGGGAAAGGGAGAAGGAGGGAGTGAGTGGGGGAGCAGGGGATAGAGGGAGAGGGGGGGGGTAGGGTGGGGAGAAGGAGGGGGAAATGGGGGTGAGAAGGGGAGAGAGGGGGGAGGGGGGTAGAAGGAGAGGAGGTAGAGTGGGGGAGTGGGGAGTGGGGGATAGGGGAGAGGTGGGCAGTGGAGGAGGTGAGGAAGGAAAGTGGGGGAGTGGGATAGGGAGGAGGTGAGGAGTGGGGGAGCACGGAGATAGAGGGAGAAGAGGGGGGTAGGGAGGGGAGAAGGTTTATGGAGGGAGGGAGTGACTGAGGGTAGGGGAAAGGAGAGGGAGAGCTGAGGGTGCGGGTTAGGGATGGGAGAGGGAAAAGAAGAGGGAGGGTGAAGAGGAGATGGAAGGAGTGCTGGGGGATGAGAGGGAATGGAAGAGGATAGGGGTACGCAGGGATGGCGAGGCGCGGTTGATGTACGGTTGCCATGACGTCACAATGTGGATCTCTGGCATCACAACAGTTGGGGGCTGTGGGTCAGTGGTGGAATATTGCCTTGGGGGACGGGAAGTGGAGGGGAGGGAGAGCTGGAGTTGAAGTTGCAGGGCTAAATGGATGAAGAGAACAAAGGAAATTTCTGCCAAATGGTTGTGACCAAAAAAAATTCATTGTATCTGTACCTCACTGCACTTGTGCACATGACAACAAACTCAATGACTTAATTTGATGGACAGAAGTCAAATTGCAGGCAAAGGCCTTGACTTACTGCAACCGCTAACTAGGTACACAAAGCTTGCCTGATCAACACCAAACATTTAAGGCACATTTTTTCTCTCATTAATCACCTAAAGTGGGATCACTGGGCACAATGCAAATCTGCATTTACTTATCCATTACCAGTCTCCAAGGACTGACCATTAAAGGTAAAGTGCCTGCAAAATGTTCCGTATAGCTTGTATGCATGACCCCTTTTCTGTGTACTTTTATAATGATTAAATTAACTGTTGATTCTCATAGGATTCCATGCCACTAACAAATGTACCGGCTTAGAAGGCACTAACATTTTGATTAAATTATATTTTTTAAACTTCCCATAGTCATACATTACAGGTTAATTTGAGACCAAGATTATTCAGCCAGGCAGTAAACCTTTCTCCAGAGTGCTTCATTTAGGATTTGTGCACTTTAGAACTCAGCCAGGGTTACTTAAAGTAATACTCATGAACCAAAGCTCATTTAGCTGAGGAATGATATGGTTCATAGAGTATCTGTAGCATTTGTTATCCAAAATTTAACATGTTTGAAATCAGCTAACTGCAAGCCTGAGAAATTAGTCTCTCTTGATGAAACCAGATTTTTTGAAAGATTTCTGCTTAAGTACCATCATTAAAAAACAAAAAATAATACAAAGTGAGATCTACCACAACAACATGTAAAATATAAATAACTTGGTATTGGGGCTAGGGTGTTGACATGGATAGAAAATTGGTTGGCAGACCGGAAGCAAAGAGTAGGAGTGAATGGGTCCTTTTCAGAATGGCAGGCAGTGGCGAGTGGAGTGCCGCAAGGCTCGGTGTTGGGGCCGCAACTCTTTACCATATATATTAATGATTTTGAAGAGGGAATTAGGAGCAATACTAGCAAGTTTGTGGATGACACAAAGCTGGATGGCAGTGTGAACTGTGAAGAGGATGTTAGGAGGTTGCAGGTTGACCTGGACAGGTTGAGTGAGTGGGCAGATGCGTGGCAGATGCAGTATAATATAGATAAATGCGAGGTTATCCACTTTGGTGGCAAAAACAAGGGGGCAGATTATTATCTCAATGGTGTTAGGTTAGGTAAGGGGGAGGTGCAGCGAGACCTGGGCGTCCTTGTACACCGGTCACTGAAAGCTGGCTTACAGGTACAGCAGGCAGTGAAGAAAGCTAATGGAATGTTGGCCTTCATAACGAGAGGATTTCAGTATAGGAGTAGAGAGGTTCTTCTGCAATTGTATAGGGTTCTGGTGAGACCACATCTGGAGTATTGTGTACAGTTTTGGTCTCCTAATTTGAGGAAGGGCATCCTTGTGATTGAGGCAGTGCAGCTGTAGGTTCACGAGATTGATCCCTAGGATGGCGGGACTGTCATATGAGGAAAGATTAAAAAGACTAGGCTTGTATTCACTGGAGTTGAGAAGGATAAGGGGGTATCTTATAGAAACATATAAAATTATAAAAGGACTGGACAAGCTAGATGCAGGAAATATGTTCCCAAAGTTGGGCAAGTCCAGAACCAGGGGCCACAGTCTTAGAATAAAGGGGAGGTCATTTAAGACTGAGGTGAGAAAAAACGTTTTCACCCAGAGAGTTGTGAATTTATGGAATTCCCTGCCAAAGAGGGCAGTGGAGGCCAAGTACTGGATGGATTTAAGAGAGAGTTCGATAAAGCTCTAGGGGCTAGTGGAGTCTAGAGATATGGGGAGAAGGCTTATTGATAGGGGACGATCAGCCATGATCACAATGAATGGCGGTGCTGGCTCGAAGGGCCGAATGGCCTCCTCCTGCACCTATTCCCTATGTTTCTATGTAACTTAAGTCATCTTTCTCTTCCCTATCACCAACCTATGAAAGCAGAAACTGGTGCATGTTCTTTCACTCCACAAGGATCAGCCTGAGCTTGCAGTTCCCTGTCAATCTAATTCGATGTCCCGTTTCCATACTGACAAATCTGTCTGTGGCTGCCTGGACTGTTCCAATAAATCCAAAGTAAGCTAGAAGAAGAAGCACCTCATCTTCCATCTGAGTGTCTTGTCACCGTCAGGTAAACATCAGAATTGAACAATTTCTGGTAAGTCACTTTCCATACTTGCAACAGAACAGGCCAGTTCTAGAGTGTGTTTTCTGCATGTAATATTTTGCATTAGTTCTTCTCTCTTAACATTCACTGCCTGAATTGCAGGTCATTCCTGACGCTCCGATTTGCAATAGAACATTTTAGCACATCACTTTGTTTGTCCTCCCCCTCTCTAACTGTCCTTGTTCAACTATTAGCCAGATGGACTCAGCAATAGGAGCAGCTGTTATTGGGTAAGGCCATGTCTGACATGTAGAAGATTAGTTAAGTTTAGTTTAGAGATACTGCGTGGAAACAGGCCCTTCGGCCCACTGGGTCCGCGCCGACCTGCGATCGCCACACATTAACACTATCCTACACCCACTAGGGACAATTTTTACATTTATCAAGCCAATTAACCTACAAACCTGTATGTCTTTAGAGCCAGTTGTTTAAAGACCAGCTGATCAGAGTTCAGGATCAGAATGTTTCAGTAAAGGGCCTGTCCCACGAGCATGCGACTCCATACGGCAAGCGTGACCTAACGTGGTCGCTTGAGCCGTACGGCCTAGCGGGGCCGGTCCCACTTCGATTGCCGGAGCCATATGGAGTTGTGCGGAGCTGGTCCCGACATCGCGCGGGGCTCCGAAAAATTGACCATGTTCAAAAATTCCGCACGGCAACGGCCTGCCGGCCCGCAGCCGCCTCGACGCCGTACGTCACGCGCGAACTTCCCGCGGACTTTGCTCGAACTTCATGTCACTCACTCGACCTCCACGCAGCCCTCGCTTCTGGTTTGGTCGCGCTTGCCGCATGTAGTCGCATGCTGGTGGGACACGCCCTTTAGGTCGCGCTGCTTGCCGCATGGAGTCGCATGCTCGTGGGACAGGCCCTTAAGGAAGATGGACAAGGATTGCATTGAAAGGGAATCTTGTATGAAAGGAGATTGTATATTTGGTCAAAAAGAAAGGAATCTTATGTTATCTTTAAGAAGATTAAATCAGTCAGGGCCAATGTAGAATAAATAGCAAGCAGGAAAGAAGAAGTAAACACGAAACAGGAAAAGAATGCCAAAGGAGCCATGAAACATCCTTCATAAGTAGGATTTTAGAGACATTTTATAGATACTTAAAAAAAAGAAGCTAACTATGGAGAATGTAGGATCACTCAAGCATAAAGGAGGGAATTTGTACCCAGAGTCAAAGACGTAGGCGAGGGACTGAATTAGTACTTTGCATCAGTATTCACACAGGAGAGGGACATGGAGATCAGTGCGGGTTATACTAATATGTTCAAGCATTTTGGATCAAGGAGGTTGTTAGGGGTCTTTTGAAGAGAAACATAGAAACTATTTGACCCTTTGAGCCAGCACCACCATTCAATATGATCATGGCTAATATCCAAAATTAGTACCCCGTTCCTGCTTTCTCCCCACATCCCTTGATTCCGTTAGCCCTAAGAGCTAAATCTAACTCTCTCAAAAACATCCAGTGAATTGGCCTCCACTGCCTTCTGTGGCAGAGAATTCCATAGATTCACAACTCTCTGGATGAAAAAGGTTTTCCTCATCTCAGTCCTAAATGCCATACCCCTTATTCTTACACTTCCCAAACATTGGGAATACTTTTCCTGCATCTAGCCTGTCCAATCCCTTAAGAATTTTATATGTTTCTATAAGATTCCCTCTCATCCTTCTAAATTCCAGTGAATACATTCCCAGTCAATCCATTATTTCATCATATGTCAGTCTTCCATCCCGGGAATAAACCTGGTGAACCTACGCTGCACTACCTCAATAGCAATAATGTCCTTCCTCAAATTAGGAGACCAAACTTGCACACAATACTCCAGGTGTGGTCTCACCAGGGTTCTATACAACTGCAGTAGGACCTCCTTGCTCCTATACTCAAAATCACCTTGCTATGAAGGCCAACATGCCATTTGATTTCTTCACTGCCTGCTGTATATGCATGCTGACTTTAAGCATTAAGATTGATAAGTCCCTAAGGCATGTCAACCAAGGTAATGTCAACCAAGGTAGCACTGGTTTAAAAAAAGAACCATTAAGTGCTTTATTACAAAAAAATGAACATAATAGAAAATCCTGGAACCTCAGCAAATCAGGTAAATCAGGTAGCCTCTTTGGAGAAAAAAAAACAAAGAAATGTTTTGAGAATATTGACTGCTCCTCTTTCAATTGTGCTACCTGACCTTAGAAGTTTTTCCAGCTTTTTTTTTTTTATTTCGGATTTCCAGCATCCGTACCTTTCTCTCTCATTCACTGCAAAACAAAGATTTAACTATAATAACCAATGTTAGCAGAAATAACATTTTAAGGTAGACAAAAATGCTGGAGAAACTCAGTGGGTGAGGGAGCATCTATGGAGCGAAGGAATGGGTGACGCATTTAATGAGATCCCTTGTCTCCTGAACTTGTTATATTGGTAAATGGTAGTTATTGTCTTCAATATTTTAGCTGCTGCAAATAATTTGCACTTCTTATAACATTTGCAGAGCTCTGGCAGACAACCATCAAGCAGTTAACAATAACGATTTTCCAATCTCCATAGTCACAAAAGCTTAAATACACCAGCTATTTAGCCTATTGAGAAACAGATCATCATTATGATGAAGACATTGTAATGAAGACATTATAATAGCAACAAAATCTTCCTGTCAGACTGGCGGAGAATATTTCAAGTTAAGTTACGAACAAATGCCTCTGTCTTGAAGTGAGCCATCTACATAAAAACAAGCCTCAATTACCCTCAATTTCAAGCACAATCAATAGCAGACCCCATGGACTTCCATCTTGTATTGTATTGTATTGTATATCTTTATTGTCATTTCCCTGAGTATTCACATACCCAGAGGAAACAAAAAAACATTGCTCAACCAGTGTCCATTCAGTGTGCATTAAAATAAATAGAAATAAAAATACATGTATCACGAACAAATTTAACACTCTACTAAACATTCAACAGGCGTTCCGATCGGCAGCGGCACAACAGTGGCTCTGCTGCAGTGTGTCCAGGTTGGGGGGTTTGTGCGCGATACTAGGCAGGGGGCAACTGTTCCAACTGTGTTCAACATCTACGGTAAAAGTACAAGTCAGTCCCAAACCGTCAACAACAACAAAACAAAAATAAACATGTACATGGTTAGGAAGGTTTAAAGGGATATGGGCCACATGCAAGCAGGTGGGATTAATGCAGAAGGGACGACGTGGGCAATTTGGGCTGAAAGTGCTGTTTCCACGCTGTATGACTCTATGACTCTAACAACGATAAGGTAGATATATATGAATAGTATCCTTCACATGGAAGTTGCTTCATAGGCAAGTGAGAAGAAAAAAATAGCAACAAAAAAAAAATAGTCATTAAACGTGGGTGAGAGTTTGCATTAAGCTTCACGATTAACTGTAAACAATTTATTATTACTTTTCCAGAAAACATATTAGTAGCATGCGTTGAAATAATGCTGCATTCAAGTTACCAGTGACTTTCTTCACACCACCAATTGTAAATTTGAACCTGAAATAAGCAAAATAGCAAATAGACATAATTTCCCTTGAGTAATATCTGTTCATGTAAATATCCAATTGAATTATGTAAAGTGAGTGAGACTTCTCTGGGTTAAGTTCCTGGAGCATTCATTAGATATGTAGAGTGCTTAACCTTTAAAAATAGCTCTTCACTGTGGATTGCCTTCAAGATAAAGTGCTTAGAAACATGCCTCTAATTGGCAGATATTTTATTTCAACCACCTTTTTGTATTCCATGCATACACTGACAATAAATATAAATGATACAGGAAATTGTTGCAATATTAGATGGTATACAACGGTTTGAAATTGTCCACATTTATTAAAAACCATTTAAAATTTACTTTCAGTTATTTTTCCTCCTCACATCACAAAGAGCAAAGAAAGAATACAAAGACACCAGGCAACTCAGTTCAGCACAGACACAAGAAGCTACAGATTTACAAAAAAAAGTTACTCAGTGGGTCAAGCAGCATATCACGAGAACATGGCTAGGTGATGTTTCGAGTCTTCTGAAGAAGGTTCCCGATCCGAATCATTGCCTATCCATGCTCCTCAGCAGTACTGCCTGACCCGCTGAGTTCCCCCAGCATTTTGTAATCTGTGCCTTAGTTGTGATGTTAGGCACTGATAGGGACACTGGCAACTCTGAAAAAATAATCAAATATTTTGCATTTTAACTTATCAATTTTATTACAAAGATTTTACTAAAGTTTAAAAAAATAAATTGTATTAATTAACTTAGGCAGTCAGGCCCATAAACAGCTTAAGCAGATTATATACACATCTACCATAGATGCCCTAAGCAATGATATGCATACCTAGCACCTTTTTGTCACAGAAAGAAAACACAGTTTGCAATATTTTGGATTTTTCCCATTCTATTCATTTGTTTTAATTCCTGGAATAAAATCTCGTTTTCACTGAGCCAGAAGAAGGGTCCCGTCCCAAACCATCGCCGATCCACGTCCTCCAAAGATGTGCCAGCTGATCAGCTGGGTTACTTCAGCAGCTTATATTCTACTTCATTTTACATCCATTTTGAAGGTAAGAGAAGATAAAATCTCCTATGGTTCTTCACTACAGAGAGCCATGACAGTGTGTGGATTAGCTATTGATTTCTCTCTGCATTGTTTTGAATGGCCCCATGTGTCTTGGTTGTTATTAGATAATATTGCACTCAATTCATTCATTTTATTGCATATGCTCAAACTTGTTGGTGCCACTATTTCTTTTGCAGTGCTGGTAGAAACTTTAATTCCATTTTGCACAGAGATGGAGTGAGTAATCAGAATTTAGATCCTGTTACAACTATTCTCAGTGAACATGCAGCCCTTTGTTGAGATTATTTTTAATTATCCCTAGCAGTATTTAATTCTTCCTAACATACTAATGTTTAGATCCTCTCAGTAAACATAGCAAAACAAATAGCTGTAGCTCAACACAGCCGAGGAAGAATCCCCATTTGGCTGCTGTAATGAGTGGAGTCAAACACATATCAAGATACAACACATGTTTATTAAGTCTACTTACAGCATAGATCTGCAGGACAATACGGTTCCTAGCAGCTATTCATACCGAATGGTGCAGGCAAGCTCTTGTTAATATAAAACACATATTAGGTGGAGCCACTACTAACAAGCACTACAATTGCCTTCTAGGAAATAATCTACATCATTCCTTGTAGAAACAAAAGAAAGCAATGGTACATAGGAACAAGGCTAAGCGATATAGATGATGGAACATTACTAACGCATATAGGGAAGTTTGTATAGTTACAAAAAATCACTGTATCTAATGGGTGGCCTGATAACTCATCCGGCGTGTGTGGGGTACAAATCCGCCTCACCTCCTTTCACCGGAGAAGATACCGGGGAGGGAATGGGGGAAGTGACCGGGGACCCAACGGGGCGTGGCGGTGGTGAGATAGGCGAGCTAGGCGCCGAATGCCGTGGAGAGGCCGCGGTGGAAACGGTCGCTGATAGTGGAGCAGCAGGACCGGCAGTGGGAGGGTATACAAAACGCGAATCATCTGGATATGGAGTCGCTGGACGCGGTTCCTTCACTGAAAGGATATGTTGACGGTTGCGTCTGTAAATAGCTCCATCCGCTTCATTAGGCGGAGTCACTACTGACAAGCACTACAATTGACCAGTAGGAAATAACCAATCTACAGCTGCTAATCACTGCAAGTGTCCATAGTCTTTCATTGGAGATTAGTATACAAACTTAAAGTACACGGCATTGGGGGTTCAGTATTGATGTGGATAGAGAACTGGCTGGCAAACAGGAAGCAAAGAGTAGGAGTAAACGGGTCCTTTTCAAAATGGCAGGCAGTGACTAGTGGGGTACCGCAAGGCTCAGTGCTGGGACCCCAGCTATTTACAATATGTATTAATGATCTCGATGAGGGAATTGAAAGCAATATCTCCAAGTTTGCGGATGACACTAAGCTGGGGGGCAGTGTTAGCTGTGAGGAGGATGCTAGGAGACTGCAAGGTGACTTGGATAGGCTGGGTGAGTGGGCAAATGTTTGGCAGATGCAGTATAATGTGGATAAATGTGAGGTTATCCGTTTTGGTGGCAAAAAAACAGGAAAGCAGACTATTATCTAAATGGTGGCCGACTAGGAAAAGGGGAGATGCAGCGAGACCTGGGTGTCATGGTACACCAGTCATTGAAAGTAGGCATGCATGTGCAGCAGGCAGTGAAGAAAGCGAATGGTATGTTAGCTTTCATAGCAAAAGGATTTGAGTATAGGAGCAGGGAGGTTCTACTGCAGTTGTACAGGGTCTTGGTGAGACCACACCTGGAGTATTGCGTACAGTTTTGTCTCCAAATCTGAGGAAGGACATTATTGCCATAGAGGGAGTGCAGAGAAGGTTCACCAGACTGATTCCTGGGATGTCAGGACTGTCTTATGAAGAAAGACTGGATAGACTTGGTTTATACTCTCTAGAATTTAGGAGATTGAGAGGGGATCTTATAGAAACTTACAAAATTCTTAAGGGGTTGGACAGGCTAGATGCAGGAAGATTGTTCCCGATGTTGGGGAAGTCCAGGACAAGGGGTCACAGCTTAAGGATAAGGGGGAAATTCTTTAAAACCGAGATGAGAAGAACTTTTTTCACACAGAGAGTGGTGAATCTCTGGAACTCTCTGCCGCAGAGGGTAGTCAAGGCCAGTTCATTGGCTATATTTAAGATGGAGTTAGATGTGGCCCTTGTGGCTAAGGGGATCAGAGGGTATGGAGAGAAGGCAGGTATGGGATACTGAGTTGGATGATCAGCCATGATCATATTGAATGGCGGTGCAGGCTCGAAGGGCCGAATGGCCTACTCCTGCACCTAATTTCTATGTTTCTATGTTTCTATTGCAAAACCACTTATTTTATATGTGGTCACATTAAAAAACCTCATCCAATCCATCTTCGCTGAATACAACACCACCCACTTTATCGTCATCTGCAAACTTATTAATCATGCCTTCTACATTGTCATCCCAATGGTTGATTTAACCACTTTCTTACCATTTCAAGCAGGGTGCAAGGCCACCAAAATCAAATGCAGCTTCATACCATTTGCAGCCACCACATTCAAATGCAGTTTCGTACCATTTCATGCAGGGTGCAAGGCCACCACGTTCAAATGCAGTTTCATACCATTTCAAGCAGGGTGAAACCACCATAAAACCACACAAAACACCAAACTCGCAGTTCAGTAGACATTCAGTGTGATCAGTTGATTCACAGTTCAGACAGAGTTGTAACCTCTCCCACCCCCATCATGCAGAGACTGAGTCACACCCACACTTCTGGGTTTTATAACTCCTCCCCCTCCCACCGGAAAAGGTGTGGCCTTCATGGCAAGATTGACAGGAGAGAGATTCTCAACATTTTTTAAACACTAATAACACTTTTATTTTTCCTTGATGGGAGGAATCCTCTGCCATGGTTTTATAAAGGTTACAAACATTTAATTTTAATGATTCCAACCAACTGATATCTACAGTTGTGTTGAGAAAAATATCTAATGGCCAGCAGATCCTTAAACAGTGGAATAAACTAGATATGTTAAGTGTGATGGGTATGCAGAATAGAATTAATGTAAATTTGTCATATTTAAATAAATGCAAAAATGAAATATACTGATCATGTTTAGAATAATATATAGCACTAGACTAAGTGGGACCCGTTGGTTTCCATGTTCACATGGGAGGGCTGCTACCCCGACGCAATATTCCACCTATCCACCAATTCCAATATTGGTGGCCAGTGGGGGGGCTTTCTGGAGCACTGGTATGGGTTCTTGGGGTGGCAGCTCAGTCCCTCAAGCCTGATCTGCCGGCAGCTCACTCACGGCTGGTGGGCTGGCAGTTGACTCATGGCAATTCCATGAAATTCCATTTGAAACAGGGTGCAAGGCCACCAAATTCAAATCCATGTTCCTACCATTACAAGCAGGGTGCAAGGCCACCAAATTCAAGTGCAGTTTCTTACCACTTTGAGCAGGGTGCAAGGCCACCCAATTCAAGTGCAGTTTCATACCATTTCAAGTTTCATACCACTTCAAGCTGGATCCAAGGCCACCAAATTCAGTGCAGTTTAATTCCATTTCAAGCAGGTTGCAATGCCACCAAATTCAGTGCAGTTTCATTCCACTTCAGGCAGGGTGCAAGGCCACCAAACTCAAGTGCAGTTTCATTCCATTTCAAGCAGGGTGCAAAGCCACCAAATTCAAATGCAGCTTCATTCCATTTCATGCAGGGTGAAACCACCATAAAACCACACAAGACATCAAACTCACAGTTCAGTAGACATTTAGTGTGTTCAGTTGATTCACAGCTCAGACAGAGTCGTGACATCTCCCTCCCCCATCATGCAGAGACTGAGCCACACCCACACTTCCGGGTTTTATAACCCCTCCCCCTCCCACCGGAAAAGGTGTGGCCTTCATGGCGTGATTGACAGGAGAGAGATTCTCAACATTTTTATAACACTTTTATTTTTCATTGATGGGAAGAAATCTCAGCACCTGCTGAGCAGAGGGGGACTGAGTAAGATGGCCAAAAATCACAGCCGTAAGTGGTAGCAATTTATCTAAAATCAATATACAGTGCAAACAGGAAGTTAACCAAAGCACCCAAACCACCATTTGCAGTAGTGCCTTTTTAACTTCAACCCAAAGCACCCAAATCACCATTTGCAGCACCCAAATCACTATTTGCAGGCATTGCCTTTGTACTTCAAACCAACCATATTTTCATTTTCAAACCACATTAAGGGGGCTCACAGTTGAGTAGACATGTGTTCAGTGTTATTCAGAGCTCAGAGAGACGTGACCCTCTGGCTTCCTCCATCTTGCAGAGACTGAGTGAGGCACACCACTTCCGGGTTTTATAGTCGCTTCCCCCCTCCCACCAGCAGGGGCATCAGAGAGCATGGCAATTTTTTTAAAAACATTATTATCTCTCTGATTTTTCATTGATGGGTAAAATCCTCCGGACCCGGAAGGCAGAGGGGGGCTCTGAGCGGGGTGGCCAACAATGACGGCCGTAGGTGGTGGCATTCTCTCAGAAATCACTGCACAGTGAGCCAAAAGCAGTCAAGATCAGACTTTTAGTAATATAGATTACCCACATCAGATAATGGTGAATGACTCAGAATTTGTTCACCTGCTGAGAATTCAGAAGTAGATATCTTCCTTTGAATGTGTCAGTCCCAAACCAGTATCTTTAGTATTATAGTGTATTATGCTTTTGTCTAATTATTTTTCATGTTCACACACTCGTATATTTGAATCTATTATAATGCCATAAGGTCGTAAGGCCTTATTCAGCAAATTTGAAATCTGTTCAACCTTCACATCCTGTTTTTCTCTTCATTGTTTCGGTATTACATCTTGGTGTTATCACAGCTTGCACTTTTATAATTTTGCGTTAAATTCAAAGAATCCAATTAAATCCTGATCCGCATCCCTGTAAACAAATCTTTACATCTTACCTTCCTAGTACTTTGTTTGGAAAAGCAGATTTTGAAAGGCTGATCATTATAATGTACGAACATCTGAATATTCACTGTGATGTCAGTTTTATGGCTGGCCATCCCTGCACAAAGCCATCAAACAATGAGGACAAGGATATATATCAGGTTCCTTGTATCCAATGCAATTGACTTTGTATCTGCCTGAGGCAAGAGAATGACAAACTAAAGCATTGGAATTAAGGTCATAAGGTCATAAGGAATAGGAATAGAATTAGGCCATTTGGCCCATCAAGTATACTCTGCCATTCAATCATGGCTGATCTATCTCTCCCTCCAAACCCCATTCTCCTGCCTTTACCCTATAACCTCTAACACCTATACTAATCAAGAATCTATCTATCTCTCTCTCTGAAAATTATCCACTGACTTGGCCTCCACAGCCTTCTGTGGCAAAGATTCACCTATAACTAAATATATTTCTCCTCATTTCCTTCCTAAAAGAAACATCCTTTAATTCTGACCAATTTACCAATATGAAAGATGGCAGAGTTCAATTCAACAGTAGCAACAGAAAAAACATATTGATTCTTATATTCATGTTATGTTCTCCAAGATGGAAGAACCAATAGAACATCCAGAGAACATAGAACAGGAACAGACTGTAGACACAAAAAGCTGGAGTAACTCAGCGGGTCAGGCAGCATCTCTGGAGAAAAGGAATGGGCGACGTTTCGGGTCAAGACCTCAAAGTCTGTGCTGTACATGATGTCAAGAACAAATCTTATCTGCCTACACATAATCTATATCCATCCGATGCCTTCATATCCATGTGCCTTCCAAAAGTCTCTTTAATGCACCTATAGTATGTGCCTCCACCACCAGCAGCACATTCAAGACACTCTCTGCCCTCTGTGTAAAATAGTTTCCCCACACATCTCCTTTAAACTTTGCTCCTCTAGCCTTAAAGCTATGCTCCTCTCGAATTAAAGCTATGCTCCCTGCTATTTGATGTTTGCATCCTGCAAAAAAATGTTAAAACTGTCCATCCTGTGGTAGCTGTGTGGAATGAGCTTCCAGTGAAGGTGGTGGAGGCAGGTTCGTTTTTATCATTTAAAAATAAATTGGACAGTTATATGGATGGGAAAGGAATGGAGGGTTATGGTCTGAGCGCAGGTATATGGGACTAGGGGAGATTATGTGTTCGGCACGGACTAGAAGGGTCGAGATGGCCTGTTTCCGTGCTGTAATTGTTATATGGTTATATGGTTATCCTATCTATGCCTCTCATAATTTTCTGTATTTCTATCAGGTCTCCCCTCAACCACACAGAGAGTGGTGAATCTCTGGAATTCTCTGCCACAGAAAGTAGTTGAGGCCAGTTCATTGGCTATATTTTTTACTTTTTTTTAAAACTTTTTATTAATTTATTGAGCATGTTAAAAAATACAAACACAAATAAACTTGTAAGCAATAAAAAAAAAAGAAAATAAAACACAAAGGAAAACAAACAAATAAGTAACTCAAATAATACAAATAATATCGTTCATGTTCAAAAGGGGCAAGAAGAAGTTCGAAAACTTTTCTGGTCCTACCCACTCTTATTTTCTATACATTTTCATGGAAAAACAAAATAATGCGAACAAATGGACCCAAAATCTGTTGAACAGTCCACAAACAAGAAATAACCAAACAGAAAAGAAAATCACTGGTCCAGCTCATAACCATTCAATCTTTTGTTTCTGAAGAGTGTTTTTAGTTTAAATAGAGTCTTACATTTTTTCAGCTCATCATGGCAGTTATTCCAGAGACTAACACCCTTTGCTGTAACACAATGGAGTTTTGCATTTGTTCTTATTGCCGGTTTTTCGAATATATAGATTCCTCTCAGGTTGTGTTTGCTTTCTCTCCGTTGGAACAACCCCTGGATATTACAAGGCAATTCCTGATTAGCTGCTTTGAACATAATTTGCATAGTTTTATAATCTGTCAGATCTTGAAATTTTAATGTTTTTAGTCTGATAAATAATGGTTTTGGTGATTGTCTGTAGGTGGTTTTATGTTTAATTCGTATTGCTCTTTTTTGGAGGATGAAGATTGGATGTGTATTTGTTTTGTATGTGTTCCCCCCCATACCTCCACACAGTAGATCATGAGGGAGCAGTACAACATATACAGGAGGGTTGATTTAGTAGGTCTCTGGCTTTATTCAGTATTGCAATTGATTTGGATATTTTGGCTTTAATATAATTTATGTGAGGTTTCCAAGTTAATTTGTTGTCAATTAATACTCCAAGAAATTTTATTTCAGATACTCTTTCTATTTCTGTGCCATTTATCATGAGCTTTTTGTCTGTGTTGGTTGATCGGTTTCCAAATATTATGAATTTTGTTTTACTTAAATTCAATGCGAGTTTATTTTCGTCAACCAGATCTTCATCCTCAGCTCAATTCCTTTTCCATACTATCCAGGAGCTGCTCCAAGTTGGCTCCACAGCAGAGTAAGTTAGTATCATCATATATTTAAGAGAGAGTTAGATGTGGCCCTTGTGGCTAAAGGGATCAGCGGGTATGGAGAGAAGGCAGGTACAGGATACTGATTGTGGATGATCAGCCATGATCATATTGAATGGCGGTGCAGGCTCGAAGGGCCGAATGGCCTACTCCTGCACCTATTTTCTATGTTTCTATGTAACCCCCAACATTCCTGAGAAAACAATCCAAGGCTGTCAACCCTCTCCATGTAGTTAATACCCCCTTTTCCAAACAGCATTCTGGTAAACCTCCTCTGCACCCTTTCCAAAGCCTCCACATCATTCCTATAATGGGGCCAACCAGAAATGCACACAATGCTCCAAATGCAATCTAATCAATTGTGTAGGAAGGAACTGCAGATGCTGGTTTAAACTGAAGATGGACAAAAAAATGCTGGAGTAACTCAGCGGGACAGGCAGCATCTCTGGAGAGAAGGAATGGGTGACGTTTTGGGTCGCGTCGATTCTGAAGAAGGGTCTCGACCCGAAACGTCACCCATTCCTTTTCTCCAGGAATGCTGCCTGGCCTGCTGAGTTACACCAGCTTTTCGTGTCTATCTGTGGTCTAATCAAAGTCTTGGAAAGCTGCATCATGACTTACTGACTCTTACACTCAATGCCCCGACCAAGAAGGGCAAGCATTCCCTATGCCTTTACCAGTCTACCTACGTGTGTTGCTACTTTCAGGGTGTTATGGACTTGGACCCTATGTACATCAAAGCCGTACATCTAAGTGAGGCTTAAATTATATGAAGCAAATACATTCAACACTGGATTGGTGATCTCATTTCCATTTGGTTTCACACAATTTATATTTATACCCACTGATTAAATATATCAGAATTTCCCAATGATATTAACCATTTGTGAATGGTTTGACCATATGTGCTGTATGCAATGGTATGCTCTTGTACACAACAGCTGTCTACAGATGGTATAATTTATTGGGAATGAGAATATGAATTCTTGGCATCATATATCTTTTCTTTTCTTCTTCTAGTATATGGCGTGCACAGCCTAGAGATGTAGGACAACTTGTTCTATTTGATCTTATTTGATTGTGCACGCCAGGTTGATTGCATTCGTCAAAACAGGGCGGACCACGTGAAGGTTGCAATCTCCCACCCCATCTTTTCTTTTCATTTCATGTCATATGCATCGTGGTAAACAGAACATCCACTCTTTTAGCCAAATGTTACATTGTTTGCAATTTCCATTGTTGTTCTACAGGAATATACACTATGTACATCAATTATGTTTGTTCTTTAAGTAGATTCATGCTACCCTCCCTCCTTGGCCTACTATATGCAGATTTTGACTTTTCCGAATCTAACATTTCACTTCTTAAAAGCCTCATTAATAGCTGGGGAAGAACTTTTGAAGCAGCATTAAACATAGATTTTTATTTGCTTCAATTTTGTTAAGATTAATGACATGAAGAAAAGTTAATAAGGCTATAAAAATCAAACCAAGCACTGGGACTTATTTCGAGAGAGAAAACATTACCATAAAAAGTTAGGTTGAACCTCAAACCTTGGTTGGAGTTTAGAATGAAAAGTGCTGGAGTAACACAGCATATCCAGAGGGCATGGGTAGGTGACATTTAGGATCGGGACCCTTCTTCAGAGTCAAATCTTTTTGATGTTGCTTGAGCTGCTGAGTTAATCCAGCATTTTATGATCGATGCAAGATTCCAGTATCTGTAGTGCCTTGTGTCTACACTTTGTTGGAGTTGAGATGGAGTACTGTGTAGAATTCTAGTTGCCATATCACAAAAAAGAACATGGAAGTACTTGAGTGGGTACAACATAAGATACACAAAGATATTGTTAGAAATGTGAAGCTTGACAAGCCAAGTCACTTTTCTTGATGAAAGAAATCAGAAAGATGATTTAATATAATGACTATGAGCATAATCAATGCAGAAACATGGAGAGCAGATAAAACATATACTTTCTCTTTTTTGAGTTTCTTGGATCATCTGAAAGGAATGTATCATGGGTGTGGCATTGCATCAATGAAGGTGGCATTTCTTGATTTAATTCAATAGAATTTTGTATTGTTTCTTTCTTAGCCCCACTGGATTTTGCAATACATTTATAATCACATAACTCTTTGATACTCCTTCACTATGCCTTGAAAATATTGTGATTGATATGAACAGTTAAACCCCTGTCCCACTTAGGAAACCTGAACGGAAACCTCTGGAGAGTTTGCGCCCCACCCAAGGTTTCAGTGCGGTTCTCAGAGGTTTTTGTTAGTCTCCCCACCTGCGTCCACTACTTGCATCCTCCAGTACCGCACAGAAACCTTGAGTGGGGCGCAAAGTCTCCAGAGGTTTCCGTTCAGGTTTCCTAAGTGGGACAGGTGCATTAGATTCTAATTTTTTTTTTCCCCTAGGATTATCTCTTTGGACCACATACTTCAGCTATCACTCCAACTAATATTTTCAAATAATTCAGATTTCCTGTGGCGTTAAAATATGAGCTCTGACATGTTGTTTAAATTGTTTCTCCTCGTGGCTTGAGTCATAATTTCCTTTCTCTCGCAACTTCCTCTCTTTCACTCTCCCCTCAAGATTAGGCTGTATTCAGCTCAATCACGATCAAAGTCTTCAATGCATTAGTAACTCAGCGGGAATGCAACCTGTTGTTGCTGAGCAAAGATCATAGTAATTGATGTCTCATTGTTAAACTTGAGCTCCCCTGTCAGTGCTTCTTTAACATTACTGGGGTGGGAAATTGCAACCTTCACGTGGTCCACCCTGTTTCGACTAATGCAATCAACCTGACGTGCACAAACAATTAGATCAAATAGAACAAGTTGACCTACAACTTTAGGCTGTGCACGCCGTACGCAAGAAGAAGAAGAAGATTTAACATTACTCATTGATCTTCCAGCTGCACCATTTGATACTGGATGTTATGGTGGAATTTAATTTGAGCTTAATACAGTTTTGTTTAATAAAGCACACAAATAGAAATTAATTAACCTGAAGACGATTACCCAAGAATTGTTCTCTTAGTGAGAAAATTAATCTCTTTTTTTAATTGTACATCTGTTACAATAGTACGTTGACACAACAGGTTTCATTTCAATGGAGGCTGAAGTTCCACAGATGCTGCCAGGCCCGCTGAGTTCCTCCAGCTGTTTATTTTTTGCTCAGGTTCCACTTCCATCCATTATAAATTACCGTGAATACTAAACAGGTATTCATCTTCTTTCTCACTGGAATCAAAGTGTACTCATTGAAACGGTGTGATTGACTATTTTGAGTACAAGAGTCTCCACTGGTTCGACTTGTGATCTTGACATTTATTAAATAGCTCTTTCTGATCTTTAGCTAATATAGACTAATATGCACAAAATGCCTTCATCTCACCATACCAGGGTGTTCAGTGTGAAGTTCTTCTAAAATGTTTTCTCATTTTCACTTCTGACATAGGTGGAAGCCATTCAGCCCATCAAGTCAATGACAGCTCTGAGATTCGTGTAATTCTCATTCTACCATTTATTTCTGTGTTAACTATTCTCTCTCATATTCCCATCAGCTCCCCCAAATTCTCCTACTACATAGATGGTGATTTATTGCAGGCAATTAACCTACCTGTCAAAAAAACTATCAGCTGGAGAATCAAGCACTCAGGAATTATCAATACCTTACATTGGAACTCTGCATCAGGACCCTACCGACAAACATATATTTGGTAGAAACAAAATGCTGGAGTAACAGAGGGACAGGCTGCATCTCTGGATAGAAGGAATGGGTGACGTTTCAGGTCAAGACCTATCTTCAGCTGAGAGTGAGGCTCAGTCTGAGGAAGGGTCTCAACCCGAAACATCATCCAGTGCTGCCTGTCCTGCTGAGTTACTCCAGCATTTTGTGTCTATCTTCAGTGAAAACCAGCATCTGCAGATCCTTCTAAACATATCTTTGGAATGTTGAAGGAAACTGTTGCACCCAGGAGAAACCTACATGGACATGGAGAGAATATGCAAACTGCACAATGACAGGCCCAAGGTTAGGATTAAACCAGCAGCAATCCTAAATAGACAATGGACATAGACAACCGACAAATAGGTGCAGGAGTAGGCCATTTGGCCCTACGAACCAGCACCGCAATTCACTGTGATCATGGCTGATCATCCACAATCAGTACCCCATTCCTGCCTTCTTCCCATATCCCCTGACTCTGCTATCTTTAAGAGCCCTATCAGACCGTCTCTTGAAAGCATCCAGAGAATTGGCCTCCACCGCCTTCTGAGGCAAAGAATTGCAGAGATTCACAACTCTCTGGATGAAAAAGTTTTTCCTCATCTCCGTTCTAAATGGCCTACCCCTTATTCATAAACTGTGGCCTCTGGTTCTGGACTCCCCCAACATCGGGAACATGTTTCCTGCCTCTAGTGTGTCCAATCCCTTAATAATCTTATATGTTTCAATAAGATCCCCTCGCATCCTTCTAAATTCCAGTATATACAAGCCCAGTCACTCCATTCTTTCAACATATCATAGTCCTACCACCCCGGGAATTAACCTCGTGAACCTACACTGCACTCCCTCAATAACAAGAATGTCCTTTCTCAAATTTGTAGACCAAAGCTGTGCACAATACTGCACGTGTGGTCTCACAAGGGCCCTGTACAACTGTAGAAGGACCTCCTTGCTCCTATACTCAACTCATCTTGGTATGAAGGCCAACATGCCATTAGCTTTCTTCACTGCCTGCTGTACCTGCATGCTTACTGTGTTGTGTTACTGTGGCTTAGTAATCCAGCTAGTTTGAAACGGTGTCTCCATTTAACAAAATCTCATTCTGCTGGTCCTTCTTATCGTGTCATTTCCTTCATCATCCAGAAATGTTATGGTTTCTCCGTGTATTCGTTTTAAAATAGTACCTTTTTATCAGAGGTGAATGATATGTTGATGGATTGTGAGCTGCATGCTTGAGATTCCTATGTTGGCAACCTGGAAGATATCACATCTAACCAAAGAAGGACATCTGTCTCCAAACAAGACTTTTGCATTAATGTGCAGACATTGAAACCATCCTTCCAATTATATTTTAAAATCATGAGCAAATTCTTGCCAAACAGTGTCGGTCTCTCACCATAGTGAGTTATGGCTACTACCAGCAAAAAACATTTGCTTATGTCATAAACATATGTCATTATATTAGTGCCAATAAAATTCACTGATTTCCCTGAATAAACTAACTGTGCTCCTTGATAGATATCTAAACTTCTTCTCTTTGGTATCCTTAACCAAAATAGAACAATCTACTACTGTGTCCATTAGTTCTAACATGCCATTAAACAACACAGCACAATAATTTTTATACAGTGTTGCTTCACATCATGGTCCCCTGCAGTGTAGATGTTGCACAAACTAGAGTCTGCCTTAACTGTATCAATTGCACAGTTTTCCTCTGATCTCTTAATGCATTTCCTCTCTATCTTATTATTGCTTTGGAAACTGTGTTCCTATCTGTTGTCTTTGATATACATTTTCACACTGGTAACATATACATAGAAACATAGAAACATAGAAACATAGAAAAATAGGTGCCCTTTGAGCCAGCACCGCATTTCAATATGATCATGGATGATCATCTGAAATTAGTAGGTAGACAAAAATGCTGGAGAAACTCAACGGGTGAGGCAGCATCTATGAAGTGAAGGAAATAGGCAATGTTTCGGATCAAAACTCTTCTTCAGACTTCAACGTTTCGACCTGAAACTTTGCGTATTTCCTTCGCTCCATAGATGCTGCCTCACCCGCTGAGTTTCTCCAGCATTTTTGTCTACCTTCGATTTTCCAACATCTGCAGTTCCTTCTTAAACATCTAAAATCAGAGCTAAATCTATCACTCTCTCTTGAAAACATCCAGTGAATTGGTCTCCACTGCTGCCTGTGGCAGAGAATTTCACAGATTCACAACTCTCTGGGTGAAGACATTGTTCGTCATCTCATTCTTAAATTCCCTATCCCTTATTTTTAAACTGTGAGCCCCGGTTCTGGACTCCACTGAGCTCACACTGCCATCCAGCTTTGTGTCATCCACAAACTTGGAAATGTTACATTTAATACACTCATCTAAATTGTTAATATATATTGTAAATAACTGGGGTCCCAGCACCAAGTCTTGCGGCACCCCACTCGTCACTGCCTGCCATTCTGAAAAGGACCCGTTAATTCCTACTCTTTGCTTCCTGTCTGCCAACCAGTTCTCTATCCATGACAATACCCTAACCCCAATACCATGTGCTCTCATTTTTCACACTAATCTCTTGTGTGGGACCTCATGAAAGGGTTTTTGAAAGTCCAGATACACCACATCCACTAGCCCTCCCTTATCCACTCTACTTGTTACATCCTCAAATAAATTCCAGAAGAATAGTCGAGCATGATTTCTCCATTATAAATCCATGCTGACTTTGACCGATCTCATTACTATTTCCCAAATGCGCTGCTATTACTAGGGACAAGCATGTGAGAAGTGGCTATGCTGACATCTGTAACGTGGACTCTTACCACCCGTCATCATAGGGTATTGATTTTTTTTTTCTGGTCTAAAGCATTGGGTACTGTGGCGTTTTGGGTTGACACTTTTCATCAGATTCTCAGTCTTTCAGACTCTGAGTCTGAAGAAGGGTCTCCCATTCCTTCCATCAGTCAGCTTTATGTGTCTCTGGGAAAGGGGGGTGTACACTCTGTCGGGCTCTTGCTTGAGTGTCTCAGTGACATAAAGGCCTGGATGTCACTGAACTTTTTAAAATTTAATGATGACAAGACGGAGGTAATGATCTTTGGTGGCACCTCTGGGCCCCCCCCCTGTTGATCTAGGCTCTTTGTCTGCATATCTCAAACCTAACATCACGAACCTGGGGATTAAAGTGGACCCTGAGCTTAGATTTGACTGTCAGGTGAGGGCTGTTGTTAAATCTGTTTTTTTCCATCTGAGGCAGCTGGCAAAAATAAAGCCGATTTTGTCAAGGCAGCACTTTGAAACGGTAATCCATGCCTTTGTTACCACCCGGCTGGATTACTGCAATGCACTGTATCTGGGGGTTAGTCGGTCCTCCATCGCCCGTCTCCAGATGGTACAGAATGCAGCTGTTCGTCTCTTGACTGGCACACGAAAGCATGATCATGTTTCACACCTTTTGGCCTCTCTCCACTGGCTGCCTATTCAGTATAGGATTTGTTTTAAAATTCTTTTATTTACTTTTAAATCCCTAAGTGGTCTTGCCCCGTCCTACCTATCTGAGCTTCTTCACCCTTATTCGCCATCCCGCTCTCTCAGGTCAGATGATCAGCTGCTCCTGATTGAGCCAAAGACTAAGCGGAAGCTCAGAGGGGACCGTGCCTTTGCTGTGTCGGCTCCGAGATTGTGGAATGAATTGCCTCTGCACGTTAAACAGGCCCCTTCTCTAGCTGTTTTTAAGTCACTCCTGAAGACATATCTATTCTCCGTGGCCTTTGTAGACCAGTGAGGTGTTGAATTGTTTATTAACTTTATTTGCTTGGTTTTGCTGCGTTGTTCGTACTCGTGTTTTATGTTTTTAAATTTATTGTTTGGATTTTCGTATGTAATTTATGCGCCTCGTGTTAGTTGTATGTTCTGTTGTTCTGCCTGTTTTATGATGTCTTGCTTGTTTTCTTTTTTCTGTACAGCACTTTGGTCAGCTTTGGTTGTTTTTAAGGTGCTTAACAAATAAAGTTATTATTACTATTATTATTATTATCCAGAGATGCTGCCTGTCCTACTGAGTTACTCCAGCATTTTCTATTCATATCAACGTAACATCCCCACCATGTCCTAGGATGTTATCGAAAACCTCATGGTCATGCATTGGGAGCTCATAGAAGCCCCGTGTAAGGAATGGCTGGCCTTGTTTATGCCCACCAGCCCATCCCTACAGCCGCAAACTGCTCCACCCACATAAGAGTCTGCAGTTCCCACAATGGCCTCATTGGCCACCTGAGAATGAACAAAACCAGAGTGGAAGATTGACATGTTTAATCTCAAATTATGTCCTGAGGACTACACTGTTAACCAGTTGGATCTTGCACTGTGGAATGTCCTCTCTCATCCTTTAAAACCCTTCATCAATTCCACCTTTAGTTCAGCACATAGTTTGATTTACACCACATCAGCCTTGCTGTACAAATCCTAATTGTTTTTACTATTAATTTTGAATGCCTAAATGCATCAACTTTAATTATAAAATCAAATATAAAGCATGCTATGTGATTAAAAACAATAGAGTTAATATTAGCAATTACCACTTTAATATCCATATGTAATTTTTTAAAATTTTATTAACGGGCTTCAATGTATTTTGTAATTCCGTTCTTAATTAGGAAAGCATGATTTGGTTAGGTTTGTATAGTAGGTTTTTTGTAGTTTTCAGTTCTGAAATGTGTGTGCAAAAGTGTTTTAATATTGAAGAGGTGGAATGTGTTCCATCCTTGCAATGAAGACTGTCTTGTCCTCCTGTGGCATGTATTATTTTGTAATGTTATGCATTTACACTTATTCCTTGCAATTTTGGGCGCGTTGTTTTCCTGATGGTATTACAGTCACAGAGGCCGACGTCAGAAGATCCTTCAGGGGGGTGAACCCTTGGAAAGTGCCTGGACCTGATGGTATACCCGGTCGAGTTCTCAAAACCTGTGCAGACCAACTGGCTGGTGTTTTTGCGGACATTTTACATAGAAACATAGAAATTAGGTGCAGGAGTAGGCCATTCGGCCCTTCGAGCCTGCACCGCCATTCAATATGATCATGGCTGATCATCCAACTCAGTATCCCGTACCTGCCTTCTCTCCATACCCCCTGATCCCCTTAGCCACAAGGGCCACATCTAACTCCCTCTTAAATATAGCCAATGAACTGGCCTCAACTACCCTCTGTGGCAGAGAGTTCCAGAGATTCACCACTCTCTGTGTGAAAAAAGTTCTTCTCATCTCGGTTTTAAAGGATTTCCCCCTTATCTTTAAGCTGTGACCCCATGTCCTGGACTTCCCTAACATCGGGAACAATCTTCCTGCATCTAGCCTGTCCAACCCCTTAAGAATTTTGTAAGTTTCTATAAGATCCCCTCTCAATCTTCTAAATTCTAGAGAGTATAAACCAAGTCTATCCAGTCTTTCTTCATAAGACAGTCCTGACATCCCAGGAATCAGTCTGGTGAACCGTCTCTGCACTCCCTCTATGGCAATAATGTCCTTCCTCAGATTTGGAGATCCGTTACATATGGATATTTTCAACCTCTCACTTCCGCGGTCTGAGTTTCCCACCTGCTTTAAGAGGCCATCAATAATACCAGTGCCTAAGAAGAGTAATGCCCTTGTCCCACTTAAGCGATATTTTTAGGCGACTACAGGCAACCAGGCTGTCGCCACATGGTCACCGTGTCGTCTGTGTGGTCTCCTCAGTCGACCAAAGAGCCGTACATTTTTTCT
Source organism: Leucoraja erinaceus (assembly GCF_028641065.1). Lineage (NCBI taxonomy): Eukaryota > Metazoa > Chordata > Chondrichthyes > Rajiformes > Rajidae > Leucoraja > Leucoraja erinaceus. Next base: position 95,601,506 of record NC_073379.1, on the reverse strand, counting down.
GGTCACCACTGGATTTTGAAATGTTGACACCAACGATCGTAGCCTGACGTAGGTGCTGTCACCAGGATGACGTAGGTTGTCGCCAGGTGAAGTAGGTTGTCGCCGGTGCTGACTTCGGTGAATTCCATCGGTGACTATCTACGTCAACCGACGACAGGTACTGGCGACTGAATTGTCTTAAATTGTCTTCAGTTGTCATTGACAGGGTCGTAACTTGTTGTAGATTGTCGCGGGTGGACGTAGGTTTGCATAGGTGTGGACATCCTAATGGGTCGCCGGTTGTCGGTAGTTTGCCGTAGCTTGACATTGACTAGGTGGTATGTTGTTGTAGACGTAATCACAGACATTGCCCTAGGTCCAGTCACTGTTTATTTGGCAACCTGCTATGACAGTCGCCGGCAGTCACCGAAAAAAATTGCCCAAGTGGGACAGGCCCATAAGGTGACGTGCCTCAATGACTATCGACCAGTGGCACCAACATCTGAGGTGATAAAGTGCTTTGAGAGGTTGGTGAAGGTGCATATCAACTCCTACCTCGACAAGAACTTCGACCCACTACAGTTTGCCTACCACCGCAACAGGTCAAAGGAGGATGCGCTCTCATTGACTCTCCACTCCGCACTTGGACAATAAAAACACTTACGTCAGGCTGTTGTTTCTAGACTACAGCTCGGCGTTCAAAGTGCGAACGCCATCAGCAAGTTTGCCGATGACACCACTGCTGCTGGACGAATTACAGATGGTGATGAGTCAGAGTATAGAAGTGAGATCGACCAATTGACCAAATGGTGCCAGCAGAACAACCTGGCTCTCAATATCAGTAAAAAGAAACAAGGACCTGACTGTGGACTTTGGAAGAGGAAGGTTGTGGATCCACAATCCTGTTTGTATCAATGGGACAATGATGGAGAATCAAAAACTTCAAATTCCTGGGCGTACATATTTCCGAACATCTTTCCTGGACCCAGCACACTGATGCAATGATAAAGAAAGCATATCAGCGCCTCTACTTCCTGAGAAGATTACGGAGATTCGGTATGTCAAAGAGGATTGTCTTGAACATCTACAGGTCCATGGCCTGGTTCGGCAACTTGAATGTCCAGGAGCGCAAAGACTGCAAAAAGTTGTGACCACTGCCCAGTCCATCACCAGCTCTGACTACCCCGCCATCAAAGGGATTTATCGGTCACTGCCTCAAAAAGGCAGTCAACACCCACACCATCCTAGCCACATACTCATTTCACCATTGCATTCGGGAAAAAGGTACAGGAGCCTGAAAACTGTAACTTCCAGGTTCAGGAACAGCTTCTTCCCTTCAGCCATCAGCTATTAAACATGACAACAAATAAGCTCTGAACTACAATAGACTATTATTATTATTATTATTATTATTATTGAACTATAATTGTTTGTTTATTGTGTATGTGTGTATGTTTATATATACACACTGAATTTTTTTTCTCCCATTATGTACTATGTTTACATATCCTGTTGTGCTGCATCAAGTAAGAATGTCATTGTTCTATCTGGGACATATTGTAGCGGCAACTGCTGGTGCTCGCAGGTAGTCGAACACTGCGGTCAGGTGCCTCGGGCATGTGACACTGGGAGGGGTTGCGTTTTTGCGCGCTTTCTGGGCGATGCCCCTTCAGTCGCTCTAGACCACCGTTGTGGCTGGATCAGTTTTGTTGGTTGTGTGAGACCCATCGTTAGTTTAAACATTTTATGAATGAAACTTAATTTAAATGATCGACTCTTGTCTCTATCCACCAAATTGGTGACCCCGACGCGTCCATCCAAAGTTGGACAAAGAAATGCAGGACAATTATCTTCCCGCAGGTGGGCACATCTGTTCCCGGCTTTGTTCCGCCGGCCCCCATTGTTATGACCATCCCACTTTCTCGGCCCTCGCGTCCTACCGGCCCTGGTTTGCCGGCCCTTACTGTTACGCCTGCCCCACTTGCGAGTACCACGCGTTCCTGAGTATCATCCAGGTCCCTGCTCGGCTCCGTACCTTGGATACTGGGGTGGGGGGCATGTAGCGGTACCTGCTGGTGCTCGCAGGTTGTCGATCCCTGCGGTCGGGCGCCTCGGGCATGTGACTGGATTTAAACATTGTACGAATAAAACTTAATTTAAACGATCGACTCTCAATCAAAATATGAGAATAAAACACTCTTGACTCTTGCATTTCTTTCAACTGCTGAGTAAATTCAGCTGTTGTATTCAGCTGCCATGAAACAACTTAACAACTGTTTTCTATTATTCAATGTTAAGATAAATACTAATGTTCCTATTCTTTAGCGAAAATGTGTCTGCATTCCAAAGCTAATATTTCTTTCCTGAGTTTTGATTTCTGACTTGACAGGGTAGTCCTATGAGGAGAATTTGGTTGGAGGTGATGACATTGCCCTGTGGTACGAATGGAAATCTAATTGAGAAGATTCAATATGGAATTACATGAAAACTAGGTATTGATTTGCAAGGTGAGACCAAATATCATGTCAGGAAGTCAGTGACAAAACTGCAAATAGGAGGAAAAAAATGATTTCCTTCATGTGGAAATTCCGAACTAAATGGCACTTGCACAGATTAAGTGTTTTGCAAGAAACTGACAGATGAAGTATAATGGGAAAAATGTAAGGCTTTCACTTTGGAAGGAAGAACGAAAAAGTAAATTATTATTTAAATGGAGTGAGACTATAAAATGTTGCAGGTTCAGGAAATAATTAGGAAGGCCAATTCTGTAAGGGATATATAAGCAAGGAGTTTTGATGCAGATTCACCAGTTGCTGGAGACACAGGAAACTGCAAATGCTGAAATCTTGAGCAAAATAACAACAAACTGTTGGAGGTACTCAGCAGGTCAGGCAGCACCTGTGCGGCAAAGGGGTAGACTATGTTTTAGGTCAAGTCTGAGTCTGAAGAAGGGTACCGACGTGAACCGCTGCCTGTCCATTCCCTCTGCAGATCCCTCTGCTGAGTTCCTCCAACAATTTGGTATTTACTAGTGGCTAGTCATATTGTACCTAGAGATACTTTAACAGTTTTGATTTCTATATTTGAGGAATGATTTACTTGCATTGAGGAAGTGTATAGAAGTTATTAATAGGAGTAGAGAAGAGAGGTGATCTAATTAACCTGTTCAGTGCCACCCCTGAGTATGCTTGAGCTAGGGCCAATAGTGAAAAATAAAACAGTGAACAGATTAAAACATATTAGTTGTAGGAAGTAATTACAGTTGCGGGACAGGCAGCATCTCTGGAGAGAAGAATGTGTGACGTTTCGGGTCAAGACCCTTCTTCAGACATATTAGATTCTGAGGGGGATTGACAGGATGGATGCTGAGAGGATGTTTCCACAGTAGGGGACAAAGGGTCATAATTTTGGTCGGTCACGGTGGCGCAGCGGTAGAGTTACTACCTTACAACAAATGCAGCACTGGAGGCCCGGGTTCGATTCCGATCACGGGCACTGTCTGTATGGAGTTTGTACGTTCTCCCCTTGGCCTGCGTAGGTTTTCTCCGAGATTCGGTTTCTTCCCACACTCCAAAGACGTACAGGTTAGTAGGTTAATTGGCTTGGTAAATGTAAAAATTGTCCCTAGTGGGTGTAGGATAGTGTTAATGTGCGGGGATCGCAAATCGGTGCGGACCCGGTGCTGGATCTCTAAACTAAACTAAACTAATTTCGGGAAATGGGTGAAAAAATATGAAAAAGAGTTGGACTTTCTTCTCACTCCAGGGAGCAGCGGAGGCAGTTATTGAATAGATTCAAGACGAATGTTAGACAATTAAAATACAATGGAGTCAATGGAAATGATGAAAGCACGGAAAGTACTGTAGTGTGAGGCCAAAACTGGTTCAGTCATATTTCTGTGTTACTGCTTCTCCTGTCACTTATGATCTGATATCTTTCAGTAGGAATTTCCATAATCTATGGCTGAACTGGGGTAATTTTCCAACAGGTTCATCAGAAAGATCTTATGAAAGGTCATTCACCAGAAAAGTTAACTTATTTTTATTCTCTCCATGGATGCTCCCTGACTTGCTGAGTATTTTAAGCATATTTTCATTTCAGATATTTAGCATTAATTAGTGCTGGTGAAACTCTTCCCAATATAAAGGTGTTGGTCTGCAGCTTGTGGATCGAGTGCTCATGTGTGGTTTTATTACAGGATGAGGAGCCTGTCTCTACCTACTTCAGACGGTGGGTCCCACACCCACCTCTTCCTGAGGAGAAAGATGTTCTGTCATACTCCTTCCTCCTCCCACCCATTACATTAAATTACATCACCAACTATTCATCCTTCCTATTAATCACCTCGGAGATTTTTATGCACCCGATTACATTTCATGTCAGTGTCCTATGTTTGAAATACAATAATTACAACTCATTAATTCTTTCCTCATAGCTAAACTTCTCAAAGTTTTTTATGTTTCCTTGACAATTTTATTTACTGACTCCTGTATTGTTTTTTTTTGTACGTAATTGAACATTGTAAATAATTGTAATCATTAAGAAGTTGCTTCGGTGTGGAAAAATTATCTTAAAATGCCCCAGATTGTTCTCCAATGCTGTTACTTTCTCCAGTAATGTGCAGACTCTATACACTACTCCTACTTTGTCCTGTTTCATACTGTACAAGAATAATAACCTTTAGCCGGTTACATTCTATATTAGCAAAAAAGAACACTATCTTTTTGTCTACTTATTAACCATCTATCAGTGCTGATGCCTTCAAAGATCTTTCTACATTTATAGTATCCCACCATTAACTATTATTAACCTTGACTAATTATTCTCTTGAAATACATTACAGTATTTCTCCAGATTGAATCCTATTTGTCACTGGATGGCCTGGTTGACCAATTCAATAAAAACATATTTCTGCTACCTTACCCACAACTTTTTTCCTCACTGTCAAGCACAACACAAACTTTTGCATCCTCTACACACTACATAAATGTGGCCCCTATGTTTGTATCCAACACAACATTGATGAACATCATACAAAACAAAGACCTGGCAGTGAGCCCTTCAGAGTACCAAAGCTAACAGCTTCACTGTCACCTAAACAACTCTCAAGTATTATCCAATCTTCCCACCACTCGGCCAATCTCGGCTCCAACTTGTTTCTTTCCCTGGGGTCTCTTCACCTTTCATTTCTCAGATCAGTTTGCCAAGTACATCTTTGTCAGATGCCTGAAGGTAGAAAACTTCATGAAACTGTGGCTATGTTTCTGCAATATCCTCGGCTGAAATAACAATCTAAAGAATATGGCAAGCGCAAACAAAAAAACAAGTTATTAAATTATCTATTGGACATTACATTGATTTTGGATTTTCATGTCTGGGTAACATTATTTTTTTTTCATATACAAAAATCATGTAGTGGTTTAAAACAGGTCATTTCTTTATTAAAAAAAAAAGTCATATAGAGTGTTGCAATTTGATGGCTTGGCCTTTTCATGAAAGCTGCACTGAATCGGTTTTCGTTATAGCAGTGATGAATGAAGACTCCGGCTAAAGACATCAGCATACATCAGCATACATCAGTATACATCAGCATACATCAGCATACATCAGTGAGGATCAGCTGGGAAGACAAACGCACCAACATCAGCGTTTTAGAGGAAGTCAACATGACCAGCATCACCACCACAATAATGCAGCACCAACATCGATGGACTGACCGTGTCATCCGCATGTCCAACACACGTCTCCCTAAACAAATCCTGTTCTCTCAATTGAAGGAAGGTCGGCGAGCCCCCAGCAGGCCAAAGAAACGTTTTGAGGACAACATCAAGAACAGTCTCAAGAAATTCCACATCACATCGAGTAACTGGGAGCACATTGCACTGGACAGGCACCGCTGGAGGAAATCCGTAAAGGAAGGAGCGGCACTTCATGAAATGGAACTACGCCGTGTCGCAGAGACAAAGCGACAGCACCGTAAGGAGAGAGAGAGAAAGGCGCTCGACGACTACCAACCACCGCCAGTCTCCAATGACCACGTTGCACCAAGGTGTGTGGATCGCGGATCGGCCGCTACAAACATCTGCAGACCCACAAGTAGACGAGTAGAGGACAGTCATAATAATTTCGAGTGACCGCCGATGATGATGACCGATTGTGTTTTTGCCGAATAGCAGTGATGAATGATGACTCCGGCTAAATACACGATAGAATGGATGGTCCGAGTATTTTTTTACATGCTGAAAAAAAGGAGAGCGGCTGGAGAAACTCAGCAAGTCAGGCAGTATCTGTGGAGGGAAATAGACAATCGCCGTTTCAGCTCATGACCCTGCATCTCAACTGAAAGTCTATAAAGAGGTGCAAGGGGGCAAGGGCTAACAAGTGATTGGTGATTGCAGGAGCAGAGGGGTTGATTAGCAGCTAACAGTCGGGTGGACAGGGAAGGTTGGGGACGGCAACAGGAGCTGGGGGTGATAGGTGGAGGAAACAAAGAACTGCAGTATCTGAAAGGAAAATGGTGGTGATGAATAAAACAATGAGGGATGGGGTCAGATGGGACCAACAGAGGGAGGGAATGGTTGATCAGTGGGGGATCCAATGGATAATGGGAGCTGGTGGTTGATAATGTGTTAACAAGGGGAAATCCTTTAAAACCGAGATGAGAAGAACTTTTTTCACGCAGAGAGTGGTGAATCTCTGGAACTCTCTGCCACAGAGGGTAGTTGAGGCCAGTTCATTGGCTATATTTAAGAGGGAGTTAGATGTGGCCCTTGTGGCTAAGGGGATCAGGGGGTATGGAGAGAAGGCAGGTACGGGATACTGAGTTGGATGATCAGCCATGATCATATTGAATGGCGGTGCAGGCTCGAAGGGCCGAATGGCCTACACCTGCACCTAATTTCTATGTTTCTATGTTTCTATGTGTGAGAAGGTGGGGGACAGAAGGGGTGTCATTTACCTGAAATTGGAAAATGTCGATGTTCATGCCATTGGGTTGTAGACTACCGAGGAGTATTATGAAGTGCTGTTCCAATAGTCTGCGTTTGGTGACACATTAGCAATGGTGGTCATCGAGGATAGATAGGACTGTGGGAACGGGAAGGAGATTTAAAATAGCTGGCAACCGTGAGCTCCAGGTGGCCATTTTTGGCAGAGCCCAGGTGCTTGGCAAAGTGATCGCCCAGCCTGTGTTTGTCTCACTGATGTAGAGGAGGTCTTCCTCCACTGCATGGATGACTGTATTTTGTAAGTTTCTATAAGATCCCCCCTCAATCTTCTAAATTCTAGCGAGTACTCGGCTTGTACTCGCTAGAATTTAGAAGATTGAGGGGGGATCTTATAGAAACTTACAAAATTCTTAAGGGGTTGGACAGGCTAGATGCAGGAAGATTGTTCCCGATGTTGGGGAAGTCCAGGACAAGGGGTCACAGTTTAAGGATAAGGGGGAAATCTTTTAGGACCGAGATGAGGAAAACATTTTTCACACAGAGAGTGGTGAATCTCTGGAATTCTCTGCCACAGAAGGCAGTTGAGGCCAGTTCATTGGCTATATTTAAGAGGGAGTTAGATGTGGCCCTTGTGGCTAAAGGGATCAGGGGGTATGGAGAGAAGGCAGGTACAGGATACTGAGTTGGATGATCAGCCATGATCATATTGAATGGCGGTGCAGGCTTGAAGGGCCGAATGGCCTACTCCTGCACCTATTTTCTATGTTTCTATGTTTCTACATATCGGTGCTGCCTCTTGCACCCATGCAGAACTCGTCAATATCACCAAGTTCGCCACTAATTTCCACACCGTCCTCAAATTCGCTTAAATCTTTTCAGATACAACTCAACCTTTGCATGATATCTCTATCATCAAACTATCCACTGATATCTTCCACAAACCTGCAGCTACCTAACCGATACAGCCTCTTGTAAGGATACCACCCCTTCAGTTTCTCCATCTCCACCATGTTCATGAGATGAGGCTTTCCTCTCCGGGACACCTCAAATGCCCTTCGTGTTCCAAACCCTCACCTGCATCGCCTCAAAAACCTACACCTCCTCTCACTTCACCTCCTTCCAGGCAGAGCATGGGTTAGTTCCTACCTTTCACACCAGCAGTCTCGGTATCCAGCATATCATTCTTTCATATTTCCACCAGCCACAACATGATCCTTCCACAAGTCACATCTCCCCCTCCCCATTCCTTTCAGTATTCTTTGATTCCCCTTTCCTCCCCTGAACTCTTTAAACTGGCTAAACCTTTTCTATGCTTTCAGTCCAGATGAAAGCTCTTGACCCAAAATGTGGACTGTCCATTTACCCTCCAGATGACCTGCTGGGTTCCTCCAGCAGCTCTCCGTGTTTTGCTGCTGATTCCAGCATCTGCATCCATTTGTGCCTTGATTTTTAATGTAGATTGCCATTAGTCAACAGCATTAAAAAGACATAACGCTTGACAGAACTGGGTTAAGAGAGTAGTGATTTTCTAGCAGTTAATTCATTGTTAAATCCTTTCATAGACAATGATTCTGAAGATACTAAGAGTTTTAGTTATGTATGATAGTTGGTTGGCACTAAATTTTTGATTGTCAAGAATTGTTATGTCCATGTTTTGTTCAAATGTCCAAAAGCCACAAATCTTCATGTACATTTTTTTAATGTCACAAGTAATGATTTCAAATACAATTGTAATAAAATGTTCTTAAAACACTATACAAATATTGGCAGGAAACATGTAATTATTTTGGCTCCCTCAAACAAATGTTAAGCCACCAATTTCCTATAAGAAAACATAATTTATGGAAGATCCTTGACCCTCGATGTGATTAGCTGAATGATCCTTCGCCAGAACCTAGAAGGGAAATTAAATGTAGAAAAGAGAATTATTACCTTTCACTACATTCGTTAAGTTGAATATCCAGTGAAAAGGCATTTCTCTGCACCCTTAGCTACCCTTTCAGCAAATAAGTAACTTTGGCTACATTGAAACAGAGCTTCACTTCAGAAATGCTCCACTGATCGTAAAACACTTGGAGACAATCTCAAGCTGAGAAAGATAGCACATGAATGCTAATCCTTTTTTTATAGAATTGAAAGGATATTCCAAAATAATTGAAGATTTCAAGAACAACATAAGAGCAAGTTTATCTGGTTTACGCAACAAATCTGGATGATTCAAAACCATGCCTTGCTCCATTTGACAAATAATATTACCAGCACAATTTACAATTCTGAGGCGTCACACCAAATTCAGTTAGGTGTACACTATAACAACAGTTCAACACAAGGAAACAAGTCCAGAGGACAAGTGATTTATGTGTTACACTGTTTCGTGATTGCTGTGGAATTTTAAAAAATCAAGTGCTCAAATGAGATCAATATCATGGTCCAACTGCCATGAGGATTCTAGGAATGGAAGAAGAATGGATACATGGAAAAAGCACACAGCACATTTACCCGTGCGCATGCAGTTTCCAAATTATAATTTACTTCGAAAATAAAAGGCAGTTTCTTATAAAACTAAAAAGTATGTTGTGAAATAGAGACACAGGAGATTGCAGATGCTGAAATCCAGAACAAAAAAATAGCTGCCGGGGATGTTCAGTGGGTCATGTGGCATCTAACAAGGGAAAGGGACCATTCAGATGAAGGGTCTCATCCCCAAAGATGCATTTGGAATGCACTGCCAAGGGTGGTGGTGGAGGCCAATATGTGAGGGACATTTAAGAAACTTTTAGATTGGAACACGGATATGCAGGGATTGTAGGAATATGGATCATGTGTAGGGGAGATTGATTTAACTCAGCATAACATTTAGCACGGACGTTGTGGGCCGAAGGGCCTGTTTCTGTGCTATACTATTTTATATTCAATTCTGTTCCCTCCACAGATACTGTATTTTTTTTTAATTTAATGTTTATTTTATTAGAAGCAATTGTACAAGAATACAGCAATCGGCATAACAATTATACAATTTTCGTACAGCTTCATTTTTAACATTTTATAAATTGATACATGAATCGGGGGAAAAAAAGTAAAAAGGAAAGAATGAAGAGAAAGAAGAAAGATACAAAAAAGAGAGAGGAAAAGACCCCTGAACTGCCAAAGAAGTGCGAGAAGAAAAAAAAGATAAAAAGAAACAGAGATATGTCCCACTACCCTTCCCTTCCCACAGATACTGTCGTGACCAGCTTATTTCCTCCAGCAGTTTTTGTCAAGTCAAGTTGAGGTTTTTGTACCATAGTGAAAACCTGCAACTTGAAGTGATGAATGGGTAGATGTGTGGAAAAGAAAGCTGGATCAAAACAGTATGACACTGACTCAAATAGATATGTTGATCATTGTAAATGAAGAGAGCTGGGAACTGATTTATGTGGAGCAGTAATTCAGATTTTTAAGGTCAGGCCTTTTCCTCTGTTTTATATTCAATGCAAAAGCTGTGTACTCCAAATCTTATTATAATCCATACCTCATCCGTTTATACCCAGTTATCAGTCTGAAGAAGGGTCTGGACTCAAAACATTACCCATCTATGTTCTCCAGTGATACTACCTACCTCCAGTGATACCCCTTTGAGAATAGGGAAGATTCAAACAAGAGGACATAACTTCAGAATTAAGGGACAGAAGTTTAGGGGTAATATGAGGGGGAACTTCTTTACGCAGAGAGTGGTGGCGGTGTGGAATGAGCTCCCAGTGGAAGTGGTGGAGGCAGGTTCATTGGTATCATTTAAAAATAAATTGGATAGGCATATGGATGAGAAGGGAATGGAGGGTTATGGTACGAGTGCAGGCAGGTGCGACTAAGGGGAAAAAAATTTGTTCGGCATGGACTTGTAGGGCCGAGATGGCCTTTTTCCGTGCTGTAATTGTTATATGGTTATATGGTTACCTGACATATTACTCCAGCACTTTGTGTGTTTTTTTTCTTTAAACCAGTAACTGCAGTTCCTTCTATCTACCCTTAAAACATGCCATTCAGCAGGCTTCCAAAGAATGAATTGTAAGCAGGAATGAGAGGAAGAGATAAAGAGTAGCCGCTGAGAGTCTAAAACATGCTTGCTTCTTCCGGATTAATATTTTTTGACTACATTTATGTTGCCTGACCCAGGCCCCTTGAGGTTCATTGTTTGAACTGTAACTGTTTGCTCTGCAACTGTACTAACTAATGAAGTATGTATAAGCACATGCTGTACTTGGTCACTGACAGCTTTGAGAAGGACCATGAAATGAGTATTAGACTCTGAACGACCCAGGCCTACTTCCTATTTCAGGTGAGTGAGCTGTAACGCCACAATGCACAACATAATTGGTGAAGAGTCAAGTCAAGAGTCAAGAGCATTTTATTCTCATGTGTAGCAGGAATGGAACAATGAAATTCTTACTTTCTGCCACTTTCATGAATGCAATACAAAACAAATAAATATATAATAATCAATAATACAATAAATGAATAAACAGTAATTAGAAGGTAGACACAAAATGCTGGGGTAACTGAGCGGGACAAGCTGCATCTCTGGAGAGAAGGAATGGGTGACTTTTCGAGTTGAGACCCTTCTTCAGACTGTTCCTTCTATCAGGAGATGTTGCCTGTCCCATTGAGTTACTCCAGCATTTGGGGTCTACCAATTTAAACCAGCACCTGTCATTCTTTTGTACCTGATAATCAGTAATTTTAGGTATCTGGACATAATAGTGCAAAAGCCGAAGTGGATAACCTTACATTTATCCACATTATACCACATCTGCCATGCATCTGCCCACTCACCCAACCTATCCAAGTCACCCTGCAGCCTCATAGCATCATCCTCGCAGCTCACACTGCCACCCAGCATTAATAATAATAATAATAACTTTATTTATACTTTAAAACAACCACAGTTGCAACAAAGTGCTGAACATGACTGATCATGGACAAGAAATTATTACATAACAATACAAACATTAAACGAAAGAGTAAAAACAATAAAAATTAAAAACATTAAAAGCACTAAAAACAGGAGCAAAGTCTCAAGCAGTGTCAAAAGCCAAGGAATATAAATGTGTTTTAATACTGGTTTTGAAGATGGACAGTGAGGGGGCTTGTCTGATGTGCAACGGCAAGGTGTTCCAGAGTGCCGGAGCAGCAACAGAGATGGCTCTATCCCCTCTGAGCTCCCGCTTAGACCTCGGCATTGTGTCATCCGCAAACTTGGAGATGTTACATTTAATTTGTTTGTCTAAATCGTTAATGTATTTTTTTGTACATAACTGGGGTCCCGGCACTGAGCCTTGCGGCACCCCACTAGTCACTGCCTGCCATTCTGAAAACGACCTGTTAATTCCTACGCTTTGCTTCCTGTCTGCCAACCAGCTCTCTATCTGTCAAAACCCTACCTCAATATCATGTGCTCTAATTTTGCACACTAATCTCATGTGTAGGTCCTTGTCAAAGGCTTTTTGAAAGTGCAGATACATCACATCCACTGGCTCTCTCTTATCCATTCCACTTGTCACTTACGCAAAAAAATCCAGAAGATTAGTCAAGCATGATATCCCCTTCATAAATCCATACTGGCTTTGACCGATCCTGTCACTGCTTTCCAAATGCGTTGCTATTATATCTTCCCACTACCAATGTCAGGCTAACTAGTCTATAATTCCCTGTTTTTTCTCTCCCTCATTTCTTAAAAAGTGGGGTTACATAAGCTACCCTCCAGTCAACAGGAACTGATCCAGAGTCTATAGAACATTGGAAAATGATCACCAATGCATCCATGATTTCTAGGGACTTACCATCTGGAGCCTAGGATCCCTTGCCGGGGATCCCCGGAGAAGAGCTCCGACCGCCGGCCTGCGGCCTACCACATCCTGAAGCCGCGGTCTCCGGTAAGAAAGCGCCGATTCGGGTCCTCCAAGCCGCGGAGTGTGTTTGACCGTCCCGATATCGGAATTTCAATCATCCCGGCGAGAGGGCCTATACATTGGGCTGTCCGCAGCGGCGACTATGGAGGGTTCATTGCCCCGACCACGAACAAGGAGGAGGACTGACGGAACTTTATTCCTTCCTCCACAGTGAAGAATGCTGTGGTGGATGTTTGTGTTAAATCTTATTGTGTATTGTGTGTTCTTTTTAAGTGTATCGCTGCTGGCAAATTCATTTCACTGCACCTTCGGGTGCATGTGACGAATAAAATTGACTTTGACTTTGACTCGCCGGTTGTCGGTAGCTTGCCGTAGCTTGACGTCGAATAGGTGGTAGTTTGTTGTAGGGGGGGGTCCAGTCGTCGCTGTCTTGGCAATCTGCTACGACTGTGACAGTCGCCAGCAGTCGCTGAAAAATATCGCCTATGTGGGACAGGCCCTTTAATGTTCCCCACCAGAAACCATGGATGGAGCCTCAGATCCACTCACTTGTACGGTCCATATTTGTGGCATTTAAGTCAGATGATCCCAAATTTTACAGGGAATCCAGGTACGACCTTCACAAAATCATTGGGGACACCAAGAGGCAATTCTGGATCAGGCTAGAGACCCACAATGAGAGCGGTCATTTATAGTAATCCATACTGTAACGAGCTACCAAGTAAAGTCAAGCAGTATCACTGGCAGCAACACATCCCTCCCCGATGAACTCAATGCATTCTATGCTTGTGAGCAGATGGTGAGGGGAACGAAATCACCTTCTCCAACAGCCACAGGTCCACCTCTGCCCATGGACTTCATCACAGACGTTAGATTGACCTTTCTGAGAACGATCCTACGGAAAATAATTGGTCCAGATGGTGTCCTCAGCTGCACTCAGAACCTGTGTGGACCAAGTGACGGGAGGAATCACAGTATCTTTAACCTCACCATATGCCAATCTATGACACCCAACTGTTTTATGAAAGCTACTGTCAAGTTAGTGCAAAAGGAGAACATGATAGCAGGCCTTAACAATCACCATCCAGTGCTCTGAAACCCACCATCACCGAGAGCTTCAAAACTGGGCATGGTGCACATCAACTCCTGCCTCCCAGACAGGGAGATACACTACAATTTAACTGCCGCCACAACAAGTCCATGGATGACACCATTTCCCAGAACCTACATTCAGTTCTGGAACATCTGGATAATTTATTGAAATAGCTCCACCATCAATTCCAACCAAACTGATCTCCCAACTCCTGAACCTAGGACTCAGCACCATTTCTGCAACTTCCTGCCCAATAGATTACAATCAATAAGGACACGAGACAAAACATCCTCCATGAAAATTCGCAACAGTTGTGCCCCGCAAGGATATTCACATTCATAGGACTGTGCAGCCAAATGTTGCCAACTCCGTTTACAGATGACACCAGTGCAGTCGACTGTATCTTGAACAATGATGACACAGAATATAGAATGGAGTTAAAGTGTTTGTGGCATGGTTTCAAGAGAGCAACTTCTCCCTCAATGTCAGCAAAATGAAAGAGCTGGTTATCAACGTAAACAGTGGAGTGTACATCAATGGTGCTGTAGTGAAGATGGTTGAGAATTTCAAGTTCTTTGGTCCAAATATAGTCATAGTCATAGAATCCCCAGGGCCTGATGGTCTGCATCCCATTGTACTTAAGGTACCCCCAGTGGCTCTAGACATCGTGGATGCATTGGTAATAATTTTCCAATGTTCTTTAGACTCAGGATCAGTTCCTGTGGATTGGAGGGTACTAATGTTACCCCACTTTTTATGAAAGGCGGGAGAGAGAAAACAAGGAATTATAGACCAGTTAGCCTGACATCGGTGGTGGGGAAGATGCTGGAGTCAATTATAAAAGATGAAATAGCCGCACATTGGATAGCAAGTAACAGGGTTGGTCCGAGTCAGCATGGATTTACGAAGGGGATATCATGCTTGACTAATCTTCTGGAATTTTTTGAGGGAGTAACTTAGAAAATGGACACGGGGAGAGCCAGTGGATGTAGTGTACCTGGACTTTCAGAAAGCATTTGATAAGGTCCCTCATAGGAGATTAGTGGGCAAAATTAGGGCACATGGTATTGGGGGTAGAGTGCTGACATGGATAGAAAATTGGTTGGCAGACAGAAAACAAAGAGTACGGATTAACGAGCCCCTTTCAGAATGGCAGGCAGTGACTGGTGGGGTACCGTAGGCTCGGTGCTGGGACCGCAGCTATTTACAATATGCATCAATGATTTGGATGAAGGAAATCAAAGTTACATTAGTAAATTTGCAGATGACACAAAGCTGGGTGGCAGTGTGAACTGTGAGGAGGATGCTATGAGAATGCAGGGTGACTTGGACAGGTTGGGGGAATGGACAGATGCATGGCAGATGGTTTAATACGGATAAATGTGAGGTTATCCACTTTGGTAGCAAAAACAGGAAGGCAGATTACTATCTAAATGGCGTCAAGTTGGGAAAAGTGGAAGTACAACAGGATCTGGGTGTCCTTGTACATCAGTCTATGAAAGTAAGCGTGCAGGTACAGCAGTCAGTGAAGAAAGCGAATGGCATGTTGGCCTTTATAACAAAAGGAGTCGAGTATAGGAGCAAAGAGGTCCTTCTGCAGTTGTACAGGGCCCTAGTGAGACCACACCTGGAGTATTGTGTGCAGGTTTGGTCCCCTAATTTGAGAAAGGACATTGTTGCTATTGAGGGAGTGCAGCGTAGGTTTACAAGGTTAATTCCCGGGATGGTGGGACTGTCATATGCCGAGAGAATGGAGCGGCTGGGCTTGTACACTCTGGAGTTTAGAAGGATGAGAGGGGATCTTATTGAAACATATAAGATTGTTAAGGGTTTGGGCACGCTAGAGGCAGGAAACATGTTCCCGATGTTGGGGGAGCCCAGAACCAGGGGCCACAGTTTAAGAATAAAGGGTAAGCCATTTAGAACGGAGCCGAGGAAACACTTTTTCTCACAGAGAGGTGGAGGCCAGGTCTCTGGATACTTTCAAGAGAGAGCTAGATAGGGCTCTTAAAGATAGCAGAGCCAGGGGATATGGGGAGAAGGCAGGAACGGGATACTGATTGGGGATTATCAGCCATGATCACATTGAATGGCGGTGCTGGCTCGAAGGGCCGAATGGCCTCCTCCTGCACCTATTGTCTATTGTCTATTGTCTTACAGCATGGAAACAAGCTCTTCGGCCCAACTTGCCGACGCCGACCAACATGGCCCCATCTACACTCGTCCAGCCTGCCTGTATTTGGCCATATCCATCTAAACCTATCCTATCCATGGACAGCTAATGGTCAGCACAATTTGGGGGGCAATGGGCCAGCTTCCACAATGTAAGTTTCTAGAATTTCTGAATAAGGTGTTTGCTGGCTGAGGGACAGTATCGAGTTCTCATCAATATCAATATATTCTCGACCCAAAGCATCACCTATTCCATTTCTCCAGAGATGCTGTCTGACCCGCTGTGTTACTCCAGCTTTTTGTATGTATCTTGAGATTCAATTCAATTCAATTCAATTCAACTTTAATGTCATCGCACAAATACAAGTATGAGTACAACAAAATGCAGTTTTGCATCAGTCCGTAGTAGTTGTACATAAAGAAATCAAAAAATAGAAAGAGAGAAGATACAGAATAAGCAAGAAATACAGAATAATCAAACAAAGGGGACGGAGGGACCAGAGAAATCTATCGGCGGGACTCTGAGTTCAGCAGTGTAATTGTGTTATTGTTGAAGCTGGTCCTCATCCTACTAGTACGTGACCCAAGGCTCCTGATGGGAGGAGGGCAAACAGTCCATGGTTGGGGTGTGAGGGGTCTTTGATGATCTTCCCAGCCCGTCTCAGACACCGTTTTCGGTGGAGGGCATCCATGGCAGGGAGCAGGGCACCGATGATGTGCTGCGCGGTTTTCACCACCCGTTGTAGTGCCTTCCTGTCCGCAGCAGTGCAGCTGCTGTACCATACCGTGAAACAGCCTCTTCAAGATTATGTCAAGATTTAACCAGCCTCTGCAGTTCCTTCCTGAACATCAGGTTGTCATATTCTGTTTTCCCAGCTGATATCTCTTTTTTCAAACTGCATTCAGGAGAGTTAATAAATGTGGACAATCTGTAACCCTTAATTCTTTTGGTCACTGTGTTACAGCTGCAGGAGAATGCAGGATGAGTAGGTCAGAGAATTCTTCAAATTCATGGCTGTAATCTTTATCTGTTCATCTTTCAGTTCCTTACTCACTAGCTAATTCACTCCATCACAGAAATGTACACTGAAGCACTAGAAAACAGTACAGTATAAATGGTCCCTGCATAAAACTGCTTCAATGGATGCTTTGCTCATGGAAGTTATCATTCTTAACACACTGATCCCACCTGAACCTGTTCAGATGATGACAAGCAGTTACACATGACAATTCATTAAGTTCAGGTCGAAGCAAGGAAAGAGATGAGAAAGAACAAATGTAGGTACTGCTGCACAAAGCACAGACTGCTTGCCAAAGGACCAACACGGCAGTTACTTTGGCCACTATTCAGAACCTCCACATATAGTCAACACCAAGGTGCGGGATCAGGACAACAGGGAGACGTTTGAGATTTTTGCCAAACTGTAAGTATCGTTTATGGAAAAATCTAAAAAATATTGTTGATCACCATGGAGCTCGGTGCAAGGTCGGGATTGGTACCATCATGGGATCACATCAACTGATGGTGCAAATGGGCCTCACCAGAACTTCACCGACCCACCACCTCTGACCTGGAGGGGGAGGGTCTGAAGAAGGGTTCCGACACAAAACGTCATGCATCTTTTTTCTCCAGAGATGCTGCCTGACCAGCTGAGTTATTCCAGCACATTGTGTCCATCTTCTGACCTGGAGGTCTTTTTAAAATATGTTACCAGCAACACGTATTTTCTGCAATTTAGTTCAGTTTAGTTTATTGTCATGTGTACTGATGTACTGTGAAAAGCTTTTGTTGCGTGCTTGCCAGTCAGCAGAAACACATGATTACAATCGAGCCCGTGTACAGATGCATGATATGGGAGTTGTATCTTGTGGCATCATTGGCATTAAACGCTCTAGAAAAAAACCTCCTGCTCTAACAATGTAAGTTTACTGGAACCCTTTTTAGCATTTCCTTTTTTGCATATACCTCTGATGAGCAGACCCATGAGGAGTCCAACATTGATGCACAGTGGACTTGACATCTTACTTTAGTTTAGTGATATGATGTGGAAACGAGTCCACGCCGACCAGCGGTCACATGTACACTAGTCCCATCCTACACACAGAAACAATTTACAGAAGCCAATTAGCCTACAAGCCTCTTTTGGATGTGGGGGGGGATAATGAAGAAAACCTACGTGGTCACAGGGAGAACGTGCAAATTCCATACAGACAGCACCTGTAGTTAGGATCGAACCCGGGTCTCTGGCGCTGTAAGGCAGCAACTCTACTGCTGCTTCACTGCGCAGCACCACAGCTATGAAAAGCTTTGCTCTGTCAGAGCTAATGAGTCTGTGCATGCTTGTGAGGTGTCCAAAACTTCCTCAGTCACAAAGGTAAACATTGCAGTCTCCATGGAACTGGCAACTTCCTGGAATACATTTTGGATAAATGTTTCTTTAAACACAACAAGCCTACCAAATTCTACCACATACTAACCCTTTAACTTGGGCACTGAAATGATACACTGATGGTGCTAGTCGAACAGGCAAATAGTTTCAGCATTAGATGCTGCTGGGTCAGGTTATCATAAGCTTTGCATATTACTATTATAGGAAGATACAGTATGCACTAGAAATACAGACGTCAACAATCATATTTTCAGGCAGCATTTCTCTTCAAGACTCCTTAGATCATTCCTGACCAGGTTCTCATCTGAAGCTTCTTCATATGTACACACTGTCATAACCTGAACAGCCTTGCCTGAAAATCTATTTCACTTATCCATTACTCTGTGAGAAACATATCCTTATCTCAATGTTTGCCTGAGGTTTAATATGCTCATGTTCACCTTCACCAGTTCAGGATTTAAGTCCATGTTAAACAACCCTTTTGTTCAAGATTCAGGATTCAAGATTCAAGAAAGTTTATTGTCATGTGTCCCTGATAGGACAATGAAATTCTTGCTTTGCTCCAGCACAATAGAACATAGTAGGCATGACTACAGAACAGATCAGTGTGTCTATATACCATTATATATATATATATATATATATATATATATATATATATATATAGATATAATATATATATTATATATTCAACATTTAACATTTAAGAAATATGGACTATGTTTTCCTCTCCATCTGTTTTCTTCCAAATAATTCAAATTCAGTCCAATGAGAGTTATATTAAAATAAGACAGCTCTAAAATAATCCAAGGCTTACAGAGCGCCTGTAAAGCAAGAAAGAACACTGTCCAAACACTAAATTCCTTTACCAAATAGACTGGTGGTGCAATGAATCTGGAGAATTAGTGTCCCTGCTTGATTCCCAAGTCCCTACTCTCATCAAGCAACATTGACAGATTTCTAAGTGCTGGGGTAGCTCAGCAGGTCAGGCTTCCAATGCAACGTTGAAGCTTGCTTCGGTGACTTGATGGGAATCTCCTTGAAGTGTCCCTTAGCCTTTTAATTAACTTACTTACTACTCTCCCTAAAGCCACCACTCCCACCGCATGGTAGTAAATCTTGAGCAATTATTCTACAAATCTTCTGAACCAAAACTTGATCAACAGACCAGCTCTCCCCATTACTGACCACCAACATTAACCCTTCCTCAGTGATCATAGTCTCCCAGCTTCACAACAACCCATAACTGACAATGGCAGTCACTCAACATCATTGGCACCCCACACAGCAATTATTACAGCCAACCATCTTGTCCAGCATCTCTGTTGAGCTTCTGCCGCTAACCACCACCATAATCTATCTACTTCTTGGTTCAAATCATGATTCTGACAAATCATAATGCTTTCCCCCCTTCCTTGTCTCTCTTTCCAAGAACCAGATCCTGTCCCAGACTTACCCTACAAGGTCCATACTTATATCCAACAGTTCTTTTCAGTAATGCATGACATATTGAAGTCTGTGTGCTATTGAATCCCCAATCAGCTTGAATGAGAACTAAATCTATGTCAGAGAGTCAAGTTACAATTGCTGCACATGTTGTTGTTGCCACTGGCAGATTTGTACGAGCATTACTCTCAACGTGGATTTCAGAGTAGTTTTGCAAATCTGAAATACTATTTGGAGTTTCTATATCTTCTATACATCCAACTAATTAATTTGTGAAAACTTTAGATCAGCTGTGACAAAGACCCTTATGAAATCCTTTTTGGATTTTCTCCACTGACTTTGCTAGGTCCACCATCTTTAGAGTTTAAAATCATAATTTTAAACCCTGTCCACTAATGCCCCTGTCCCACTTAGGAAACCTGAACGGAAACCTCTGGAGACCTTGCGCCCCACCTAAGGTTTCCGTGCGGTTCCCGGAGGTTGCAGGTGGTTGCCGGAGGTTACAGGTAGTGGAAGCAGGTAGGGAGACTGACAAAAACCTCCGGGAACCGCACGAAAAACTTGGGTGGGGCGCAAAGTCTCCAGAGGTT
This sequence comes from Leucoraja erinaceus, assembly GCF_028641065.1. Taxonomy (NCBI): domain Eukaryota; kingdom Metazoa; phylum Chordata; class Chondrichthyes; order Rajiformes; family Rajidae; genus Leucoraja; species Leucoraja erinaceus. The sequence goes on along the minus strand of NC_073379.1, from coordinate 95,581,004 downwards.
TCCATTCAGGTTTCCTAAGTGGGACAGGGTCTTAAGTAACATTCACCATTTTTCAGGCTTTCAAAATATCTTCTCTTTTCATTTTCTATCACAGAGTTGCAGTGTGAGTTTATATTAAATGGATCATTTAAGTGCAAGACACTTCCTCTCTTAATAAATGGTAAATGACATTCAGACTCAATATATTGGTCCTTGGAAAATTTGTCAGCAAGGTAGTGCAGCAAATCATGGCTATAAAAGAGAATAGAATGAATAACTTTCATTAGAAATCAATGCAAGGAAAATGCCAAACAATGAAGAATCAAATACATTTTCAAGGTTTGTTGCATAGGTTGTTCATCCGTATTCACTACCTCATTAAAAGATCCGAATACTTAGATCATCTTGTGAATCTATTTGGACCATTACCAAAAAGCGCTGCTTACAACCAACAGTACTTTCCACAGCAAATCATCAGAAGAAAGTGTCCTGATCTTTGAATAATGTAGTCATAATGTATCTTAATTTGGACGTTTAAAAGTCTATCAATATTTTCCCATCATTCTTTCAGTTAATGTAGCAATTCTTGATGATGATTTACACGGAAGACTAATGCCATTTCTGCAATGGTATCTGGTGGATTGTTAGTGCAGCAGCTTCAACATACTGTGTTTACATCCAACCTTGAACGTAGTTAAAAAATCATCCAATGGAACACCGCTTGTTGTGATCTGGATTATAATGTGCCCTTTTGTGCTATTTGAATTGCACCACAGACATTTTAATAATAATTCATGTAAAAATGAACTCACTAAAACAAGTATTCCTTTTGGAAAGTCTAATGAAACCTCCATTAACAATATACAATACAATACAATAAAATACGGTTTTATTTGTCACATTGCACATAAAGTGCAAGTGAAATGAATTTGTCAGCAGCGGTACAATGATAAAGAACACACAATACACAATAAAAATTTAACACATACATCCACCCCAGCATTCATCATTGTGGTGGAAGGCACAAAATTCGGCCAGTCCTCCTCCATTTTCCCCCGTGGTTGGGACCTCAACCCTCCACAGCCGTCGATGCAGGCGTCCAGATGTTCAGACAGGTAAAAGTCCAGAGTCGGCTCTTCCCCACCGCGGCTTTAGGTTGGTGTAGGCCGCAGGCCTGCGGTCGAAGATTTAAAGTCAATAGTGGATCATTGCACCTGACAGGAATGGGGTTAAAAAGCAGTGATTGTTAACTCTTCATTCCTTACAGAATCCAATGATTTGAACCTGTGGAACTGCTTTAGGTAAACCTTGGGAACATTGAACAGACCACATGCAATCAGTTAAATATAATGGCAGAGAGTCAAAATCACACAGGCAACCTTCGTAGACATCTTATGATGGGGGAACATCTCTACTGACCAATTTAAATGTCTCATTAAAACTTAGGTAACGGACATACACAAGACATGAGCATCTGAGAAACAACTACTCCAAGTATTTTTCTCAGAACAGCAATAAACCTTACTAGAAGCATTTGGTACAAAGCAATGTCTGCTAATTACTGTTACCTCCTGTGGCACCTAAGCTTTTGGCTGTGATATAATTCCAGAGTGATATATTAATGCAGTAGTAAAACTGTCACCCTTTGTCATTTATTGTCGCAGAATGATAAAAAGGAAAATTATTGTTTTACACACGCCAGTTTCTGGTAGCATTCGGGCATCTTTCTGCACTCTCTGAAGTATTGATCTTTAGCATTGTGTGTAGAAATGAATAAGAACAATGGACCATTTTGCAGGCAGGGGTTTTGGCTGAGCATTCCCTCAGAATCTGTCTGGAAAGTACAAATAAAGAGAGAGAACCAAATGTGCATCAAATCTAAATCTCATCAAAGGTCCATTTGTAATTGTATCAAGGTCAGCCAGGCTGGATGTAGGTCAGCTTAATGAATGGTAAATATCCATTGTTACTGTATCAATGATAAAAACCATTAACTTTTGTTAGGGCATGGGCATTGCAGCGATTAGATGTGACATTCGGAGGATTTTGGGGAGAAATTTTCAGGGAGCAGAAAGACCAATGGGGCACAAGGCTCAAGGTATACAACAGTGAATATACAATGCAGTCCACTGCTGGACATGCTGGGGTACACTTTGTTGAGTGGTGTGGGCTGAATCACCCGCAGCTCAACACCGACAGGACTAAGGAGTTAGTGGTGGACTTTAGGAGGAGAGGAATCGCCCTGTTCCCGGTCTCCATCAAGGGTGTGGATGTGCAGTTTACAAGGATTACAAGTACCTGGACAGTAAATTGGACTGGTCCAGGAACGACGAGGCACTATATAAGAAGGCACAGAGGCATCTGTACTTTCTGAGGAGGCTGTGTTCTTTTAACGTCTGCAGTAAGATGCTGCAGATGTTCTATCAATCAGCGGTGGCCGGTGCTATCTTCTTTGCAGTCGTGTGCTGGGGTAGCAGGTTGAAGGCCGCGGATGGCAACAGAATTAACAAGCTCATCAGGAAGGCTGGTTCCGTCCTGGGGGTGGAGTTGGATCTGTTAGAGGTGGTCTTGGAGGGGAGGATGTTCCTCAAACTGCGGAGCATCTTGGACGATACAGCTCATCCACTCCATTACACACTGGTCACCTTCAGCAACAGACTGGATCCACCAAAGATCCTATAGCAGAGCAAGATGGGTTACTCTCACGCAAAAGTGTAGTACGCTCATGGGCGGATTCATGGGCGATTTTATGACTCATTTTAGCAACCTGCCTCCGCCATCTTGTTCCGCCATCTTGTTCTGCCATCTTGCTTCCGGGCAAAGATTGGATCAGCAGCGGGGAGAGGGAGTGCGGGGCCTGGGGCAGCGGGGAGAGGGAGTGCGGGGTCCGGGGCAGCGAGGAGAGGGAGTGTGGGGTCCGGGGCAGCGGGGAGAAGGAGTGTGGGGTGCGGGGTTTCTTATTTACAATGTTTCTTATTTAATGTCCCCTGTCTAGTCTGAAATAAAGTTAATTATTGGATCAGAAGAAATATAATTGTGTGTGGTATATACATTTATATATTTTTCATGTATGTGTGTTTATAAACATTTTATTCTTTAACAAGAATTAACAGAATTATGAACTAACAGAATTATGAATCTAACCCTATATCACACACAAAAAGTTCCCCCGCAATGTCAATTACCCTGCGAGTCAGGTCGGTTCCGGTTACTACAAAATCAACTCAAACACTGCTTGTGAGCCATTTAAAAAGAAATTATTTAAAAAACATTAAAAAAGACAATTACCAGAGTCAAATTTTATTCTTGACAAGAAGTATGAACTGACAGATTTATGAATCTAACCCTATATCACACACACAAACTGTTGCCCCGCAACATTGATTACAGTGCGAGTCGGGTCGGGTTAGGTAGGCTCAGGTTGCTAAAATGGGCGTGGAAAAATGCCCAGGATCCCCTCCATAGCGTACTACATGTCAGCCCATTGCATTTCGCAGGAGTAGCCTATCTTGCTCCGCTATAGGATCTTTGGGCTCCACCAGGATGCAGCACAGAAACCCAGAGGAGATCCCCCCCACCTCCCTAATATTTGCACATCCCCAATCCTGGGGTTTGCACTTGTCACTTTGATGTATCTTATATCTTCTTGTTATTTATGATTGTTGGCAGACTAATTTCCCTCCTGTGATCAATAAAGTTCTATCGTATTGTAATGACTGGAATACACATAAGGAAATTGACACCGGCGAAATAGACCTGAAGATGGCACCGGACACATTGCCCCAGCTGAGGAGCAGGGGAAGCTCCTTTTCCATTAATTCCTGTGATATGGAAATCATTTGCAGGTGTGTATTTATTTTCTATCCCAATCTGTTTCTGAGAAGTCGTGACAAAGTCTTGGTCATTTGAATGCTTTGCAAGGTTACATCAAAGAACAGTAAAATATCAACTGTGTTATTCTGGGACTGCAGTCACACCAACACCAAAGTAACGGTACAAATTGCACATTTTCAAGATATTACGATACTTTGTTTGAAAAGATTGAAAAGACTAGGCTTGTGTTCACTGGAGTTTAGAAGGATGAGGGGAGATCTTATAGAAAGGACTGGACAAACTAGATGCAGGAAAAATGTTCCCAATGTTGGGCAAGTCTAGAACCAGGGGCCACAGTCTTAGAATAAAGGGGAGGTCATTTAAGACTGAGGTGAGAAAAAACTTTTTCACCCAGAGAGTTGTGAATTTGTGGAATTCCCTGCCACAGAGGGCAGTGGAGGCAAAATCACTGGATGGATTTAAGAGAGAGTTAGATAGAGCTCTGGAGGCTAGTGGAGTCAAGGGATATGGGGAGAAGGCAGGCACGGGTTATTGATTGGGGACGATCAGCCATGATCACAATGAATGGTGGTGCTGGCTCGAAGGGCCAAATGTCCTCCTCCTGCACCTATTTTCTATGTTTCTACGTTTCTATGTTTCTATGTACTCTATCTTCTAAGTTTCAATTGAAATCAAGAGTCTGAGAGGAGATGAGAACATAAAGAAAAAGATGTTCATGACATACAGTGACAGTTACGAATGACTCAGAAAACACTAAACATTCATAATAATAAAACATTAATGATCACACACCATTAATCAAGCATGTGAACCAACAAAATACCAGATCAAGGGGAGGCTACAGATTTTTGGCTGTTGAGTAGAGCAACTACTCGTGGATAAAAACTGTTTTTATACTAAATACAACTAACTACATCAAACTAACACTAGCTCACTTCATTTTCCATTACACTTTGCTTAAATAAAGTTCAGCAATATATTTCCCACAGATAAGAGTTGAATGTTTGTGGACCAAAAACACATTGGATATAAACAGAGACAGAGAGTTCCTCAAAAACCCAGTACTTAAGCTTCTGTGCTGTCACTCAAGAGTTCTTTATCTTAAAAATAGACAGACCGGTAATGTCAAGAAAAGTTTCTCTTTTTGACTCTTTGAAAATAGTTCAGCTTTTGTGCTTTAGAATAGGTTCAACAAGCCTTTTACGCTTGCATTATAGAGAATGGAAATTAGAGATAATGATAAATAACCCAATTAAGATGAAAAAATAGTTGTATCATCATCTCAGATATTGCAATAACTTCAGATCTCAACAACTTAAATGTTTAAGGGGTCAAACGTGCATGATTCTCTGCTGTAGCATTTGACCTTGTTATTCAAATGTATTGCCCCTCATATGTCAAGTTATGACAAGTTAAATGCTATCGACTCAAAGAGAGAGACTGAACTTATACTTGACTTTCCGTTATGAAGAAATCAGAGAATATATATAGGATAACAGATCAATGACTGTGATTCATAGGCAGTAATTTGATCAAGTATGTTAAAATACATTTCACCCTGTTAAAAAATGTGAAACTGATTTATGAGCATTAGCAGTGCCACAGAACAAATGACTGTGCAATATTTCTAAATGTTTAGTAAAGTCAAGTCAAGAGAGTTTATTGTCATATGTCCCAGATAGGACAATGAAATTCTTGCTTTGCATCAGCACAACAGAATATAGTAGGCACAAATACAGAACATATCATATCAGTGTGTCCATATACCATTATATAAATATATACACACATCAATAAATAAGCAGATAAAGTGCAAATAAACAGATAATGGTCTATTAGTGTTCGGAGATTTGTTTCAGTTGAGTTTAATAGCCTGATGGCTGTGGGGAAGTAGCTATTCCTGAACCAGGACTTTGCAGTCTTCAGGCTCCTGTACCTTCTACCTGAAGGCAGTGGGGAGATGAGTGAGTGGCCAGGATGGTGTGGGTCCTTGATGATGCTGCCAGCCTTTTTGAGGCAGCGACTGTGATAAATCCCCTCGATGGTAGGGAGGTCAGAGCCGATGATGGACTGGGCAGCGTTTACTACTTTTTGTAGTCTTTTCCTCTCCAGGGCGCTCAAATTGACGAACCAAGCCACGATGCAACTGGTCAGCATGCTCACTACTGTGCACATGTAGAAGTTAGAGAGAGTCCTCCTTGACAAACCGAATCTCCGTAAACTTCTCAAGAAGTAGATTCGCTGATGTGCTTTCTTAATAATTGCATAAGTGTTCTCGGACCAGGAGAGATCTTCAGAGATGTGCCCGCCCAGGAATTTGAAGCTCTTGACCCTTTCCACCATCGACCGGTCGTCCCAGGATTACATGATCTATTTGATAAACATTGGGCTAACTTTTGAATTCTGGCAATCTGATCGCTGTTTAAAAAATGGGTACAGTCCGCATGTCTTTGCTCATGCGCCCGCCCTAACTGTCTGAAGAAATGGACATCCTGAAGGGCACTTTATCACAGCTCACTTGCTCCTTAACAAAAATAAGATACGGAGACAGAAGGAACTGACAGTGACGGTTTGCAAAAAATACAAATGCTTGAGTAACTGAGCAGGTCAGGCAGCGTCTGCGAAGGACATGGATAGGTAGCGTTTTGGGTTTGGACCCCTGACTAATTGCATAGGGGGAGAAAGCAGGAAAGGGGATGGGCGTGGGCAAAACCTGGCAAGTGACAAGTGGATACAGGTGAAGGGGGTTTGATCGACAAATGAATGCCAAAGGCCGGAGATGAAAAAGAAACAAAAGAGTGTCAATAAGGGGGGAAAGGGCACAAAACACAAAGCCAGATGAAGGGATATAAATAGAAGGATGGGGAAAGGGGAGCGGGATAGTAGAAGAAATGGGTGACATTGTGGTGACATTGTTAGGCCACCATTCTCCAGTTCATTTGAATGTGCTGGCTGAAAATCTCACCAATGAAAAGCACACTCACTGAATACTTAAATTGGATCATTCCTGAAACCAGGAATTGTGAAAAGTGGTATTTAAGTTGTGGCTCCATATACAGATGGAGTTGCCGAGATGCCAGCCCAATCGGGATGGTGTGGCAGGCAAAGAGAGGGTCACCTTGGATCATACTTACAACTTCTCCTTGAAGCATGCAGAGCAGATAACCTCTGAGAAAGAATAATATGAATTCAGACCTGCACCATCACTAAAAGCAGAGGAAGAACAGTAAGAAATCTTCAGAGTCGAGAGTCAAGAGAGTTTTATTGTACTATGTACTAAAACAGAACAATGGGATTTTTAGTTGCAGCAAGACATCAGGTGTTTCCTCTATCCCTCCCCCACCCAAGTCACACTAGCTTCTCCTTTTCACTCTCCAAACAGCTAACAATGGCCTGTTCTCTTTATCATTGTTACTTTTTTGTATATCTTTCATTCATTGTACTTTATCTCTCCACATCCCCCCACCCCCCTCATATCTCTTGTTTCCCTTATCCCTAGGCAGTCTGAAGATGGGTCTCGACCCAAAATGTCACCTAATCCATCTCCCCAGAGATGTTGCCTGTCCCGCTGAGTTACTCCAACTTTGTGTGTCTATCTATAGCAGGTTGGTAAACACACTGCTCAATACACAATAAAATAAACAAATCAAAAAGAAAGTTCAATGAATAAAAAACCCAATAGAGTGCAAAGCAAAACAAAGCCCAAAGTCCTTAGTGCAACTAAGACTGTTCGTAGTTTGGAGTTTGGTGTGTTCAGTAGCCTGATGGTAGTTGGGAACTAGCTGTTCCTGAACTTGGATGTTAATTTCCAGCCTCTTATACCTTCTTACCAATAGAAGGGGTGAAATGAGTGCGTGGCCAGGGTGGTGTGGGTCCCTGATGATGTTGGCTGTTTTTTTGAGACAGCGCCTCCTATTGATCCCATCGATAGTGGGGAGGTCAGTATCCACGATGGACTGGGCAGTGTCCACCAGCTTTTGTAATCGCCATAATTCCTGAGTGTTTAAGTTGCTGAACCAGGCCATGATGCCACCAGTCAATATACTCCCTACCATACACTTGTAGAAGTTCAAGGGAGTATTTGTCGACATACTGAATCTCTTCATTCTACGAAGGAAGTGGAGGCGTTGATGGGCTTTCTCAGGTAGACATTGGATATCGGGATGACAGAATATACCAGTGGATTGCACTGTATGTTTTGCAATGTCGTTTTGGCCCTGCTTGCGGGCTGGTCCTCAGCAGACTCATCACAAGGTGCATTCAGCAATCGTGTTTCTTGGGCGAAATTGACTGCCTCAAGCCTCTGCAATGTGGGTCATGAGCTTCATCTAGTAGTTGAGCTGTTGGGTAACAGGCTAACAACATTCTGTTGGAGGGGATGGAGGTGTAGGGAAAAATTGTGTCTTATGGTGAAATAGCTGAACCATCATTCCTTCTACACCAACCAGACAAAACAAGAGGAACTGGCTGAGACTGACAGAGCAGGCAGCTCAGTCCAAAAATGAAAATCAAAGGTTACATGCTGGAAAGATTTGATATTCGAAAAAAAAGGAACAAGTTTAGCAAGTGAGGAAATATCTGGGGAAAAAACAGTTAATATATCAGATCAGAGGCCTTTCTGAAATATGAATGTTGATTCTCTTTCCACAGGTGCTGCCAGACCTGCCGAGTGTTTCCAGCTATTTTACGTTTTATTCCGACATATATTTGGCTAGCGTGTAGCGGGGCCTCGCAGGAGTTTAGCCAAAAACTAATCGGACACGAGTGCACTAGACGTGTTTATTCTCTCTAATACAGCTCCCTACTCCTCCAAGGTTACGGGCGTTGCCCGGCCTTAAATACCAACTCAGGTACCGACCCAGTGACTAGCGCCTCCCACGCCAAGACGCCGCCCTCCAAAGGCGAGGGTTCATTGTGCACTTGGGTTGCCACCAGGTGCCGTCACATGACACCCCCAGAACCAGAGGCACTGAACCAGATGGGACGCCGAGCGAGGCGGCCAGAACGCATAGATACATTCCCACACCCCGCGAGCTTGCTCGGTTTGGAAGAATCTCCGGGATCCCGGAACGGCGGACGCCCGCAATGGGGCGGTTGAACCACATGGATTAGCTTGCTCAGGTCCAAGTGGGCCAGTTTCAAACGAGCCACAAACACCGTTTCACGCCGGCCTCCCATGTCCAAATCAAATGTAGTAGGCCCGTGCCGCAGCAAGGTCAATCTGTGAGTCACGGCAAAGAAAAACGTACAGGCAGCCCATCAGCGGCTATGGCACATGGGAAGGGGCCACTCCATGAAGCGACGTTGGGACGGGAGACAGGGCGCCGACTCTCTCCCGCAAGCGGATCAGCACCGACGCCGGGGGTTCCTGGGACCCATCAGCAGCAGGGACAAACTCTCCGGGGACAGTGAGCAGAGCACCATATACCAACTCCGCGGAGAACGATGACAGATCCTCCTTGGGGGCCGTCTGAATCCCCAACAGGACCCACGGCAACTCGTCCATCCATCCAGGGCCCGTGAGGCAAGTATTCAGGGCGGACTTCAGACAGCGGTGGAACCGCTCCACCAACCTATTTGATTGGGCATGGTACGCTGTCATGTGGTGGAGCTGCGTCCCCAACAGGCGGGCCATGGAGGACCACAGTTCAGATGTAAACTAGGCGCTCCGGTCAGACGTGATGTGAAGTGGCGTTAACCGACTGTTCCAAAACGCCGCCGACCGCAGAGTCTGAGGCATCCACGGTAAGGGCCGATGGATCCACGAGCATAGTCGCCTGAGCCAAGGCCTCCTTCGCCCCTTCAAACGCCACCATGGCGACAGCATCCCATTGTATCTCCCGTTCCTTGCTTGTCAGCAACTGGAAAAGCGGCCACAAAAGTTTGGCAGCCGCCGGAACGAACCAGTAGTAAAATGTGACCATCCCTACAAACTCCCGGAGGCCACATACCGTAGCAGGCCGCAGGAACTGGCGGATTGCCTCAACCCTGTCCGGCAGAGGCACTGCTCCGTGCCATGTCACCCAATGCCCCGTGAATTTGATGGCCCGGAGGCTGAACATGGCACTTGCCAGGGTTAATTATGAGGCCATGGTCACTGAGGCGCTGGAAGAGTAGACGCAGGTGGGCGCAGTGTTCCTCTCACGGGCGACTTGCCACGGGGATGTCATCCAGGTAGACAAACAGGAAGTCGAGCCCGCGCACCACTGTGTCCATCAGGAGCTGGAAAGCCTGCGTTGCGTTTTTGAGGCCGAAGGGCATCCGCAAGAACTCGACCAACCCGAACGGGGTGATAATTGCCATCTTGAGGACATCCTCCGGTCGCACGGGGATCTGGTGATATCCCCGGACTAGGTCGATCTTTGAGAAGAATGTAGCCCCGACCAGATGGGCTGAGAAGTCCTGTATGTGGGGAATGGGGTAACGGTCAGCGGTTGTGGCCTCGTTATGGCGGTGGTAGTCCCCACACGGCCTCCAGCCGCCGGACACTTTCAGCACAATGTGCGGCGGGGAGGCCCATGGCTGTTGGAGCGTCGAACATTGGCCTCCATACTCCGAAACTCTGCCTTTGCTATGAGGAGCTTGTCGGGAGAGAGCCTGCGTGCGTGGGCGTGGAACGATGAATCCGATGTCAGAATATCGTGCATGACACAGTGCCTCAGGCTGGCCGAGCTGAACTCGGGGGTGACAATGTCCGGAAACTCAGCCAGTACCTGGGCGTAGACATTGTCCACTGTCACTACGGGGTTCCTGACCTGCACGGTGGGCGCAGTAGCCCACAAGGAGATCTTCTCAAAAGTTGATGCATGGATGAAACGTTGACCCCTCACATTCTTGAGGAGCGACTGTACCCGCAAGAAATTGGCGCCCAGCAGCGGCTGGACCACGTCCGCGATGATGAATGGCCAGGTGAAATGGCACGCGCCGGAACTGACGGGAACCACGCGGATGCCAAACGCGGACGCCAACGGCGACTTCTCCCGCCCGAGTGCGGGGTTGAAGAGCTCATGGAGCGGGGCCTGACACCACTGCCCCGCGCGGCTGGAATGGCCGCGGACTCTGCGAGCGCACACCGGGGGCTCCAACACCAAGACCCGGTGTGCGACCTCGCACCACCCGGCGTTGCTTTAATGGCCGCGGGACAATCGCCATCGCCAGCCGGGGGCTATGACTTTGACTCTGACATCGGGGGGGGGAGAGTGCAGTGGAGAGATAAGTTTATTTGGCCTTCCATCACAGCTATGTGATGGATGTTTATGTTAAATGTAATTATGTTGTGTCTGGGGTCTATTTGTGTGTAATGTATGGCTGCAGAAACGGCATTTCGTTTGGACCTCCAGGGGTCCAAATGACAATTAAATTGACTCTGACTCTGACTCTGACTCTGATGTGTGGATTGAACTGCCATTCGCAGCAGTTAATGGGGGGCCCCTCTCACCAGCACGAAGGTCGAGTCCAGATGGGGGCAATACGCTGATCTCCGCCCCAGTGTCCACCAAGAACCTGAGCCCCAAGCGCTGGTGCCAGACATACAGTCGATGGATCCTGCTGGCCACCGCTGTGACTAGCGGCGGCCAGCACTGCTGTTTCCTGGAAACTAACATAGCTGGCGGCATTGGCGGGTTGCTGAACCCCAGCGTTGATGGTAAAAACACCACATCCTTCTCCTTGGATCCACTGGGTCCTGCTCAGCCAATCTCCTTCCCTGTGCAACTTGCCTGGTCTGAGGCTCTTGTGCGCGTGGGCCTCTTGTGGGCATGGTTCTGGGTCGCTGGGCCTTCCAGGGCACTGAATCGATCCAGTCCAGCAATTCCGGAGATTCCAGGTATTCCAGCACACCTACTTGCTGCTGGTCAGACAGGCACAGCTCGTCGGCGCGGGCCGTTAGCCGGATCGGAACTTCGAAGCTCACCCCCGAGCGCTGCCGGTGGATGTCGCGTGGCAACTGCTGCAGGTAAGTAAATTCAAACAGCGGACAAGGGCTGATGGTCACCCATGAGCATTAGCATCTCGCTCATGAGGGCCGAGGGCGTCCAGACGCTGAGCCCGCCAATGCTGAGGACCTGACAGGCGCGCTGCATTCGGCTCGACCTGTAGATCCGAAGGAGCAGCTCCTTGAGACCGGCATACTTACCTGCCACCGGTGGATTATCAAGGTAAGGAATGACCCGACCGGACGTATGCTGGTCAAGGGCGCTTACCATAGTGGTAACGAGTTTTGTCAGTCGTTATGCCACGGATGTAAAATTGGGACCAAACCCCTGGCTGCGAGGTCCAAAATGTAGGAAGCTTCAGGGGGGACCGCGTTGAGTTCGGCCTCGTAGGCGGCAGCAGAAGAATGCATTTTTTTTTCTAAATTTCCCTTCCAGGATTACACTCCTGGGCGTCGGGGTCACCAGTGTAGCGGGGACTTACAAGAGTCATCCCAAACACTAATCAGACATGAGTTGTGTGCACTAGACGTGTTTACTCTCCCCCATACAGCTCCCTACTCCTCTAAGGTCACGGGCGTTGCCGGCCTTAAATACCAACGCAGGTACCGACCAAGTGACTAGCGCCTCCCACACCAAGACGCCGCCTTCCAGAGCCAAAGGTTCATTGTGCCCTTGGGTTGCCACCAGGTGCTGCCACATGCGTTAAATTCAGTGGGACGATAGGCACAGAAATCCACAGGAAGTGTTGCTGACCTCCAATATTGGCTAATATAATTTGGACGCTTTGATGTTTGAATGGGGCAGAAAAATATATAAATAAAAATGTGCTGCACAATGTTCCATATGATTTCACTTGATGTGCCTGAGACATTGCCCAGGGATTAATAAACCACCTGCAGCTTAGCTGAGAACACATTACAATCATCAGGACAAACATACTAATAGTGGCAGAGAATATTGAGGATTGATCTTTCTGCTTATGGTGCTGTTCATTTAAAAACCCATTAAATGCCACAAGACAACATTAGCACAATGACTCCGCAGTGACAATGTAATCGTAAGGCAATGGAATGTGCCACAGAGATAGATATCTGTGCTCTGATTGAAAAGTAGCATAAAAGGTTTCTAATAATTGTTTTATTGCAAGTTCCATTTGACTGCACAATAATGCTGGAAGGAAGGCTACAGGTTAGAAATTTACATAATATGATTATTGCAAATTCACGAATGACCTTAGAAATTCTCTCTGAACAAGCTTGCACCCCACTGTTCACCGACACCCCAGTGTGAGTTGACAAATTGGCTCTCAATCCAGCATTGTGGTCATTTAGGGATAGAGTCATAGAGTGATAGTGTGGAAACAGGCCCTTTGACCAAATTTGCCCACACCGACCAACATGTCCCATCTACACTAGTCCCACTTGCCTGCATTTGGCCCATATCCCTCTATACCTGTCCTATCCATGTAACTGTCTAATTGCTTCTTAAACATTGCATTAGCCCCCACCTCAACTACCTCATCGGGCAGCTTATTCTATACGTCCACCACCTTTTGTGTGAAAAGGTTACCCCTCGGATTCCTATAAAATCTTTCCCCCTTCACCTTAAAACTCTGGTCTTCGATTCACCTACTCTGGGCAAAAGACTCTGTGTATCTACCCGATCTATTCATCTCATGATTTTATATACCTCCATAAGATCACCCCTCATCCTTCTGCACTCCAAGAAAGAAAAGAGAGGGTTTGAAAAAATATTGTAAAGTACAATCAAATGATATCAAATTATATTTTAATACCCGAGATCAAAGGAATATTTGAGGAAATAATATCCGCTTATTAGGGCAGTTTGAGAGGGGCAAAGGTAGATAAGACAGATGAGTGTGAAGTATTAAACGGAAGAAGCAGAGAAACACAGCAAATATTAAGTGGTTTCCAATTGTTAAAGTACAAATATTGCAGTGATCATTTAGCAGAGAAAACATGACATCAATTTAAAGGCATTCGTAGAAAGGGTAGAGTAGACATCAGGGAAGGTTAGTTATTCACCCAGAGATGTGAAAGAGTGTAGAAGCATGGCAGGGTGGTGTAGCAGTAGAGTTGCTGCCTCACTGCGCCAGAGACCCAGGTTCGATCCTGACTACGGGTGCTGTCTGTAAGGAGTTTCTACATTCTCCCCATGATCAGGGCCGGATTTAAATGAAGAGAGGCCCTAGGTTATTCCACTTGTGAGGCCCCTCCCAATCCCCCACCCCCACGATGAGAGGAAGATGGAAGAGTGCACCAGATTGACACTGATGTGCAGCTGAGCATGCCCAATGAGATAAGGGCTGGAAAACTGCGCTTTTTGTTTATTGCCGGTGTTAGTGTCGAGTTATCGGCTTAAAAACTATTATTCTGAAATGGAGGGCAAGGAAAATTACTGAAGTGTTGTTTAGAGACTGCAGTGCATTGTGACAGCATATGTAAGAAAGGCCTCTGACAGTGTCAAAAATATTATACACCAGGCCCGTACGAAGCTTTTCAAAAAGGGGGGTGGCATGGCAGGATTACAAAAGTTTTGTGAAATAAGTGCACGCAGCGCATATCACAAGGGCAAAGCTCAAAGTCCCTTCCGGCTGAGGTCCGCTTAAGGGCCCTGGAAGTTCTGGGGTTTTAGAGGCTTTCTGAGCCTCATTTTGGAGCATTTTTGCACCAAATCTATGACCAATATTTTAGAAATAATTGTGGTTGCGTCAAGAGTAATGAGTGGTTAGAATGGGATGATTGGGATCATTGTTGTATACATTTTTTTTAATCAAGAATTGAGGCGGTTGTTTTAATAATCAAGTTGTACTGTAAAATGTTATGTAAAATGTTATAAAGGAGCATGCAAACACTGCAAATAAAATACTGTAAGTTTTTGTAGTAAATAAAACCTTGTTTTAGAAAATGTTTTGTGTGTTAATTTGATTGCCTGTTACTGTTCGCCTGTGTTAGTGTGTGCACATTAAAAATATGATGCAAAATAAACATCGCAAATTATGGAATACATATTTTTCAGTATTGTTATCAAGGAAAAGAAAGCAGTTCCAATTGTTTGATATTATTCATATGGAGGAGAAAATATAATTGCTCTAAAACCTAACTTAATTTTTCAATCTCACTAAAGATAATCTCTCTTTTCCTCTCCCCCTCCACCTTTCCCCTCCCTCTCCCTCCCCATTTCTCTCTCCCCCTCCCCCTTCCCTTCTCTCTCTCCCCCTCTCTCTCTCTCCCTCTCCCCTCCCTCTCTCTCCCCCTTCAGTCTCAACCCACTCTTCCCCCTCTCACATCCACCCCCCTCTCTCCTTCCTTCCCTCTCGCTCTCCCTCCCACGCAGCGAGTGTCTGACTGCGCGCCGCAGACCCCCTCACCCCGGAGAAATGGGCACTCCCGCAATGCAATATTCCACTACTTACCTGGAGTACACACCTAGGATCTTTGGTAGATACGAGGCATTGAGGTGATTGTGTGGAGTGAAAATGGAGATCTGAACCTGCCCAGGCCCACTGCGCACTCCCAGAGAGATAGTATCATTTTGTGTCGCTACTGCGTCACCAGCTTCCCCCAACTGTGCAGGTGTGGATGGTCGCAATTTTTTTCCCCAAAACTTTCAGTGGGCCGGAACCAGAATTTCAGGTAATTTCCGTCAAAGTGGAAACGCTGATAGCGCTCTAATTTTTTTTTTCTCTGGATTTTTTTTTACTCTGGGAAAAAAAAACCTTAGCCGGAGGTCCCCTAGATTTTGAGGCCCTAGGCTTCAGCCTATGAAGCATAAAGGTAAATCCGGCCCTGCCGGGCCCCCCTAGATCTCGAGGCCCTAGGCTTAAGCTTGTGAAGCTTATACGTAAATCCGGCCCAGCCCATGATCGAGTGGGTTTTCTCCAAGAGCTTGTTTCCTCACACACTCCAAAGATGAACAGGTTTGTAGGTTAATTGGCTTGGTAAAATTGTATATTGTCCCTAGTGTGTGGAGGATAGTGTTAGTGAGCAGGGATCGCTGGTCTGTGTGGATTCCGCGCTGTATGTCTCAACTAAACTAAAGCAGAAACACCATCATATTTATGTTGCCTGTATGTATACTTAAAAGGCAGCTTGCAGCAAGGAAATTCAACAAATACTGATAGGTGGGATTAGGCTCAATAATTCTTATTTTGTCCGGCATAAACACGATGGTTTAAATGTCTCCTTCTGTCATTAATTGCAGGACTCTTCTGAGCTTACCGCTCCTCCCTGACCACTCCACATTTGTTACTTTGTTTCTTGAATGTAAATCACTGAAGATCCATTATGGTAAAATTTAGACACAGGGAAGTGCAGGTGCTACAAAACAAAGACACACAAAATGCAGGAGTAATGCTGCAGGTCAAGCAGCATCTGGAGGATGGGTCCCAAACTGAAACCATGTCCTCCAGGGATGTTGCCTGACCCGTCGAGTTACTCCAGCATTGGATTTTTTTTAGGGTAAACTTTTAGGGTAAAATTCCATGTGTGAGATTGAAATTGGACTGTGTTTACCAACTACTGATCATGTAACTCACCCACCCGTCCTGTCTAAAGCCAAAGGATGCCAATAATCTTGGACTATATCTAAACCTGTGCCTTTCTAACGATGCTTCAGCTCTTTAACACTAAGCACAACTAATAGGAACCAATAGCAAAGCACAAACTGCTGGAGGAACTCAGGAGGTCAGTCTGCATCTGGGGAGGGAATAGACAGGCGGCTTTTCAGATTGACTAGTAATAGATAGATACAGGTGAGGGGTGTTTGGTGGAGTGGAGGAAGCAACAATGGTTAGAGATGAAAAGGAGATTAAAGGGTGTCAGATAAGGAAAGAAGGAGTGAAATGCAAAGCCAGAGGGAGGGTTATTTGGTGGAAGGGTAAAGGGGGGAGAGGAAAGAGGGGATAAAAAAGGGGAAAGAGGGGATAAAATGGGAATGAGGGACTCAAGGGTGGAAGATGAGTGTATGAAGGTGGAGAAAGAAGTGGGGTGGCTAGGGGATGGGTGAAAGATAGTGAGAGAAATGGATGAATAAGAAAAATAATACATCTATGAATTGACTGAAAATATTTTTTTAATCTTGTAATTTCCTTTTATTTCATTAAAGGGTTTGACTTTAGCTATTATACTCAAATTGCTTCAGTAAAGGATAGCCATTTTGAAAAAAGCATTTCAAAGCAAGTATTGAATCTTATCAAGTTTGTAATACACTGTGCTATTTTGATATTCTGATCTGCGATTCCAAAAATGATCAATAGCACCTATTGCCTAGTTATTTCCAAAATGCTCCTACTTATCCACTGCTGTGAATGGCAAAAGATTAACGGACTCCCGATGGCAATGAAGGAAGTGGTTACAAACAACCATGTACATTGTTTCCTCAGAAAAATGTACTGCAGTATATCAAAGGGATTCCTCAAAATTGACAAAAGAAATCCCCCTTTGTATCCGCAACATTTCCTGACATTAATAAACTGAAATCTGAATCAAACTGACTTTATCAACATCTTTACTCATCTTAATGAACACACTTTCTGAATACATTTAGATTATGAAACACCATCGTGTCTTTATCACCATTAACTCACAAAATATAGACCTTAATATGAATACGAGGATATATTGGATTTAAATTCTGCATTAATGAATCATGAATAGTCTAGTTTATTAATATTTGAAGAACAAATATACAATGGAGGATGCTACTGATTATTTATCATAAGCAAATCCAATCAGTGTCATCTTTATCAGAACTCAATGGAAGTCAATGACAGTAAGTTCAATCGGCTGAATATGCAGGAGCATGGCAAGGAGCGAGGAAATATATTGGTTTAACTTGCATTTATTTCAATGGTAGTGGCCTGACAGATAAGGCAGATTAACTCAGGGCATAGATGGGTACCTGTGACTGGGGCGTTATAGCCAGTACAGAAAACTGGCTAGCAGGATTAGCATCTTAATGTTCCAGGTGCTACCTGCAAGATACTGGTGGGGATAAGGGGAAATGGGAATTGCTTTATTAATTAAGGAGAACATCATGGCACCCTTGCAAGATAACATCAGTACAGGTGTCAGGGGTTATGGGAAGAAGGCAGGAAAATGGGGTTAGGAGGGAGAGGGAGAGACAGAACCACCATGATTGAATGGCGGAGTGGACTTGATGGGCTGAATGGCCTAATTCTGCTCCTATCACTTATGAACATTACAGATGGTTCATCCAGTGAGGCTATATGAGTAGCACTAAGAAATAAAAAAGGGATGATCACCTTGTTGGCACTATCGGCCCCCATATGTTTAAGGTAAGGAGGTTAATAAGAACTCGAGGGGCAACTTTTTCAAACAGAGGGTGATAGGTGTATGGAACAAGCTGCCAGGTGAAATAGTTGGGGCAGGTACAATCACAACATTTAAGAAACATTTGGACGGGTCCATGGATTCGAAAGGTTTAGAGGGATAATGGCCAAATCTGGGCAAATGGGATTAACTTAGATGGGGCATCTTGGCCGGTGTGGATGTGTTGAGCTGAAGAGCCTGTTTCCATGCTGCATGACTGTAACTCTATAACTCTGCCTTTGTTAAGTGGGTGCTCGTGGATATACCCCCCCCCCCCCCCCCCCCCCCCCCCCCCCCCCCCCCCCCCCCCCCCCCCCCCCCCCCCCAGTTCTTTAATTGTATTACGGCCAGATCATATGTGTCAGAATTGCAAACCTTCAAATGACTAATTGGCTATAATCTGGTTTTGCTCCAACTATAGAATGTTGCTGATGCTGTTTAAGGAACAGAGATAGCTGCCAAACTAATGAACTCACAGCAACAGTTATAATGTACATCTGGGTGTTACTTCTGAAGACCCAGCTTTTCTGGTATTTATTTTAGATTCACATCCGAGTACAGTAAACCCTCATATTTACAGACCCCTTTGTAATGGATTTTGGTTAAAGCAGACACCATCACCAACACCACCCCGGCTTGCAATGCCAGTTATTGATGCCACTCCCAGCTTGCAAGATGCACAGCGAGCCCTTTTTCTCCCACCGCACAGTCCTGTTGATGCAGCTATTGTTGTGGCTCATGTTGCAGCCCCTGGGGGCAAGACTTTCCTCAGGCCACCACCACCGAAAGGAAGCATTCAATCATCGCGGGGCTCCCTCCTCTCTCACCAGCTGCACTTCTTCTTGTCGGCTGTTACTTTGTCTGCTCCTCCCTCCACCACAACTTCTCCTCATCCCATCGCTCTGTCCATTCAGCCACTCTCCCCCCTTTCCCTCTCACCTCCTCCTCCTCCTTCACCCCCAAAGTCACCAACATACTACTCCTTGGAAGCTTTCAGCAACAGCAGGGGAAGATGAGACGGTGGTGAAGCGGATATAGTGACAGATGACAGGAAGAAGTGGCCACTGGTGAGAGGGGAGGGAGCCCCATGGTGACCAAGTGCGTTCTTTCTGTGGTGCCGCACGAAGAAAGAGCTGATGTCCAGGGGCAACAACATGAGCCGCAACAATAGCCATGTCGACCGGACCGTGCGGTAGCTGGTGAAGAAGGGCGCGCTGGTGCAGACCAGTGGCATCGGTGCCTAGTTTTAAGGTGAAAGGATGCAAAGTTCTGGAATAATCTTGCAAACTGAGCTAGTCCGGAGAAGGGTCCTGACGTCATCCATCCATGTTCCCCAGAAATGCTGCCTGATCCGCTGAGTTCCTCCAACACTTTTGTGTCCTTTTGTGTATTAACCATTATTTATTTGTTTCAACTACTTGCAATGATAATACCCAACTCGGTTATAGTGGACACTTGTCAATAACGGACTCCACTCCCCCCCCACCCCAGGTCCATTATAATGAGGATTTACTGTATTTAGTTTTTAAATAAATGAAAACAATAGGCCATGCCATGAAGCACAAATTTGGTGCAATCCCCAGGAGAGAGGCTGGGAACTCTGCCCACAGAACCTGTGCATAACAATGTAGACTGACCACAATACACGGGAGATGGGTGCAAATGTATTTCATAATTGTATTTATTTTCTTGAATGCATTTAATTATTTAAATTATTATTTTTAATTGTTAATTGCTTTGAATGTTTCTGAATATCAAAGACATCTAGAAGCAATCCATGTCCTTCATAGTCTTGGCACCCACAAAACCTGGAAATCCTGCGAAAGTAGCTTTGTCAAGGATATCTTTCCCTGTTGTTTAATGTGTGTAGCTCATTATGTTCTGCTTTCCCTCACCATCTCTATCCCACACGCACACTCTCCCCATCATTTGGGCTCATCAACCATACAATAGCATTAGTTGTGCTACTTCCTGCACAAGGCTTCATTATTTTGGATCCAGGTGACATTGAACTGCACGTTGACAACGATGGTCGAGAAAAGGTACATGTGTTAGGATCATGCTTGGTTAACAGTAACATATGGCTCATTATTGCCAACTAAAAATGTGTGGTTAAAGCATTCATCCAGAAAAGGATAATCAAATCCAATTAATTCTTTAAAAAATCATTACATTCTGGCTAGGTCATCTTTATTACTTTTTTCTGAACCCCGTCCAATGGGTAAACAGGTATATGGTACATCTCTTAACCATTAACAGACCTTTAATTAATCTCTAATGCTTTCATCAAAGGACAACCTTGACGGGATTCAGTGCTAAAATGTTGGGCTATCATTTTTTTGCACATTGACAAATCTGGTTTGCACTCAAACAATTTATATTCCCCTTCTGTGTGCTTTCTTCCCTTTGGTTTTGCATTCTCCCACTGAGCTATGTTTGCACTATTCTGTGTTTTTAATGCCTCTTTATTGTCTTGTGGAGATCTTTCAATGTCATCCAATATCTTGCCTGGTTTTCTAAAATAATTGTTTGCTGATGCATTCATCCCACTAACTGCCCGAACTGGAAGCATTCTTCCTTGACTAAATACATTATTCACTCCACACTCGTTTTATTCAGTTATATTCAGATTGATTTTCTCTTTTCTATCAAATCTACACACAAAATGTTTTTTTTTGTTTATTTTTAGAAGTCTACGGATCCGCTGTGTGCTTTCAGCATTTTAGCATTTTATCATAATAAACTTACCCAAGAAAAATGAGTGCACGCCATAATACTATGGAAAGGAAAGATAGTGTTTGGTTAATCTTGTCTGCACTGAATCTTCACTGTCCTGCTCATTTTCCCCATTGTCCCGTACCTTCCTTCCTTCAAAAATGTTTCTGCTCTTCCTTTCAAAAATACAATTGACTCAGACTCTTTCATTTCCCGATACAAAGAATTACAATTTCGTAACAACGCCGTAAAATATATTTATGTGCTCTTTCTCTAGAATCGCATTGTTTTAGACATCCAAAGTAGGATGCACAAAGCAGCCAAAGGAAATTACATTAAAATGATGCACATAAATCAAAATAACGTTTAGGAAATATTAGTCAGATTAAGTGATTTAGATAAAAGAGCCAAATGAAAAGTAAAAATCAAAGTAAGTATTTTTGAAAACTGACATTAATTTTCTTTTGAGAGAACTTGGAAATTAGAGCTTTTTCATTTTATAATTAATAATTAGGACTGGAATTAGAAATGCGCTCAAAAAGTTGGGGCAGATTGCCTTTTCTGTTACTGACATCTTTTGCAGCCCCTCAGGATTAAGATGACATGAAAGGTTTACGTATTAAACGAGCATAATGATAAAATATGAGTACTCATCAAACATGTCAAATGCAGAGCTATTCAATGCCAGTTTTTTTGTAAGCCATTTTATGCAGGACACTTGATTACTAACTTTTATGGCACTAAGGCATTTAATGAGCTATATAGCCACAGATGATTAATCAATAAGTCTATTGACAATCACATTGGAAATTCTGATGTGACTCTTTATGCACAGCCCACAGGAGCTGCAAAAGCACATTGCAGTAATCCCAGTGAGGCCAACCATAGAATGTTCGCTGTTGGTCCATTTCTTCCGTGTTTGTCTTTCCTGGATAGCAGGAGGATTTGACACGCACAAATTCTCACTGCAAACCCAAATGTACAAAGCTCCGCCATTTGTCAGAGATTTATTGAGGCCACTCTTCACTCAAAGGCATATTGACCCCATACTTACAAATGGAGGTTTCTATTAAAAGTCATATCTTCAAGGGCACTTACAATGGGGAGAGTTTGTACTTTTAAATCCCCATTTTTCGCATTACTTTGATGTGCAGTTACTAAATGGAAGCGCATTCATGACCTGGGGGTCATGATAATTGGACATTCAATACCTTGTACATCAGCCACTCATAAGAAGTCATTCCCTCCTTGGCGCCACACAAACTCTGTGTGTGTCCCACATGCAGTGCCATTTTATTGCATGTTTTCAAGATGCCGTGAATGTCTAGGGCATCATCTGTTGCTTTTTCTTTCCTTTTCCAAGACCTTGAACTTCAACTGGGATGTATGTTTGCAATGAAAACAGGAAACTGCTTTCATTGCAGGAAAATGTTGGGACAATCCAGCTGACTTCCTTGCCTTTCTTTCCGAAAACCCTGTTGATAGCTGGTCGCTGCTACCTTGAAAACACACATCTAGCAGCAGTTATGCACTGTGAGACAGCTCGGTGAACAATTGATCTAACCTTCAGCCCACAAAGCCCTGCTGTGTTCCAGTGAGCACGTTCAAAGAAAGTCTCCAGTGGAATACATCGAACAATAAATGTCCAATATTAATCCGTTACCCACCAAAGAAGACAACATCCAAAGGAAATATTCCACAATAACATTTGACATATATTTGTTTCATTTGTTTTCACCAAAGAATAGATTTTCCACCACAATGGAAACCTGGATCAAATTAGTATTATTATTATTATTATTATATACTTCTTCCTCCTATCAAACAACCATGGTAAAAGCTTGTACCAAGGTTTAGACTTAGTCATTACCTAAAAATAGTCAGGGAATGAATCACATGCTGATCTCACACCATTTCATTAGCAGTAAATCTAGGCAAAGGCAAAATGATTTTTTTAATATATTGCCTTACCCTTAACTATAATTAGTACTACGTAATGAAATTATTTAAACAATCTTCTATCCCCCTCAGCCAGTTAGGCCTGTTTCTTCAAAGGTGTGACATTTTTTAAATGTAATTTTTTTTTTCTATTCCACTACAGGTCATCTGTTCCCTCAGCACTCGCAATGTGGACAAAAAAGTCAAAAAGATGAATTCCTACCAGAAATTGATTTGTTAAATATCTATGTGATAGATTTTTTTTAATTCACAGCAAAATTTTAACATTTACACCAATATATTTTAAGTTGAAGTAACACGGTCGAAGCTTATTCTTCAAAAAGAAAATGTAAGATTAGAGTGTTATTTAGAATTAGGACATAGAAACCCATGAATATTCCGAAGTTCAATAACACAGTAACAATGCTTATAAGGAACAGTCTCTCTTCTTCTTTGATTACTGGTTAATAAGATGAAATCCTGGCAATTTTCATCTCACATACTGTATTTAATTTTTTTTTTACCAAAGAATAGACTTCCCACTGCAATGAATACCTGGATCATTATTACATGCTTCATCCCATTTTTTCAGCTTGAGTATTTATTAGAAATATAGAAACATAGAAAATAGGTGCAGGAGTAGGCCATTCGGCCCTTCGAGCCTGCACCGCCATTCAATATGATCATGGCTGATCACCCAACTCAGTATCCTGTACCTGCCTTCTCTCCATACCCCCTGATCCCTTTAGGCACAAGGGCCACATCTAACTCCCTCGTAAATATAGCCAATGAACTAGCCTCAACTACCTTCTGCGGGAGAGAATTCCACAGATTTACCACTCTCTGTGTGAAAAAAGTTTTCCTCATCTTGGTCCTAAAAGATTTCCCCTTTATCCTTAAACTGTGACCCCTTGTTCTGGACTTCCCCAACATCAGGGACAATCTTCCTGCGTCTAGCCTGTCCAACCCCTTAAGAATTTTGTAAGTTTCTATAAGATCCCCCCTCAATCTTCTAAATTCTAGCGAGTACAAACCGAGTCTATCCAGTCTTTCTTCATATGAAAGTCCTGACATCCCAGGAATCAGTCTGGTGAACCTTCTCTGTACTCCCTCTATGGCCAGAATGTCTTTTCTCAGATTAGGAGACCAAAACTGTACGCAATACTCCAGGTGTGGTCTCACCAAGACCCTGTACAACTGCAGTAGAACCTCCCTGCTCCTATACTCAAATCCTTACTCATTGTTAATGCCTTACTTATTAACTTACTGATCCTAAGACAATGTTGACAGCCCCAGTGCAGTCATGAGGTTTGGCAGGATGCTCCCACATGTTTGTTACAGAAATCATGTGGGGCAAGAATGAACCCTGAAAACCATTTCACCCACAGCAAACATAATCACTCTGGCAGTCGGATCACCTATCTCACCTACTGTAGCCAAAGTCTTCCAGCTCACCTTCACAAAGAAGGTGCTGTGTTTCCAATCTATTCCTAACCAGTATATTGCCCGCCAAAATGTAGAAACAAAGAACTGCGGATGCCGGTTAATAAGCACACACAATGCTGGAATAACTGAGCAGGTTAGGCAGCTTTTCGAGAGTCACAAAAGGGTCTTGACCCAAAACATCACCTATCCATGTTCTCCAGAGATGCTGCCTGACCTGCTGAGTTACTCCAGCACTTTGTGTTATTTTGCTGCCTACCAAAACTCAGTCAATGCAGACAGTTTAATGCTTTTAATGTATTCAAACATCAAATTAAACTGGGTAATAAGTGACCATTCAATTGTTATCTAGTTGACCTCGATGCTTGAGTAAAATAAAATCATGAAGCTGCCTGCGTTGCCTGAGCTTTGGCGGGCAACAAAAGGACACAAGGTACTGGAGTAACTCGGCAGGCAAACGGAGCGTCCCAACCAGAAGTGGATGAAGTTTTGGGTCGACCCAAAACATCACCTATTCATTTTAGAAAACATAGAAACATAGAAAATAGGTGCAGTAGTAGGCCATTCGGCCCTTCGAGCCTGCACCGCCATTCAATATGATCATGGCTGATCATCCAACTCAGTATCCCGTACCTGCCTTCTCTCCATACCTCCTGATCCCTTTAGCCACAAGGGCCACATCTAACTCCCTCTTAAATATAGCCAATGAACTGGCCTCAACTACCCTCTGTGGCAGAGAGTTCCAGAGATTCACCACTCTCTGTGTGAAAAATGTTTTTCTCAGCTCGGTCCTAAAGAGTTTCCCCTTATCCTTGAGCTGTGACCCCTTGTCCTGGACTTCCCCAACATCGGGAACAATCTTCCTGCATCTAGCCTGTCCAACCTCTTAAGAATTTTGTAAGTTTCTATAAGATCCCCCCTCAATCTCCTAAATTCTAGCGAGTACAAGCTGAGTCTATCCAGTCTTTCCTCATATGAAAGTCCTGACATCCCAGGGATCGAGAGATGCTGCTTGACCCGCTGAGTTACTCCAGCATTTTGTGTCTATCATAGGCGCCAACCAACATCTGCAGTTCCTTCCTACACGAGTCATCGGTGAAGCCACATTTGTCGCATTGTCTTCAGGTTGGTCACCCTGCTATAGGAAAGAAGTCAGTAAGCTGGAAAGAGTGCAGAGAATATTTATGAGGATGTTGCCAGGATTTGAAGGTCTGAGCTAGAGGGAAAGGGTGGGAAGGCTAGGACTTTATTCCTTGGAGTGCAGGATGCTGATCTTATAGAGCTGTATAAAATCATGAGGGAAATAAATAGGGTGGATGCACAGGGTCCTTTACCTATGGTAGGGGAAATCAAGAACCTAAGACAGGTTTACGATGAAAGGGGAAAGACTTAGTAGGAACCTGGGGGACAACCTTTTCACTCAGAGGGTGGTGGGTATATGGAATGAGCTACCAGATCAAATAATTTAGGCAGGTACTGTAACAGCATTTAAAAGGCTATTGGACAGATACATGGATAGGAAAGGTTTAGAGGGATTTGGGCCAAATATGGTCAAATGGGACCATCTTAGATGGAGCATCTTTGTCGGCATGGACAAGTTAGACCGAATAACTTTTTTTCTGTGCTGTATAACTCTATGACTAAATAATTAATGTTCTTAATCACGCTATCTGAGCAGCAGTAAAGATTTGCACAAGATGTTGTCCCTCTACATATTGTGGGACCACAATATGAAGAACTGGGATTTTAAAAATATATAAATTTCTTCAGAAGGTACACAAAAATGCTGGAGCAACTCAGCGGGTGCAGCAGCATCTATTCAGATTCAGATTCAGATTCAATTTTAATTGTCATTGTCAGTGTACAGTACAGAGACAACGAAATATGGAGCGAAGGAAATAGGTAACGTTTCGGGCCGAAACCCTTCTTCAGACAAATTTCTTCATATTGTTATCTTAAAAAACAATGACAACACTGTCGACATAAGCTTTCTTGGTGCAAAATCTGCTCTGCTTTAGCTATCCTCAAAAATGATTGAGTAGCTGAAGATTTTAGCAGACAGCACACATGAACTGAGTTGTGTTCCAAGGTCCCAGTGGCAACGTGAAGCATTGTGTGAAAGAGATTGGGGAATTTATATAGTTTGATAAGGTCCTAGTCAATTAGTTAAGTAATCTTGAAGATGAAGGAGATTCCCCTAAAAACCATGCTTTTGTTAAAGATTCAGGCCTCCTGGTGAACTCAATATCAAAGAGAAACAGCTAAAAGCAACTGCAAATGAGAATCTTTCAGCAGTAGCCCTCAATAACATCTCACTGCACAAAAGGTTATAATGCTAGTGTGTTCTGTATTTGCCTGCCTCACCTTCCCAACACTTGCAGTGAACAAGTGAATAACACTGAACTTGCAGCTTAGTCAGACCCCTCGGCCCCACAAAGGGATGTTATATACATGTCTATTCCTCTCCCACTTCATCCAATGTTATCCTTCTGGCTACGTAAGCCACTCTGCAACATCAACCGCATGCATTTATGAAGTAACGTTAATGTAACAATAATTTTCACAGGACCATTGTCAAACATAATTTTGGATGAGTCGCATATTAGGAATGATAATAAATGAATTGGTCAGGGAAATATGTTTAATGGGTGAGGAGGAGTAGTTGGCATGTGGACAGGCATTAGGGAAAGTTTGTCTAAGATGCAAAGATGGAAAAGTCAATTTACTCTGGGGGAGGGGGGGTGAGTAAAAGTAAAAGAAGTAATAGACTTAATCTGAAGTGAGAACTAAAACATACAGGAATACTGACGATCAGCAAAATTCAGATATTTTGCAACCAATTATCAATTACCAACAAGGTAATTACCAATAAGGTAACACATTCCGTATTGAAGACACTCGTCTGAAGAAGGGTTTCGACCCAAAATGTCACCTATTCTTTTTCACCAGAGATGCTGCCTGACCTGCTGAGTTACTCCAGCATCTTGTGCCTATCTTTGGTGTAAACCAGCATCTGCAGTTCCTTCCTGCACAATTTATCGCTGTATTGGTGGTCATTTGTGACTTTGGTTTTGGCTGTTCCCACAAATGTAAATATAATCCCAATGACAATATTTGCTGATCGTTCTGATAAAGCTTAGGCTTAGGAGTGTGCATTAGGTGGGTAATCTATATTTTCACTCGAACTGCACTTTGACAATCCAGAGTGGAATATCTATGACTTCTTCACCTTCAGCAACATCTCCTCCAACAACCACAAATACATAAATATATCCCTTCGTTTTTCTGTTCTAGAGAAAGCAGTCAAATTAACATTGTGCCTTGCAAGGAAAGCAGTCGGCTATCAACAATTGAGAATGATTCCTGCAAGGCTCACAAGTCCTTCATTTGGTTTAAATGAGCTCTGTGTTGCTGAAACAGGCTCCCATTACCACGCAAATATTTATCCAATAAGTTGGGCATCAAATCTCCAGCTGAAACTGTGAACCATTTTGAGGGGTCTGGATAGTTTAGTGTCTGCAATGCAATCTCTGTAGGGCCAAAGTCTAGACTTAAATTCTTTAACAAATATACTAACACACAGAATGATTATAAGCTGCGGGTTATTAACCTTATCGATTGGATCGTGTGTTAGTGCACTAAAAACAATCTTTACTCCAGACAAAATAATGATATCAGCACAATTTGCTACTATGCCAGCAAGAGATGGAATAGGTTACCACCTGGAGATAGCCATGGAAGAGATGTGCCGTTTCTGTGCTGAATGATACAACTGAAAAAACGATAGGGCTCAGTCTAAATGCCCTGGATACACGATTATACATCAAAAATAGTTCAAGTTATGTATTTGGGAAGTCAATCTTGTAATCATTTAAGCTTTTAGCACCTAAGTTACTATCTAATAATAATAGCCAACGAGTGTGATGTTTTCAAACATTTATGATCCAGACAGCTAACGAACAGTAAAGGCACCTTTACACAGACTGCTGACATAGAATTGTATTTACCTTTTGTGAAAGCAGCAAGTAATATATCAAACATGACAATTTAGCAATTGCTAAATAGTTTAAAACACATTTAACAGTTTCATATCATGGCTTCCTCTGCTATCCTACTGCGTCAGGAAATGTTGTTTTAATTTGTAATTGCTTTATGCCAATTTCACTAATTATGTAATGTAATTCAAAATTGGAGTTTTAAAAATGCTATCAGTCACCTCTGCTGCAACATAATTAGCACTGGAATCATGGAGCCGTATGGCATAGAAATAGGCCCTGGGATCCATGTCAACCAAGTTGCCTAACTGAGCTAGCTCCACTTGTCTGCCCTGGCCCATGTCTCTCTGAACCTTTTGCAACCATGTACCTGTCCAAGTATCATTGTAATGCCATACTTCTACCTGCGCCAGCCACTTCTACTGGCAACTAATTCCATATACACGCACCCTCTTTGAAAAAGTTGCTCCTCACGTGTCAGGTGATGTTTTGGGTTGAGACCCATTTTCAGACTGATCCACATAATTCCAGAAAGGCAGAGCTTTGTATTTACATGCTAATAACAGGAAAACTCCGCTCTCCTCCTACAAAACAGAGCTGTTAACTTGTCATTAGTATGAAAAAATACTTTCAAGAATTTTGTTAGGAACCAGAATCTTTACTTTGGTCAAATTAAAGAATGTTTCAGTTGTTTTTAAGCCTCTTGTGTCTGAGGTCGCCTCTTCACAATGATCTCACACTGCTTGCTAAAAGATAAAAGCCTAGAAAATACTCTGCACCCATTTTCCTGGTGTTAAAACAGCATTGTCAATAATTATACTGGTGTTTGTCAAAGATGTGTGAATAGCATGATTTTCAATCATAAGTTTCAAGGAAAAGCATTGTTACCGTGCTGAGAATTACACAAAAGGACAAAGAAAACAGGAGCAGGAGAAGCCACTTGGATGCTGGAAGCTGAATCCTACCTCACCATTCAATGCGATCGCGGGTCTCAAGCACTCTTCAATGCCAGATCCTCATATATCAGCTTTAGTTTAGAGATACAGCGCAGAAACAGGCCCCCTGCCCACACACCCCTCTCCCCCCACAACTCCCCCCGCCCACACCCCCCTCCCCCCCACACAACCCCCCCCTGCCCCCACAAACCTCTCCCCCGATCACTCACCCCTCTCCCCCACAATCCCTCCACCCGCACACCGCCCGCCCACACACACACCCCTTCCCCACACACCCCTCTCCCCCACACACACCCCCCCTGCCCACACAAACCTCTCCCCCCGATCACTCACCCCTCTCCCCACAATCCCTCCGCCCACACACCCTTCCCCACACACCCCCCTCCCACATCCCTCTTCCCCCCTCCCACACCCCCCCCCGCCCACATCCCACCCCCCCCACCCCACCCCCCCCCAACTCCCCCGCCGCCACACACCCCCCTCCCCCCACACCACCCTCTGCCCCCCTCGTACACCTCCCTGTCGACACACACCCCTCCTCCCCTCCCATATACCCCCCTCCCGCCACACACCCCACTTTCCTCCCTCCCCTCCTCCCCTCCCTCACATGAAGAGGAGGGGGAGCTAGTTCTCGGGGATGAGGGGAAATGAGCCAGCGCAGTTAGGGGCTATGGGTGAATGGTGAAATATTGCGTTGGGGAATGGGTTGCGTTTGGGGACCAGGCCTCCTGTGTGACTGGGACGGGTCCCACTTAGTCTAGTTAAATCTATGTTCAAAGTCTGGATACAGGCATATATTTCTGCAAAAACTGCAAGCTTTTGGTTGTGTATCATCATTCCCACATCACACTTCATTCTGTGTAGGAAGGAACAGTAGATGCTGGTTTAAACCGAAGGGAGACACAAAATGCTGGAGTAACTCAGCGGGACAGGCAGCATCTCTGGGGAGAAGGAATGGGTGATGTTTTGGGTTGAGACCCATTTTCAGACTGATCCACTTCATTCCAGAAAGGCAGAGCTCTGTATTTGCATGCTAATGACAGGCAAACTTCGCTCTCCTCCTACAAGACAGAGCTGTTAACTTCTCATTAGTATGAAAAAATACTTTCAAGAATTTTGTTAGGAACCACAATCTTTACTTTGGTCAAATTAAAGAATGTTTCAGTTGTTTTTAAGCCTCTTCTGTCTGAGGTCGCCTCTTCACAATGATCTCACACTGCTTGCTAAAAGATAAAAGCCTAGAAAATACTCTGCACCCATTTTCCTGGTGTTAAAACAGCATTGTCAATAATTGTACTGGTGTTTGTCAAAGATGTGTGAATAGCATGATTTTCAATCATAAGTTTCAAGGATAAGCATTGTTACTGTGCTGAGAATTACACACAAGTACAAAGAAAACAGGAGCAGGAGAAGCCACTTGGATGCTGAATGCTAACTCACCATTCAATGCGATCACAGGTCTCAAGCACTCTTCAATGCCAGATCCTCATATATCAGTTTTAGTTTAGTTTAGAGATAGAGGGCAGAAACAGGCCCGTCGGTACGCATTGACCAGCGATCCCCACACATTAACACTATCCAAAACACGCTAGGGACAATTTACAATTGTACAAATGTTACCAAGTCAATTAACCTACAAACCTGTACATCTTTGGAGTGTGGGAGGAAACCGGAGATCTCGGAGAAAACCCACGTGGTTCACGGGGAGAACGTACAAACTCCGTAAAGACAACACCAGGATTTGGGAGTAGTCAGGATTGAACTCGGGTCTCTGGCGCTGTGAAGGCAGCAGCTCTACCGCTACGCCACCGTGCCCACCATTGATTTCAGTGACACATTCTCTTTTAGAATCAGAGTTCATCCTGGAACACTTATATATCATCATTGCATGTTCTTGTAGTGAGGGTGGGGGGGTCTACTCAGCAAGTGCAATCTTGCAGCTGCCTTTGAACGATCATGTAACAAGTCTAAAAACACCATACCAACTGTGGGAGAATGTTGGTGCTAGGTGACTGAATGCAGGATGTTATAGTCAGCATAGTAAATTGCAATAGGTGCAAGAGGTAAGTTTGTACCAAAAGGGCGCGGAGACGTTCCAGGCCCCCAAACTGGTGCTCCAGGCAGGAGTTTTCCGAGGGGATCTCAATAACAAATGAGTGCAGTCTACAGCTGACTGCACTTTGGGAATGACCAAGGTGAAGGCAAATATCCATGCACATACTGCCTACTAGAGTCATACAGTGTGGAAACAGGCCCTTCAGCCCAACTTGCCCATGCCAACCAAGGTGTCACATCTACAATGTGTCCCACCTGCCTGCCTTCAGCCCATGTCTCCCTAAATCCCTCTAAACCCATCCTATCCATGTGCCTGTCCAAATGTTTTTTGAATGTTGTGATATTACCTGCCTCAACTACCTCTTCCGGCAGCTAATTCCATAATACCTACTACACTTTGTGTAAAAAGGTTGTCCCTCATGTTCCAATTAAATCTATCCTGCTTTGGCTTTAAACATATGCCCGTGATTTCTTGATTCCCCTACTCTTGGCAAAAGACTGTGCATTTATCCTGTCCATTTCTCTCATGATCTTATACACCTCTCTAAGGTCACCCCTCATCCTCTTGTGCTCTAAGGAATAAAGTCCTAGCCTGCTCAACTGCTCCCTATAGCTCAGGGTGATCTTGAGGACTGAGAGAAAAGCAGATGGATCTTTACTCTCTGAGTATGGAGGTGGGGAGACCTCTCTAAAGCAACAGTGAGCAGTTAATCAAAAGATATGGTCGAAATATAACAAAAGTAGCTTTGAATGACCCTGAAGCTGAGCAGTTGAGAGTGGCTGTGCTTCTGCCCTCCATGGAGAAAGTAGACAAGGCATATCAGGTTGTATTTGAGGTTTGTAGATGAAGATGAGGGATGCAGTTAGTGTTTACCTTGAATTAGCATTGTTTCTGGGGAAATGGGTTAGATAAAACCTAGTTGTTCTGTGTAAATAAGAACTGTCAGCTTTAAATCCTGTGAGGTTGGAGATCTCAGTGCAACTGAATTTTACATATAGCATTGTAAATGTCAGATGCCATCTGAACAAGTCCTATGCCAGGAGTAAAGAAATCATTAAAATCCTGCCAAAAACTGACTAAACATATTACCTAAATGGTGGTGAGACCAATGTTGAAAAGCACAGTGCCATTTCTTCTCAAAGCTGAGGTATATATTCTTAGCCCAAAGACACATTAGCTTGTTTACTTGATGTTGGATATACATTACATGTGTGTACGAACCTTGGGATACCAGTAGAACTTGCAGCCCCAGAGACCTGATCCAGCATTCAATCAGAACACAGATGATCAGTAACTGTACTGTCTTAACTGCTTTTGACCCATTGATATTGAAGCTGTGAAACTATTGATCTCTATCTTCAGTATTTCAATTAACTGAATTCACTTTGAATTACATTTTTCATTTTTTAATTATATTTTGCATATGTGCACTACTTGTGGGCAGAGCACCAAGGCAAACTCCTTGTATGTGAATACTTGGCCAATAAACTTACTTACTTACTTACTTACTTAAAGTCCAGTGACTTAGAAACATAGAAACATATAAACATAGAAAATAGGTGCAGGAGGAGGCCATTCGGCCCTTCGAGCCATCACCGCCATTCGTTGTGATCATGGCTGATCGTCCCCAATCAATAACCCATGCCTAGCTTCTCCCCATATCCCTTCTCCACTAGCCCCTAGTGCTCTACCTAACTCTCTCTTAAATCCATCCAGTGATTTGGCCTCCACTGCCCCCTGTGGCAGGGAATTCCACAAATTCACAACTCTCTGGGTGAAAAAGTTTTTTCTCACCTCAGTCTTAAATGGCCTCCCCTTTATTCTAAGACTGTGGCTCCTGGTTTTGGACTCGCCCAACATTGGGAACATTTTTCCTGCATCTAGCTTGTCTAGTTCTTTTACAATTTTATATGTTTCTATAAGATACCCCCTCATCCTTCTAAACTCCAGTGAATACAAGCCTAGTCTTTTTAATCTTTCCTCATATGATAGTCCCGCCATCCCAGGGATCAATCTCGTGAACCTACGCTGCACTGCCTCAATCACAAGGATGTCCTTCCTTGTAATTGTCCTTCCAAGGATGTCACCCAAATACCTTTGTTACTCCACAGGCCAGGATAGGGTGGATGTGGAGAGGATGTTTCCACTAGTGGGAGAGTCTAGGACCAGAGGTCATAGCCTCAGAATTAAAGGACGTTCCTTTAGGGAGGATATGAGGGGAAATTTCTTCAGTCAGAGGGTGGTGAATCTGTGGAATTAATAGCCACAGAAGGCTGTGGAGGCCAAGTCAATTGATATTATTAAGGCAGAGATATATAGATTCTTCATTAGTATGGGTGTCAGAGGTTATGGGAAGAAGGGAGGAGAATGGAGTTGAGAGGGAAAGATAGATCAACCATGATTGAATGGCGGAGCAGACTTAATGGGCTGAATGGCCAAATTCTGCTCCCATCGGATGACGTTGGTGCCTCGCCAACAGTCTGTCTGTGCTTTGTGTTTAAATAGTATGCGTTAAATATATGGTTTTAGTGTTCTATAGCTTGTTTTATGTGGGGGGTGGAGGGGGTGAGCTGGGGGAAACTTTTTCTAATCCCTTACCTCGACGGAGATGCGATTTTTTTCCGTGTCGTATCCCTGTCCGCACTGCGGCCTAACATCGAGGAGTTGGCGACCTTTGCTGGAGATGGACCGGGAGCTCCATCGCGGGGAGCGTGCGGACTTACCATCACGGAGCTCGCGATCACTTTGCCAGGGATCGACCTCGGAGCTCCAACCGTAGGTGCCTGCGGACTTTAACATCGTGGAGGTCGCGGGCTCTGGTTAGAGACCGATTTCGGGGAACTCCAAGCCACAGGAGCTTCAACCTTCCAGATGCAGGAGTTTCGATCGCCCTGACGCGGGGGCTTCGACCGACGGCTGTGGGAGCTTCAATTGTCCCGTTGTAGATGGTTCTACTGCCCTGACCGCGGGAGAATAAAGAGGATGGAGATTGGACTTTTTTGCCTTCCATCAGTGTGAAATGTGGGGAATCCACTGTGGTGAATGTTTATGCTCACTTTTACGTAGTTGTGTGTCTTGTTGCTTTTTTTTCGCATGGCTGTATGGTAATTCACATATCACTCTACCTTAATTGGTACACGGGACAATAAAATTCCTTTGAAACCTTTGATCATGAACTTATGAACAGCTCCTAGTCCCTAGGCATTCAGGAAATGTTTTGATTTTGCATTTGTGACTTCACAGATTTGCTAACAGTAAACTTACCTCACTTAATTCACTCACTTAACCTCCACACCCTTCACACCTACAGCTATTCAGCATACAACTGCCTTCCCAATAATAACTGTGATATGACAGTGTGATGGACTAGAATATTCTTCCCACGATTTCACGCAGATATTCCTTCCACCATCTTGTCAGATCAGCCTTTTTAAGACCGACCAACTCAACATCTAGAGTTTTTTCCCAAATGTCGTTATTCATGTCCAATTCACAGTTCCGACATTATGGAGTTGTAACATTAACTGGAACGTGCTGAGAAATAGCAATAGTTCTCTTCCCAAATGTCGGTATTAACCCAGTCTCAGTCGCAAAACTGGACGATTCCTGGCAATATTGCAGCAGAAGAATGGAGACATGAAATCTTGGGTTCTTACTTTAAATCTATTAACACATTCAAATCTATTTGTTTTAGTGGAGAAGGTTGGCTGAGGTGGTTAAAGCCAAGTAATTTACATTTTGTTGAAAACAACTCTGTTGTCTTCCTTTTTATGATTACATAATGGTGTCCTTAAGTAATTCTAATTTGATGTTTATATGTTTTATTATTTTTAAACTAACCGATTTATTAATTGATTTTAATCTTTTTTGAATGCTTCTAAATATCAGGGACTTTGAGAAGCATTCAAATTCCTTGACATCTCTAAAAGCGCCAGAACAAACAGCATGGTGACTCAAGCTTTTAAAGTTTATTTAAGCACCCCGAAAAAGCAAATAAAAATCTTGTTAAAGCAGAAATCTGAGAGAAAAAAAAGAAAATGCTGGCATTTTTTGAGTCCGTGTCAGTGGAGGAAGAAAATGAAAATAAAATTGATTGCCTTTCATCAGAATTTGAAAATGGGTTCATCCAGTTCTACTTCAATCAAACTCCCTTTCAATGTTACACAATGGCAATACAGGTTGAACACTGAATTCAGGTTCAGGGCAACCTGAAGAAAGTGCTGTCTCCAGGAGCAACAACAGACGTGTCACCATAGATAGACACAAAATGCTGAAGTAACTCAGCAGGACAGGCTGCATATCTGGAGAGAAGGAATGGGTGACATTTTGAGTCGAGACCCTTCTTCATGTGCTTCATGAGATTCGGAGGCTGCAACTGCGGGTCTGGCGGACGGTGGCACCGGGAGCCCGCGGGTCCCTGGAGGGAGACCGCTTTTCAGGGCTCCCGCAACGGCGACTTCTCCCGCCCGAGTTGCCGGGTCAAAGAGCTCCTGGAGCGGGGCCTTACAGCACTGCCCCATGCGGCTTGGAATGGCTGCGGGACTCTGCGAGCGCACGCCGGGGGCTCCAACATCAAGAACCCGGTGTGCGACCTTGCACCACCCGGCGTGGCTTTAATGGCCGCGGGACAATCGCCATCGCCAGCCGGGGGCTTTGACTTTGACTCTGACATGGGGGGGGGGGGGGGGAGAGTGCAGTGGAGAGATAAGTTTTTTTGGCCTTCCATCACAGCGATGTGATGGATGTTTATGTAAATTATGTTGTGTCTTGGGTCTATTTGTTTGTAATGTATGGCTGCAGAAACGTCATTTCGTTTGGACCTCAAGGGGTCCAAATGACAAATAAATTGAATCTTGATCTTGAATCTTGATCTTGATGTGCCGTGGGTGAAGAATGGCTCACTGATGCACCATGTGAGTTGGGAGTGGGTTTGGAAACCGGGTCTGTAACTGGCCGGGGAGACAGTGGGAGCCAGGGATGGGTCGGGAGATCATTCCATTCACATTCAGTTTACATTTTACATTTGTTTTATTTACGTTTCTGGAACTGCAAGGAACTGTAAAGACATGGGAGGGATGTCATTAGTGGCCTGTGGTGTATTATCGTTTCATTATCATATGACCTCTGTTAGTCCAGAAAAAAGTATAATCCATAAAGACTCTGGAACCGATGGGGCCGGAATATATAATTATTCATGTAACGTTTAAAATCAGACACTGAGGTATCTTAACATGGTCAATATGTGCTTTTCAGGTTAACTCCCATTACTATCAGTACAGAATGTTTTAGGTAATCTGAACTCTTAAAAGAATATGAGGCATCTATAGAAAAGTATGTAAAACAATATAACCAAGCATGGCATAGCATCAGATAATAACCAGGACTGAATCAGATACAGTACTTTACTGATACATGAAGCACCATACCACACCATCTCTTGGTTTTAGTCCAAAAAGGTCTTCATCTTACCGCACACAAGGCCTGTACTAACTTTTCATGAACAAAGGGGACTATGAAGGCATGAGGGAGGAGCTGGCCAAGGTAGACTGAAAAGGGATCCTAGCAGGAATGAGAGTGGAACAGCAATGGCAGGAATTTCTGGGCATAATCGGGAAGACGCAGGATCATTTCATTCCAAAAAGGAAGAAAGATTCTAAGGGGAGTAGGAGGCAACTGTGTAGCCGAAAGAGTAGCCGGAAGCCAGAGGATTGGGAAACTTTCATAGGACAACAAAAGGAAACAAAACGGGCAATACGGGCTGAAAAGATGAAGTACGAAGGGAAGCTGGCCAGGAATATAAAGAAGGACAGTAAAAGCTTCTTTAGATATGTTAAGGGAAAAAGAGTAGCAAAGTCAAATGTGGGTCCCTTGAAGGCAGACACGGGTGAAATTATTATGGGTAACAAGGAAATGGCAGAAGAGTTGAACAGGTACTTCGGTTCTGTCTTCACTAAGGAAGATACAAACAATCTCCCAGATGTACTGGAGGACAGAGGATCTAAGGGGGTAGAGGAACTGAAATAAATTTTCATTAGGCGAGAAATAGTATTGAGTAGGCTAATGGGACTGAAGGATGATAAATCCCCTGGGCCTGATGGTCTGCATCCCAGGGTCCTCAGGGAGGTGGCTCTAGAAATAGTGGATGCATTGGTGATCATTTTCCAATGTTCAATAGATTCAGGATCAGTTCCAATGGATTGGAGGATAGCTAATGTTATCCCACTTTTCAAGAAAGGAGCGAGAGAGATAACGGGGAATTACAGACCAGTTAGCCTGACTTCGGTGGTGGGAAAGATGCTGGAGTCAATTATTAAAGAGGTAATAATGGGGCATTTGGATAGCAGTAAAAGGATTAGTCCAAGTCAGCATGAATTTATGAAACGGAAATCATGCTTGAATAATCTTCTGGAATCTTTTGAGGATGTGACAAGTAAAATGGATGAAGGGGAGCCAGTAGTGTATCTAGACTTTCAGAAAACCTTTGATAAGGTCCCGCACGGGAGACTGGTGACTAAAATTAGAGCACATGGTATTGGGGGTAGAGTGTTGACATGGCTAGAAAATAGGTTGGCAGACAGGAAGCAAAGAGTAGGAGTGAACCGGTAGGCGGCGCGACTCTCGTCAGCAGCGGCCTCTGCAGCCCGTCCGCGTTTTTATTATTTTTTGTCTACGTTTATATGTAGTTTTTGTTATTTTTTGTTGGGGGATGTGTGTGGGGGGGTGGGGGTGGGGTGAGAGGGAGGGGGCAACTTTTAAATCTCTCCCTGCACAGGAGACCCGACCTTTTTCTTGTCGGGTCTCTGTTGTCGTTGGGGCTGCAATGAGGAGCGGCCTCCAACAGAAGAAGCCGGGGACTCTGGTGCCGACTCACCTCACCGTCGCGGAGCTGGCCGAGACCGGAGCGGGTGGAGCGGTGGAGGAGCGCTGCTGCTGCTGCTGCTGCTGCTGCTGCTGCTGCTGCTGCTGCTGCTGATGCTGATTCGGAGGCTGCAACTGCGGGTCTGCGGATGGCGGCACCGGGAGCCCGCGGGTCCCTGGAGGGAGACCGCTTTTCAGGGCTCCTGCAACGGCGACTTCTCCCGCCCGAGTTGCGGGGTCGAAGAGCTCCTGGAGCGGGGCCTAACATCACCGCCCCGCGCGGCTTGGAATGGCCGCGGGACTTTGCGAGCGCACGCCGGGGGCTCTAACACCAAGACCCGGTGTGCGACCTCGCACCACCCGGCGTGGCTTTAATGGCCGCGGGACAATCGCCATCGCCAGCCGGGGGCCTTGACTTTGACTCTGACATCGGGCGGGGGGGGGAGAGTGCAGTGGAGAAATAAGTTTTTTTTGGCCTTCCATCACAGCAATGTGATGGATGTTTATGTAAAATGTAAATTGTGTTGTGTCTGGGGTCTATTTGTTTGTAATGTATGGCTGCAGAAACGGCATTTCGTTTGGACCTCAAGGGGTCCAAATGACAATTAAATTGACTATTGACTATTGACTCTTGACTCTTGAACGGGTCATTTTCAGAATGGCAGGCAGAGGCGAGTGGAGTGCCGCAAGGCTCGGCGTTGGGGCCGTAACTGCTTACCATATATATTAATGATTTGGAAGAGGGAATTAGGAGCAACACTAGTAAGTTTGCGGATGACACAAAGCTGGGTGGCAGTGTGAACTGTGAAGAGGATGTTAGGAGGGTGACCTGGACAGGTTGAGTGAGTGGGCAGATGCAGTATAATATAGATAAATGTGAGGTTATCCACTTTGGCGGCAAAAATTAGGGGGCAGATTATTATCTCAATGGGGTTAGGTTAGGTAAGGGGGAGATACAGAGAGACATGGGTGTCCTTGTACACAAGTCACTGAAAGTTGGCGTGCAGGTACAGCAGGCAGTGAAGAAAGCTAATGGAATGTTGGCCTTCATAACAAGAGGATTTCAGTATAGGAGTAAAGAGGTTCTTCTGCAGTTGTATAGGGCTCTGGTAAGACCACATCCGGAGTATTGCATACAGTTTTGGTCTCCTAATTTGAGGAAAGACATCCTTGTGATTGAGGCAGTGCAGCGTAGGTTCACGAGAAGAAAGATTGAAAAGACTAGGCTTGTATTCACTGCAGTTTAGAAGGATGAAGGAGAATCTTATAGAAACATATAAAGTTATAAAAGGACTTGACAAGCTAGATGCAGGAAAAATGTTCCCAATGTTGGGTGAGTCCAGAACCAGGGGCCACAGTCTTAGAATAAAGGGGAGGCCATTCAAGACTAAGGTGAGAAAAAATGTTTTCACCCAGAGAGAGTTGTGAATTTGTGCAATTCCCTGCCACAGAGGGTAGTGGAGGCAAAATCACTGGATGGATTTAAGAGAGAGTTAGGTAGAGCTCTAGGGATCAGTGGAATCAAGGGATATGGGGAGAAGGCAAGCACGGGTTATTGATAGGGGACGATCAGCCATGATCACAATGAATGGCGGTGCAGGCTCGAAGGGCCGAATGGCCTCCTCCTGCACCTATTTTCTATGTTTCTATGTTTCTATGTAAATATTAGTTAGGCTACCTACAGTTACATGCAGTTAGATATTTGATGTTGCTCTCTCAAATGCCTCATTTTAAAGTCTGAATCAAATCCATGTTGCTTGCAAGATGAATTAAATCTACATGCACTGATTGAATCAGTTTCACATCCATTTGTGTGTAGATTTTTGGATTTATCAGGAGAAGTACAAAACCTGACATGTATAGAGCTTCTCAAATGAGAAAATTGTTGAAGTAGTCTGAATAAATTTTAGCCAACAACAGAGTATCTGTCTAACAAACGTGTGCACTGGGAGACCAAATGTCTAGGCAAGATAGATTAGGTGTCTGATTCTTATCTTAAATGAGTGTAATTTGCCAAATTTAAATTTAAAATCTACATCCAATATACGGGGAGGTACGCTGAGTGACAATAATCTAGATACTGCTTAATTTAAATCAGAGGTAGCAGAGCAAACTTGAATAAATTAAGATAAGAGAACATTTCCTTTAATTGTCTGTGGACGACTCTCTGTCTGCCCACAAATGAAATAGGATGTAGTGGCAGACCAACTAAGCTCCAAGATAATAATTGGACTCTTCTTTACATTTGTAACGGTAGCCAGTTATTAGCAATGTGCCGCACCAAAGGCTTCTGAATGAAAGGCATTACCACTCTGAACCAACTAATGCAATTACCCAAGTTCATTTTCATATATAATTAAACAGTCTATAGTTTTTCTTCTTCTGCAGAAAACAGTTCTTATTTTCCTGCAGTTGCACCAGTTACAAACATGTGAATCAACCAACACTGGAGCACAGATGCTGTTTATTTTTCATTTTATCTTATCTTTCATTCTGCACACAATATACAAAAATATTGAATGAATAACCTTGATATTCGTGGTTGTGTCAGCTATTTAGTGACAACGTTTACACATGAGGTTGGAAGATAAATTTGAACTTTGAATGAATGGCATAAAGTTGCATATATTCACCTGCTGTCAACCATAAAGCCATTTACATCAGGACATGGATGGTTTCACAAAGCCATTTGATATTGATGAAAGGACAGAAAGCCCGATAATACAGGAATTAAATTAAAATCAGTCTGAAAGCAAGGATATCAAAGTTGCTGGAAAGGCTATTTAAGAACCTAACAGCTTTTTATGCAGCCTGCAGCAACATTGCATTTTTATTTTCATATTAACTACACTAAGTAACATATTTCAGTCCAGTTCACATTTGTTGATTTGGTTTCCAGATGACAGAGCAAGCAAACCTTTTGCTTGTGGGAAGTTGTTTTCCAATCATTCATAAACAGAGCTAGAAATAAGGAGTTTTTGAAGATTTTACATGTTCACCAATTTTCACTCTCATTGCATTTGTACAATTAGAAACTTATATCATCCTTCTTGTTCAAACTGTTGGATCTTCCATTAATTCTCCAAAGTAAATGTGGTACCATTGACCATTTAACTATTGTCGCACCCCATCAAATTATTTCCCAATTATTTTTACTTAGGGACGCAAGAGCCCAGATATCCTTCAGTGCCAAATAAGACACATTAACTGACCTGCGGGGGGGGGGGGGAATGTGTGAAGGGGTTGGAATAAGGACCTATTCAAGTTGTGTGCATTGCCCCCAGCAGTGATATTCCACCATGCAATCGTGTACATTGTGCTAACTGCATCTTTGTACTATCTAGTCCCCTCTTAACCAATGCTGAAGCATACTTCGCTCACTTTCAAGATCTACTTTAATGTTAGTGCCTCGCCAACAGTCTGTCTGTCCCTGCATTCTTTTGTTGTTTGTTTGTATGTGTTGCATATATGTTTTTAGTGTTCTTTAGCTTGTTTTATGTGGCGGGTGGGGGTGGGGGGGGATTGGGGGAAACTTTTTCTAATCTCTTACCTCGACGGAGATGCGATTTTTTTCCATATCGTATCTCCGTCCGTACTGCGGCCAAACATCGAGGAGTTTGCTGGAGATTGATTTGGAGAGCTCCACCTGCGGACTTAACATCACGGAACCTGCGATCCCTTTGCCAGGGATTGACCTCTGGGCTCTACCGCGGGAACCTGTGACTTTAACATCATGGAGCTTGCGGTCTCGGGTCAGAGACCGAATTCAGGAACTCCAAGCCGCAGGAGCTTCGACCGCAGGAGCTTTGATTGTCGCGACACAGGAGCCCCTATCGCCCCAACGCGGAGGCGTCGATCACCCCGACTGCAGATGGTTTGGCTGCCCTGACCGCAGGAGAATAAAGAGGAGAGAATAAAAATCTCTCCCTGCACTGGAGACCCGACCTTTTCTCGTCGGGTCTCAGTTGTCGTTGGGGCCGCAACGAGGAGCGGCCTCCAACAGGAAGAAGCCGGGGACTCTGGTGCTACGACTCACCATCGCCGTCGCGGAGCTGGCCGAGACCGGAGCGGGTGGAGCGGTGGAGGAGCGCTGCCGCTGCCGCTGCTGCTGCTGCTGCTGCCGATGCCGCTGCTGCTGCTGATGCGAAGGCTGCTACTGCGGGTCTGCGGACGGCGGCACCGGGAGCCCGCGGATCCCTGGAGGGAGACCGCTTTTCGGGGCTCCTGCAATGGCGACTTCTCCCGCCCGTGTTGCGGGGTTGAAGAGCTCCTGGAGCGGGGCCTGACACCACTGCCCCGCGCGGCTTGGAATGGCCGTGGGACTGTGCGAGCGCACGCCGGGGGCTCCAATACCAAGACCCGGTGTGCGACCTCGCACCACCCGGCGTGGCTTCAATGGCCGCGGGACAATCGCCATCGCCAGCCGGGGGCTTTGACTTTGACTCTGACATCGGGGGGGGGGAGAGTGCAGTGGAGAGATAAGTTTTTTTTGGCCTTCCATCACAGCTATGTGATGGATGTTTATGTAAAATGTAATTATGTTGTGTCTGGGGTCTATTTGTGTGTAATGTATGGCTGCAGAAACGGCATTTCATTTGGACCTCCAGGGGTCCAACTGACAATTAAATAGTCTATTGACTATTGAGGAAGAAGATTGGAACTTTATTGCCTTCCATCACAGTGAGGAACGTGGGGAATCCACTGTGGTGGATGTTTATGTTAACTTTTATGTAGTTGTGTGTCTTGTTGCTTTTTTATAGTATGGCTGTATGGTAATTCGAATTTCACTTCCTTAACTTGACATTTGACATCTTTGTTCATACCCACTGATTTTTGTGTCCTTGCTTAATCATACATTGCACTTCACAAAGAAGTGTCTAGCCCATGTCAATTAATTAAAAACATGATCGTATTCAACATTGATTTGGTTGTCAAATTTTTTTCATTGGGATATTCCCTAGGACATTGAGGGAAGTTAGTGTAGAAATAGCAGGGGCTATGGCAGAAATATTTCAAATGTCATTAGAAACAGGAATAGTGCCGGAGGATTGGCGTACTGCGCATGTTGTTCCATTGTTTAAAAAGGGGTCTAAGAGTAAACCTAGCAATTATAGACCTGTTAGTTTGACGCCTGTGGTGGGCAAATTAATGGAAAGGATACTTAGGATGACAGATGGCACAATGGGCTAAGTGTTCGGCTGGCGACCGGAAGGTAGCCGGTTCGAATCCCGCTTGGAGTGCATACTATCGTTGTGTCCTTGGGGCAAGACACTTCACCCACCTTTGCCTGTGTGTAATGTAATGTAATTATGTGAAGCACTTTGGGGTCAATGCAAGTTGACTGAAAATGTGCTACATAAATAAGATTATTATTATTATTATTATTATTAGAGATAATATATATAAGCATCTGGATAAACAGGGTCTGATTAGGAGCAGTCAACATGGATTTGTGCCTGGAAGGTCATGTTTGACTAATCTTCTTGAATTGTTTGAAGAGCTTACTCTGGAAATTGATGAGGGTAAAGCAGTGGATGTTGTCTGTAAGGCCTTTGACAAGGTTCCTCATGGAAGGTTGGTTAAGAAGGTTCAATTGTTGGGTATTAATGGCGGAGTAGCAAGATGGATTCAACAGTGGCTGAATGGGAGATGCCAGAGAGTAATGGTGGATGGCTGTTTGTCAGGTTGGAGGCCGGTGACTAGTGGGGTGCCTCAGGGATCTGTGTTGGGTCCACTGTTGGTTGTCATGTACATCAATGATCTGGATGATGGTGTGGTAAATTGGATTAGTAAGTATGCAGATGATACTAAGATAGGTGGGGTTGCGGGTAATGAAGTAGATTTTCAGTCTACAGAGAGATTTATGCCAGTTGGAAGAGTGGGCTGAAAGATGGCAGATGGAGTTTAATGCTGATAAGTGTGAGGTGCTACATCTTGGCAGGACAAATCAAAATAGGATGTACTTGGTAAATGGTAGCAAATTAAGGAATGCAGTTGAACAGAGGGATCTAGGAATAATTGTGCATAGTTCCCTGAAGGTGGAATTTCATGTAGATAGGGTGGTAAATAAAGCTTTTGGTGTGCTGGCCTTAATAAATCCAAGCATTGAGTATAGAAGTTGAGATGTAATGTTAAAATTGTACAAGGCATTGGTGAGGCCAATTCTGGAGTATGGTGTACAATTTTGGTCACCTAATTATAGGAAGGATGTCAACAAAATAGAGAGAGTGCAGAGGAGATTTACTAGAATGTTGCCTGGGTTTCAGC
Source organism: Leucoraja erinaceus (assembly GCF_028641065.1). NCBI lineage: Eukaryota > Metazoa > Chordata > Chondrichthyes > Rajiformes > Rajidae > Leucoraja > Leucoraja erinaceus. The sequence goes on along the minus strand of NC_073379.1, from coordinate 95,536,676 downwards.
AACTAAGTTACAGAGAAAGGTTGAACAAATTAGGTCTTTATTCTTTGGAGCGCAGAAGGTTAAGGGGGGACTTGATAGAGGTCATTAAAATGATGAGAGGGATAGACAGAGTTGACGTGGATATGCTTTTCCCATTGAGAGTAGGGAAGATTCAAACAAGAGGACATGACTTGAGAATTAAGGGACAGAAGTTTAGGAGTAACATGAGGGGGAAGTTCTTTACTCAGAGAGTGGTAGCTGTGTGGAATGAGCTTCCAGTGGAAGTGGTGGAGGCAGGTTCAATTTTATCATTTAAAAATAAATTGGATAGGTATATATGGACGGGAAAGGAATGGAGGGTTATGGTCTGAGTGCAGGTAGATGGGACTAGGGGAGAATAAGTATTCGGCACGGACTTGTAGGGCCGAGATGGCCTGTTTCCGTGCTGTAATTGTTATATGGTTATATGGTTATTGTTATATGGTTACAAGCAAAGATCTGGTATTTAAAGCACCTTTCCTGGCACTTTAAAGCACCTGCTGGTCTTCAGTAAAAAAACAGTTGAAGGTTAGAGAAATTACGCAGAATGACTCCTCCATTCAAGTTGCGGAAGAGCCAATATAGTCAGCAATTGGATTGGTATTTTTATTTGTCACTAGACATTTAAGGTATATTGCACCAAAGGATGAGAGCATCCAGTAGTAAAGGTAAAGGTGATCATAATTGCCTGTTAGGACACAGGAGACTGCAGTTGTTGGAATCCTCAGCTAAAAGTAAACTGCTGGAGGAGCTCAGTGGGCCAGGCATTATCCATGGAGGAAATAGATAGACATTTCGGATGGAGACCCAGCACTCTGAAGAAGGGTCCTGACCTGAAATGTCATGTCAAAAATTGTCGTTCAACTGAAATGCCTTGAATATTATACAAAAATAACAGAAACATATAATTTAAAAAATGCTGAAATACACTTAGAATAGTTAAAAAGAAGTTCATCATTTAGTCCAAGTTTGTTCTGTTTATGAATTGTCACACTATAACAATAACTTTAGTTCTATTTAATTGGTAGACTTTATAGCTAGTTCCTCAATTCCAAAGTAATTATGGAATGGCAATAAATACCAGCATTGCTAGTGATGTTCACATCCCATGAACAGGCAAATGAAACAAATCATTGCCAATGCTTCGTACTCTTAATGCACACGCATTATAAAAATTTCTCAATCTTAAAATATTTTGCTTGAAGGCATTCAGTTAATCAGCATTACCAAGCAAGAGGTCAAACAATCCACCATGCACTCTGAAATGAAATGGTTTATAATATCTAACCTGGACTTAGCCTTGCACAATTTACATTTGTGACTCCAGGTCCTCAGTAAGCTTTTCTAATTGGAACAAATGCCAATATGCACCCTTCATTATAAACCTCAATCAGATAACTGCTAAATCAATGCTTTGCTAAAGTATAAAATCAATACTCTTTTAGCCTATCTTAATGAACACGATGCATTTAATTGGAAATTATTTTACTGGCTCTCCTTCATACCCTTTCCAAAACCTCAATATATCACGTCATATATGGAGACAAAACTGCACAAGTAGCCCTGAAATTGGGTACAATGCACTTTCAGTATGCTAAACTGTTATTCCATGTAATATTAATATTGAATCTTGTCCCACGCAAAGAATTATAAAAGTACCTAAACCAATCCAAAATAGTGAAAGGTTTACTTACACCCAGAAATGTATGCTGACAGAGACTTAGGAGTTGCTGAACCAGTCAATATATTCTCCACCATACAACTGTATAATGGTGTATTCGTTGACATATTGAATTTCCTCAATCTAATTTAATTGTCATATGTACTGATATCGGAACAAACCTGACTGAATTTGAGTGAAAAATTTGCCCCTGTAGTCCCTCTTAAATTTCTCCCATCGCATCGCAAGCGTCAAGGGCCTGTCCCGCTTACGTGTCCTTGGCACGCAAATTACGCGACCTTGTGGTCGCGTTGAGGCGCACGGGCATCTTATGGCCGCGCGGGGGCGGTCCCACTTAGAAGAGCGGAGGGATATTGAGTTGTGCGCGGGGCTCCGAATATTTGTGTAGGGAACAAAATCTTTGCGCGCCAACGGCCTGTCACGGAACTGACGGCCAAAGTGGGACAGGCCCAAGACCCTGGCACGACGCAACGTCTCACCTTCAACAGCAGCAGAAGCAGGCAAACGATCGCCGAGCTCGGCCTGGGGCTCACGGCCGTTGCTGATCCGGATCCGCCCCCACTTCTACTCCCAGAGCGGGGCCAAGAAAATTGAAGATAGACACAAAATGCAGGAGTAACTCAGCGGGACCGGCAGCATCTCTGGAGAGAAGCAATGGGTGACGTTTCGGGTCAAGACCCTTCTTTTCAGACTGAAGAGTTACTCCAGCTTTGTGTCCATCTTCAAATGACATCATGTTGAAAATTTTCGGCGACCTGCAATGACCTAAGCTGGTAGTCGCCAAAAATTTTCAACATGTTGAAAATCCAGCGGCGACCAGAACAAAGTCTTTAGGCGACTACTCACAATCATGCAGGCTTCACCCCACGACTTGTCGCCGGGGTGTCGCCTGTATGGTCATGAGTAGTCTCCTCATGAGTTGTAACGTTGTATTTTATACCTAATTATTTACATCGCCCAAAGAGTTGTAGCGTCTCTCTGGGTCGCCGCTGGATTTTCAACATGTTGAAAATTTTCGGCGACCTGCAACGACCTATGATGGGTGCTGACAGTCGACGTAAAGGTCAAGTATGTGGGACAGGCACATTAGATACCCCACGCTCCCTCCATTGAGTCTGTCCAAAGCAAGCGCTGTCTGCGGAGGGCGCTCAGCATCGCCAAGGACTGCTCTCACCCCAACCATGGACTGTTTACCCTCCTACCATCCGGGAGGCGCTACAGGTCTCTCCGTTGCCGAACCAGCAGGTCGAGGAACAGCTTCTTTCCGGCGGCTGTCACTCTACTCAACAACGTACCTCGGTAACTGCCAATCACCACCCCCCCCCCCCCCCCGGACACTTATTATTATTTTTTATTCAAATCGTTTGCTATGTCGCTCTTCAAGGGAGATGCTAAATGCATTTCGTTGTCTCTGTACTGTACACTGACAATGACAATTAAAATTGAATCTGAATCTGAATCTGAATCTGAGATATCCTTCCTCAATGTCTACCATTTCATCAATGTTGGTGCAATCTACAAATGTACTAACTATGTCTGTCAACTACCATTAATGTTAATAACAAACAGCAGGGGACTCAGCACCAATCCCTATGGCACTCCACTGGTTACCAGCCTTCAATCAGTAAAAACAACTTTACATCACTATACTTGACTCCTTCCTCCAAGCCAATTTTGAATCCAATTGCATAGCTCACCTAGGATTCCATGCGATCCAACCTTCCAGACCAGCCGGATCTTGTCCAAGTCCTTTCGCAGGTCCATGTAGACAATGTCCATGGCCCTGCCTTCATCAATCCTCTTGGTGACCTTCTCAAAAAAACTGCATCTCACAGAAACATAGAAACATAGAAAATAGGTGCAGGAGTAGGCCATGCGGCCCTTCGAGCTTGCACCGCCAGTCAATATGATCACGGCTGATCATCTAAAATCAGTACCCAGTTTCTGCTCTTTCCCCATATCCCTTGATTCCTTTAGTCCTAAGAGCTAAATCCTCCTCCTCTTTCCTCCTCCGCTAGCTCCCCAGCTCTTTATGTTCTGGTTTGTGGGCCTGGTGCTCCGTCTTCTTTTTGTTTGAAATCTACTGCTGCCTTCAATGTTCAAATATATAAATTAGAAGTGGACCACTCCTACACCATTATTCCATCCAATTTCTGGCTAGTATTCTATGTGAAACCAGTCCAAGATCCCGTATGCCTTGCTTACAATGACTTGCCCATAATTGCCTCTTTACTCTAGTTGATGTGTGCAGCAATTTGGAAATGCCTTTCTCAAATACTTGCTTTCAATAATCAGGACAAATTAAGAAGAATATGGAACATCAGTTGCTGTAAAGATTTTAAGTAAAATGAATGACTGTTGGTCTTTCAATTATCACACCTGTATCTTTGGATGAGTATGTAACCTCATTTGTTTCTGTGAGGAAGGCAAACAAGGTTTATACCAATGGAGAAAGGCAGATAATGCAGCATAAGAAAGCTGCTCCAAAGGGAACCTGGTGTCGCCAGCACACAAAAAATATATAATTGATAGCTCATCAGAATATCTGCAGTGACCTAGGGCAAGGCCCAGGGCAGAATATCCAGTTGATTCCCAGAACCTGAAGAAGAACATCTGCTCATATCTTGAGTATAAGCTAACAGTAAACTAGCCATGAACGTTACACTGAGGGAATAAATTGCCCTGGGCAGCCCACTTCTGCCACAAGTCATGGACATGGAGCGAGTGTGTCCATTAAGTTATTCAAATGTATTCCCAGCAAAAAGTTCAGAAGAAAAACATAGGTCTACCTAAAAATGAGAGCAAAAGCTGAATTTGGCAAAGAATGTGAGAATACTTTAAAATTTTTATTTTATACCTAATTATTTACAAGCAGGGGTGAAGGGTTGGTGACAAGGTGCCTCATAGGGAGCAACATTTGGATGAACACTGGAAGGAGTGAGGACACAGAGTGTACTCTGGTTGCAGATTTCAAGGTCCATCACTAAGTGTGAGTTGATCGTAAAATCACTAACTGGGTTGGTTGATTGCCGATGTACAAAACAGCTAGACTTAATGTGCTACAGGTGGTGAGTGCACCAATACATGGGATAGAAGGAGGACGTTGGAGAAACTCAGTGGGCAAGGCAGCATCTGTGGATAGAAGAGATTTCTGGTCGGGACCATTCTTCAGACTTGTATGAAAGCCATGGTTGTGATTATGAGAGGTTAGTCAACCCAGTTCCAGAACATCACTGCAGGAGTTCCTCAGGGCACTGTTCTTAGCCAAACACCTTCAACTGTTTCATCAATGATCTTCCAACTAGAGATGTGTAGGAAGGAACTGCAGATGCTGGTTTAAACCAAAGATATATACAATAGGCGGGAGTGACTCAGTGGGACAGGCAGCATCTCTGGAGAGAAGGAATGGGTGACGTTTCGGGTCGAGGATGGTTGTTGATGTTTGCAAATTATCATTATCATTATCATCCTTTATTGTCATCTTGCAACAGTTGTACAGTGTAAAATTAGAAGACGTTTCCCAGAGAATACCGGAGCATCGCACATGAAAACTTAAACATTTCACGCATAAAAAATAAAAACGATTAAAAAAAAACAATCCAGTTCCTGATTGCACAATTCTATTTGTAACTTTCATTTGAAGCAACATTCAAATATTGACATAAATGGTGAGCAATAATTATGCTACTTATGTGCCTGGTAATGACAATCTCCAACTACAAAGAACAACCAACAATCTGCTGAAGGAACTCAGCTGGTTGAGAAGCAACTGTGGGGTAAAGGAATGGTCAATGTTTTGGGTTGGAAAAAAGCATCAGGACAGAATTGCTCCGGATTCCAGCATCTGCAGTCTCTTGCAGCTTCAACTAGAAATAATTTAATCACTGACTCTTGACCATCCCTGAGTCCCCCACCATCAACATCCAATGAGTCACCATTGACCAGAGACTCAACAGGAACAGCCACATAAAAACTTCAACCGCATGTCAAGGTCAAAGGCTGGGCGTGCTGTGGTGAGTGATTCACTTCTTGACTTTCCATGCTGTACTTTGCACAAATATGATGGAGTACTCTCCATTTGTATGGATGAGGGCAAATCGCTTGATTGGAACCCCATCAACCAAGCTAAGCATCCCTTCCCTACTGGCATACAGTGGCTGCATTCCGTACCATCAACAAAACACACTGCAGTTACACACAACGGCTACGCCAAGAGCGCCAAGAATGTCAAGGGCAGCAGGTCCATGGGAACATCACATCTGCAGGTTCCCATCCCAGTCACACATCATCCTGCCTTGGAAATACATTGCTGGTTCTTCATCAACACTGGGTCTGAATCCTGGAACTCTAACACCATTGCTGTGGTTCAAGGTGAGTGATCAGCATCCTTTCTCAAGGACAATTAGGTACACACACAGTAACTGCTGGCTCTTTCACCATTGTCCAGATTCTTAAAAAAATCTGGGCAAAAAAACCTCTGGAATAATGG